>NC_082346.1:58583201-59992667 GCF_027477595.1 Haemorhous mexicanus | reverse complement strand
CACAGGAGCTCCCACACAGAAAAAGCTGTGGGATCTTCTGGCAAACCTGGTCTAAGTAGCCCAAGACCCTTGGGGAGGCTTTTGTAGGGGGATACAGTATGGGTAAATGAAGGTGGTATAGAAGGCAATCTTATCCCCCAATGAGTTGCAGCTGGACCAGTTACTAAAGATTAGAAGCAGCCCTGATCCTAACAAGCCACACCTGTAGCCAATAAGAACAAGGGGTATAAAAGAGTGGATTGGTGAATCAGGAGTCAGATGATTGCTGCAAGGATCAGGAACAGGCAGTGCTTAGAGGAGCTGCCTGTGAGAAACATCGAGGAACAGCGAGGAGGTAGGAAGCTCTGGTGGTATGAAATCCTTGCACTATAATGATGTTAGAACTCGTGCTAGCTAAGACAACAGGCTTTGACTTTGCAGAGGAATTGCCTGCACCATGGATGGGGGATACAACTCTCTGTATTTATCCTTAGTAATCTGTGGGTTCTGCTTGCACCTTCTTTTAATGTTTTTTCATTGCTGGCCAATAGCAATGGCTACTTTAAATAAAGTCTCCCTGATGTGTGATTAAAAGTCAGCAAAGTCAAGGGGTCCTCAACAAAGTTAAGATTCTCTAGAACACGGTCAGTAGCTGTCTGGAGGAATAAACAAATGAGCTGAAAATTGAAATATAATTTAACCACAGCACAGATGCCTTTATATCAGCCAGGAATTTTTCATTTTCCTCTATTATGTTTTGTTATGAGCTTTATTCATATTTGAGTCACATGCAGAAGAAGTTTCAGATCTTTCATGTCAGACTATAAAGAAATGTAGAAGCAATAACTTCTTCCAAATATTGTGTTCTAACCTTCAGATGGATTGCCTGCAATTATCCCACTGATGAGAAATAGTAATTCTCCCCAATGTATTTCCATGACACATCCTTTGAACTCACAGTGATCTGTAAGCATTTTAGCTCCTTGTAGAAAGAGTCTTTCACTTGCTGCCTTGTAAACAAATTGAAGAATTAATGGTAAACTGAGAGAAAATGGATGATTTTTTTTTTTCTTTTAAACCAATAATTTGGAATTATTTTGGGTGCAGGAAGGGGTAAGACATCCAATGGAAATGTCTCCCCACCTCAGTACCTGGCTCAGGAGTGTGTCTTCATTTTTAATTAGCCATGATTGTTTCCAAGGCCAGGTTTGCCAGTGTACCAAATTTCAGACTGTGGCATTCACATTCTCCCAACACGATTTCTTCACCCAGGATTTTTCTCCTGGGAAGCTGAAAGGCAGCGAGGCCTCAGAGAAAAGAAAAACAATTCTAATCTCATTTGTTTCTCCTGTGTTTTGCTCATGTGGAATGTGTTTGAAGATTGTTTACCCACAGGTGATGGTTTCAGTGGATTCTGCTGTGAGTTGCTTTGACTCTTTGGCCAATCAGGGCCAAGCTGTGTCCAGACTCTGGAAAGAGTCAGGAGTTTTCATTATTATCTGTTTAGCATTCAGTGAGTATCTTTTCTGTATTCTTTATAGTATTCTTTAATATAGTATAGTATAATAAAGTAATAAATTATCTTTCTGATAAGATGGAGTCAGATGCATCATTCTCTCCCCACATAGGTGACCCTGCATTTACAATACAGACTTGTGTGAGTGCCAGAATTTGGCTCTGTTTGTGTGTTTTCAAGCACAGTGGCCCTGGCCAGAACTCTCCTTTTGTGGTTTCTGACAACCAGGTCTGGCTGCAGCCAACTGAGCTCCAGCCCAGCCGCAGCAGCTGAATTTTCCTGAGCACAGGGAACCCAAAGATTGGATGGAACCTTCATGTGGAAGTCTACCACAGGAGTGAAGGCTTTCTCCTAGGACAGTCCAGACACAATGCAAGTCTAAAAACAGTCCCATCTTCTGAAATTTCCACCCTGATTTAGGTGTAGTGGCAGTGGTGTCACAAGCAGCTGTGCCTGGGTGTCCTCTCACAGCAGGCACAACAACCAGGGTGTGTTTTGGCTGGAACTCTTCCAGAGCACTGGGACAGGCAGGGATGGCAGCACTTCCCCAGGCTGTCAGGACTGCTGCTGTATTCACAGCTGCATGATATTCCTAGAGCTATTTCCTCCTGCATGATAATTGTTTCCCAAGTTCTGTCACAGGTCTCTCAACAGAGCTATGCCACGTGTGCACCCTGTTGCAGGATTGATCTTTATTTGAGGGGGGAGGAAGGTTTCAGCCACCCCTGCTCCTTACCACAGGGTTTGCAAGGCATCTCCTTGATAAATGAGGTGATTTTTTCTTTTTTTTTTTTTTTAAATCTGAGGCAGGGTTTGGCATTTGCTGAGGTCAGTGTGCCAAGGACTTGTAGGCTATACACCATGGGCAGCTCTGTCCTGTGGAGGTAACCTGCCTACTCTGCTCTGTGCATCTTCCAAGATGAGGAAACAGAGCTGTGTCCATCTCAGATGGTTTCCTGAAGGCTGACTGTGCTTACCTGAATTTCTGATGTCAGGAAGGTAGAGAACAGCTCTAAGGCTTTAAGCAAGAATAAAGCAAATTTATGATTTTTCTGAAACCCCTTAAGGAGGAGGAAATGAGGGGAAGGAACAGCAATTAAAGTAGATTTGCAGTTTCATTTAATAAGTTGTGACTGGGCTGGAGAAAAGCTGGCAGAACATTGCTGAAACCTTTTAAACCAAAACAGTCCAAGCTTGATGGGAAAATCTTTGAGCCTTCCAGGAATAACTCATATGCTAATGAGGAGCCTATATTTTGTTTCCTTCCAGTAACATCTATAGGTGAACCAAGAAGAGGGCTCACTGTGCTATGTGGTTCACAGACTGTGAGTTGGGCTCTCAAAATGTTTCTGAAGAGTCCTGAAGAGACAAAGGATGTAGAAGCCAAGGAGGAAAGAAAAGCAGCTAATTCTATAAAGAAAGATAAATTCAGCTGAAGTGAAGGAGGTTTCTGAGTTCCCACAGTCTGCCTTGTCTCTATATTCTAGATTTGTAAGTGTTCTTGTTAAAAACCAATCCATTTCAAACGCTGTCTTGTTTTCTGTAATTGGAAAACTTTGACTGTTTCTCAGCTTCATGTTTTTGAAGATTCTCAGACAAGAGGGTTCTCATCCTATATAAATCCTAAATTATTGGTAAATACACACTTATCTCATTGCTTCTAGCACCAGCATCCTCTTCCCAAAGGGTGCTTTATCCTACCTGACAGTAAGTGGAATCAAGGCAAGCAAGGCATTTTCAGGAAGGTAGTTTGCCTCTGGCATGAATCAGGTTCTTTCCATTGCCTGGTCCCTGAAGGGTACATATTTTCAAAAAGGATGATGGTGGTGTGGGTTGTGTTGGCTATCAAAGCAATCACTTTTCCATTTGGTGGCAGAGAGTCTGTCCCAGTATAAAATAATATAATAATTTATGTTGAAAGGACCTTTAAAGATCATTTAGCCCAACCCCACTGCAATGAGTAGGGACATCTCCCCACCAGATGAATATTTTCAGGGATGGAAGAATATTACTGGTATTTCTTGCCAAATGAACCTGTAACACAAAGCTGCCTGTGAATAGAAGAAATTGGAATATTCTTGCAGTGTGGCTCTTCTGCTCCTAGGAACATGACAGCAAATGTGTAAAAATGGTTTGAGTGGCACAGAACTTAAACAGCTTTTTAAAAATCCACCTCGATTTAAAATGGAAAGATTATCCAATATTGCATAAGCTTGAAAAATTTGGACAGATATGAATTTAGCAAAGTGGTTCCCATGCCAGTAGGAGATAAGTAGCAGAGAAGGGACTGTTAAAGCTGTCAGAGGATGATGGAGCAGAGGCAGATTGCTTTGCAGGGCCAGCTCCTGATCCCACAGCAGGACACCCTCCACTTGGAGGGTTTGTGTAGCACAGCCTGGGTGGGACCCTCTGCAGTAGGGCTCCTTGCTGGGTTTCATCACTGGGGCTTTCTAGCCTGAAAAGTTTCAGCCTCTGCATTTCCTACAAATATGTGGGAGCATTTGGGGAGTTGCTGAGTGCAGTACAATTGTGTGGCCTCACTTGCCTTGAAATGTGAATTGTTCTATGACTAATGAAATCTCTTAAATTCCTGTAAATAAAAGATGGGAACAGATTTGCTGGTGGAAAGCTCAGCAGTTCCCCTCAGCCCCAGACAACTGCCATTTGCTTGCATTACTCTCATAGATTTGTAAATATTGCAGAACAGGAGGAGTTTAAATTTTCATGCTTTAATGTGAGGCTGTGGCTGTACTATGGTGGGGGATTGGGCTGGGTGCTTGCTCACCAACCTAGGTGATTGATAAAAACATGCAGGAGGGATAGGGCAGGAGGCTTCCCAGGGTGTCATTTGAGTTTGTTATCTGTGTGGATGGAAATGTCCCCCCAGGCAGAAACAGAAACCTCCTGACTAAAACATTGGAGTGAAGATTTCTGTCTGAGCAGAGCCATGAGGGAAAATGGTGGTGATCTAAGCTTTTCTCACCCCATCCAAAAGTAAAAAAAAAAAAAAAAAAAGGGTCTAACTGGTCATATTTGTTTTTCTTTTCCTGTTTAAGTGATTTCTTCCTGTTAAGAAACACTTTGGTTACAAATCCCAGACCCAGCAGAGAAATACTCTTTATGTGCTCTGGCTAAGCCTCTCAGGAATGGAGTACTAAGCCCTCAGACAGTTCAGGTGGTGTTTTCCTCTATTTAATGACTCCAAAGCTGCCCATTGCAGGTTGTGCTGGGCTGGCCAGCCCTAAGCCCATCCACATGCATTCATTTAAGCAACTTAGAAAAACCCCCAGGCTTCTAAGAGAATCCCTACATATTTCATAGCTTGCTGGGATGGTATAAGCCCTTACAATTTGAAGTAAGGGTGCTTGTTTGATGAGAACAATTTGCTGTGGTCAGAATTTTATAGCAGCTGTGAGTACTTGACTATTTCAGGGTATGGTGTCTGATCATGTGATTGGCCCTTTGTGAGCCAAGAAATAATTTCCCCATTGACTATCTTTTTTTTTTTTTTTGTAGTTTTCTTTCCTGCATTGCTCACATTGGGCATATAAATCACACAGCCAAACTGCATGTGGAGCAGACTTGCTTTTGGGTTTGTGAAGATATGAAATATGTAGCTTGCATTTTGCAGTCATAGCAGTCCAAAAGAAAGTGTACATGCTTTTTGGAAAGCATCTTGAAGGTATTTTTCAACATCTTCATTTTTATGTGTCTGGCTTGAGGGATTTTTGGCGAATTTCTGCTCTGAAAAATTTATTTGAGTAAGCAATGGGTTATGAATACATTCAAGCAACTGCAGTCAGTAGTGAGTCCAGAGGCAAGGAGAGCTGCCAGACCTGATGTGTGGAAGAGGACTGACACACTGGAAGCAGTTATTAGCAGTAGACCCTCCTACATTAATTTCTTCACCACCATTTGTGATCTGAGAGGTTCAAGACCACCCTATTCCTTTTAAGGTGGATTTACCAGCCTTAATCCAGTCACCAGGATCTGTCTTGCTCTCTTTGGCAGTCCTGGCTGTGTAGGCATTCCCTGGTTGTAGGGCTTGCACTTGTACCTCCTGCATGGACAAAAATGATGGGTTTATCCCCCGTGCACACAGCAGTAGAAAGTGAACTGTGGCATTCAGTTTTCTGAATAAAATCCCTTCATCCAAGACTTTTCTCCTGGGAAGCTGAGACGCCTCAGAGAAAAGGAAAACAATTCTTATCTCATTTGCTTCTCCTGTGTTTTGCTCATGTGGAATGTGTTTGGAGATTGTTTACCCACAGGTGATTGTTTCAGTGGATTTTGGTGTGAATTGTTTTGACTCTTTGGCCAATCAGGGACAAGCTGCATCAGGACTCTGGAAAGAGTCAGGAGTTTTCATTATTATCTTTTTTTAGCATTTTATAATTATCTTTTCTGTATTCTTTAGTATAGTTTAGTTTAGTATAAAATATAGTTTCATAAAATAATAAATTAGCCTTCTGAGAACATGGAGTCAGATTCCCCATTCCTCCCTGCCACGAGGGTCCCTGCAAATACAGGAGTGAACTGCTCTAAAACCACTTTGTTTGCTTTGGTGGTGGTGGGTGGCTCTCTCACACAGAACTGGTGTTAACTGAGGGCAAACTTCCACCAAGGTGGCAGCAGAGGATGCAGAGTCCCCTGCCAATGTAGGTAGCACTGTTTCAAGCCTCCTGAAGAGTGATGCACATGGGGATGCCCATCTTGGCTTGCTGCAGTTGTGCTCAGTGATGTGTCAAAGCCCTGTGGGATCACTGCTGGCTCTCTACTCCCACCTGTGGATATCTTGGCATGGTAGTTGCTCAGGGAATTCTCCAGGATTTGGCCTGTTATTAACAATTCTGGAATGATGGTTGCTCACAAATCCTTTTTAATAGATACAGTGACTTGTGTGTGTTCAATCTAAAGCCTGTTTGCCTGGGGTTTAGGCAGCTGGGATGAATTGCACCCAAAAATGGTTTGGCATGCAAAGAAGGGTGCTCTCTTCTCCTGCTCTTATTACAGTGAAGATGTACAGTGTTTGGCTGGTTGAGAGCTGTGTTTAATATGCAACAGTGCAGTGAGCTCAGCTCTTGGGGGCCAAGATTGCTTTGCTATGACCATTATGACACTGCATACCTGAGTGTGCAAAAAAAGCCTGAAAATGCACTGCCTGTCATGTCTTAGTGCTTAATGATGTAGCCAGAGGCAGACCTGGCATTAAGGGCATTCTTTGCTCCCGGTGGGGAACACATCTTTAATCCCATCAGAGCAGATGCATTTAGAAACTGCAAACAGAGCCTGCTCAGAGCTGTCACTTCACTCCCTTAATGAGTCCATTCTTCAATCAAGGTGGTTTTTTCTCTGGGAGCTCAATGATAATGTTTGAATATGGGATATTTATAGTGTTAGTGCCAGGTTCTTAACAGTCTAATGGCTGAAGCCAGGCAGCTCTGCTTTCAAAGGCTGGCTCAGATGGGGAGGGGAGAGGTGAGCACTCTGGAGGGCTTTGGCTGAGCTTGGAAATTGAGATTTCTTCAAAACAGGGGTCTGGAAAGGCTGGCACCTTATTAATTCCCCTTCCTGCTGGACAGGCCACTGCTTAAGAAGTCATGCCATGAGAGGAGAAGGGGAGGAAAATAGAGAGTGTGAAAATTGTGCAAGCTTAGTGCTTCTCTTGCAGCAAGGACTGCAGCATTGTGCTGATGGTGCTGGGACTCACCTGCCTCTGTCAGCAGCTCTGCCAGCTCCATTTGCTTTGCTCAGTCTGGCTTTGCTTGTCCTGATTTGCCTGGACTATTCCTTTAAAGCAATGGGAGTTGGCTGTGGCAGAAATACCAGACTGGTGGCATGTTGTGCTTTGGGAAAAGTCAGTTTTCTGTAACAGCATCTTTTTTCCCCCCACACTTCTCCTATTGCTTAAACTCATCAGTTTTTAGGAATTATTTAGGACTAGACAGCAGAGCAAGTGGGTGTGTGCTAATACTGCATTTTGTGCCTGAACTGGAGCTGTGGTGTCAAACTTTCCTGCATTTTCTGTCAAAACTCTCAGGATCTGAAACTGTATGATGGATACCAAATTCAAGCCCTGCTAATTATGGAGTTTTCTCAGGTCAGTGGAAAGATGGAAGAGTTTTCTTCAATCTGTAAGCTGTGAAAATGCACCTGACCTGGCCAGAGGGTTTCCACAGCCTCCCTCCAAGGCTGCTTGGATTTTCAGGATAATAAAGGGCTTTGCCCCAGCTCCCTGCAAGGCTTGGCACTCAGCCCACCTTGCACACTCACCTCCTATTTTGCGAGCTGTCAAATGCCTGCTTGCAAGCTAAGAAGAGATTGCTGTACAGCTTTCAGATAAAATATTTATGAGTGGTTGAAAATTATTACTAAAAGCATCCAACCATGTCTATGCCAAGAGCAGGGCTAGAGCTTTACCAACACCCAGCCTTTCTCAGCAAGGAAAAGCTCTGCCAGTTGTCTTTCCTGCCACCATAAGCACTTTGAAACCAGAGCCCAGACTTACAGAACAGGTAATTTTGAGGATCCTGCCCTCATCTTGGTTTTAGCTATCACATTGTCATGTTGCAAATAACTTTGAGTGGTTTTGGAGGAAGGTCATTGGGTCAGTAACAATTTCCCCTCTGGAGCTGTGAGAAACTTGCAAGTACCTGGGAGAGATTTTGTGTGTGTTTTATCCTAGAGCACTTACTGCTTCTGCTGTGAAAGTGCTTGGGTATTATTTTATTTTAAAATACATTTTCTCAGGCCTCATCATCTTAAAAAATAATTGTGTTCAACAAAGTAGCATCACATCAAAATTGGCTTTACTCCACAGCCTCACACTTCAATTCTGCCCCTCTTCCTGCTTTGAGAAAGCTTTGCTGTTCCTCATGCTGCAAATATATGACTCAGAGGGAAAAAAAATCATAAACCCAAATCAAACCAATATATTTTCATAAATGAAACAAGGCTCTGTGGAAGCTTGGCATCACCACTGATATTGCAAACAAATCTTGTTTATAATAATCAAATAAGCTGTGGTTGTTTCTGTGCCAGTAAAGGAGGCACTTGGGAGGACAGGGCACTGCAAGCACCACCTGTGCCTGCTCCTACCTGAGGTCTACTTTGGAGTCTAAATCTGTCTAGCACACTGCAGCTGAAACTCTGAATTTCAGTCCTCAAAGAGTTTACACAGAGCTGTCCTGTGAGGAATGTTCTTTGTGTTGTGGAGATCTGGATAGGTTTTGGGGCTGTTCAGATCAGCCTCATGCACTGTTTATTCCAGGGCTGCCATTCTCCTTCCATGGGGAAATTCAGACCTCCAAGCCTGAGGAAGTGAGTGCCCATTCCTCAGGGCACATCCCTCTCTGCAGCTCTGTGTGGCAGAAAGTTCCAGTGACACCCTTGAAACTTCTGTCCATCCAATAGGGCTTTTCCTTCCCCTCATACCTTTTTCTCTTCTCCTAAATCACCACAGGTCTCACCTGGCTGAGCAAACCTGGGATCCCTGGAGATCATGCCCTTAGGGGCACTCCAAGCTCTAGTGCTCCTCAGCACATCTGAGTTTTGGGCTTCCTGCTGCCAGCTGAATTCAGGAGAAGTGTAGTTCCTAATCCTTTATAAATCAGTGAGTACCAAGGCAGACAAAACACAGAACAGGAGCTTCTTTTTAGTCCCTGAAAAGTTAATGGTTGTGTTGTGTAGAAGACCTCTCATTTCAAGGCCTGACATGTGAGTTGCCTTTTGTTAATTAGAGCCAAGGGACAAGAAACCATTGCACCATAAAGTCCAAGTCTTTATGCATTTATTCACTGTTGTTTCACTGGCTGTTAAACTATTTGCTAGTAGTCATCCCAAATTCATGAAGTACTATAAATACTCGCAGAGAAAAACTTCATTATTTTTTCATAAAGGACAAGAAATACATTTGGGAAGTTCAGTTTAGTAGTCATGCTTATAAACAACTGAGGGCTTGCTGGGTTCCCATTAAAAGCTTGTCAGGTGGCACCTCTGTTCTGAGCCCTGGGTGGTCTATTCCAAGTGCAATATGAAAAAATTAAGCATTTCTAATTAGACACATCCCCATATGTGAGAGGCACAACCACCCTCTGATGGTGTACTTCATAAAGTCTCTAAATTTGGTGGAAAATCATCACTACCTATTGCCACCTGCCAAGCTGCATCTTTGATTTTTTACCCCAGGTCCTCTTTTAGGTCCCTTCATGCTGCCAAATAAAATTGTTTTGGTATGAGTAGGAATGGAGTTCTGCCCATTTGTTAAGAAATTATTTTGGTGGACTCTGGCTCTGAAACTCAGCGCTTAGGTAGCCTTAAAATGTGACAATCTCTCACTCAGATCATAAAACATGTGGGCTGATGAAAGAAAGGTGGTTTTGTTCCTTGCTTGTGATGTCTTGGCACAGGACCTGTTGTGGTGATGGGGAGCACTGCTGTTACCCTTAATAGATTTTACCTCAGACATAATCTGGCTCAAGTTTTCAGATTATCATTACTGTACTTATTATACCCACTTAAGTGATATTTTAAACTTTTCTCTGAGTCACCAAGTAGGTTTTCTCCCTTCCCACTCATTCGTAATATTTTCTAGATATTCACCCAGGCTAATGCTCATTAATTTAGGTACCAAAATTAATAATCCCCTGATAAAATACTCCAGTTTAAATAACTCCTTAGGCACATGTCATGTGTGAGTCATAATGTATTCCCACCACTTTGAGAAGAATATTGTTCACAGTGTCATATCCAGAAACACCAAATTATCTCCTGAATATTTAGAAATGAGTGTATATTTGGTAACTAGAAAGAAGAGATATGAATGCATGCTCCAAAATGCTATTACTGTAGTGATATTTATTAGGTGTTTTTATTTGTTGGCTGCAGTATAGTAGTTTAAACAGATCTGACTTATTTTCAAAAGTCAAATGGATAAGACACTCTTAAGGGAATGCTGGTAAGCATTTTCTAAACTAATTTTCTTGCAGGCTGGAATAGCTTTGATATATCCCTCAGCCATCCCTTTTATAGCTTGGTCTGCACTGAGCTTGGCTTCAAAATTAGGCAGTCTGGGAGAGCAGAAGTAAATGTGCTGCTCTGTCCCTGTCCCATTGCCAGTTTTCAGGACAGATCTCAATGCCTTGGCTTTCCTAGGTGGTGTGGTTTAACCCTAAATGGCAGCTAAATACCACAGAACTGCTCACTCCCACTGTCCTGCTGGGATGGGGAGGAAAACCAGGAGAAATAGCTTGAAAAAACCCCAAATTCCCGGATTGAGATTAAAACAGTTTAATAATAGAAACATAGTAAAATATATTAATACTAATGATAATAATAACAAAAATAATAGTTGTAAAGAAAAAAAAAGAAATAAATTAAACCAAAGACAGATAAGTGATTCACAATGCAATTGCCCATCACTCCCTGACTGATGCCAAGTCTGTTCCCAACCACCAGCCATCACCTCCTGGCCAACTGCTCCCAGTTTACACACTGGGTATGGCATTCACATGCTCTGGAAAAAATCCTTCACCCAGGATTTTTCTCCTGGGAAGCTGTGAGGCATCAGGGAAAACAGAAAACAATTCTTATCTCCTTTGTTTCTCCTGTGTTTTGCTCATGTGGAATGTGTTTGGAGATTGTTTACCCACAGGTGATTGTTTCAGTGGATTCTGGTCTGAGTTGTTTTGACTCATTGGCCAACTGGGGCCAAGCTGTGTCAAGACTCTGGAAGGAGTCACAAGTTTTCATTATTAGCTTTTTAGAATTTTAGTAAGTATCCTTTCTCTATTCTTTAGTATAGTATTCTTTAATATAATATAGTATAATAAAGTAATAAATTAGCCTTCTGAGAACATGGAGCCTGATGCAGCATTCCTGCCTTTGTTGGGGCATTCCCTGCAAATACAATACTTTGGGCATGGCCTTCTGTGGTTTGGAATATCCTTTTGGACAGCTTGGGTCAGCTGTCCTGGCTGTGTCCCCTCCTGCCTTCCTGGGCATCTCCTCCCTCCCACAGCATAGGAAACAGAGAAGTCCTTGACTCGGAGCAAGCACTGCTCAACAGCATCTAAAACCTCAGTGTGCTGTCAGCATCACTGCCACACTAAATCCAGATTCCAGCTGCTGGGAAGAAAGCCAATTCTATCCCAGCTGAAGCCAGGACACTTGGTTTTAGTAGCTGGTGTGGTGAAGCATTAGGCTGGAGTGAATCTGGAGGCTGTGGTGTCATCTTGGTAGCTGCTTGTCTATGGCACGAATAAATGTATGCCATAAACATCTCTCCTGCAAAGAGTCTGCCACATTTCCTCCCTCAGAGAAGTGGGAACGAGGGCTTGCTGGGCTGTGTCCAACCCCTCCAAGAGTGTGGCTTTAGCTGCCTGTTTGCTCAGCCTGCAGCCCTCTGAGATGGAGGGACACTGCTGCTGGATCATGGCCAGCAGATCCCACTGCCGAACTTTTGCCGTGTGGAAAACTTCTGCTTGTGGAAAACTCCATCTGCAGGTTTGCAGAATGTGATGTCTAAAGACAGATTGGCGCTGGGAGCCAGGCAGGGCCCTGCCAGGCTGCTGGCAGGTGGAGAGCATCAGCAGCAGCCCTGTGTGTGCCAAGGTTTGGAAATCAATACCAGGGCTATGTACAAATTACAAACGGGGCGCGACTGCTAGGAACAGCCTTGAGCTGTTTTATTTTCCAGCATCAGTGGGACAATGGGAAGATGCTATCAGCTCACATCCCAGGCAGCAGAACAAGAACTTAATGTTACAACTTACTTTAAAAGTTTTTTGACCAGTCACACAAAGCAAAAATATATTGACAGTAGTTCCATCCAACCGCTATCAGCACACGAACCTTTGGTTAAAGCAATGCTTGCTTATTTCAAATACAATGCCTTCTTGTAAGCCTTCAAACACAATGCACAGAGCTCCATTATTAAGCTTAGAACTTCCTAATATCTTGCTAGATAAACTTTTCTGCAGCTTAGGAAGTTATTCTAGACAAGCGTTAATACACAGACCATTGTTCTGTTTGTCCTAACTTTTCTACTTTTTACATAATTTTTCTGCTGACCAATCTCATGGCTACTGCTTAGCTCTAATCACAGTTCTGCTGTCTCTGAAGCTTGCCTTTTTCAGCTTTCCCAAAACCCTCTGATTTTGTGGATTCCCACAATCAAAACCAGTTTTTACCTAAACCACTAATCCAGAGTCTGAAATGTTCACATCTCCTTCCCTGGGGATGGTCCCACCCAGGCTGGCACAGGGACTGAAGGTTTTGTGACTTTGCTTGTCACTCTCTCAGTTAATAGGCAGAGGAGCCATGGTGGTGCAAGAGGTACCTGTGTGGGGGTCATTAAAGAACATATGGATTGTCCCTAGCCAGGTGTGGTGGTGTGGCAGGAAGTACAGGCATCAAAAATGTGATGTCCTGTGGGGTACAGGCACAGCACACTCCAAGGCAAAGGCTCAGGTCAGGACCCTTCAGCTACACAAATACAAGGGAAGAGAAGCAGGTAGGAAGCAGGGAAATCCTACAAATCCTGTGGGCACTGCAGTCCAAGAGGGATGGGACCAGTGGGACATGGTCTAGGTGGGAAGCGTGGTGCTGATGGTGGACGTAGGAAATGATCTGTTTGTATGGGAAGATGGAAAGAATGGGGTCTCCTGAAAAGAGAAAACTGCAGAAGAACAGTCCTCAACTGGGTTAAGTGTGTGGCTTCAAAGAGTGGGGGAATAATCTGTTCAAGTACATGGTGGGTAGAACCAGTAATAATGAATTTAAATTAAAACAAGGGAGGTTTAAATTAGCATAAGAATTTTGTCTCTAAGTATAGCAAAAAAACTGGAATAGGAGGTGGAGCCTCTGTTATTCAACCTGTCCCTAAATTCTTCAAACAAAATCAGTCAAGGATGGATCAGGTGGAGCTAGATTTTAATTTTTTTTCCTCGGCCTTATTTTTTGATGGGGGTTGGCAGGGGAGTGACAAAGTATTTTTATCTTCTTGTTTTTCCTCTTTAAGAGTGAGTTTCAGCTCTGTTACCTTATTCTTCCTCAAGTCATCTCTATTTTGGTGGGGTCATCTGAAACGACAGCCTTCAACTGAGCAAAAAATTTATTTATTTAGGATTAAACTGTAAATTTGGGAGTTCTCCTTTGATTTTTGGCAACCACTGTCTAAATATTCCCCCAGAAGAAGTGGGGAAAATATTACATTATATTGATCTTGATTCTGTGACAGTCTTCCTGTGTCACCTTGGGCAACTCTCTAATACACCCCAGAACATCCTGGTGAGGACAGTAATCTCTATCCTTCAGAGAAAAAAGCAGATTGTACTTTTTTAGAATCAAGGACTATTTCTTCTCTGTGCTGCCCCCATTATGTGGAGTCATACTCTAAATCTCCCTGTGACTGCAACAGGCAGTAATCCTCCTTTGTCAAAATCTGAGATCACCCATGTCACACAAATACAAAAAGCTCCCAGACAACACTTCCTAGATGAAACCCTGTAATAAGGTGTTTAAAGAGTTCAGGAAAAAAAAAGCAAAGAGAGCTCACTACTAACACAGACAGACAGGCTCAGCCTGAGGCTCTGTGTCTGCAGGACAGGTGTGTGCTGGTGAGACCGTGTCAGGGATTTTGGGGTGCCCAAGGCTCTGTGTCTGCAGGACAGGTGTGTGCTGGTGAGCCCTTGTCAGGGATTTTGGGGTGCCCAAGGCTCTTGTCTCCAGGATAGGTGTGTGCTTGTGGGCACTTGTCAGGGATTTTGGGGTGCCCAAGGCTCTGTGTCTGCAGGACAGGTGTGTGCTGGTGAGACCTTGTCAGGGATTTTGGGGTGCCCAAGGCTCTTGTCTCCAGGACAGGTGTGTGCTGGTGGGCACTTGTCAGGGATTTTGGGGTGCCCAAGGCTCTGTGTCTGCAGGACAGGTGAGACCTTGTCAGGGATTTTGGGGTGCCAAAGCCTGCAGGTCTTGCCGTGCTGAGCTCTGCAGTCATTAGCAGAGCTGGGAGTCATTAGCAACTCTTTGCTTTTGGGAAGCTCAATAGGACAGGACACCACTGTCACAGACATATTTTATGAAAAATCCTTTTGTTAGGATCTTTTCTCCTGAGAAGCTGAGAAGCTTCAGCTTCCCCATGTTTTGCTGCTTGGGAATGTGATTTGGAGAATTGTTTACCCAGCATGTGAAATTGTTTTTACTTGATGACCAATGACAGCCACCTGTGATGAGGCTGTGAGCAGTCACAAGATTTTATTATCATTCCTTTCTTTTCCTTTCAAGCCTTCTGATGAAATCCTTTCTTCTGTTCTTTTAGTATAGTTTTAATATATCATTTTCCTTTAATATAATGTAAATCATAAAATAATAAATCAGCCTTCTGAAACATGGAGTCAAGATTCTCATCTCTTCCCTCGTTGGGGTTGCCTGCAAATTCAACATTTGGTGAGCCCTGAGTGAGGAACATTGCCACACACCACTGTAGGGAGTTATGTACTGCAGGAGGGTGCACTTCTGGAAAGCAAGGGGTTTATAATTCTTGAGGTTCTTACAGGGGAGAAAGAAGTTCTTTAGGCTCAGAAAATGAGACAATAGTTGTCTTCATTGCTGTCCTAAAACTTCTGACTTCTCTTCCCTTGAGAAATTGTTTCTACCTGGTTACTGACTCGTGTTTCCTCATGAGCATTGCTCTGGGGCGCATCAGAACTGTCTCTGGTCATGTCCTTGCTGTGAAATGGCTCTGTTCCCTCTGCAGGCAGCACACCCATGGTGTTCTGGATGTGCAGGCTCCTGAGGGGTCTCTGCTGGCCAGGCAGCCTGCACTCAGGTGGGAATGTTCTGCTTTTTGGAATGGTAGAGTCCCAGTCTTACTCAGTTTCTCCCAGTGTGGTCGTTAGGGTTTTATACTCTCTCATGAAGGGTTGTTTTGCTTGCTTGAGTTACTGCTGTCATCACAGCAACTTGATTTTTGTGTTCCTCTTGTATCTTTTCCTTGCATGCCATTAGCATGCAGACTATGGGAGCTCACCAACAATTTTCCAGGGAAGAATCAGTTTTTTAGCCAAGTATCAAAACAGTCCCAAGGGCTTTCAGAAACAGGAGTAGAAGATACTTTTTAAAACACAAACTCATTAGGTTTGATTCAAAATTCTCCATGTCTTGAAAAATGCCAGTGGGAACAGCTTTTTAGCCTGGAGAAGTGTTGGTCTGATCCTGACTTTGCAGTGTCAGTTTGTGCATGGTGTTAGCATCTGTTTTCCCTGGCACTGAAACTTGAGCAGTGAGGAAGCTGAGATGGGGAAAATGCAGAAAGCAGGATGGGCTGAGCCCCTACAGACAAGCACTGAAGTATTTATCTTCTTAGCTGGTCTGTCATTGTGCAAATCCATGAAATCCTATGACATTTCAACAAGCTTACAAATAATTTCTTCCTTTCAGAATTCAAAACCCCAGGACTCTTTGTTCCAGTCTCTTTTCCATCACCAGGCAAACTCCAGGACTTTTCTCTGGGCACATTAGAAGGTGGTACTTTGCTCTTCACCTGTTTAAAGGAGGAAACTAAAAAGAACACTCCTCCTGCAGGGGAGGTAAAATCCACCTGGCATTGACAATAACAGAGAAGTGAAATTTTGCATGGAGAGCAGGCACATTCAAGGTGAGACCTCTCTAGGGAATGATCACATTTCAGTGGGACTGTGCAGAGACAGTGATGCTTTCTGAGAAAGGATTCAAAGAGGAGCAGAAGAGTGAGGGACTGAAGCATTCTTGGATTTGCCTGTGGAACCAGCTTCAAGAAAAGAGCATCTGAGGCAGTGGTTTAATAACCATGAGAGAAGCTGCAAAACCTTTGATTAAAGCTGTTGTTCTTGAATGCTGTTGCTATCAGACACCCTTTAACAGCACTGAAAGCTTTGCCAGGCAATAAAGGCAAGGGGCCTGAAAAATAGTACAGCAGTTTGACTGCATAGCTCTGAGTGCATGGAAAACTTTTGGAGAGCATGATAGCAGCAGCAAAAAGCACGAGGGTTGATAACTTGTCTTCTCCCTCTGATATTTGTGTGCTGAGCAAGGGTCTGAGAGCACTCGTGGTTCCTCGTGGTGTCCAAACCCCCAGATTCCATTCCACATTGGCTTTGGTCTGGCAGTCCCCTGTGTGGAGAGTTCTCCATTTCACATCCTGCTCTGCATGGGAGAGAGCTGTGTGTCTGTCTGGAGGGATTAGATCCCGTCTTGTAACACTTGCAAAAACGCTTATCAAGCTGTGGGACAAAGCACGAGGAGCTGAAGTGAGAAGTGACAATCTGCTCTGTGCAGCAGGGAAGCACTTGGCAAAGATGCAATTTATAACTGAAAGGGTTGCCAAGTTTTTTTTTTAAGTTTTTCTGCTGACTTTTGCAGAAATGTAACCTGGGGGATTGTAGGAGGGCTCCTCTGAAACAGATTTCTGTAGGAAGTGGGGTGTAAAAGAACAAGATTCCCAGCTTCCCAAAAGTCACTTTATGTTTGTAGTTGAAGACAAGAAAATCTGAAATAGCCATAACTGCAAATGATAGTACAGCAATTAATAAATTATTTTAAATTCTTGATGGGGAATTGGAAGTTTAGGGCATGTCTGGATAGCTACTCCTGTAAACAGGAACTTCAAAAAGCCCCAGACTGGTATGAAACCAATTATATAACCCAAATATAAAGCAAAGCAGTAAATAAATATATACAAAGCCAGATATATAACCCAAATCATCTGCCCAATCCCTGAAATTATTCAAGATCAGGTTAGATGGAGCTCTGAGCAACCTGGTCTAGTAGAAGGTTTGGTGCCATGGTTGGAATGGGAGGATCTTAATGGTCCTCAAGCCATTCTAGAATTCTGTAATTTGAAAAAAAAAAAAGATAAAAGTGGAAACTTCCAGTCTAGGTGGAAGCTGCCATCAAAGAGCCAAAAAAGTTCCTAGAAGGCTCCAGGTTAATTTCTGTTTATTTTGGTGGGGGTGCTTAGTTTCAGTTTGGATTTCACCTGGAAAGTCAGGCTGTTCAAACTGCCCTGCAGGTTAATGTTGGAAATGTTGGGGCACAGGGAGAGCTGGGGGCTCCCCAGGCTGGCAGGACAGGCCACCACAGCCAGGACCTGCCCCACCACCTCACCAGGGAGGGGAGCACTGGGTACCAGTGATGGGGATGGAATGAAAAAGCCAAGGCCAAGTCACCAGTCTTAGAGGGGATGTGGGTGCAGGATCAGCAGGGCTGTGGGCATGGAATGGCTGTGCTGGCACTGGAGCTCTGCTTCTCTCATGAATGAGGATCTGATTATATCTTCTGTATTCACATGGACACCTGATAAATTGTCCTGCAGGACTGTGTGCATCCCTGTCACTGTGGGAGGGGTATCCCAGAGCTGGGCACGTGTCACACTCAGGAGGGTTTGCAGGCAGACCCCACCATGAGAAGTTCTCACATCTTCAGACAGTTTGGACACCACGAGAAATCAGTTTCTCTGACAAAGACATAACAGAGAAAGTTTCTTGCTTTGCACAGGGAACGAGATTCAAATATCCATTTTATTTTAAACGCATATTTCTATTAACTTCAGGGTCTGTATCTCCAGTTAATCTTTCTGCCCATGCTCATCTTCCATATTTGTGCAATATTTGGGGTTTCAGTGTTGCTCAGAAAGGTTTTCTAATTGCTCCTGGATAGGCAATTGCCTTTTTTGCAGGTTGGTTGGATTCTGTTTGATAATTAGTCCCACATCGCTTGTATAAATGAAATAATCATCTGACCAACTGCAACTTGCTTGCAATGGCAAAGCAGCTAATTAGAAAACATTCATTTTGCAGTGCTCTGTTAGATCTGCATCCTTGCTTAGTGCACATTGCTGTGCAGACATTGCTGGGCTTTTTGATCTGCTGTCCAGCCAACAAAAGCCAGGTCACTTATTTCTTAATTTCAAATGTCAAGTTTAGGCAAGTCTCTATGAGCTGCAGCCTTGAACTTTCATAAAAGTGAATCCTCAGAGCTGTGGCAGAGCTGTGTGAATCTGCCCATTGTAAATAAGGGAATAGAAGGCAGGGTTGGGATATTATGAGGGGAAAAGCCCAGCAATTGATATGGGTTTCTGCATTTAGGAAAAGAAAGAAAAATCACTAATGTGTTTTATTCTCTGTTGTACAGTGTGCTACCAATTAAAAAAAAGAAAAGTCTCAAGCACATTGTATGCCATTAGAAGCAAAGGAATAAAATCAAATGAGTGTCAGAGCAGAACTTGTTAAAGGAAAAGGAGAAACCAGATTCTTGATGAACAAATCCTTGGGATTTGTTCTGAGTCAAGCATGCAATACTTGCCTTTAACCAGCTTTCCCAGAAAGACCTGGGAATCATCTGGGGCTCTCACTGAATTCAAAATATCAGACCCTGTGAGTACAAAACACATTTAAACATTTAAGATTTCTCCTGGAGCTTGCCTTGGCCAGAAAAATGGGCTGTGCTTAGAGGGTATTAAGCATGAATATAAGTTATCTGCATATTTCTTCAAAAGGCAATTCAGTGAGAAACAAATTCTCTGAAATTCCAAGTTCTAAGCTGGCCTGAAGTTGGGGTTACTTGCTGGTGTGCCTTGCTTGGGAGAAGGACTGAAATGGAAGATGCCTCTCACTTTCCCTTTTCAGAGGGATCCTAATGTGAGAGTGAAAAATAAATGCCATGATGACTGTCAGGAACTGAGCAGAGATTGATACATTTGTTTTCTCATTTCCATTCCTAGAGTTCTGTTCAACAAGCACTGCATGGAATTAATTCCTCCCAGAAGTTTCTTTTATTTTTTTTTTTTAAATGAATGATAATTTTACATACTACAGCATTAACTGTCACTGCATCATTCCTTGCACACAGACTGTAAAATTCCTGTGGCTCTTGTCACAGGCTGTGCACTCAGAGTTGTCACACTCTGTTCTTAATGGTTCAGAATTGTATGCAATAACATCTAACTAAACTTGACCCACGTTGTTCTCCCCCTTCACACCTCTCCTACTTTACACAGGGCAGATACTCTGATAAAGCTGGATACTTTGATGTGTTTATCTCCTTTACATGACAGATTTATCCAAGTGCAGAAGTGCTAAAGGACCCATTTTTCAGGTAGCAGCTCCTGAGGTGGGGCTCACTCTGGGCTACATGAGGGTTGCCTTTCCAATTTATACCACAATTTCATTGGGTCAGGTGAAGGCAGAGATGCACATCCCTATTCAAAGTAAGATAAAGACATAATATCTTATTTAAATACATAAAATCTTATTTAAAATAAGAGAAATCCATAATTCTAAGGACATGGGGGAGGCCTGTGAAAACAGCTGACCTGCATGTGGAAATTGTTATGTCCAATACAAGGCCAACAGTGTGTCCCCATCCCTGGGAGTGCTCCAGGCCAGGCTGGAGGGGCTTGGAGCAACCAGATCTAGTGGAAAGTGTCCCTGGTCATTGCAGGGGGGTGGAACTGGATGAACTTTAAGGTCCCTTCCAACCCAAACCATTCTATCATTTTATGATTCCATGATTATCACAGCTAAGTGAAGGTAGGTATGAAACACCAAAAGCCTTGGA
Source organism: Haemorhous mexicanus (assembly GCF_027477595.1). Taxonomy (NCBI): domain Eukaryota; kingdom Metazoa; phylum Chordata; class Aves; order Passeriformes; family Fringillidae; genus Haemorhous; species Haemorhous mexicanus. Next base: position 59,972,581 of record NC_082346.1, on the reverse strand, counting down.
GAGCAAACACACCACTTGTAGCCTTGATATCCTCAACAGACCATAATAAATGTGTGCACATGGGTCTATCACAGCTCAAATTTCTGTTTATTGAAAGAAACCAGCTGCTGAAGTGAACTTAATAGTTCATGCCAGCCAGTGCAAGGCAAGAAGAATCCTCTTCTGCTGAGAAGAGATTCTGAGAGTGATCTCTGTTTAAATTGCATCTCTGTCAAAAATTCGTGCAGTGTAACCATTGCTTCTCTTGTCAATTTAAACTGATCTACACCAAAATTGTAGGGAAAACAAGATAACAGAAGCATTTCAGTTCTCTCCCTCAAAAATGAAAAAAAAAAAAGTTTAAACAGGGAAAGTTTTTCAGGGAGGATTGTACTTGTTAATGGAATGAAAGGTTACATTCTCAAAGACAAGACAGGCTGCCCAAATTCTCTGCCTTCATAAGCATCATTAGTATTGCATTCTGGAGGGCCAAAAGCCCAAATGTAAGAAGTGCAGAGAGAAGGATCTAATTTTTAAGCAAAAGAAACACAGTGATTAACAAAAGAGGTTGTAGGTTTGGGGTTTTTTAACAGCAACTCCAGTTTCTGATCAATTCCTTATTTGATTTTGAAGCATGGAGGTTATGGTACTTTCATATGCTGATGCATATAATGATTCCTTTATTAAAGCATCTGGTTTATACAGCTTTTCCTCTCTTTCAAAATATTGATCAGCTATTCTAGGCTCAATGGCTGTGCCCCACTGCATGGTAAATCAACCACACAGGGCCATTCAACTCCACTTTAGCATTGCTCCAGATCTAGACAGCTCTGCTGAAAAACCAAGCAAGAGAATCAGCAGCAAACCAGCCCAAGAGTCCTCCCAGGTGATCCTTTCTTCATTTCTCCCAACTGCAGAATTAGTGCCAGCTACCAATCATCCCTTCTGTAATTAGCCCTGAACTACTGCATGGAAAAATGAACACCCCAAGCTCTGTTTGGAAACTTTAACAGAAGACTTTAAAGAAATAAAAACCATCATTCCCACCCATGCAAAATAAAATAAAGTAAAATAAAAATCTAGAAGCTGAAAAAAAGCATTAAAAAACAGAGACAAGGAATCAACATCAAAGTTTACTGCACCAGAAATGGCAGCTATAACAACACAGATATCAAAGCTCAGTTTAGAAATACCTGATCTGAAAGAAAACCCAGATAAACAAGCACCACAGGCCTCATCAAAATTCCCCCAGAAGAAACTGAAATGAATAAAAGAAAAAGGGAAATGATAAGGTGGAATCCACACAGATGTAATGGACCTCACAACAAGAGGATCCTCCAGGCAGAAGGACTGGAAATGGCACTGATAAAACAGCACACGCTGGAAACAAGACAGAAGCAAGCAGAAAATCAAAATCTGGGATATTTGGGATGGGGAAAATATCTGTGGAACTGTGAAAACTTAGGATAATGGCTCTGTAAATGAAACAGAAAATGCTGGACATTTTAGATTGCTGAAACATCCTCTCACATCTCCTTCCAAGATGCCTACGGGCAGGTTGGGAGCTGAAGTTTTTCAATCAGAGAATCTTTCTCAGCCACGAATAGAGAAATGCCTGCTAATCTCTCAAGGAGTGATCTAAAATTCTTCCCATCTGCAAGGGAGATAGAGCTTCTACAAATACTGTATTTAGAATTTCTGGTTTGGGTTTGTCCTACATTGATATTCATTCTTCCAGAACTGATCAGCATTCTGCATTACCAAAAGGGAATGCAACACTAAATATCAAATGAACATTTCAGAATCTGAATCAAAAATGTCACCTCTTCCTGATACGAATCTGCAACAGATTTTGAAATTTTAAATGAAGATAGATCTTTGGAGCAAAGAAGCCTGAAGCCAGGAGGGAAAACACCATCTCCTGAAATATCTGTGGGTGATACAGAATGTACAGTTAAGATACATTAAACCTAAACCAAAAATTTAGAATTTCTTGCTGTAAGAGAAAATTGTCAGAAAGTGACATCAATTCTAAAGTGGAATCTGAAACTTCCCAGAGAAAAAAGATCAAGTTTTGCTGATGAAGACATCATTCAAAAACCAAAAGAAATGCTTCATCTGAGCTGAGAAACTCTGAAATAGGAATCATGATCATCTTTCTCTGGCTGGAAGAAAGATGAAATTGAAATTTGTAAAAGTCTGGAATCTCCCAAAGAAAAAGGAAAGAGCCTGAGTTCTGCTCTCCAGAAGTGGAGCAAGCCCAGCTAAAAATGTCATTGGAAATTGCTGACATTTCTGTGCAAGTTCCAACATCAGAACTTAAAATTTGATACGTCAGATCCTGGAGGAGAGGGAGGTGTTGAGAACCCTGAGGAGAAGGAAATCAAATTAAAAGGAGAACAGGAGATAAAAGCTGTCAAAGTTGAGACCAAGGCACTGCAGAGATGTCTTTAAATGCCAAAATAGAGAATACCTGCATTAGGCTGGACATCCTTAAAGGCAGAAAAAAAAAAGGTGATGCTGATATTGAAAGAAGTCTGGAAAAGCTTCAGGTAGGTGATCCTTGTGCCAGAACACAAGTTGGAATTAATATTCCTTAAGATACCTTCCATATGCGGCGACCACAATTACAGTTGGAAAAAGAAGTGTTCCAAAAATGAGGAGATTACATGAAGAGTTCTGGTGTTACCTTGCCAGAGATGGGAGAGGACATTTCATTACCTGCAAAGAGAACAGGGATTAGAGTGAATATTCCAAACCCAGATATAGTCATATGTACAGATACAGCTCATCCTGGTGCTGAAGGACAAAACTGCATAATTCACAATTCACTGTGTTCTCAGCAGAGCTGTAGAAACCAGAAATAAGTGCTTCCAAAAAAATGACAAAAAAAAAAAAAAAAAAAGAGCAGTTTATTTAAAAAAAATCCTACATGTTCTCTGATTCTTCAAGAGCACAAAGTCAAACCATTGGCTATAGAGAGCTCCAAAGCAGAAAGATCTATTGAGTTAGAAAATTCAGGAGTAAAATTTAAATGATCATTAGCTGAAATTAATGCAAGTGGAAAACAAAATATATAGCTGTTTGTCTTCCAAAGGAAGAGCTGGGCATTTAAAGTCAAGAGGAAGCAATTAAAATCGGAAGAAATGTGGGTGAAATGAAAATTACAGGAGAAAATAGTGAAGACAGTTGATAAAAAAGGCCTGGTGTGAATGGCCTCCAAGAAAGGGATCAGAAGATGCTGCTTATATTGCAGCAAAGCTGGGAGATGTAATGGTAGACATTTCAGGAGTGAAAAGGGATGTAAAAAGTGCTAGAGAAGATCCTGAAATAGACTTTCAAGTGGAAAGTGTTGAAAAGGACACGTCTGCAGGAGTGGAAGAGCGTGTAGCAGAGAGAGCACAAGAGTCCCTGTCACCTATGGAGACAGCAGGCACTGAAAAAATTTAAGTTGATGAGGCCCCATCCAATGTTCCAGTTTCTCAGGCTCTTGTTACATCTCCAGGAAAATGGACTTGATCTTGTTGGAGGAAGAAAAGCATAGTCATTCAAATATTCCTGGAGATGTTGCTCCAAATGAGGATTGCCTTTTGTCAATATTCAGTGAAATAAAATGATACCTGTGTTCTTCACGTTCTAGGAACTAAAAATGAAGCAAAACCCAAACTGACACTTCTGAAATTTTGATGTGGCAGCATTTACCATTCAATTCTCAAGTATATGAATGTACTGTGCACAAATAACTGCATTGATTTGATTATGTCTGCCCAAAAGGAAACAAACCACCATGATTGTCTGCTGAAATGTGCCTTTAATGACAGTGCAATTCCTACATGTGGTGGGAATTGCTCCTAACAGATCTGACTCTTTTCTCCCATTATGACCCTGAGTTTAATAGATGTCACCGTGGTATTTTCTGAAAAATCCCTTTGCCAGGATTTCCTCTCCTGGGAAGATGAGAAGCCTCAGCTTCTCCATGTTTTGCTGCTCTGGAATGTTGTCTGGAGATTGTTTATCCAAACATGGGAATCGTTTTAACTTAATGACCAATCACAGCCAGCTGTGTTGGACTCTCTGAGTCAGTCACAGGTTTTTATTATTCATTCTTGTAAAGCCTTCTGATGTATCCTTTCTCTATTTCTTTAGTATAGTTTTAGTATAGCTTTCTATATAATATAACATAACATAATGTCATAAAATAAAAAATCAGCCCTCTAAGAACATGCAGTCAGATTCTCATCTCTCACCTCATCCTGGGGACCCTCACAAACACCTCAAATGGATGTGCAGAAATGCCTATTTTTCCATCCTGTCTTTCCCCATAGCCTTCTACTTAATACAGGAAAAGCAAAATAATTAGAAATTAGCTCATTAAGGAAATGTATTTGGTTTTCAAACCATCTCTATCTCCATGGATTTCTTGTTCCTACACCTTTGAGGTAGGGATGAATATTTCAGTGAGAAGTGTGGCTGCCAGTGTCCATCTGCTCTCTGAAGAAGCTGATCCCTAAGAATTAGGCAGGGGTCAGTCATTTGGATCATTTCCCTGAAGTTTTTCCCTCTTTCCATGTCATGTCTGATAGATCCAAAATGACCATGTCAGACAGCAATGGCAGACACCAGAACTGAGGAAAGGAGTCCCAACAACCCAGCAAAACAGGCCAGGGAAATGTGAGGTGTGTGATGAGGGACATCCCATCTGCCTGCAAGGCAATCTCCCTGTGCTCTTGCTCAGAAACTCTGCCCCACCAGCAACTTACTGAGCATTTACAAATTTGAGAAGTTTTCTTCTTATCTTTTTTTTTTCTACAAAATTTACCCCTTTTTCTTTCTTTTTTCTTTTTTTTTTTTTTCCTGATTACAGTGCAAATGTAGCTTGGATTTGTCATTCATGGAAAATGCTTCTGTTGGTCAAATACATCTTAAAAAGATTTTCAAACTGACCCACTACTCACATATACTTATTGATGGACTCTAGGAAAAATCTATCCAGAGATGTTTCCTGAGCATTGATACAGCACAGGGTTTGTTGTTTTTGTTGGTACAGGATAATAAACCTGTGAAACAGAGCTAATAAAAAGCACCTTGGGGGTGTTTCTGTTTTGAAAGACATTTTAATTAGTGAAGGAAAGTGTCAAAATGCTGAGCAGAGTCTAGAGAGGAAACGAGGCAGGAGAACACTAAAAGCATCTCCATCTCAGTATGTTCCTTGTAGGTGAATACTCATGAAAAGTCAGTGTTATCTGCAGCATGTGCCTTAAAACTCTGCATGAATGCCAACATTTATTGGTTTGTAAAGGTGAATATACCAACCCTGCAGGAGCTCAGGGAGGGAGGCTGCTGGGGCTGACTGCAGGGAGGGAAGGGACATCAGAGTGGTTGAATATCTGAGCTGTGCTTTGGTCCTAGAAAGGGCCTCACCTGAGGAGAGCTATGACTTAAAATGTGCATTGAGATCCCTGAATGGAAGAAATGAAAAAAAAGTTGATTTTGAGGTCAGGTTTTTAGGTGAAGTGAGTCAGTTCTGCAGCTGATATGAAGAGACAAACCCCAAGGAATTTAAGGAACATTTGCCAAACTTGGAGTGGTGTTATTATGCCTTTAAAGAATATGTGAATTTTACCTGGGTGGTGAAATTTTGTTTTTAAACCTCTGAGTAGAACAAGCTAGACTGATCAAGGTTTTGTGGAAGAATGTCTACAGGCTCCTAAAAGTCTTAGTGGCAATGAATAGCAGTCTTTGAAAAGATAGACAGGGGTACAAGGGACCAAAAAAGGAATTGTTGAAGTTGGCCTTTCACTATTGTGGAATAGTGTCTTTTTAAAAAAAGGAAGATGATCTGATCAGGCAAGAGAATAAACATCCATCAGCTGGGGTGAAAATATGTTGGTAGTGTGCCTGTGTTTTGATGCTTCAGTGAAAACACACAAAATAAACCAAATATTCTGAAACTGAGCTCCTGAATGTTGTAAACTCATTCTGCTGATAACCTCTTGAAATCAAGAAGTAACAGGGCTGGCAGAATTCCATGTCTGCTTTCAGAATGGCTTCTTCCATCAGGCTGCAGCAGAGCTGTCCTCCCTGCCAGGAACACTGGGGTGGAATGAGAGGTGCTGGGTGGAGGAGGGAGAATCAGGTATTGTTTTGGCTGGCAAAAAAACATTGTGGCTTAAATGCTATTGAGAAGGGGCCTATTAAGCTTTTTTTCCAACTTCCCCATTCCCCACAGCACAACTGATAAAAGTTTTTCCCCATGAAAATAATGGGAAAATTTGTATTGGTCCTGTCTTGATGTGGGGAAGAAGAGCTGCCATTCCCACCAATGCTGGTGGCAATTGTTAGAGGTCACAGTAGTCACTATCACTGCAGTAAATATGAGCATTGATGCTGCTTTTGCAGCAATAAATACTGATGTTTGCAATGCCACAGCTTGTGTGCTTAGTGAAATTTAATGTGCCCAGCACAGCTCCCTAAAGGTGAATGACCTCACAGAATCCATAATAATCTAAGGGCTTTTGTTTCTGGTAATTTAGAAAACCAGCCTTGCTCTGCTGCTGCAGCTGTTGTTTTTGAAGTTTTTCATTACCTACAGAGAAATAATGTTTGACACAATGCTGTAGTTATTGAGAACAACAGTTATATTACACCCTGCACCTAATATATCAAACCCCACATTCCCCTGGATGCAGACAAGATCATTTTTTGATCTTTTTCTGAGTCATGCAGGACAGCTACACCTTTGGTAGAGACCACCAGAATTACAGCAGTCAGGGCAAAAATAATAGAATAGAACTTGTTTACATATCAAACAGTATTTTTTTGTTCAGTAGGTAGGGTTTCTATGACTTTAGCACTGTTGTATCATCTGTTGAAACAGCTGGTGCCTGCTGTTGGTAGCAACAGGATGCTGTGAAAAACAATCCTCTAGATTTGATCCAATTTTCTCTCATTCCTAAAAGCACTCTCTGCTCTGGGATAAAGGTGATCTGGTTTTGCCATTATTCTCCTATAAGAACCTTGTGTAGCAGTAGATCTGTTTTTTAGGGGAGAAGCCCACTTCAAGTTAGATGAGAATATATAAGCCAAACAAGTCTTGTTGATGGTGACTTAATTGATGCTGACATCTCCATATTTCTAATTGCTCTGACTTTCCCTCTCCACCTCTTAGGTGATGGGGAAGAGTGTGTAAGATGGCAAAGCATCCTCATCCACAAGGAAATTGCTTTCATCACAGTGTTGGATTTTGTCAAATAAGCCTGCTGCTGGAACCAAAGAAATTCTGCTATCTGTGCTCCAGACTGGAATTCTCATGTAGATTAGCTGGGGTGAGGTGGGCATTGCTGGGGCTGGCTCACAGTCTGAGTCAGGCTTAAGGGAGTGTGGGACCATCACTTTTTTCCTTGAAAGACTGAGTTTCTCATCAAGAAATGCAGTGTGTGTCTAATAAATTACAGATTTATTAAGAATTCCCCTAAGAATACTCAGAATGAGAGGAGAATTAGTTCATTATTCATTAGCAAAACTGCTTAGACCGGGGAAGGAAGTGTTTGTGGTCTGGATTAATGTGCAAAGTGATGGCAGGGTTTAACAAGCTGCCAAATCCCTGCCATCAGGACATCCTCACCTGTCTGCCTGCAGCTTCCTGCAGTTATCTGGGGGTCATTGCATCCCAGCTGCTCCCAGCTCTTTGCTGATTTCTTCTGTTTTAAATGGCCTGTGAGGTAGTTTTCTGCAAGGAACAAAGTCTCCTTTCTGCTCTGCTGGCCATGTGCTCTCACAGCACAGAGGCAGCTGATACTGGGGAATATTCCAGAGCTCAGGGCTTTGTTTTGTGTGGCATTTACAGCAACTCCTCCTTGCTGAGACTTTTGTGCTGCATAAGGCATCTCCCACGGTGCTGGAAGCATCTGTTGTCTGGGTTTAATGATATTTTTCATAACACCCCTGTATGCAGCCTTATGCCTGCAGCCCTTCTCTCTGGTCCCTGCTTCCACCATGGCCTGTTTCTTGCTAAAGTGGAATTATCTGCTTGTCAAAGCCACATTGAGCACTCTGAGATAGTTTCTGACAGTTTGCAGCCCCCTTGCAGGTGCCTGGATGGTTGCCTCTTGTGACCATATATATCTGCATCTATGTGTATATATATGTATAGATATATATGTATTCCACTACAGGTTCAGGGTTCTCTCTCCTTTTCTAAGTGAAAAATTTCTAAGGTGTCACCCTCTCTGTTATTTCTTTTATTTGCCACTGCTAGAGGTTTGTCATTTCTGTAGGAAAGTCCCATTTCCCCCATAGAGCAAAAAGTTGTTGGGTTTCTTTTTTGCCCTAAAGAAATGAAGAAAAAGGTTTCAGTTTTCAGGAAACTTTGAACACCATCCCCTTGCCCTTTGTTATTTGCCAGGGGAGAGAGATTGTTAGGTCATTTTAGCCCAACACTCACTCATTTGGATTTCCAGCCCCTCCATTCCTAGGAATTTGTCATTGCCTTTGTGCAATTGTTCTAGTCTTTTCTGCTCTCCTGACTTCCCCCAGGGTTTAATAAAACTTCATATTTTCTCAACTTCTTGGATGCCCTCAACAATCACTTTTACAGCACGGGGGTATAATAATAATTTTCAATTCTATTTCAATCCTTTTGTATCTTTCCAGCAGTAAATGGATAGAATCTTGTGAGAATGTTTATTTGGAGTTGATAAGTTTATTGAAACCCATTTTGATTCAAAAGTAGGATATCCTTTTGCTGGATATGATCTTCCCAGGCTGTGTGAACTCTTGGTATCTCTCAGCCCTAAATTCTGTGCCCATTTATGCATGTGTTTAATTCCACAAATTAATTTCACAGAGACTGTCCCTGTGTAACTTTTGATGGAACAAAGCCTTTCTGATGCTGTGCCCTTCCTTTCATGCAAATCCTCTCTACCAGGGGGTCATGGGGAAATGTCTTTAAGGAGAGGCTCTGCCCAAGGTGTGCTGCAGGACAGACACCTGCAGGGACAGACACCTGTGTTCCCTGAGGAGCAGGGGTGGATCTGCTGGCTCACCTGGGAGCTCTGTGCTCCTCTGAGTTAATTCACCAGTGATTTACAAGAGGGAGGAATGTGTGAGGAGTTCTGCTGCAGAAAACTCCTGCTCAGGGCAGGATGCTTGACAGATCACAGAATGCCAGAATGGTTTGGGTTGGAAAGGATCCTAAAGATGACCCAGTTCCAACCCCCTGCTGAAAGGTTACAATTTCCCATTTTACACTGGAAAGGAGATCCCTGCTCCTTCGTGGTTTACTATGGGAGGGACAGGGAAGTTCCTTGAGCACTTGGAGGGAGCTGCTTAAACCCTCCATCCCTGAGAGGTGGGAGCATTGAGTGAAAAATCTTTGTTATCTTCTGACCTTGGGATAGCTTTATATAGATTATTTAGGCTGGCTTTCTTCTTTTTTCTTTTTCATTTTTTTTCTCTTATGAGTGGAGTGCATCATAAAGCAGAGGAGAAATAAAATGTAAATCCAAACACAGACCTCCACAATGGGTTTGGAACAAGTTAAGTGCTGTCTAAGAATTAAAAACAGCATTTGGATTTCTCCTTCTCATGCCTTTGCAAGCTGTGGCTGTGCACACATGCATGGCTATTGCTGCCTCAGAGTCACAGTGGTCACTTCAAAGACTAAACTATTATTTTCTGCATTAAATCTGTCATGAGAATATGGCATCTTCTGGGGCTGCTTTCAAGTCATCCCTCAGCATTAAAAGCTTGAAGTTAGCAGGTTTTTCCAAGTGTGCAAGCAATTCTCTTTTTCCTTTGGATGCTGTTTAAAGTGGGTGCTTAACTTCTGCAGCATGGGAGAAGTCTTGTCTCATTAATTTTTAGCCCATTTCTACATCACACACACAGTAAAAAAAGGGCCACAGAAAAGGGATTGATAACTTATTTTCTCTGAATCCATCCCTTGAGTTTCTGTTTATTTCTGTATGAGAGAATATAGAATTGTAGATATTGAGCTCCTGCTTTCTCTGTGAAAGCAGGATTATGATTATTACAGGGAAATGACAGCTGATGAACAGGTAACTTTATCAAGATTGTTTTCATCATGTTGCTATGATGAGGAATAATCTGTAATTAGAAAGCTCTGTTGAAGTTTTTGGTCTGGAATCATTCCACATCTCCTCTGACAGGCAGGTTTATTAATGTCTTAATTTGAGTTTTGCATTTGCCCCTTACTAAATCTGCACCTTGCTATGCAGTACTGAGTATGATAATTTGTTATTTTCTCCTTGTCTGTTAGGAGATGATCCAAGATAGGAGTGTGAATTCAGTAAACTTCAGAACTATGAAAAAGTTAAAATCCTTTATTTCCAGTTAGATATGTATGGAAACCCTTAAGAACTTAAGTAACAGGAGATTTAATTTTTTTTTAAATTTAAAATTATCTGAATCTTGATGAATATTATGAAAAAAGATTAATTTTTTTGATATTGCATGTTTAATGTCATCACCAGCAGTGAAGGATTTAAATGTATTTTAGCATCTAAACTGTCACCATCAGCTATCCCACATGGAGGCTTCAAATTTCCTTAGGCAATCTTTGAGATTCTTTGCAAGATTAGGAAAGGGATGCTTTTCCTTGGCTCACATACAAATTGGTTCCTAAAATTTTGCCTTTTTTTTTTATAACTATGGCATCTAGAAACTTGTTTTCATCACAGATACTGGACTAGAAGCTCCTGTGAAGGCCACAGCAGAGTGGGAGCCCAAAGTTTCTCTCCAATTGCTCTCAACATTTGGACAGAGGGTCCTGGCCATGTTGCTGGGTGGCAGATTGCACCTTGCTGCCTTCTGGGGGCTGTGCTGCTCCCTTTCCACTCTCCAACAGTAGATGGGGATGCTCCATTGACAGAACAGATCCTCTCTGCTGCCTCACAATGTGATGAAGAATTAATTGTGCAGTTATTTAGACTTCAGGCAGAAATGCAAGTCCCCATCCCAAAGACTCTGATGCTTATCGAGCAACCTCCCAGATGATCTGAGCTCTGCTGTGTGTGTCCTGTGAGGCAGAAACATGACAATTTAGAAATTGAAGAAACCCTTGCCTTTTTTGTGTTTGTTTTTGACTCCCATTACTCTGCCTGAAGGAATTGTGTGGTGATAGTGGCCTTGGCAGCTGACTACAGGAGCTGGGAGTCTGTGCTCTTCCCAGGGAGTGTCACCATACATTTTTCAGTGCCACCTGTCTCATTTGTAGCAGTGACTGCTGCCTTCTTGCTGGATATCCTGGAGGAGGGAGTGACTGGCATCACAGCCCTTTTCCCACTTCAGGCATAATGAACTCCTACTCAGTGTGACAGGCAGAGCTGAGATCCAGAGCACAGGCAGGGGCAGAGTTTAAATGGTCAAAAGTGTTTGGGAATCAGGATGTGACTGTGGAGGGTATTCAGCTCTTTTATTGGTGCTCACAGACTAAGCTGAAAGATTTCTTGGGCATGTGTTTGGTGAAGTTGGTGTTGATGCTGACAGGAACCTCTGTGGCTCTGAGGAGCACCTTGGGCTTGCAGTAGGCAAGACATTCATCAATGGGGTCTGATAGACTAGAAATTATTTTCTGTGTTGGGGTTTGCCCCAGGCCCTGAGCCCTGAGTTGCTCTCTGGCTTTTCCCATGGCCTGGACCCTGAGCCTGTGCCCCAGAACAGCAGTGTTTGGTCTTTGCTGATACACAAAGTCATTTATCTTCTTGTGTCTTGCTGTGCAGAGCAATTAGGGTTTCAAGAAGGCAGGGCTGCTGGTTTCTGGAAAATAAGCAAACAAACTCCACTTTGCAAGATTACCATTTCCTCTTACTATTTTTGGAAGTGTTTATTTTAAAACCCTGAAGTTAATCTCAGGAATGCCAAGCAGCACTTAAAAGGAGGAGGGGTGCTGGGGCCTGGGGAGGAGGGAACTAGAGGAGAGCTTATGTCACTGACTTTTCTTCATGTAATTGAGTTTGTTCTTTAATCACAAAAACCAGTCATTTGGTTCTGAAATATCTGTCATTGCAGTACATCCTTCTCTCTTCTGATTCCTGCCATTCTTGGCAAACACTGCACACAGCACAAAGGCCTTTGCAGAGAGTTATTAATCATGTTTGGCAGCCAGGCTGCACTAATCTACTGTCTGGAAGCAGAGAAGGTACTAACTTGTGTGTTTTGAGATGTAGTGATTAAAGCTCTTTACACCTTTGTTGCTGCAATGAGAACTGCAGGAACAAACTGGATGGCCACAGGAAAAGCAGAGCTCCTCATCCCTTCCCTCCATCCTGTTAATCTGTGCTGGGCTGGGTGGCAATGGACACTTTCTGTGTTTTGTGGGATACAGTTGGTGCCAAGCACTGGGGAAGGGGTGGCTGTGGTGGTGTAACACAAATTTCACAGCAGGTGGATGGGAAGGGCAAGACTTTGTACACCTTGCCTAAGGGACCTGGTGATTTAGGAATTGGGAAGGAGTAAGAATTTCCTGGCTTGATTCCCATCAGGAATTTTGAAACAAGGTTCCTTGTTGAAGGCAAGTTGATGGTAAAGGGATCAAAGCCTCTTTCTTTCCCTCCAGCCCAGTGGCCACATCCTTCATGTCTACATTTGGAATGTGTCAGGCATGGAAAAGTGGTGCCAGCAACTCAGAACTTGGAGCCAGCAGAAAGTGGCTGCCTGTGTGTGCTGTACTCCATCAATCAGGTCTGCACAGATGCCAGGGTGGCAGCTCATGTGCAAATAAAGGCATTCATTGGCTCTGAACACCTTCAAGTTTCAGCTGTACCTGGAGTTAAAGCACAGACATAACTCAACTACTCTGCACCTGGCAAATGCTCCTTCCTGTGCAGGAGGAGAAGCTAACTGCCAGCCCTGACAAGACCTGCCGTGTCTCAATTCTGGGTGCAGATTTTTGGTCTCACTCTGTGACCCAGCATGCAGGGAACAGCAGCCAGACCTGTGTTTACAAATGGATTATTTATGGCTGACAGACCTGTGGTGATTTTTCACTTCATTGATGGCCAGCACATGGATGCTGTGCAGGTGATGTGGAGCAGAACAGTGGTACAGGATGCTCTTGGACAGGAGCAGTATGATCCATCCTTCAGTTTTTTATTTTCCTTCACTCCTTTTTTATTCATATACCATGCTTCTGTTGGGCACCTCCTGAGCAGGTGAATTTTAAATGAAGTTTTTTTATTGCCAGATAATTGAACTGAAAGCTAATGGGGTGTATCACTTCTCATTCAGTGGAAAAATTGGTCAAGGTAAAGGTGCTTCAGACTGATTGTTTGGCTTCTTACCAACAGCAAAGAGTTCCTTAAGGAGTGTCAGCAGTTGCCTTTTGAGACTTTCTAATACAGTAAGAAATGGCATAGGCAGGAGATTGGTTTTCATGGACTTTGTGGCTTTAAGCAGTATTAATTTATTGTCCTGAAAACAGAGTAGAGCAGTAATGATTCAGTGATCTGCAGGGAAACTCAAAAGAGATTAAATTCCCTTTTCTGCTGTACATGATGACATTGCTTGTTGCATCACACAGCACAAAAATGGGTCTGAGGTACCTCTTGAGTTTGGTGTAGAACACAGTGAAATTAGTGTGTGAGAGAGGTATGGAGAGGTCCAGTCAATCTTAGTAGCTGAAAAACCTCAGTAACAGCCAATTTTTTAATGACAAAGAATTTTCAAGTAAACTGTTTAATGAAAACTAAAATTGTTTATGAAATCACATTGATTTCATTTTCCTGCTCAAGATTTCTAAGAGTTTTAGAATCTGTTTTGTTTTTATTTCAGATTTTTCTGGGATAGATTTATTATTTCCTTTAGTTTTCTCTAGTTTCTGTCTTATGCTTTGGTTCTCCAAGTACTTTGTTTGTTTGTATGTTCTTATCCCCTTAAACCTGATGAAGAGATTCTGTTTTGAGCCAAAAAATCATTATTTGCAACTTCTGTATCTTCACCTTCTTTCTTTAGAAGTGGCCTAGGCTCCATAGCTCAGGGTGGAAAGAGATTCCCTAATTTTGATTATTTTGATTTTTTTTTCAACGTTGAATTTTTTTTTTTTTCATCTGTGCCTCCCTGTTGTCCTGAGTACCATGAGGTGTCACTGGGGATTTGCATGCCAGCCCCTAAATTCAAATTTCCAATTGCTGAGCATTGGCCTTAGATTTATTGGTATTATTGCCCAGACTGGAATCTACCCCTGAGGGAATAATCTCGTGCACCACTGGAAATGCTGCCCACACCAGCAAAGCTCATCACCCTCTAGAGCACCAAGGGGGGCTGAGCAGCTGCTCGTGGATGCCATCCCACCCCCCATTCCCAAGCATCCCTGGGACACTGGGATGCAGCAGCAGGGCCACAGGGGTGCTGGGAGCCTGCAGGAGCAGATGTGCTGACCCCCAGGGTTTCATTTATGGGGTGGGATAATGTCAGTGGTACTTTTCCTCCATCCCTGCAGCTCTGTCTGGGGTGAGCTGTCTCCAGACAGTCCTGGCAGCTTGCTCTGAAATTTAAGATGAAATTGTGGGGGTCATCTCTTAATGCTGAAGTGTTTCTGTGAGTTTTGGTGAAGGAAATGTGAGTATTCCAATTCCAATTCCATGGAATAGAGGGGGAAATGAGAGGGATTAAAATGACTTTCCTGTGCTTTACTCTGCACCTTTTCTGATGATGATCTCACACCTTTCCTGAAGGTTTAGGAATAAAAATGTTCTTTGGTTCCCCAAACTTTGGATGTTTGCCCTTGGGTAAATGCTTGTGTGTGAGGGTGAGGAAGAGGGGAAGCAAATTGTTCACAAAGTCCTCAGTTAAGGCTCAACCAGCTGAACCTGGAGAGTTCAAGAAAGTGTAAGTAGCATCTTAACAACCATCCAAAGTTAAATTTTGTCTCTGTTTTATAAATCAAACAAACCAGAGGAATCCTAGTGTATGGACAGAAAGCATAGCTAATGCAGGCATCTCTCCCTCTTAAGAGAGGGTAATTTTCATACTAAATCCTGTTTTTTACTGTCCTGAAGTTGTGCTACTAATTCAATATTTTTCACTGCTGCTGCACTTTTGTGACAGTATGTCTTAAACTGCAGTCCTGAGCTGTTAAATTCTTTTAGCCAATATATTTATATTTTCATTTTATAGAGTACTTTTATAACACATTGCAGCTGCAGCAGCTTCACCTGTCTGAAACCTCTAAACTGAAAAAGATGCAAGTTGTAGCTGGCATTCCCTGATGAGGAGAGGTGCTTTGAAGAGAGGTGAAGTGAGACTGGAAGGATTCTTCTCATCCTGGATATATCCAAACCAGGTAGAAGATGCTCATCAATGAGCTCTTGAGCAGGAGGCTCCACATGGACAAAATTGTATGGCTAAAATAACACCATGAAGCCTACTCTTTATCTGGCTCCTTACACAAATACCACCTGACATGTGAAAAATTTAGAATTGTATGATGTACAACTGAGCCTTGTCTCCTCAGGCACTCAAGTGGAATAAATCAGATTTTGAGAGGCACCACCACGTAGAAAGATTTTTGGTTTCTGGTATGACTCACTCTGGTATCCTCCATGAGAAATCTTTCCTGTCTGCTAAATTAGCACATGGGTGATGTTCATTAAGTCATGGTGTCCCAAAGACTCTGCAACTGGCTTCCAAGAAAAACTAATTTTAGCTCAGGCATTTCTGAAGACTCGGAAGAGGTCTCCTGGTCTCCTTCGTCAGGTATTTCTAACTGTCTTCCAGAAGGCAACCAAAATCTGTCTCAGATTAAATTAGAATTTCCCTTCACCTCTGTTCTTACTGGAAGATTCTCCTGAAGATCTGCTCTTATTTTTTTCCCACACATTGAATATATTTTTACTGTAATGCAATCAGAGAAAAGTGCAGTTTCAAGGTGTTGCGTCTAATTGTCAGTTTATTTTGCATGTAAATTCCACTATTTCAAAGAGTGCAATTAAATATTCTGAGTATCATTTAAAATATTTACAATTCTCTTAGCCAGATAAGACACAATATTTTTAGTTGAAGATATTCCCCAGACATCTGCTTTTTTCTAGCCCATATGGTGGAATGTGTGCCACATCTCATCTGTACGTTATGCCCTACAATTGCTGCCAAAAAGGATTCTAAGTTACTATCTAAAGCAAAGCTACTCAGTAATCTGGCAAAAACCCTTTCCAGAGCTCTGAGCAACCAGACACCAGTGTCTTATTCTGCCCTTTTTTTTTTTGGACTAGTGTTGGGATGTGATGGAATCATTAGTGGTGTGCTGGCTTAGTCCAAGACCCTCCAGAACAAGAGGTAATTCACAGTCCTGCAGCTGATCTGTATCTGTTCCACCAAGGACCCTTCACCAATGGATTTCTATGCTCTGGTCTCGTTAGCATAACCCAAGGGCTGCAGTGGAACTCTCTTGGTTACCACCTAGAGATTAAATAACAGCAGAAATGTGTACTGGGGCTGTTTTGTTGCTAGAGCTGCGGTCTTTGTACTTTCTCTGCAATGTTTTGGGGAAGTGAAGTTTGGTTTATGATATTCTCCAATTAAATTGTAATTTATGAACTATATAAAATATGATTTGTAAACTATATTCTGGTATTTCAGCTAGATTTAAATGGCAGAGAAAAAGAGAGAACGAGAGAGGGGGAATCATAGAATCCTAAAGGGTGGAAATGAACCTTAAAAACCATCTAGTCCCAACACCCCTGCTTTGGGCAGGGGCACCTTCCACCAGACCAGGTTGCTCCAAGCCCCATCCAGGCTGGCCTTGAACACTGCCAGGGATGGGGAATCCTCAGCTTCCCTGGGCACCCTGTGCCAGGGCCATCACCACCTTCACAGGGAAGGATTTCTTCCTAACATCAAACCTAAATTTCCCCTTTTTCATTTTGTGCCCAATACTCCTTATCCTATCACTACAGCTCCTGACAGAGTCCCTCTGGTTTCCCTGCAGCCCCCTCAGATACTGGAAGTCGCTCTGAGGTCTCCAGACATCCTTCTCTTCCCAGGCTGAACAGCCCCAACTTTCTCAGGGAGGGGTTTCATAGGGGAGTTGCTCCAATCATCTTATCAACCTCATGGCCTCCTCTGGACTTGCTCTAACAGTTCCATGTCCTTCTCATGCTGGGGACACCAGAATGTCCCAGCCAGCTCTTTATCCACCAAGCAGTCCATCCATCAAATCCATGTCTCTCCAATTTGGAGGCAAGGATGTCTGTCATGCAGGACAGTATCATACAGTATCATATATATATAAATACATATGCATGTATTTGAAACACTTAATTGTGTCAATTCTTGGTGTCAAGAATTGTCACATTTAAGATTCTGAAATTTGATTAGAGCCTGGTGATATTCCAGGTTTGTATCCCAAGTGCTGGTGGCCTTTTCTCATGCCAGAGGTGGAAGTGTGTAAGGGTGGATGTACATGACAGTGAGAGCCTAAATTGCTCAGGGCATTGTGCTTTAAAACTTCTGTACTACAAAGTCTGTTCTGCAATAACAGGGGTCCCTGAGCCTCTCATTTGAGCTGTGTCACCTCTCTGTGCTCTGTGTGATGTGTGCATCAAATGAGAGGGTTCTACTTTTACAGCAGTGTATGTTGGTTTTGTGTTAATCACCCAGTACAGGCGACTGGGTGAGTTTAAAATCACTGCTGAAAACGTTTCTGTGCCTGGTGCTCAAAAGGATGCCTTCTTATAAGCATCTTCTTTCTCCTTTCTTTAAGATGTCAGCTTCTTCACCATCCCTGTGGAGCTAGCTGCTGTTCCTGGACAATTAATGTAGGAAGACATGCAGAATATTAGCTCATAAACTCATTTTTGCTGTACTGTTTATCAGCTAGGGTCTACTTAGTTTCATGCATTTATTCTGGAGGCAGAAGGTGTTTGCATGCAGCCTTCTTACTGCAAATGATATTTTCCTGATCTGCTGTCTAAGCCAAACATGATGTCTGCAGCAGAAAGATTGCAGGGAAGAGGAATCAAGCTTTTTAACAAGGTGGGGTATGTAGAAGATTCTCTCTATTTTCATTTCCTAATCTTGAAAGAGGTGAAAGGAAAACACCATCAGCCTGCTAAAACCCCTTTTCAGGTTTTGCTCTCCTTGTCCTTTTCCTTTTGAAGAGTTGCCTGTTCCTTTCCCACCACTGAGGGAGAGGTGTGAAATGCTCTTTAATTTTGTCTCAGTCCTGTGAGTAAATCCTGTTGCTGGATCCTCTCAGTTCAGCTGTTCTCTGTTGCAGAGACCTTACAGAGTGTCTTTCAATTGTTGTCCCTATTACCCATCTGTGACATTTATTTTCTCTTGCTAAGATTCTTGTCCCTTCCCACTCTCAGCAGAGGTGGGTGGTGGGGAATAATTGCAACCCTTTTTATTTAGGTTTTGGTGCCTTTCACCAGAATTTTTATAGACCTCTTGATATTCTGAGGACCTGTCTTTGCCTTTCCCAAGTGTATAATTATTCTTGTTATCTTTAATTAATATGTGCATGTAGGTATATCAAATTAATTCCTTCTCTTCCCTTGCCTTATTATAGCTCTGCCTTATTATAGGGGCAGTTTTGTTATTCTCTTATCTATATTTGTTATTCTTTCTCTGTTTGGGGCCTCTCCATTATTCCTTAAGGGAGAGCTTGTGCTGTGAGGAGGGTTTGCTGCTTTTTGGCAGGGTCCCCACCCCAGCTGGAGAGCCCTGGTCAGCATGGTTGGATGGCAGGTTGCAAGGAGAGGCTGTTCCACCAAAAGCTGGCTAAGAGAGTCAAAAGGAAATAATAACTTTTCAGCTCTATTTCTCTTGCAATGTAAGTTATATTCACTTCATGTATTCAGAGTATGATTAAGACCCCAAAGGTTTTAAAGAGCAAAGCAGATAAATACTTATCACAGAATGATGGAATGGTTTGGGTTGAAAGGGACCTCAGAGACCATTTAGTTGCAGCTCCTCAGTCTTGGGCAGGGACAGCTTCCACTAGACCAGGTTGTGTATAAATGGAAATTAGGCCCTGAATTGAAGGAGGTATCTGCAGTGCTGTGCTTCAGGGGACAGCCTATGGGATGGATTGAGCTGGAACATTCTGGGCGTGGTCAAACACAACAATAAATTGCAGAAGTCAGTGCCCATTAGAAAGCACAAAACAACCCAGATTTTGGGAATGCATGTGTTGGCATTTTTGTGTCTTATTGGCAGACAAAGGAGCTGGACTGCAAAGATGTTTCTTTGTGTCTATTTTGCTGCCCTTTACAGTCCTCCAGAGGGTGTCAGGGAAGCTGCTGGTGAGAGAGCTCCAAGTGCTGCTGGTGCTGGGAGGGGATTCTGTTTTCCTCTCTCACCACAGGGATGCAGGCAGCACTCACCCATGGGCACAGGCCCTGGCCAGAGAGGAGCACCCACAGCTTGGCTAATGAGCCCCAATTAAAAACCTGACCCATCTAACCCAGCATGGGCAGGAGGAAGGGCAGAGGAGCCACAGGTGAAGAGCAAAAGGACAAAAGGTTTTGAAGTAGCCTCTTATGCAAATAATGCAAAAGCCTTTTTTCACTTGCCTATATTAATCTTGAAGAAATTAGCATTTAATTTCTATAATTAGCCATTCATGCACACCAAGGAAGCGAGCATACACTTCCACACTCATTCCTGTTTCTTTTAAATCCTGAAGGCTTTGCCACTCTGTTGCTAAGGGGAAGCAAAGATTGGAGTCGGAGAGAAACAAAAAGCAGAACTTGCTCCCAGGTGTTGGTGAATCATCAGGGAATGGAGGTTTTTAATAATGTCTAAAGGAAGGCATAGGGGAAGTGTGTGGGTGTAAATTTAGTTTTCCTGAAAGGTGCAGAGCTGACAAAGCAGGGACTGCTGTCCAGTGAGTGTAGGGGACCAGAGGGGACAGGGCTGGTGACAGGACTCTCTGCCTGAGTCACCACCTGGGCAGGATGGTCCTGAGCATCAGACCAGCACCCCTGGTGTTCCTTTGGGAAGTGATGGCCTGGAGAGAGTCTGTTCAGCACAGAGAAGAGAGGGTTTTTTAAGAAAAGAGAACAGGCCATGGAGGCATGAAATCTTAAATCTTAAAAGAAAATGATCAATGTTTTCTGTTTCTTTAATTTCAAAACCAGGAAAATACTAGGGGGAGCAGTAAGGTACTGAATAAAAAGATGAGAATTGGAAGGAATTCTCCCACATATGTTGATGATAACTGAATCTGTGGAATAAACCTAGGGACTTTTATGCCATGAATTTCCAAAGTTGGTACTGTCTCTTAAATGCATATTTCAATATTTGCACCATAAATCTGAGAGTTGCATTTTTAGTCCTGTGGCTGAAATTCCCCTGTCAGCAATTGATGCAGATCAAATGTTGAATTTCAAATATGTGCAGCAATCCACAGATCAAAGATCGTGCATGGAAACCTTAGCAAACAGCTAAGAAAAAAAATCCTGTACTCTGCTAGTAGGTAGCTGGCAAACAAGAGCTGGGGGGTGGAGAATGACTGGAGCAGTTTACTATGAAATATCTTCTGGGATGCAGTTTGTCATCTGTGGCTGAACATTATAAAGTGCTGCTGCAGCCCTGCCAATAAAATACTGATAGTGGAACTGCTGCCCAGCTGGAGCTTTCTCAGAAAACAGATATGATTATTTAGATTCCATAGTCTTTGGGCATTGATCATGTCAACAAAGACATCCCACAATTATTAGGTGCCAGGTGATCTATGTTACTGTTCTGTACGAGGCTCACACTTCCCCTGCTGTTCTCTCAGCAGCTTCTGCCATGAGCCTGGGATGTGCTGAATGATTTTATTCCAGATGAGAAGAGCTGAGCTGACTTGAGCCCTTGCCAGGGGTTGGGTGCATCACCTTCCAAGCTGTGTTCAGCCACCACTGCAGCCTCCTGCTCCATGCACTGTGCCATGCAGGCTCTTTTCCTCAGGAAGGGTTTTCCTTCCATCTACTCAGTCCCTGTTTTGTGCAATCTGTGGCTTGACCCAGCTGGTGGTAGCACCCAACACACATCCTGGGATACCTTCTCTGCACCAAGCTCCCCACAGAAGAGACTGAAGGAAGATGAGAATGGCTCATTAGGAGAATTGGACCTCAAGTGCTACTGAAAAATCAAATAATCAAGCAAGATAAAGGGCAATAGGCAAATGAGAAGTTTTTAGGCAAATGAGAAATTTTCAGGATTATCCTCTCTTCCTCAACCCACTGACCAAAAAAAAAAAAAAAATTTATATTCTATATTCTGTTGACTGTGCCAAACCATCACTTGGAGAGGGAAGTGATATCCCTTCATCTAGAAGTAACTGTAAGAATTAAACAGTAGCCAAATGTCAGCTTGGTTGGTCAATAATATTGCCTCTGACTTTCTCCTGAAACTCAAATACTGCAAAATTTTGCTGAGGAGATTATTTCCTGCCCTGTTTGTTTGGGGATTTTGGAGCCTTGCACACAGTGGATGACCTTGTCTTTGTCCTTCTGTTCTGCAGCAGATAAACTTCACAGCTTTTAATACCTGTTAGGGTTTTAGTGTGGTGTGCAAGCTTTCCTCTTGTGGTATGACTGCTATAAAAAGTGCCTTCCATTTTGAAATATTCTGTAGGATTAAAGTTTTAAAAACAGACATTTACTTCCTTCTCTTTTTAATGTTTTTGGTATGATTTCCTCAACCCACTGCTCCTATTCTCTCAACTGAGCCAAGACTCCCCTGAATATTTTACTGGTATTTCATCTTGGTTCTCTGAACATCATTACTGACTGTGATGCAAGCTCCAGAAGTTTGTTGATTATTTTTTTAGTGTCTTGAAGCTCATCAGTGAGCTGCCAGGCTCAGAGCTGGAAATGGAGCCATTCCTTGTGAAAACTTTGAAGGAGGGAGAGGTGTAAGAGCAGAGTCATTCCTCCACTTTCTAATATCAGAGATGAGAAACCATTTGTCTTGCTTGCTCCTGCTTCTCACAGTCCTGCATATTCCAGATGAGTCAGTAATTTAGGACTAGAAATTACCTGCTAATGCCATCTGAAGTCAATGAGGTCGGCTGAAACTGTATAATCCAGAAACACTGAAAGTAGAAGAAAAGCTCCAGGAAGTTACTGGTGCTTGAAATTTTGTTTTGCTATCCCCTGCAAACAAAGACAAAGCTTGATGATTCAGTGCATCTGCAGGTTCAGAGATGTATATTGGAGACTAGAAAGGGAAAACAACATTATACTGCTATGCAAAGCCTGCAGCAGGCAGGAATATATTCTTCCACTTTCTGTGGGACATAAAGAGGTAAAAACCAAGCAATACCTCATCACCTTGGATGAATTTGATTTGTTCAAAAGCATGGGCCAATTCAACAATAGGAAGGGCTATTTGAAGTTCATTATGATAAAGTTCTCAAAACAAAAAAAGAGTCCTTAACAAGACATTTTATTCATTTCTGTCTGTGACTCCTCCTATAAAATTTAGGAATAGATTATCTAGAGAATGTGACTGGTATTTTTCTTGCTTCTTTCTTCCTTTGCCTTTTAAAAGCAAAGCATGTGGGAGTGTAGGAAGAATACCTTCCAGTTTCTCAGGCATTATTTCCCTCAAGATTATTATGACAATACCCTGGCAGTATTTTTGTATATGTATATGTATGCACCTTGAATTGAAAACACCAACAAAACCAAAACTAAAAACAGACTCTAAAACTCCAGGCAGTTGTCAAATCTAAGCTAAATTCCCTGCTGGGCTTGGGAAGAGAAACAGTGGAGCACTGCTCGGAGGGCAGCGTGACAGGGAAGCCACTTGGAGCTGTCACCTCCACCTGGGCAGGGAGGGGGAGACCTGGGTATCTGCCTCTGCTTCATGCTGGGGCAAGGAGCTGCTGCTAGGAATAGTTCCAACATGCTTCTTACAGAGCTCTGTGCTTTTAGGAGCTCTGAGAGAGCAGCAGTGATGTGTAGCACAAGCAAGTTGCTGTACACTTGCTGGTCGTGCTCATGCTGTTCTGTCAAAAGGGCCCATCTGTGTCCTAAAAACCAAGATCTCTGGCTGTCTCTGCCATGAATCCTTTGGAATACTCTTCCAGGTGCTTCCCCTGGGAAGTTCAGGATATTCAGAGCGTCTAGGAAAAGTCACATCTATGTTCTGTAGGATTTTCTTTCCTTCAGTCTTGCTCTGGTCACAGGTATTGTACCAAGCCTTGTGTCTTGACCCTTGCTGCCACTGAATACCACTCTAGCAGGTTTTTATTAAAAAAGCCTCTAAATCCCATCTACTGGCATTATTATTATTATTAATATTATTATTATTAGTCTCAATAGGGTACACAATGAACAACACACACACACTGAAACGCCCAAGGTAAAATGAGAGAGTTTATTTCCAAACTCCCACATTTATAGAATTTCAAAAGTGACAGTGGATTGGAGGATGAAATTGCCACCTCTCCAACCACACTGGTCAAATCAACAGTCCATCAGTTCTCTCCTCCTCCAGAAAGGAATGCAAAACAATAATTATTTACATGAAAAGGTGCGTGAGAAACTCCATTACAAAAATGCAAACATCAGAAGGCTTAGAAGAACTTAGAAGAACAGGGTGACTATTATTATTATTATTATTAGTATTATTATCATCATCATCATCATCACTATTATTATTAATGTGGTGCCACCCCATGCTCAGGCCCCAAGCTGGTAACCCTCAGTGCAGTGAGGGCACAGGACCTGTTCTTGACTCCTCCATGTCATTTTTGTCATTTTAAGGGGCTGTGAGTTGGGAAGAAGCTCCTGGCAGCCCCAAATCCAGGGCTGAGGGGCTGCAGGGACTCATTCCTCTTGCAGATAGAGGAGAGGTCCCAATTTTTGACCAATCCCACCATTCTTGGGGATCGAAGTTACTTGCTCTTTGGCAGTGGCCTCCACTGACTGTGAACATGGACAATCTTCTTTAAAGGTGTCCCCCAGCAGAAGAGCTCCATAAGGAGCCAGCAGCTGGGAGCTTTTGCTGTGGTCTGTGTCAGTCCTGGAGCCAGATTTCATTAATATGGGTGACTTTACTCTCTTGGACTCCTGCACAAGGCAGCTGGTTGCCTTCCTCAGCTTTGAAAGTCAGAGCCCAGAGTGAAGACTTCTGGCAGTGCTGCTCTGAGAAGGAAATATGTAACAGAGAAATGAAAATATTGAGTAGGTGGCTGGTGGGTTGATGGCTAAAAGCTCTGTTTGACAGGCTCAGGTGCTTGGGTACAAAAGAACCTTGGCAATTTGCCTGTCCCGGGGTAGAAGTGTGGGGTCAGTTTAGTTAGAGCTAGGCTTTTTTAGCCATGTAAGATTTTGCATCTGGCATTAGTGCACTTGCCCATACAGAAAAAGAACTGATCCTCATCCTGCTTTAAAATTCAGATCAATAAAAATTAAGCCCCTGCAGCAGTCTTCTGTTTTGTTTTCTTTTTACTCAGCTCTATTGAAAGGACTCAGAGGATTAATTTCTCATATGGCTTCTTTCTATTCAGGTACAAATGAGGAGAACCAGTGACTGCATATGTTGAGTTCTTCATCATTTGAAGCTGAAGCATCAGAATTGGGAGTTTTTCTGGAAGCTGTGTGTTGGGACAGTCAGTAGCCTTGTGGTTATCATATGAATGATGGGGAAACTGCTATGTCACCCATGTGCTTACAAGTTTAGGCCAGGCCAAATGGCCAAAATTTGCTTCATCTTGGGCTCTCTCCAAGTTGTAATGAGATTTTTTTTTTCAGTCCTATCTCCCTGCTTTGATTTCAGTGGTGGATTTGTAAATCTGCAGGACCAGAAGGAGAATTACTGACAGTCTGTTCTGACCTCCTCCTCAATAAAGTTGATAATGTTTCCCAATCAAAACACTTACATGAACTAAGCCAAACCATTATTTTGAAAAATAAAACTAAATAATCCTGTCTTCAATTAGAAATTACCTAAAATGGCAAATCCACTGGTTTAAAACTTGGGGAATGAGTAGTCAGTCCAAAATTTTAATATCCTTGGGATTTAACCAGGTTTTTAAAGCTACTTTTTACAAGCCTACTTTCAAGCTTTGATAAAAAAAGCCTCACAACTCCCACCACGAAGTTCTGCTAGACTTACTATCTACTTTCAGTCTTCAAAGCATGCGTGGGTGGTGATTGATGTAGATGTATTGCAGAGTGAATATCATTGTCAAAAATGGTAAAGCTCTTCGAATTTTCTGTTTCTATAGAAAAATGAATCTACTCCTTTTCTTTGCCATAAAATGCTGAAGTTGGTGTTCAGTTGTGTTGTTTATGGAGACTGAGAATCAACACATGTTGTTTTGTTATGTTTGGGTCTGATTCCCACACTGAATGTGTTGAGGTTTGTCCAGAATTGGAATAATAATGTTCCTTGCTGAAAACAAATACAGATTCATATCTTGTTCATATATGTAAAATGATTTATAGGTGCATTACTCACACATCTTTTAAATTTGTATTTTAAATATAACATCTAGTGCACATTTTAAATATGTGAGTGCTAATTCACCAGGAGAATCCCTTACCCCATTTTATTCTGTAAGTCTGAAATTTATTGTCATTATTTTCCCTTACACCTAGTGGTGGAAGTTTTTATTCTCTACAAAGCAGTGGTATGTGACACTTCCTTTGAGGTGTTGCACCATTTTGTCACCTGCTTTTATGGATACTGAGGCTTAGAGCCCTGTTTGTGGTTAGGCACCCAGAGACACCTCCCAGGGACGTGGTCTGTGCCCTGATTGCAAACAGAGCAGACAGAACCAGTGCAGAGTGAAGCAGCTTGTCTGGGATCACACGGGAGATCAAGAAGGGAGCTGGGAACAGGAGTCAGTCATCCTGCCATGCCAAGCTGGGCTGGGAAACTTCTTGTGATGCACAAATCTGAGACGTTCCAAAGAACTGAAGAGCACTCTATTAAGAACAAAACTTTGCTGGCAAAGCAGCAAATCAGGTGGTCTCTGAGAGTGGCAGCTAAGGAACAGTGTTACAGTAGTTAATTATTATCAAAGTGAAAAAAATCCCAGTTAAAATCAATATTGTTTTAACTGTTTAAATGCTGACCTTGCAGCAGTGATCATGGCAGTTCAGAGTCTAAAGGTAGAATTTTCAGAGTTATCTGCAGAGTTGTGTGGCTGCCAGCAGATGATTATTTTTCTTGCAAACCATTTTCTGTGCATGTAAGAGAATATTGTTTGAGAAGATCTGGAGCAGCACTTTACCAATTTCTCTGTGTATCACAGAAAATATGTCAAAGCACAAAAATAGCTGCCACCAGAGCACTGCACTCAGCCCTCCCTGTTTGGCTTGGGCTTGTGTGGGAAGTTCAGCTACAACAACAACAGGCTCCACCTGTGGTTATCACTGCAGCTCATTTACCTGCAGGGAGACTGATGAACTTGGAAAAGCAGCATCTTTTTGTACTCTTTGTCTTGACCTGAATGAGTCTCTACAACTAATTAGTGAATTGCCACGGCTTCAAAGAGAGAATTTTACCTACTCTGAAATACTCCCTTTTTGAGAAAGGAATTTAAATATATCATTTTCTTGAAGCAGCAAATAAATTGAGAGAATCAGTATTTTGCTACATCAGATATAAAATGGAGGATTTTGGTAAACTGGGGATTCTAGAATCTGAATGAAAGCTACAAGAGAAACAACTGGATATGAGGCAATCCTGGAGATTGCAGGTACTGGGGAAAAGAAGTAGCAAAGGCCACAGACTTTTGGGAACAGAAATCACATAACTCTTAGGTCTGACCTTGTATATTAAGTTGTGGAGGTGAAGGCAAGAGCTGAGCTTCTGAATTTCAATAGACCCAATTTCCCCAGAAGGAGGGAACTGATGGGCAGATATAATTGGGTGATGCTGCTGCAGGGTCACCGTGGAGGAGGGGAGGTCAGCCTGAAGGAAGGGCTGCAGCTGCTAATGGCTCAGCAGAACCTGTTCTTGCTGGAAATAAATATTTAGAGGGGCTGCAATGACTCTGTCTAATAAAGAAATTATGCATGCAAACTATGAAAGAGAGCAAGGCTTATAAAGACTTTGGGAGGGTTTGTGTGGAGATTGGGCAGAGACACAAAAGTGACTTAGAAGAGAGAGGAAAAGAGAAAATTTTACATACAGTCCATAAAATCAGTAAATCAGTTAATTTTTTTTTTTTTTTTTTTTTTTTTTTTTTTTTTTTTTTTACTCTGAAAAAACTGGTCAGAAGGGGTGGTGTGTAGATTGGTTGCTGCATGTTTAAACACAGATTGAAATGTGTTTGTTACAACCATACTTGCTAAGGAGTCTTTGAAACAAAGGGACAGGGAAATCCTGATTTTTTTTTTTTTTCCTCTTATTTGGAGTAGACTGCAAGGATCCTGGGAAAATGATTGTACATTCACACCATGCCATCATCTAAGTACATGGAAAATGTTTTTATAGGATGCTGAAGATTTGCCACCAAACTACAAGGGCTTTACATCCTATCTCCAACAATCTTGAGCACTAACAAGGTACAGTTAAACTTGGGGCTTCTCTGAACCATCTTGTCTCCTTCCCTCTTTTCCTTTGTGATTTTGTTTCCTTGTGTTTCCTCCTTGATTCTGGTGTTTCCTGCAATGTGGTGTCATTGGGGGTGCTTCAGTTTTAGTTTTGATCAACAAGCTTGTGACAATGTCTGCTCCAAAGGAGAAGTGTGTCCTCCACAAACAGTGTAGTGTTTTGTTGTTTTACTGTACCAAACATTATCTGGGGGTTGTGGGTGGATTTCAAAAGAATGAGATTTTGATGGTCACCAGAACTTGTGGGTTCCTCATTAAATACTTCTTGAGGTGATTTGTGATTTATTCTTGAAAGGACCTCTGGAAGTCCAACACCCTCCTCTAATCAAGGATGGATTACTTCAGGTTGCTCAGGGCCTTGCCAAATACATTTCCAAACATCTCCAAGTATGGAGACTGCAGTTTGGACAGCTCATTTCAGAGTTCCACTAAACTCACAGAGAAAAGATGTTTTCCTTTTCTTTATAATTTCTTTTCCTTTTTTTTTTTTTTTTTTTTTTTTTTTTTTTTTTTTTTTTTTGGAATTGGTGGAAGTTGTGGTTTATGCACCCAGTCTATAGCTGGAATTACCATCCTGTCCATTTTTTCTTGTCCTATCTCTATGTACCTTTAAGAAATATCTAAATACATAATATCTAGCAGTAAATTCTGCCAGTAACCAAACAAGATGTTTGTATTTCTGAACATTTTTACAGTGAGGAAATGGAATTCTCCATGATGTCACCTGCAGCTTTGAGTGTGGAAACACCTAGAAATCTGGTCATGACCAGGCAGCTGTGGCAGTAACAACTTCTGCCTGGTTTATCTCTGTTTCACAGTATTTGGTATCACAGTTAAATTGTGTTATACCTCAAGAACTTAGGTTAGAGAAATGCTGAAACAAAGCAAGGGTAAAATGTGTATGGAAACTTGGCCTTTCAAATGCATTTTTACTTCCCCCAGTAGTGGCAACTGAGACATCAGGATTTTTTCTATTTCAAGTCCCTGTTAGGCTTGTCAAATAATCCAGTATTTTCCAGATTTAAAGCATTTCAGTTTTAAATCCATCAAAGTCCTTTTGAGTAAGAGGGTGCCTATTTACAATATCCAGTAGACATGGGTACATAATTCCAGTGTGCTCTTAAGAGTAAGTTATTAATTAGGCTAACATAATACTCATAACTGCAAAATTTAGACCTGCTAAGGTCTAAGGGCAGAGATTTTTTTGTTCCTTAAAATTGCATTCTAGCTTGTAATTATTGTCTTGAAGCAACGGAAGGATTTTCTGTTTTTCTCACCCTAAAATCAATTTTTGCTTCCAGTCCATTTATTTATAACTGAAGCTTGATAAAAATGTGGCATTTGCAGCCAGATTCTGGTGAAGACATGGGAAATGAGATACATTTGGAAAAATCTCACAAAAGATTGCAGGTGAACAATTATACACAGGGAGATGTTGGAGGGATCTTTAGGCAGAGGAATAGCATCTGTGTGGGAAATTGTACATATCTGGATGCATTCACTGTGGAATTGACTGCAAAGATAGGAAATTAAGGCAATCACTCTGTGGTCCTGGTGACAGCCATCATCAGTACCCTCCTTTCTCAGGCTGCTGAAGCCACAGTGCTATTAGCAAAGCTTTTTATTCATTTATTTTCACCATCATTTATTTGACCTGTTCTGGTTTTATTCTTAAGGGGAAACAAAGAAGATGGAATTTCAAAGATTCTTCTGTGATAAGTGAGGGATGAGGCTGGGATAAAAATAAAGAAAATAAACCAGGCAAGAGAGTGTCAGGTTTCTCCACTGCTGGTGTGTTTTCCTATCTGCTTTCCCCTTGCTTTGCACAGCAGCACAAGGGAATGCTGTTTTGTTGACTCTGGTTTGTAATATTCATGTTCAGCTTCAAGTCTTCAGTGAGGTTCAGCTATTCTCTTAGTGCTCTATAAGCAGAATTTTGAAACTGAATTTCTTGAGTTTGGTCAGTGTGTTGCAACTGGCTGAAATATCCCAACATAGTCCAGTTGAAACAGATTTATCTTCTTGTTGGTTAAAGCTGTACTAATCACAAGATGAGTGTACCCAGGCAGGTTCAGTGCTTTTTGAACCAGTATGAAATCAGAAGATTTGGGAGTCAACACTTTGATCTTTAGCCCTTTTACAGCCATCCCCAGTCACAACAAACTGACAGCAAACTTTGCCTTCCAGTTTGCTGTGGGGGATGAATCCTTCACTAGTGCCTGTGGCAGGAATCTTCCAGCTGTAAAACATTGTGCTTTGCCTTCAGGAGAAGGGAACCTCCAGGTCTAAGACTGCAGCCATCCTCAGGTCTAGAAATGGACACTTTTCCTCTCTCAAAGCCTTTCTTTGTGCTGTCCCACCTGAGGCAGGTTTTACGTGGTCCAAAGCCCCTTATTGCTGGAGTGCCTGTTGCTGATTCCTCGACTTCTGGGACTCAGGCTGGGCCCTCTCAGGGGTCTCCCCTGTTGGGAAAGACCCTCCTGGAGTGGTCTTGTGTCAGGAAAGAGAGACACACTGGATTTTTTTGGTCTTCAGGTTCTTGTTTATTGTTATCTTATCTAGAGTTTTGCACGCTGTCCACACCAGGCTCAGGGCACTGGAAAAGCCCCGCAAAAATGGCCAACAATCTTTCATTACAAGGTCTTGTAGAGCCAAATTATCCAATTAAGACCCGACACCTAGATTATTTCCCTTTTTAACCCAATAACTGATCCCAAAAGCCCACAATGCGGATTTTCCCGCCCAATTACAAAATGTCACCCAAACCCTTGAGGAAGGAGGAAGAAGAAGCCCAGGATGACGCCCTGTGCCCTCCATCTTGCTTCCATCCACAACATACTAAAAATCCCAATACCTAAAATTCCCACCTAAGTGATATACCTACACTACTCTCTACAATCTACTTCACACCTTAGTGGATTCTAGTCTATCTTGAAGTTTGGGAAACTTTCTCCAAGAATGAGGGTCCAAGTCAGTGCTCCCCTGAGGGTCAGGGCACCCCAGAGCAGACAGAGAAATACTCCTGGTGCCCTGGGTTTCTGACGAGGTCTCTGGTGTCGAGATGACCCCAAGGTGTTGGAAAGTCTCTTTTTCCCAGCCCTGAGACCAAAGAAGAAGCTGAGATGTGTTGGTTCTGCTTTTCAAGAATGTTTATTTTCTCTTATCTGTTACATTTTTTCTCTGCCCTGCTGAGATCTGTCCAGCAGGTCGGGTTGTGGCACAGCCCCTGCCCTTGGGGTGGTGTTATCTTTTTATACTAAGAACTACGTGTACTTTATTTACAAAAATTTTCCAATACCTATCACCTGTGTTAGACAGTCTGTCTCTACTTTAAACCAATCCAAAAGTGTCACTATCCCAGCAGAAGATGGAGGACAAGAAGAAGGAGAAAGACTGGACACGCCATCTTGCCTTCTGAACCCGCATTCTAAAACCCCCAAAATTCTACATTTTCACCCTGTGATAAATTCACTATCATGCTACTCAAACCCTGGTGGCTTGTAAATCCTCACACAAAGTTGGTCATTGTTTCCATGGGCTGAAATGGAAGGCACAGGTGTTTTTGACTCCATGCCAAGGTCTCTGAGCCCCCTGCCCAGGTCTCGAGTCCTCCAGGGCAGCCAGAGGAATGTCCTTGGTTCTGGCAGGTTTCCACACCTTATGAATATCAGCGCAGGCAGCTGGGGTGGTCTCAGCCCACAGAGCTGTTTTGTGAAGCAGCACTGACCTGCACCAGCTGAGGATGGAACCAAGCTCCTCCAAAGCCTCACCTCGAAGCCTCCTTGTTAACGCAGCAGCAGCTGCACCCATTGCGACGAAATCTCCTCCTTCTCAAGTAAACATATGCTGAGGTTTGTGCTTTATCACTTCAAAATACGATTTTCCCAACTTTGCTAATTAGCAGCGTTGCCCAAACAGAAAGAAACATATGGCTCGTGCCGTGCTGACTTGAAGGCTTTGGAGTTTCACTGGAGAATAATTAAAGTGATTTTGATTTACTGGCGTGATGAAGTACGAGCCACTCTCGTTTGGCCTTATGTCTAGAAGCTCTGAGACAGTGAGGGACCTTAGCAGGAGAGCTGTAATAATTAACACAAGCCAGATTGTTATTATTGGGAGAGCTTTGTTGCCGTTAACAATCATTTGTAATTATCAGGAGGTTTTACATAATTCATGTTAAATCTCACGTTTACCTGTCGCTGGAAGCTCGTGGTTAGTTCAGCTTATTTAAGACTGAATGCTTGAGGGATTGCAAGGTTTCAATTCTACTTGGAATCATGTAGCTGGTTATAATGAAAAATCTCTCCTGTCAAATGAAATTCTTTCTTTTTTTTTTTTTTTTTTTACTGATAACACCAAGGAACATGCTGTCCACTGCAGATTTGGGGAGGTATATATTTATCTCTGTGTTTTCTTTTTGAAAACAGATGTGCATGGAAAGTGCATATTTCTTCACTGAACAAATGAAAAAAATTAATACTAAAATTTTGACTGAGATATTAAAAACAGGTCAGCATTTTCCCTGAAAATCAGAAGAGATTCTGATGTACATAAAAACTCAGCTTCCTCCTAGGAACAAATTAAGGCAGAATTTTTACCAGCAAGGAAAATTCACTCTGTGCTCCTGATGCTCACCATGAACTGGAAATAAGTGAGCTTGTTTGCCTATTATTGTAAATTTTACTCCTCAGATGGCTGTTTAACAAAAGGTGTGTCATCTCCTGCAGGTTACTTAATATGAACACAAATTCCTCTGAATAATTTGAAATTAAACTGTGTAATGTGGGTAGTGGATGTCATAAATACACACTGCTTATAAATATACACCTCTTAGAAAATGAAGAATAAATAACTGATGCCAAAACCTTTGTTCAGAGGCAAAGGGTGTGCAAACCATGAAATAGGAAGAGCCTGAGCTTCTTGATTGAGAGTCATGCCAATTAATTTTCAAAATAGGGTTCTCTGGACTCTGTTTAATGTAAGCTTCTAGAGGTGCTCCAAGGTGTCTGCATCTGAATCTGCACAAGTTGAAACTAAAGCCAAGCCATGGTTTGGTTTGAATTCAGGATGAAATCTCAGGTGCTTGGCAGGCTCTGGTGGAGCTGAACAAGTGGAAGGATGCCTGGAACCAGATAAATTCTGAACACTTGGTCAGATACAATCTGATGGGGACAGCTCCTCTTGAAGGCTTCATCCTGCCCTGGAACTGAAATTGCTTTTTTAAAGTTTTGAAGTTAAAATTGTTTGACTTTTTCTCTCAGGAAGTGCATCTGAATTGTGTCATCTGAGCTACAGAAATTGCTTGATGCTATAAATGGAACTTTAGGAGGATTTTGAAAGTTTTTAAACTGAACCTTTAAACTTGATTTCTCTTAATTAATAGTAGAAGGTTTCTTGGCTTTAGATATGGAATCTTCTAAACTGGTGTAAAAATCTTACCTCATAAGTGGAAAACTGATTTTAGTTCTGTAAATTACTGAATATTTCATGTGCCCCTTTCAGAAAACAGATGGAAATATGCACTTTGGGAATGTTCCTCTCTAATGTAGATGAGTGACTTCAAGTAATGTAGAACTGTCCTTTTTTATTTTTTTTTGGAGGTAGAGGAAATATATCTAAGGTTTTCTTGTTTTATCTTACCAGGGCCAAATTCTGTGTTGGAAAGAGCTCCTTCTGTTTTCCTTGGCATAACCTACTGTGCACAGATGTCACCTTCCTGCTTTTGACCAGACCACAGAACCCAGGGAAGCAACTTCTTCCCCATCCTTGCTGGCATCCTCAGGAGGCAGGTTCCTTAGGACTCAGATGTGAGACAGAAATGGAACAGGATTTTACTGGAGTGGGGTGCTTTGTGTCTGAGGAAGGCCAAGTTAATCTGTGCCTGAAGAATGAAGAAAACTTGCATTTTGTATGGGCAGTTGCCATGCAGCTCCCTGCTCTGGTGGAGGGCACTATAAAAACTTTGGTGCCTAAGTAATTTATGATTCATTGAAAACTGTTGTGTTTCATTGCTCACACATGTTCTACTCAAGAAGAAACTGTAAAATTGATCTGAGGCCCATCCTAAGTGTGAATCTTTGTCTCTCTCTCAAAGAGCAAAGCTCTCTTTCAAAAATGTAACGCTGTGTGTGACGCAGGAGTTGCCATGGAAAAATACATTGAGCCAATCATTCATGATTTATTTATAGCAATTAGAATGCACATCCCAAGATCCAATAGTAACTTTAATTTAAAAAAAAAAAAATCATCCAGACAAAGGATTGAAGCATGTAAATTGTTGGGAACACTTGTGAGTCTGTATGGTTAATACATTATTTAAAAAATTGACTATGTATGTTCCTGGACAGGGCTTTGAAGTATAAGTGCTGCTGATATTTGCTTCTATATTTCCTCTGCTGATAATGTTATTGCTGTTGTCCTATACTTACCATCTGTTCAGTGCCTATTTGATGGGTATAGTAAATAGCAGTTCAAAGTGAGATTTTTCTTCTAATCATCTCTTTTGGAAAACATTTGTGTAAAAGTGAATGCTTTGGAGAAATCTGTACACCTGTATCTTGCTGGAAACATGGTGCCCAAGATCCTTAGAGCTGAATACACTTGTGTGGGGTGTTTTAACTGCTGCAGACAGGGAATGCCTCCCTCCTGATTGCTTCAAATTGCATTCAGTGAGAAACCTTTTATTTATCTGTTTTGATGAACATTAACTGTATTTTGTTGATGATTTTTTTGTAGGCAACTGCTGGAGTATTGAAAATTCTAATCTCCCAGCCATGGGGGATCTCAACATCCGAAACTGGGGATGCCCCATCCCTGGAAGTGTTCAAGGCCAGCTTGGATGGTCCTGAGCTGCTT
Source organism: Haemorhous mexicanus (assembly GCF_027477595.1). Taxonomy (NCBI): domain Eukaryota; kingdom Metazoa; phylum Chordata; class Aves; order Passeriformes; family Fringillidae; genus Haemorhous; species Haemorhous mexicanus. Next base: position 59,938,220 of record NC_082346.1, on the reverse strand, counting down.
GTCTAGTGGAAGGGGTCCCTGAACCAGGGGTGATCTTTATGGTCCCTTTCAACCAAACCATTTGACACTATCTGCTTTATTTTGGGGCCATTATAAAAATCAAACAACCAAACCCACAAATTTTCAGGTTAAAGTATTTCTATTTCTCTGAAGAGTGTGGGCTCTTCAGGGTTTTCTTTTCTTATTTTTCTCCTCCAGGGACATGTCTTATGGATACTTTGACTCTGTTTGCAGCTAAGGAACTTCTCTGGAGTTTATTGTCCTTGTTCTTCTATGATTATGTGGCTTGCTGAGTTTCATTTCAATTTGGCAGTTCGTGGAACTGTCAGCTCTCTTTGATGTATGTCTCCCTCAGAGGTTAAATCAATAGTGTTTTAAGCTTATCTCTTGCTCTCCATGAGGGCAGTGCTGGAAGAATTGTGATTTTTAAGCCTTCTTATTTTGCACTGACAATGTAATGTTGAGGAACAAATTCCACCTTAACGAAAATCTGAAAGCAATTGTTGTGTAGCTGGTTTTAATTGACCTGGAGTTGATGTGAGGAGCAAATAGCCTGAGTTTTCAGTGCTGTGGAGCTGGGTAGGCAGGAGGTTTTTCTGATCATACTTGTGCCTGTCTCATTCTGCACCATTTCTGTGAATCACTGGACTCCTGATGGAAAAGGCTGCCAAAAGCTGCTGGAGCTCTTGGGCTTGCAGTCAGTCTGGATTCCTGGGAGAGGCTCCTTCACCTGCTCCCAGCTGATCCTTCAGGTCTCCAGCTCCTGCTTCCAGAGGGCTCCACTGCAAGAGAAGGCTGAGGTGAGTTAGGGAATGAGAGAAGGGTCAGAAGACAGAGGCTTGGGTAGGGAGCCTGGGATTGTCAGGAAGCCCTTCCACAAAGGAGAGAGGCTGTCACAACTGTGCTGGCCACACCAGCAGCAGGAGGCTTTGAGCTGCTGCTTGGAGCCAAATGATGCACTCAGCTGGGTGAGGATCTCATCCCTCAGCTGCCTCCACATCCTTCCTTGATTTGGCCACAGGCCAGTAATGAGCTGCTCCTGAAGGGGTTTTGCTGTGTCACTTTGGTGCCACAGGCTGTACCTCACTGTGTGGGGGTTTCTCTGGTGTGAGCAACGATTTTGCAGCCATAGAGAGATTTAAAATAATCGTGGGGTTCTTCTGGAAGTAGCAAGAGAGAGCTGTGTCTGCTGAGAGAACAAAACATCACCAGTGCTGAAGCTGAGTAGAAGTTATACCCTATATCCTGTCTGCAAAACTCTGAAATTTCACAGAGAAAAAAGCTGACAACCAAGAGATTGCTTTTCCTGCTTTGCCACTGGGAATTACAACTCCAGCTGACTGGAAGCTTCCTTTTCTGCAGGCTGCAAGTGTGGCAAACGCTCTCCCATCTTTATTAGTGCAGCTTTCACCTCCAGTAATGTAGAGAAATGCCTGGGGTTGGGATGGCATTTTGAGTTGGGATTCATCAGCTTCAGCTGGTAGACATCTGCACTTCAAACAGACTTGTTGTTGAGGCTCCCTTCAAAGCTGATGGAGAGAACTGGATATATTTAAGAAGTGATTTATTTCATGCCATGACAGCTTTCCAACATCAGTCAGATGTATTGAACCTTAGAAGTTTCTCTTTCTTCATTGGTGAGAAAGGAGTTTGGACAAACAACTTTTTCTTTGTCTGTTTACGTTTTGCTCAGTTAAATCCAAACCTTGCAAGTTGTATTATTTATATAAGCAATATTTCAGTCAAAGGATTCTAACATCTCACAGAGGATAAGATGTCCTCTGCTTGTTCCTTTTGTGACAAAATTTGCTGGCCACAGATTCTTGCCCTGAGTGAATTGCCCTCAACCTTTCTAGTGATACAGACACATGGACTTGTGAATATTCGCAAGGATCAGCTGGATGGCTGCTCAACTGTATTTTCCTAGACAAAAGCTGACAGGTTTTTGTTTCATTTTTTTTGCCCTAGAGTGAACACTTTCCAAGGTGTAGCTGTCAGCTACCTGCTAAAGCTGAAGAAACAAGAAATGTGTTGACCCAGCCATAGCACAGACCTCACTTGCATGCCTGAAGGCTCCGTCTCCAAATCAGCCCTGAGACCATCTGAAATTCCCATCCCTTCCATTTTGTTAAGCTTTGGCTTATTAGGTTTTTTCCATGTGTTTTTGTCATACATTACATGTTTAGGTTTAAAACCAAACACAACTGGCTGGGCTGCCTGTGCCCTCCTGTGAGAGGCTGTTCTTGTGCTGTGGACAGCTGAGGCACGTGGACATTGCAGTGTCACTTTCCTGTCCTGGGGAGGGCACAGCCCAGTGCTGCAGCCACCATCCCAGGGGTGGTGGTGCTTCTCTGCTGGTCATGGGCACAGGAAGAAAAATGCAAGCTTAAATTATGTTCTTACACTGGTGAAATCAAGAGAGCTCAGATGTTTACTCTGGAGTAAATGGCGGGTTAAATTGATAAATACTGAGAGATGTGTGATGGAGGGGGATTGTTCATTTCCTGGCTGGATTGGAAAATGCTGGTCAGCAGTAGGGATGTACCTACCCCAGGGGATGCCCAGGTGAGCAGTGAGTGATGCTGAAGAGGCCTCCTTTCCCTGTGTGACAGCAGTCAGACTTGTGCCCTCTGAATCTCCTCTCAGCTCATTTGTTCCTCCCCTGCAAGGCTGTCCTTGAGGAGGTGAGGCTGATGTAATTCTGCCTGTCCCAAACCAGTTCCTACTGATGGGACCTGGGACAGGAGAGCAGTTTCTGACAATAATCCAAATGTATGCTCAGTAGTGCCCCTCAGCATTTCTTTCCCACCCTGAATGTGTTCTTTGAAAATTACTGGGATATGAATGGTGAAGGCATTTTACTTTGTGTGGGAGGACTGTGTGTGTGAAAAGCAAATGTTAATAATTCATGAAGGGTTCATCTCCTAATGGCAGGAGGGTTTCCAAACCTGAGGCTATCACAGGGGTGCCAGTGCTGATGAGAACCAGCAGATTTATGATCTTCCTCCCCTCACTGGCAAACAGGGAATCATCAGAAACAAAGGCAGAAGTCTTGGAAAAGCTGAAGTGGGAGGCAGAAATAAAGCTGTTGAGGAGCTGAGCTCATCCACCTTTGTGTCTGCTGGGGGGTCTCTCTGGTGAGCTGTGGCTGAGCAGGGATGCACAGATGCCAGCCTCACATGGAACTGCACATGGAACACTCCTGCAGCACCCGCAGCAGCAGCTCATATTCAAACAAACATGATCATATTCAAACAAACAACTGATTCTCTCTGTGATTCTGGTGTTCCCATAGCACTTGGGAGACAGTCAGGATAGGCCTGATTTGATACATTCTTGGAAGTATTTCAGAGCCCAGGATTCACCTCTCCTGGCAGCAATGCAGTGTCTGGCCACAACCACATTCCTGGGCAGCTGCAGGAGCTTTGGCAGGGTTCAGCTGCCTGTTGATGATTGAGTGATTCATGCCCTGGTGTTGGGAAGTGCTGCTGACTCTGTGCCTGCTGCCTGTCCTGGCTGGGCCAGTCTGCAGAGCTGGGCACATTTGCTTAGGTCATAATTCTTTGAGGCTGGATTTTTTTCTTCATCAGTGCTGGAGTGACTTGTGACTTTTATTTATGGCGCTGTAATCTTTGCCCAGTTATCAGTGTTGGAAAACAGATTTGGAAACCTGCTCTCTTGGACAGTTCTCACTGCCAAAAGCCATCCCAAATCCTCCTGGGTGTCTGTTCTTAAACATTTCTCCTTCAGCAAGTGCTGAAGGAGAAATGCTCTTTCTTCAGCTGGAGGCATGACTTCATCTCATCCCTCCATCTTTCCAGATTGTAACAGGACTTGGCTTGAAAGCAAATTTGGGGAAATTTTAGCTGAGTCTGGCCCAAGGGTTGAATTAATTTTGGAACCTGCAGTGCTGTGGAACCTAGAACAGCAGCAATGAATGCCACTTGTCACCTGACCAGGAGAGGAAACTTAAAGGCTCCGGCAAAAGAGCTGTTGCCACAATGTGTGCATTCCTCAAAATCACTGAGGGCAGACCAGTGCCCTGCTAAGTTTCATGGTTTCTCAAATTGGCAACTTCTTGCTATTTTTAAACAGTACAAGCATTTCAGGATGGTGTGAGCCAATGAGGTTGTCTGTATAAATTAAGATATCAAACAGCTCAAATATCTCCTCTAAGCTCACCTAGGTTTGAGTTAAAAGATGAAAAGCTGGAAATAAACCCAGAGGCTGATTTTTTTTATTTAACAGTGGCCCTTAGATCTTGGTTTATGACTCAGATTTCTATTCCATTCCATGCAAATCCCCAAGGTTGGCAGGAGTGTTGATCTGCTGGAGGGTAGGAAAGCTCCACAAAGGGATCTGGACAGGCTGGATCAATGGAGGGAGGCCAATTGTATGAGACTCAACAAAACCAAGTGCCAGGTCCTGCCTTTGGATCACAACAACCCCAGGTACCACTGCAGGCTGTGGGAAGAGTGCTCAGGAGAGGTTTGGATTGGATATTTGGAAGAATTTCTTCACTGAAGGGATGTCAAGCACTGGCACAGCCTGCCCAGGGTGAGTCACCACCCCTGGAAATATTTAAAATTGGGTAGATGTGGCACTTGGGGACCTGGTGAAGCGATGGGCTTGGCTGTGCTGATTCAACTGCTGATGATCTTAAAGGTCTTTTCCTACCCAAATGATTCTAAGATTCTGTGAGAAGAGAATCTCTTCTAAAAGAAGAGTCTCTCTTTTTAAAACTCTAGTATGCAGGCTGTGTATGAAACTTCCTTCTGAGGCAGGAGAATAAATATTCCCATATGATATTTAAAAACCCCTCAGCATTTGCTGTCACCCCAAAATCTATCCCAATTCTGGATTTAAAACTGTGCAAGTTTCACTCTTAGAACCTGAAGTTTTAAGTAATCTATAGGCTTGTAAAATATACAAAAGAGTAAGTGAAGCTGGAGCAGTCTCTGTGAGCCACTTCATTTTTGGCTGATGAGACAACCAAAAGGAGAGATCCACTGGTTCTTGTTAGGAACCAATACTGACTCGTGGGAATGTGAACTGGAGAATCCCTGAGAGCCCAAACTGCAGCAAGTTCTCATCACAAACAGTGTAAATTGCAAGCCTGAGCACAGCTGGAGCATTAGCTCTTCCCCCCCAGATGCTCTCTTTGGGGCTGCCAAAGGGCTGAAAGGAACAATGCACATCTAACCTCTCCTGCTAAACATGCTGCAAGCTGGAGAAGGAAATCTGTCTGCAAGTACAAATTCCTTTGTGTTGCTTTGCTGCACGGGGAGCAGGGGTGGAGGCTCACAGCCAGTCATGGGCAGGAGCTGAGCTGGGTGAAGTGGATCACTCACTGCTGTGTCACAACACAAAAAGAGCATTTCTGCCTCAGATCCTCTGTGGACTGAGCTGGAGCACTGGCTTTGTCAATGTCTGGAAATTCCTGTGGCTGCTTCCTGGAGCCCTGACCAGGTGATGCAGGGCAGGGAGTGGGGGAGAGGCCCCAGGTTGTTTTCTGGAGGGCCTTGGGGAGCTTCTCTTGGTGGGAGGGGGCAGGGAGAAGGTGGAGTTTGAAATCATAACCTGACTTCTGGGTAGTTCAGGGCTTTTCATTGATCTGAGAGATAACAAGGAGAGCAGTAATGTGAGTGGCATTGAAAGTGAGGACAGATCGTTTAGATTTGGAGAGACTGAGAAGTTGACCTGCACCTAAACTTTTTGTATCAGGTTTTTCCTCAAAAAACAGGCATAGTGACACTTTTCTTTGCTCTTGTCCACCTTTCATGTACCTTTATTTTTAAAGTATTATGTCAAAACTGCCTCATATAAGCATTTCCATTTAGCATAATGGAACATGCATAGCAGCTGCATTTCCTATTGGTGCTGCAATACCAGCAGTTGGTTGCTCACAAAACCATTTTATTTTATGTCTCTATAACAGTATAGAAAAATCAATGAACTTCTAATTAAGATTTAAAAAGAAATGTAGGCTAGTACTTTAATCCTAGATCAATTTGCTTTTATTTCATAACAGCATAAAAATTTATCTGCTGAGACTGTTATTAACTACTTCAGCTTTTGGATACCCAGATACAACACTTGGGAAGGAGTGCATTTAAATTATTTATTTCACATCCATCCTGAAAATTCTTGAATAATAATAATATTAAAGGAGAGGATATATAACACTGGTTTTTTACTGAAGGAGGGAAAAAAAGCTCTAGATACAAAAAACATTTGTCTAGATACAAAAGACATTTGTTGCATGAAGTTGTCTTCTCTGTGGAAATGTAAGTACCACATCCTATTGGTGTGAGGCTTTGCTCAGGAATGTTGTGAATATTTGTGCAAGAACAAATAAACAGCAAAAGAGCACTTTTTTTCTCATTTAATTTTCAGAAGAAAAAAACCAGAGATGTATTTAGTCAATATGGACAGGTGACAGACAAAGCTCAGCGCTGGTGGTGTTTACTCTGGGATGTTCTGCTACAGAAACCAAACTACAGCCTCTCCTCCAGTGTACCAAGTTCAGCTCTCAAAAACACAACTGGAAACAACTGCAAAGTGTAGAAATAGCACCAATTGCAGAGCTGCAAATAACCTTGTCAGGCTTAAAAATACAGCACCTAAAACTGAAAGCAAAACTTTCACATCCCATTCCTGCCAAGTGTTTCTGTGTCTGGTCACTGGACAGAGCACACTTTGCAGGAGGACCTAGAGGTCCCATCCTCTGGTTTCCACCTCCTGCAGATGCTCATTTCTTCCCCAGAAGACAGGATATGGGAGGGCATCTAGAGGGAAATCACCGTTCAGTGAGTTTCTCTACTCAAAGGCAAGGTTTTGGAATCTTTCCTCTCTGTCAGTGAAATGTGTAATTATTAGAACTGTGGGACTCAACCTGTTTTGAGATATTGTACTCCTGCAGCAAATCAACTAAGGGGCTCAAAACTTTTGAAGGAGTTGTGTATGTACACACACTGCCAAGTGGCATCAATTGTGCAAGCTTAATTCTGGTTGGAAATGAAGGCAAGAATGGCAGTGGTGACAGAAAGATGGTTTTCTTCCAAAAGAGATGGAATGAGGTTTGATTTTGACATAGGAAAATTAAATCACTGCTGGACTAAAGAAGACCTTGCTGTCAAAAGCATAAGCTTTGAGACCATATCTAGAGAAAAATTGGCAGTTTTTGTGAATCCCTGGTTTGTGTTAACAAAGTCAGTCTATTATAGTTGGATTGAACTCCTTTACAAGATGTGCTTTGTGGATGATATAAAACTCCTTGAGATCAGAGAAGGAACAGCACAGGATCTTTGTCCACTCACAAGCAGACAATGTGAGAGCTGCTGTATTCTTAAATTGATTTTCTGGCAAGCAAAAAGTAAAATGATTTATTTTCTTTTATTAGAAACCTATTGAATTATAAAAGAAGTTGTGCACTGCATTTAGAGGTGTAATAAGTTTAAATTCCGTAGGTGAGAAATTTCCTCCCCTCTTGTTATCTGACATGTCTGGTGATAACCTCCAGTTCTGTGCTGTCTGTGTCAGGATGATGCAATCAGATACTGAACTGCCTGGATCTGCTGTTGTTAGAACTGGGAGGATACAGAGTCTGTGAGTAACACAAAGCTTCCATTTGACCTCCAGTGGCAGAGGATCAGATTTAGGAAGGAATACAATGCTCTGCAAACAGGTCCCTTGCAGAGCTGGGGAGGGGGTGAAGTGGATTCACCTATTATGTTTCCATGTTTGAGCATGGGAGGATCTAGGCTTAAATTCAGCTTTCAAAATCAAAGACAAGAGTTTTACCAGAAAGCTGCTCAGGATCTGATGTGAGCTCACAGTAGGCTCTTTGGTTCACCCATTGCCTTAATGCAGGAATTGTATAATATTTAAGCCACTTTCTATGGCTCACATAATAGCAACCACCATGCCAATAACAAAGTCCCTCTGGAATCTGCCAAACAAAAATGTTATACTTTTTTTGTAGGAACTTTCTGTGTTATAAATGATGGTTTATACATCAGAAAAGTAGTTTGAGAGGACTGCTGTCTCCAGCTCTGCTTTAGAGTGCTGGATCCAGAGCTTTTTAAACAATTTATAGCCCACTTTGACTGACTGTGCTTCTGGAATGGCCTTTCTGGCATGCCTCAGCATGGGATTGACAGAAGTAAAAACATCTTTTTTTTCCCCCACACAGATTTCAAATGCCTCAGAGCTGCTGATTGCAGCACAGCCTGGACAGCAGACTTTTTTTTTTTTTTGCATGTTGCTTCTGTGCAAGGTTTGTATTTGAAGTGCAAAGAGAAGGCAGTAGCTTACACAGGTACAAAAAGCAGAAGTTTGCCCCTGTTTCTCTGCTGTGATGGGTGGGCAGTTATGTTTTATTCAACTGGTTCCCAGTAGCACTCCTGACAGAGCCAGAAGTGTAAAAAACATGATTCAGCAAGGGCAGTGAGCTTTGCTTTGCTGTCTGCCTTGTGCTCCTGCCCAGAGGGTCTCCTGAGAGTCAGCAGAGGTGGCACTTAGGACATCCCAGGTGTTTCTGGGAGGAGCTGCAGCTCCTGGGGTAAGCCAGAGTAAAGCAGGGAGAGACAATGCGTAGGTGGCTTCAGGCCAAGGGAAAGAGCAGTGAAGCTGGGCACTACTGGGAGCACCCAGAGATGTGTCAGGCCACAAACCTAACTCCAGAGTCCTTGGGGTACCCTGCATTCCCATGTTAGCTTTGTGTCTGGATTGCAGCTTGGTGTGGTTATCATCACTTGGCTGCTCGGTGGGGTTGGAGGAGCAGGAGGAGAGCTGCTGCCAGCCTGACTCAGAGATTATTCTCCTGCAAGATGGCTCAGTCCTGTCAACCACTCCACTGGAGTTCTGCCTTGTCTCTGTGCACAGAGAGCAGGCAGAGGGGACTACACCTTGCTTGGGAGTGTCCCTGGGCCAGCTGAAAGCCCTGCAGCAAACCTTGGGGATGTGCGTGCTGCTCTCCAAGGAGACCGGCTGCCCCATTTCTGTAAGCCCCATAAGAAAAGCAGGTTACTGGAGGATGTTTCCTCCTCTCACCACTCTCTGCGTGGCTGATCTAGAAAAGGGTGGTTTTGTTGAGACTTGAGTATTTCTGAAGGAAGGGGTGTGTGTGCATGTATGTGTGTGTGTGGGGGGGGAATAAAAAAAGAAACATCGGCGCGTTCTGACGGAGTCGCATCCCCACTTAACTTAATGGCAGACACCCACCCACTTCACAGGGGTCAGGATTTCAGTATCCTGTGTGTGGGGGATCTGTCAGTAATGCTGTCCTTGTTACAGCAGCAGCTGAACTCCTGTTGGCATAGCAGGCTACAGGGAGCTGCCAGTTAGCAGCTCTGTCACTTACGCTCCCTTCATGCCAGTGCTCGTGTTTGATTGCTATCTTGATTAGCCAAGAAGGCTTCATGTTCCTGGAATGTCCCTGGAGTTATCTTAGTGCTTAAAGAAAACGAGGGAAGAGTCTCTCAAACTGGACAGTTAAAGTCTCACCTCCTTGTCTTGGGTCTCATTTTACGTGAAGATCAGCCTTACCTCTGTCACCTCTCCTCTTCCCTCTCCTCTTAACCCTGTAGGCACAGAGCCACCCCCGGCTCATCCTGAAATTCAAACTTTTCCAGGCTTGTCTTTGTATTAGGTAGAAGTCTTCTGGGCTCTAGTACACCAGAGGAAAATAAGCATGTGCTGAGAAATTGCTATTGTGACCCTTGGGAAAGACAGAAAAAGATGGTAACAACCATTTAACACTGACTTCATACCAAATGAATTGAAAATCACGAGCTGTCAAGGTTCTCTGGACACTTTACTTTGCTCAAATAATTTTCTGAAGATGTCTGTTCAAACAAACCACTGCACAGGATGGTTTCACCTGCACAGGTGCTCTTTTATGACTCCAATCTTCAGAGCTTTGTTGGGTTTATTCCTTCCAGGACCTTCTTTTGCTTGGTGCTGTACAGACAAAATTCCCTCTCTGAGAATTATCGGTAGGGACTGGATCTAGCTCAAGAACAGTTAATCCTCCAAACAACTAGAAAATAAAACATTTTTGAAGCACTGAATCTCCTGTGGAAGCATTAATTCCTTCAGCTGTGGCTCTCTAACTAGTGTCTGCATCCTTGCTGTGGTGGGCTGAGTTTGAGTTCTCACAAAAAAACCCAAAATCTCTCATGTTTCTCAAATACCTGATCTGTATACTTCCTTCACAGCCTATTTTAAATACAATGCTGATTTTCTGAGACAATCTGCACCTATTTTCTTACTTTCTGGTCAAGATCTTGATAAACCTCCAGATCAAGTGATGCATGTTGGGACTCAAAGCTGTTCCTTTCCTGCTTACAGGGGTCTCTTGACTAAACTCTTGTGGCACTGCAAGCTTGACATGAACTGTATCTTTTTATTCTTCACACCTGTGCAACTTCTGGCATGGGTAAAATGTTCCCTATTTTAGAGCTTCAGAGTGTTGCCAATAAAAAGGTTGTGATTCAAGCTAGAAAGAGCACTTTGAAAACTTGCATTTCTTCAGTTGAAAAGTAATGCTGTTTTTGTTGTGAATATTCTTCTCTATAAATCTGTTTTAAAACCTGGAAAAACTGGAAAAGCTTTTCAGGCAGTGCTTTTTTAAGTTCTACATAGGTTGCATTTTGTCTTCCACTTTCTTACTTCTGCATTTGCTGTTGTTTTTTTAAGGGACTTTGTACACATAGCAAAGCCCCATGTCACTAAATTTGCCAAACATGATGTACAAGTCCTGCAAAGGTTCCTCACCTCCTACTGAAGCTTTAGATGTGAGCTCTAAAGTCACCCTTTCTAGGCTTATACAGACCATTTCCAGTTAAAATCCCTTCCATGTTCTTTCCATTGGGAGTCTCTGGCTGCACCTTGGATCAGAACAGATTTCCCCCATCCTAGAGATGTCTGTATTGGCACTGTTGTCTGTTTATATTTGTTGAAGGTACTCCCTGATCCTCCTTTGTGACATGCAAATGATATACAAATGTTTTATTTATTTATTGATAGCAATGTTTTAACCGCAATAGTGTTGAAACCTGGGAGCACGTAGCTTTTCTTCATATGAAGAAGGGACCAAAAGCTGATTTTCCAGTTGTAGCTTTGGCTTAATATGGGGAAGCATGTGAAGAAGAGATTGTTTCTTGAAATTTCATCATGTTAATCTTACTCACTGGAGGTTAGGATTTGTAATTTAAAACTGTAAAAATATTAGATGGACAAACAATAGTTGTTTCTCTCAGGAAAGAGATTGATTTGTAAGGAGAAACAAGAAGTTGTTCATTGCTCATCATTTTACCCCAAAATCTTTAAGAGGTAAAGAAAAGCAGGGACTTAACATTGGTGTGACATGGAATACGTGGCAAAAGTAAGTTCCCCTTGATGTAGCTAATGTCTGATAGATTAATTAATGTTAGATTGAGTAATTAGAGAACACAATAAGAGAGAATATGAAGTGACAGATTTTTTTCCAAAGGACTAGCTTGTTTAATGTGGGATCTTTTTAGACTAAATGAAGGATCTTTGTAATATACAAGATATTGTGCAATATTTTTTCATTATAGAATATTGCTGCAATTAAGTAAACATATTTTAATATTACTGTGACACAAACTAATGCACTTATCCTAACCAATTGACTACTCCATATCTGTCAGATTATATGCAAAACACATAGTTAATAAGTAAACAGGAAGATGAAAAGGGGATTTTGGAGCTATTTCTGAAGATGATGTGGCATCTTGCCTGCTGCTAATCATGTTTCTAACACAATGGGGTTTGGGCTGGAGTTAGTTTAAACAAATTCTTGTGAGGCTGATTAACTCAGTTTGTTTGGTTTATGTGAACACACTTCTGTAACAGCTTTGGTCCTATTTAACAGTCAAGGGGTTATCAGCCTGAGAAATAAGCTAATAAACTGAAGAAATAATTAGATCTTTCTAAGCAGACAGATGGCAGGGTCATGTCCTTTGATACCAAGAATGCCAACAAGCTTCTCTAGTTTTACAATTAGATTGTTTCATCTGATAATTAAAAAAAAAATACAAAAACAAACCTAAAAATAATAGCTGAAAAAACCCAAACAAAACAGATCATGGCATAAATCTTGGATTTTTTCCTTTATAGGTGATCTTTACTGTAGCAACATTTTTACCATGATCTAAAGCCCAATAAAGCTATTAGTGGCATCCTAAGTACCAAGCCAGACAGAATATTGGCATGCTGTTAAAATAAACAAAAATAAACAGGAAAAAAACCCCCAAAACTTCAGGGTTATGAAAGCTTCCTTCAAAAGCTGAACTGTTTAAGCCTGTCACTTTTAGGAACTAGGTCTGGCGTTGGAAGGCAAGGAGGAGAATATGGACTGGTTGAGAAAACGTGCAAACCTCTAGAATAGCAGCAGAAAGACATTTGCATTTGTGCTGGATTTGGGTGTGGGGAGTTCATAGGAGGATCTTGGCTGGGAGGGGGCCACAGGAAAGTCCAGGGCAGCAGTACAATAAATGAGGAGGGGACAGGAAGGGTCCTGGCCACCTTGGTGTAGTCAGAGTTGAGTACAAAGTGGGTTGGAAAGGTCTGAGCAGTACCAAGAATGTTACCAATTTGGTTATTGCTGAATGGGTAAGATCTTAGCCTTTTAAACAGGATATTTGCCCTTTTCTTGCAAGTCACAGAACCATGGAACAGTTTCTGTTGGAAGGGACACCTTAAAGACCTGCTTTTTCCACCCCCTGCCATGGGAAGAGACACCTTTCCCTACACCAGGTAGCTCTAAGCCCCATCCAGCCTGGCCTGGAACACAGACATGGGGCATTCTCTGGGCAACCTCTTCCAGTATCTCTCCACCCTCACAGTAAAGAATTTCTTCCTAGTCTCTAATCAAACCCTGCCCTCTTTCAGTTTGAAGCCATTCCCTCTCACCCTGTCACTACATGCCTTTGCCAAAAGTCCCTCTCCAGCTCTTGTATTCCCTTTAGGTACTCACATGTGCTCTAAGGTCTCCCCAGAGCCTTCTTTTATCTAGGAAAAAAAAACTTAAAAAAAGGTTCAAAAGTGCTGCATCCCAAAGAGGAGGTTAAAACTGTGGTACTTAATTCACAGAGACCTCTTGGTCATTGGATGAGGTTCAGAAGGGAGTAAAAGGCTGCCACTGAGAAAGAAACATGGGAGTGTTTAATTCTTCATAGCTGCCGTTTATAGCCATAAGAAACAATATTTAGGAGACTTCAAGCTCTTACAGACATGCAATAATGTGATTTTAGAGCTTTATGTACCAAACTGCACCTATTTACAGTCTTTGCCATGCTTTGTTCCCTACATGGTAGTAAATTTCTGTTTGTAGAACAGTTTATCAAACCTTTCAGTCATTAAAATAATTCCCTACGCACCTCAGAAATGCTCTATAATGATTGTAAAGAAGCAAAAAAATCTTTACTTTCTTAAAATAACTTCTAGTGTAGGAGAAGGCTTTGAGTTCAGTACTGCAGTCTCTGCCTTACTTTCACTGATTCTGCTATTGACTGGGTGTAATGGATTCACTTGATGCTTCAGCCAAATAGATTCAAAGAGCAGACTGGCTGAAGACACAGTCTTTTGTTTTACCAGGAATTACATCATTGGATCTCTCATTCTACTTATGAAATATGGGAAGTTATCTTTTTAATTGCTTTGGTCACTACTGTTCTATGGAAAGTTAGTATTTCAATGGATTTCACTCAGTTTATCACAATGCCTCTTTCTATACCAGGTTTTGAAATATTAGTGGAGATCCTAAAATACAAGTAGCTTGGGAGGGTTGTGGGTGACCACAAAGCCTATTCCCTTTCTGGAAAGGCAGCATTTTTAAACTCAGTTCAGAGGTGATGGTAAGGGATGTGATCCTCTGAGGCTGCATCAGGACATCTGAACTTGGTCTGTCTCTCTCCCTCTACAGGAATCTGTTTCTCTTCACTGACTATGGATGAAGCTTGGGAACCTTTTCTCCTTGTGCTGACACAAGCCTTTGAGTAACTGCTGAAGACTTCATAACTTTTTTCCTCCTAATGAGGTCCATTAGTGCAATTTAAATCTCATTAAGCTAATTGTAGTCTGTTAGACTACACATCTCTGAAAATATGTTTAAAAAACATGAGGGATGTTTAACTCATCAGCGTGTTGTATGAAGTACTCAATTAATATTCGAGTAAATTTCCCTTGCAGTTGTGCTTGTATCTGGAGCAGTTGGGCTGAGGGGATATTCACCAAAAAACATCAGGGAAGTATTGTGAAGTAATTGCCCTTTTCTATCAAATATAGCAGTGTTCTTCCTAGAAAATTAACCCCTTAGAGTGGTGGAAAGATGAAATAATGTTCTTGGAATACATTCATTCAGGGGATGGGTCTATATGCCCAAGTTTTGCCTTCTGTCAAAATACAAATTAAAGTGCCCTGGCTTCTGGGATGCCTCCCAAATGCATTGACATGAATGCTGCTGCCTATCTGTAAATGAGAGCTTTCCATTTCCATAAGACTGAATTTCTTTAAGAGGTCTCCCCAAGCAGACACCCCAAATCCCTGCTCAGCCTAGCAAAAACCTTGGCTGCAGTCTAAGGCTATATGACAGAAATAGAAGTGCTGGCTCTCCTGCCTTAGAAGCTCTTTGACACATTTGTGTTACTGCAAAAACTTCTCAGATCTTTGTTTCTCCAAAGACATGTCAAGCTGGAGCCTTGAATGAATTCCTGCTGGGAAAGGTTGGATTTGCTGCCTGCAGGCAGCCAGACGTGGTGCAGGACCTGTTTCTCACGCTGGGGAGGGAAGTGGGGCCCTTCCAGAGATTTTTGCCAGCAGTATGCTGGGTTTGGCAGGGCAACCCCAGCCAGCCCTGGTGTTCCTGGGGAATGAAGCAAGCTCTCAGATCTTATTTCATGCAGGTTTTTGTAGGTCAGAGCTCACATGGTTCTGACTGGGAGTGTACTGGGGCTGGGTGTTCACAGCCTTCACCTGGTGAGGAACTGGCTTCTTCCTTCACCACCTTTTTCTTCTGGTGTGTGTCTGTGCTCTGTCCTACTGGGATCAGCAAAAAAAATCAGTGTCCTCTAGAAATGGCAGTGGGTGTGGATCAGGTTAACAAGAGACACAAATAAGAATTGGTGGGATTTTTTTCTCATAAAAAACCCAGAAAGTCTTCAGTTTTTCACGTTGAAGTTGTCTCTTCCTCATCCCAGCTCACCTGCATTGACACAAACCTCTGCAAACACTCATGGAGAGCCCAGACCTTAGAAACTTAACTTCTTTCTTCCTTTCTTTCCTCCATGTTTTGTAGTCACTTGACTTCCCAGATCTGAATCTTGTTCAGGAGTTCAAATCCTCCTTGGGCTTGTACCCTACTGGGCTACTGAAGTCTGAAAGGAATGGAAGTGGTGAGTTATGGGGAAGGATTTTGACATCTGAGAAAGACCTGTGAGAGAAGGCTGTTCTAATTAGTAAAACTTGTGACTAAAGTATGGAGTAGGGAATGAGAGAAGAGAGGTTGCTGCAGCAACAAAAGCTGTGCTGCTGCTAAATGTGCTGATTATAAGCTTGAACTCCTTGGAGAAAATGGATCCTAACAACTTATTGCTGACAAAAAGTGGTTGAGATGGAAAATTGAAGTGTAACATGTTTGAGTATGTGGAAGTGTTACTTGTGGCTTTCAAAGTGGGAGAGTCACTCACCATTCTGCTCAGCAATGGGGGAAATTAATGTTGAATTTAGGTGTTTTAATAGCAGTAGAAATTGGAGAGCAATGAAGCTTCCAAAATCAGGATGATAGATTAGTGCAGTTTGGTATCAAATCTTGTAATGGTTGGTCAATCTCCAACGGAAAAATAGCTATAAAATAGAGTTGTGTGTTTCCTGTAATGACACAAGAAATGTGCAGCTGCTCTCTGGGTTGTGGGAACACTGAGAAATAGGGGTGGGAGGTGACCCCCACCACCACTGATGTGGCTGGAGACCAAAGAGCAGTAACAGGAGGGTTACTGTCAGCCAAAGCTGTTTTCAATTTTAACACTCCCTCTATTTCAAGAGCAAGGATTTTGTTGTTGGTTGTTTATTTAAATCATAAGATGCTCTTTGCATCATATCTTTCCAGAGAGGAAGAGTGAGAATAAACTATTGACAAATTGGTCATGTTCCTTGGTACGGTACCAGAAGGCATCACAAATGAGCTCCAATAAATGAAAAAAGCAATGAGAGGAAATATGGAGGGCATGGAGGAGAAACACCCTGAAAAGAGGAGGAGAAAGATCAAAGCAGTTCTGATCTGGGAAGACTGCAAGGTAACATGACTTTAAGATCTAGTAAGAAGATCAGGCAAATGTTAGGGAGCTTTTTTTGCTCTTTGAGTTTGTTTTCTTGTTTTCTTTTCTTCCAATGAGAAGATGTTTCATCTGGACAAAAATGGTATATTGATAACAATGAAGCTGGACTTAAGTTCAGGAGGTCAGGTCCTCATCAGATTTTCATCTTTCAGTCATAATTCAGAGGAGAACTGAATACAAAAGAAATCTTTGTGAAATCTGTTTGAGAACACACTGAGAAAAATATTGAACCATGTCTCTTATGATCCAATCAGGCATATCTTTGAAGCAATGTTTCCCCACGGAGGTAGGAATTGGTATGCAGATCTGCCTGCTGTCTCTTGACTTCCTGGCACTGAACAGATGAGTCTCTGTCCTCATTGCTCTTCCTCTGACCTTACAACTCCTGGGGCATTCCCTAGAAAAGAGTTTTTAATTCATGCGCTCTTGTACAGAAGGCAGAAATCAGGATAGACACATCAGCTGCTAAGTGCAGAAAGCTTCACCCTGAATTTTGATTTCCCTGATGCTCTTTTCTGCAATCCCAGGACAGACCTGTGTCCAAGAGTGTGGCAGTTTGATATGTGTCCTCTTGACTTCAGCAGTGGTTGGCTTTGAGCGTCGCTCGCTCAGCACATCGAGGTGCGAACCCTCGCGCAAAGTGTAACTGAGCAGTGAGAATTTTATCCTCTGAACAGCCTTCCTGTGCACTTGCAGATCTTGCCATCACACTCGTGCCCTTTTAGCTTCTGGCCTCAAAATGCTGGGGCTCTGTCTGATGCAATGTTTGAGCTGAGCTGGGGCATTTCTGAGGCTTTGAAAAACGCGATTTGGGTTCTCTCTCAAATATCTTTTACTGGTAAAGTTCTAAAGAAAAACATCTTGTATAAAAGATACCCCACCTTGATTGAAAGAACTCAAATGCAAGAGTGAGTTCTGGCATATTTTACCTTGAACTGTGGCTAAACTCACCATAAGTTCTGCTCATTTCTTTTTGAACTTCAGCTTCCAGTCTTTCCATCTTATTTTGCTCCACTGTCAGGCACTCAGCTGTGTCTGAAATCTTGCCCCCCGAAGCATTAGAATCGGTGCAAAGTGCCAGTCTCTAAAGCAGACACTATGTAATGTGGTAAAACACAATGAGCAACCGTTTATTAAAAAAAAAAAAGCAAACAAAAAAGATATGTACATGTGCATCTCACTGCCTGATTTGAAATTTCCTGGTGATAAAAGGACCTGGCACAATGAGGATGTAGTTTTGTTCCTCTATTCCTGTTCTTTAATAATATGAGAATTTGAAAGGCATAAATATGCAAGAATTTTTTTTCCCCAGTTATTTTTATATCACAAGGCATGATAAGAAAAGATACTTTAGGTGAGGTATTTTAATAATGGCCCTTTTTCAGTTGTTGATGATTGAAAAACAGCAGCAATAAGGTAGAAAACCTGTCCATGAGGCAGCTTCTAAATAATTACTAGGCACAAGCTTGTCAATGCTATATTAAAACATTATTAAAGTTAGGGGAATAAAATCAGCAAGAGTTGTTTATCAGTTTTCTTATGTATCTGGAACAAGTTGAACAGACTGTTAAGGGGTTTTCACAGCAAGTGGGGAAAGGCTACAGTTCTTTCTCTGGGTGGATTGTCCATAGTGGAATTGCTTCAGCAGAGCTGTGCAGAACTTTCCCTTCTCCTCTTCTTATGTGTCCTTGTCCCAAAAATCACAAGCAGAATGGGGCAGGCTTTAACAAAAGGGAGAAGGCTTTCTCGTGGGAACAGCTTTATAGCACCATTTTTCTGCAAAGGTTGCTTCTCTTCTAAGTAAATAAATAAATAAATAGATAAATTTGTCTGCTTGTTTGACTGCAGTAATCCAGACTATAATGGATGTGAAAAAGAGAAACCTCAGCTGGAGAGTGAGGAAATATTGGGAGAAAAGGCTTCATGGTTCCTCATGGTTTGGTGCATTTTCTATCCCATGAAGAGTACTCTATTTATTTAGGTTTAGAAAGCTGAAGCACATTTAATATACCTGAATATGTAAGTCAAGCAATCCAAAGCTGAAGTATGGGAGACAGAATTAGATATAATATGTGATAGATTTTATGTATTTTGGTATGTCTTCAATATTTTTTTCCCATAATTGTGCTAAATAATCCTTTGAGTGACAGAAATTATACTTTTCCTCTCACATACAGGTTTTGGTAAGTAAACTCCTGTTTCTCTCCATCTTCCTTCCTTTTCCTTTGGAAATCTGGACAGACAAAAGCATCTGGGAATGCTGTTAGAATTAAGTATGGGGTATGTAGTTCTGTGGCCTTATCTCCTTGGTCTCTCCCACAAGGAAGGCTCTGGGTGGAATGTGTTTTTATAGAAAAGACAATGGTTATCACCCTCATGACACAAGATGAGGCACAGTTAGCTGCTCAGAGATGGCTGTAGACAGCTGATGCTCCCTCAAGAGAGATGGATTCATGTCTCTTATCTCATGTTATCTGCAAAATCAACAGTGTAATTTGTTCATGATGATGTTTTTCTGATTGCTTAGCTGAGAACTAAGCCTTTCCCAATGGGAGCACATAGAATTGATTTGATCAACTGTTCCTTCTGAAATCCTGAGGGAGAGGAGAGGGTCAGTGCAGCACAGGCCAAGATGGGCCATCCTTATGTGAATGAGGGTTTAGACCTTGCATCATGGGCACAAAGGGAAGGAAGTTCTCTTTAAACATATGAAAATACTTTTGTTGCAAATGTGGTCAAAGAGTGAAACAGATTTCCCAGGGGGGTGGTGAAATCTCCATCCCTGGAACTGTTCAAAACCTGACTGGGCACAGTCTGCTCTCCTTGGCTCTGTTCTGAGCAGGGGATTTCAACTGGAGCTCCCTTCCAGCCCCTGCCATGCTGTGATCAGAAACTCCCCCAGACCAGGAGTGGCCAGGCTGCTCTGGGTGCTGTTTTGGTGGAGTGAGCCAAACACAGCATGCACAGATAACCTGCAAAATTATATGAATTAAACATTTCCTTCTGCTGAATTCTCTTTTGTCTGTCCTTTAACTATCATTACTCAACCTTGAGTCCTACTTCCCAACATCCCAGTATGTTCCACTTTTACAGTGGCCCACTCCAAAGCCAGGTGAAGTTTCTCTGTTGTTTCCTTCAGATTTTGGCAACCAGGGATTCAGATCCTAACCTAGCTTTGTTCTCTGCAGGTGGCAAATCTGGATTGTAAAGAGCAGGCATTTTCCTCATTAATGACTGAGTCTCATGGTGCTGCCTGGCCATTCTGAGACAGGATCTGATGGAAACTGCTGTTCTGGGTCTCTCTAAAGGAAAAACCTGGGGGAGCACCTCAGTTTTGAGGCAGTTGATGGTACTGCTTGGGATACACAAATTAATCACCCTCCAAAGTGATTTGTCTGCAGAAAATACTGCTGTGCTGTGCTCCATGGAGCCTCACTGAGTGTGTGCATGCACACACACTTCCTGCCAGTCCATCCTCTCTGACTGGCAGCTCTTTTTGCAGAGCTGCCTTCTGGTTTGTCTCCTGCTTTGCTGCCTTTGCTCACACACACCTCTCGCTGATGCCATCCCTCCCTCTCATGGGCAGGGAGCTCTTCCCCCACTTTGGGCTGCTTTGCTTTTCATCCCACTCCACCATCTTCACCATCATGGGCACTGCTCTGAGGACTCTTTGCCTTTTCATTTGGAAGGGCAGATTTCCAGTTTATTGTTGCCTGACTGTTCCTTTTAATTCATAACAAATTCCAGTTTATTATTGCCCATTTCTTTTAATTCATAACCATGTGCCACATGTTGGGGTTTTTTTCCCCACAGAAACTTCCTTTGCTGCAGCCTTTGTCTTCCAGGCACCTGCAAGCTCTTTATTGACTTGTCTTGCCAGCTCTCCCTGCTCAGTCTCCATGCTGTCAGGTCTCTGGCTCTGTTTACTTCCTGCAGCTTTTCTCTCCTCACATAAAGGTGAAGGCAGATATACCTGGGAGGCCTCTATTGTCAGCAAAAATGGACTTCCACTGAGGCCAGAAGTATAAATATCCTTCCTGTGATCTCATACAAAAAAATAAATTTAAACAAAGCCCTTTTATCTGTCTGCACCCACAAAAAGTGCAAAACCACTCTGCTAGTGTATTTTCTATAGCTTTATAAATAGACTGTTCCTTTCCTTCCCCTGCTTGCTCAGGGCAGCTGAATGAATACCATCCAGGGACATTTAGTGCCCTCCGCCCCCTCAGAAGACATGGCATTAAAAAGAAAACAAAAAAGATAAAAGGGTTTGATGTAAAATGACCATTTGCTTCAAAAGAGCATTGACTGAATAATAGATCAAGCTTCACTTTGGTGCAGTGTTTTTAATAAAGGATGTGCCTTTGCCCACATGTTTCTGCTCAGCATTAACTTGAGAGACTGAGATGTTTGAGTATTCTCTCTAATTTAATAATCAGTGGTTAATTCTCCTCTGGCCTCTTCTGATCCTTTTGCTAGCATGTATTGGCCACTCAGAGTATGAAGCTGAGATTTAAATTGAGCTCAAGCCTCCAAAGCTTTGATCAGCAGGCTAGTTTGAGTTTCTTTGGCAGGAACTAAAAGGTGTTGGCATTCAAATTCCCAGCTAGAGCAAAACCAGGAGGTGCTCCTGCAATCCCTGCAGTGACACTGCCTGGTTTTGGGGACACAGCTGAACTCTGTGCTAGGGCTGACTCAGCCACACTGAAGTTTTAACTTTAGACTGGTTCATGCTTTCCAGGAGGTTGCCAGTGGTTTAAAATAGAGAATTTGAGGTTGTGCATCTTGGATCCCAGTCCCATGTCACCACAGGGGACGTGTGACTTGTCCCCAGCCCCCTTGCACTGCGGGAGTGCTGCTCCTCCTGTCAGTGCACACAGTGACACTTTGGCTTTTTCTCCTGTTCCTGTCCCATGGAAAATTCCTCCTTTCACCCTCCATGTGAGAAATGGTGAATTCCCCCCATCACATCATGACCTCTTCTACTCCTGGCACCATGAGCTGTGCTGTCCCAGCTGAGCTGGATCCATGGCTGTTGACCTTCCCAGGCTGAAGGCTGACACTGGTGGCTGCTGTAAACTGAAATTGTACTTCCATGGGCTAATTTCATTCTAGACCTCACTCTGGCTTTGCTGAAAGGGAAAAATAAGATAATTTGTAACCCATCTTGTGTTGATTTGCTGTGTGTTAGCCTTGACTTTATCAATATTACCACAAAGACATTGGGGACATTGTTTGAACCTCTGTGAGATGGGAAAGGATAATTCCAGATTTCCATCTGGTTGATTAAAATCAATCCCTGCTCTTCTCAGGAAAAAAAAAAAAAAAACAAACCCAAAACACCAAACCCAACATTTCTATTTTTGTAGTTTCCTGGTGGCAATCATCTGTACTTGCTGAGACCCAGATTCTTTAGAACCTAAGGTCAGGTTTATTTAAGCTCCCAGTTGCTCTCTATGGAAATTTTGCAATTTACATAAAGGACAGTAAATTCAAATCATCACCATCAGTACAAATAGTTAAACCCCTATTGCTCACATCCAAATTCAAATTCCTTGCTGATAATTTGAGCAGTACACTGGCTTTGATAAATTCCTTTCCCTACATTATTTTATCATCATAATTATTTGCTGTTCTGCTTTGAATCTGCAAATTATCTCATACATTTATATTTACATATGCAATAAAACTGGGCACATGATTTATTGTCTTGTCAACAGCAAAATAAATAAAACAGTTTGTCAGAGATTATCCCTGACTTTTGGGCAGAGCTGTAATAAATAAATAAACAAATACCCAGATGATAGGATTTTAGAAGGGATAAGTATGAAACAAGTTTGAGGTGCAACACTTTGGCAAATACACAGCTGTGGGAGTTTTGTCTGAGGGCTGACTCTGAGGTCCTATTCAGATTAGAGATGGAATTCCAGTAGGTTTTTCATTTTGAAACATGTGCTGCTAAAATATTCCTCTGCAAAAGGAACACAGCCTTTGAGTTGGAGCATTTGTAGTTTAGTCAATAAACCTGTCTAAAAGACACGGTGGATGAGGGTCCATCAATCACATTTTATGATTATGATAGCAATGTGGCAAAGGAGTAATGTACCAAATAAGTGTTGAAATTGATGTCTGTAGCTTTTATAGGTTATAAAGAATAAAAGCCTGGAAGATGTATTTTTAGCATTGTAGGTAAATTACTTGGGTATTTTGATTGCAAATATTATAAAATTAGATGTAGAATTATTGGCATGCATTTTTATTTCCAAGAATGTGTAAAAAATGCTGATTGAGAAGACCACCAACCACATGCAGAATAAAAATCCACACATAGGCATATTTCTACAAAATTGTCTTAGAGCCGTCTCGCATGGTTTCTACAATTTGTAAATTATTTTCCTACAGTTACTGATAACCCAAACTTTTGGTTAAAAATATTTTTAATGAAATCAGTTAAGTATCTGAGAGTCTCATCTGAAATTACCAAGGTAAAAATTAACAAAACAAATTTTGCTTGCCCTTCATTTTGAAGCTGACCCATGAACCTCCACAGCACCTTCAAGATTTGGTGACAAATCAGTACACTCTATTTACTGAACAATAAATAATGCATGAGCAGTCAGCACCCTGACAGAAGTTGAGAAAGACTGTTGCAGAAATGTAACTGTAAAAAAAAAACCGAATTAAAATATGATGGTGGAAGTGATTTGTGAAAAGGAAATGGGTCAACAATGTCAAATTACCAATTTCTTCTGAATGACTCACCCAGCCATAGTACTTACAGTAGTGTGCAGTCAGCAAGAAGGAACTGGGACAAGAACTGTGGATTTCCTTCCTTTTTCCCTCACATTGACCTAAAATTCAAACTATCCCAAGTACTGCCAGGACAGGGGGTGTCTTAATACCTCTCCTAAATTTGTCCATCCTCTCTTCAGTCCCCCAAAATCTAGTGGCAGCTCTTCAGGTCAGCAACAACTTTTCTGTTGTTTCATGTGAGAACATGAAGTTTTCCCTACCTGAGCAGAGCCAGGTTTGGTCCCTGCAGTGGTGAAAGTCTCTTGTGAGGAATTATGGAACAGGCAGGGCCTCTCCTTGCTGGCTTGGAGTTCTGGGTGTGCTAACCCCATGGCCAGCATGTTTCTGAAGATGCCATCAAACATCAAGTAGGCTGGGAAAGACCTCTAGGGTCATGGAGTCCAACCTTTGACTGATCCCCAGCTTGCCAAGAAGAAAACAGCACCAAGTGCCACATCCAGCCTCTCCTTATACACCTGCAGAGATGGGGACCTTTGGCCATGGACCAAAGGAGGTGGTAAAACCATCATGACAAAAATCCACCTCTAGACATGTCTCAAACAGACTTCAGATGACCTGCTCTGGATAACCAACAGTGGATATGCCCAGATGCAATAATATCTCAGCTCACCTTTAGGACTGGCAGGAGCTTGGTGTCTGCAGAGAGGAGGTTGGGCTCTGTGGAGTCCTACCTGGAATGGGAAGACAAGGCAAAATATACAAATTATTAGTGCCCCTGGAGTCGTCTGCTCCAGCCTGTGCACTGCTTCCAGCCCAGAGCTGCCCTGTGGCTGAAAGGATGAGGAGATCTTGCTGGTGACACGCTGTGTTCTGCTGTCTCAACGTGCCCTCAGAGCCCCTCAGCTCCCCTTCAGCCTTCTGTGGAATACAAACACCCCTGTCTCTCCCAAACTTGTGATCCCGTGGGGATTTTGGCAGGTCCTGGAGCCCTTTGCCTTTCAATGTGAATGAATGGTTCTCAGGTACCTGGAATATGGGTGGGTATGAGATTTTTCTCTCTGCTTCTTCTTCTCCTAAGGGTCCTTTGATCTTTCAGGCTAGGAAGCCTTACTCTAATAAGCCAAGGTTTGTTTGCTTTGCTGAAGAAACATCAAAGCAGGTAAAGACCTCTTGAGTTGTGTAAGAAATAACTAGACATGATCCTAACCTTGTATATATGCAATGGCTGATCTGTTTGTCTGGAGGGAATCAACACAGACTCATCACGCTTAGGGAAGTGAACAAAAGCAGAGCAGAATTATTGAAAGTAGCAAACCCCAAGCTGTGTTTCAGGTGAATCAGTTCAAGGGGACCTGCAGTGAGAAACTCAGCGTGGGGGTTTTTTTAAGTCTTTATGTGCAAGTTGCTGCACTATAATGTCTTCTCACAACCTGCAATACTTAAAAAATTACTATAGATTTCTTGTAAATCAGCACTAATAACAGTCCTTGAAGGACTCTTTGCCAGCCTTTTTGCTTGGTGTTGGAAGTAATCCACTCTGTGTAAAGTAATGTGTGTGGAATTCCCCATCATTCCCCTGGGAAATGATTCCTCTTGCCACATTGCCTTGCCCATACCCTGCAGGTATACTTCCCTTAGCTGTGATTGCTTTGCAAATAAGGATATTTGCTTTCACATAACTGCTTAAATGCTGCTGTGAATATGAGCCTGGGGTGGTTGTTCATTCAGCTTTTAGTCTGAAAGAGTGTTGCAGCACCAAGTGAGCTGCTGGAATAAGTCCTTCTGGCCCTTACCTGCAGTGGCAGATGTGGGAAAGGATTAGAGAATATTAAATGTTTGCTCTTTTAGCTTGCATATGGGGTGAGAGAGGATATCTGCTTTAGTTGTGAAATGCCTTTGCTGTTGGGCAGAGCTATTTGCACCCTGACTTGCTCTAGTGCACTTCTGGAAGGTATCCCAGAGAGTCATGCACCTTTCCATAGGAATGGGCAGCTGTGAACTGAACTGAGCTCATGGCAAACACTTTTGCTTGCTGTGTAAGGTGTGACTGTTCCATGGTCTTTGTTTGAATGGCAGCACCTTGCAGTCACCACTGGAGCTGAGCCTTGCTGAGTTTTGCAAAGGAACAAAAGTGGAGTGATAATTTCCATTTAGAGCTGCAGAAGCTGAGATCTCTGTCAGATCCAGGTAATTTCTGTGAGGTTGTGCAGCCCATACCCAGCTGAACTGTGACTTGAATTAGAGATTCCAGCAGTGCCTAGTTCTCTTGACACAAATGAGGGTCTCTCACCATTCTTGTCAGGAGATTTTCTAATGCACAGAGCAGAGCTACCACACTGAAGACTCTTTCTTCTGGACCACCCACACCCTTTTCCAGGTGTGCATGGTCTTTGTCTGAGGAATATGGAGCACAGCTTCTGTCTGCCACCTCTGTGCTCTGCTCTCCTTGCTTGTGAAGGGGTGAGCCTTGAGCAGAGCCAAGTCAGCTCCTGGCTGCTCCTTCTCAGTGTGGCCATCAGTGATGCTCAGTGCATGAACAAGGGGAAAACTTGGAGTCTGGCAGTGACTCCCAGAAAAAAATGTGTTTTCCCATTCTTGAAGGGATGGAACCTGAGGTCAGTCCTTATACAGAGCTTGTGCCCAAATTGCAGGATATCCCAGAGCCACTCCCCTGCCCAAACTCTTTTCAAGTGTTCTGAACTGTAATAGCATGTCCTGATAACTGTTTTGCTTTGCAGAACTGCAGCTTGTGTTAGCCTGTGAATAACAACCCTTGTCATTATTGGCAATTAGTTATGTCCTGCAGTCTGGCTGTGAGTCCTGTGTTCACCAGAATCCCTTACAAATATTGCTCACCTACCTTTGTCAATGCATGTACTGTGCTCTAAAAGCCCTGAGTGCATTGAGTAAGTTCAGAGGAGGTTGGCTCACATTTCAAGGTAAGGAAATATGGGTTCTGCTCTTTAGAGTTAAAACCTCCAGGGATCTGCAAACTCTTCCCTTGAGTTTACAGAACTTTATCATTCTATATCCTCAGCATCCATCCTGCACATACAATATTCAGAGATCTTCCTGCAAGAATGCCCAGCTCTGCCAGCATATTTGGGCATTCCCTTTCTCTTGGGAAGTTCTGCTTTACATGAAAAAGTTAAATGCACCTGTAAACATAAAATGAGAGCCACGGAAATGGACAATGTGAGCCAGTAACAGTTTGTATTTTTTATATTATAGTATTTATATTCATACATATTTGTATATTCACATATATATTTACATATACATATATAAAAATATATTTAAATCAAAATCCAGAAAATGCGGTCATTCCCAAAAGCCATCTAAATGCTGCCTGTCAGAAGCTGGAAAAGCACCCTTAGGCTAATTTAGCAGGGATGAGATGGCTGTCTTCCAAATGCTGAAGAAAAGGACTCCACAAATTAGTAATGCTGGGTCCTTAGTAGGAGACACAACTTTGTAGGGCTTCTGCTTTGAACATGGTTGTGGGTTTTCAGTGAAATGTCTTAGTTTCTCCACAATACAGGAATTCCACTTGGGGTTTTACCTGGTGTGGGGCTGTACCAGAGCAGGGCTGCACACACACACCAAGGGGTCAGAGTGGGAAGGAGGTTCCAGCATGGAAATTTGGGACATTTGTCACCTGAGTAGCAGAAATCTTCCACCAAACCAAAATATCGCAGCAGGCTGTTGTTAAAAGTTCCAGCCACTGGCAAACTCATCAAAGCAGTGCAGAGGTGTACACACTGTGTGTCTGCTCTGCATCTCCTCAGTTGTATTAAAGATTGATTGAGCTGCACCAGCCTATCTTAGCAGTCATCTGACTTGGTGCACTCTAAAACCAATATAAGCCTGTAAACCTATTTAACCTTCCCATCGGGGAATGCATTTGGTTGAAGATGGCAGCCTGATGTTCATTAAAATTAAAGACAGAAAATAATATTAGATAATGCAGTGCTTTTCCCTTGGCAGCTTAGGGCTGGCACCTCCTTGGTGTTCCAGTTTGACCCTTTGTGTTGTTTTGTGAAGATTTATTTTCATGTTATTTGGCATATTTTTTCTCATTGCTCCCCATACTACTTGTGCATCACCTTCACCCAGTTTGTCTTTCCCCATTCAGACATTTTTAGGAGGACAGAATACCTAAATAGAAGAGTTTTCCAGCTATTGGCCTCTCTTTTAGCAAATATCAATTGTCAGTAGACACCACTGGACTTGCTGTAAGACAAAGAAGAAGAAAGGAGATGCAGCTGTCATGTTATAAAAAAATGTTTCTTTCATGATGGGCATCACTGTGGCTGTTTGGGTCTAAAACAACAACAATAATTCTAGTTTTGCAGATATTATATGCTGGTTACAGCTACAGATATCTTCCCAGTGTTGTGTGTATGAACTTTTTGGATCAGCAGCTACAGCATTTTTCAGCCTAGCACAAGTCTGGCTTACCTCAGCTTCTGGAACTGGGCTGATTTCTCTTGAAAAGTAAGAACTGGAAATGAATAGTAGTTTTTAAAATGTTGAAGGTGGAAGATAGTGCTCACAAAGCTGTAACCCCAGGACTAGAGCAGCTACAGATTCAGAAAGGCAATATTTCCATATTAACATGTACAGACCCTGTGCAGAACACCAGGATTATGATAATGGAACAAATGTGTGCTGGGTGTTCAGCTGTCTGAGGTCACTGCTGCTCCAGCAATGCTGCTGATGTGCAACATCAAAGAAAGAGTGCTCTGGGTTTTTTGTTCTTTGTGGAGAATTGTTGCTAAGCAATTGGGAAAACAGTAAGGCAAAAGATATGAAAGCATAATTCACTTTGTAAACAATAAAGATCCTTACAATTTTGGAAGAAACTGCAGCAATAATACATAACACCAGAAAGGAGAAGCTCTACAGAACATCAATAGAACATTATTCAGGCTCTTTTTTTTTAAGAGTGCCAGAAGACTGACAACTTGATGCTGATGTAGAATTGAGTTACCATCACTGATATCAATCATTTCCCTACCATGGTTCACAGAACCCCAAACCACAATGAAGTTAGAGCAGTGCACATGCACACACTCACAGTACAGATATATTTCACCAGTGGAACTTTATCATATCAAAACTCATGACAAGTTTGAAGGTGGGGGAATTTTCTTCACATTAATCTGACTTTGTACAGTTCTTGTTTACAGATGGTTTTGCATTGTTTCATTTTGTTTTTCAAGGATGCCAGTAAAGATCTATATTGCAGTGGCTTTTGTGTATGAATTAGCAGAGAAATCACTGATTTCTCAAAGACAGCAGAAAATTTCCTGATCCTAGCAAAGGCAATTTCTTGTTTATCACTTTTCCAAAAGTGTTGACTCCCTGGTTGGGCATTCCAGGTCAGCACCTACCTGGCTGTTCTGCAGCATTATTCCCTGTATCAATCCTTGTCTGACTAAACTGATGCTGCCCTTTTGAAATCGATGGAGTGAAGTCATTTTACATTTCCTGAGGATCTGTTCTAATGTGGAAATACTTCCTTTTCTGTCAGCTGGTGTTTTCATCTGGCTTGGAGGTGAGTTTGAAGGCTGCAATATACATTTATCTTTTAAATCACCTGCCAATACATTAAGGAAGGGTGGCATAATCTGTTCTCCTGTCATCTTTATGAAAAAAACCAGTCTTTTCTTTCAAACTCCCAAAACTGGGAGTCCACAACTGCTCCTGGGTACTTTCTGAGGGACTGCTCAAGCCAGCTTCACTTCTCTGTGTTGTGCAGAGAAATGAGGGAAGATCACACATCTTACACCTGGGCCTGTGAAATTTTGCACAGAAACTTTATTTCTGCCTGTGGTTGCTCTATTTCACTCCAGAGTATTCTCCTTCAGCAAATTTAGGGGAGAAAACCCCAACATTCCTTTTTAAGTGTGGATTCTGGCATCCTCACCTGAGCCAGCCCATGCTGTGCTGCTGCCTTTGCTTTTGCTCTGGTCCTCTGCTGGTTTGCTCCAGCCTTTGGGATGGGATGGGATGGGATGGGATGGGATGGGATGGGATGGGATGGGATGGGATGGGATGGGATGCTGGACTTTTCCAAGCTGTGTCCCTTTTGCCTTCACCAGAAAGGAGTCCTGCAAACACAATTGTAAATCCCCAAATGGGTGACAACATTTAATGCTGCCAGGAAAGCAGCATGAATGGGAGTCTGCTGATAAACCTTGAATTAAAGGCCTGAAATTAAATTCTAACAAGTTGCCATGTAGCTTTATGATCCTTTGAAAGCAATGGTCCAAATCCTGTTGATTACAGTGGATCCAGGCTTTCTCCTGAGGTGTTTCTGCTGTACTCACACCCTCAGAAATGCTTAGGGTGTCACAGTGTCTGTTCATTTGGTGAACAGACACTGTGTTCTGAACTTGGAGCCTTCCAAGTTCACAAGGAGACAGAACAAAAAAATACTGTGGGTTTTGGCCACCTACAGACAATGTGAATGTTTGGTTTTTGGTTTCACTTTGGGTTTGATGTTTTCATTAAACAGAAGCAATTCAGATATTTTTTTCTACACAACTCTGGAAACATAAAGAGTTTGGTACATAGGTGAACTCATCCATAACAAATTACATGGAAACTATGGAAACACCCTGCTTAATGGAGTACAAGGTCAGGCTGTCTCATACTAAAAAATTAATCATTCCTCTGGGTTTTTTTCCACAGGATTTCTTGGGAGGTGGGGAAAGAGATTCAGATCAGTAGGACATGGCAAGACTAAACAGTGGAATTGATTAGGCCTAGCTGAATTAATCACTGAGAACAAGTCACCTCACAAATTAAATTTTTTTTTGTTTCTTTCCCCTTGTGTGAGAGGAAGTGTTCATTTCTGCAAGTACTGATCAAATTATTTACCTGACACATTCTGGAGCACTCATGTCACTCACAGACCTGCCTTTATGTCCCCTGGGATCCTTTGGCCTTTCTTGCTCTTCAGTGGCTTTGCTGGTGGTGGTTCAAACAGGTCACTCTTCTATAGAATGCCAAAATGTTTTTGGGAGATGAGACATGGATTCTTCCAGTTTCCATTCAGTCTGACTGCAGGAAGGTTGGTTCTGCACTGGGTGTTTTGATTAATCTCCAAATGAAATTTTATATTTGCCTTTGTGGCAGCAATTATCTCCTCTTTTCCACATAGACCTCCTGTCCAAGTCAGGTTTATCCAGCAGAACTGAGTGCCCAGCAGAACAAAGATAACTTTTCATGGAATTTATCATAGATTTATTTGGGGTTTGAGAATTTGATAAGATCTCCATTCCCCCCTCCCCTTCAGTGTTTCCAGATTGTGATAGAAGTAGAACCATTCTTTTAGAACTGAGATAATTCAAGTGTTTGCAGTTCCATTTAGTGTGTAAACCCTGTAGATTTGGACTCACAGCATACAAAAATTATTTCTGAGGAGAGGTTGCACAACAGTCTTTCCCTGGAGCTGAATGTGATACAGCCAGGTCTGTGTGAAAGAGTGAATCCTGAATTCCAGATGGGGAGGGGTTTCGTGGATTCCAGGAACAGGAGAAATGAGCTGCCAAATATGCAAGCCTGCCACCCTTAGTCTAATTTAATTTAATGGAAGTGAAGCAGGTAGGTTGACCTCGATGGGATTTTAGCATATGCTTGAATGTTCTGCTGATTCTGAGATCCCAAATCTAGCTATTTTTTATCATTCTGGTGAAACTCTGCATTCACAACGACAGTTCTCTTTAGAGGTGAGCTGTTTATAATGATATTTTCTTTGGAGAGGAGATAAGGGAAGAAGGGGTGGAGACTCCACTGCCAGTATTTAGGACTCTGGTTGGGCTGGCAGGAGAAAACTCTCCAGTCCTGTGCCCTGCCTGTGTCAGAGACCTGATGGATGAGGAGCTTGGCTGTGAACCAGATAGGCTCAGGGTGCTGAACCTCAACCTTTTCCATCCTCCCCATCCATTTGTCCAGAGGAGGAGAAATCAAATCTCTATTTCTATGGCCACGTTTCCATTCAGAAAATTTCCCTAAAAACCTTTTTGTGTTCTGCCTTTCTGGCTTTCTTGGTGATTTTCAACTATTCTACCTGTAAGATGTGAAGTATTTTGCTTCAAGTTCTTCTAAAACCTGACAATTTTTAGTTTTTCCTTTTCTTTTTCTTTTAGCAGGTAGGAAAGACTCACACGAACCCAGCTGAGACCTCTGGGCTCATCTCACACCACCATGAATCTGTTGGCCAAGGTTTGTCATTTTTTGGTAGTGCTGACTGTCCTGCAGCTCTGGGATGTTTTGTTGCTTTGCCTGAAACTGAATTCTCAGTTTTGTATTAGAACACTTGTGTACAGTTTAGTATTTTGAACAGTCACATAAAATGCCACTTTCCTTATCAATTATTGCTTGAATTCACTTTCTTCTTCAAGCTGCTCTTGTTCCCACATGGTCCATGGCTCTGCTTTCCTCAAGTTTATGTTATAGTTGGCATTTCTGAGTGCTGCCTGGCTGAAGGCCCTCCCTTGTCATTTATCTAGGCTGGTATGAGCCAGGAATGCACTTCCATTTTCATGAGCATCCCCTCTACTTTGTAAGGCCAGAAAACCTGCAAGGATTTGGTTTCTGCTGACTTTCCTATTTAGGGTTATAGACACAGGAGCACCTAAAGCTTTCCTCTCCAAAGCTGCTCATGTGGGGATGAATGATGCATGCAGGGAAAGGACAACTTAAACCTGGGAAGGAATTTTGGGTTTCCACTCAGATTCCTGTGATTAGACCCTCTGGCTTCTATACTTGGAAGGAGCATGAATCACCACTTGAAGCTTTTCTGAAATCAGCTTCCCTGCTGGTTGATTCAATATTGCCACAGCCTTGTCAGCTCCCCCAGGGTGAGTTCACCCACCTTTTCTTCAAGGAAAATAAGCTCATATCCAGCACCATTAATAACTTCCCTGCATGTGGGGATGTGTCCACATCTACTCCACTCCTAAATTTCAACCAAAAGCTTTTCTGAAGCACAGTGCAGGCTTGTTCTCCTTCTGCCACCCCCTTTAGCTCCATCTCAGCCACCTTCTTCTCCAGGCAGATGGCTCCCACCCCCTCCCAGCTCCCCTTGACACCCTGCCAGCACCATGCCCAACCACCCCTGTCATCTGCCTCTTGTCTCTAACCCAGTTCCCTCAGATATGACAGACTACAGTTCTCCTCCTTCTCTCTAAAAAGAAACACTGCACCAGCAGCCAGGAGCCCTGGTCAAACAAATGGGGATGGGGGTCAGAGAGGGGTGCAAGGCCTTTCTACAGAGATGTTTTGACTTTTCAGCCAATATAACTGACTTTTTAAGGGTATTTCCATTGTATTTGTTGGGAATTTAGGGGATTTTTGGGTATTTTTTTAGGGTGTTTCTATTGTATTTGTTGGGAATGCCCTGACGAAGGCAGGAATGAGGCATCTGACTCCATGTTCTTAAAAGGTTAATTTATTATTTTAAATAATATTATTTTTATTGTATTATATTGAAAAATACTATACTGTACTAAACTATACTGAAGAATACAGAAAGGATATTTATGGAATGCTAAAAAGCTAATAATGAAAACTCATGACTCTCTCCAGAGTTTGGACACAGCTTGGCACCAATTGGCCAAAAAGTCAAAACAACTCACACCAGAATGCAATGAAACCATCACCTGTGGGTAAACAACCTCCAAACACATTCCACACAGGAGAAGCAAATGAGATAAGAATTGTTTTCCTTTCCTCTGAGGCTTCTCACCTTCCCAGGAGAAAAATCCTGGGCGAAGGGATTTTTTCAGAGAATGTGAATACCACATATTTCTTTCCTCCTGTTCAAAAAGAAAAAAAAGAAAAAAGAAAGCAAGCACGCCCTCCCTTCCTCCTCCCAGTCTGGTTGGAAATGCTGCTGAAGCACAAGGTGGGAGCTGTGGTTCCACACTTGGTGCATCCATTTTCTGACGAGGCCTCCTGACCACCTCCCCACCAGGGCACCTTGCCAGGCCTCCTGCATCCCCTCTCCATGCTTCCCACAGGAGACTGGAGAGATGGAAAGAGCAAGTGGCATTTCAGCATCAAGCCAGTCACCCATCTTTGGCTTAAATCTGCTAAATTTTCAGTGTACAAATGCTTTGGTTTTCCATTTTCTCTAGTGCATTGAATTTTTTTTAAAGAAGCAGAATCTCTCTTTTTATGGGAAAAAAAGACCCTAACAATCACAAGGTATTTTCATTCCCTCAATTTCTCTTCAAAATATTTTTTATCAACTTTAGTAACAAACTGATTTCTGCAACATGTAAAGTAGCCTTAAAAGTGACTTTTTCTTGAGATGTATGTTGGCTCCAAGCTCAAGAGATTTTTTGTTTTGTTTTGTTTTGGTACTCCTGAAGTCTCCTGATCACTGCACCCTGGTTAAGTTTTCTTTGTGTCTTAAACAACGCTGTGTTCTCATCTCCCAGCTCTAGACTTGCACACAAACCTTTGCAAACTGGCCCCAGGAGAACCTGGGGAATTTATAATCAGGATCACAATATAATTTTCAGTCAAGTGTCTCATATAAGATTTCTCATTTGAAGTCAGACACATCCCTTCCTCATTCAGGGAACAATTTGGGACTGCTTCTGCCTTTAAACTCATGGCTATAAACTACACTGAATCCATTGCCTCCCACTGGCACACTGGGCTTCCAGTGATCTGGAAATCTGGATGTTGGGCAACATTTCATCCCTTCTTGGCATTGATCTCTTGTTTGTTCAATGTATTTTCCATCCCTCAGTCCTGCAGCAATGAGATTTCTCAGTTGTGTTTGGCTTAGAGGTACTGGAGAAGGCAGGTTTAAGAAACAATCCTTGTTTTCCTTACTTTTTTAATACCTCAACACAGAAGCTCTGTCAAGAGAATAGTGCTAGGACTGCAGAGGGTTCTAAGGTACTTTTAGAGACATTCTTCAAGATTTCTCAGTCCTTGATGTATATTTCAGAAGACACAACCCCAGGTGAGGGGACTAAGAAATCGAGGAAAAGACTGCTATAATTTGTCACCATGCAATATACTGTCACCATGCAATATTATCACATTAATTGATATTTATCTCTGCCTTGAAAGGTGCCAGTGGATGTAGAGAGGTGTTCTCATGCTGCATTCCTTGCTGTTGTGGCATCTGGGGCAGGGGACAGCTGTTCTTTGAGCTCTCATTTTGCTTTCATTTGATGCCCATAGAGTTATCAATGAGAAATGTCAGCTTAAATTTTCATGCTTGAAACTGTGCTAACATTTGAAAACCTCTCTAATTCTATTTATAAACCTAACCTCTGTTAGGGTTATAAATGGAGTTTAAGTTGGACAGGGCTTGGAGCAACCTGGTCTGGTGGAAGGTGTCCCTGCCCATGATGATTTTAAGGTCCCTTCCAATGGAAGCTGGATGATTTTTAAGGTTCCTTTGAAACTGGATGATTTTTAAGGTCCCTTCCAATGGAAGCTGGATGATTTTTAAGGTCCCTTCCAAACCAAACCATTCTGTGACTCTGTGATTAGAAGTGGTTACTGGCAGACTGAAGGAGCTGCTTTCTTCTGAGACACTGAGCTGTTATCAAAGAGTCTACAGGACTGAAAATCCCATCAGAAAAACCATAAACCAGGACTTCATGACTTTCAAAATCAGCTTGGTGTCTTGGGTGACAGCTGATACACTAAAAATCAGTGAGACTTTTGTTCTTTAGCAATTTAGGTAAAATATCCCCTCCTTTGCTACATCTGAGGCTAAAGCTGAGATAGACAAAATCCCAAAGTGAGATGTGAGTCAGGAAGACAACATCATTTTTTCCCCAGAACTGAAACAATCATCAGCCAGGCTGTAGTTCTCACTTTCTCTAAATTACTGAAGCTTGTGAGGAAAAAATTGCATGAAAGGCCTAAATATTTTTGCTTTTGTCAAATTTTCCCAGGAAGCCTTTATATTATGTTAGTGATTTTCAGTGGTT
Source organism: Haemorhous mexicanus (assembly GCF_027477595.1). NCBI lineage: Eukaryota > Metazoa > Chordata > Aves > Passeriformes > Fringillidae > Haemorhous > Haemorhous mexicanus. The sequence continues at coordinate 59,903,125 of NC_082346.1, read as the reverse complement.
TCTAGCATGAATTCTGCTTTTAGTTTCAGCTTGGACTATGTAAATTTCACTGACCTATTTTTAGCCACACAATATTTTTGTTGTTATTATGCAGCAGCCTAGAAATAGCAGTGGGAATTGAGAAGAAATTTTAATTTACAGGACTCTATAAACCTTACCAAGCACAACTGTTTGTGTTTTGTATTTCAATTTACTGAAGGTGCACAAAGCTGTCCTCTGTAGCTTTTTCACAAAAAAAGTCACATTCTTAACATAGATGTAAAATGCAGAAGAAAATGCAGAATAATAAATTGGAACCTGTGATCAGGGTGGTTTTTTTCTCTAAAACTAGTTTCTGAAGAGTTAACTGATAATGCTGTTAGAAAGAAAGTGAATAACTAAACACTATCTTCCACAAACAGCTTTTTCTGGGATTCTATTTAACCAGCTTTGTTTAGAAAGCCTCAGACTGATGTAGTTTTAATGCCATTTAAATTTAGCATTCACTTTGCAGGACAAGGAGATGGTTGCCCCTGTACAGCAGGGCCCCCAGTTTCCACACAGGGGTGAAGTCAACAAAGATTCTGCTCCTGGTACCATGGGTAGTAACCATGGAAGGAAAGGAAAACAACACCCTGCTTGCCCCCTCATTGCTAAAATAGTGTTTGTGAATTAATAACTGCTCATTTTTTTAAAGCATTTAGGTTAGCATAAAAAGAGTGAAAGATAATCACTCTGTGGCTGGGGCAGCAACCCTGCTGACTGCCTGAGTGTGACAAACAGCAAGGGTGGGAGAGGGAGCAGACAGAATATTCATTATTTTCTCATTGAGAAAGGAGGAGGGCAGTCTGGGAGCCAATATTTGGAGTCCATGTAAGCCATGATTGCTGCCTATGATCCCCTTCAGCCCCACCCATCACCCACTCAGCAGCTCTCTGGGGAATTGGTGTGCCCAGCTCCCCATCCTGGGTCACTTATTTATTGCAGGGGGGAGCTCTGCCTGCTCTGCTCACATTCCCATGGCCCAAAAGTCATCCTGCACTCTCCTGATTTCAAGGTGTGACACTTGGGTGTCAAAGACCAGGTGCTGTTGGTTAGGAGGAGAGGAGAGGGAGAGGGAGCATTAGCTTAGCAAGCCCATGACCGGAAGATGTTGAGTTCTGATAGCTGTCCTGAAAACAGAGATTTGAAAGCTTAGGAAAGAGCTACAGAAATGTCTGTAGACATGGGACTATGCCCTGGAGAGGCTGAGCTTGAAGGTGAGTTAGTTTTCCATCTCTGATGATGGATGGCCTCTGAGACTGGGGAATGGTCTTCAAACTAATGAAGACAGAATGTGGGCAAAGAAGTGGAACAGGAAATTCAGATGAAATCGTGCTGAAAACAGAGAGAGTGATTTTGATAATGAGGATTATTGAGCACTGAAACTGCTTGTGAGGAAATACATAGGAACATCATCACCCTAGACATGATTAATCAGCCTTCTAAAATATGGGCATTTTTCAAATAAACTGTGTTTGATGGTGGTTTTGGGGTGGAGGATCTTTGATCCCCAAGCTGTAGGATCTAAACAATTCCATGCACTTCTATATAGGAAACACTTTCTGGGCCACAGCATATTTTTCTTTACACACTTGGGGTATTTCTCTCTGTCCTGGAATGGATAAAATGCTAATCTTAATGTTCTGTTGTTTTTCATTTAAAATTGCAACATTTGAGAGAGATTTTTTTTTTCTCTCTCTCAGAAACTTATGTCTTTTCTCTGTTTTTATGGCCTGGAGGTTTTCTCTCCCTTTTTTATTTATCATCTCATATTGCTGTGGTTTGAAGATACCCAGCAGTGACGCAGGCTGCTGTAGGGCTTTGGTCCTTTGGCTGGTTTCTATTTTTAGAGTGTTCCTAGTTGCACTGAAAACAGGCAGCAGCAGCTGGATTGGCCCCAGTATCTGGCACCCTTTTGGTCAGAAGCTGCACTGTGAATAACACATCTTGCCCTATATTTGGGGACTATGAAGAACATGATCCTTCTAAAGAACATACTCCACCTGTGTAAGTAACAGGTCTTGTGGATCTGCCCCTGGTCAAAGGGGACCAGAATTAACCTGGCTCAGCACTTCCCCCGAGGCAGGTGCTGTGACCAGCTGAGTTAGCTCACCTGCACAAAGCCAGGTGAGCTCTGCTGCTGCCCAGCTGGCCCCCTGGAGCACAGAGGTACTGCTTGGCAGCCCAGAGGATCAGCCTGCCCAAAGTCTGAGTAAAAAGTGGAATTTCTCCTCCAAGAGCTGGAACAGCTCCTCATCTCAATCCTCAGAGCAATCAGAGATGGCAGAAGAGCCAGGATTAGCTCTTGCTGGCAGAGCAGTGCCTGTCCTTCAGCTTGCCAGAGACCAGCTGAGCATCCTTCATGCAATCAGCCATGGACTCTTCTCTTGGCCAAAGCAAAAAAAAAATTGAGGCATAATTTTATTCCAATGTATGGCAGGATCACCTGGGCATTCCAAAATTTTCACTGGTCAGAATAATTTATTTTTTTATGCCTGCTCAGTACCTGGTACAGCTTTTTCTCAGTTTGTGCTTGAGAGGAATAAGAAATTCCCAGTTCTACCCTTTCCTGCAGCCACCTTCTGTTCTCCAAACACCCCATGGGAGAAACATTCACTTGGGATAAATAAAATGAAGTAATTTTGTTTGCAGTCTCCTGAAGAAGAAGCTTTGCCTGTGAAAGATTTCTTGAAAGTGATTTTCCTGGTGTGTGGTTTCCTTTTTCTAACTTGAATTTCCTCTGAGGTTTTGTCTCTATATTTTTCCCTGGATTACCTGAAGTAAGAAACTTTTAGCTGAGCTGCATTTGAAGAAGGAACACCAGTATCAAGAAAGAAAGATTCTGTTTGAGATTTTAATTTCTACCATTTAAAATTTTTACTAAGGTTTGTATCAAAAAAGCCCCAAGCTAATAAGAATGAACAGGGCTAAATAAAAAAATGCAGCCTGAGTGGTGGTGTGGGTTTTGAGTCAATTAAAAAGGCTTCTTTTTCCCATCCAGTGGGAAAATATTATCCATGCCAGGCATTTAATGCTGTATAAATGCCCTGGCTGAGGGAAGAGCCTTGTTCAGGCTGTATTATTTCTCACATTTTCCTGTGACTCCTCTTCCCAGTCATGTTCCCAGGTCCTGCCCTGTTCCTGTGGATATTTTGAGCAGTGATGGGCACTGAGCAGACCATGTCCATGCTGCAAGTGCAGGTCCAGGCCCTTCCCTGGGCTCAGGCTGGTGGCCCAGGACACCCTTGGAGGCACCAGTCAGGCACTATGAGATTTCTCTGAGGGAAAGCCTCAGCCTGCACTCAGACTCCTTCATGCCACATGGAGACACCAGACACAGTCCAGACAGTGAACTGACAGCTCTGTCCCCACAAATGTCTGTCTTAAGTCAAACCTGCTTCAGTCTGCCAAGAGACCATGATGTGCTCAGAATCTGCAGGGAGTGTGGCTCCCAATATGCTGTATTCCACTTTCCATCCTGGTTTTATCACCCTTTCCCCATCACAGACCAAGCCCCTGGTGTGAGAAGTACAAGAGAGAACCTCCCTGTCTCATTTCCCATCTTGGATCAGGTCTCATGGACCTTTGCCTTGTGACTACTCTTAAATAATTCTGTCTAGCATCTGATTTAAAAATATCTCCAAGTCAAGCTTTGTGCAATATCATCTGTTCAAAGCAACACCCAGACTGAACTGCAACTGTACACTCAGTGCCCCTGCTTGTTTCTGAGGAGGAGTGAATTTAGTCCAGGAATGGAAGAATTTCTGCAGCTTCTCTGTCTCCTCTGTGATAAACTTCTAGTTTGAGATGTGTTCTGGACTTGCAAAAGGAATGAGGCCTCTTAAATTTGTATTTTTTTGTAATTGTCCTTATTTATTGCTACTTTTCCTTGTCCACCTGAATGTCACATGGCAGTGTATTTTTGCCCTAACTAAAGGCATAATAGGAAGAAGTTATTGAAAACAGGTTGCTTGTGATTTTTAGCTTAATTAGAATGTTATTAATTATTAATAGGATTAATTAGGATACCCTTCTCTGTATCAGTCCTATATCAAGCCTTAAAATTTTTTCCCACTATGCAGTATTTTCCACCTTCACCTGAATTGCTGTTTTTACCCCTCCTGCTCCTCTCTGTGCATCCCTATGACTGAACATGCCCTATTATCAGTTCTAGGGCATGTTCCACCCTCTGCTGCCTGGCAGCCCCTTCCCCAGTGAAACACATTGTGAAACCCCAGGAGAGACCCCTGTTGTGGGTGGGTGTGATGAGGCAGGCAGTGCTTGGGGTTAGGTATGGCAGCACCTTGGTAATCAATGAATAATTTGGGTCAGAAGGGATGTCAGGAGGTCTTCTAGTCCAGAGCAGGCAGAGCCCCCCAGATGTAGGGTCTGAACAGAGGGGAAGGATGGCTTCCCTTTTCTCAGTGGCTACACTTGGTTGTTCTTTCCTGAACATTAACTATAGCCAAGTTTGTCCTGAGACAGGCTGCCATGGGAAGGAACACCAATATTCCTCTCTTCTCCAGAAATCTGCTGTTGCACAGAGCCCCAGGTGGGGGTGACAGCCACGATGGGGTGAGAAAGCAGCAATGCTGAGGAAGTTCATTTAATGCTTCCTTGGGTGTGGGCTAGAGCTGTGGATGGAGCAGATCATAAAGGGTAAAGGGTCACATCCAGTCTGTCCTCCCCACAGGCTGCAGCCCTTCAGAGCCCTCACATCCTCAGGGCAATGAGTTTTGTACTTCTCTGCACCAGAAAGCCATAATTTAAATAAAAAAGAGGCTGTTTAGTGTTTCATTCTAAACCTCTGCCTAAAACACGCCAGAGAATTGCTCCCAGTAATTCCTGCCCTGTGCATTGCATCCCAGCCTCTGTTTCAGCAGGAACAGACCTCTCAGACACAGATTTACTCATCTTTAACAACTCTATGAGCTGCAGAATTTGCAGCTTCCCTTGATAATCTTTTTAATCTAAACAAGCCCCTGAGTGGGCGAATAGGCTTCAGACTATTCCAGAATAAACTGGAACTTTAAAATATTCTATGAAATATTTTAAAATAGATTTGGTAACTATCTGGAGCTTAATCTTAGAATTGTTTATCTGGAAAAAGGTGTCTTGACGTCAGCAGCAGACCTGGCAGGGACTGTAAGACCATTTCATTTCACTAAGAAATGCTATAATTCCTCCACTATCTTAAGGTAATTCTTATAGACATTGCCTTTACAGTAATGCAAATATGTTACTGGAATAAATGCAATTAATTAATACTATTTATTAATTAAATCTCATTTGGTAACATGCTGACCCAGCATGCAGATGCCAGTCAGGCAAAAAAAAAAAAATCAAAACCTAAACCCAAAGGACAAAATCTTGATAGTTGATGCTTTTGTCATGAGCACTCATTGCCTATGCAATTGTTGATAAATCCAATGCTTTTCCTGTATCATTGGCCAGCAGCATGAGAGTTTTGTTCTCTCATGTCAGCAGTTTATAAAATGTCATTTGAACATTCCTTTTTTCCTTAAATCCAACCATGAGATCTGGGTGAGACCCAGATGAGGGCAGGACTTTGGGAATACCTGAGCAACCTGATCTAGTGTGAGGTTGGAATGAGCTGGTCTTTAGGGTCCTTCCAGCTGAAACCTTTCTATGATATTTGTGCATCTTTGCAGCCATTTGGAGACCTGCTGTGCAGCAAACACTGCTTGCCTCAAAAATTTGAGGAAAACTATGCCCTGGACAGTTTTTGTCCAAAATAGTTGTTGATATACATAATAGGGATGTCCTGTATTCCTCAGGGTCTCCAGCAATCAAATCAATCCCAGATCTCTTTCTGTCTCAGGGCTGAAGTTCCAGGTTCCATGGGGCTGTGGCACGAGGCAGGTCCAAAGTCTCAGAAGTGTTTTGAGCTATGTAAGCAAACAAGAACAGGAGTAGAAGGAAATTAGGAAATTTCTGCACAAACGTGTTGCTCAGAGCCTGAGACACCAGGATAATTGTTCTTTTTGAGAGATTATCAAGACCTCTGCAGTGGATCCATTGCTATATTTCATTCCCATGACTGGAGCTTCATCATGAACTCCTCTGTGTGGTGACTCCAAGGTGTTCTCTGAGCAGGGACAGAGCTGTGTCCCCCTGGCAGCAGGGGACTGGCTGGAGCACAGGCAGGATTCCATCTGGGAATGTGATGTTGGTACCTGCAAGGATCTTTCCACTTGAGTTAATTTATTTGTCACTAACTCCTGACTTTTACTTCTGGGAATTGCTCACACAATTAAGATGTGTCCTACAAGATTCTCAGTGTGATCACAGCTGAAAAGATTTTGGGTACAAGAATAGGCTCTGAGATGATACCAGAAACTCTGCAGTATCTCCTTACAGTTGAAACTGGGCTGGTGATGGTGAGGGCACCTCGTGTCCCTTTATTATTTTTTTGTTCATAATTTTTTAGAAAGTAAAATATTTAAGCACTTTTCCAGCACAGACAGGTGTCATACCTGGTTGCAAAGCTCTGGCAAACTCCACGTGCAAACACATTTCTGGTCAGTCCCAAGGACAGCACAATCTCTGTTTACAGATAAGAGTCTCTCGTGATGGGGATACCAGGGCAAAAGGGTTTTTATTATGATACTCCAGAACTGGATTACAGTAGCAGAAATAGCTAAAAGCCACAAGAGTTTCCCAGAGCCTCTGGCACTCCTGTGAGCCTGTTTTTTTCTCCAGGTTTTTACATTCTGTTCCAATGCTTAGTTATTGTCACCATTCAAAATGTCTTGTTCTATATTTGTACTGTGTAGATTTAACCTCCAAGGATTGCTACATTTGCCGGTTTAAAGTGTCCTCTGCATGAGCCCTGTTTCCACTCCTGACTCTTTAATTCATTTAACTCACACCTTACTTTTCTGATAAAGAAAATAGCATAAATGGAAGTCAAAAGTTCTGTTCCATGAAGGATAACGGGTTGGGATATTTACATTAATTGTGTCAGAACACAACTTCTATTAAACTGCTGCAGAATGCAGGTAACCTGTTGGAGCAACATTAAACTGCAATGTTTTAGTGTGACTCAGATATTTCAGTTGGTGTGTTTCTGAGAGAAATTTCATTTAAATTGATGATTTTTGTATTGAAAAACTCCCTTATGAAAAGATAGCTTCAGATGTGAGATCATGCTGTGTGCAAATTGCTGCTTTGCTTGGGCTTCTTCTCTTTTCTTTTAAGATGTATCTTTAAGACAATGCAGTTTCTCAACATCCTTTCAGAAGATTTTCCCTCAATGGCTCAATAATTCCATAGGTGAAGACATAAACAGAGTCTATGACACCCCTTTATGAAAACAAAGACCTTGTAGCAGCTCTTTATGTTTTGTTCCACTTAGTTAATTTTCCTCCAACAGCCTCTTTTTCAATAGTTTTCTGTATCTTCTTGGTCAATTACCCAAATGAATTGCCAGGGAAGTAATTTGCTGTCTGCTCGTGTCATTGCTGTGCATAGTTTGACTTGATTAGACTTGCCATGCCACCTTGCTTCGAGTCTTTCTGCCACTTACCCTGCCAAATGAGATGTTAATCCATCTTTCAAAAATGCAGCTCAGTGGTTTCATTGTCAGTGATTTTATTAACCAACAAACCACCTCACAGCCACTTGTTGCCCTCAGCTTCGTTACACGACCCTCTTGGGATCCAAATAACTGCTGCTTCCTGAACAATTCTCCTTTCTTTTACAAACTGTAGACATCTGTGTATCCTTGGTCTCTGCATATTTTCACTAGTGCTTTTCTACCCTTCTTGTTTGGTACACAGCTGATTGTCAACACTCCTATAAATCCATGGAAGTTGTTGTGGATGAGCTCCACCCAGCCTGGAACTGCTGAGAATTTGGGCCCAGACAATTTCTCCTCCAAATTTGGTACACTTTATTTTCTCTTAGACTTGCTTTAGCAGTGACTCCATCCCAAAATTGCCCAGGAATGAGTTTATTTTGTGGCTACCTCACTGGTGAGACTCTCCTGTGGATGGAGGAGCCCAGTGGGAATGGGATCCCTTAGAGGTGTGGGTATGAGGGACGATGGGACCAATGCACAGTTTTGGGAGGCTGAGGTGCAGACCAAGTCACTGGGTTAGGGACCCAAGGGACCTTCCTGCCAAGGTCCCACAGCCACATTTTCTTCACACACAGGTGCTGCTCTGGCATCCTCGGTGAGAAAAGTTTAAAATTTCTTCTGATTGTCATGTTTTGTTTTTGTATTTATAACGCAGGACCTGGGTCTGAAGGCTGGGACTGTGCTGCCCTACTTAGTCTGTGATCCTTGTTCCCTGCTGGTTGTCATCCCAGACAGGGTGATGTGTATCTTGTGGGGAAACTCCATTCCAAGGAGATCAGAAGCTTTTGATCTGCCATGGCAGATGGGAACTGTGAAATGTCTGATCAAAGGGGGAAGGACTGAGATAAAGCCATGCCCATGAGATGAGATTCAGCCCAAGTGTGCTTCCAGCTCCAGAATATATTTTTCTCTCTTTATTTTTATTCCTAGTGTGAATTTGTCCAGTTTCTAAGTGACAAATGGCCACTTCAGCATAATTTCTGGTTTCTTTTGCATGTCTGCTCTTCTGCTGATGCATAAACTCCTCCCTGTTCTTGGGGAGAGTGTCCTGGATCTGAGTCTCCAGAATTGCTGCTTTCCCCATGATGTTTTATGTACAATATAGAAGCTAACACCTCCAACAGGAGAATTGTGGAAAGGAGTCAGGAACCAGCCAAGTGCTTGGATGTGAGGACTTTTCCCCAGATTGCAGGAGGTCTGCAGGTTCTGAATCTTTACTGATAACTTATTAACCTTAAAGTGGCACACTCACATTGAGGAAGAATAATTTTATGTTTGGGTTGAGCAAAATTTGAATTCTGCACTAATGTTAACAAACCTTCCATCAAAATCAGTATATTTCCCTGAAAGGGTTTGGTTTCAGTCAACCAGCAGGTTTTGATGAACAATCATAGTAATTTTATTTCCCTTCCTCAAAATTTCCCAGTATGTTTCCTAATTACATGTCCAACAAAAGATTGCAAAAGATGGTTTAAGACCCAGTTGTAGCAGGTGTGGTTGGAATCTTCCAAAGATCATCTGTTCATCCAGGTATCAGGATGCATAACCCAGGATATTGCATAAGTATGTAGGCTATTGATGACAAAGAGAGCACAAGATTGTGCCTAAAATAAACAGAAAAATATAGAAAATTTCCTGTCATCAAAATCATCTCCAAGCATGTTTCAGAATTTTCCATGAGGAAAATCAGGAAGGATCTTTGACCCAAGTTGAAAAAAAATTATTCTGTCTTTGGTTATGTATCTTAGTCACAGACTGACACTTTAGGTTCATTTCAGCAGTGTTTGTGCCATCAGAATCCAGTGTGAATTCTCCTGTGACAGCATTAGATCAATCATGTTTTAAAGAATGCAAGTAATTGCATCTACTCCATCTTCTGAGACAGTCCAAAACTGACACTTTGGGTTCACTGCAACCTGAGTTGCTAACACGGGTTGGAAGGTGAGAGATAAGTATCACAAAGCTGTATTTTTAATATTCTTATGTAAAACGAGCTGGTTTCAAGTTAAAAAAAAAAAAAAAAAAAAAAAAGTGAGAGAGACTATGAGAAAAATGCCTAAAATCAGTTTTTGAAAAATGGGATAAAATGATAAAAGTTGGGGACTTCACTGAACTCAAAGCACTGTTAGTACTTATTGAACATACACTGAGGTTATCATTTTAATGGGTAGGTCAGGCTATCTGAAATACTGGTGTCTGCAATAACCCCTGTGATCAAGGTCTTTAAAGGGAATCTTTGCTACAGAGACAGACTTAAATGGAGAGTAGAAAATGCCACTTGGGTCTAATATCTTGGTGAAAGGCTGGTACTTGAGGTCTTTGAGAAAAATTGGTTACAAGCCCAGAAAAAAGAGCTTTTCCTCATGCTGCAGGTGTTCTAAAATGTTATCACATTTTGTGCATCTTTGCTAAACCTGCATTTCCTTTTCAGAGCCTTAAATGCAGGCACTGGGATTTCCAGAGAAGCCAAAACCAGGCCAGGACCAGAGTGTGCTTTCCATGGCAGTGGCAGATAACCAGTGGAGCACATGTGGAATATTGTCAGCTGCTTGTTGGCATGTCTTACAATGAGATTGGGTGTTTTTCAAAATGGAGCTCAACTCCAAATGGGGAAAAGCCCCAGGAAGTTCCCAGGTGTATATTGCACAGAAAGTCAGTCTAGATCATGGCAGTATTTTCTCCTGACCTTGCCCTCTGAAGATAGATTTTACAGCACCTGGCAAGGCTGTGCCACCAGAGAGGAAGGGCAGTGGGAATTTAGAGATTTTCACTGTGGTGAATTTGCATTCAGAGAGATTCCCTCTGGCTTTACTGCTGCAATCCTACAAAGAGAAAAGCCCTACCCATTTCTCCTGCTCTTCCCATGTGCCTCAAGGGGCCACCCCTGGCTGGGAAGGTTCTCTAAGGGCAGCCTGCAGCTGCACCTCCTGAAGCCTTGGCTGGGGGGGGATGAGAGACACTGGAAATGCTCTTCCCTTCCCCTCCCTTTCCTCATATCTAGATGGATCTTAGACCTGGCATTTTGTTCAGGTGGAAGGAGGGTGAGCATTGAAAGCAGCTGGGATTGCATCTTTTCCCTTTCTCAGGATATCTAGTCAGGAGGGACCAGTAAAATTCTTCCAGAATGGCACAGAAATTGCACAGGTATTAAACTTTCTCCTTCCCACTTTAATGTTTTTATTAGTCTTTCCCAGGCTTCATCCACAGGTGAAAATGGGTGTTTGTTAGTCACTGGTTGTGTCTGAGCCGTGAGTGTGTAAGATCTGTGATGAGGCTCGAGGTAATGAGGACACATCAGGACAGTTTTGTCTCTCCTTGTTGCCTTAAGCTATTCAGTTTTCTACAAAGAAATGGGAATCAGAAGGTTTTATTGATTAACTTAATAATCTGAATCTGTTTATCATGTTCCCTTGATGCTGTGAAATCAAAGCACTGCTCCCCTGCCAGGCACTAAAAGGTCACATTCGAGGGTCATTAAAAGCAGCAGCGTGCTTAATCAGGAGCCCTTGCAGAGCAGCACAAAGACACCCCTCCCTTTCTGTACATGATTTATTTTTTAATAACAATGGCCAAGATGGCAGCCCATGAAACCCTCTGTGCTGTGCTGGCTGCTCTGCAGCAGGGCAGACCCTGTGATTTGCAGACCCTCTCTGCAGTGGTAATGTCTGTGTGAGCAACCTGGAGCAAGCAGTGCTGCCTTATTGCTCTGAAAGCTCTCCCCAGCCATGTGGGCCTGACTCACTCTGGCTACAGAGAGCAGTTGAAGGACTCATTATGCAGATATGAATTTTTAAATGGTGTGGTTTTATTACCTTCTGGTTTCCTACACAGACTCCACTGCTGGGTAGCCCAAGGTACAGGAGCTCACTCCCTGGGTCTTTATGGGCTGTCCAGCCCTCATCAGAAGATGCTGCCTGGCTGGTTTGGTAGATTTGACTTAGTGGCTTCAAACAGCAAGGAGGATGGATGTGGGACTAGATGAACAGTCAGCTGAGTTTTTGTGAGTGTAAAATGCAACAGAGGGAGTTGAAAGATACAACACTTTGTTGTAGCCCCAGGAATCCCCTTGTGTGGGATTCATCACTCGACTTGAGCACAGAGCCTCCTTGATAAGTGGCATGGACCTCCCAGCATCATCCTCTTCAGAGAAGTTTGGAAGGCAGAGTGCCTGCACCAGCTATCCACGCATTTTGTACAGAGGGAAGGTGGCCATGTGTGTTCACACCCTGAAGAGAAACAGCCACCCTGCCCTGCATGCTCTGCTGCCTCTGCCTCACCCTCTCAGATGAGATTCACTGGCTCATTTTCAGTCCCACAGCCACAGTGGCTCAGGGGCTGTGTGCCCCTCACCCTCTCCTCCCTCCAGCTCTGCCAGCTCCACCTGGAGCTCCAGTCATGAAGCCAGCAGCAGCTTCTGGCTTGGCTGCAGCAAGAGAGACCCAGAGGTGAGGGACCAGTGGTTTGCAGTCACAGCCCTGGCAATGCAGGTGTGCACCCAGCTTGACTCCTTCTCCTGTGGCAGAAGAGCTGCAATCAGCCAGAGCACCTCAGAGCACAGAGATCAGGCTGTGAAACGGGCAGCAGGTACCAGAGGACTGCACCTCCTCTGTCCTCCCACCTTTCCCCCTTTGGGACACAAAACTATTATGGTATTTTTCATAAAAAGAAGAGGGTTTAAAGTGGGAGAGGGCAGGGCAGAGGGTGATGACATGTGAACAATGCAAGAGTGACAGAGGCACCTGCTGTCCTAAAGCATTTTCAAATGTTAAAAGCATATAATTGGGGGCAGCTGAAAGTTGAAAGAGTGCATGGGGAGCTTTTAAAGTGGAGGGCTGGTGCTTACATGAAGGATTGCCCTTTCATCTCCCTGATCCTGGCAGCCTCCAGGAGCAGTCATATTCAAATGGTGAAGGATTAGGAAAAGAAGTTCCATGTGGTGGACAAAATAAGAAATACATTTGCCCTTTCCTTTCAAGTCATCCTTTTTCATTCTGAGACTTTGCTAAATAAATAAATCTTCACACTGAGTCCTACCACTTATTGTCTGCATTTCTGACATAAACCTGCCTCTTTCATGCTCTGTTTTGTGAGCCACAGAGACCATTCCAAACCCTGGGGAAACACAATTGTGCATCTAATTTCCTACTGGTGAAGGCAAAGGTTTTCAAGCAGATCTGATGACTGTGGGCAACCACTTTGTGAGAAATCCAAAGGGAGCCTGCAACTCAGAAAATGCTGAGCCTTCTGAAAGCTGTCTGCTCAGACAGAATTTGATGGGGGGAGGAAAAAAAAAGTTTGCTTGTTTTTTTTTTTTTTTCCATTTTTAAGTTTGCAGATGGAGCTCAGCTCATATGGGAGCAAGGGATGAGTAGTGTGGAGATGAGGCAGACACAGGACTGTGGGCTGTGTTGAGACTGCCCCAGATAGATGTGTTGATCCCTTGGTGTGAAGCATCCTCTGCTGTTCCCATCCCAAGCAGCTCCTGATCACAGACTAACAGCTGAGCTGTGGTGTTGGTTATCAAAACACTCAGGGAAGGTTATAGAGGCGCCTGCTTTTTATTGAAGACTGAATCAGGAGAGTTCGTCTCCCTCTCATTAAACCAAAGTTTTCAGATCAGTTGGGTATATTTTACTGATCTTGTTGCACCAACTTATCCCACTTGTGTGGCCCTGAGATAGAAATATTTGAAGATTATGCTGTGTTTGCTATGTGTGCACAAGCTGGTTCAAAGAGCAGTGAAGGGAGAAGCCTCAGATTTCTCTCTTTCATTACAAATACCCTGCACCAGTGAAGTGTCACCGTTTTTTGTAGTGACTCACGAGGTGTAGCTGTGTGTACATGGATAAATATCACAGAATCATAGAATGGTCTGGCTTGGAAGGGGCCTTAAAGATCATCTCATCTCATCCCACTCCTCCTGCCATGGACAGGGACACCTTCCACCACACCAGGTTGCTCAGAAGTCCCTCTAACCTGGCCTTGAACACTTTCTGAGATGGGGCATCCACAGCTTCTGTGGGTAACCTGTTCCAGGGCTCACAACTCTCACAGGGAAGAATTTCTTCCTAATATCTTGTCTAAATCCACTCTCTTTCAGTTTGAGGCCATTCCTCCTTGTCCTGTCACTCCATGCCCTTGTCAAAAGTCCCTCTCCAGTTCTCCTGCAGCCCCTTCAGGTACTGCAAGGTTCTCTAAGGGTCTGAACTGTCCCAGCTCCCTCTGTCTTTGTAGGAGAGGTTCCAAATCATAATGAAATCACATCCTGAGGACACAATGTTCTGTGAACTTCCTTCAGCACAAGAAGGATTTTGCTCTCATCTGAAGAACCAAGGCTGGTTAAACATTTCTTCTGCATTCAAGAACCCTGAAGTGGTGATTGAACTGTGCCAGGATTTGAACTTCTTCTGAAAGAATTGATTCACTTCAGACAAAGTGTTATGAAGGCGCCATGTGTACCCTGATGTAACTGAGAGAAGGATCTCCTGTTTGCAAACCACTGTAGTTCTTTACCTGCCTCTTGCTTTTTGAGAAGAAACCTATCCTGCCCCGAAATCAACCCAGATGTCCAACAGGCAGCACTGCTCACAGCATGTGAAAAGCCTACAAGGGAAACATTTTGAAAATATTGCAACTTGTTATTGCTAAATGACTATTCACTGTGCTTCTGCCAAGAGAATCTGGCTTGGCTTGGCTGTACTTGTCCTTTGTGTGCTGGTCCAGAGCCTGAAAAAGAAGTGGGCACCAGGCAGCCCAAGTGATCCCTTCCCCATGATCCAGGGCAGGGACAGTCTGGGGACACTGGCCCCAGAAGGCTGATGGCAGCACAGGCTTGGAGGTCTGTGTGTCATTCTCCAGTCCATCACCAACTCACCTCATCACTGCTGGCCTGGAGCCCTCCCTCTCTGCCTGTAGTGCCCCATCAGAGCAGGGGAGGCAGTGCAGTTTGCATGTGCAGTGGTCTGAACTAGAATATTTCATTTTATTTGTGGAGAGTGTGACCATTTTCTCCAATGCTGGACATGAAGCTCAAGGCTGCAGAGAGATAACAAGAAGATAACACAAGCTATGACAGTCTCTAGCAGTCTCTGGCAGTCTCTCCTTGGGAGTGTGTGAGGAGGGTAGCCATGTTCATCTGCCAAGTGAAAGTGATTTGGGAAGGTCTGAAGCCCTTTGGAAGCTTTGGAGCCATTAATTTATCTGGGTTTTTAATATTTTTATTATTATCCTGCATTGTTAATATTTCCAAAGAGTGGGGTTTTTTTCTTATAAACCATATTGGTAACATTTGATAAAATAATTTCAACTGGCTGTGTCTCAGGTGGAAAATTTAAATTTTCTTCGGAATGATATTTTCATTTTGTGCACTGGACCACCCATCCTCGGAACAGGAATGCACATAAAAGCCAGCAAAGCTGTGATGTGACCACAGAAAAGATTTCCTTTGAATCAGAGCCGTTGCATGGCCAGAAGCAGCACAAGCTTTATGTGTGCTTGCATGGTTCAGACATGAAGCATCAGCAGGGAATGCAGGCAGAGCAGAGTTTGACCTAATGGACGTGGAAGATACACAAATTTCCTGCAAGAAAATCTCCCAGCAGGGTGTGGATGTGTATTACAAGTTCTGGCCTTTTGGACAACTGTTCATGTGTCCTAAAAATAATGCTGCTTTTTAAAGAGCCTTCTTCATGCTGCTGAGACCCTTCCAAACAGGAGCACGCTTGCACTGCACTAGCTGGCCCACTTAATGAATATTCATCATTAATGCATGAACCATAATTTGTATTCAGGCAGCTCTTGCTTCCCCCTCTATGGTGGCATCAAAGTACTTACAGGGGTTTTAAATGTGAAGGGCTGATTAGGAGGAGAGGGGAAGGCAAATTTCACACTTCAATTAATGCTTTTGAATCAGTCCCTCTGTTGCAGATTGCCTAAAGGCAGTCGGCTGCTCCCCACAGCTGCTGCTGAGGATGAGAAGCAAGCCAACTTGCCCTGAAGTCTCTGGCTAACAGCAAAGGTCATGGGAAAGCAGTGTTGTGGTATTGGACAAGTTAACACTGCAATTAAAAGAGGCTAGGAAACCAAACCCTGCTGATGGCTGCCTCGTCAGCCTCGCATCTCTGCGTGCTGGCTGGTGCTCAGGCCAGCTGCCTGTGAAAAGCAAATGAAATCCATCCTTACTGCACAGCCTGCAGCAGGAGTGTGTCTTTCACACCAGGAAAGGCACAGACAGGACTCAGAACTGCTCAGATGACCAGGTCCTGGCAGCGTGCCCCTCTGCTGAAAGTGGTGTTTGGTGCAGTGCAGCCAGCCCTGCAACCTCTCCAGCAAGGCATTGGGCTGTGTGTTGGTCTCAAAGGCACTGGGCTGTGTGTTGGTCTCAAAGGCACTGGGCTGTGTGTTGGTCTCAAAGGCACTGGGCTGTGTGTTGGTGTCTGTTATCCCCAGGTTCATGCTTGTGGCCTCTCTCAGACCCTTTATCTTTATACCCCCCTCCTTTTCCTACCAATTTTAGCTCAGGGAGGAGATGGAAAGCACAGGAAAGAGGGGATGCTTTAGACAACCCTCAGAACTTGCTCCCAGTGCAAGGATCTTCAGAAGATCAGGCTGCAGGGCCTGGATCCTTGCTGGATGGAAGGGATGGTTTGGTGTGGGGGCAGTGCAGACAGAAGGGCATGTGTGTGCTGGTAAAGGTCCCATTAGCAGCCTCTTGGTTGTTTACCACATCTCTGGTCACCCCCAAACTTTGTGTTTTGACTTCATGGCATACAGCCCACTTGAGGGGCCAGACAGCAGATTGAGGGGTCTCTCCAGAGTGGCAAAAGTGACCCAACAGTAGTTTTTGGCCTTTATGCCATGTGGAAGCAGAAAAAGAGGAGGAGCAGCCTGGAGATCCCTTCTGTACCTCTCTCCCTGCTCAGGGATGTGTGGGACACTGAGAGCACCCATTTGAGCCCCAGCCCAAATGAATCCAAGCTGGTTTCTCCATGGTGGCTGGGGTGGAACAGCATGCTGTGGTGCTGCCCCAGTGCAGAGCTGTGCATCACAGCCCCTGCATGTACCTGCTGCCTTCTCCCCTTCCTCTTGGGCAAACGTGCTCAAGACTTCTGTGGAATGCAGTGCTCATTGCTGTAACCCTCCATGCTATCCCTCAGCTGAGGAAGCACCTTTTTGAGATGTGAAATATATCAGTAAGTGGGAAAAAAAAGTACTAGAACATTTAAATGTCTTCAAACTGTGCAAATCCTTGAGCATGTTGGAAGAGTTCTTCAATTAAACTCCTCCATGTTGTTCCTCCAGGGAGCTTCATCTCCACTGCCCACCTGTCCAGGTGTGGGGCATGAGCATGTGCAGGACAGAAGGCACCCCAGGAATACCTGTCTGTCTGTTCTACAGAAAAAAAGCCTTTCCAAAGGGCTTTTTCATGAGGCATTCACCATCCCAGAAAAGCACAGAGATGCACACCAAGTACATGGGTAAAGGAAATGCAAGCAAACTAAAATTCCTTAGGGCTGTCTCCCTCCACTCTTTCTCAGATACAAATAAGTGTAAAAACATAAAATATTGGAAAGTCTGAGTTGTTTATCAAACATTTGCACCCCATTCTCTCTCTGCAAATTATATGAGAGACCCACTGTATATCCTGTGATGGGTAAATGGGTTCTTTTAACTCTGTTTCCTCTCTTTTTCTTTCCTTCTAGTGCTCTCTGAAATGGGTTTCCTTTCCCTTGGTTTATTAAATTTCTCTGATTTTGGCTTTGTAATATTTTAAAGTGATGAAGACCCCTCCTGGCTAGTTTTGCAGGCTGATGGGCTGTGTGCAGCTCACTGCTGCTGCCCATGAAATATTATTTGATGCCCTGTGAGAAGAGGAGGAGGTTCTTGGCAGACCAAGAGACAACTGGAGCAGTGTCCCATAGCAGTGTGTGGAAATAGACCCATTTTATTCCTCTAAATTACATTTGAAATATCTTTACTGAACGTGACAGGTCAGAAAATGAAATATTCATTCTGTAGGAAACTTACAATTTTATTTTCAAACAAGCACTAGAAGCCAAAATTAAATACCAAGTGAAGTTGGGGAATTTTTCTGTTCCTGTAACATTGAAATGTCTTGATTGAAATGCTTCGTAATGGTAATTTAGAACATTTTGCTCTTATTTCTCCTTGTCACAATGGTAGCTGAAATTATTCTATTGAAACAAAATGATTGAATCTATCACAGTGAAATGTAATTTCTGGTGAAAGAACTGATGGAATTTGATACCTTCTTGCAGCATTTCCCAATTTTCACACTTCAGTCAAAAAAGCTCTTATTGTTGTAAAACTTGGTCAAGCAGCCCTTTTGGACTTGTTATTCCACTGTCACCTGTGATATTTGGTATAAAAACAGTGCCAGTGGATGGAAAGGCAGATCCTGATAACCAGGATGGAGAAAGGCATCACAGAGATTTAGGTCTCTTTTTCATCTGATTTTCTGTTCAGTTGACCTAAATATTTAATCTTAGAGTTCCCTTCATCCTTTCAAGTATTTGTCTCAGTTTGAGGATGAACACCTAGCCTGTGATGACAGGAGAACCCATCAAAGCTCTGTGATGATCACCTTCCTTCTAACATGGAGCTTCTGCAGCTCCAGGCAGGCACCAGACCTGAGAAAATTTTCTCTCTCCATCCTGACAGGACTGCTAGCCATGTCTGTGAAACTCAGTGGTTTTTGGCAGTCCCTTAGAGTCTGTCTTTGCACAGGATGTGCTCCACTTCTCCTGATGCTGGCTGAGACTTTATTTATTTCTTTGGAACTGAGCTCAGAGGGCTGTAACAGCCAGACAGGGTCGTGTGTAAGGGTGGAGGAGGTGACACCTATTAGATGCTGCTTCACAAAGTGCTTCTCTTGCTGCTTAGCCCCCTTCTCATCCATGCTTTTCGAAGACCAGCCAATCCTTTGAACCACCTGGGAACTATAAATGTTGAGGTTTTGCATCAGGTAGGCAGAGGGGCACCGTGAATGCTCACGGGGGCTCTTGGAGAGGAAGATCCTTCCCACAGGGAGCTGCTCACCCACCTTGGCAAGTGTGACAGCTCTCTGACACTAATGCTCCTATCACCTCTAACATCTCAGCTTTGCTAGGCAGGAGCATAAAGCCCACAATATTAGCATCCAAGATACGTGTCTATTAATAGCTGCTCACCAGTTCTTAATTAGATTGACATATATTGAAGATATGTAGCTGAATTAAACCAGACTGAATGCAGAGCTGCTATCAGAATTTCTAGCCTTTAACCATATTTTCCAATGTTGCCTTGTCTTTATGAGCATAATGAAATTTTCCTTAGGATGCTGCCTGGGCAAAATGCAGGGCACCTATAGAGAGATAATAAATAACCTCATGCTCATTCCCTCCCCACTCCCCTCTGCAGGATTGAATTCTTCAGCAGCTAATAACAGTTCCTGCCAGCACAGCATCAATTCTAAATCTCAACACATGGGGAAAAAAAGTAAGTTTAGACAATATTGAAGTGAAGCAACTAAAAGTTGGAATTGAAGTCTTGGCACTGAGTACAAAGTTTGAAATTTATTCCACTTCAGAAACATCCCAGGCTCCCCTTCGGAAGAGCCTATTGTAGATATCTTAATTCAATGTCTGAGGACTTCATGACTTCATTCAGGCCTTTTAAAAAGTCTATTAAATGTTCCAATTGCTTTCTCAGAATTCACAATTGTCCTCTGTGACTGACTGGTTTTTTGTTATTGGGTTTGAGGTTTTTTTTAACCTCCAGCCTCAATAATTCAGACCTGTTAAGTGCTGGCTGATTTTTTTCAATGCCTTAAAGAACACTAAAATTTCAGCCAGGTGCTGTAGCTAACTGGTTCAGGCTATGAAAATTCAAAGGATTTCCAAAAGACCTGGCTTGTTCCCACTCCTGATGCAGCTGTGCCAACCCATTCTAACATTTTTGACAGATGTGCAGTGATTGGTGAAGGCAGGCAAGGGAGAGTAATATATCACCAGAGTATAGGATCTGTCAGCTGTAGCAACAACAACAAAAACCAGCAACACTCTCTCCAAACTGAAATAGAAAGTAATGTCTTCAAACACAGACACTCACTCCTCCAGTGGGAGTCACTTGCCCAGGTTGTCAGGCACCCACACTTTATTTAGGGATATTGTAAAATAACTCCACAGCCAACAAATACCTGTTCTTTTATGACACTTAATGTTATGCAAACTCTCTGCCAGATCATGCCTTAGAAATGCCTGTATGGCCTCTAACTCTGCTTGTGTCAAAGGAGTATTTTTGCTTTTGTTACACAAGCCAGTAGTTAAATTCACCTAAATGTGTCAAATCAGAAATGCTGGGGTGAGTTTTCTGCAATAACTTCTGATCTCTTCGAGAGGCGGCACAGCTAGTCAGGGTTAGCATGGAGGTTTGATGCATCATCTACCTTAGTGAGGAGGGAAGTGAATAATAAAATGAAATGACTCAATGAGTTTACTGATGGATTTAAACACTGTGATCTGAAATTGAAAGTGCTGGAAATGGAAAGGCAGTTCAGGAAATGAGAAAAAGCGTGGAAAGAAAATTTGTCATTTGACCATAGGCATTAACTTTGGGAGAGGCTGGCTAGGGGAGGTAAGGCATGCATTCTAATGATGGATCATCAGACACCTCAGAAGTTCATCTCAGTCACAACCTCTTCACTCTAGTCTGCAGTGAAATATGTTTTAATTCCTGTTGTTTATCCTTAACAATACAGCCTTCCAGTACCTGAAGTCAGCCTACAAGGAAAGGGACTTGTTAAAAAGCATGTAGTGCCACATGGGGGATGGCTTTGACCTGAGAGTAGATTTAGGTGAGATATTAAGAAAAGATTCTTCACTGTGAGTTTGGTGAGGCCCTGGCCCACACTGCCCAGAGAAGCTGTGGATGCCCCATCCCTGGAAGTGTTCCAGGCCAGGCTGGATGGAGCTTGGAGCAACCTGGTCTGGTGGAAGGTGTCCCTGCCCATGGTAGGGGATTAGGAATAGATGATCTTTGAGGTCCCTTCCAACCCAAACCATTCTGTGACCTGTGTTTCTCTGATAATACAGAGAGGTGGGCTCTGCAGTGCTGAGCAGAGGAGGCTTGGCTGTCTTTGTGCAGCTGGCAAGCATAAGGGAGAGGCATGACTTGTTCTGAAACCAGAGAGCAGATCTTCTGTTTGTGTCTCTAAGTATTAGGAACTGGTGTTTTCTTCACTGTTCATGTCTTGGGAGATTGCAAATGAAAACACTATGAAATAATACCACAACAAATTTACATGTTGCTGTTATATAGAATTACACAATGAATCTTTTAAGACAACCAAGATGATCATAATTAAAGTGGCATTATAAAGACATCCCATGGCTTTTGGGCTCTCAGTTGCTTTAGTGTCTGTCTGGGTTAATTGACCATATGAGAGAATTGGCCTCCAATTTATCCTGTTTTAATCAAGATTGAGAACGTTGCAGTAATGCTGCATCCTTGCCTGAGTCTGCAGTGTTTGAAATACAGAGTTTACCCTGAAATGGACAGCTGCATGCTGGTGGAGGTTTAGCAATTTAATAAAAAATCTGCACACTTTCAGTTGGTATGTACTATCTTTTGAACAAGAAGATACAAAACCAGGAGCTTTGATCTAGTGGTTGTTTTTTGTTAGTCATGCCTTGGTTCATATCCTGATGAAAAGAAAATAGCTTGGGTTGACTGCCCACTCAGGCTATCTCTGAGGACAGCTAACAAATGCTCTTCTTCAGCATATTTTCTTAAAAACCACAGACGTGCAATGGTGGAAAAGTGGGGTTTTTGGGGGGAAAGGGGCATCTGTGCTTCTATTGTAATAGAATTTGCTCAGAAACTGCATTACCTTTGTCTAATAGGACCCTCTCTGCTAGGCAACATTTTGCTGATCTTTCAGAAGGATCTAAATATTAATCATAGACATCACATCAAGGTCCTTGGTTTGGTTGGACCTCAACCACTTGTTGTGATAGAACATCTGTATTGATGTAGTGATAAATCCAGGAATGTGGATTTGAATCACAAAAGAAAAATTGAATCACAAAACAGTGATGTGGATGTAGTGGTGTTCATTCAGACAGTTAACTTTGCAATCCAAATAAATTGGTGACTGTTTAAAGTGGGGTCAGTTTAAGAAAGGTTTTGTGTTACCCTACACAGACACTAAAATGCCTGGCTGTAGAGCATAATGATTTAATCACTAAGCTTTGAGATCTTTAGATCCTGAGATCTTTAAGATCTTTAGATCTCACAGCACTGAGATACACTCATGGAAATTAGGGTTTTGCTAGAGGAAACCACATGGTGCTGAGGCCTTCACTGATTTTCTGCCTGTGGCAAAATAAAAAACTCTGCAGATGTTATTTCACAAGCAGCAAGCTCACCCCCACACACAGAGGTCAGAATCTGCTGGTGAGGGCTGCTGAAGCTTCTTAATTTCTTTTCTCCTGGCCTTTGATTAACAGACTGTCAAGGCTGCTCTTTGCTTGCAGCCCTGCAGCACTGGCAGGTGCAAGTGAGAAAAAAGTTCCTTTGGATGAACTTGGCTGGGCCAGTGCAGCCAGTGGTGACCCCAAGGACAGAGTGGATGTGTCATTGTCAGTGCAGTTGCTCAGAGTACTTCAATCCATCAGGCTGGTGGCCCATGTATAAAGGAAGCAGAAGGCCAAGTAGTGCCATGCCACAGGATAATTCCAAAGACTGGTGCTCAAATACTCTATTTCTTGCTCACTCTGTCTTTGAGACTGGTAATCCTTGAAAACACCTGAGATTTGTCACCTAGAGTGAGGCAAAAAACCTCCTTGCTGACCACAGGGCCAGAGGGTTACAGTGATTTCTGGAGTGCTTCGCAGCTTCTCAGCTTTGGTTGGAATTCTGTGTCGTGTTTTAAAGGAACAAATAATGGACTCTGGTCAAACTGGATGGTCTGCTTGCAGGGCACAGCCTGTGCATGAAAAATTGTATTATTTGTATTGTATTGTATTGTATTGTATTTTTTGTATTGTTGTATTTTTTGGCTTGTCCTTTCCACAGAGTTTGGTATGCAGCTCAGAAAGGCAGAGGGTGGGGAGAACAAAGGCAGGGAGAGCCCAGCTAGACACGAGGGCTGGTGAGGATGGCCCAAGTGAAAGCAGAAGAAGAAATGGCCTCTAGGAGTGCCAAGGGGAAGTTCAGATTAGATATTAGGAAAAAAAAAAATCACTGAAAGACTGGGTAAGAATTTGAATAAGTTGCCATGGGGGGTGGTGAAGTCACCACCTCTGGAAGTGTGCAAGAGCAGTCCAGAGGCTCTTTGGGGATATGGTTTAGGGGTAATTAGGATGACAGCTGGACTAGATGATCCTGAAGGTCTCTTCCAACCTTAAATACTCTGTGATTCTGTGAATATTCATGTCCTGCCCTTGTGGATGCCATATTCTTCAAATATGAACCACAGGCAAATAAAAATGATCAGAATAGAAAGCCAGCACACTCACTGCTGTGTCTCATAGGGGAAAACAAGCAAGGTGCTTTTCCATGCAATTTTTATTTTCAGAGACTGAAACTGAATTGCCTGTAAAGAATGTTATATAAACTGGCACTGTAACATTAGCCATTGCTCTAGAGAATCTGCAAGGTGGGAGGTGGTAATCAGGATGAGTGGCAAATAAAATCCTCAGAGAAGACTGGGGCTCCTAAAAGACTGGCCTCTTTAACTGCATGGTTAAAATGCTGCTTGAAAGAGCTCTTCTACTGAGGGAAACTAAATGTTGCTGGCATAGCCTGAAGCAACCAATATTGGATATTTTTAGCAAAAGTTTGGCCCTCCTCCTCTTTTCTCAAGCCTTTGTGTTCATGCCACTGTCAGAATAGAATGATTGCAGGAAGCACAGCTATTATGGAGCATTTTTTTAACCCTTAGAATCCAGTTTTTAGGTAGGTTCAGGTGATACTCTAGAACTTACAGGTTCATGTATAGCTATAGTACAATTTCAGCAGCCTGGTAATATTTAATCTCATTCATGTGGCTTGTTGTGTATTTTGCATGTAATGAAAGGTAAATGAAATAAAAAGGCACAGGCTTGGAAGAGGGACCCCAGGGCATTGATTTCAGTCCTTTGCAAGAGCAGGAGACCAAGAAGTACTCAAAAAAATCCACAGACTTATCCTCACACCAAGAGGCACTGCAATCATGTCCCATTTGGGCCAGTAGTAAGAAATAAAATGCCTTAAATGTGTGACAGAAAGAGAACAGAAGAGATTGAGGGAATCAGCAATGTCTTTACACTCCTTTGATACCAGACAACTCAATAAACAGATTTTCATTGAGATTATGGGAGAGAGAAGAGGCACATGATGGGAGCAAGCCAGAAATGCCTCAGAATTCTTGCTTATCTTACCTAGGGGGGAAAATTCACTCATAGGGAGTTCCATACCTGTTGGAGTGCAAGCCCTGCACACTTCAGAGAATAGAATTTCACTGAGAGACCCAGAAAATCAGCCTCTCTCCCATGTTGAAATTTGGCTGCTCTTTGGTGTCCAGAGAAAGCAGGGAAAACAAAAATCCACCAACCAGAAATTAAATTATGCAGCAAGATAAGAGAGAAACATGAGATTTTTACTGTCTGCTGCGTGTACCAGCAGCAGCCCTGAAGTCTGAGGTTTCTGTCATGTGGCTAAAAAAAGAAGTCACTGGCTACTGTCTCTCCTTACAAACCTGCCTGGGTGTGTAACAGATCATAAAAATGCTTTATTCTCATGGAAAATCTAGGATGATGAAAATAGAGCATGAGAGAGTCTTAGAGGGGGTGTAAGGCAGAGACTTTCTGGTCAGTATTTCCACAATGACTCTGCAAATGAGTGCTGGTTTGGCTCTCTAAGACAGTCAGGTAATTATCTTAATTGCTTTTAATTTTGCCAAGACCTTGACTCCCTCAGTGCATCTGTAATCACGTAGTTGTTATGCTGCCAGACCAGGAGTGTCTGTCATTTTTTTAGGCTGTTTTGTTCTTTTTTGGTTGAAGAGGAACGGATCTAGGTATTTCTTTTTTTACTTTTTCTACATATCCAAGCAAATTCTCTGCTGGACCTATTATTTTTAAAAACAATTAGTAAAATTCTGGTGATTTTTTTTCAGAATTTCTGAAAAAATAATTCCCCAGATGGAGAGGAACCTTTCAAGTAATGGCTTAGAGTTGATTTTAATCTGAATATAGGGTTTTAAACAGATACTGGCAGCCTTGGCCAACAAATGCTGTTAAAATCTAGTCAGACTCCCTGGAGAGGATGTCTCCCTTTAGCTGCTCTGCAAGAAGTGCTTCTTCTTTGTCTCTCATAAACAAAAGAATGAAGTTAATGTGGAAAACAGCACTGCAGCATTGTCCCCTGGACACACAATTTCACTTTCACACCAGAGCAACAAAACTGCAGCAGGGCTTCTCTTTGAGCCAGGTTCTCCCTCTCCACAGGGAATGGCTTTGTTTTCTCACTGCTGTCCCCTTCTCAGCCCTTTGGTCACGAGCTCTGTACACAGCTCCTGCTCCTCCAGCAGCTTCAGGCAGAGCAGGGGCTGCATCTGCTGCTCCATCACCTTCCAGATCCTCAGGGGGCTTGGCAGGTGCTGTGTCAGCTGATCCTTGGATCTGGGGATGGGTACCAACAACCCTCTCTTTCTTCTGGTGGTCTTCCCATTGATGCCTCAGGCTTGAGCTTTTCTATTTTTCACATTCTGTGCAGCTTTAGTGTGCAGTTCTGAGCTTCACATTAGGGGATGGTGAGCTCTGTGCACAGAGTAGGGAGACAAAACAATTCCTTCTCCAGCTGGGGACCAAGGACAATGATCCAGATCTCAGGCCCAAGAGCAGAAACACCGTGGGCTGAAGAGAGAAAAACAAGAAGGATGGGACTGCATGGGCTGGAGCTGGAATTGGACAATGAACTCCAATATGCAAATGGAGCAGAACTCATAAAAGTGAGAGACCACTGGACTGGTTGTCCATTTTGTGACCATTTTGGGTTCATCCTGGGTGTAGCCCTGGCTGGGCTCTTGTGCTGCCCAAGGTGGATCCATTGAGGCCTTTTAATAAATCCCTACTTTATTTTTAGCTCTGTCTAGTCTCTGTTCTAGGTCAGCTTTCACAAAGCATCACCACTGGTAACAAACCTGTTTGAAGCCATTTTTGGTGGGCAGCTGTGGTTGAGTGGTCTTTTTTGGGCATCTGAGGTCACAAATATTTCCTTCAAGTAAGGTGTCTTTTGGGGAGAAGGGGGCAAGAAATGATCAAAGGGCATCCTGCAGAGCTAAGGAACCTGTCAGAGCCTCTGTCTCCAGTATTCCAGTTCTTCCTGTGGCCTCTGCACAGCCCCACAGGGGAGTGATTTCTCAGGGGAGCTCCCTTGACACCTCTCCCTCCTTGTTTCCCCAGAGGAGCTGACCCCTGTGAAGGATAACATCCCTTCTGTCAGCTCTGCCTGTAAGAACGGAGCAAAAACGGGAACAAACCATCCCATTTGTGCAGTCCCAGCTCTCCCCATGTCAGAGACTGCAGCTGGCAGGCTGAGGACCAGTCTTGCCAGAGCAGCAACTGAACACATGGAGGGTTAAAGTCTCTTCCCTGTCACCTCCTCACCAGGAGGGTTGAGCAGTTATTCACTTTATTTAGCAAAGGGAAGCAGCTCCCCACTAAACAGGCTTGTCCTCTGCCCTCCAGCCCCAGGAGCCTGGGCTGTGGAGGAATTCTCAGCTGAGGAGACAGCCCATGGGTACCTCCCTTTTGGGTACCCCAGGTGTGTGGGTGGCTGTAGGACATGGGCCCTGGAGATGCAGTGGATGGTGACCTTTACACACACTGATTTCAAAAATTCAATATCTAAAACTTGTTCCTAAGACTTTTTGGTTTTTTCTTCCAGACCAGGATTAATCCCTGCTAAAATAGCCTGCTTGTTTTACAATGAAAAATACATCTGCTGGTCTCACCCTGTGGAAATTGCTTTGGAAAAAGCCTAAATTCAATGTGGAGGCCAGCAACCAAATTCATCAGTGTCCAGCCTGACTGTGTGCCCGCCCCTGGCAGAGAGCCAAGGCAATCCAAAAATGCCTGTCCTCCTCATTTTGTGCAAGAGGGCTCAAAAAGGGGCTGGTGCTGCACCAGGGGCATTCAAAGTGCTTTCATCTGAGGAGATGCAGCCTGTCAGTGGTGCTCCTACTCCACTGCCTCTCCTTCTCCCTCCCCTCCTCTCCCCACACCTTGCTGTGAGATCTCACCTCCTCCCACTGTCTCTCTGGTGACATAATGCACACTTGGCATCAGGCTGAGCCTCCAAAAGTGCCTGCAAGGCAGCAGGGTGGCTGCTGGATCAGACTTTGGCTTGCAAGGTGGATCCCTAGAAGGGAGGAGAGCAAGGGAATGGTGCAGGAACCAGCCCTATCTCTCTCTCACTTGGAGGTGGATTTTCCTTAGTCAAAATCCAAGTTGTCCATGCTAAGATTTTTAAATACCTTTTCCACTTCCATAAGCAATGGATGAAGTCTTGCCAGTGAATGATTTGGCTGAAGGTAAAAGAGGAAGCAGCAGCTAAAGTTTGGAAATCATGCCTGGCTCCTGGGAAAGGAGTGGCTGGTGAGTGGCTGGACAAAAAATGAGGGATCAGCCCTTGGAGGTTCCGTGCCCAGCTCTGATTCTGTTGAAAAGTTCCTTACCCTCCTTATGCCTTGGGTTATCATAGTGGTACACAGTGGTACTTGGTTATCCCCAGGGCATTTAGGAGATTTATGAATATGAGGCTTGAAAAGTACACTGCCATCAGACACTGAGGGATATTGCTGTCTACACATGCCAAAAAGCATTTGTAGCCTCAGCACTCCTGGTGAAGGCTGAACACAGAAAATGTTTAGAAATAATAATAATAATAATAATGATGATGAAAAAGGAAGCTGTTTGATTTTCCCAAACCTGCAAAAAGTTATGGTGCAGTTGCTTTTGAAGGCTTTGGCCATAGTTTAGAACACTTTAACCACTGTTAATCTTATCCTTGGAGATTAATTTTGCTGCTGCTGGAGAGAAACAACTATATGCTATTCATTGCTTCTTTTATGGCATTTACAACAGAATCACTGTACACAGAAAAGCAGTGCAAGGTGAGGTGTCAGGAAAATCCAGGTTTCATCCCCCAGAAGGAGAAACTGGGGAGCAGCACAGCTTTCTTCATAAGACAAGCTGCTCCCTCAGCAAGCTGGGAGAAAAGTGTTCAAGTCTAAAAATCTTCAAGTGGAAATTCATCCCTTTAAATGCTGGAATTGTAGGCTCTAATTTTAGGATTTTTAGGTTTAACTGACTGACTGTAGTCATTACAATGCTCCATTTTTAGGCACTGCAGGTATTGTAAGTCTGATCCTCTTCTAACACCCTGTTGCTAGGAAAGGCTGTGTTTGATTCCTGTTCAGGCAGTTCAGATGGCAGGGAACAAAGTCAAGCAGGCTTACAAAGCAGAACTTACCTGTGAAACATTCCCCAAGCTGAACTTGTGCTCTCTGTCCCTTTTTTGACTCACAGGAGTGGAGAACAAGCCTGGCTGGGGCTGTGATGGAGGAGTGAAGTGGCAAAGAACAGTTTGTGGCTTTGATTGCTGCTGGCTGAGTGCTACAGATGCTGAGGTCTGACTGTCTGCAGAGTGGCAGGCTGAAAACTGGGAGCAGTTTTTCCTCCAAAGTGAGCAGCAGGATTTACTCCAGGCCTGGAGGCAGGTGGAGATGTACAGACAAATTCACTGCTGTGGTGGCCCTGCAGGCTGGGAGGGCAGGACTGCACGTCCTGCTGGCACCAGTGACACAAGGTTTGTGGCAGGGGGGAAATGGCACAGCACAGTCTGTGAGTCTTCCCATCCTCCCTGATTATTCTTCATTTCTGGAAGACCATCTCAGCTAATTATTCTCTTAGTTTAGATTGACTGCCCAGTGGAAACTTGATGCAGCAGGATGGGAGCAGGCCAAGTGCAGGTACAGGAGATGTGAGATTTGCTGGGCTGTCCTCAGAGGACACTGCTGCAGGGAGGTTTTCATTCTGAGACACACACAGCTGAGGCCAGATCCCTTCATGCTGCTGAGGACTCCCCAATTCACACAGGGTTCCTCCTGAGGGAAGATTCTCCTGTCCAGGTTCAGACAGGCATCCCAGGAAGCCTGGCTGGAAAACAGGCAGGATGCATGCTGCATAACTTCAATAAGCATGGTGGAGCATCTGCTGGCACTAATAATATAATTCAGATTTGAAATTCAGAGTTAAGGGAAGCTTTTGACATATTCCTCCTTGTAGGTAGCCACCAGAGACCTGGAAATAAAAACACACATGGAAAAGTCAGAAATTTCATGTTGCTTTAGGCTTATTTTAATTTGCCACTCGGTAGGGAATGTATCAGCCCTTCACTTTGCTGAGATAACTAAAATTATTACCTCTTCAACTCTGAGGGTTTTTTTTGTTTGTTTGTTTGTTTTTTTTTGTTTGTTTGTTTTTTTGTGGTGGCTCTGTAGCTAAGAAACTCAAAAGAATGAATGCACCTCCTTCCAGCAAGTTTAGCTATCACTGCTTGGTTTAAAACCAATAAATCCATGTGAAAAAATGGATCAACCTTCCTAAAAAAGGAGGAGAGAGAGGATTTGAGCAGTTTAACAAAAGGAAACGGGACACAGAATGGGAGGATCCTCTGAGCATGGGGAGATGCTGAAGGTTCCAAACAAATGCAGTTGTTTGCTTTCTTCATTTATCATGGTGTGAGGAATTTGTCCCCGTCCTGTGTGATGGTTGCCTGCAGCTCCTTGTGTGTTGTAGCTCAGTCAACCTCTCCCTGTGCTTCTCTTTGCAGTCTGTGCAGGGCAAATCAGTGTCTGCATTTCTTCCTCGTGCCATTGGAGTGGGGACTGCTTTGTGTGCTGCAATTGCAGAACATTTCTGGCTAAGTTGCAAAAATCTGAGATTGGCTTTCTACAGAGCAAGGTCCAGACTTTGCCCCAAACTTCAGAATCAAAGATTACTTGGTGATTGTGCAGCCTCCTGCCCTCTCATGTGTCCCATCATGGGCAGGACAAGCAAGACATGGTGACACTGATGGAAAGGCCTGGATCAAAGTGTCCCTTAGCATGTTGCTGCTGCTGCTCAGGATCATTCATGAGAAAAATTTTGGTGGGAAGCAGGGATTTGATGGGCTGGTGTCCAAATCACTGGATGGAAGTTTAGGACTACCTGTCTGTGGGTTCTTCCAGCAGTAACACCAGAGTCTCAATCCTCACAGCATCTTTGGAATGGGAAAGGGTGACTTGACCCTGGTGCAATTCCATCTCACTGATGATGTTTCACTTCTGTCACCCTGGACCAAGAAGTGTGGTCTGGCTGCTGTGTTGTCCCTGAGAATCCCCATTCCTAAGGGCAGGGAATGTGAGTCTAGAATCAGAAATCAAACAAATCCTTGGCCTGCTTTGGGCCTCCAGCTCACTCAAAACCAGGCCTAGGCTTGTAATCTCTCCTGCTATAACTCCTTGATTTCTAGAAGGAAAGATCAGGGAAATTTAATGTGTGCCCTTCTTTGTTTTTTCCTTGCTAAAGCCTTCCTCAAGTGACCATTCATTTTGTATTTGATGTGTTTGAGCATTTCCAGCACACTCACCATGGTTTCTCTTGTCTGAAACAGAATTTTCAAATTCTTCTACCCCTGCAATGATCTTTTAGAGTAAACATTGGTTTTGTGTCAATTTGGTGCATTAGGCAAAGAGTGCACAATATCCACTCTCCTTTCCTTCCTCCAGCAGTGGTCATCCTCTGTTTAGCTTAATGTGCTCCCTTCCCACACTGCTGGAGGTCTGCAGTTTTGTATCTGGTAATGGATTTGTGCTGTCACTTCAACACACAGATTTTTCTTTTTTTTTTTTTTTTTCCCACTCCACTGATCTACTGATTTTAGCAGCGCTGGGAATCCACCAAAGGAAATTAATTCAGTCTAATATATTCAATGTGTTTGTTAGAAGACCCTTTGTTGAGTTTGAATAATTGGAAATAATTCATTTTATCGCCACTCTCAGGTCCTGGCTCCATCATTTTGAGTCAGATATAGAGATCTGAAGGTAAGTTCAAGCCAGTAGCTTATTGGACTATATTCCTGATGGAGCCAAAGTGTGGTGATAAATTGTTCATAAACCACATCACAGAATGCTCCTTATTTCATCTTTGAATCACATTGCTGTCTCCTTAATTGGCTTTGATATTGCTGTGCTTATTTTAGGACATTTCTGATGAGTGAAGAATTTTCTTTCTTCCACTTCAATATAAATGTACTATCTGTAGTTCTGTTCACTCTGTTCAAATTTTATTCCAATGCTGTGGAGAACATTAAACCAATTTCATTGCATTAGTTTCTGCCTGTCTGATTTCAGCCCCAATTCTGGGGGCATGAACCAAATCATTAGTCAGAAGTAAACTGAAGAAATACAAAATATCTGTTAAAATACTTCCCGAGAAGTAAATGTCAGGTCCATGTGAGTGTTTTGCCCTCAGCGGGTTCCTTGGGCTCATCTCTCCTGAGCAGTGAAGTTTGTCCTCACACCAACCACAGATGGAGCTCAGCTGTCACATCTGACAGGAGGCCCTCACAGCCAGGAGAAGATCCAGCTGGATCAGCCCCAGGCCACATCTCAGCACCTGAGTGTCCAAACTTGCGAGTCATGGTCGCTTTCTCTCCCAGTGTTCTTCCACTGCCCTGTAATTCCTGAGCCTCTGGCTGCTCCATGTCCCAGGAAAGGCAGAGTCCCCATCCCCACCCACCCAGCAGCCCCATCCCACAGTAGCCAGGTGGCTCTGGTGCTCTCACAGGGCCAGCTGGGATGGAGTGGAGCCCCTCTGAGCAAAGACCTGCAGCTGAGGTTATTCCATCCTTGGAATGGTTGCTTGAGGCAACTGCCCTGCTGAGTGTGTCCTTCACCAAACAGAAAATTTGGAGGCTCTGGAGGCCCAAACACAACAGTTTAGTCAAGGAAGTGTTGCCTTTTCCTATGGATACACAAAGAACCCTCTGGCCACCTCAGAGCACACTGAGATTCAAGGGTTTGGCAGTGCTGGAGAGCAGAGAGGCTGCAGCAGCTCTGGGACCTGAGCAGAATTTAGGCTGCCTGGATCTGATCAAGGAGACAGAAGAAGTGTCCTTCCCATCCACCCTCGCTGCTTTCAGGATCAAGTGCTCTCTGTAGGGTCTGGGAAGAGTTTGTCTGAATTCTCACTCAGTTTCTGTACATTTAGGAATGGACACCTCATGAGGCAAAAAGATGAAATATTCAGAAGCTAATGTACCAAATTGTAAGGAAACATAGTAAAGAAACTATTGTGGCCAAAGAGAGACAGCTGCAGCCAGCAACTCCTTAGAAAGTGGTGGTAAAGACAGAAAATTCCCTTTGTGTCTGGCAGAAAATGGGGATACTGTGGGCTGACCTCATCCTGCTGGGCTTTGCTAAGCAAGAGAGAGCGTGAAGTCAGGAAACCACTGATCTCCTGAGTTTGTTGGGCATCTCTCCTCTCTCATTGCTTTCACCCCCATTTCCCATGACTTCTGAAGGGCAGGATGCCTGACTCTTCAGTCTGTGGTGTCCACTGCCCTCACTCTTCCCTCTTCTGATTCACTGCAGGATTTTACATTTGCTTTATGCCTTTTCAGGCAGCTTGAGTTCCTCATATGGGGAGCAGCCCTATTGTGAGCATGAGACTTCCTTGGCTCAGGGGTTTTGTGGAAGGAAAGGAGCAGATTTCCCCATGGTTTCTCACTACCTTTACTGCTCTTGCACTGCAGATGTTGCAGCTCATGGAAGGCCTGAAGAAATGATCAGTTGAGTGGTTTTTTAGGGACAAATGTGTAGCCCACAAATGGTATTTCGGGTATTAAACAAGGTTAAAGAAATCTGAGAAGTATTTGGAGTCCAAGAAGAGGAGCACTGGAAAGGTGAGGAGCAAAGCAGCTACAAAGCAGATTGTCCCCAGAGGGACCAGGAAGAGTATGTATTACTTTTACAAAAAAACAGGTCTGTTACCTTCATAGTGCCTCACTTTAGAGTGGTATCCCGGCTTTCAAAAATCCTTTGTAAATTGAATCTGTGCAGATGTGTGCCCTAGGAAACCTCTCAGGAAAACAAATAGGTGGCTTTCTGAGTTTTCTGTCCTGTAAATACAGTCAGCCTGCATTTTCCTTCTGAAAGTGATGCAGAGTTCAATAGTTCAAATGAATTAGAGTGGCACTCACGTTATTTATTTCAGCCCTGTAAGATGAGCTTGACACAAGATATTAATTACTGATATCTGTCTCCGTGTCAAACACATAATCAACACAGAAATCTGATTCTGATGAGTGAAAAGGGAAACCACCATTTGCAAATTCCTCTTAAAAGCTACCTCCTTTCAGGGGTGACTTCTGGAGGTCACTTTCAGCCTGTATTTGTCACAGAGAGCAGGGATTTATGGTCCCAAATTCTTGACTATAAAGAGATTTTAGCAAAGGTGTACCTCAGCCCAGAACAATTTGTGAGGAGCAGCATCAGTCTGAGGATGGAAGGAGTTTTAGCTCACACAGAAGCATGGTGGGAGCCACAGGCCATTTCAGGGAAGGACAAGGATGACAGGCACCCCACTGCACTGTCAGGTGTGCAGAACATCTCAGCACCCTCTGGTCCATCCATTCTTTCACAGACCCAACACTCCTTCACATGTACAATGGGATGAATATCGTGCAGGTCACCTCTTGAGCTACAGAGATGGGAAGCACTTAGCACTAGCTATTTATGTTAGTTTTCCTTTTTGAGCTCCCATGTCAATGTAGAGCCTGCCAAGAGATCCTTGACTAGCCCCTGGTGAGGCACCACCTTCAGCACCCTGCAGGTTTGTGCTGTGCCAGCCCAGGTGATTAATGTGGCACATCCAGTTCTGAAATTCCAGCAGAGTTTTGCTCACAGAGGGGGAATTGTGTGGAGCAGCACTCAGTTGAGTTTGATCAATGCAGGGAGAACTCTGTATGGCATTTCCTGCTCTCCATCTCCAGTAATTGACTATATGTGTTGATATGAAGTTTTGGAAGGTTATAAGACGTTATAAGGTTAATGTCTGCAACTGAGCTGCCATCTATCCTCAAGCCTAATGAGCTACCTGTGTGTCTTCCTGATGCCTTTGGGTGGAAAGCCAGAGTACATCCAGTAAATAAATTGCTTTCCACCACTGCCTTCAAGTCTGCTTCCTTCAAATGAGCACAGACATGAAACACAGCTGTGAACCTATGCCACAATCTTTCATTTCAATTTGTGATATTAACCAAAGCAATAGTCTTCCCAAGGCTTGCTTCATCACAGTTCAAAGGTGTTCAATAGAACATTAACTATTGCTGGTGCAGTTCCTCAGGTTTTTGGCTGGCTGGGAGAGCTGCTTGTGGCTGCTTTGCATTCAGAGCTGGCTGTGTGCTGCTTGGGCTCATTCCGCTTCCTCACAGATTCATATCTAAGTGTGGTCATCTCTCAGAAGGAAGGCTAAGTTAACTTGCTGAAAAAGCAAAGAGCTTTCTCTGCACAGAACAAAATTGCAAGTCTCTTCCAATCTCATTTTCGTGGCTGTTATACCACTGTGGACACCTGATTTACAATGCTGGCCTGATTTACAACTCTCCGGGACCAGATTTAGCCCTAAGAGTTTTTTGAATTAATGCAAGTGGAAACATAGCTGGGGGAAAAAAAAATGGGAAGGCAAATGCACTGTAATGGCTGCTAATGAGAGGAATAATTATGGGTAACTGGTGATCCAATACCCAGCATGACTGAGCTGAAGCAGTGCCATTCGGATTTGTGCTCAGGTCCTGAGGGCACTGCAGCACCTCTCTTTAGGGAAAGGCTGAGGGAGCTGAAAAACTCATGAGGCAAGTGCCACCCCCCTCTTTTTGGGTGCCAGCCTGGTGGGAAGAAAGAGAACACTGGCATATCCTGGTTCTGCAGATGTTGGCTCCAGCAATACACTGCCTGGCTGACTCTTGCTTTTTGTTTTATATTAAGATCACAGTGCATTGTCACCTAACCCATGAAGCCAGGAGTCCCAAGTTAAGTAAATAAATAAATTTTCACATCTACTTTTAACAAAAAATATCTGCAAATATGCTTTTCTATGGGAACAGATGGTTTGATCATTTCTGTGTCTGCAGAATGTCTTGTTTTGGTAGGATATGGTCATTATCTCTGTTGTTTTTTGTGAAGCTTTTGCTTTCTGTCAGTTTTCACCATTATCACATCTCGGGTTGCATTGGAACCCAACTCTGTAACTGCAACAAAGTGACTTTACCAATTATTCTCATGATTTCTTAAAACACTTGCAGCTTTCATTCCAATTGGCAACGAAATAACAAAATTTCCTGGGCCTAGAAATTGTCATAAGCTCTCATTTTGAAGCAATGGGCCAAGGGACACAGTTTAAAGCACAAGATAAATAACTTGCATGCACTGCCTGCACTGGAAGAAGATGGATTTTGTGTGTTTCCTTGTCTCATCTTTGTCTTGTAGACCATCTTGCTTGATGGACTGCCAAGCAAGGACTGAAATTTGCTTTGGGCACCCTTCAGTGGTGCTGCTTTTCTCCTTCCTGACCAGTGGGATTTAGCTCACAGCGTTTAGAACAGAACTGCACACTCCATTTGGTACAGCTTCAAGAGCACAATAATTACAGGAATAAATCACCAATATCTGCACAGTGTTTGTGGAAACTGAGATTATAAAGCACTAGAGAACTGCAAACACTGGCAGCTAGACAGGATGGTGCTGGAAGGCAGTCTGTGTCTAAAGTTACCTCCCTTAGCAAGAGGGTTAATTATGATAATTATATAATTATATTAATTATTTTATTTCTCTGGGGAGAAGAATTTTGGAAACAGGTCTGAGCTGTGGTATAGGCAGAAAAATCTAGAAATTACCCCAAATAGAAAAACTGTGGTGTTCAAGACACCAACTTCCAGAGATGAGAGCATGGAGGATACTTTTCCTAATTCTCTCCAACAAAATTATGTCTTGATCTTTGAAAATACTCCAGCTTATTGTTCCTGTAGAAAGTAAAGGAGTTTAGGATGTCCAAAAAATGCTATGTAAAGTCTGCTATGTAAAGTTCATTTTTATGACCTTGGTCCTCTTGAAGGAGTCACAGCCAGCCCTAATTTACAGACAGATTCAATATACAACAAATTTAGTTTGGATTGCTTGAAAACCTGCAAGCTTGGCTCTCTTGCTGACCATCCTCCCCTTGTCCAACCGTGGCAGTACTCAGTATTATATTATACTCAGTATTATACTCAGTGTTATAGAGCAACACATATTTATGGAAGGTGCCTCCAAGTTTTGGCTCCACTCAGCACCACCAAAGAGCTCTCCAGAAAATTTCATGGTGTGTGCACAGACACTCAGTTTTGGGGATTTTTTTGGCTTGACATGCATTAAAGAAAAGATAATCTCAGCTGCTGAGTAGAGGTAAATTTGTTATGGACAGTTATGGACATTACATGTATGACCTTGAAGGTTTATGGAAAAGTTCTTTATCTCATGTTTCTTGAAGGAATTATTGAATCATAGAAACCAAGAATGGTTTAGGTTGGGAGGGACTTTAAAAGTCATCCAATTCCACTCCCCTGTCTCAGAGAAGAACAGCTTGAACCATGCCAGGCTGCTCCAAGCCCCATCCAACCTGGCCTGGAACACTCTCAGGGATGGAGCAGCCACAGCTTCTCTGGGCAGCCTGTGCCGGGGCTTCACCACCCTCACAGTAAAGATTTTTTCCCAATATCTAATCTAAACCCACTTTCAATGTGAAGCCATCCCCCTGGTCCTGTCTCTCCACATCTCTCTCATAGGCTCCCTTCAGAATATGGAATTCTGCATTTGGGTCACTCCAAAGCATTTTTTTTTCCAGGCTGAGCAATCCCACTGCTCTCAGCAGAGCTGCTCAATTCCACCCATCCTCTGGCCAGTCTCCAGTGTCCCAGGGACCTTCCTGAGCTGGGGGTCCCAGCTGGATGCAGCACTGCAGGTGGGCTCTCAGCAGAGGGGCAGAGGGGCAGGATGCCCTCCCTGGCCCTGCTGCCCACGCTGCTGGGGGTGCAGCCCAGGGTGGGATTGGCTTTCTGGGCTGAAAATGCACTTTGCCAGCTCCTGGCCAGCCTCTCACCCAGCACACCCCTCAGGAGGATCTGCCACTGCTCATTCTGGTTCCAGCCAGAGGGGAAGGGCAGAGCAGGAAGAGTGATAGCTGATAAGGCACAGCAAACCATAAATGAGATACCTGCAGGGGCTTGGGCAGCCCTCAAGCAAAAGGAGTGAATTTCTGCTGTTTTCAGCTGATTGCAGTGAATGAGGAGTGTCACTGGCCTGCTGGAGCAGATTTAGGCTGCCTTGCCAAGGAAAAGCTTGTTACCTGGGCGAAACTGTGTAGCCTCCAAAGAAAACACATCATAAATGAGAACAAGTGCCCAACACGTATATGATCAGGCTGGCTATTTTCTTTTTGTGATAAATACCAATGCTGAAAGGCAAACAAGAAACAGAAACTACTCTGTTCTGCAAAATTTAGGATAACAGAGTTTCCAAACTATTTAAATTTGGAACGACTCAAATACTAAAAAGACATCAAAACCAATATAAAATATTTTTTAAATATAGTTCAATATGGCTTATTCATTTTGCTTTGATTAAAGTAAGAACAAATTTCTTGTGACATTTTCAAAACAAAATGGGACAACCTCAATAAGTCAAAAATCTACTTTTTTTTTTTTTCTATCTAATAATAGTTCGAAAACAGTACCCAGAGAAACATTTCACTTGCAGGGAAACTTGCAGGGAAAATTTCTTCTGGCTCAAATATTTCAACCAGCTTTGGGATTGAAAAAATTCTGGGTTAACATTTATTGTACAGACAGATCTTCTTTTGTGCAAGACCACCTGGATGGTGAATACATAAACCCAACATATACAAGTCTCAGGACAAAGGTGTCTGTCACAAATAAATCAATGTCCCAGCAGCACATAAATGGAAAATGGAAAAGGAGAGACTTTAAGGCTCTGATCATGTGACTTTATTAGGATTCTGGTCATGCTGATGTATGAAAAATGTTGTCAGGGAACAATAATTCACTTTCCTTTGGACTAGATAGGTGAGGAAATGTGGAATCTTGCATTAGTTTTCAGAGCTGGTATTTCACATGCATGGGAAATGTGAAATTCTCAGTGCCAGTCAGGAATGAAGCTGTAGGGGAGAGAAAATCTAAGGCTAGGCCAAAACTTTTAAAGGGACTGGTGACACTGGATTGCTGATGGAATCTTATTTGTGCAAGAGTAATCCAGAAACATCTGTGTCTCACTGATGCCTCCTCAGAACTGGGCGTCCAAAAAGTGAGGAACACATCCCAGTTTAGTAAAACATTGTCTTAGTGATTAATTCTAAACCCTTTCTGGAGGAGAAAGGGGCACCAATACCAAGGGGAGGGGGGTTGGCCTCTCCTCCCAGGCAACCTCCAACAGGAGGAGAAGAAATGGCCAGAAATGGCCTCAAGCTGTGCCAGGGGAGGCTCAGCTGGGCCATCAGGAAAAATGTGTTCATGGGAAAGGTTGCTGAGCATTGGAATGGGCTCTGATGGAGTCACCACCCCTGGAGCTGAGCAAGAACCAGCTGGATGTGGCACTTAGAGTCATGCCCTAGTTGACAAGGTGGGGATCAGTCAAATGCTGCATTCAATGATCTTGGAGGTCTTTTCTAGCCTAAATGGTTTTATGATCCTGGGGATCTCTGGACAAAAGAAATTGGGATTTGTAAGCAATTTGCAATGGTCAGTACTGGTTTGAAAGAACAAGTAAGCAAAATAAATACGACCTTTTTATAGGACTTTTTTAGCACTTTTCTTTCCCATTTTCAGACACCTTTTTTTAAGAACCTTTAGTTACTGCCTAGAAGTGGGCTTTAACAAGATTATTAGCACGGTGTCAAGTGACATCAAGTGGTCATTTGAAGAAATCTTCCCATCAAAGCAGTGGCCTTGGGCTGCCCTGCAGGCCCCCAGAGGCTGAGACTCACAGAGCTGTAGTAAAAGCTCAGTACTGACCCATGGAACTGAAATAAAAATGAGCATTCATAAATGTGTCCATTCTGTACCTTGTGCAGTCCATTAAGGACCACCCCATGATTCCACTGAGCCAAATATTTGGGAAACAAATCCTTAAAACCACCTAGGATTTCTCTACTCCCTTGGACAGCTGTTGGCATCAGCCAATAAATTCCTAAATATATTGAAAAAGGTATTATATTTTAATGTTATATTTAATAAGTTATGTTTAATATTAGGTTTATTATTTTTTATTATATTTAATAAGTTTAAATTTATTGTTATATTGTTCAATAAACCTCATACTGTGACTTTAACAAATCCATGTTCCTGACCACCAGTGTTTGTTTCAGAAGCATCTGAGGACTTTTTGTAAAATGCAGGTGGGTCGTTTTGGGGGAATGGGTGAAAAACAGGCTTGTTGGATGAGCAGCCCTGAGCAGCCTGCCCTAGGAGACTCTTCTTGAGCATGGGAGTGTGGGACTAGGTGGCTTCCAGGGATATTTCCAGCCTCATCCATTCCACAAGCTGTGATTCTGTTCCGTTGCAACAGAAATATTGAAATATTCAATATTGAAATATTTGTTTTGAAGACACTTTTGTGTGTTGGCTTTGCTGTTGTGTTTTTCCCCCTCAGTATGTCCTTATGCCCGTAATGTGGTTTCAGTCTGCTACAGTGCAGACTGAATTTTTCCTGGTGTAAAACACTTCTACAAAACTTTCACCTGCTGTAATCCCCAGAGTTGCTGTGTGAAAAATTCCACATCCATAATAAACTGCCCAGCTCTGGAGGCAGAGACACCAGTACTTGAAAGATTGCTGTCTACACCAGTTCTAGATTCCCTCCAAGTCTGGTGTACTCCTAACTACACTCTGTGCATGTTTTTCATGGAAGCTTAGGACAAAATAAACAAGTTCATCTCAGTTACTCTCTATGGAGGTTGTTGCTGTCTCAAAGCCTCAGAGTTCTGGTAACAATTAATTGCAGCAATTTTAAAATTTTTCATCTCTATTTTTTGCAAGCACTTTAGGTTTAATAAACCCAGTAACTAGGCTAATGTCACCTCATCCATTTCCCTGGTTTCCCATGTGATGCTTTGGTGGGATTCTGCAGCTTCAGCCCTTTTTTCAGCTGTTAAGGTTTTATTCCTAAGTGTGTAACAGCACAGAAGTGAACAGCATCCTGAAAGTGCTGTTAAAAGTACTGAATTGAAATCACTTATAGCATTTGTTGTATTTGTATTCTTGATTTGTTCATCATGTTTTTCTTCAGCCTTTCAACTAAGCCACATTGAAATCATTTGAGGTACAAGTATTAGACATGAGACACCTCTCTCTTTAGAGGTTAAAAAAAAAAAAGCTAGCTTAACTAGGAAGTAGCAATAGTGGCACATTCTGGCAGCCATTCTTATGCCATGGTGTTAATTTCTTCAAAAGATTCCCTGTGCCACTGATAATATAAAAGAGGTCAGAAGTTTCCTGCAGCTTTGAAACAAAAAAAATAGTGACAGGTTTTGGTGCTCTGTGGTGATGGGATGGCTTCAGATCCATCTGAGAAATGTTGCTAGAGAAGGCCTTCTGTGGGACCTTGCTCCCAGGTCCTGTGAGTGGGACCTGCAAGTGTGAGGGGCTGGAGAGAAGCTCTGGTGCTCATACAGGACCCCAGGATGGAGCCTGTCCCCATCATGTCAAGGGATCTCCTGGGTGCTCCCATCACCAGGTGATGGCTGAGTCCATCAAGACATGAAGGAACATTCCTTCCTGAAGGACATTTCTTCCTTTGTAGCATAGAGCTGTGGCAGCTCTCCTGTCCCCTCTTCTTCCAAAAGGCAGAAACCCTGGAAAATGGAGCCAGTTCATTTTTAAAACATCAGCAGAAAAGAAGCTGTAAGTTAGATGTAGCTCTGAACTGAACAGGCTTTTCCAGAGAGAGCCACTGCCCTCCTCCCTGATTTCTAGACTTTTAGCCAATTTTTGGTAGGAATGAGAGTCCTGCTATTGGGAAGAGCAGTTTTGCTTTTGGGCAGAAGAAGAAATGTCAGGAGGCAGCTGGAAGAGAATGATAGCATGGGGTTGGTGTTAGGCAGAATTCCTCTGGCTTTTAATTCTGAACTTTGGGTCAATTTTTGATGTGTCCCCTGCTCTGCTCACCCTCTCCCAGAGCAATGAATCAACTGTAAATGCTACTGTAAAAGTATCAAACTCACCCAGAAAAAGGTTCCCCTTTATACCATGTAAATTCAGATAGTGGGAAGCTTTGGCTCAGTCCCTTTCTGTCGTTTTTCAGATATCAGTTCTTTTATTGCCACTCATCCCACTTCAGCTACTGAACCCAGACTTTACAGATGTTCAGCAGTGCTTCCTGTCCCAGTGTAGTCACATTTCCATGTGTAAGTACATTTGTATCAGTCATTGATCAAAATGACTGATACAAATGACACTCAAAATGTCACTTTACCATTTTTGCAGTCGCCCTCCTGTGAATTTTCCCTTCCCACTTTGAATTTTTTCCAGACATTTCAGTCTCTTTGAAACCTCTGTTTTTACAGGAGCAGCAGTGCTTTTCCCAACAGGTAAAATTATTTCCATTCCAGGTATTTGCTGAGCAGTTAATAACTATGTCTTATAAATCAAATGACCCAGCACTTTCTGAGAAGCAATGGAAACTTTTCTATCAGTGGGAATGTGTCAGTATTTTAATTAAATGCAAAATAATACTCATTACATCTAACAGTGCAAGTAGAATAGGCTTACCATTTATCCAAATAAATGAGCAAACAGTCCAAATCCCAAAGCAACAGAATGAAATGGAATTAGGCTGCCTGTGATGGTCTCCCCCCTAAAATAATCATTCCTGGTCACTGTATCACAGGTGCTTCCATTTTTCAATTTATTTCTTAATTACATTTTCCTTTCAGAGTTTTTTCCTCCGACTTGAAATGCCATAATTCATCTATCACTTTTTATTCCTTGGACTCAGTCAGAAATGGAAGAGGGGGAGCGAGCGGGGTCACTGATTGAAATGGAAAATGGCATCACTGTATTAAGGTCCAAAACAACAAATGCAAAAGTTTCCAAAAGGTAAAGAATAAAAACAAACAAACAGAAATTTAAAAAAAACAGCCATGAGTACAAATATCAGCAAAGCACCCCCTGGTTGAGTCAATTTTGTCCTGCACGTTATTAAACTACTTCCACAGAGGAGACCCTGAAGGTTTGGCTTGCAAAGCACAAAGGGCCAGGTGACAAGGCACTGCTGCAAGGGGGATTCAGGATCTCAGATACAGCATTTGGGCACCCATGGGGAGCTGCAGGGGGGGATCCACAGCCAGGAATTCTCTCCTGCCAGTGGAGTTTTGGAGTGGCTGTGCTGGGTCACTGCCCTGGGTGGGAACCTCGCTCTCCAGTGTAGTCCAAGCACACAGTGACATCCCAGCCTTTGCCAGGCTCCCAGGGAATTTCTGTGCTGCTGAATGAAAGGCATGGAACCAGCTTCAGTGCTGGACATCTACTGTCCACATTGCTGAGCTCATAATTCACTGTTCAACTCTGTTGTCGACCCATGCAACTCACTTCTAGACAAATTCAGGACAGAAAGGGTGAGCTCTGAACAGCAGAGATGTGAGCCAGCTGCTTCCACCTGTGCTTGGTGTCTGAGGCTGTTTCCTTTAGCAGCCCAGGCACGGCTTAAGCAGCTTTCTGGAGGAGCTGGGGTTGATGTTGTACCCCAAAATAACAGTGGCAGTTCTTTGGGGTGGAAAGTTACTGATGAGGATTGAGTTTGGGGTCACTGCTCATTCAGAGGCTTCACAAAGAGACACGTGGAGTAGATTCCAGAATCTCCTGGACTCTTTGAAGGGAGTAGGAGAATTTTCCATGGCTCCAGGGGCCCCATATCTGACCATGGCTGCAGAAGAGCTCCAGGGATTGGGGTTGTGCATGGTCTTCTAGGAAAGTGTCCACGGGGGTTCTCCCCACCAGCAAATCTTTCTGCACACTGCCTGGCTGTGTTCTGGCCAGGTGGAGGGGAGCAGAGGTTTTGAGCAGTCCCCATCACGTGTCCCTGCCTTCTCTGTCCTGTTTGCATCCCACAGGCACTGAGCTCTATTGAGGTGTCTTTTCACTAACAGAATCTGAAAGCCTAATAGGAGTGACTTCTCTGTCTTTATCAGCAAAAAATGCATGTATAATCTGATATGAAAACTACTAATCCATTAGGACTTGGACATTTCATTAGCATGCAGAGAGGAGCTTTTATTGCCTGCTCAAGCTCATAAACTTGTCTCCAACTGGAAGGAAGTGGCATGTAGTTTGAAATCCTGGGGCTGGGCAGTACATGTGCTCAGCTGCCAAGTCAATCTCGTTTGCCCCAGGGGGATGCCTGCAGCACTGTACCAAGCCCACACATAAAGGTCACAGGAGGAGAGGCTGCTCCTTGTCATGCTCTGCAGCAGCAGCTTTGCCTCTGCAGGCACTCTGCTGGGAGCTGAGGTCTTGCCTGGGGAAATGCAGCTTGGGCTGGGATAGTTTCTAAGCTGCTGATCAGCTAAGCTGTCCCCAAGAGCATGGAAATGGAGAAAGGAAAGGAAAAGTATTTTACTGAGAGTCACAGGTGAGAATTTACCTGGCCTTTCCACCTGACAGCACCAGTTCCCGCCTTAAGAGTGATGAACAGTGTTTATTTCACTGGAGAACATCTTGTGTCCTTTCTTCCCACTGTCCCTCTGTGCTGTCCCAGTCAGGATCTGCCCACAGCACTTTGCTCTGTTTCACACTCACCAGTGCTCTGCCTCCCTGTCTTCTCCTCTCCCCTTCTCTCACTGGCTCTGCATACACCTGACTGGGCTTTCCTGCTTCACTACCCCTTCTCCTACGTGGCTCAACCAGATTTATCCTCTTTCTCCCTTTCCCCAGGCTTAGGAAGGGTTCTTCTGTGCCAGCTCTTCTTCCTAAACTGGAGAGCATGGATTTGAGCCTTGAGTGAGGGCACTTCTCAAAGTGCTCCTGGACATGACAAGGAGATTCAGGGCTGGCTCTACTCCTGGAAAGAAATGTTCAGTCCAGTGTTTGCTCCTCCTAAATCTTATATTTCATCCAATGGTAGAAA
Organism: Haemorhous mexicanus; assembly: GCF_027477595.1. Lineage (NCBI taxonomy): Eukaryota > Metazoa > Chordata > Aves > Passeriformes > Fringillidae > Haemorhous > Haemorhous mexicanus. The sequence continues at coordinate 59,859,242 of NC_082346.1, read as the reverse complement.
AGAATATGCACAGTCTATTAGTGTGAGGACCATGGTGTAGAACCACTGTAGGAAGACTTACTAGTACTGGGTTTTACAGAGGGTTTTCTGTTGTCCCTCATCTAACCCTAAAGCTGAAACTTGACCTTAAGTTTTACCTTTGACTTGTTCTGAGCAATCTGATAGCAGAAATATGCCAATGCAGTACAACTCAGTGACCTGATAAAGCCAAAACCTGATCCACAAGTACATGATCCATTTGGAAAAAGGCAAAACCCTCAGTGTATTCCTCTGACCACTTCAGCTGTTGCACAATAACTATATGCAAATCCAGGGTTATTCTCACAGCTGGCACAGCTTGGCTTAGATAAATATAAAACTTGCTTTAAGGGAATAGCTCGTAATTGGGTTAGGCCCAGGGTTTTAATTGGATTTACGTAAATGCACACAATGCAGGGCAAAAATCAATAACCTGGAGAGCTTCTTTGGGCTTATTGTTTAAATCAGCAACACCAAGTCAGCTGAATTGAACAGGATATTTGCATACCCCATCCCTCCAAAAATGGCACTTTTTACATGGCATGTTTGAAACGTGCTGTGCTCTCCCATGTTTGTGTCCTTTTTTATCTGTCTGGCCACTTGCACTTTGGGTGCTTGCAGGCAGAACCCTGACAGCACAGAAGAAGAGGGTAGGAAGTATTTAAATCAAGGAAAATTTTGAGATTTAAGCTAAAAACTGTGCTATGCAAACAATTCATGGTCACCTTGTAGGCTGACATGAGGTTATCAGTCAGCCTTACCATCCCTGCAAGTGGTAGCAATGGTAAAGAGGGGAGCAAGGTCTTCTTGCTGTGGTTAGAAGTAAAAGCCTGTGAGCTACATGCATATTTCAGAGACAGGGTGTGCTGATTTTCTGTGAAGGACTCGAGGAAAAAATAATGGTTTCGTTATTTATTTCAACTGAAAAATTGAAATTGTTGAAAAATAATTGCTTTATTATTTACTGATAAAGACTTCCTTGCCTCTATTCATCAACTAAGAGGAAAAAGACAGATAGAAAATGGTATTATCAGCTAATTCTTAAATGGAACAAGTTTAAGTGCAGTGTGAAATGGATTTAAATTCCCTTAGAGCCCCAAATTGCTATACGTTGCATTTTCTGAGGAAGAAAAAATGCAGATTTTCTCTTTCCTGCTTTGTTTCCCACCTCAGTATAGTCTTGTTGACACTGCTGCTATCCACATCTTAAGGAGCCTTTCTTCCCTTAGGAAAATTTACATAAAATAAGGGTGAGACTTGTAGCACAGGTTGGGCTTGAGCTCACTTCCAGTCAGTGGAAAACCACCACCATGAAGTGATCACAGCCCTTAAACCATCCCTTGGCACAGGGAAAACTCTCACTTCCCAGGAGAGCCATCAAGTGCAGAGTTCTGCACCCACGGGCGACTGCTAGGGTTAGAGCACTCGTGCAAAGTCCATTTCTGCAGACATTTTGTGATGTGGTCTTTGGCTGGCTGACCTCCATCTCATCCCCCTGACTCTTCAGCACCTGAGGGGGCACAATTTTTGTCTCCTCACTGGGCAAAGTGTGGCTTCAGCCTTTTTACTGCTGTTCCAGAGCTCCAGTACACTGTCCCTCACTAACTGGCATTATCCCTGTAGTAACATAAACAGATTTTGGGGTGTTCAGAGAGTTCTAATGGAAGTTTCCAAACTTTCATTGTTTTTCTTTGGAAATCCCAACTAGATCCTTCTGCTCTTCCATCCATAAACCTGAGCTCTTCAGCTCTCCACCTCCAACCTGGTTTTTGGTTCTCTTTTTCCTATTGTGTCATTCAATCCTGCCTTGAACCCTTCTCCTTAATTCAGACCCTGTTTTGCCTCTTCGTTCTTTCTCCGTTCTCTTGTTTTGATGGCTCCTCCTCCCAAACTCATCTCCCCCTTTCTTCCCTGCCCAATTCCTGCCTCACCAGTGCTTCAAGTTTTGTGTGCTTTTCATTTTCTTCACCTTGTCCTTTCTGTCCCTCATTTGAGTGCTGCTCAGTGTCTTGGTTTGGATAAGACAGGTGCCTGCTAAAGAAGGCAGGAGCTTCCCCTGAAATGGAGAAAGCAAACCCTCCCCACCCCTCCAAATTGCTATGAATTTTAAATTAAGGGGCTCTCAGGCAAAAAAATACGGGAGCAGGAAATAACAGTTCTTTAATAGGGAAGGGGGGAAAAAACATAAAATGGTAAAATAAAAACAATGCAGTACACTAAAATGACAGAGTCAGAACTCAACCTGACACCCTGTTGGTCAGGGTGCTGGCAGCAGTCCAATTGGAAAAGTGGCTGCAGTCCTCCTGAGGTGTCAGGTGTGGTTCTGTTGGAGCAGGGGGTCCTGTAGAAAAAGGGTGATTCTTCCTCCGCAGATCCGTGGAAGTAGAAGCAGCTGCTGTTCCTCTGGTGAATCCAGTGGAGAAGCTGTGCTGGTGTGTCAGAATCTCCTGATTATATCTGGGTAGGAATGCTTGGCTCCTCCCTCTGGGCGGAGCATCTCACAATGGGATGTTACAGTTCTTATCAGCCATGCAGTGACATTCAATAGCCTCTTATCACGGGATGCCTCCTGCTGAGGGAGGAGTGATTGTGATCTCTCAGGGAGAGAGATAAGGGGAAATTGCCCACTTAACACCTAGACAACTGCCATACAGATGGTAATAGAATACATCCTGCCTTGCAATCCAGAACACAGTGAGATTCAGCAGTGGTGGAAGAGAAATTCCAGCTCCACTTCCACCACCCCTGGCTGCAGCAGGCGCTGCCCCGTGGATCACACACGTCAGAGATGTGCAAATCTTCTGAGGTGAAAACTGACACCTTCAAAAGTGTCAACAGCCAAATTCAGAAAAAACAAAAAAAAACCCAAAAAACCCATTAAACTGAGCCTTATAGCTTGGTGGATTTTCAGAGCAGCAGGGAAAGGCAGAGCTGTAACCCCAAAGAACACACCTGCTCTAAATCCAAGTGTGCTCATGGTTTCTATTGAAACCAAGAAAAGCAAAGCAAAACAAAACAGAAAGGCTTGCCAATATTATTTTAAGACAGAAAAGGAAAATATGCTTCCTCTTCTCTTTAATTCTTGTTTCAAAGCTCTATATTTTTTTCCTCAATCTTTTTTTTACCTAAAAAGAAGTGAGGAAAAAAACAAAACCCAAACCATAATAAGCAAAACAGAAACAAAAAGCCCAAGCAGCCCCTCCTTGTATGAAATCTCAGAGAGGAGCAGTTGGGGTCACCTGTCCTGGCTGTGTCTCCTCCCAGCCCTCCCTGCACACTTCCTTATCAGTGTGGCTGTAGGAAAAGCAGAAAAGGCTTTGTGTGAGCCCTGCTCAGCAATAACAAAAACATCTCTGTGCCACCAGCCCTGTGTTCAGCACAAATCCAACACACAGCCCCACACCAGCTGCTGGGAAGAAAATTAACTCTACCCAGCCAAGAGCAGCACGCCTCAGCAACGTTTGGTGCCAACACTGATTTATAACATCATAAGGGTAATGTCTAAATCTGATGAAAGAATGGAAATTGCCATTGTTGAGGGCTTATATTCCCATTTTGTCTGCAAAGTAGATAGGGTGAACAGTAGTGGCATGTTTGTATTTACACAGGGTAAGAAATAGGCTATCTGAGACCTAGGAAAACAAGAACTTACTAGAAATAAAATCTTTGGACCAGCTAAATTTTGAGTTTCCATGTTTGCTACCTACTTCAGGTTTTTTTCCTTCTATGGCTTTTTAAAATTATTTCCTTGGTTTTTTGTTGTTCACAGCAACACTGTAGTTCCAAAAAAAAAAAAAAAAAAATAGGGTGGACTGATGAGTCTATTGAGACCTGTCTTCATATGAAATTTGGACTGATGCTGTAGCCAGAAGTATCCATGTAAATATAAAAAAGCCCAATATTTATATCTTTACCCCAATGGTAAAGATAACTGGCACAGTTCTGTGCTTGAGCATCTTCCTCAGACATTCCTGAGAGTTATCTTGGTTGTCTCAGTGGGTTGAGGCCTGGTGACCAAAGGATGGTGTGCAGGAAGGAAGGTTTAAGGTGCCATTTGTACCAGGGCACAGTCTTGTGTTAACCAGGAAAACTGACAGTCACTGGCTGTGCAGGCCAGACCTAGAACAGGAATTGAAATTAGGGGTTCACAGCTAAAACACAAGGAGTCATTTTGACTCTGTAAGGAAGAATCAAATCACAACTTGGCCACAGATGCAAAATTTGCACACGTCAAGAAACGTGCAAATATGTCAATAAAGTATTTCTCACGGAAACAACAGCCACTAGAATAAACAAAACCAAAATTTAAATTCTTTCCATTCAGCCTTTGAAAGAGCATGAAAGAATTTCCCTTGCAGAAATTTGAAAGTATGCCCAGGCAAGATATATATGGAAAGAAATCTAAATTTGAGGTAGGAACATGCATCTCATATAAAAATGTTGTGATGGGGTTTTTTTTGTTTGGTTTTTGGTTGGGTTTGGGGTTTTTTTTCAGAATAAAACATTCTTCAATGAATTTTTTAAGACTCAGTTTATGCAGGGAAATGCTAATGTTACTGTGTAGAGGCAGCTGCTGGGCCAACTCAAATCAAGTTTGGACTGCATCCTATAAAGTCTGTCTGGAGGAAGCATATGCATTTTTGGTGCCTGGATTTGAAAAGCAGTCTCTGAAATAACTTGGTTCAATATTTGGCAGACAGGGAACAGAGAAGAAAAGCTGAATCTTCAATAAAATAGTCACTTGCATTCACAAGAGTAATATAGACCAAAGTGAGGTGCTTTGAAACTGCACAAAGGAACAAACAGGAAGATGGAGCAAAAGGCACACAAAACCACAAGAAAAGATAAGTAAGGGTCAATTTTGTGGCAGAATTGACAGACTGCCTAAATGAAAAAGGAAATCAGTTCCACATGGCAGCCAGGAGCCAAGAACAAATGATTGATAAGAACAGGAGACTGCAAAAGAAGATCCTGGGCTAAGAACCTGAAGAGATGGCACAAGGACATGGTCCTGGACAATAATGCTCACCTGTTGAACTGGAGAGCTCGGCTCACTTGCAGTACAGAGGCAGCATGCAGAGTGCATCCTGCATCCTTAAAAATAAGGCTGAGTGGCTGTGGCCTGGACCAGCACTCTTTTTGTGATTAGTTTTGTGGTGAGAAGAGAATTTTGTGAGGATGCAGATCCCACCTCCTCCGAGCCCTTGCTGGTGCACAGAGGTGAGGGCACCAGTGCAGGGGGAGCTGGGCTGAGCTGTCCCTGCAGCAGCTGGCCACAGTGCTGAGCTCGGGTGGCCCTGGACTGTGGTGGTGACAACAGTCTGAGCACTTCAACACTTCCAAACTCTCCAATAATATCCCTCTCCAATTTAATTCCTTAGGCCTGGCTCACTGCAGCTGGAGCTGTTCTGACTGCACAGTAGGGCTGGATTTTTCCATTACACGTCTTGTGGAAATCCATAATGCAGAATTTTCAAATTGGACTATTGAGATGCTAAATTAATGGGATGGCAATATTTTTCCTGTGAAATGCTGCAGAGAAAGGAACTTAGATTTCACTGGTTTGTTTTTTGCTCATTTTTCTCTGTTCAGAATTTGCACAGAAGCAGTCAGACTCTCTGCAGGCATCTGGGTCTTAAGGTTACTCCTGACACTGGTAAATCATCCTGCAATTCCCCCAGAAGATGTTTTCTCCTGGGTTATCACAACTCCTGACATTGGCCAAATCCTCCTGGAATACTTTCAGGAATGTTTTTGTCCATGTTACCCCAGGGCCATAGGAAAGAGGAGCTGTTGGTGACCCTGTGGCTCCTGGCACTTCCCAGGAGATGGTCTGAGCTGTGCCTGGTCAGTGGCTGCAAAGCACAAAGAGATCCAAAAAAGATGGTAGCCAGGGACTAAAATTAGAGATCCTTGGCCACAAGGAGTCACTCTGATCAACCAGCCTCATCATTTACATAATGAAACACTTACTGAGGCAGAAATGTATTGATGAAGATCAGAGGCCTCCTTTGAGTTGCTTTGGAAATTTGGCCTTGCACAAATTTCAAGTGAGGTAAATCTTTTAAGTGTCCCACGAAAGAAAATTGGGTTGAACATGGTTTGAAAGTAAAATTCTTTAATTAATTTCTCCTCTGTGTTCATGTAGCATTTTAAAGAAAGAATGAAATGTTAAACTTCAAAGATCCTTGAAACACTAGAGTGTCAGATAGCCTGACTTTTTCTTTTGTTTTGTTCCAAAGACAAAATCCTTGCAGAAAATCGACATGGCTTTAGTATTGATTCATTCTTTTCTAAAGCTATATTTAGTTACATTCAGGTGACATTTTTTCAGATAAACTCAAACTTGCCTGTTGGAGTTGATGGAAAGCTGACCCCACGTCTGGGACTGGCATTTTTATTTAGCAAGAGAAAGAATCTGCCATTGTTTCTCACAAGGTTTGCTGTTATACACTTTAATTATTGCCAGCCATATCAGTGAAGCTGTCTGTGGATAAGGTACTTGGAAATGTTCAGAAAAGTGATAGAATCCAGCCCCAGCTCATTACCATGGCTATAGTGAAATGGTAATGGTGGAATAAATTGCCTGGTATAATTATGTATATGCCAGATGCTCTTAATCATTCCACTTCAAGCCTCCTTTGCTAACTGCAATTTTGAGCCTTTTCTGAATCGAGAGGAATTGGTAAACATGAGTAATTAAAAAGAAATTAAATGGATTTTAGAAGTGAATTACTGCAGTTCCTGCAACACTAATATAATTAGCACCTCTACAATCAGTCTGAGCTAGAAGATGTGCTTTATATGGCACAGAAGATGTTTCATTTGTGGTTTGCACTGGAACCCTAGTCACTGTGTTAGTGTGGTTAAACATCTCTATAGAACCATGCCAGGCTAGTAAGGAGAAACTTATTCTCTCAGCTGATTTATTGAACTAGAAAGCCACATCTCAGCTGGTGTAAATCACAGCATTTCCACTGACTGTGAGATGCTGAACTGGCTGAGCCTGTGGCCCACCCTCCATTTGGATTAATGCAAGCAAGGGTCTGTTGGTATCCCTACCCATAATAAATGATTTTTGGCTCTCTGGCTAGGACTCCTCTTTCAAATGAGACAAAGTTCCTGTAGTGAAAGCAGAAGATACCCTACTATCAGTTTTTGTTTTGTTTTTTTTTTAGTTATGTTGATATTTGAAGTACTTCTCCATTTTCAATACTCAGGGGACATGAAGGACAAAAACAGATTGCCACAAAGAAAACAAATTTCTGATCAAAAGTTTTCCTCAGAGGCTCAAAGACACCTGTGCTTTGTCAGAACTTTGTGATACATCACAAAAGTTCCATTTATCTGGGAGAAGGAAGGTTTTACCAGCAGGGGAAGGTGGGTAAGAATGACACATCTGTTGCAGGAATCACCCTGGGATCTATAGTCTGATTTTCCAGTCAGATGTGACTTTGTCTATCTGTGTCTTGAAATCCACCAAGGATGAACCTGAAATCACCTGCCTGTGCAGCTTGCTGTGGCATTGTAGCACCCTCCTGATGGAAGGTTTTTCCCTGAACCTCCAAAAAGGCAATTTGTGGGGATTTTCCCCTGCTATATTGTCTGCTTCTCCTTGACCTCCCTTTGTAATTCCAGCTGCAGGAATCTGCACAGCTTTTTTTTTGGCACTCCATGAGTTTTCTGTCATACCAGTCAAATTTCTCAAGATCTCCCCTGGACCAAAGTGAAGCATCAAGAGATAAAATTCCTTTTCTGTGTATTTTGTGCTAAATACAAGGCACCACCTTGATTTGATCCCAATAAATTCTTTATTTGCACCTAATTATCTCATCCCAAGCGTGCTTCCTACAGACTGGGGTGGAAGAAAGACTATTTGTGCTTTTAAATACAGATTTATTGGTAGCTAGGGCACACAGCTAGCTTGCAGAAACACAGGTACCTGGGCACCAGAGTACCTTGGCTGCTGCCTGCCTGTCTTGGCTGTGGCCCCAGACAGGTGGGGATTTCTCTCCTTTCACCAGGCTGCAAGTTGAAAAGTGGAAAGTTGCTCCAGCCCTCTGTATGTTCAGAAGTAGGGAGAAAACATGAAGGGAATTTTTTCTGCTGAGATGCTTCTCTGCCTCCTTACAAACACAGTGGACCAGATCTTCTGCTGCTCCTGAGCTGGCTTTCCCTTCATTGAGGATGTGGAGTTATTCCAGCTGACAGCAGGGCCTGAGCAACAGCACTTTAATGGTTTTTGCCTTATTTAACTATTAACACTTGTTCCAGGATTGTTCATTAGATGAGGCATAAAGCACAAGTATTTTTATTAGGTTTTCATCTCTCCTCTCCCATCAGGGAAAGGTTCCACTTTCAAATTACTGTTGGAAGGACTTTAAAGTCTTAGCTATCCCTAATCTTTATGGTTTCATTTCAGTTCCTAATATACCATTTGGTTTATCCTGTGAGCTGGGAGCTATACATTGGAGGGACTTAGCCCAAAGATCCAGTATAAGCAGATAGTTTGGTTAAGCTGATTTTTGCAGTTTAAGTGGGTCTAAAGCCCATCATGCCCAGGATTATATTTATACTCGTGGTTGAATTTGACAGAATTTGAGCATTCTTTGTGTGTTGCAGTGTGCAGCTGGGAAAGTAGAAGGCAGCAAGGTTAGTAGTTTATATGTAAAGCAGAGCTTGAAGAAGCACATAGACAATTTACATTTTCATTCTTTTGTACAGCTCTCGGGGAGAAAGTAAATATTTTGGCAGCCTAGATCATGTGATAGTGAAACAAGAGACTTCATTAATTCAGGTATTTCAGATTCAGCCACAGCTGAAAGGAGGGATTATGAGTGCCCAATTTGAGCCAGCTGGAAAAAACTAAATCTAGACCAAGGTCAGGTATATCACAAATGAAGGAATGGTATAAAATGCATTTAATTTCCTGAGAGCTGTGATAAAATTAAGATAAGAGCCCTGGGAAGAGAGTCTAATACACCACTCAGCCCTATCAAGCCTTACAGGTTTGCTAGGTGTGTCATAGCTGATTTGAAAGGATGATTCCTAAAAAAAAAAAAAACCCAACCTGCAGAATGTTTTATTTTTGTTCTTTTAAGACTTCTTGTCTTTCTGAGCACTGCCATTGACAGAACTGAATGATATTTTCCTGCAATATTGCTCAGTGAAAACACTGTTGCTCTTTGTAAGTAACCAGGGACAAGACCAGCCCTCCAGGCCTGCAGCCAGCCCCCAGCTCTGTGAAAAGCTGTGGAAAATCCCTCCTGTGGCATTGCAGCCCCCAGCACTGCAGTGGGCTTGGCTGCCTTCAGCATGTGCCCACCACAGGCTCGTGGTGGAAAAGGCTGCTCCTCCCAAGCAAAGCAGAGCCCTGGAGGAGTCCTGCATCACTGAGGCTGGGAAGCATTTCCTTAAACTTTATTTATTTTGCAGAGGCCAAAAAGGAAGGAGCAGCACCAGCTAGGGGAGAAAGGGGCTGTGGGAACATCACTGCCTTTCACTGCTGTCTCCTCAGCAGTTATTCTAAATCCAGCTTTTCTTCCAGAGGGTGAAAACTTGCCATCTTCCTCTACCTTTTTCCTTCTCTCTGCAGTCCATGCCTTCAATAATTTTATTTGCATGCCCATGGGAATATGGGAGCACACAGGTATACATTCATGTGGATAGCACACATTTTCATACAGGGCTGTGTGTACATTTTGATTTGAACTGAAATCAGGTTGCTGCTTGTCTCTCACAGACTAAGGGCCCTGTTCTAAAGGGTGAATTTTCATACATATTCACTTCTGCTTGAAAATCACACCCAGCATTTTCTTATTAGACCAGATCTAGGGGGGGTCTGATCTTATTAGACCAGATCTTCAGGGGGGTGGAATTTACAGTGCCCCCTAACCCAAACCTGTTTTTAATTCCTGACATGGCGAAGGTTTGATGTGTCTGTGAAAGATTCTCTCTGTGCTCTGCCCACTTCTTTGTTCACTCAGGTAACAAAAATCCTCTGACCTCATCCAGGGTGTAACAGCTGGCTCTGCAGCTCCAGTAACAGCAGGCAGGAGCACTGAAAGCAGCCAGCAGTGGAAGGGGAGGATGGCAAAATACCTGCAGGGCACTGAACATCTCCCAGCACTCAGCAATGGCCAGCTGTGAGTGCTAATTAGAGACACTGCATCACTGACCTGCTGCTAAAAGGGAAGGGAGATGGGGCTGTTTACCTTTGCTGTGCTCAGTCCTGCTTCCAAAGGAGTGGCTGCTGCTCCTGGCTTTGCCAGGTGTGCTGCAGGTCTGTGCTGCAGCCAGGGCACAGCTCCAGCAGCACCTGAGAGGGTGCACAGGGCAGGGGAGCAACGAGGGCTCAGCTGTGAACTGAAAATTCAGCTGGACTCTGATAAAAGAATCTGTATCCCTGTGAAATTCAGTTGTGCAGAGTCTCTCTCCATATCCAAGTTAGATTAGATTTATGTTTAAACAGGAAAGGAATCAAAGGTGCTTTCAGAGCACCAAGCTTAGTGTCAACCCATGGTAGCCAGCCAGGTGAGCACTGCACAGCCAAAATCCATGAGCCTGGTTCCCCTCAGATCCAGCTGGTGCACACAGCAATTCCAGGTCATAATTCCTTCTGATGTTGGCATGCCATTCCCAAAGGTTGGTGAGCATTCATTTTCCTTGAAAACCTGTAAATGATGGCTCTGGTGTGCTCATAGAGCTGTAGGGTCTAATGCTTGTACAGCTGCCCTGGGTCAAGAAATTTTCCATAAAAATAGTAATAAAAAACCAAGATTATTACTTTCTGTAAGCCTCAGCCTAAGCAGGCCTTGTGCTAGATTAAACCCCACCTCTCCTCTGAACACCTCTGAGCTACCTCCTTGTGCCTGGGGTGCTGCTGTCCTGATAATCAGTTCCTGGTTACAATTGTCTGCCACACTTCTCTGAAGCCAACACTTTGCTTCATTTATTTGGGATTTTCTTGCTCAGCATGAAAAGATGTGATTAGATAAAGGAAACATGAGCTGGTTGTTGTAGCCCTGTACCAGCAGCTTGTTTTGGCTTGGCACCAGGGTTTAAATGGGACACACAAGTGCAAGCCTGAGGAAGCAAGGCACAGGTCTGAATAGTCTCAGCAAGGGTTGAGGTGATCACTCTCATCACTGAGGTGATTCTGCAGGAAGGGCAGTGTGCTCCCAGGAGCTGTGCCCAGCTGGGGAGGCAGCTGGGCTGGACCCTCCATTAGCAGAGCCAGCAGTGGTGTGCTATTGTATTTGGGTTCCCCCAGACCAAGGCAGGAATGATGCATCAGACTCCATGTTCTCAGATGGCTAATTTATTACTTTATGGTGCTGTATTATATTAAAGAATACTATACTAAACTATACTAAAGAATTCAGAAAGGATACTTACAGAATGCTAAAAAGATAATAATGAAAACTGACTCTCTCCAGAGTCCTGACACAGCTTGGCCCTGCCTGGCCAAAGAGCCAAAACACCTCACAGCAGAATCCACTGAAACCATCACCTGTGGGTAAACAATCTCCAAACACATTCCACATGAGCACAACACAGGAGAAGCAAATGAGATAAGAATTGCTTTCCTTTTCTCTGAGGCTTCTCAACTTCCCAGGAGAAAAATCCTGGGTGAAGGGATTTTTTCAGAGAATGTGAATTTCACAGTGTGCAACTGGGTGTGCAGAAGAAGCCCCTCTGGTGATGGAGAACCTCAGACTGGAAAGCTGGGCTGCAAGGTGGGCTGAAATTGCTTTCTCAGGATAAGGCTGGAGACTTCCACTGTGAGGGAGGAACTACCAAGACACCTTAGTCATCTCTAGGGAGAAGTTACACAATTACTGAGTCCTTAGTGGTTTTGTAATAAAAAACCCAACAAGCTCATCTTCCTTTGGTGGATCCCCAGTCAGAAGGGGGAAGAATTTGCTGTTTGCTACAGCTGAGCACAGAACAACCTGCACCTCTTAGTAATGCCAGGGTAATGCTGACTTCATGCAGACAGGATCAGCTGAATGTTGTGGGAAGCAGGTTTTCACATGTGCCACATGGTAAATGAACCCTGGGATTGCCCAGGACCTTGTAGGTGAGTTTTACCCTGCCCTGAGAGAAGAGGAGGGGCTGCACCACCCACCCAGGCTGGCACAGCGTTCTGGCAACATGGCAAACAAAGCCCACAGAGACATTATGCAAACTGCTTCAAGATGGGTTAGAAACAGGAGCTGCAAATGCCAAACCAGGGGCTAATCATGTGAAACGTGCAGAGGGAAGAGATACTCACAAAGCAGCAGCCCTGAGAAAGCCCTACTGAGCACCCTGTTTAAACCCCAATGAGCACACCAGAGTTTCAAAGTGATTATCTGAGTAATAGAAGTTCTTGTAGCCAAACTATGGAGCAAAAGCATGAGGGCAGTGGCCAGGGTGCTGTGAGCAGAGGCTGGGAGCACTGCTGCACTCTGGGGGCCCTGGGACCAAAAGTTTGTAGTTATCTGCTGGCCACAGTGGGATGCTTTGCCAGACCAGAGTCTCCAAGAACAGATGGGATTTATCCATGCAAGAGCATGCACCTGCCTCTCTGTGAGGTGCAAGAGAGAAGAGATGCTCAATGCAGCATGGCTCATCTGACCTATCTAAATGTTTTATTTCAAGAAAAATGTTTGCTCAAGGAAATTCTGGGACAGGATCATCTTCTTCTCCCTTCTTCTCTCTTTCTACAGGTGTTGCACAAATCTTTTGTCTCTTACCCTGGGCCTTCAGGTGCTCAGATGGGCAGTACTTGTGTTAGTGAGCACTGCTGGGCTCCATGTGAGCAGGTCAGGGCTGAAGAGCCCTGGGTGGAGCTGGACATGCCCTTAAACAGAAATGGGAGCACAGAAGAAGCTTTTGGGGTGAAACCCCAGTTCAGCAGGTCACCAGGACAGCAGCAGTGGCAGCATGTTGGGCTTGGGTAGGGTCCTCTCTGTGACTCCAGCCCAAAGGCTTGGCATCGATTTTTAAAGTATTTGAAAGGCCAGAAAGGTTCTCTGCACCTTGCTGCTAATGAGATTTCAATGTAAAATAAAATGAACATTGTCTAACCCAGATTAAACTTGCTCCTGAGTTATTTTTAGCTTGCCTAAACTCTTTCAACCCCTTTGGTAAAACTCATCAAAATTCATCTCTGCTAAAAGGATGTAACTTCAAAGAAGGCATATGCATTAAATGTCAACATGCTTTACTCATTATAAATTACAGTATCATTAAATCTAACACGAGTTAAATGGGAAAGGTTTAATTTCACTATCTTTAAAATGAAGGCATTTTAGCATGGGAATAAAATTTTCTATTAAAAATGTTTTTAAAGTAAAAGGGGGCACAGAAGGTTTATTTTACATGTTATCATATTTGTATGAAAAAACAAAAGCAAAAATGCAACACCCCATTGTTCTGAGGAAGATGTGGCAATAGTAGCTGACTTCTGCTCGTTTTACAACCTTCTTTTTGGATACACTTCTAATTTAAACTGTGGAAACTGAAAAGGTTCCTTTAAAACTGGTTGTCATGGTTATAAAATCCCGAAAGAAATTATGTGCGTCTGCATCTGCTGAGGGAAACATTTATGGCATGATTTAGCAGAGGGGGGGCAAGTAGCCACCCACCACAACCCATTTTCAGACTTGCTTATTACATTACTCAAATTAATTTATCACCCTCCCCAAAAAGGATTCTCACACATTTTTCACTGCATGCAGTTCATTAGCAAATATCATATGGTGAGGGGCTGGTTCTGTCAGGTTCTAAGAGGTTGGGGGGTTTTTGTTTGTTTGTTTTCTTTAGTTGTCTTTGTTTCAAGCAAGCTTATCTAGAAATATAGAGTGTGCTAGACTGCCAGCACACAGTTGCTGTCACAATTGATGTCTTGGATCTCTTCCATTCTTTTTTCCTTTCCCTGATACAGCTAGAAAATCATCTGGCCAGAATAAAAAGCCAAGCTGAATGCTGCAGGTCAGACTGGCCTGAACAAATGTCTGCATTTCTGCATGGAGCTCAAAAGGATAAAGCAAAGGACAAGAGGAAAAGAAAGCTAAAGAAGAAGGGGAAAAAAAAAAAAAGGAAAAAAAAGAGAGAAAAGGAAAGAATAAAGGGAAAGAGAAGAAGGAAATGGAAAGAGGCATCACCTTACTGAAGGAAAACTAAGTCTTCTGTGAAGCCACTGCACTTTCATATGCTCCCAGGACAAAGCTGACCAACCTGTTGAAACTCTGGGTTTATTAGAAATGAGTCTATGTTGAGTCAGGCCTCCTCTCCCACAGGGATGCAGAAGTCTCCTCATGGCTTAGAGGCCGTGGTTTGGCACGTTTCATTTTTCATTAAGAAAAGCTGACTGCATAGACAATTAAAAAATTACAAAAAAATGTAATTTTTTGTGAAAAATTACAAATTTTCTGTGAAAGGCTGAGGTAGCATTTTTTAATCTTTAGGGTGAGTGATCTGTTGACTGCAGGAAATCTGTGCTGTTCATGGCCCTGTTAATGTAAATAGCAGATAAGGATGATGAGGGCATCTTAGATAAACAATACAATTTGTGTTATTGGATTGTGAGCCTCTAATGGGATTCAGAGTCTCCTCAAACCCATTGATCCAGGGCTTTTCCCATTTGAAAACTTCTGCTGGAGAAGGAAGTCCCCAGCATGAAGCAGAGCCCTTGTGAGAAAGTTTGGAATATTAAAACAGGCTGAGCTACTTCTGAAAGGCTGTGGATGTTCTCAGACATTTCTGCCACCCATGAAATCAGTGGTGTCATTCTTCACTCTTCTGTTTCTGTGGAAAATTATTTCAAGTGTAGAAAAATATTTTCTACACTTCTGATGGAAGCCATTAATTTATGGCACCTGAATGGAAGAATATAAAAAACTGCAGAAGAGGGAAATCATCAGGGACAGAATTGTGCTTCTCCAATCCTCTTGCCTCCTTCCTTTACCTCTCAACAAACAAAACCTTGCCATTGGTGTTGAATCCTTTATGTGACTTCTGAATGTTCATGTGCTGCATGATCACAGATTTGGATTTCCTCTTGTTGCCTGTTAAGTGAAAGATGTGCTTTCCCATGTCTGCACTGCCTAGCTCCTCACTCTGCTGCTTCCTAATGGCTGCAAAAAACCTGAGAACAGGCAGGCAGCAGAGCTGCATCCATCCAGCTCCCTGCAGCTCTTCCCACTGGTACCTCCTGTCTCACCTGCAGGCTGCTGCCAAGCTCTGGAGCAGTGGGGCTGAGGGCTTTGAGTGTTACAACACACACACACACACACATATATATATATATATATGAAAAACAGATAAATATGCCCAAATTCTCCTCCCATGTTGAGTAGTGCCTGCTCTGCAGTCCTAGCTCTCACACAGAGATGTGTTTTCCTTTGAGTAGTGTCTATATCACTGATCTATAATCCTGTAAATAGATTGCAAGACTGATTAATCCCTCATTTCTCTCTGTCCATCTATTTCTCATCTCAGTTCTTTTCTTTCCCATTATTTATTTACCTAGCAGGAAATAAATTGATCCAATCTATTTCCTCATCCTATCTTTCTTATTTCTCTGCTAATTATTAGTAGACAGACTCAGCACCCTGTGGGAGGGTCCCCCACTGCCCTTTGGGTACCTTTGGAGCAGCTGGGATGGATCACACCCTTCTGCTCTCCCCAGGGGCTGATGACAGCCTGATTCACTGCAATCAGATTAATTTGGAGCTATGTTACTTTCCTGGAGAAAATGTCACAGGATTACCCAGGGGAGGGATGGCAGAGGTTCATTAAATTGGTCAGTCCATCTTCCTGCCAATCAGGGGCACTTCCTGGCAGGGCACGCTCCAGCTCTGCTCCAGCAATGTGTCCTGAGTGCCTGGTGATGTGCTGCCAGCCTTGATGATGTTCAGAGCCAGCACTTTGCCAGGGCAGGGGCTCTCAGAGCCACTCCTGCTGTGCTCTGCCCTGCTGCCTGATCACCCTTCCTCCTGATGTGCTCCCCTCTGTGAGCACCACACACAGCTCTTGCTGAGGAAGGTGTTGAGCAGCAGTAATCCCTGCAGCAGCACTTGGGAAGGAATCCTCCCTGGGAGAGCTTTGCTGCTCTTTGGGAATGTCACCTCAGTGCCTCTGTCCCATGCTGCCCAAACACAAACATCCCCCTCAGGCTTGCAGGACCACCCTGCTCATGCTTGAAAGTAATGATTTGTAAATTTCCTTTAGGCAACCGAGTGAGCAAGAGGCTTTACTCAGACAGACCTGGATAGATGGAAATTATTGACCAGGAGAAGGTCTGAAAGTGTCTAGAAGAATAGCTGACACCAGTGGCATGCCTCTCCTTATCCATTTCTGAGTTGTGCTTTGCAAAAGTTCAGGTGGCTTTTGATGTCTGGCTCAATTTGTGCCCTGAACTGAGCAGCTGTTTTATTTCTGTACAGACAGAGAATTGTCAGTGCTGAAGAACTTCCTTGGTCCATCTTCATTACTTCACTTAATCAGATGTGTAAGATGATCATTTTAGCCACATTCTCTGCCAGAAAACAGAATCACAGAATGGTTTGGGCTGGAAGGGACCTTAAAGCTCATTCACTTTCACCTCCTGCCGTGGACAGGGACACCTCTCACCATGCCAGGCTGCTCCAAGCCCCATCCAGCCCAGCCAGTTTAACATCACTGGGGAGAATTAGGAAAAACTTCTGTAAGAAAGGTGTTGTAAAGGGTGCTCTGATGTGAGGAGGGAGCTGGACTGAACTAAACCTCTGTCTCTGCCCTGTGCTCCTGCCCTGTGCTGGCTTGTACACGTTGTTTATATCTGGATCCTAAATCAGAAGTAGCATCAGCCATGGAGAATAAATCTTCATCCTGGTGTGTTGGATGATGCTCTCCTAAAGGGATTGAGATGTGCATATATTAACTTGTTTCCCTGGCTCCCACAGGGCCTGTTTAGGCAGAGGTTATGAGCACAGGCAAAGCAAAATGGGTACCCTAGGGCCTCAGAAATTTTGGTGACTGATCCTGCATTTTGGAGAGCATGCTTTCCACTGCAGCTTACAATGCAAACCCTGTCTGGGCTTGTGGAAAGAGTCTGGGGTCTGGTGAGGGCTCATCCCACGGATAATGACAGGAGTTGCCAGCTTGCTCAGACACAGCTGCAAGACCACACAAACCAGTGCTGTCAGCCAAATCAGCTCCTGCAAATTAATCCATTCTTGCTTCATACCCCATCCTGACAGTTCCCTTTCCAGCAAGGCTCCCAGGGCTGGGATGTACAGCCTTGACACTCTTCCAAATGCCCACTTGGAAGAAGCTGCTGTGCTGATGCTGCCAGCTCCCAGTCTGGCAAAAGCCAACCCCAATTACAAAAGACAAGCAGCAGGAGCAGTCCCTGACACTGTTTTCTTCAGCAGTGGAAATTATGGCCTGTTCTACCAGGGTTTGAAGGCTTTAGCCTGCTCTCCCTCCTGTGCTGAGCCCAGGGTCTCCTCACCCCAGCTGAGGATGCTAAGAGTAGGCTCAGAGAGTAAAAAAAAAAAATAAAAACTCCCCAATGAATATTTTACACCATAAATTAAAGAAGTTTTCTGCACCTGTCCTTACAGATGGCAAAGCCTACCTGTGGACACCCAGATTTGGGTGCTTTAGCCCCAAACTGAATTGATGCCACTCAGTCTCTCACAGCTGTGACTACTCCACACCCAGACACTATTCCTGGCTGGGACAAAACCTGTAGGGTCTGGTCAAAGCCACTTGCAAGGGAATAGAAAAATCCACAAGCTTTGGTTTCTGCTCTGAAGGAGCCCCAAAGCAATGGTGGTTTCACGAACAGGTCAGCAATGTTGTGTGTGTTTCTGCCAAAAAATCTCTTGTACCTTGGCACAGGCAATTCTTTTGGGAATGCATTTGTAACCAAGCTAATGATGCAAGAAGCAAAGGGAGCCATGTCTTAGAAATTATTTAAATTTCCAAGTGAAACACTTCTGCCTCTATCCCACTGTCCTTCAAAATCTTCATTTTGTATCTGAAGTGTAATTTTTTTGAAGCAAGGTTACCCATTTGCAGCAAATAAAATGGAACATTTTATGAACAAAAGGTTGTAAGAAAATACTTCTTTTCTACTTGGATAAAGTATCCCCTCTTCAGCCTGATTTGCTTGGGAGAGGGAATTAGATGCCACAGAAGTTTTATGGATGAGGTATCTGTGACCAGCTCAGCTTGATTTATTTCCTATTGTCTTCAGGCTAACGAGGAGGAGGGTCAAGAACTGTTCCTATTGTCCTGTAGAGAAGCTCCATTGTAACAATAGATTTATGTATCTCCCTCATCCCCAAACCACCTAAAAATAAGATTGTGTTTTGCTCATTAATCTCAACAAATTGTATTCTGCTTTGGTCAGGAAAACAAGAGCTATAGCTTTTATGGTGTTCAAGAAAAGTAAGGACACAAACACTTAAGGTCAATAAAATGCACTTTTTATTCTGTATCAATGAAAATATAGCCACATGTAAATAAAGACGTGTGGAAAAAAAAAAAAATCAACATTGATCCTCCCTGAAGAAGTACAGTTCATTGTGCTAAAACCCATTTCCTTTGGGTTAGAAACAGTTGTCTGCCAATGCTTTAAAGTGACCCACGATTTTCCTTGTTGTTGAATTTTAGCAAACAGAAAAGTGCAACAAGAAGCTTCCTACAGATAAAGCAATCTCCCCGAGCACACACGGCAACGTCCAGGGGTGACGGGAGAGTCACAACCAACAAAAGCACTCCCAAGCCTTCCTCCTGGGCAGCACACGTGGCCAAGGGAGCATCCACTCTGCACAAACTGATGTGTGATTTCCAGCATTAAGATGGTCCTTCCTTGATGCAATTCCTGATTGCTTTGCAGGTTTCAGATATGGTAGCAGAGATGCATTCCTTTCATAGCTGTTCGCTTTCAAACGCTTTATTTTTCTTTTTTTTTTTCTCCTCTAGGTTTTTATAAGCTTCCTGCTGTCAAAACACAGTTCTCAATTGCTTTTGTAGAAATAATCCTGAAAGGCAGAGGCATTTAAAATCCTCCCAAATCCTCAGTATATTAACAACAGCAAAAAAGATAGCTGGGCTGTTCAAAAATATTGTCGGGAACATGAATGTCATTTGCATTGGCTAGTGTATAAAGAGCAGCAAGTAGTAACAAAAGAAACATCACCCCAGCAACAACCCTTTCCCCCAATTTCTTCCTTGCAAAAAAAAGAATTTTCTCAAAATACTTTTCCTCCCCACAGTCCCGTGTCTGTGAATCACATACATTCAAAAGCAGCAGTCACTCTGTAGATCAGGTTTTCCAACATGAGCTTTTAAAAGCAGTTGTTTTGCCCAACTTCTCCACGAGGGTTGCACAAACACAATTATACCAGCTGGTGCTTTTTCAGCTAATGGGACACCTTGAACACAAAAAGTAAGGACCTCAGAGTAAAAAAAAAAAAAAAAATAAAGAGGATTTAAAGCTCACTATGCTTTCAAAGTCCTGCTAATGTTCAAGGAGAGATGCCCACAAGCAAGGGATTAGTCCCTGTTAGGTGCTTGAGGGTGGAGAGAGACACCACAGCACAAATGTGCCACAAATGTGGGGTGGGGAGTGCTGAGCTGGTGCTACAAGGGAAGGAAAAAAATGCACATTACAATTTCAGCAGAAAAAAATAAATAGATAGAATAAATAGAAGGCAGGTTATGCCAAGGTGGGGTGCTCAGCACAGCCCCATGGGTACCTTGTGAGGGCAGGCTGGTTTTTAGGTTCATCATCTCTGCAGGCTTGTACAGCAGCTCCTGCTCAGTTTAGTTTTGTTGTCATTTTGGGTGGGGGGGGGAAGCTTAAGGAAAAAAACCTGGGAAAACAGCACAATGTTTTGACTGTAATGAGGTCCCCTGTGATGACAATTCGTTAAAAAATAATCTCCCCCTGCCACTAATTGTGATTATTGTGTGAGCATGCTCCTACCAGGATACTTCTGCAAAGCTGAGGGTGCACAGATCATGCCCACCCCTTGTCCCTCTTTCTTCTCAGTATAAATTCCCTAGATTTTTCTTCATTTAGGAGCCTAGGATGACTAGTTGCCTAAATGTGTGGGAACTCATAAGCATATCAAAGGGATGGGGGAGGCAGGGGAGGAAGCCTAAAACCCATGTGTCCCTTACAGAGCCAGGATTTCAGCCTTCAAAGCCTGGTCTGGGGTGGGGGGCTACACTTCAGGAACCCCCCCCAAGCTGCCCCTTCCCTTCCCTGCTCTGCTCCAGGTGTGGACATGAACAGGACCCAAAAGTTGAGCACATCTGCCCACAGCTGGATCAGCAATGCTCAGATGGAGAGCTGCATGGCAGGATTCAGCCTCACAGCACCTGGTGCTCAGCCCCTTGTCTTTGTCATCATCTCTCTCTGTGGTAGCAATAATAGCTTTATTTTTAACTGTGCTTCTCCCCAGAGAGAGTTTGCACAGCTTATGTACATATCTGGCTTGTGCAAGGATATTCTAGACAGTCATGAATTTTGAGCAGTTACTTTGGATGGAAATTACTGACAGTTCAGACACCAAGAATGTGTCTTTTGGATTCCAATATGTGTTAATTAAAAAGTGCCCTTTCCCTGATCAGGTCAGCTGATTTTTATGGCAATCCACCTTGCTGTCCCAATCTTCAAAGACATCCTCTACATTTCTGCATGCAGCATGCAGCATTTAGTAGGGCATGAAATCTTGGACCCATTTGCATTAGACAAGGGCCTGAAATTAAAATTCTATTACCCACAGTTCTCAGTTTTGAGAAAGCTCAGCCCACGCTGGGACTCAGTGTCCTGGTCCCTCTGCACGAACTGGGTTAGAGAAATTAATGGAAAGACTTCCACTGACCTTAGAAGGAATATTTACACAAGATGCTCAAGCTTGAAAATATTTACCTCCAAAACAGAGAACACAATTTAGAAGATCTGCTGAGACCACTTTACTGAACCACTCAGTCACTGGCTGGTATTTAAGCAGGACATTAAAAAATCTGCTCTTGCTACAATTCTTATTAGCATATTATTTCTTCTGAACACAAACAGCAAAACAGATCATTACCTCATTAAATCTGCTGATGCAACATCACTTAATCAATCTCCCCATTTCTACAATGTGCTAGCCTAATGATCTAGGCAAGAATACAAGGGAGAAAGGAAGGAGAGAGAAAGAGAAAAGATATAAACAAACAAATAAGGAAGGGAAACACTGCATTTCATTGTGGGAAATATCCTGTTTCGTGTTATATAGCTTTCAAAGCACAAAAATTAACTCAAGATACTGAGCTACACCTGCACATAAAAGCCCAGGCAAGTCTCTATGCAGAAGAACAGTCAATGGGTATGTAAGGCTTATGAAGCATATCATGTCCTAATTCATGTGAGGGTGGTTGGCAGGACTAATGGGATTTTGTTATATAAACTGTGCTGATAAGGCATTGGAGCTTTAAACTGTTAGCAAGAGTATTTTTATGGCTGGCATGTTTTCCAGACAAGATATGGTGAACCTTTACCTCTGCTTGCAGCCCCACAAGCTGCCCCACACCCCTTACAGTAAAGGGCAAATAATCAACAAGGAAGGGGGAACACAAAGCTGCCCTAGGAGAAATGCTGCAGCACAGCTTTAGGAGCATCTCTGCATCCCTGTGAAACCAGGGGCATGGGGAGGCTGACACTGAGGTCAGCTGTGAAATGTGCCCATGGAAGGGAAATAGTGCCAACTGAACATTGGAGAAAACATGGTTTGTGTGCAAGTTTTCTGGGAAAGCTCATTAGCCAGTTGTACCCTCCACAGAAATGAGCCACAGCTCCCCTTGTCTGAGTGCAGGGATTTTCCTGGGACAGCTGAAAGGAACATTTACAGACTTGCTTTGCACTTCAATGCTAATGAGCTTTTCCACTGGTATCAATAAATTCTCCTGCTCACAAGTTTAGCATTCCTTTGGCATGCATTGCCAGATAAATCCTTTATTGTCTTTCTGGTAGCTTGCCCAATCCCCACCAGGCAGATTTTTAAAACCCAAATCCTGCCTTATTGCTGGCTACTGCCTCTCTCACCTGATAAATTCAATTTACCACTTGATAGAATTAGGCAGCTGGTGGCCCTCAGCCCTTCCTTTAAATAGAAAAGAGATGTGTCTGGGAATCTACAGACCATCAACAGGCAGCAGGAAGAGTTGGGAGGTGCCATTGCATCCTTGCACCCAGAATCCTTTTCTAAAAGTCCCATTGTGGGAGGATCCTGCAGAATAAACCCCTGTGATTGATTTCAGGAGAAGGATGTTCACTCTCACCTACTGATGACCTCAAAGGGATGAGCTCTGAACGTGCTCTGAGTGCAGTGGGGTTGCTGGTATTCAAAAAGTTGGGTATAAACAACTAGTTGAGGTGATATTTCAGCTCTGAAATTTTAAGGTACAACCTGACTGAGCTTGTTTGTAATGCCAGAACTCCTAATTATACCTAAAATAAAAAAAAAAAAAAAAAAAAAAGCTGTTGCCAAATAGCATTTGATGATTCGAGTGAAGAAGGCAGTAATTAATCCTGCAGGGACAACAGAGGACTAATTAGAAGCAGAGCAGAAATTTTGTTTTCCTTTAGAAAAAAAATTGCCTTTTTCCATGAGAGCTCAGATAAGACACCCAATTTACAAACTGAACTGTGACCTCCAACTAATGGTCCTGGCAGCAGCTTTGGATGCAAGTGAATTCCCAATGATTAGTCAGAAAGTGCTGCTTTTTTTTTTCCCTTTTTCTAGGAAATAAAAGTGGTGACAGAGAAAAAAGGTGGAACATGTCAGGAAACTACTGAAAGCAAGTGCAGAACAGGAAAATGCCCACATGTCTTGGCATAGGACACGTGGAGAAGCTGAGCAGAGCCCCCCTAGGTTTGCCTGAGGAAATACAGAGAAATTTTACTATCACTACATGGCACTGGTTCAAATTGCTGCTAGGGCTGAAGCTCACCCAAAGTGTAGCTGAATGGTCACACACATGGCAGAAGCTGGTGTCTAACTCCAGTTCCCCTTCTCAAAGTGGCTCATTAAAACCCACAAACACCCCAGTCCCTGCCATTCTGTGGAACACTGCTGCTCAAGAGTGTACAGAAGGGCCACAAATTAATAAAATAAAATAAATAAAATGAAGGTTTGTTTAATAAAACAATGTCCTGAGAATGACAGAAGCCTTGCCCTGTTATTCCTGTTTAATTTGGAGACTTGTTGCTAAGCCACAGACTGGAAAGGATTTTGTGAGCAACCCTGTGAACCATCATAGAGATTGGGGAGGTTACAGAGTCTGGGAAAACATCTAACAACAGAGCCAGGTGTAAACCTTTGAATGTGCCTTGACAAGCAGGGAATAAGCCTGGGAATGGGGCTTGGGCAGGCCCTAAGAATGTGCCCAGACCCCATGGATGTGCCCAGATCTTTTGGACAAGCCCAGGCCTTTTCATCAATGGTGTCCACACATTGAGGAGCAGGCTGAATCCAGAGGGATGAAAATCCAGAGGGATGAAAATCACCTCCAGATCCAGCCACTAATGAGAAACCTGCACATTTCCTACAGCCTTGGAGGTGCACGTCTGCCAGGGCAGCACTGAAAACCAGCTCAAATGCTATTGATATTTTGATGGCATTTTCAGACACTGTAATCCCCTTCCACTGGACTGGGGAAGAGGCTGGAAGAGGGTGTGGGTGTTGTTGATGTATCCATATCAGCCCACTGCTTCCAGAAACTGCATAGTCACCGAGACATTATTCTCAGTGTTTGGCACCAAGTGTGGATTTTAGCTGATGCCTGACTAAATGCCTAATTTATTTCTATGCCATAGTTTTAGAATATGCCAGATTTCTCTGCTGTCTGTTTGATGAGTATTGGCTCTCACAGCTATTATCTGGAAAACTGGCAACATGCTCCTCCGCATGGTATTTAAACTGAAAACCAGAAAAAAATAGGACATCACTAAAAACCTTCAAATTTTACCTCCTGTTTGTGCTATTAAAATCTACAAAATCACCAAATGATAAAACAGAACTTGGGACTTTCTGGAAATCACTTGGTCAAACCCTCTCTGTTCATTGCAGGGCCAGCTGCAAATACAGAGTCCATACACTGATGCTACATAATTTAGATACTCTATGCCCCTTTCCAACAGGATTTAGAGATACTGGAAGAGCTTTGGCTCTCCTGAAGCCCACATTTTCCCCTAACAGCATATTTTTGAGTATCCTTTAATGGACTTTCCCTGTCCCACGGCTGTCACCCCAGAAAAGTCTGCCAGCCTCATCCTGTCCTGGAGCAGGGAGGGCTGAGCCCAACTTAGTACAAAATCCTTTTTATAGGGCTTTTAATTAAGGCTAATTGATGTATTCATGGCAGACAGCCAGACACAGAGTTGTTGCACACCAGTAGTCTCAGATTTTGGGCCAAACAAGCTTGCATCTCCAAGAAGAAAATAACAAAGAAAAGAACATATCTGCTTTATAGAAAACAGATAAAAAGGTTTGTGAGAATACTGCCTCAGATTCCTGGTTCCACGTGCCATGCACCAGGGGGCTGATTAGCATAATCTAAGAAATAAATACAATTTATTCAGCATGGCTTGGTCAAGCCCTTTTTAAATGCTTCTGCTATTTGAGTATACAAAATCAATATGTGCCTTCTTGTCCCACTGTGCACTACAAGGTCAATTTTCTGCCTGGCTAAATGCACCCTCAGTAAGGATGATTTTAGTTTGTTTGTCATTTGTTAGATATCGCAGCACTGATCTTTGCACAATATTCTTTATGTCAGTAAGAACATTCACTGCCTCTCTACCAGAAGAAATGTGGACTTTGTCAGTTTTAGCTCCATTCAGCACTTTGCTTTAAGAACATATTTCATTTGAAAATGCACCATAGCATATTTAACCAAATAAAACATGTCGAGATCGTGTTATCTGCTTGCACCAAAAAAAATTAGGGGAGAGTTATAAAAAATATTCCCAGATGTGGAAATCTAGATGGATCAAACTTTTCCTCCTACAGCCTATTAAGAGCAATGTTAACAAAACCATTCAAACCCTCCTCTGCAGGAAAATGGTATTTGAAAACATTTTTTTAAAAAAATAAACCAGGTACCTCTTTGACACCACCTCACTTAGGGAAAAACATATTTATTTTAAAAGACAATCTGTCGAATTCTCACATCCAAAAAGATAAGCTTGGGTTTTCCAAATGCTCAAAATCCAAGTAAAAAAAGTGTAAATTTCTCACAATATATCCTTCTATGCCCTCACTCCCAAATTCCATATTAAACCTTTGGCTTTTTTTTTTTTTTCTTTTTGTTTCCCTTCCAGTTCAGGGAAGGGAAAACATCTTTTCCCCCCAAAAAGCCTCTAAGCTATTTCATGAGCACATCTGTTTTCTGACCCAGGCAATGATGACGTCTGAGGAACGGTCTCAGTTACTTCCAGGGCAACTGCTCTTGGCTTTGCAAAGAGTACAACATCATTTCTGCAGCTTCCAGTCCTCTGAAACTGTCCTGGGATCCAAAATACATATTAAAGTCTGATCTGATTATCAGATTCAACCTTCACACCTGTGCAACAGGGGTGCTCTCCATGTGGTGCTAAATGAAGACTGAACTTGAGTCTAGCAACGAGCCCAAATTCTGGTGCAGCATCAAGCCCCTATGGTTGTGCTACTTCTGCAGAACACAGAAAAGAAACATGGACAAAGCTTAAGTTTGTCACTTCCAGAATCAGCTCTGCTCTAACCCCCGTGCCCTGGCAAAGACAGGAAAAATAAAGGATTTACAAATACAAATTCAGAAGAACTGAATCCTCACTACAACAATTTTTTTTTTTCCAGTAATAATCCTGAAGTGCTGTTCTATCTCTTATATGCAACATTACACAAAAAAAGCTATTAGAAGTACTTTAGTTCATTTGCTTTGGGAAGTGTTCACTTTTCTGTACACATTTTCTGTACATGTTTTATTTTTATTCCAAAGTCCAGAAAGATAAATCCACTCGTGTGCAGGTAAAATGCTTTGGACACACAAAGCACAGGGAAGGTGCTAAGGATGCTGTTCCCAGCATCTGGCAGGAACATCTGTACAGGTTTTGAGCTCTTACAGGAAAGGAAAGGAAAGCATGCAGCCAAGAGCTCCCTCCTCATGTGTCACTGCTTGAGCACTGGCCTGGGTGGAAGTGACACCTTGGTGTCCTTATTGCACTTAATGACTACAGGTGGTTCCTTTCAGTCCAACCTGAACTACAGGACTGTGAATCATGCTTTTTTACAGAGAAGGAAAGCCCAGTCACTCATCACATCATGCACAATGACATCTCCATGAGGGGACAATGACAACCCCATGGGAGACAAACTGCTGACAACTCCATGAAGCAATATGTAATGCTCCCACCACAGATTTTAGAGGCAAAGTCCTCCAGAATTGCACCAGCCATTGCCAACCCCACAAACTGGGCCTCCTCCAGGACACAGAGCCTGGGACAGCCCATCCACAGGCTGTGCCCATCACACACACCACTGCTTTGTGCAAGGTACACGCTGGTTCCACTGAACTGGCAATGGACAGTGCTGGGATATCAGAGTCAAAGCAGCACTAGAAACAGACCTGGAGACACCGTATTTGTTTCATGAACTTGGTATTTTACACTATTTAGCCACTCACTACACATTTGAACCACTCAAGCTGCACTTGAACTGTAATAGACATTCTGGGCCTGCCCAAATGATTTTCAAGGTCAGACTAATCCTGTTAACACATTCTCTTATTGTAAAGTGGCACAAAGTTACACCTGACTTGCAAGATAAACCTAAACAGAGATCCCTTTGCATGCCATGCAGTTCTACCTAGAATTAATATCAGTCATAGAGAAAGAAAAGCAGTCTGTCACAAAGGCAGAGGAATTAAGGCTAAAGCTTTCTAATAAAGCCAACCCCCGTTATCCTGCTGTCTCTTTTTCATGGCAGGTTCATGCATTCCAGGAATTTTAACAAAGTCTGGCCCCAAGCCTGAGCCTGTGTGGCTCAGCTATTCACCAGGCAGCCCTGGGCAGTGTCTGTGTGTCTGTCTTAACCAGCAGACCAAGTCAGGCAAGAACATTCAACACTTGACACCCTGGCACTTAAACTGTACCCACAAGGTCTGTGCAGACTCCTGCAGCAACCCTGTAACTCCCTAACCCCACAACCTCCCCATTCTTTCAGAGTCCCAGGGTGGGACTTATCACAAGAATGGGAGGTCCTGATGTTTTGAAGGTGCAGGTTGCTCTTGCAGTCCAAACCATGGCTGCAGAGTCATGCCTTTGCACTTGTGTCAGAACAGCAGCTGCAAAATACAGCTGAAAATTTTGACAGAGGCAACTGCAGCTGCCTAGAACTAAAATGAGTGGGTGGCCTGACCACCAGGCTTTGGGAAGAGCTGTCCCCTAATGTGGCTTTTTGTTCTTTCTCCTTTTTTTTTTTTTTTTTTTTTTTTTAATCTCTAATTTTCTAAAGAAAGGGGCAGAAACAGGACAGAAAAAACTGCCATCTCCCAAAAAGGCTCCATGAGTTGACACAACTGAAGCAATCACTTCTCTGGCTTTCTTATGAGCTTTAGGAGCTCTAAGGGTTTGCATTTCACAAAGATATGTTCACCCTAAGATGTAGATTCCTAATTGCCACTACAGTGAATGATGGTTTGTTTGAGTTTTAGGGATTTTTTATTTTTTCAGGATGTGATTCTGTTTAGTCTAGTTCTCTAATGTTAAAAAATGGATCTAATACTGGTGTTTAGAATGCTCACTAATTATACCCATGTATTTGATATACCTGAATCATAGTGATGCCTTGTGGTACATACATGTTTTACTCCAGGCACTTTTGAAAACACAGGATCTTGATACAAGAGGTCATTTAAGCCAGAGCCAGGGGGAATCCTTCTCTGAAGGAGCCACTGTGCTCTGCTGGGCTGGCCTCAAACTACACTAGGTAACACCTCTGAAGCTTCAATGGCAATTTCTGCTATGCATCTTGTGTACCTGGGTTCAAACCAGTGCAAACAGAGAGGCAAAAACCCTCTCCACACTCAGGGCAGGGTCCAAAAGTCCAGCTCCAAAGAGGAGATCAAACAAGATCCAGTGCAAAGCCTGCCCTGCTGAAGCCCTGCAAAGCCAGCAGCTCCAGTCCAGGAGTGGAGAGAGGGTCTGAGCACAGCCCAAGGCTGGGAGATGCCAATGGGAGTCAGCTAAGAGGGGGGACAGAGCCTCTGACACCAGCCTGAGGGACTCAGAGTGTGTGGGACCTGTGGGCACTGCAAGCCTCCTGAAATGTGGCTCCTCCATGCAGTGAAACCTCCAGGAGCCCCAGGCAGGAGCAGCACTCCAGGCAGGGCTCCATCCCCCCAGCACACCCACCACTCTCCCAGCCACACATTATCATCCAAGCACCTTGGACTACAGAGAACTACGTCCTGACCAGTTATTGTCTCTCTTTCTAAAGGCAGCTGCAGACTGATAAACATCCTCATGAAAGAGAGTGGAGGGGGATTTACTGCAACCTTTTAACTTCAGGCTTTCAAACTTGCTCCCATGGTTCCCAAGAAGCTGAACTAGGAGTGTTCTCTCCCTTGCTCAGACCTCGTGCAAAGTCTTTCTGCCAGGGGCAATAGGGGGGACAGGGGGAGAGCAATCTCAACCCCACAAAAATGGGACATGCTAATGAAGATACTGACAGAACTGGACACCACCACTGAGTGCTGCAAAGAGAATTTACATAATGTTACTCTAACAGTTCAGTAAAAATGGCATCAGTAAAAGGAGGCTTTCAAGAAAGAAGTTACCCCCAAACACTCCAGGAGTGCAACCAAGAGAGTTTCTGTTAGTTTCATTTTGTTACATAAATCACCATTGTTATTATTCTTATTATTATTATTATTTCTTACTTACGATGTTAAAAGAGCAGGAGGATACTTGAAATAAAAGGCTGTGCATGCACAATACCCACAAAAACAAATTCCAGTGATCCACCCTAGCACCAGGCACGGTGCCCTTCCCTGCCCACTGAGCTGAGCCCTCCCTTTAGGAGGAGTAGGGGAATTCATCACCAAATATACAGTATATTGTCATGGAATGATACCAGGAAACAAACAATACTAACAGGAGTCTGAACGTGTCCTTCACGTCATATTAATCTACTGTTTAACTCGGCAGAAAAGACAGTGAGGAAATAAAAGCTCAATTCACCCAGCCTGAGATCAAAACTGTCATGGCAATATTGGCAGGTTAGACCCTGATTCTTTAAATAGTACATTGCCTTTGTTAAACAAAAGTCATTCTTTTATTACATAATAGAGATTATAAATAAATGTAAAGTGTGCATGCAGTCAACTGCATATTATACAAGCAATATCTATGTTAATAATTGCTTTCTTTGGCAGGCCAGAATCCAGCTGGACATGCAATATTTACATATCAAAATCCTTGGTGTGTTCAAGTCATTTTGGATGCAAGTGAAAATATATATGTATATATATTTACCGTATACACACACATTTTTATATATATATGTATAAAGGTATATATACACCTCTGCATATATACTGTATACATATATACACATAGGTATATGCTAAAAGTGGATCTCATCTTTTTCAGATTCAGGTGATGCAGGCCTTGAAACACTAAAAATATCCTGACAGGGTATCTGGGGAGGGGACTGGGGTGATAAATGAGACTTGGGGGAAGAGAGCTGGGATACGTTCTTTTCAGACAATATTTTTAAAATTTCTGCCACCTGCTTCTCAAGGGCAGCCATCCTACTGCTTAGCAGCTGGATATCTTCTTTGAGTTCGTGCTTGACTTCCTGCAGCGTGGTTTGTAAGGCCTGCTCAGGAATGGGGTAGAAAGGACACCTAGCATCCGCCTGGATGGGGCTGTGCTCCAGGGGGCTGCGAGTCTCACCAGCTTTATCCAAGCGAAGGTCACTTTTTGTGATTCCACTGTCACAAGAGTCTGTTTTCCTCAGTGGGTTTTTATTTACACCGTTCTCCGAGTCATTGGACTTGGGGTCATCGGACAGCAGCCCCATGGACTCGGCCTTTGTGACGTTGTTCCAGTCCTCCTTCTTCTCCTCGTGGGCGCCCATGGTGTTCTTCAGCCGAAGCCAGCCCTTCCCGTTCCCGTTCTTCATCCTCATGGGGCTGTTGACCTTGAGGCATTTCTGCTCTCCGTTCCCGTTCGGCTTCAGCTCCATCACGTCGCGGTTGTTCTGCTTCACGGCCTCGCTGGTTTTCATGTAGGCCAGGGTGGTCTGGATGGGCGTGATCTGGGACACGGTGACCACACTGGTGCCCGTGATGGAGGCCCCGTTCTGCACGCTCCTGCTCTCCACCTGCAGCTGGTTCCGCTCGGGGTCGGCGTGGCTGGAGCCCTGATTGCGCATCTCCTTTTGCTGCTTGAATTTCTGGAAGAGTTTCCGCACTGGGTGGTCCACGGGGATGCTCAGTGTCACCTCGTTCTTCTGGCGCAGGCGCTCCTCTTCCTCCTTCTTGACATCGCTGATCTTCCTGAAGATGATCTGTGGGGGGATAAATCCACAACAGAGTCAGGACTCAAAGGACACCGCATGAAAATATTAATTTGAGATGGGTAAAAAGTCTTGAGAACAGCCATTTCTCTCTTTATTCTTAATTCTGATCTTCCTTTCCATCTTAATTTTTTGTAGTGGTTTCAAATGGAGCTGATCAAGACACAGCAACCTCAAGGTTAACCACTATAGATAGGGTACTTACACATACACACACACACTTTCTTAACAGGATACATTAAAAAATGGGTTTCACCTTTTTTCTTGATGCAGAAGATACTACTACTCGAAGAACTAAAAATATCCCAACACCAACAGAAGGAAAGAAACTGAACAAAGAGAAGAAAGCCATTGACAAAGAACCCAAATACTGTGATGCCAACCTACCCATTACTCACACTCATACCTGCTCTGTCACTATCTTTAGTACAGATCAAAAGGAAACAATAATTCAGCAGGGACTACACAGCTGCAAGATAAATTCAATGTACACACCCTTCCAGAGGCTGGAAATTCACAGCTTGCTTAATACTTTTTGGTTTTGCTGTTAGGGTTAGGGTTTTTTAGGAGTGTTGGAGGGTGCAATTAGGTTCCCCATGGGCCACATGTGTGGCTTCACACACTTTACAAGTGTTTACTGCAGAATTAGTATGTCTAATATGTGTAGGTGAGCTGGAAGCACCAGGGAGAAGCAGCACAACAGGGCTGTAAAACCCAGCAATATCCACCCTCTCATGCCATGCCATTTAATGCTGAGTTATTTCACCAAGCAGCATGTCTCAGGCTGCTGCAGAAAAAGGAATTTGAGCCTCAAGCTGAGGGAGGATCCACAGAGTAAAATCTTTTTGTTGATTTTCTACATGTTACTCATACGATTTTTTTATTTTTATTTTTAGGTTCATCCAGTTTTCTTGAATGTGGGACTGGGAATCTGGGAAACTGGTTCTCTGTTTGACAACACTGTGAAAAGCAGCCTGTGATTAAATACAAATATGGACTGTGAAGGGATAGTGTGGTAAGAAAAGGAAAACAAAGCCCTTGAAATACACAAACAAAACCCTGTGTCAGTCAGCTGTAGGTTTTTGAAATATCAACTTGAGTATCCATATTTGAGAATCTATTTACTTTCAAGTCTCACATCTTCAGAAGTCAACAGAGAAGTGCCACGATGGCTACAGATCCTTCACTGCATGAATCTGGGATGAGCTGGGCTTCAAAGCTTCATTAGAGAGCTTTCAAATGCAGTTGGTATCTCCTTGCCTGCTGCTGATAAACACAGCTGCTTATAATAATTTGGTTAACTTGCTTATTAGAAGCCCAGTTAAAAAAATATATATGAACAAAACCAAGGGACAACCATGGAAGTTACTTTAATCTGACTACTCTGACCTAGATGCAGTGACACATTCCCTCATTTGGAGGCTCCCCTTCATTAGCAGCTGCCCTCATGGAGCTTCTCTCTCTCTCTCTCTCTCTCAGGCCACTCTTGAGAGCAAATAATGGCAAGAGAAACTGCCCTTGATTCAAAACTGAGTGATGACATTTAATTGAAGCCACGCTCTCTAAAGGCACATTGGGAAGGTGGGTTGTATGTGATGTTTTGTCTGTGCCTCTCTTGCCCCAGAGGGCAGTGCAGCACTTCTGGCAGAAGATGCAGCAGTGAAAGCAACCAGCTGCAAGGATGTGTCCCCAAGGTGTGTCTCAGGGGACATGGCTGGTTCCTCTCATGGTGTCCCCATTTGGCTGTGCTGCTCTGCCTTGTGCTGAGTCCCTGAAAACATCTGCAGTGGGGGAAACTTCCTCCACCCAATGCTTTAAAAGGTTGTGTAGGGACAGGACAAAGGGGAAATGGCTTTAAATCAGAGTATGCTTAGACTGGATGCTAGGAGGAAATTATTTACTATGAGGGTGGTGAGGCACTGGCACAGGGTGCCCAGAGCAGCTGTGGCTGCCCCATCCCTGGCAGTGTTCCAGGCCAGGTTGGATGGGGCTCTGAGCATCCTGGGATAGTGGAAGATGTCCCTGCCCATGGCAGGGAGTTGGAAATGGATGATCTTTAAAGTCCCTTCCAACCCAAACCATTCTATGTTTCCATGATTCCCCTGCTTTTTGGCCACAAATCTGTTTCACAGCTTGAGCACCCTGCTCCCTGCAGGCAGCCTGTGCCTGGCAGCTGCTGTCCAGAGGCAGTGGGGGATGCTGGAAGGGAAGGATGCTGGAAGGGAGGCAGCCTGGCACAGTGTGCTTCCCTGGCCAGTGTGGCATTGGATGTGCCATTGGGAAAGGCAGGAGGCAACTCTGACAACTTCTCTCCTACTGCATGTTTACAATAACCAGAATGACAACAACAAAGACCACAGCAGCAGTTTTTGATTCCTCTCCCAAAGCTTGCACTTCACTGAAATTACCCTCACTCCCTTTCCCCCCCAGTCCAATCTTGGTTCTTTTATCCCTCTTCTAGACTCAGTTCAAACCTTCCCCAGACAGAGGTTATCTCCCTGCACAGAATATAATTACCAGTGACTGCTGCTGCTGGGTTTGGCAGAAGAAAAGCAAAAACCTCTCTAATCTGACACCACCTGTACCTCACACTCCTGAAGAGTGTCCTTATAAAAGTCAGGAAATTACTGTGAAGCTTTTTGCCCCAGAACCACTTGGAAAGG
The DNA here is from genome assembly GCF_027477595.1 of Haemorhous mexicanus. Lineage (NCBI taxonomy): Eukaryota > Metazoa > Chordata > Aves > Passeriformes > Fringillidae > Haemorhous > Haemorhous mexicanus. The sequence goes on along the minus strand of NC_082346.1, from coordinate 59,825,962 downwards.
TGTCATTTGGATGAGTTGAGCCCAGTGGCAGGGGGGTCTGAGCCTGAGTACTGCTGTAACTCAGAGCAGAGCAAACACTTTGGGAACAGAAGAAAGGGATGGTGGTGGCCAAAGTGGCAAATGCCATCAGATACACGATGCAAATCTGGTCTGCTGTGTGAGGCCAAGGACCCACTAACCCCTCACAGCCATGAGCTTTACCCCTACTTTATGGCCATGCAGTGGAGAAGACACACACCCAAAGCCCTGCTGTCACCTCCTCAGAACAGGTTCTCTCAGCTTCTTGAAGGACACAAGCTGACAGAGCTCTTCAGTGAGTTATTTCCCTTTTCTTCTCTTGGGACAGAAAATGCTCCAGCCTGGAATGGTTCTGGACAGCTCCTTGGAAGAAGCAGATCTGCCACAGGCTGATTAGTGCAGAAAATGCCCAGGGACTCAGGAATCCAGGGGTTAGCTGAGAGCCAAGAATTCAGGAGTCATCTACGTCAGTGGAGCCCTATTTCCAGTAGATCAAAGGTGGGCTGGTGCACAGCCCTGGGCCTACTCCCCCCTTGGCTCTCTCATGTAACCTGGATGTGTTCATAGCTGTTTATTAGTTCCTTTTTTACTCTGAAATGCATAACCAAGACCCTCACATCCCAACTGACCCTGTGGGATAATGGCACTTTGGATGGAGACTGAGGTCTTGGTCCTCACTCTCACACTGAACTACTCTGCCAAGGAAATCATTTCACCCCCTGGAGAACTTCCCCCTCTTCCTTCCCCTCAACCAAGGAAGATGCACCCCTAGCACAGCAAGAATCTAGTTTTGGTCAGGAGTACTTGAGAGCAGTAGAATATGTACAAGTAAAAGAAAAGAAAGATCCCACAAAGTACTAAAGAAAAAAACCAAGATGTGAATTCTAGCACTAACAGAGCAATAGTTATTTTTCATTACCAATTTTTTCCATATTAGGAAATTTTTCATGTGGCTGGATTTAATCTGCTTCCACAGTGATTTAAGCTAAACCAGAATAGTTAAAATGTGTTTACATTTACAAATGTTTGCATGGAAACTTAATTCTATTAATGTCTAATAACTTTAACCAGCATTTTTTCTTTATAAATAAGAATTGAAAAACATCTCATGCAATCTGACATTTCTCTGAAGATTGGGAGAGCATTATTTTGAAGTCTTAAACTGGATGAGCTATTTAATTTGCCCCTGACCCTTCTCAGAGCAGTTACACATAGGCTTGCCCAAATGTATGTCCCAGGAAGAGTCACAATCTTTAAAGAAGAAGCTGAATTAAGTGTGTACAGAGTTCATTTCAAGGAGTAAACAGCCACACTCCTGTCTCACACCAAGTTCTAAACTCATTAATGTAACAGACATATTTCCTTTATGGATCAGATTATGAAAGACTGTTCCATGTGGCACAAATTTTGTCCTATGGGTCCAGGTTCCTGGGTTTCTCTTAGTGTATTCACTTTGGGTAGAAGGGGCAACAGTGATGACATTAATTACTGAGCTGGCAAAGATGAAGCAGAAGTTAACTGACAGCCAGCCATGGGGACTGAAATACTCAAGTTATTTATGAGGCAGGCACGGAGGAGAAACTAGCAATTTGAGATTCTCCATCTGATCTCAACCTCAGCCTCCTTGCCCTCCCTTCCACACCAAGAGGTAACTCATGTGAGTGTGAACTCTATCCCTTCCAAAGGGGGACCCTACCCCAGGTACTGGCAATGGAAATGTCACTGCTGGAGCAGCTCCTGTGAGGCACCAGCTTGTTCAACCAGCCCCAAAGCCAAGTGCAGATGAGGGCAAGAGCAATGAGGAGTCAGGGAGCCAGCTCAAAGCTGAGACACACACACACTGAATTAAAGAGTAAAGCTGTGGCCTTTTCAGGTGCTTTGAAATGCATCCCTTGTCTGCTGTCTTTTTTTTGTAGCAGTACTGTGGAAATCATCCCTCCATGACCTTGCTCCATCCAGGAGGTCTGCACAAAGATCCCTTAATAAGCGACTCCAAGGCAGGTACGTGAAGGGATTACAGAGCTGGTAAAAGTCTTGAAGAATTACAGTGAGTTCATAAAAAGTGGCAGCTGTTTGACCAGAGATCATCCTGTCCTGTGCCTGAACATCCCATGCTGTTGTTAGTGGTGCTCAAGGTGTGCCTACTCCCCTCCACAGAAATCCACAGAAAGGGACAGCCATGGATCCAAAGGGAACACAGTTGTCATGGTGATGGATGCAGTGTGTGTGCACTGACTGGGAGGGAGAGAGGGAAGGAGGGAGGGAGAGCCACACAAAGCCACCAAAAAGCTAAGATTTTCTCTGCGTGAAGACCCTGTCCTGGGAGAATTGGTTTGACTCAGCTCACTGGACATTTCTGAAGCAGAAACACCAGACTTCAGTCCCCAGAGCTGCATCCACTCAGTAACCACAGGTCACTCTTATTAAAGCACAGACCAGGCTGATGTCAGTGCTGATCATCTCTCAAAACTTTGTTTCAGGGGTAATTATCTTGTCTGATTCAATGTCTTGTCTTTAGGAGCCCCATCTCCCTTGCATCTGGCTGTTCACAACCCAATGTATTTGTCCAGATCTCTGTATTTTTGTTCCTGTTTATTACAGCAACTTCTTAGAAGGCATCTGAGATCAGTGAGATAAGAATGAAAGAATTATAGAACCATTAAGTTTGGAATCAAGATCATCAAGTCGGAACCAGGTTAACAAATTTGAAGAAATACAGGGCTCTTTTTAACCTGGACCCACCTGGCAGCACAAGTCCAGAGCTGTACTTGAAACACTGCAAATAGAGCAAGTGGGATGAGCAGACAAAATGAGCTGGAGCTTCCCAAGTGATGGAGGCAGGATCTCAGGGAAATGCACCCTTCTTTGAACCACTGCAGAGCTGGCAGCTGGATTGCAGTTGGCTTAGACCCACCCATCAGCTCCTTCACCAGCTTCCAGATCCCTCCAGAAGGATTTGGTCTGGTGCCCCTCCTCCAGGAATGTCTAGTTCCCATTCAAAAAAGGAATTAGAGTGTCCTCACAAGGTGTATTGGTTTTGGCTCCCTTTTATATAAGCTTTTTTTTTTCTTTTTTTTTTTTTTCCTGGAAATAGGAGAGCTGCCTTTCCTTGCCTCCTTGGCCTGAAATTATACAAGCTTAGCTGAAGCTGGCAAATGGATTTTAAAAATTTTAAGTGGTATAACCAATATCCAATACCACAATAACACAGATCTCATTTTCTTTGGAAATAATGCTACAAGGCTTTACAACATAAATTTCCATAAAGATGTCTGCAAAAAATACTATTAATTTTCACATCTTGGAGTGCACTGTACAAAAGTAATTTACATTTTTGTCATGCTAATGTGGAAGGCAGATTTATGTCAGATGCAGGATTTAGAAAGACACAGGATACTCCAGCACAGACGTGTGTGCTATTTCCTGCTCCTGAAAATACATAATACATAAATACATTTCCTGCCCCATAAAATACACCCAATTTCCAGAGCACAGACACTTGGAACAGGGCTCACCTACAAAGCCTCTGTCTGCATCTGAACTCACCCTCCAGGAGCCCTGCACAGCAGAGGGAGGAAGACAAAGGCACTTGGAAGGTGTGAGTCATTTATTTCACCTGCAGCTGGATGTTAAAGCAGGTCAGACAAGCTGTACCCTGAGCTGCCTGCTTGTCTCTGGTGTCTGCACAGTGAGCTCCGTGCCTGTCGCCTCTGTGCAGGCATCCTCCATGGAAGGTGGGGATGGAGGATTCAAATCCCCACCTCTGGCAGTGCAAACGTCAGGGTTTGCTGCAGAGTGTATAAAAAAGCCTCCTGTAGTTATTCTCTGTGCATGTGTGTGTGTTTTGCACCCTTCATCTGGTGCTATTTTTATTTCCACCCCGGAGTGTTGGGGTGTTGCCAGTTCCTGGCTGGGATGAATTCCCCACAGCCTCAGGGCCCAGCCAGTCCTTACAGCCAAACTTTACTCTTCCAAAAGCTGCAGAGGGAGGACAAGCCATGACTGCCCAGGAGACCCTGCCAGACTGGTGGCTCGCAGTGAGAGCTTGAGGAAAATCAGATGGAGCATCCCAGACCCCCCCTGATCCCATCAGAGCAATGGCCTGGGAAGGGTTTGCTGGGTTTGGCAGTGCCAGGGGTGGGAGTGATCCAAGCAGGATCTGTCCTACAACACCTGGAGTGGGATGAGCTTTGAAGTGCAAAAGGGTGGGTGTGCAGAACAGACACATCTCAGGTGGTCTCCAATTTCCTGGATGAACCACCAGCAGGGAAAAGAAACCCATCCCTTCCCCACTATTCTCACTACACTTCCCAGAAAAACCTTCCAGCAGGGGAATGGGGATGCCCTTCCCACAGCCCCTGGGAAATTGGAGACCACCTGAGATGTGTCTGTTCTGCACACCCACCCTTTTGCACTGCAAAGCTCATCCCACCCCAGGTGCTGTAGGACAGATCCTGCTGGGATCACTCCCAGCACTGGCACTGCCAAACCCAACAAACCCTTCCCAGGCCATTGCTCTGATGGGCTCAGGGGGGGTCTGGGATGCTGCATCCCTCAGTCCTTGAGGATTGGTCCCCTCTAGGAGCCATCAGCTGTCAAAACAGGGCATATCTGGGATCCTCTTTTCTGAAATTCTGAAAACTAGGCCAGTCAAACCCAATTCCTAATGTATAACCCTTGGTGAAAAGGCTTGCTCCAAAATGAACGGGTTTTTAAAATTGAGGCAGGTCCCAGAGAACAAGGCTCACTATTAATACTTGATGTTAAAATGCTTTTAAATCTTATTTTTCAGATTTTCTTTTTCAGAAAGCTCCCAGGACATTACTAATACCTGATACTAAAATGCTTTTAAATCTTATTTTTCAGATATTATCTTTTTAAAAATCAAAAAAACTTCCATTATATTAAAAAATCTTCCTTTTTTGTTTACATTAATCAAAATGTGAATTTAAAAAGTCAAACTATGAAGGACTAGACAGAAATGGATTAATAGGAAATGACCCCACAGAAGCCTTTAGGCTGCTTCTCCTAATTCACTCCTGCAAATCTCCATAAACTCTTAGCTCACTTTATTAATCTTCACTTTAAGGATGCAGAGTAGATGGTTTGAAATGATGGCTTTATTGTTCTTCTGCTCTGTACACTCCTCAGATAGCTTCACTTTGATGTGAGATTCAGCCTCAAAAACAAACTGCTCTAACAACTCTTTTAATTGCTCTCCAGTAAATTCCCCTTAATCCTCCTGTCCCAGGAACTGTTTTGTGCTAAACCACTGCTCCATCTGCATGTGAGAAAGGAATCACTGTCCTTGGCTGTGCAGTGAAAATGACTGACTGCTGAGCAAGTAGTTAATCTCCAGGATAGGGATGTCTCACTAAATAGTCTTTCATGCTGGATTTTGGAGGAAAAGAAGATTTCTGCAGGTTAGTCTTCCAGCTGCTTGAAAGAAACAGTAAATAATAGCCTTTCTGCAAATTTCCATTGATCCTGAATTCACAGACACAGTAACATGCTACAGCAAAGGCTTCCTACCAAGCACATTTTAATTTTGCTTTGGAGAAACTGTGTTCACATACATTCTTCCTAAGCAACTATTGAATTGACCTGCAAAAGATGTGAAGATTTCCAGCCTAAGTAACAAAGTGATGTCACTTCAAGGAAATGAGAATTATTTCCATGATGCTGAAAAAGCCTTTTTAAAGCATATTTAATGGCATTTTATGTGCAAGGATGAGGTTCATTCTTTAATGATGACTTAATAAAGATCTTTGTCCCCCAAGCTGCTCATCTAAAGAAAAATCAAGGCATGTAATGAAGGACAGACCCTTCAGAAAAGCACAACAGCAGCCAATAACTGATTTCCAAAGTCCAGAAATTCCAACATCTCCTTACTGCTTGTCCTACTGTTTAGAAATTGATTACTGTAGGTCAAATTTTAATCTGGTTCCATTTCATGTTCACAATCAATTCTCACAGCACCTGAGTACTCTTGCAGAGAGACATCTGTGCACACTGGCAGCCAATTAGGCTGATCTGCATTTGTCAAAAAAACATGAATATTGAGAAGAAAGTGGTTGAGAGCTTGACCCATCCTCTTCATACTTGGTATGGATCTGAAGTGATCCTGGTTTCATTCAAAACATGTCTGGATGGAAGAAGAAAGAGGAGAGAAGCAGGCAGAGATCCAAGTCTCATTTGTCACATCCCCGGAGCACCGTGGGCAAACACACAGAGCAGCAGGCTGGGATTCACAGGGATGGATTATCCTGCTGGCCTGACCTTCAGCCAATGAAGGGAAGTCCTGTACAAATCACTCTGCCTCCTCATGTCTCCATCTCCCCCAGTGTAAGAGAGGATAATAACACTGCCCTCATTTCCCCAATTAACTGGAAATCCCTCTGTCACTGCTAACTATTTACAACTGAGAGACTAAAACCCATGGCTGACAGCAGACAGAGGTCACTGTGCTGGCCTGTTGCCAAAACTGTGGCAGTTCATTGAAAAAAAGTCACAGAAAAAATGCACATAGGTGCTCTCGGGGTTTCATCTTGAGATCAAGGGCCCAGAGCACTGCTGCCCTAAGATGTTTAGGGCAGTGCACAATGGATGTACAGTGCTACATGAAGTCCTGTCCTCATCCCCTGAGACATCACTCTCAGATTGATTAAAGGTACTGACACCTACTGGCACCTACTCTGCAAGGAAGGATCAGTCAGATCACTCAGCTGGCCTGTTGGGTTCTTTAAACAGTGTGATTACACCTTCAGCCAAGTGTGGGCTGAGCTATGGAGTCAGATTTCCAAAAGAAATGCCAAAACCTTCTCCTCCCTTGGCACAATTATACAGTTTTCCACCAACCACAAATGTTATCTGAGAGCAGCTCAGTCTCCTGAACCAGGAGCTCTTCTGTTCTTTCAGTCACTCAGGCCTGAGCACCTCCTGCCCAGAGATGCCTCCATCTTTTCATATCCCAGGGGAAAACAACTCATGGATTTCCTGTGGCTGCAGGTTCAGCTGTTGTCTGATGTCTGCTGGGCTCTGTTTGTCTGCTTGGAAAGGGATGCTGAAGAAGGGCACTGTGCTCCTTTGGAAGTGGGGAGCTTTGCCACTGTTTTTAAATGAGGCTCTGGAATTGGAATTGATTGCTTATTTTTGCTGCTTTCTCACTCACTATTTTCTGTTTTCTTTGCTGTAACCAAACAGCAGATGCTTTAGCATGTTGCAGAGCAGACAGATTCAGAATGATTTCTGCAATACTATCCAAGTGAGCAAAATGCTCCTTCCACATACAAAATCATTTCAATCAATAAGCCAGAAAGGCTACTTTGTTTATGAATTTATGGTGGGTTTCAACCAGGGTCTGTTGTTACTTGGCCTTGTTTAGGGTCAGTCTGTTGCAGAGTGAAGTATTGATCTGTGTGGCCTCAGAAGGACTGTGACCATGGTCACAGCTCCTCTTGGGCTCCTGTCACAACTGGGAGCAAAGAAGCCCAGCTTTAGCTTCCTAACTCCTTTTCAGGACCCTAAATCCTACACTGAACTCAATAAGAAGACAAAACTGGATTGGAGAGCTGAAATAATGCATTGAATCAGAGTCTAATCTGTTTTCTGTATATCACACAAAGTCTTCAGATTAAACATGGGGAAATTGAGCAGGGAACAATTTGAGTATGACTGCTGCAGTGTAACTATTACTGAGCAGTGTCTTGTGGGGACCCCTGTTCCCTCTCACTGGTTAGGTTTATCCACTTTGGGATTTAAACTCATGCCTTCCTTCACTCCCTAACAACCCTCCCATGTAAACAAGTCTAATCTGGACTGGTCATTTGGTGGGTGAGCAAACTACTTGCAGATGTGCTCTTGATGGAGAGGATCACATATTCATCCCTCCTCCCCCCTTCTCTTTTCTTCCTTACAGATACAATTATGAGAGAGAAAAGGGCAAGGGAGATATTTCTCCTATTTCTTTGTCTGGCATTAAGGCAGAGGGAAAAGCAGATTTCTCTTGACAGGATTTCTTTTTATTTTTTTTTCCATTTTGCAGATATTTCTTTCTCCAGCAAGAAGGGAAGCTGAGGTACTTACAGAAGGGGAAAAAGAGCCCTGTAGATGGCAAAAAATCCAAGCCCATTACACCCAAGATCTTTCACTGCATGTGGAAGAGAATCCCAGCAAAGACAGCCTGCACCCACCCCAGCCAGACCATCTCATGACACTCAGAGAACCCCACAGAGGTAAGGAGATGGTGACATGTGGCACTGCATGGCACACTACAACCACATTGTCACCACCAACCCCATCAGCACATCACCATCAGGTACCCCAGGGCTCAAGAGTCAGAGGGAGCTTCCCACTGCCTCCCAGCCCAGCTGAGGGGTGCTGTGCTCACTGCTAGACAGTTTTCTCTTCCACAGGACAGCTCCCAACCCCATCAGGCAGCCTGGGTCTATGCAAACTTATATTGATTGGCTGCTGGGTCAATATCTGCTATTGGCACTGGCCTAATGAAATGTCAGTCAGCAGCACTGCCAATTGATCCACACTCATCTGTGCTGCAGATTAGTCACTGTCTCTGCATTTTACCAGAGATGATTAAAAGAAGAAAACAGCCTTCAGTTCTCCCAGGATCACCTAAGGGGGCCACACTCCTGGGCAGGGAGAGGGAAACACAGTTCAAAGCCTCTAGATGACAGCAGGGTGGTTTGAGCTTGGGGCACACTGCAGAACCAGGGAAAAAGTGCCAGAAGACTTTACAAGTTGCTCTTCAGCCTGATTTAACTTGGAGCAGAAAATCAATCATCAATAATAATATGCAGCACTAATCCAGCCCTCCCCTTTCCCTGCATTGGAGGAAGTTGGATTTACGTAGCTGCCATTTGTGCCAGAGGCCAGCAGCAGGGCACAGAGAAGTCATGCATCACTGGCCCAGGGTCACTGAGCTGTTCAGTGGATAAGCTGGGGGGATAGAGGCAAGGCTTCCAACCTAAAGCCCCTAAAGTAGGGAAATCCATATTGCAAAAAGATTAAACACACAATTATATATTTTTAGAGGTAAAAACCCCAGAATGTATTAGTATAATAAGAACCTTTCTTTTCACCACTGTCCTGTCTGGTGTGTAGAGTTCTGGATTTGAAATAATTGAAAAGGCTCACCTTTAATTGCAGTTAATTGCTGAAAATAATTCCAGACCAGGACAACTTACTGCTGCTCAGGTTTTTGTTGGAAGAGGCGTGAGGAGGGAGGCAGAACTATTTCTGTTTATTTAGTGACAAAGGTTGTGCTTTTATTCCAATGAAAAATATCAAAATCCTCATGTTTGGCTTCCGGCCAGCCCTGTTTGTGCAGTGTTCCTGCTCATCCCCAGCACAAAGCCACTCAGAACATGGGCACAGAGGATTTGCAGAATTTGTGTTTTCTTCTCTGCATTTTTGCCTCTTATTGCTTTTTGCCTAAAGACTAAATGGTCTCACTAAATGCCTAAGAGAGTCTCTCCATTTACAAAGTAATACATCAGCAAAAGAATTGCAAATTGTTCCCCAAATATGCTACTCTCTGCTGTCTGCTTTAAGTGGAAATTTAAATTAATTGGAATCATTATGGCTTTCTTTTTTAAGTTAAATATTACTGTACCAGACTATAAAGTGCCTGAAATTTAATCTGAAGTCTTCAGACCTGAAAAAGCGTTTTGCAACTGAAAGATTTTTGATTTTTTTCCAGCTATATCCACTGGCCCAATAAAAAATAACACTCATTGCTATCAGCCTTGCTTCTGACATTGAGAACATTCTACCTGGCTTTCAGAAACCTTGGTTTTATATGGAATGTGCCACCAGCTACTCTGTTGACTTCATCACTTTCAAGGTTTTGTTAATTTATTGAAAAGCTTTTACAGCAGGAGCTTCAATTAGAGCAATGCACTTCCATTGCCATGCAAGGTAGAACACCATGAGTTTTGTTTGGAAGTGCTAAGTCAGACGTGAAGAAATAATTTAGAAAACCCAAGTGGAAGGGACAAGGGGCAGCCTCTGTTCCCAGAAGAGCCAAGACACCAGCTCGTATTACAAAATGGGGAGGTAAAACATGCTGCTCAGTCACTGCCAGATATCCCTCACTTCAACCAGGTCTAGTAACAGAGACCAGTTTAGTGGAAAAGACACTGACTCCAGATCCAAGCTAACTGAAAAACATTCCAGTATTCCTGACTGGAGCAGATTTACACTGCTGGACAGGCAGGCATTTGCTTCTTTCCCAACTGCTTCTAGATTCCAGTCAAGGACCCGACCTTTTGGGGCTATAAGTGAGGGCCTGCCTATGTCACACCATGGGGAAGGGCACCAGGACTCCTTCTGTCCCACAGCAGTGTCCCCCTGCAGAAAGGCAGGATCCAGGAGGATGAAGCCAGGCTCTTCTTAGTGGTGCCAAGCAGGAGAAAATGGGCAGAAACTGATGCACAGGAGTTCCACCTGAACATAAGGGAAAAACTTCTTTCCTATGCAATGACTGAACACTGGAACAGGTTGTCCTGAGAGGCTGCATGATCTCCCTCACTGGAGATATTCCAGAACCATCTGGACACACCCTTGTGCCCTGTGCTCTGGGATGGCCCTGCTGGAGCAGGGATGTGGGACCAGATGACTGACTGAGGGCCCTGCCAACCTGACCCACTCTGGGGTTCTGTGATTCTCTGATCAGGCTGCACTCAGAACTGCTCTCATCTCTCTCTGTTGTCAAGCTCAAAGCTTGCACCATGGTTCTGCTCTCAGCCAACCAATCATGCCAAAATTACCTCAGTTATTCCTTTTCCCATACATCCTATTGCAAATTCAGAGAAGATTGAAGCTGTCCAAACCAAACTCAGGATAAACTCAGGACTTCTGCCAGCACTCACTCCCTTTCTACAGATCTTTTGGATAAAACCTAAGTTCAAATGACCAATGATCATATCCCTGTGCCCACCTTACCCATGGGATGCCCTGCAAATGAAGCCACAGGGAGAATGAGCTGGGGCAATTCAGCAACATGTCTGCTTCTCAACTCAGAGACACGGCACAAAATCCACTCTCAGGGTGACCTGACAATTCTTTTAATTTGAAATCAAGACTTGGAAAGGATTAACACCTCTGAGAGCCAGGGTCAGCCCACTGCGCAATAGATGTGAAAAAACTGAGTTGAACCATTGGGAAATCCAAATTTGACAGGAAAAGAAGACCAAAAGGTTATTTAAACTTTTAATATCTACTTCATTTAACTACAGAAAGCTTGGTGAAATAACCTTAAAAAGTATCCCAGGGATTCTTCAAGTGAAACATCTCACCCAGCAAGAGCAAAGCTTTTCCCAACTGGGAGCTCTTAGTTGGCAGTGTGTGATTAAGGAGGGCTGGCTGCTGGAACATGCTGAAATTGCCTTTAATATGATGACAGTCACTGCTTCAGTGGGGAGGAACCACTTGGGACGAAAAAAAAAAAAGACCCAAGACACAAGCATGCAAACATTAAGGAGTATGTTGTCAAGAAGAAATATACCATGTACAGGATGTGCTACTTTCACCTAAAACTTCTCCCTTTAGCCTTAAGTGGCTGGCATAGCTATTCCACTGAGGGTGCTTTAGCTCAGGAGACTGAAGGAATCACAGTTTTTTAGAGGTTTCTGTAATTGTCAGCAGAGCAGGAGCCTTCTATTTATGGCAGGATCAAATTTAATTAATTTTTAGGGAGCAAAGATGCCATTTCAAAGATTTTGCTAATGTTTCCTCATACTTGAATGTGCACCAGCAAAGAGCTCTTCCTTTCTGGTGCAGAGTCAAGGGAAATCACCCACAGCTGGGAAAGCCAGGAGGAGAGCTACCCACCAGCTAGTGAGCTCTCTGCCACAGCACAGAAACACAGCATCAGCCATGTGAAAATTCAGAGTGCTGCTCCCTGAAGCCACATGTGCATAGATGGAGCTGCAGATGACAGTTGTGGCAGGGCACTCCTGGACAGCACCATGGGGCTGCCTCCCCGACACACACCCCAGGATGAAGTGCTCTCCCTGCCCCCAAAGGGAGCACTGCAGGTTTTCCCAGCTCAGGAGATGTCACTGAGGCACTTGGCAAGTGGGAACTCTGCAGAGCCTTACATTTATTTCTGAAGGGCACCCACAGGAGGAAGAGGTGGCACAGTAGAGTTAGCTGGTGGGGTATGGGGATGGCATGAACAGATGGTGTGGTGAAGAACCATTTCCTTCCCACTTGCACACTGACTGCATTAAATCAATCCCTGGGCTTTCATGGCAATGAGCTGAGGCTGTGCTGTGAAGGATTTTAACAATCTGACCATATCCTGCTTGTGGGTAGCACTCTATTGGGTCTCCACACTTCATCTACTCTCGGGGAAAGCTCCTTCCATTTTTCTCATGTGCTTCTTCGTGATCATCTCTGCTATCTGTATGGCAGCCATTGCCTCTTTGCCAGCTGTGGATCTCTGTAAAGCTCACCAGCAGTGGTTTTGTTCCCATCCATGTACTCAGGCACTGACACAGGATGCTCCATAGGGGCTGAGCCTGCTGGTTTTGCATCCTTTGCTTATCTCATTGCTCCAGACCTAAACAAATTAGTTTGTAATCCTCAGTATTGTATGCTCTGGAAAACCTGGCTTTAAAACTGATCAGAAATTACTTCATGTAAAACTGGAGTCAATCTCCTCTTCCTGTCTGGGGCTAGAAGAAAACCCTGTACCTGCACAAGTAACAGGTCTTTGCAATCAATAATATTGACAACTCTGTATTTCCCTATTTTTGGCCATGCTTCACCCTGTTTACACACAGTTTGTATTGCTTTCTACCACTCCCTGTGCACACACAATTAATGAAACACCAGCTGGTGCAAGATAAACACTGCTGCAGGGATGTAAAAAGATACTACCAAAAGTACAGATCTCTACCTCTGTTATTTTCCATCTCAAATGCTGTGTTTGCCTCCCAGAGCTCCCTCTGAGCTCAAAAACTTTGGCTAAAGCATCTCCCTGTTTTTCTCTTTGATTTTTTTTTCCTGGCTAAAGCATCTCCCTGTTTTTCTCTTTGATTTTTTTTCCTGAGGTCCAAAAAATCCAGCTAACCCCAAACCTCCCACACAAGACAGCAGTTCTTCTGTCACCTTCTCCCAGGAGAGCCTTGTCCAGGAGGCTGACTCTCCTCAGTGGGGTTTGCCACTCTCCTTAGATGCTGGGGGACAAATGTGCAACTGTGTTGGATGTTAAGACCATGAAGGTGCACAGAGGGCTGCAGCACCTCACCTGTGATGACAGGCAGAGAGAGTTGGGCTTGCTCAGCTTGGACAAGGCTTCAGGGAGACAGACCTGAGAGCCCCTTCCAGCATCCAAAGAGGCTACAAGAGAACTAGAGAAGGACTTTTGATGAGGGCATGCAGTAATAGGACAAGGGGAAGTGGTTTTATATAGCCAGAGGGGAGGTTTAGATTCAATTTAAGGAAGGAGTCTTCCCTGGGAAGAAGACTGGCCCAGGTTGCCCAGAGAAGCTGTGGATGTTCCACCCCTGGAAGTGTTCAAGGCCTCCCTGGATGGGACTCAGAGCAACCTGCTGTAGTGGAAGGTGTCCCTGCCCATGGCAGGGGTGTGGAAATGATCTTTAAAGCCAAACTGAACCAAACTATTCTGTGATTTTGTAATTCTGTGTTCCACCATGGGGCAGGGCTGATCCATGGGGCCAGAGCATCTTGTCCTCAAGAAAGCTAAAGAAGGCTGTTGGGGTTTTGCAAGCCCAGTCTCTGTCCAAGCAGATTCCTGACCATCCCCATTAGCAGGTGCCTGAAATGTTGGTCTGAATTTGAGCCCAGCTGGTCTGGCAGGAAGCTCTTAATGGGACACATACTACAAAATTTCTAACAAATGCTTTTAAGTTACAGCTGATGGTTCATCAGGCTCAGCCAGGCATCTGTTTGGGACATTAATGCCTGGCTGCACTGAGCTTGTAAATTATTATTCATGTAGTTTTGGAGAACATCTTGAGGTTGTTGGCTGAGTCCTTCACTAAATGGGAACAGGGACAATTATCCACACATGAAAAACATGCATGATTCAGTTCATCCATTTACATTTCCAGTGTGGCCTTCCTTGGCAGGATGGCCAATACAGCCTGGGAGAAGGATGGTCATTCATAACTGAGCTGCTCTGACCAACAGCTGTCCCATTTAAAAATGGGTTTACCTCAGACAAATGAGGGAGGTGGAAATTCACTACAGTGGCACAGAGTCAAGGAAGGCAGAATTGGTGAAAATAGTGAGGTTAGACAGAGAAATTAATTATGGAGTTGACGGGATACTCCGTTAAGGTCAGGGACATGCCCACTGCTTCCCTCTCTGTGCACTGAGAGGGAAGCAGTGGGCATGAATGGAAAAGCAAATTTAATCACAATAAAAAGGCTTCATTTCTTCTGATCAGTTAGAAATATCCTGATTAGAAATGGCTGCTCTTTGCTGCTGTCATCAGCTGGTTGCTTAGGTCCCCATTTTCACATTTTTAAGGGAGTGTGAAGTGTTTTAGGCTCTCAGAAGAAGCCAGAGCCTGTTCCTGAGGTAACAGGAGTGCTGTTCATAATAAAAAAGAGGACAATGGACTGCTTCCAAAGGGATATGTACTCAGAGAGCACAGAGAGGTAAAGTCCCCCTGCTCTGCAGGTACAGTGACTGATGGAAATTTAATATAGGAAACAGTATATAGAACCTTTCTGGCAGCTGAGACAGCTTTGTGGAGTACTAATAAAAAATCTGATATTCACCCAGAAGTCAGAGGGGAGGTCCCAAAGTTCAGAATATCAAAAGATCACTGACAGTTTAATTAAGGAGTTGAGAGAATCAGAGGCTTTTATAACTGCTCACACTGTGCTCCTTTTTTTAACAGTAACCTACAACTAAAACCTATATTATGGTTTTGCTATCTTCAGGAAGGGAAACAAATTAAGAGCTACGACTGTAAGCTCTGAGAAATAAAAATATGGGGGGGAAATAAATGAATCATATACATTCCTTCCTAAAAGCACAGAGTATTTTTAGCTTTCAGTAAGTTGCTCAGAAGTGCAATAATAGGGGACTCAGCTTATTTCAGGTGCTTCCTAGAATGTCTCTGTCCCTCCTGACAGCTATGCCCACCTCTGGAATATATTTAAGCATCTCCTGAATTTATTCCTCCAGAGTTTCTTTGCATGGGACCTAAACTGAGCCAGCTTGCTAATCATAGCCATTGGCAGACAATTAAAAAAGGCACAGTCAATCAGCCATCATCAAGTTGGAAGTGACAGGCTGGGTTTTATTTTTAACTAAAACTAGTGGGATTTATGCAAACTTTCCCATAAAGTTCCTCTTGCACTTTGTTTACAGTTTAATACTTTCCTACATGCACTGTAGAAAGCAGCCCCAAAATACCACTAAAAGCAAGGTAAATCTGGGATTTGCAGGACTGCAATGATTATTGTGTGCTGAACTAGCAGATTTGGGTATTATTGCATCTGTGTAGTGTGAGCTGAAAAAAAAAAATAGATTAATGGATTTATACTTGCACAGAAAAGAAAGGCCTTACACAAGGAGTTTTATTTGACATTTGAGAAGCTATTTATTTATTTATTTACTTATTTATTTATCTGAGGAGCCTTTTTGTTCAAGCCAAGGCAAAAACCTAATAAATAAAATCAGTGCTGTCTCCATTGCAAAACTGCTGTCAAATTGTTACTAATCATTTCTAGATGGGTCAAAATGGATCCCATTTTGGGCAGAGCCAGACAATTTGCACTTGGATGAAAGCTCAAGCCCTGCCTGTGCCTTGTGAAGCCCATGGGGATCCACTGATATGATCCCAATGAACAGGCAGAGGTTCTCTTTCCCCAGCCATGGCTTTGGGTGCATTTCTACCTGCATTCCCAGTCTGGCAGAAGTAAGGTTTAGGGAATGAGAAGTCTGGGGCAGAAGCTCATTTTATACCTCCAAGTCATATTTTGCTGTTGCTAAAATGTCTGGTGTTCAGCTCCAGGAAGCAATGACAGAATAAACCATCTCAGTTTTTTAACATCTCCCAGTTTTCTTGAAGTTATCAGATTGAAAAAAAAATCATAGATCTACACAGGAATTAGACTCAGCAGCCCCTGTAAGAAGAAATCCATCGCTCTGGAATAATTGTTTGGAGGGGTGTGAGGTAACACAACACACCTCTGTCCCCACTTTCTGTGCAAATCCTGCCTGATGGTAAAAACTTCCTTAACTGGAAATCAAAAATGAGATGGCAATGTTCCCTCCCATTGCACCATGCACATTCCCTCCCTTTCCTTTGCAGTGGGAAGAGATTAAAAGCATCAATTTTAATTGATGAGGGGAGGTAAACACAAAATGTTTATTTTTTAATACTTACAAGATTAAAAATAGCAAACCTTTGATTTATTTTTTTTATTAGCAGTCATGTCCTGTGCAAGCAATGCTGCCTTGAACTGGTATTAGCAGACAGCCTGCAGAATACTTTCTGTGTCAACCAAGGAGAATATCTTAATTATGAGAGCTTTCTAAACAAGAAAATAGCATTAATTCAAAAAGCACAATAGCAAATAATCATCAATCTGGATCTTCACTCTAACACAGCCAGTCACATTTTTGTCTCCCTATGGACCTGCCCATCCCTGACATTCCTGTTTAATGATCTTTCCACACACAAACAAATCACCCTGAGGAGGGGATGCTCACACCTTTCACTGTGGTACATCAGCTGAGGGCCTTTAGCATCAGCTGCTGAGTCTCTGAGTGCAGAAAGCATCACACCAGCACACAGGATTCTTTTTTCTGCAGCCAGACAATGCTGTTCCAAGATCCTTGAATGAGAAGTATGCTAAATTGCCTTGCATTTCTCAATAAAGACCAGCAGAAAAACAACATAAAACAACCTTTTGATTTAGATTTAGACAGGGAAGTTCCACATACAGGAAAATAATAAGTCTACCTCTGTAATGCCAAGGGATTATCAGAATTGGGTTCAGTCCTGCTTTTAACAGAGCTGGTGATTTGTCTCTTGCTCCTGCAGAAGCATGGTCAGGACCTCTGAGGAAGGTATTTAACTCAGAGATTATATCCAGAATAGAATATTGGCCTGCTGGTATCCTGGGGGATTTATGTGGCTCTGAAACACTACTAAAGATGATAGTGCACTGGCTGATCTCTGCATCTGCCTGCAGTCTGAAGGCAAAATGTGCTAATCCAGACTGTGATGTGAATTCACAGCACCCCAAACCCACGGGATATTCAGTGCCCTGGGTTTGAGGTGAGTATTGAAAGGAGAGGAGAGGGAGAGGGAGAGGGAGAGGGAGAGGGAGAGGGAGAGGGAGAGGGAGAGGGAGAGGGAGAGGGAGAGGGAGAGGAGACAGGAGTCTACAGCCATCATCTAATTCAATTGCCTGACCATTTCAGGGCTGATCCACAGTTACAGCATGAACTTAAGGGCAATGTGCAAATGCCTCTTAAACACTGATGGGCTGAGGGTATTGACCATCTCTCTAGGAAGGCCGTTCCAGTGTTTGACCATCCTCTCAGTAAATAAATGCTTCCTAATTTCCAGTAAACCTTTCCTGGAGCAGCTCTGAACCATCCCCACACATCCTGCCACTGGACCCCAGGGAGAAGAGATCAGCAGTTCTCTCTCTGCCCTTCCCCTCCTCAAGCAGCTGCAGGGGGAAATGAGGTCACCCCTCAACCTCCTTTTCTCCACACTAGGGAGCCCAAAGTGCTCAGCTGCTCCCCACACTCCTTCCAGCCCTTTCACCAGCTTTGCTGCCCTGGATGCATTCAAGAGTTTCACACTTAGCACCAAGTTCTACACAGCCAAGCAAGAGAAAGCTTCTGTGCTCCCTCTGCTCCTCCAGGGAGGGGATTCAGAGAGGATTCACTGTACCTCATTTCCCACGGTCAGAATGACCTGAAGAGCACCCAGAAGAGATGACCTGAAGAAGAGATGAGTGTACAGGAGATGAAGCAGTGTCAGAAAGGAGAGGGAAAGGAGTGAGGCTCAGGGAAAAGAGTCCAGCTCTGTCACAGCTACAGAAGTGAGACAGCAAACCCACAGCAGCTCCTGCAGCACTCACTCTGCTCCAACTGCCCTAGGCTGTCTGGCAGGGGCTGAACTTGAAGCTGCTGCAGTTCTCCCTTTCAATTTTTATGCTGCTCTTCTACCTAGCAAAGTCACACACAGTCCTCCAAGGACTCACTTCCTTGCTTTGAATGCCTTCAATTCAAATCCCCATGTCCCTGAAGAGGGACAAAGACACAAGGAATTGCTCAGGGGAGCAGGAGATGGGAAGGAAGAGCTGCAGAAATAACTCTGGCCTCAGATCTGTAATTCTCACTTGGAAGGATCCTTGGGGCTCTCAGTGGCAGAAGGTGGAGGATGGCCTTTGCTGGGCTGTCTGTAACCACACAGCTACAAATACACAAGGAATTGCTGCACTATCTGTACTGATAAATTCCTGATATAGGTTTGGATTGCTCAGATTGCTCAGATCCCTGAAAAGTTTCTCCAGAAACTTCCAGCCCAAGACCACCAATCAACAATTTGGACAAGGTCACTTTATTTGAAGGCTTGGAGTGGGCTCTTCCCACCCAAGCCCATTTGACACACAAGTGTAGACACCATCAGAGATGGTGTTGGATATAAATCAGTGGAACAATCCTTTAGGAAATACTGCAATTGGGTATTAACATATCTGGAGAGAGCAGTGAATGCAATAAAGCTAAACAATAAAAATCTTCAAAAATGTTCCAAAGTGAAAGTCTTTCCAAGCATAATGGCAGTTGCAAAGTCACCTAAGATGTGAACAAAACAAAACCAAATTGACTTTTGAGGGTGTAACTTACTTGCTTGGTAATCACACTAAACAGTCACTAAAGATAAACTATAGCAATAGGACGCAATTTTTGGGGATAATACGTTCATATAAAAGAAAATCAACCCAGACAACTTAAAACAAGAGAGGGAGAGAAAAGGCCCGAGACAAGGACAATGCTCTGACCCCTTTCCATGTAAGCAAGTCACTCCCCAGGACTGGTAGGGACTGTGTAAGCACCAGCTGGTGAAGTGCTAACAGCTCTGAACTCAGCTCCTGCAATTGTGAGTAGCTCAATTCAGAGCACAAAACGTGTGGAAGTCCTCAGGGTCACCAGAACACAAGTGACCCTCAGAGGCAAGGGCTGATAGCTGAACAATGCTCTCTGCCTCTGCCATTCTGCATCAGGACTGTCACTAATACAGCACACCATTAGGAGGGTCTGGAAAATGAAAATAGGGATGGTGAATGAACCTTGGGACAACCTTCACTTTTAGGACACGTGGATGAAGAATTCAACTTAAAATAAAGCTTTCTAAAAGCCATGTGACACAGAACTGATGAGTGATTCAGTCAAGAAACCATATGTGATGCATTAAAACCTAAAGCAAGAAGAGGAAGGCAATTTAAAAAGAAATTATTATAATCTGAAGGAAGAAAGGAAAATAGGACGTGTGTGTTAACACAGTCTGATGGCCTCACCCGCTAAAAAGCCCCCGAGATTCTGCGTGCTGGAGGTATTAGATAACATCAGCTGCTCACAGTGTTGTCCCGGCTTTAAGAGCATCACAGGGAAAAAACCCTGAGCTCCCCAAACGGGATTTCACTGCCTTAAAGGCACTCATCTCTCCTCACATCTCCTGGCTCACTCTCAGCGCACCTTCCAGGAGCAAACGCACCAGGGGTCAGACAGGAACAATTGTCCTCTTCCCCGGCTGCCCCTGACTCATTCCTTTAACACAGCTCATTCTGGCCACGGCAGAAAGCAGCAGGATGTGACTGTGTGCCTTAAAAGCTGTGGCTGTATGGAAGCACAGAAGAAATTTAGCTGTGAATTCAGGAAGGACAAGGTTTCACCTGGATTTTTCCCCGCACTTGCACAGGCTGTGCTGGGCTTGCAGTTCAGCAGAGGTAGTACATTAGCAAATGGAAACAATGATGAGAAAAGGAAGAAAAAAAAGATCCAGAATGTGGCTGAAGCAGGGGCCTTATGGAGGTAGGTAGGGCAGCACTTTTCCAGGACAAACATCTTTGTTCTGGTTCCTGGAAATAAAAACAACACAGCACAGCAGGCGTGCAGGAATGAGGTTGAGATGTGGGCGTGGGCAGTAGCAGGGGATCAAGACCACCCAAGACCCACAAAGCCTTCCAGCCCAATGCCAGGAAGGTCTGGAAGAACTGACTGTGCATGATTACAAATTTAGAAAATTAGTTAGAAAATGAGAAACTTATCTGCAGGATGGGAAAATCTATTTACAAACAGGTACCCCCACAAAGCCTGGGCATGTGTGCACCCCACAGTCCAGGACACCCCAGCTGGAACAACTGGAGCCAGGACTGGTGGTCTCTCTTCCTCACCCTTCTTTAGCTTGTTTGCTTGCTTTCATTCATCTCTCTCTTTCTCTGCTCCCTTTCACCCCAGTCTTTTATCCAAAACCCACTGCTGTGTGCTTGCACAAGGAGAGCAGGGACTAAATCATATAAACTCCCATGCCAAGTGTGTAATTTACTAATGAAGCTTGGCAACCATTTGCAGACCCCCTGACTTCTGTTGTTCCTTTCGACCCAAGATTTCCACCCTGGGTGCTCGCTTCCCTTTGATGTTTGGATGCCACAGAGCCTCCTAAAAATCAGTCATGACTCCATGGCTCAAGTTTTCAGAAAGGGCTCCCTCCAGCTGTGTGAAATCTTGAGAGGCACTTAATGAATTAGATATTATTAATATTCTCTTTCAGCATCAGAAGGCAGTAATTAACTCTTTGAAGACTCATCCCAAACCCTGCTTTATTACTCAATCCTCAGAGGCAGCTATGTAATCTCATTGTGATTTTAAAGAATATCTTTTCAGAATAATTATTTTCCTTAAATGAAAAAAAAAAAAAAAAGAGGTTCAAAGTCCTGGAACTGCCTTGGAGTGTGCATTAGTGATTGTGAGACATGCTGTAAAGATTTCAGAGCATGAAACATGATATGCTGCAATACTTTTGCTGAGCAGATGCCTTAAGGAGGTCATTCAACATGCCAGGCTCTAAATGCTATTTGGGAGTGAGAAAAAATTATTTTCCCACTTCAACAAGACTTTAGCTTCCCTGTCATGTGGAAATGACCTTTTGTGCTCAGTGCTATTATTAATTTATTAGCCTTTTGAACGTCCAAATGTTTTGCAGTCTGTGGACTGCGTCAAAGTCCTGGCTGAGGGACAGGGCAGCACAAACACATGGTGTGTGCACCCAAATCCATGGATATATGTTTCAAAGAGCAGACCTTGTGCAAGAACACCTCTGGCTGTGTATTTTTGACAGTGAGAACAGCCATTTTCTCAGGCACAAACCCCCAAGGAGTTTATTTAAGTTATAATTAAATGTCAAACCTTATGAGTGATGACTATGTAGAAAAAGTGCTAAGTATATATTTCTATAGAAATCAATTAAAGGAGACAATGATTTTCTTTCCATTTAAGCTACATGACTCCATCATAAGCTGCTGCAGCTCAGTGCAGCTGTCAGCCCAGCCTCAGTGCCTGAACAATTGCTTTCTGTTCACCTGATGGAACTGTCCTGGATGGCAACAATTTTCCTCAGGGGTGAACTCACCGCCAAATGCTTCTGTGATTCCCAACAGGGAATCACGTATTCTTCCAGCAGATAGGAGGTTTGAAACAATCCCCTGAATATCTTTATGTAACAGGACTTGGATTGTGTCTCTGGTGTTGAATGTAGCATGATCTATTTTGTGCCCAGGAACAAAACACAGAATTTCTGCAAAGCAGGCTCTGGCTCAGCGCATCTGACTGCAATGCCAGGCTGCCTCCCAAACAGTTATTGACTGGAACTGCAGGAGAGGGTGGAGTTCAGCTGAGGGACGTGAGGTATTTAAAAGTTAGTGATCATGGACTCTGTGAAATCAAAAGGGAATGGTTTTCCCATCCCAGACTGGGAACCTAAACTGGTTCCCCCTTCATGGACTGTGGAGGTGATTGGTGATTACCCTGGACATCCTCACCCAATTTTTAATGAAATGAACTGTACTCTCCATGTTCCACATTGACACAACCCTTCTTTGACCATCCACTCTCATGTACTGCCCACACATTCCCCCAAACAGCATTTTCTCTCCTGCAAAATCCAATGTTTCCTTAGGAATGCTGTTCCTTCTCACTGGGAGTCACTGTCCCCAGGTCAAAGTCCATGTACCTGACACTGAGCTAAACAGCAGGTATCTCTACTGGCAACTTGAGTTCCACGAGTTTTTCCACCTGGGTGATTCCCCATGCCAGGGCCCTGCAGGGAAACCAATTTTCCTTAAAAAAAAGAGGAAGAAATTCTGAGAAGAAAGAGAGAAAATCAGAAAAAATTCTGTGACAACTCAGCCAGGAGGCTACTCCCCGTATGCATCCCTGGACTGCAGAGCTGAACTCCAGCACACTGCCCTGTCAGGAATAGACATGTCCATGTTTTTCTCAGGAAGCAAGCTGGAGTGACAGGTTCACAGTTTTAAGAAGGAAAGAATACATTTTGGTACAATATATGTGGCATTATCTTGTCCCATGAAATCACCATCAGCAATGCCTGAGCAGAGTTGTGATTGCAGGGCTGTAGCTGGTGAGCTGGCAAGGGGGGGAATGCTGAAGTCAAGGCTTGGAGCATTTCTTATCAACAGAGAAGTGATAAGCTAGAAATCATGAACCAGCTTCCAAGCCCCAAAGCCCTCCTTCAGGTCTGAAGTGGAGCTAACAACCTCGAGTCAGAGGTAAGCTGACAAGCTGGAACCAAACCTGATTATCTCAGCTCTTTCAGGCTCCAGCACAGACAGAGGGGCACTGTAATCCTACTGCATCTGCTTCTTGCCATGGGTATTTTATGCCACACTTGGGGTATTGATGAGCACAAGTGATGCACAGAATGAAACCTCCTCTGAAAGCAGCTCCAGTGGCTAGAGAAAAATGAGACTTAAGAAAGTAAAATTGTAGTTGTGTTGAAGTCCTCTTACTGCAGAGGCTGAAATGGTCTTGTGAAATACTGAGGTAGCCTTGGTACATTATCAGGTGAGATGCCCAAGGTACAGCTGCACAAAAACGTGTTTCAGCAGCTAGAGGATCACAGCTAATGCTCAGCAATCCATAAATCATTGTTATGAGATTTCTCTATGCAAATGAAATTTATATAACCCTCATAAATCGTAAAAAAAAAAATCATAAAGATGAAATTTTGCAGCCGCAATGTGAATTAAAGGATCCCTTAGCCTGTTTTCAAGATACGTCTTTATAGCTAATTAATTTTCAGATGGAGTGTTCTTTGGCTCACTAATGGGTAGTGAGCATTGCTGATTGATTATAAAATGAGCAGGAGGGTTTAAGAAGTGAGCTGTGAATGTAAAATCACTACCCAGCTTTGTTAACTTTGCCATATTAAAATTCTAGACTATGCAACTGTAAGAAGCAGGTATTAATACAGTACCTTTGATGAGTGTATTTTATTTATTTAATATCAACAAATTTCTCTTAGTTGGTCTGTAACATGGAGATCTATCAGCTTGTCCTCTGAACTGTATCTCAGAGACTTGAACTTTGAGAAATCCAGAATCTGGATTCTATAAAATATAACTTTATACATTTATGCGACAGGGTGGAAAAAACCCAACAAAATGAAAACCAGCAACTATGAAGAAAAGGAAAAGAAATGCAATCCATATGTCATCCTGCTAGGACTGCTCTCCAGAGCTGCAAATTTACAGGTAACTTTTATTGAGCCATCATTACCAACAGCGACAAGAGCATTTATCAAAAGGCCACTCAATCTGCGATGACCTGAAAACATCAGGAGGAAATGGGGGATTGTTAAACACTGCAAGCACCTGGTGAGAGGAAGGGGAAAATAAGGAGCTTACCCTCTTCCTCAGATTGCAGGTGAGCGTGAGGTTCCTCGAGAAGGAGTTGGCAAAAGCAGTGTAAAAGTCCAGCACTTTCAGCAAGGCTTCTCGCTTAATTATATGCAAATCGCAGTAGGTCAGAGCCCGAACGTTGGCACAGGCATGGGCCAGGCTGGTTTCCTTCCAGAAGATATCACCAAACACATCACCTTTACCTGAAAAACAGCAGGGCAAATTTGTTAAAAGGTAATTCTTAGGCAGAGTTTCTCAGCACACAGATGATTTTTTTACAACCTGTCTTATGCTACCAATTATCCCAACACAAGCTCCCAACCATGAAAACTAACAAGGGTAAAAGTTTTGAAATTAGCTAAGGTGCTTGAGCATCCTTAGCAGTAGCCCCAGGTTTTTAAGGTATTTATAGATTGCTCTGTGAAGTGTCACAAAGCATAAGAGCCAGATTGTAAAGGTCTCCGTGTAGCTGAGGATTCAAGTAATGGATTTTTCAAAGGCTACTGAATATAATGAGCCCTTAACTAATGTTCAGGTGATTGAGTATTTCAGGTGTCAGTTCCCAAGTGATTTAGGAGCTCAGGTCTTACACAAACCTTCTGACATCTAGGTTCTTTCATCCTCATGGTTCTACAGTGAGGGGCGGGAGCCAGCTTCCAGGGCCCAAGGACCACATTTTAAAGGACATTTTAACATTTTTAATTCAGTGTCAGTGGCAATACTCCTTCTGGAAAACCCACCAAAAGCCTCACTGAGACTTTTAACTTTTAAATAACCACCTCTAGATCTTAAACACATCCAAAAGTATAGTTCTAAACCCAAATTCATTCATTTACATAGAGGCTTAAACTTAGGTCTGTATTTCAATGTTTTCTGAGTAAGAGAGGGTTTGACACCTGAGACACCTACTTGTATAAATACCCTCAACCAGAGGGGAAAATTACACCTCAGGCTACTTCTGCAGTGTAGCAGAACAGCTGATTGAGGACTTGGGACTAGCTGTAGTCCAGTGCCATGGACAGAAGAGCTCCAGGGACTGGGAGTTCTCTGACTTAGCCCAGTTTTCTTTCTTCTGCAAGGAATCCACACCCCTTACACCTGTGCTAGATACCCAAGCAGGAGAAGAGGATGAGGGCACCAGATTCAAAATCACACTTCTGACCCAACCAAAAGCCCAGCATGGGTGGAGGTTGGTGATATGATTTCAGGTTTGGACCTTCTGGTTGTTCTGAGAAGAGGCAACAGAGAGCACACTGAAACATTCCAAAGCTGCCTCTTGCTGCCTGGGTTTGGCCAGCACCTTGGTGTGTGGTTTGTGGCTGACACCTCAAATCCTGAAGCAGAAACCATGGTACAAAGGGTATTTTTTGTTTCAGACCCCCAGAGATATCCCAGCTCTGTATTTTAGCAGTTATTAAAAGGGAGCTCAGATCAGTCAGCCAGTGGCTATTGATTTCAGGCACCTCGAGCAGCCCCTTGGTGAAGGTTAGGGATGTTACACTTTTGGCATAAAAAAGGTAATGGATTTTAGTATTTCCTCTTGTAAGAACTTTTAACATTTTGCTCCAGTCTGTTGTGGAAACACAGACCAGAGGGGTAATCTATCCAACCTTATTACTTTTAGGGGTCAGAGGCTCTATTTCTCTATTTCCATTTCTGCTTTTGGTATTGTATCCAGTAAAACATATCTAACATTTCTCAGACAGAGTGAAATAAAACATGCAAGTCTTTATCTTCCTTTCTCTGTTTTTATTTTCCAAAAAATGTCTCTATAACAGAATCATCCCTTAGAAAGGTTATAACTGCATCTCATTGAGCTGCTTTTGATTCTACATATTTTTATGTAATTAAATTTAACTACAATACATAACACAGCTGGTATAATTTATAAAACAAGGTGCTTTAAAACGTTTTCCTTAATACAGAGCATTTTCTGGTAACATTATAATTTATACAGTGTACTGTTTTGAAATTACCTTTTGCAGTTAATTGTCCTTGTCTCTACTTAGAGTTCAAAACCCAGTTTACAGACATGCTCAAAAGAGTTACATAATTTATAGAAAACAGTCCATCTCTGAAATGCAGAAAATTGCTTAATGGATTTGCTCTCTGAGGTGGACATAGGACAGAGCTGAGTCCTACTTTCAGTGCAGAGTGCAGTTAAAAGACAGTGGTTTTACCACTGAAATGTGAGCAAACCACTTGTTCTCTTTTCAAATTTAAGCTAATATGTAGTTAATTTAACCAAGAGGTTGAAAGCAGTGGATGCTCACCCCAAGTATCAGGATAACAGTGTGTTACAGAATCTGTATATAGACCATGGATAGATGAAATAATATTTATAAGTTTGAGAAAATCTTGGTGCCATTCCATGTGGCAGGAAGGTGGGACTGCACTAGTTGGGACTTAAGGGCTGGGACACAATGAACTGAATTTTTTCACTCTTCCATGAGCCATCACTCACTGGATTTGAAGGGTGAAACTCTAAACTCCTCTTATATTACGGTTTATACTCCTCAGAAAGTACAAAATCTTGGAAGCCTTTAAGGGATCTTAAATTTGACGTTTCCCACATATACTTCTGAGCTTGTCTGCTGGTTATAAATGTGCTAAGGAATGTACAGAATGGAAACAAAACCTACCAGATTCTCCTAAACAACGCCTCTTTTTTCATAAACACAGAGATTAATGCACTATACTTTATCCCTATTAACTGGAGTTCACTGTGCAGAGAGGTAATTTCTCACTCAGGACAAGATCAGAAGTTAGAAAAGGATTCTTTACTCAATGGGTGGTGAGGCATTGAACAGGATGTTCAGGGAAGCTGTGGGTGCCCCATCCCTGAAATGCTCAGGGCCAGGCTGGATGGGGCTTTGAGCAACTTGGTCTAGTGGAAGGTGTCAACCCTTTCCATGATTGTGAGGGTAATTTTACACCTTGCAACTAAATTAAAATGAAATTTTCAGGGTTGCAAAACAGCAAATTTAACTGGCTAGGTCTGACACAGCCACCCAGAGACACAGACAAGAATTTTTCACTTGCAGGGGATGTTCAGAGTTCCAGGGGAAGTGCTGCAGGGGCTGAGCTGGGAATGCAGAGGTGCTGATGCAGCCTGCACAATCTCCAAAGATTCTCTGGAGATTTATTGAGGCCTTAGTACATTCCCTCCCAAATCTGCCCTATCCTGGGTCCTGAGCACCTCCTGAATGGAGGCAAAGCTCTGGGAAACTCTCCTGCCACTGCTCCCAGTGCCCCAAGCATGGCTGGAAGAAGGAATGCTGTAAATTAAAGTGCAAGGCAAATACTTGCATACATTTTACACATCATAGAATCATAAAATCCTTTG
Source organism: Haemorhous mexicanus (assembly GCF_027477595.1). NCBI lineage: Eukaryota > Metazoa > Chordata > Aves > Passeriformes > Fringillidae > Haemorhous > Haemorhous mexicanus. The sequence continues at coordinate 59,798,653 of NC_082346.1, read as the reverse complement.
GGTTGGAAAAAACCTCTAAGATCATCAAGTCCAACCCTTAACCCAGCAATGCCAAATCCACACTAAAACATGCCCCTAAATGCCACATCTATAGAATTATGGAATCACTGGGTTGGAAAAGTCCACTAAGATAATAAAAGTTCAGATTTTTGCAACAAGAGGACATGTGAAGGGTGTTGGTGGCAGGCATAATTTTTGCTGAAATAGCTACACTGCTATCATTCTAAATAATATGTATGTGTGCCTGTACATAAAATATACCTATACATTAATGCATATTCACATCAATATATTTAGGGGCAATCATATGGTATGCAGCTTTATAACAGGTCAGGATATTTCTATGCACTGCTCTATCTTCTGTATTCTGATGACCTTGCCAAACAGATTTGGGGGGACAGGTGCTCTCTGCAGCCTTACACCATGGACTGATGTGCCAATTTGCCAGACAGGAGTTCATGCCTGGACCTTTCAGGTAGAAAAATTCTTAAGGGCTTTATGGAACCCCCCAGGAGCTTGCAGATGGAATGAAACACTCAGAAACACTCTGTTTAAACAACATCTCAGAATCCACATGTGTATTTATGCAGAGACAAAATTTATCCTCCTTCAGATGGGGACAGAAACTGAGCTAATAAATATCCTAGCAGAAATAAGAGCTTGATGAATTCTTTGGAAGAAAGTCTAGGCAGGCAGTTAAAGAATAAATTCTTTGTGGGAAATAGCACTGGGTAAAAACACATAAAGGGGACCAATTCTTCTTAAGGAGTTGGTTTTTTTTTTTGTTGCAGTCTTAGGTAATAAACCAGCTACCCTTTAACCATTTGGAAATATCTCCAAAGCCTCATCAGTCACACTAGCACGAGCCAGACATGATGAATGATGTTGGCTTTCCATCAGGATGCACTCAAATCTTACACTGCTCATGAAAAGCAAAGGCTGATGTTGTTTGAAGATCAGTAAAACTGTACCACAGAGAGAAAATGTTCATCCAATCAGCTCAAGGCCAAATACCACAAAGTGATGACAGCATGCACAAAAGTGGAGGTCATAATTACATATATTGGTGTCTACATTCATACAAATTCCTATTTTTGTGTATCTGCAGTGAAACCTCATGCTGCAGGCCAGACATGTCCCAAACTGATGTGGAAACCCAAAGAGCAGGGAGTGAATCAGCTCCTTTCACCCAGAGCAGCTCTGGGATGGGTCAGTGAGCAGTTCTGCATCTCCTTACCATGGCACACTGGGACTGGTAGCACAGGTTTACAAAATGATGCAATATATTCATGGAATAAAATCCATCTGTGGCTACTAAACACAAAAGATTTCCCTCTGGGTGAAATACTGTCCAATGGAGGGTTGGAAACATCCTGGGGAAGCATCACAGTTTCCTTACTTCACCTTCTTACTTTCTCCTGCACATCTGCTATTGACCACTTTTGGAGACAAGCTGTTGGGCTGGCTGGATTTCTGGGTGTCCTGGTTGGAGACAAATTTGGGAAAAAATAGGGGATACCAGACCATAAAGTCACCCCAAGACATTTGGCTTAGCTGAAATGGTGGTTTCTGCCTAAAGAGGGTATCTGGAGTAGGTGATGCAGTGGTGCAAATCCATCAGGTGCACTTCCCATCTGGGACATCACAGCCCAAGATGTGCAGAGATGATTCTAAACTGTGAGAGAGGTCTTCTTGCCCCTGTGATTGTTCTAGCCTCAACTTCTTCTGGGGCATCCAGAAAGGCCAGAACTTCCTTGAAAATCAGACCAGAGCTGGTCACTGAGCTGCACATAAACCCAGCTCTATGGGGCTGCATGTGAAAGGGCAGAATGACAGGAGAAAACAGCATTTCCAGCCTCTGAGGCATTGTCAAACAGTCAGTAAAGCAGCAATGACAAGAGACTGTGCCAAAACCCTGGTCCATGCTGGCAAAGGTACTTTGCATTATTTAACACTGTGCAACCTTCCCCATCTGTGTCTGGAAACACAAAGGAATTACCTTTCTTCCAGCATTCAGGACTGCTGCAAGCAGGGCCCAAAGTCCAGAAAGACTTTGTGCAAGTATCATCACTGCCTCACATCCTTCTAGAAGCCCCAGCCCCTAAAGACAGGTTATTTCCATTTTGATTTTATGTAGAATTAGGTTTCTATCCTTCTTGACTGAGGAAATAAACCTGAAAGCATGACCATTCCTACCACCTTGAAAATTCATAGGGCAAATCAGATTGCCTCAAACTGTTAGTCTGATTTAAAAGAACTGTACCACACAATTTTTAAATAATTTTCCTATTCTTGTGCTGGCAATATTTTCGAGTTCTGGCAGTGAAGCATGCAGGTCTAATTCAAAAACATATCAATTCAGAGAAAGAAATCTTTCTGACTCTGGAGGCTGTGGATCAAATCTGTAACACACTAGCTGGCATTAAATTAAGACTGATGTTTCTTATCATAATTAACCATCATGCAGAGACACAAAAAATATATTAAATTACAAAACAATATGAAAAATTCAGGTTTGTCAGCAAGAATGAATGACACTTTTGAACAAGCATCAGTAGGACTAAATCACACAATGGTAGTGCAGATGTCAACCCAAAGCTGCAAGATCTGACTGATTCCAAGGCACTTAAGGAGAACTGCACAGTGCAGATCAGCAAATCACACTAGTTTCAGACCAGTAACCCTTCAAGTATTTTGCAAAATACTTTCAGATTCAGCACTTAAAATCCAGCCTAAATCACATTAATTATTTCAGTTCTGCTAGCTGCAAAAAACCCCAACCCTTTACTCTATGAATCATTTTCCTCTTAGTTAATTTAGAGCTTTAACTCATTGGAACACAGGGGACTTTTCCTATAGATGAAATAGGACACAGCCTGCTCTGTAAATTGCTACCAGGTGCATGCTACTAACCTGGGGAAATGTTCACAATTAGTCTGCCTTGGTCGACTTCACATGGAAAACAACACAAAAGTTCAGTATAAATTAACAAGAGTTGATTTGACACAGGGGCCAATTCTGCCACCCTCATTTCACTTGAGAAGAAACCCAAGCTGCAACTAAACAAATTAAAATCAGGCAATTAGCCACTAATACTGTGAGATGGAACTGGACTAGCAGGTTTTCCTGTCACAAAGTGCACCCAATGCACAGTCAGTCTTGTCCTACACAAAGCACATGCCTGGCTGCCCAGGCATGGAAATTCAAATGCATGGACATCAAATATCATCTTGCTAATGCCCATGGATGAGAGCTATGGAGCTCCTGGGATTTCTGCCACTCAAATGGGAGATGCTACTTGCTCTTCCTCTAAAGAACTTTCCTCTGTGTGATTTGGTGGGAGATCTTTTATCAATCTTTTGACCTGCAAACACAAGTAGCATTAAGAGCAGTAAAAGACTCATCCCAATTTTCACCTGCCATACCAAACTCAAGAAACTTGCTTTACTCCTCTGATACTGCATCATATCCCCTTCCCAGATAAAAAATTTGGAAATACTGAATGAAGCAGACATTTAATAAGGTCTGGTTTGTCTAATAACAATTAACAATGGGTTACTCTGGAATTATATGCAGAACATGCAAATTAACATGTACTACATAAAGGCAAATAACTGAATACTATGGGATCAGGACCCTAAGTGTGGCTGAAACATGAACTATTACATTTATATTCATGTTGATTTGACTATCATACTGAGTTCACTCAGCAGCAACCCCCACCAGGATTCCACTGCTCAATATATTTTTATCGCTATGCAGCTTGAGCAATATTTTTGATCAATTCCTACAATCAACATCTGAACGCAGCAGACCATTATTTTTCTGCTGAAAAAACAACTTCTTTAAACCTTGTTAATCAATATGCCCAGTTTTAGTTACTGCACAACGTAAACAGCCAGCTGTGCAAATAGCAGGAGCTGGAAAGCAACTTTCAGAGCCACTTGGCTGGCACTGCCACCGATTTGTAACTCCTCATGAGGAGGAAATTCAGGTTAATTGCAGCAGGGTGAATTATGAGATGCCCTCTGGTAGCTGATGCCTCTTTTCATTAGCCTGGGGACTCCAAATCCCTGGTCCTCCCTGAGATCCTTTGCTGGTAACACCTCCCTGTGCAGAGCAGTAGCAGTTAAATTGTTTACTCCTGCTTGAGACGGTGGAAAATTACTGATGTGCCTTCTCAGGGTCACCTCGCTTGCTGGGAAAGTTTGGATAATTAGAGACAAGACTGTTTGCCCTTCTCCATTTTCCTGGCAGCTGCAGATGAGTTATGTTAAAATGTCCGTGTCTCCTTTTCCCCAGTGTAGCAGCACCCCAGCCCTGCACATGGAGAGCTCCCTGCTACAGCCAGGACCTGCAAAAGGTTGGACACTGCCCCCGAGAAGGGGAGGTAACTAATGAGGGGAACATAATGGGGCACCTGGATATCTCCTTTACTGAGTCCCAAAAACTGCAGGTCTGCAATTGGAGTCATTCTCTTACTGTTAGTGTTTCTGTAATGCTGATTACTGCAGTGACTGGGCGTTTAATTATCCACAAATGAGAACAAAATCAAACTGGGGGGGAACCAAATGTCACAGTGCTGCAAGCTGCCTTGTCAATCACCAGGCTCCACCTGATTTCAAGCACAGGGAACACCAAAGCTGGCACTGCTGAGGCAGGAAGAAAGCTGCTGAAAGAAAGGATGGCTGTTCCATGAAGGTGGAAAAAAAGAAAAGCACCTGGACAGGATGCCAAGTCTCCTGAGGACACCATTTCTGCAGGCAGGGAGGCTGGATGTGCCAACTCACCCCGGCTGGAGGCAAGGGAACATGATAAGGGAAGATGGACAAAGGGAAAAAGCAGCAAAATCCATGGAGTGATTCATGCCAGGACCTGAGGGAGGATGAAGCCCTGCACTTCGAACGGAAGCACGAATGTCAGAATGGGACATGATGGTTCTTAACCTGTTTGAATGTCCCTACCTGACTCACTTCTCTTGGATAGTCCACATTTAAAAATACATCAGACCACCCATCTATGGGTGAGCATGGTTGAAAAAAAAAAAAAAACACCCCTTCTCCCTCTCTCTTTCCTTAAGTAAGGCCAATAACACACTTCTGTTTTAAACCACATTGCTCCGTTATTTCCTCTGCAAGGAGCAGGGGCTGCAGACAGAATGTCCTGCTCATTCCTGCTCTCATAGAGGAAATTAATGAGGACAAGTTTCCAAAGGATACTTATTGCATTTCCTCTACTCTAGGTCACTGCTGGGAGGTAGAGAAGATGGACAGACTGGCAGCACAATCCACTAGTTGACTTTTCCTGGGAAAACCAGTGTGGCAGCAGATGCCTGGAGCATTCAAAGCAGGTACTGAGGTTTTCCCATTAGTCATTTTTTTTTTAAACCTGGTCTCCCCCTTAGGCAGATTCATGGTCCTTGTGCTTGAACGTCTCAAGGCAGAACAGATCAATAAAAATTATGTTTTTCACTGTCTGGTCTGCAGTTGTTGTTTCAGGTGCCACAGCTGCCACTAGAAATGGCAGCTTTGCAACTACATCTGGGAGAGATTTTCTTCCACAAGTGAATTTTCAGGACAAAATATCCCATAATTACTCAATTCACTATTCTGCTAAATAATCTGTCAGAGCATGAAAAAACTCTTCAGTGTGTTCTAGGACTAGAGGAAGCAGTTTATCTTGCTTCAAGTTACATTTACACGTTCTGCCAATCCCTGTAGTATATGATGAACACAGCTCTGAGTCATGGAAGAATTGAAGGCACTTTTGGTAATTAAAGGTAATTAATTTAACCAGATATGGTTAAAATTCTCTCTGGTCAAATGGGGATTAACATAGATACTAGATTTAATACATCTAAAAGGTAGAAACAAAAAGTTCTTACTGTCTTGCCATTCCAAACACACAATATTCATTAATAACTGCAATCAAATTTTGCAAATTTAGCTCTTAGTTCAGTAAATTACATACTTATTGTTTTCATTGTAAAAAACATTTATTTGTTTAAATACTGCTACTTCCTCTTAAGCCTTTTGTTTTTTAAATAACTGTAAGCAAATATAAGATATCATCACTGAGATTAATTATAAAAATGAAATGGTCCAGTGAACTGGAATATAAGGAATAATTTCCTATGGAAATTGTTGATTTAGGAGCTTTCATCATAATGACTTTACGTCTGAACATGGAAACAGATTCATTCTTACACTAAATCTCTCTTTTTTAAAATTGAGTGTACACTAGAATACAGAATGGTGCAGCAAGTATTTCAAAAGAGCATGGATGTGAGTTGTCCTGAGCTCCTAATCCAACTGGGAAAATCTAAGTGATGCCCTGGGGGAGCTGTTCCCATGCAGCCCCATCCACACTCTGCCCAATCCCACCCCAGCCCCAGCCACACACACATTTTTAGGGAAACATGTCAGGAGCCCTCTGGAGCCACCCTTAGAGGGAAAAAGCAGCACAGAGCTTCACTGGGGTCTGACAGCTGCCCTAGGACCAGGAACCCACTGGGTTTGCCCTCAGGGAGTGACAGCTCCACCTTAAGAGAAGGCAAATATTCAAGAGGATATGAGTTCTACAATAAATGGGCCTATCTATAAACAGGCAAGACAGGCTCTGGGTGGTTTTTCTGCAGAGCCACCAGTTTTTCCTCCACATAGTTCTGCCTCTGAGGAGGATCCCTGCCTCCACACTGGTGCTGACCACTCAGTCCCACAACATGGCACATCTTTCCCATTCCCATGCAAGCTAATGATGGTCTCCCCTGGGCTCTTTCCCGAAACCAGACAGCACAGTGGAGTGACAGGGTGATTCACCTGAATTCCCCCATAACTTAGACTCCTCATGACTGTGGTTTGGTACATTGTGTAACCCCATCCCTTTGCAAAGTCAGATCAGACTCTATTTTCTGTAAAGCCAGCTCACTACAAGCAAAAATTGTGCCTCTTTGCAGTGACTGTTTGCAGGTGTTATTTTGGGCTAGAACACAGAAAAATGAAAATCCCAGTGTGAAGGTTAATGTGGAAATCCTCCTGAGGGATTAAGATAAAACAATGTGCATTTCCTCAGTTTAAAACATGTCGAGCACACAGATGCCATTCTCTTCTGCTCAGAGACACTGTAGCTGTGACCAGTGAGCCATACTGGGCAGAAAGAGCACTCCCAATGGCACAAAACATGAAGGATTTGCTTCCAGAGAAGGATCTCTGGAGGCACAGCATCTCCATCTTATGACAACTGCTACCTTCCCGTAGTCCCAGCCAATGTTAGGCAAACTCGTTAACATTCAAACCTCAGCAAGAGGAAAACACACACAGACCACAAGCATTCCAGCAGAGATCACAGTACCTAAAATAGCCACCACCTCGTCGTCCTGGATGACTTCCAAGGATCCTGAGACCACAAAGCAGAGAGCATCAACGCTTTCCCCAGCGTGGTAGATGAGGTCCCCCGGGGCACAATGGATGGTCTGGAACTCCACGGCCAGGGCTCGCAGGCAGCCGTCGCTGGCCAGCCGGAAGGCAGGGTGCTCGTTGAAAACCTTCCTGTTCAGGTGCACGCAGATGTCTGCTCTCATGTCCTTGGGGCAGATCGACAGGACCTGGGTGAAAGAAAAGATGGAAAAATAATCAGCTGGGCATGTGACACCAAGGCCACCGCTGTTCGATATAAACCGGATGGGTGGGTCTGAAGATGTGCCTGGGGGGGATCTTGAAATCCATCCATCCATCCATCCATCCATCCATCCATCCATCCATCCATCCATCCATCCATCCATCCAATCATTTCATACAGCTTGTGGTGGGAGTTTTATCCTGATTTGGGGGAGTCTTTTCCCACCCATCTACTGCTTTCACTTCATCTGAAAGGGTGATGTGGAAGACAGGACTGTTCTGTTACACTCTGCTCACTCCTCACTGCTCTCACACTCATTTCCAGAGGTGGAAATGCTCTGTCCTGTCTATGGGTGTCCCTCCAGATCTGGTGCCCAGACTTTCTGCCTGCTGCTATGCTCAATCCCTGCAGGAGCACAGAACAGACACACAGAGCTGAAGGAGCTCGAGGACATCAAAAGACAGACTACCCACAACAGAAAACCACCACATTTGGCTCACACTCAGAAAATCCAACTTTCAGAAGTCTTGATGTAGTAACCACTTACCAACACATGTCCAAACACACCCAAGGCTCAGCTCAGTGAGTTATACAAGGAATTACCTGCTCAGGAGGGCCTACTAGACTAGAAAATCCAGAGATTGGAGGAAAAAGGAAGTATATTGAAACCTCATGAAATGTAAAGTAAAGGTGAGTGAAGAACTGTCCACTATGAAGATATCTCCAGTGTAGATCAATTAAATAAGACCTCAGCTAGTTTCTTACCTTAAATAGCTTTCCCTATTGAAACAGTAACACAAATACACCTGAAGAAAGAAAGTGAAAACCTGTGGGTTTTGTTGGGTTTGTAAATGTGTTTAATATCTGCACACCCTCCTAAACACACTAACATTCTCCCAGCCCCAAAATGCACAGTAGCTAATTGCACTAAGAAACATATAAAGCCTCTTAATGTTTTTCTAGTTTAAATGACAGAAAAAAGCATGAGATTAAGAGCACCCTGGAAGTCTCATATCAAGAAGACTGCAGATCAATAGTACTGATTAATTTCCCATCATATGGAATTAATCTGGCAGCTTGCTCTGCAGACAGTGCAGGAGACAGGGACACTGGGTTAATTAGTTGACTATCATGGAATAATAGCAGAGGGAGACTCTGGTAACCCTGACAAAGCTTTGAGGTAAATGGTCATGTTAATGAACTCAAGCCACGATTTTAATTTCTGTTTAATGCAGGAGAGGTATAAAACAAATTACTGCAAAGCATTATTAAAGGTCTTAAAGCACAGAATGTGAAAAGAATAAACAACTTCTATTTTAATAATAATAATTAGTCCTTTTCTTATTCAGATAGATCAAAGTGCCTTTGGGATCAAAGACATAATGAATGCAGAAAGGTGAAACAGAAGTTATTCTCCCATTCTCTGTACTATGACAGCGTGTGGTGAGCAGGGGCTACTGTACCCATCTGCACTAACCTCTTCCACTCCAAATATTCCCATCAATCCCAGAATACCTGGTAAAATTATAGCCTGGAAGTTTGCAAATGCTACAGGTTATTTGTTCCAATGGACAGCTACTCTCTCTTTCAAAACATGTGTTGTTTCTGAACTTTTTTTTTTTAATTTTCAGCCAACAGCCAGAGAATCTATGATCTTGTTCAGATAAAAGACCTGAAATACTCATAAATCTCTTCCCCAGGCAGGTGTTCGTAGAATATGATCAGGTCACCTCTCAATTTTGGAAAAACAAGAGAGACAGAAGATGCTTTTTCTTCCTAATATTATGAAGCACAGGCTCTCTTTGGAAACTTCCCCCTGCATGAGCTTTTCTCATTTACAACCAACTTCCCAGAGCTACCAGATCATTAGATTTTATTTTAGTTAACACAGGGTAAGCCAATTTGAGTTAATGGTATTTTTCTGTAACAAAATGCTGTACAGAACACATTAAAATCCCCTGCATAAGTATGTTTTATCATAAAAAATAGTAATAAACACATTTGACAAGGCATATTTTCTATAAGCCATCATTTGCATTAGTAATAGTATCTTGTCTGAGTCACTGTAGACCATGTTCTGTATCACATTTCCATAATTTAGCAGGGGCAAATGTCAATTTTACAGAAGTCTATTTACCTGAGTCATTCCATTTACCAGTAGAAATATGGGCACGCCTCAGCTTCTCAGTAAAAAAAAAAAAAAAAAAAAGAAAAATTACTTTTGAGAGTGATTGTTTCACCTCAGCCTTACTTGTGAATCAAACAGAAAGTTTGTCTTTATTACAATAAAACAGAAACATGCCATCTTTCTTCATCTCAGTAGTAACTTAATGAAAAATTCTGCTTTCTTTTCTACCATGATTGATGAATTTGAACATTTTTATCTACTCTTGGGCCTGAATCATGGTTATAAGTTTTTTATGTCCCTTTAATACTTTCAGAAATTTAAGTGCTTTTGACTTAACAAGGCCACGAGCTAGGAATTCTCAAACATTGCTCTTAAGAAAAATGTCTGTGTTCATACATGACTGATTACCAAACTTTAGCTTTTGAGCTTCCAAACTGCAAAAAAAATTGGTTAAACTGATGCAGAGGTTGTTCCTGTAAGATTCTGAGATGTTCCAAGACCCTTTGCTTGTCTGGACTGTAAAATAACTGTGTCTCTCAAGAATAAAAGCCACTTGGATGCAAAGCAAGATACCATTTCCTCACAAATACAGACCTAAATACAGAGTATTAAAAGTGAATAGTCAAAGAATTATTCTTTTTATAGACATGAGCAGCATATCTATCATTACATACTCTGATATGAAGAGACAAAAAAAAAATTCATTGCACAGAGAAAATCCAGTCTTAGAAAGCATAATTCACGAATTTTCTGATGTCATGATAAAGTGATTCTCCTAATGACAAATCACTGTACAGAGATATATGGAGATATCAGTTACAACATCAGCAGTGAATGAGTAATGATCTAAGAGTTAGCCAGGAACAAATATGCTTAATTTGATTTTTCTTGCCTGCTACATAGGCATTGAGAACAGAGAATGAAACAGATGACAAGTAAAACAAATATTTAATACTAGAAGATTTGGCAAGGCATTGTTGACTGCTGTAGATAAATGTAGATACATGTAGAGGAAAAGAGAGCAAAGAGAGACAATTGCAACATTCAGCTACATGTTTTCTGCATGCTCTTCAAATGAGCACTTCAAATTCAGATGAATATTCATGAAAAGGACCCCTTACTGACAATACAAAACTTTGGACACTCTTATAGTGAATTACTCTCACTGAGATCTCAGCATTTTAAGGCAGCATACAGCCAAAGAAATACAAACTAGTAGCACCGTGGCTGAGTTCGTATTGTGAACAAATGCACTCATGTGGGTGTAAATAAAAAAATCAGGTTAAGGGAGGGGACATCCTGCAATGCTCTGTCAATCTTTTCACTGCGAGGGAAATATCTCCAAAACATCGTGGCAACAGAACCAAAGCTCAGCTGCGCCATTGGTTCTGCCCTGTGTGTTCTTTAGGCAGCACAGCAAAAACCACCAGGACAAATTTCTAAAGAGGAGATTTCCTTGGAGATTCTGTGGCCTTTTGCAGTGAAACATTCAGTTTGTAAGGCAGGCAGGGTATTCAGGTGGCTGATGGCAATGCTTTGCTAACTGAGGGGTTTGCAGCACTTGGAGGGGACAGGTGCTTGTGCTGCTACAGAATTTGCTCTGTAATAAATCAGCAGCCACAGACTCTGCAGCCAGCTCTCGTCTACATGTCCAGGCAGCATGAAAGAACAGAACCTGCCACGTATCAGTGCAAAATCAGAGGAGAAAGCTGAATTCTACCCAGAGGAGTATCTTTCCTGGCTGTACCAACTCTGATTTCACCAGAAAAGAACCAAGGGTCCCTGAACAGCACACAGGTATCCACAAAGACCTGATCCCCTCCGAAGCTGAGGGAGGAGAAAGGAAAGCAAAATAAATAATCAGAATAATATTTAAATAAACCGAATAATATTTATCACTTTCCCTCTTTGCACAGGAAACTGAATCTCCTCCAAGTCAGTGTAAGACAATTGCTGAGCTCTGCCATCCCCACCTGGCACCCAGCAGATACAGACCCCAGCACGACGACTCCCAGAGCAAAGACTCAACAGCACCATCATCTCTAGATCATCTCATATGGAAAATGCTGACAGTGAGAGAATGGCTTGTGGTTGCTGCTAGAGATTGGGAAAGGCAGGAACCAGCTCTGGAAGACTCATAGGGAATTAGCACAAAAGGTCTCACAGTCCTTTCAGCTCAAAATCTGTAGGGGTGGGAAATTAAACTCCCCAGAAGGTTCCATCTGATTTTTTACCTCTCTCATCCATTTCCTCAGCATGTGCAGGCAGTTCAAGATAAGCTTCCTGAACAGCTCAAAGAGCTCTACAGGGAGCAAAGATTATAAAAAATTCAAACAAAAGCAAATGAATCAAAACAAAAACTGCACAGATTAAGAGTGCATCCAAACAATAACTTTTAGGATGGGTTTACAGGTTTTAGTAATTGCTTAAAAATCTTCCCCAGCTGGAAAACACTACAGGATGACTTAGCAGGTGTTACAGAATCTGTTAAGACTTGTCAACAAAAAGAGCAGAGGCCAATGAATAATGAACATTAGCTATCAATCCTCTTTCAGCACACAGGATTCCCACATTTTGGGGGTTGTAGGTAGGGAATATATTGACTGATAACCAAGCCAAGAGCTTTGACATTCTGTGGTGCAATAACTAGGACTGTTTCCTGAATGAGTAACTGTAGCAAATATCGGAGATACTAAAAATGCCAGCTTTGAAAATAAAGAAAATAAACTCCTCCAACCTCAAACACATTTGAGGTCACAGATAGGTCTTTTTATTTTGTGGAGAAAGGCCACTGTGGGTTTTCAGACATATTCAGCAGCCAGAATCAAGGTCAGCTCTTTATAAAAAACTCACAATACTCACTAGGCAGCTGACCAAGCTACTCAGATTTTTTAGAAAGATTTGGCTCATATGAGTATGGAATTCTATTTCAGGCCTGGCCAAAACATTTGGCACTGGATGGAGGCCAAAGAGTCAAAGGTAAGAAAACATCTGATTGGCAAATCACAGCATTTTTCTGTAATAATCAGGTAATTTTGTAAGGATCCCAAAGATGATGTATGGAGCTGAGCAGTGATTAACCCTGCATGCATTAGGGTGGTCTTTAGCACATCACTGAGTATCCTGGCCCTAAGAACTGAATGTCAGCAGCAATGCTGTGCTCTGTTTTAATTGCACTAAGATCCGAAGTCACTTGGATTTAAATGCTCTGAAACTGAGATCTGAAAATCACATCTAAGTTGAGTTTGGCTTGTTTTCTTATTAATAATATATGAGCTGAACCAGTGATTCAAATTGACAGATTTAGTGGTATCATAACAAAATTAACTTGTTTTTTAAACCAAGTAGCTGGTTAGAGACATTAAAAAAATCCCTGGAAATTGTCTGTAGAGTCCATTAAATTCAGTTTTATCAACGCAGATAGAATCTGGCTAAGGGTTTGAAAATCAGGGCAAGATGAAAGGCAGCAACATGTCTTTTAAGGAATCAAGTGGGTCATCAGCACAAAGGCTACTGGTATGTCTAATGCACTGAAAAGTTGCACACTAACAACATCCATGGATGACCCCAAGTAGTAGATCCCAGGTTGCCTAAAGATTGCATATTTAAAGGTTTTATAGTTTTCAGTTTTGTTGTCATAGCTACAGTAAGCAAAATTATTGCATAGCCTTCTAATGGGGCAAGGGATAGCACACTACTGGGAAATCTATCCTTAAAAAGCAGCTTTTTAGATAAAATAAGAAAAAGAAACATCAGAAAGAATGTGTCATACATCAAAGAATTTCTTAAGTCACAACAGTTTCTGGCACTTAAGGTCACCCTAGCAAGAATGGAATTGTTCAGTGCATTATTTCATTTTGTGCTTCTTCTGGAGGTGGCTTCATCTTCTCACATGCAGCGCTGCGTAAAGACGCTTAAAGAAATGAAGGATGAAAACAGATGTGGATAGACCTTCCCTGAGATGTGGTCTGGAACTGAGAGCTCCCCTTTGTCTGCTCCATCCCTTTGGTGGCAGTGCCCAGGAAATTGCTTGGCCCATCCACTCAGGGACTTACTTCCCCAGGAATTAAGCTCATGAGCAGCTCCACAGCCCTGGCATCTCCTCAAACAAGACAAGTTCACCATTTATTCTGTATTAATCCCAAGATATTACATCCAAGAGGCAGAGATAACTGTGAATACTCTTTCCTGGTCCTGCAGAGTGCATCCAGGAGGCAAACAGTCCATAAAGGGGAAACAGAAAGCCCCATCAGTGCACAGGCACTGCTCACAGACCCATGGGAAGGACAGTGAGATCTTGAGCCTCTCTCCTGCCTCCTACTCTTCAGAGATCTGTGGATTCCAACTGTACCTGTTCCCAGCTCAGCTCTAGGAGATGAGGCACAACTCCTTGTTCACCTCATTCTGACCAGCAAGGAATGAACAACAACTTCTGCAGTCTCTACAACAAAACAAAAATGCTTGTCCAAATGATTTTTACCTGCCCTTCCCAGCAGGGAACTGTGTGCAGCTGTCACAGCTAATGTTGTGGAAGTTCTCTTTGGCCACAAAGCCTGGCAGGCTTCTACTCCTGGTCATCCACAAGGAAATCCAGCCAACACTTATGGGCACCTCAGTGTGATGGGACATGGCAGGAATGGCAGCCTGGTTCCTCTATTTGTCTCAGGGCATCACTAATTATTTCTACAGCTCTTGAAGCTCTTATTAACAGCAAACATGAATAAGCTGCATTGTCCTCATGTAGATTCCTGGTTAATGAAGCTACAACCTGTGTCTATTTACCATAAACCCATCTCCTTTATGAAAGCTTGGCAGTGAATAATTCTAATTCTGTGTTATATTCCTGTGATTTCCATTTCAGTCAGTGCAATGTGGAATTGGCTTTCATTATCCCAATTGCCATTGATGTTCAGGTTGAAACTAAATAAGATTACTTTTTTCTCATTCAACCTATGGCTTTTCTGAAGGAAACTACTGTTAAAACATGACAGACATTTATTTAATTGCCTTCCGAGCAAATTGTAAGCCATACAACAGCACAAAGGTCAAGATGAGAAAATCTTTGGGTTTTACAGACATTTCAGAGTGTTATCATTAGATAAGACCTTGAGACATGTGCATGTTAGTTAATGGTTGTTCTGCTTTCCTGGATAATGACCTATTTCTTACAGAAGAGCTAGTATCTATAAATTTCTCATTTGCTGCCTGGATATTTTAATAAAAACTAAGATATTTGAATTCAGTGTGTTTCATATACCAAATTATTTCTGCAAAGATTTTTTAATCTATTTTAAAATGGTCTTATATATAGAAAGCACTGCCTCTTTTACCTTTCACAAAACAACCCCAGGTTGTGATGGATGAGAGACACTGCTTAATTTGTAAAAGCTTTTCAGTTTTGTCATGTTTTTAACTCTGCTTGTTATTAGATGAGTACCCCCAAAATCTGCATCACTGAACATAAAAAAAAAAAAATATTAAAAAAAAAATCCCATCTTGTTTGAGCCCCTGATCCACCAGGAGATAAGTGTCCATGTGTTACACATCTCATCCCAGCTGTCAGAGGAGGGCTCTAAGTGATTTAAGATTATGGATCAGAGGCCACTTGCTTCCCCTTAGGTAATAATAAATATGCTAATGCTTTTAGTGTCATTGTTAATTCCTTGTTTGTGAGCACTCAGAGACAGGCTGAAGCAATGTGGTCTGAAGGCAGGATTTAAAGATGAGTTATTCCCAAGGAGACAGGGAAGCCAAAATTCTGAGCTTAAAGCACCTCCACTTCAGTGTGGGAGACCAAATCCTCTTCCACATACAAGGAAAACACACTGAGGTTTTAAATTCTTTTCAGGACATCCTGCTACACAGGCAGCAAGGACTAGATCTTCACTTTACCTCCTCCACACTAACTTACACTTTGCCTTCAGTTCTCACGCAAGGACTCACCACTTTTGGCCACAATCTTCTTTGGGACTACACAATGACTGTGTTATTCAGAGATAAATATTTGAGGCAACAAATCAACAGATGTGAAGTAGTAGTAATTTCAATCAAGTTTTTAACTTATATTTTGATTTCAACCACATCAATTTAAAGTCTTTAGTTATCATAGAAACACACATTAACTCTTGCTCCATCAATGCTGGGATTGTTCAACACCACAGAAACCTATTGTAATACTCATATAAAAAAACTCATTCTTTCTTCTTTTCTTTAAATTTGGGGTTCAAAACACAGCCATTTCAACATGCTGAGTGACTGAATGAAATGCATTACAGATTTAGGGCAAATGATGTCCCAAAACACACTCCAGTGTGACCATGGAGATATATTTGGAACAACTTAGGATGTAACAGAGTATAGTAGGTTGAAAAACATCCTTGGATGATAGAAATTGTCTGACCTGTCTGATGGAAAACAAAAAGCTGAAATTCCTCAGTAATTATCCTGTTTCATGAGCACATGTGTGTTTTGGAGGATAATGAGAAGCTTAATGAAAAGTTCATAAAAATTAAGGAAAATAGGAAATCATGTGATGCAAATATATCCTCACAACAGACTGCTCAGAATGTCATTGCTGGAGCTTTGAAAATGAAACTGGCAGAAATCTCTTAGGTCAGGTCCAGGCTGTCAGAAGAAGCAGTGCAGAGAAGTAATCCAAGACCTGGAAGAAGAATTCCCTCTTCCAAGCTGGAGCACTGTCTGGACTCAGCAGCCCAGCTGCAGGTGCAGTGCATCCCACTAGCCCCTTTGTAGCCACAAAAATAAATCTGGTGTGACACTGGGTACCTCAGGGTCCTTCTGCTCCTATCCTCTGGCTGCTCTAGGTTTGGTGCAGATGGATGCAATTTAAGTGCAGAGGGTCTTATAGCAAGGCTTGAAGGGTTAGTGAAAGACCTGAGGCAAGAGAAACCACCCACCCTAGATGACCAGTCTCTAGGACTGTACCACTGTTTCTATGATTTTTCAGCTGGAATTTACAACAGTTTCTCATTTGTTTGGGTGATGTACATCATAGCACCTTCCTGAGTTGAGATAAATGTAAGACTGGCTGTAACACAGCTTCCCAAGCTTTTGCTAAAGGCAGGGTTTTTGCAGCAGAAAGCAAACTGCCTTGTCCTTGCCCTTGTACAACCCCTGGAATGTTCTGTGCAGGCACTACAGGCCACTGGAGCTGCTGCTTTTGCAGACTTGCAGGCTGAAGGGGACACAAAATACCAAAATATCCAACCCAGTGCTCAAGTTCTTACATTTCTCTTGTCTCTGTTCTTCTGTACCATGGGCTTTCCTGGGAAGCTCCATTAGCTGCAACTACTGATGTCCAGATGCAGAGGTTCCTGAAATCCTTCCACTGTTTTAAACTGGGTTTGCATCCAGGCCTAGGTTTAGGCAAGTCTTCACCAAGGGAAAATTGTTAAAAACCTAAGTCACAGATTTTACAGGTAAATTAATTATCTAGCTAAGCAGCCACTCCATCTTACAGACCAGAGAACAATGCTTGCCATGAGTCAGAGATTAGGGCTCTAACTGTGTTTTTATCATCTATAAAACTGGACATGCGGAAACTATGGTAGGAAATTTCAGTAATTAAAGCATAGGTTCTCCTAATTAACTGCAAAGCATCATTAAAATCTAATGAAACTGTAGTGGAGTAACACAGGACTCTGGCTTAATAGCAAGGAGATAAATGCAAATAGCAGTTGAATTTTCATGTAGTTGGAAGTTTATACAGTAGGACTGAATGCATTTACAGGAGTTTAGAATAGAAAAGCTCACTTTTAACACTTGTGAATCGGGATTAGGAAGTTAGGGTATTAGTGTATAAGAATTTAACATATTAAATGGAATACTGAAGCACAAGAATCAAAGAAATAAAGATTTTTGTTACTTAAAGTAGTTGTATTTGTGGTGGTAAACTGAATTTCACAGCAGATGATAAATAAAAGAACTGGTGTTGCAAAAACATGATGTAAGACTAAATTTTTCTGTGCAGAGACTTCATCCTGGCACACCTGAACAATCTGCATCACCATCCTGGACTGCACCAGAGATTCAACTGAAGAAAGAACTTTAAAGCTCAGCAAGCACATTTCAAGAGTCATCTGTCATCTGTCATGACTCTTCCTTAACTCCTTTGGACCCTTGGCCTTTAAGTTCTCAGGAAGGGAATCATGGATACTGGAGCCTGAATGCCTAATTTAAGCTGACATGTACCAGGTCCACAGGAGCCACAGGAGCATCGCTGATCCTCATTGAACAAAAATCTGAACCTAAAGCTGTTTTATCTTGCCTTATGTTGAAGGCATTGCAGCTGGAACCCTTCCCTCATCTGACTTCAGCTCTCTGAAATATCCAAGGCTGGAAAGGCTCACAGCACGTGCAGAGCAGAAAGAGAATTCTTGAGGACAAGCCATGAGGTCAGTCCTGGCACATGATGAATCACTTTCCAAGATGACCTCCTTAAACCAGCTTTTGAAGAAACCTAAACAACCAGGTCCTTCTGAGGGCTAAAGTCCTGCAGGGCTTCCACCCTGGCACGGATGCCAATGGTATCACATTCTCTGTGCCTCCCTACCAAAGGGCTGAAGTGCCAGTCCAGAGATTTGAGCTCAGGGAGATCAATCTCTCCTGCCATTAAAGATTATACTAATTATGCTGATGGATACACCTATGTCCTGGGCATCTGCAAAAGGTCCAAGCCAATCAAACTCATTTAATTGCAATGCACAGATGCCAATACTTCTCAGGATAATACTGATGTAGTTTAGACACCAAACTATGTTCTTGGGCTAATTTGAAGACCAATTTCCCATTGATTTTAATAGTTAAGTACATTAGAATTATTTAGCATTTAGACGAACCAAGACTTGAAAGCAGAAAACATTTACAACAATGAAAAATAAAGGCATACATTCCAAGCAGCAAAACAGTCCACTTTAAAGAACAACCTTTTTTTTTTTTCCAAACACAAACATAATAAAGGTGTAGCATGCAGTTAAGAATTTGTTAGTAAATTATAAGCTGCTATACAGAAGAAAGCACACAATGGACACAAACTCTTGCTATCTAAACTGTTACCTCAGGTACTCATACCTTTTCTGTGTCAATTCCTTTAGACATGGACCAGGTCGAGACAATGTAATCCATGACTCTTTCACTAAGGCCTTTTGGGACTTGATATAATTTTAGGAAATCCCTCACATTGTTCAGCATCTCATGGTACCGGTTGGTGTTGGCATACATTTGCTGGAAAATGGTGGTGACGTTTCCAAAAATAGTTGCATAAAGAAGAGCTGGAAAAAAAAAAAAAATTGAAAATAAATATGTATGCTCTAGTAAATGCTAATCATAATCCAAGAATAATGTCAGAGAATTTTATGTTTTACACTCTAACATTGGACATTACAGACTTTTCAGAAAAGAGAAATATTCTGGTATCTCATAATACCAGTGTGCTGCACTACTTCTGTTTTTGACATTATCAAATACACAGAAATGTGCCTGTCATTTTTAATAATCTTTACTCACGTACTTTATAGCAGAATTCAGCTATGCATTTCCATATTGCTTTAAAAAAAAACAACCCAAAACAACTGCAGCCTACAAATGGTAAGAAATAAACCACTGTGAAAGGAAAAAATGCCTTCTATCACTCAGTGCTTAATGTCTTCCCTCTACACAACCCATTTCTACCTCATTCCAGAAATCTCACTTTGTTTCAAACCAATTTACTATTGTACATCACCCCTATGTGAGAGGTGGCATTTTTAAAGAAACATGGTGTTCTCCTAAAACCTATCTAATAGAAGAACTGTACTCCCATTTCACACTGTGATATTTATGTGTCCAGGTAGAAATCAGATGTCGAAGTTCATCACAAATACAGGATTCAAACCAAACAAAGTCACACAATGTGTAGCATAAATGAACACCAGATTTCTGTTTAAGAAAACAGAGCAGAATAACAGTCTGTGTGATGCTGCAAGGGCAGGTTTTTTCCTTGCTTTTCTGATTGCTGTGTCATATCTGCAAGATACAGAAAGATTTTTCTATAACTCTGTATCCACTCAGACATACATCAACACTTAAGAGTACAAGCATATGGATTATAAGAAAGTTTAGATGGATGAATGCCACATGACTTTTTTTATTTCTTCAGCTTTCTCTGCTCTTTTGGACTTTTGCAGCAGGACAAACCTGATGAAATACCACTTCTCTTAAGTGCAACATCCCTCACCCTTTTGAACAGTTGCTGATTTATCATGCACTCATCTCATCAGGTATGTGAGAGCACAATATCCCTGATGTTAGATGTTACTGCAAATCATTATAAATGTATAGAGGAGCCCCAATTGCCTCCAAAATGCTGGTTTTCTGCAGAAGTAGAATTCCTACAACTTCTAACTACAGCTAGACTGCATCTGCAAATCCCATGCCTACAACCCAACTGGCCATGCAGACCTACCCAGAGCACATAGGCTGATTAAAATGTGCCCTGCAAGACTGGCACAAAGAGATGCAACTCTGCCACCTGCCAGGTTGGAAACAGCTAAGGATGCCATAGTGAAAACAGCTTGTCTGAAGCAACTGGCACCGATTACCTCCTCTTGGCAGAGAGGATTTGTAGAAAAATATAAAGTAAAAGAATTCTGGTTCTGTGTCTCATAACATAGGGTCCTGGAAAAGCTGTACTTAAAAAAAGTTTCTTCAAGAAATTGTGAGTAGAATAAATTATTGTATCAAGCACACAAAAACCCTTTAAACACCACCCAGCAATACCTCACTAAGCCAGAATCCACCAGGCTGTGGAGACTGCAGAGACAAACTCAGCATTGTTTCTCTGTTGGAAACAGTAAAAATGGTTGAGTTCATCCAAATACTCCACTTCTCTCACAGGTTACTGCATAGGGAATCTTTGGCAAAGAGTTAAATGGAACCCATTTAGATGTTCACAGCTTTGGAGCTGTGCCTCAAAGGCTCTCCTCAGTTGTGGTGCTCTCCAATGCCCACACCCTGCTGAGGGTGCTTTGCAGGTTTTGGGGGGACAGAAGATTTTTCATAACTTAACTCTCTCTGTAAATCCTCTCCCCATCCCCGTTCTCTACAAGATAACTAGAAAAGGAGGTCATTTATAAAAAGGTGATTTCATTATTTTACAGGCCTCGGTATGCAACAAAAGTTTGGAGATGCTGACAACCATCTAATGCTGCTGTCACCTTCAAGGGGTTAAGGCTTTCCATCAATAACCCATATTGTCCATAATTAGCAAGTGAAGATTTGTCAGAGAATCTCTATTTAACGAGCAAATATTGAAGTGACAAGTGTGAGTCTTACCCCTCACCTATTAAAAAAACAAAGGCAGATAAGCACTACCAAGGGCATTTCATTTTTGCTGTATTTTAATTATTTTTGGCAGGTGGAATTGGCAGTAAAAAACATGTGCAAAAGGTTCTGAAAGAAAATAAAATGCTGTGCCTCTCTTTACAGCAAAAGTATTTAAACAACCTCTAAAGAAATCTCTGAAGTTATTCATACACTTAAAACTCAATAGTTTTAATTTAGTCTCTCCCCTTACAATAAACAGGAGAGATCAGGTTGAAGGTGAAATTATCCAATTTCATGAAAAGACTCCTTAGGTCAAACTGCATTTATTCACCTCCTCTTTAATGACTTGAATTTCTCCAAACATTTCCTGTTATGTTCCTACAGTCATGCAACACTCATTAACTCAATTGTTCTATGTGTGTAGATCTGGAACAGTCTTCACTAAATTTTATAGAGATAAATTTGGTGTAATGATGCAGAAATATTTTTTCTCAGTCCTAAAGGTGAGGTAAGTGGTTCAACTGTAATCGTGGTTTCCATTTTTATTCTTAAGTGTGGAAAATCTCCCCAAAATTACATACAAGAACCCAAGTACTATATATTTTTATATAGAAAATGTTACTACATTTGAACTTTTATAAAACATTTCTGAATGATTTAGCAATGGTGTTACATAAATGTTTTAGCCTATTTAAAAATAAGGAACTTTCTGGAAGAAAAAATGACTCAGACTTACCTAAATAATCCCAAAGCATTTCAGACCTCTTCTTATCCTGACTGTATGCTAAATACATCCAGATAGGAACATCTGCCTTAAGGAACTGAAGGCTTAATTGAGATATCTGATTTTCCTTACATCCAGGAGTATTATTAATCCAAGCATATACAATGTTCCTCTAAACTGCAATTGTAAAGAAGATTAGTGAGGGGGTACCAGCCTCTTCTTCCAAATATCAGTCAACAGGACAAGTGGAAATGGCCTCAAGGTGTGCCAAGGGAGAGTAAGATTGGAAATTAGGAAAACTTTCTTCACTGAAGGAGTGTCCAGCAGTGGAACAGGCTGCCCACAGCAGTGGTGGAGTCACCATCCCTCAAGGGATTTAAGTGACGTGCAGATGTGGCACTTGGGGACTTGGTTTAGTGGTGGGCTGGGCAGTGCTGAGTTTATGGTTGGACTCAATGACCACAGAGGTCTTTTCCAACTTAAATAATTCTATGAAGCTGTGATCCTGGAAAAATCAAGATTGCCATTTCTGCATGTGAGGCTAGCTGTGACTTCTTCTTTAACTAATTTTTGAAATTAGCTATTCCTGCAAGATTTTTAGATAAGAATTATTAAAGTTCTATCATTCAGAAGAGATTAAATAAAAACTCCAACATACATTTTTGGCACTGGGTTTGCATGGCCTAATTTTGTACTGAGAGGGTGCCTTCTGTGTACACAGGAGTGGCTTCTGTGAGAAGCTGCAGGAAGCTTCTTCCACGTCCAGCAGAGCCAATGCCAGGCAGCTCCAGGACAGATGTGCCACTGGCCAGGGCTGGGCCAATTAGCAATGATGGTAACACCTATGTGGTATCATATTTAAGAATAATAAAGAAAAAAAAAAGGTATTGTACAGATGTAACTGCAGCCAGAGAAGAGAAGAGTGAGAATATGTGACAGGATCAGTTCTGCAGACACCAAGGTGGGTGTCTGGCATCCAGACAGGGTCAAACCACTACAATTTACTAAATATAAATAGAGAGAAACCCAGTATCAAATATCTGATTTATGTTTTTAGAAGCTGAGCGGTTTTCTGTTATTTCTTTCCAATTTACCTTAATGCATCTGCTCAGACTGCAAAATGTTTGCAGGCTCTGTTTGGTGCAACACCAGGCAGGGGCCATCTCCTCCACCAAACAGCCTCGCTGAGATGCTGCAGCAGCAAAAAGCTGCCACTTTCTTAACAGAAATAGCTTCTCTCAGATCCACCAACACATTTCAACCAAGTTACTACTTGGGAGAAAATAATCCTGCTAAGCCCCCTCCCTCATCACTGTTTTATAGCACTTTTTTGATGCCAGCCCCAGCCTCCCACCTCTCCCCCTCAGGGACACTACTGTCTGCCAGCTGTGCCAGTGAAAGCACCAACACAGCCCTGTGGTTTTACAGCTCTTCAAAAGGCCAACCCTGATTCTAAATCCCTGGCCCCACTAAATATTTTGCTGTAAAAATACTCTCCCCC
Source organism: Haemorhous mexicanus (assembly GCF_027477595.1). Taxonomy (NCBI): domain Eukaryota; kingdom Metazoa; phylum Chordata; class Aves; order Passeriformes; family Fringillidae; genus Haemorhous; species Haemorhous mexicanus. The sequence goes on along the minus strand of NC_082346.1, from coordinate 59,775,361 downwards.
ATCCCAGCAATGTTTTACATCAGTGTTCAATCACTGTTTTTCCCCATTTACAGGGAGATGCCAATACCAGAGCACACTAACTTTTACATTTTTCTTCCAAAACCATCCAAAGCATTAAAGAAAAAAACCTTTCCTCCAATAACCCCTGCAGCCACATCACTGTATTGTCCCAAGACACATAATCCAATGTATTCATCCTCCTATAAGAGTGCATTGTCACACCCACTTTGCAGAGGAGAAGATAATGAGCAAAGCTGGATTCAGCCACGAAATTCAGCTCTGAACTCCTCACCAAAACCATCTAACTGCTGAAATCAGGGGGGAGTTCCAGACAGTTGTGTCTGGTCAAAAGCCCACCATGATTGCAGGTTCCAGTCTGATTCCAGCAGCAGCCTGGCCCACATGTGTGTCCTGAACTGGGTGGCATTCCTACATCCCACTCTGCAGCCACACAAGGTGCACAGCTCCTCCCTGGGTCTAGCTGAGACCAACCCCTGCCTTCCTGGCCCAGCAGCTTCACAGAATTCACAGAATACACAGAATTCACAGAATCAGTGGGTTGGAAGAGACCATAAAGATCATCAAGTCCAACCCATGCCCCAACATCTCAACTAAACCATGGCAGCAAGTGCCACATCCCGTCTTTATTTTAAACCTTCCTGACGCTACAGTAGTGCAAATACTAAATTAAGATAATAGTGGTAATAAAGATAGGCCTGTAAAATCCCTGTTAACATTGATATTTGTTTGACAAGAACTAAATGAATATGTAAATTAGATGACTATCAGTACTGAAGTGTAGGAACTCTCACTGTTCTTCCCCCCTTCCAGGGGACCCTGCACAGAAGGGAGGGACAGCTGCTTTGGAGGCAGTTGGGCATTTGGCATTCCTTATGCATTAATTCTTATTAAAATGAAGGCTTTCAACTGCACTTGTATGGTCAGTCACTAATGTTGAAGTGGTGAACCTGGGAGCTTTTTGGGTTTTTTTCCATGAGCACACTAAGTTAATGGAACATACTTACTTTAAAGCTCCAATGCCTCACCACCATGCAGATGTGATGACCTGACCACCTGCACTTTTGCACAGAGCTGCATGCCAAGACTGGCTGAAATGGTATTACAAAACACAGTCTTAAATTAAAGCTAGCATTGTCCACAGCAATCAGTGAGTTTGGCTTCCAGTCCTGTAGCAGTGATGGACAAGAACTGGGGTTGGCTAAGGTTATTCAGCAGCACAGACAAGAAAATCCCACATTTCAACCCCCTGAAGATGAGGGGGCAAAGGCTCCCAGGTCTGATGCTAAGTAGCTTCAAATTAGTTTGCACACACATTCCCTGCCCAACATCCCCTTCCACATCCACCTCAGGTTATCAGATTACTTTGTTCCTTCACTGAAAAACAGTGCCAGCCATCAGAAAGAGAGCCCTGCACAGGCTCAGGGGGTTCCTGTTGGTATCTGGATTGAATTTCCTGCATTTCTTTCCATCTGAAAGCTTTACAGGTCTTGGGACTGCCAGGGTCTGCTTCTTCCTCATCACATTAGTCAAGGGTGTTAAACAACATATGGGAAGGCACAGCCTGAAAAATGGTGGCAATTACACCACAACATGCAGCAGGGCAAACAGCAGTACCCTGTGTTAAGTGAATGGAAAAAGCATCACTTTGCTGGAAAAAAACCTTATTTTGCAGTGAAAAGGCCTTAATTCTAGAATCTTTCTCTCTAAGAGCTCTGAAGTAAAAGGCTGATTAGGGCTTCTTTTACACTTTTCATATGCAATTGAAATTGGGTTTAATGGGTCACAGCTTTTGAAGGTGACAGTTGGGGCAGGAATATTTAACTTACCATTTAGCAGAACGGTATGACACAAACTGAGATAAGAATTACCTAGTGAAATGAGTGAAACTATTTTTTATAATAATGCTTCATCATTCCTGTTTCTTCAAAAAGCCATCACCTCCCTGCCAAATTACATGTCTAGAATTTCACACACTGCACAAAGTCCTGTGCAAAGGTGAATGGTAATTAAAACACAATCACTTCCCTCAAGAAATTACAGTGGGTGCAGGAAGAAAGTAGAGGAGCAGAAGTTAACCAAAGATCATGAGAATTACATTTACCATGAATTCCAGCAACTTCTGTGCCTCTAGCACACTTTGCTCCATCCTTATTTATCATCTTCTCCATTTTGAATATTATCTCCAACACTGCCTCATTTCCATGCAAATCTCTCCAGTATTTCAGAAAAAGCTGAATTGTGTCTGTTAGACAATCATCCACCTATCACATAAATCTTTCTCTTTCCATTCTCCATCAAAAAATTATTCCCAGAGTGCTGTCCATACTCTTGTTACTGTCCAGAACTAAAACCCAGGGATCAAAACCATCCTGTGCCTTCCTCTCTGTTCCTCAGTGCGTCAAAACTGTCACCAATAACAAGCACAGGACACAAAGGGTCTCCAGCACTACTGTACTGCAGCACAGGAACCAAAGGGATCATCTCAAAAAAAAAAGTTTCCTGAGCAAAGTTGGCAGCTGTCAGTATCCCTGTGTGAAATGACTTCACAGCTCCTTGCTGGATTTGAGCTGCAAGGCTTTTTTCTCTTGTTGATTTTTTTTCCCCTTTAATACTTTTAAAGGATTTCTTTTTTTTTTTTTTTTTTTTTTTAGTGGGACACCAAGTTCTTGTCACATTAAGATGAACTCAGGATAGCAATGTTGCTGGAGGCAGGATGCCAGAACATCACTTGCACACTGAGAACACCACCTAAATTGCCTGTCTTGTTAAAATATAATGGAAAGTTTGTAAACACACCTTCAAAGTACTACACTGTATGAAAAGATGCTTCTGGCTCTCTGCTCCTGGGCTCTTTTTTTATGTGTATGCCAGTGCAGAAGTTTGTGCTGTATAAATCTGCGTGGTGTGGTTTAGATACTCATAAATATACATATATAGATGTACATACACACATACAAGGGTAAAGGTGAATGAACATACAACATCAGTGGGCTTGGAATTCTGGCAGGCGCAAATTTTCCTTTGAGTCTTCTAATTTGCTCGTTCTTTCTAGTTCTTTAAAAGCCAATTTTGCTTGTTCATTTACTTAAATGTTCGGTTTTATCTTAGCACAAATAAAAAGAATGGATTTGGGACAATTAAAGGAATTATTCCAGCTATAAAATACAGGCCATGTACAGCCCTGAGAGATGTGGTAAACACACCTGTTACCACAACAGTGAGTAGTTATACAGTATCTGTCTGAAAATATTAATGAGACAGAGAACAGCTAAAGCAATATTGTTTCTATTCAGTAGAACTCAGCCTGAACTCTGTGTGAAGATGGATTTTTGTGAGTAATTACAGACTATTTTTAGGAACAAAGTAAAATACTTAACCCTTAATATTAAAAGCCTCGAATTTGGAGATGATGTTTCCATCCTATTATTTTCAGAGTAATTCTGCTTCATAAAATGACCACAAAACTGCTTCACTCAACTCAAGAATAATATTTCTTACTCATCTAAGTCATCTACAGAAGCACTTTCCCTCTAATTCTCTATCCAGCAAATTCAGCGCTTCGAGACAGAGCTTAGCAAACTTTTGTATCCAAAATTTTCCATCTGATGCTGACAGATTAGCTCTGATTAAATTTCTCTTCCCTGACATGTTTGCACTAAAACCAATGGAGAAAAAAAAAGTTTCACAAAAAGTTGAAACAATTCACCTCCAGGTTTTATAAAATTAAAACCATCCACCGCAAAACATTTTTCCTCCAGTCTTTTAATTTTAAATATTAGAAAGCTGAACAATGGAAGAAAATCACATTTTGATGCAAAAAAAAAAAAGAGTCTTAACAGCCTAAAAAAATAGTGGAACATTCACTATCTTCACACATACCCTCAGTTTATATCACAATGGAATATTTTCCACAAAACCAAGCCATGAGTTCCTGGCACACTGCTAGCAATAAGGGCCAATCCAAACTCCTTTTTGCCCAATTTATTAGCACCAGATTTCCATTTTATCAGTACATTTGTGCACATGACTGGTGTGAAGCCTGCTCCCCACTCCCACACTTGGGCAGAGCTCAGGGCTGGCCCTCAGCACCTCTCCTTTTTTGCTAGAATAACGCTGGTTTTGTCTAAAAAATTTCACACCAACATTTTCAGACTTTCAAGGTGAATTAGCTTTACTCTACTTTGATTATTCACTCTGGGAACCTGTCCTCCATGGCAGTATTGATTTAGCTGTGACAGATGCTGAGCTGTCACCAAGCCTGACAGCTTCTTCAGAGCTTCCTCTGTGGCTGTCTTGTAGAACAGCCAATAGCCAAGTGAAACCCAACTGTGAAAACAAGCACGTTTCCCACTTTTATACTCTATGAAATCCCATGTCCTGCTCTGTGCTGCATCCCTCTGGGAGGAGGAAAGAAGCTGGCCTCTCAGTTTGGCACTCAGCAGTACCAATTAACCCTTTGTGTACTCAAAGCACATCATCCACCCCCCTGCCTGACACGTTGGTGGGATCGCTTTTGTCACAGGTCTGTGGCTTGGCAGCCACTCAGAGCTGCCACAAAACCACTTCTTACAAGGGGAGAAAGCTCTCTGGGGAAGGTGAATGTGCTTAAGAAAAAGGTTTCATTCCCAAAACGATGTTGATTTGAATTCCAGTATATCTGGGGAGTTTTTACAGCACTTCAGAGAACACCTATAGTCCTACGAAGATTCTCTGTGCTCACCTTGCAAAGTGACATAAAGCACCCTTGTGCAGGGCAAAATGGCAGGCAACACCACAAAAATGTTTTTGCATTGTTCATCAGAGGATCACAAAGCCAGATAGTAATATGTATTTTTAAATTATTTACCTATTTATTTATAAATTTATATGTAGAACTGGACATCAGCATTCCAAAGGCTATAAAAAGATCTGTTTTCAGGTGAAACAAGCTGTCCAAGTACTGTACTATTCACATTACCTCCACTTTTCTCCACCAGTCCCACAGCTCTGTACCATTTCCCTCTCTAGAATACCAAAAATAATAAAAAGTCCTGGAAATATTGCTAGCACACTGCACAAAGTCCTGTGCAAAGGTAAATGGTTGCACAGGACTAGCCAGCCATCGATGCTAAAACATTGCTACCCATCAATGTTGTTCTGGCAGAAAGGGTTTGAGAATATTCAAAAGAACAACAAAAGATGGCATATACTGTCAAACTAAGACCAAAAAAAAGCCTGGTTTTTCATTTTGTCCTGTGCTTGTATTGCTGAACTCTCCATGACTATGTGAGACTGGAAAAGTATCTTTATTTCCTGGCAGCAGCTCCTGGAGCTCCTCTCCTCCCTATCCAACTCCTTCTGATCAGCACTTGTTTCTACCTTATTACCTCTCTGTTTTCTTGCTCACTATTCCAGGAAGGAGATGCTGCAATTAGATTTGCTGCATTTCCATTCCTACATTAACACTAATTTCACTGAAGACAATGAAATTACACTGGTGTCTGGAGAGTGTCTGAGGAGAATAATTGAGTGTATTTTATCACTTTCCTTTGACTTTTTTGATGACTGTTTCGTGGCATTTTTAAATGTCCCATTTCACTAAAATGCACTTACTCTGGGATGCTGCAGTGAAGTTGCTCTGTGGGACCATGGAGTTCTTGCTGTAAAGCTCCAGACAGTGCCTGGAAGATGCCAGGGATGTGAACACAGAGATGTGTACAGTGATAAATATGACAAGCAGCACCACACCAACTGCTCACCCAGACAAAACCCATCCCCTGACTGCAGGCCCCTCCAGATATTTATGAGAAGAGCTCAAGAAAGAGGGTGCAGAGTGCACTCCTGCCCTGGGCCACTCCTTTCAGGTTTCCACAAACCCAGAGAGCCCAGGGACTGCACTCACACCAACCATCTCAGCCCAGAATATTTAGTACCATTTCACAAATCCATTTCTGGGTTTTTTCCCTCACCAAAACATTAATTTTTTGTGCTACTCTGCAAGCCTGGCTGCCCCAGCCTTTACACTGACCACCCTCAGCCATCCTTTCTAGAAAGTGACTAATTGCTCCTCTCCATCTCCTTCGCTCCACTCTTGATTTTTTCAAACCATCGCCCACTCTGTGTTTCCAGCCCTCACGCCCTTCCTCATTCCTGTCACCTTTTAGACACCCTTTTTAATCTTACAGCATCTTGCTGCAGAGCAGTGCAGTGTGGTGCAACAACATTAATTTCAATTGCCTGCCCAGGAATCCTATTTGCCTTCTGTTGACTGGTAGTGAATATTGCACAGATATTTCCAAGGAACTCTCAGCAGCAAGAGTCAGGTGTCATCCCTCAGTGGGAACTGCTAATTTAGAAAACATTACTGGGTAGGTATAGCTACCTACACATTTGTGTGCACTGACACTGAATTTCAGCAGTCCTTTTCACAATCACTTCTGTGGTGGGATAGCTGGACCAAACCAGAAACCCTGATTTCAGGATTCAGCAGACCTGCAGCACAAGGGCGTTTTCTCCTATGCTTCTCCTAAGCTAAGTTGTCCCCTAAGCTGCACTTAGATACAAGTATGAGTTAAAAATAGAAGTCTGAGCAAAATTCAATAGTTTTAAAAATTTTTTAGGTTTATGCCAGTATCACAGCTTAGGTCACAATAATTGGGAAGATTTTATCATCTTTCTACTACAAGCAGGACTGACTATTTCCCAGAGCATGACAAAGCTGTTCTTGGATGTTACCCAAGAGTGACTAAGCCAACCCTGAAAGTCCAGTGAAAATAAACAAGAGATTTGACAGAATAAAAATATCAAGATTTGACCCAACAGTTATAACAGTTATGGGATGGGATATCTCTCAAGCATTAACTCTTTAGCAGCAGGAGAAAGCATGAATTTCTAAAAGACACGTTCAGCCCTCCAGTCTGGCCTGAATGTGCCATTAACACTGAGCATCTTGTTCTCTTTATTCACACACCAGTGAGATCAGCCACAAATGCAAGAGGGTAATTTCAGGGGCCTTGATGCCTTTGACATATTTGTTCACATGTTAAGAGCTGAGGCAATGACTGCAGGGTCTCCCCCTCCACTTATTTTGCCACCCTCAGTTGTTTCTCAGCCATTGCAAGGCACTCATAGCTGGTCACGTGTGCCAATAATGTCCTTTTTTAGGAACAACGACATCTGAAATTACACACAAAACAGGCATTGCACATGGAATGGGGAATTTGACAGTATATTCCTGCTTTTTGCATGCTACTAACCACCTGCAAGTATCACTCACTTTGAGTTGTCCTACCCTCAACTACTTCTGAAAGAAACTGCTGCAAGCCCTACAGGATGGAGTCTTCAAACCCCAGGAAAATGATATTCAACAACCCATCTATTAGCACATCTCTTCAGGCCTTCCAGCCTGCTTCTCCCCAAGCCTCTGCAGTATAGTACATTAATTTTATACTGAACTATTAATTGCAGTTGACTTTGCAAAGCTCTTTTCTTTACATTTTTTATTCAGTTTCGCAAACCCAATCCCAAAGGAGTTCATCTTATTCCCCACAGTTGTTTGATCAAATTGCAAATATTTCCTTTAATCTTTTCAGGCGTTCAGATTTATTAACTATGGAGCAGAGCCTCTTCATCTCCTCTACTGATGGTCTGGGAGAAACAATCTTTCACATATTTCTCATTTTATGCAAGTGCTTGTTCCTGCGAGTACATATTAGTAAGCATAACATTAAAACACATTTACCTAACCTAAATAAAAACACTTTGAACCAAATTTGCAAGCTAACCTGCTTTAGTTCTTAATGATAATAATCTGAAGTCATTTTTCCCAGAGGTGGTGGTCCATAATTCACTGAGGTCAATAAAAAGTAGCTGCTGATGTTAGTGAGTTTTAGGATTGGCAATAAACACGTATGAATGTACTTTCCTTTGAGAAGCTGCAGGAGAGATTTCCCAAAGGCAGGAGAAAAGGCCTTTGGGACACAATTTTAATTTTCTTCATGCCTATTCATAGTTAGAATTAGGAATAATAATAATCATCATCATCATTTCACAGTCACTTCACATTTCTCATTAATACATGCATTTCACAAAGACAGGTAAATTATTCAATTTTGTTCCATACTTAAACATTTATGATTAAGTTCCACACTTAATCATTTATGTCAATTGTCCCTGTTCTATTTTTTATTAGGAAATTCAGAATGAAATATTTTATAAAATAGAGATGCGCACTCTTGATTTTAAAAATTACTATTTCCCTCTTCATTATTTTGCTGCTTTTATTCTATGAAATAGGATAAGCTTTAGCAAAAAAAGAAAAGTAACACCTTAACCTGAGTCTTAGTCTGAATTTGTAACTGCAGAAGACCTAAAGTGAAAGTAGAAGTCAAATGTCTTTTTTTTTTTTTAATATGTTCTGCTTTTTCAACATCCAAGTAAAGTTTTTTAAAAATAACTTAAGATTTTCCCCCATTTTTCCAGCAGAAAAACCAAGGGAAGGATATTTTTCATTTCATTTCATTGTAGTGTGAAAAAAAGAAATCTGAACAGCAGAGTAAGAGAATGAGCAAGAGAGGACTTCTCAGTTCTCTGGAAAACAGGGACATATTAGTTTGGATGTGTAAAAAACCAAAACCTTGTGTGTATCAATTCTTTCCCTCAAAATCTACAATTAAGAATAAGAATAAATTTTCAACAAAACTAAGGATTTTCCCAAAGACTTTTTATTTTATCTGAGTAAATTTCCACCACAAGTTTTTTTTTCACTATCTCATTAACTCCCTTCACTTCTTCCTCCTCTCCACATCTGCCTTCAGCCTCTGCTGAATTCTTCCAGAAGTGATATAGCTTATTTTTTATTTTGTTTAGTAGCTCAGCTGCCTCCCACCTGACATGACTCTAAGCTGTTTTTCTTCATTTTACTCAATGTTGTTTGTAATTATTTAACCTAATTGATAGGATGCCTCCTCTGGGTAGAGGTGGTTGCCATGACACTCTAAGAAATTACTCCATATTTCTCCATTCCTGGATCTTCCTGAAGAATTTATGCAGAACATCTTGCCTTCACCAGCTCCCTACCTTCACACACATCCATAAAAAATAATTAAAGAGTTCATCCTTGCAGGCAGATTTCACTGGAATAATAGGGCTAAAACTGGGGCTGGTTTTTTGTAAAGCCTTCTTCTGCTGATAGTGACCATGACTGCACAGCTTTATGCAATCACAGAATTGTTTAGGTTGGAGAAGACCTTTGAGATCATTGGGTCCAATTCTCCACCCAACACTGCCAAGGCCACCATTAAACCCCAAGCGCCACCTTCACACCCTTTTCAAATCCTACCAGGGATGGAGACTCCACCACTGCCCTGGGCAGCCTGTGCCAGTGCTTGACAATCCCTTCCATGAAGAAATTGTTCCTACTACTCAGCCTAAACCTCTCCTGGAGCAACTTGACACCATTTCCTTTTCTCCCATCACCTTTTACACAGGAGCAGAGCTCGACCCCCACCTGGCTGCATCCTCCTGTCAGGGAGTTGTAGAGAGTGATGAGGTCTTCCCTTAAACCTCCTTTTCTCCAGGCTAAACACCCCCAGCTCCCTCATCTGACTTGTTCTCCAGCTCTGTTCCCATCTCTGCACACACTTCAGCTCCACCATGTCCATCTTCTCATGAGAGCCCCAAAACTGGACACAGGGTTTGAGGTGCATCCTCCCCAATGCCCAGCACAGGGGGACAATCACTGCCCTGGTCCTGCTGGCCACAGTGCTGCTGGTACAAGCCAGGATGTGAAGGCAGATAGGCCATGCCTGATGTGACAAGCCCAGGGCACCCAGAGGAAGGAAACAAGCAGTGAGGTGGCACAGCACCATCAGCATGAGGCAGCTCATGAGAATATGGTTTAGGAGACAAGCTGGGTCGCAGCTGAGTGTATTTGCAAAGGCCCCCCACCATTCACATCAATTAAAAACGTGGAAGGAAGAAAATGCAGTTTACAGTACATGACTAAGAAGATGGAGCCTCACCCTATAGTGTCAGGCAAGCTTCCTGTAATTCCAGCAATGTGATTTAAGACTGTGCATTTCAGAGCAGACATGAATGGCTGAGATGCTTTTCAGAGCTCTGCAGCTCTTGAGGAGCTGTACAGCTACAGCAAAAGGGCCACCTTGAGAGGAGTTCCTGCAAAGAGCAAGGGCACAACCAGGAGCTCCTGATGAATTTGACATCCTCCTTGTAAGAACGGTCCTTGGTACAAGTTCCCCTCAATTCTGACAACCCCAACCCCTCCGGCCTGGCCCCTATATCACTCCAAACTTTTATCCCAATTTTCTCACAAGCTCCTCTACCTCCTGACCCAGACCTTTCCAACCAGGAAAACATGATTTGAAAATTAATTTGAAAACATGAAATGAAGCCAAAGCATGTTAAGTACACACCAAGCAGCATTCACAGCTCAATCCCTACAGTCCCTTTTGGCCTGGCTTTGGACAGTGATCACACTGCTGATTTTACAACCTTCTGGGCAATTATGAACAGTTTAGAGGACCACAGTTTGTATCTAAGGCAGTCAGGAATGCACAGCATGGACACAGTGTATTTGTCCTTGTGAATGTCTCTAGCAAAACAGAATATTAACTATATTCATTATTTTTACTTACACACACCACTGGAGTTGTGGTTCTGCTCTTTGAAACTATGCACTCAATACTGCAGAAATTATACAGATTGGGAATAGCCAAGCTTTGCACAGTAAGAAAAAATCCATTTATTTTCATTTATACATTATTAAGAAACTTGCTGAACAAAACCTGCTTTTATTGTTGTTGATGAAGATTCATTGACTAGGCTAGGATAAAAAGCTAATGAAAACTTAAGGAAAAAGTCAAATAACAAAACTGTATCTGAAGTCCTTGATGTTATCTCCTTTTCACACTTCAGAGGCATTAGGCTATTATGAAATTCCATTTTTTTTTAATTATTATTTGGGGCAGATTCAATAACTGATTTATTCAGCTAATATATTTATTTTCATTTGTGAAAGATTTTCGAGCTCTGCAACCAAATTAAAATTCTCAAAAGCTACAATTTACTGATTATAATTACTAAGAGTGTGCCCATCTCCCATGTCATTTACACAAAATGAATTTCCAATCCATTTCCAGGTTCCTCCCCTACAAGTAGTCAGCCAACAGCAAGTATTTCAAAGAACATAGACTCAGAGGGACTGTGTGGAGGGTGAAAAATTATCTTTTTGACCCTGCACAGGACCCACAGATAATTTAAGCAAAGCTGTGTCTACCCCATAAATCTCCTGACACAGCAGACATGGAGTCATTAATTGCTCCATAATTTCATAAGTAAAATAAATTAATGTCACCAAGACATTAATGAAGCACATATGGCAAAGCATGTCCCTTCATGGTCTCCTAATTAACAGGTGCTATATATATTTTTATATTTGCTTTTCCCATCTCCCTCAAAAATATGTAGAGAGTGATATGGCTCAGATTTTCTTCTTCCACGGAAGCTTTGATTTTTGAGTCCAAATGGGAAAGAAAGAATAATTTTTAGATTTAAAAACTGTGGGCAGGTGGGGGTGGTTTATGGTGATAGGAATTAAAATTAAATCGGTTTTGCACTATTTTATATTCCACTAGGTAACATGAGTCAATAAAAATCTCAAAGATAAGGATGGTTAATGACAAAACTGATAGGTCAGTTTGTCCTAAATGGAATTTACCAGCCCATAATGGAATGAAGGGGACACAGAGTGCTAACAAGCTTTTAAAAGATGTTTTGGCAAGATCAGTTAAATGCCTCCTTTTTTGACAAAAGGAGGCATTTCACTTCTATTGAAATAGTATTCTCCCTCAAAGACTTTAACTGGCTTTAATAATCTCCCAGTTTGTTTCCTAGGAAGGGATTTCTGCAATGCTGCAATGATATTTGCATTCACGGCATTGAGACTCACAAGGGCCACACTGAATATCTGTGTATTGAAACTCACGAGGATGTTCAGGCCAGTTACAATTGTGGCACAGTCTAGTACTAAATTACTACAAGCAATTTGAAAGCAATTGTACATCCAGTATCTTGATTTTTTTAATTACTGGAAGAAGAAAACTCTTCTCTTTTTGATCTCATGATCCTCACATAGGCTGAGACAACATCTGGGAAAAGCTACTGAGCACATTTACCATGACTGATCCCCACATGATATTTTTCACTTTCCTTCAGAGAAAAATAAAAAATAGAACTTCTCAGTGCCAACTTCTAAAAATACACACCACAGTCTTTCAGAAGCAAGTCTATTTCTCACTATGTTTCACCTACTTTATTTCAAATAGAAACTGAATCATTAAAACTCCTCTTTGTTAAAATCATGACAGGGGCAACACACCTGTCCGCAGAGAAGCGGCGGCTTTGTCCTCGGCATGGATCTGAAAGATGACTTAATGCTGTCACTGTCACTGATGAACTGGAGCCTCTGGAGGCTATTCACCAGCTCTTTGTATCCAGCAGTTGGTCAGAGAAAAGAACATTACCCAGCACTTTCTTTTTCTAACTAAAAATAATTTTTAACAGGTTCTAAATTTATGGACTTTACATTTAAATGACAAAAAGACAAGAAGAATCTGTATTAAGTGTAATGTCTTCTATTCAAAGAAGAGTGACAATAGACGTTTGGGAGGAAAAAAAGTTACATAAAACTGGAATCAGAAGAATCAAATTCCATTGATTACAGCAGTCCTTCCCTATGAGCTGACAGAACTTTTAAACAGTCCCTTGCTGAGAAGGGAAAGGAAGGGAATGGAAAGGGGTGAAAGATGAGGAAGGAGGACTGAGGCTAGACTGAAAATATGCAATATTTTTTCCTGCTGTTGGTAGTAATGGTTTTAGAGTCTTTTTACCTTTACTACATGAACTTTTCATGATCCATTCAAAATCGATACAGAAAAGCTGCCACCTATTTTGAGAACCCAAAAAGTGTCTGTATCCTGACAGTTTGACATTATCTGCATTGTTGGAGGTGCTGAATTAACACCACTCTGACAACAAAACCTCCCGACTGACTCCTTTGCCCCAGGCAACTCCAGAGACGTTTCTCGGAGTTGTGTATTGATTTTAGCACCAGCAGAAGTAAAGAGGAAATGAAAGGGAAAAGGCAAAAGAATTTAGATAGTGCTTTGCTTTGCTAGCCAAGCACTATTTCTGACTGAGAAAAGAAATGACAAACTGGGTGATCAAAGATTTTAAGAAGTCAGCTGCACCGGGATGGCAAACACAGGTGCAATCTTCTCCTCTCTGCCCGTATCCCCAACAAGCACCTGACCGTGGTTATTTTAAGCTGCCTGTTTTCAGCTTTTCTTCTCAAGAAACGTACTATAGCTGCTGCTTTTCCCACAAATAGCAGTAAACATGCAGTGAAAGGCATTTGACAAATAAAAGCCTATTACTTATGCAAAAAGTATACCTTTTTAAAAAAGGCAAAACATTATCATCATTTTCTCCCTTCTTTGTAAGGAGTATAAAATAGCTACAGCGTTCTCAGATGTTTTTCAATTGCTTGTTAATGTACTCAACTGTTTTTGCAAAAGTTGAAAAATAAAGCCTTCAAAAGAAGGAAGCATTTGCACAAAAAATACCATCTTGATAATTTGATTTTTTCCAAGAAGCAGACTTTTTTTCAAGTCTTTTAAAATACCAATTTTGGAAGAAGCACTCCATTTAAAAAAATTTACTTTTTCTCCTAATGCAATTATGTAATTGTATTAAATGCTCTTAGTCACAGAATTATTTTTTTTTTTAAGAACCAGGGGCAGGGTACTGCAGGCAAAACTGGTCTGTACAGGCAGCTTTGCTGTGATGCCAGAGTATTTCAGCGTAAACATTCAGGACACAGAATTTCGCTTGGATGAGTGCCATGCAAAGTGCAAACTGAATCATTGTTAGGGTCTTTGGACAGCATGGAACAGATCCAGAGCAAAAACAGAAGCAGAAAACAAACTTTAAGAAAATTCTGATGCCTGCATCATTGTGTTGCAATAAGGACTAACCCTGGAATTACTCAGAACCATCAGCTGCTTCTCTTTTAATCTACATATTCCCGAGTCACCTTGAATGCTGCTTTTCTGCAGAGACTGAGAGACTCAGCAAAGATATGGGAGGCACCAGGCAGAAGTACCTGCAATCAGTGGAGGTTGCTGAAAACACAGAGGATGTGGGAAAGGTTTCAGAAGAGTGGCCAGGTCCTAGATGAGTGAGTTCACCTGGGAGGGAACACCTGGGGAAGAAACAGGCAGGAACCCAGGGCAGGGGGCAGGAAGAGACATAAGCTAGAAAGGTGACCTGGAACCTCTAGAGGGTGAATGATGAGGGACTGAAACCCCTCAGCCCACAGATGGTTCCTCAGGGAGATTTTCCTAGGGAAACAGATGCCCAGCTCCCCCTCAGGACACAGGGGAGGGCAGTGACTCTGCCATGGGAAACCACCCCTGGCTCCTGTCAAAGAGCAACTTTGGACTCCAGCTGCCTTTGTGGGGCTGGGTCCCAGATGGGCAGAGGATCCTGGCAGCACCCTGCCTCATAACCTTCTGCTCATGGGATTCCCAACCTTGAAATAATCCCTGTGTTCAACAAGAAACCCACTAAACCTTGAACTCATTTGGCCATTTCCATAGCTGTGCCCCATGCTCCCATGCAGGAAGCAGGGAAAAGGCACCTTTCCCTGGACAGAATTTGTAAGGTTTGTAGCCTCAGCCAGCGCTTTGAAGATTTGTCATGGTGGGGCATTTTTGTAACCTCTGGTGTTCATCCTGCAAAACAAATCCTTGGAGAAGATCCTGAGGATCCAGTTTAGCTGTCCACATTCAGTCACCCTTGAAAGTGGGTATTTATTTTTGTCTTCAGGTAACACTCCAAAGCTAGTTTCCTTTCACTAATACATCTCTATTAAATTTTTCTGCTAATTAAAGAAGCCAAGGCCATAGCTAAGGAATTGAAAAGTTCTCTAATGCAATTACTACTCTGAGGTGGCTTGAATGTCATAATTTCCTTCTCCAAACATAGCAAAATCTTGACAATCACCTTAAAGACAAAGAGCAAGAATAAATGCTGCTGGCTTTTTCAGGGGAAGTGTCATTATGGCTATTAACACATTCTGTGGTAACAGTAATACAGGCATTAAATATAGCAGCCTCAGTGACTGAAATGCCTAAAAAGCATCTGCCACAAGATAAAGCATAAAGAAAACTCTGGGCTGAGAACCACCCTGGAAAACTGCAATTAAAAATGTCAGCATAACTAAGCTATGGCTTCCAGCAGACTACAAACACAGTCCATTCCAACTCTTCTTCATATTTAAGAAATTATTATCTAAGCTACTTTAACATCAGGTTATGCAGCATTTGTGATTTTGTCATAATATCAAAGCTTATTTTCACTGCAATATTCCTATAAAATAGGGATTCAGTGTTTGCACTATCACATCATCTTAGGGAGGAGGTTAAATGATCCCTCAGCTTAACCCAGTGAACAAGGACAGGTTAAAGAGCCAGGCTATCCAACATCAGGTCTCTTGTCTTTCACACCACCACTGCTTCTGCATTTAACAAATGAAACACAACTAAGACCAACACTAAAATGTAGGGTGCACTGACATTCTTGGCATTGGGGAGTTTTTCCAAGGGTTTTTTGCATTACAGCTCTTCCAGTGTATCATCTTTGAGAGTCAATGTACTGTCAGCTATGTAATGCTTAAATTGCTGAGGCTGTTGAGTGGATACACAGCTGACATTTAATTTTTTAAAAAGAGGAAGGAAACAAAAAAAAAGGAGAAGTGGAAAAATAGCAGAAAAAAAAAATCTTCTCTTTAATTAAAACCAGTGGTATTTAAATAATAATTGGGATGATAATTTGCACTGAAGAATTTTACCCCAAGTCAGGCAAGACTAAGAAACCGAGTCATCAGGATAAAAAGGAAGGAGAGGACGTTCAGGAACAAATTTGACAAACCATTTCCTCCTCTTTTTTGTTTGATACTCTTGATGAACATCTTGTCAGCAATTTTAATATGTACCTCCAGAGCTGATCAAAAGCTGGGATAAGCAAATGGAGAAGTTGTAAAGCAGTAATCTGTGGGTTTTCCAGCAAAGTGAGAGTAAAAAATAAACCAGCATTTGAAAAATGCCTTCCTGCTGTCAGTAGGAATAATGGCTTAGCAGTAGTTGAGCATCAAACCCCAAATTTACTCAGATTTCTTCCCCTCTACATCTTCTACAGAAGGTGGAAGACAAACCAGATCTTCACAGGGCCCAGAAAACAAATGACTGCAATGCTGAGCTCAAGGCCATCCTGAAAACCAGCTCTAGGCCACAGCTGCACAACAGCACATCCCTGCAAAGCTGCTTGTGTGCATGCTGAGAGTCAGTGCCATTCCCAGCCTCCTGCACTCACTCTGCCCTTGGAAAATCAACCCTGAGTATCAACTCTGAGTATCAAGGGTGCCACAGGACCTCCAAGCCTTGCTGTGCTTGCCAGCCACTGGATCCACCCCAAACACAGAGCAACTTCCAAATCAAACTTCCAAATACCAGGATTATTTCCACAGAGTGGAAGACAGAAGGAAACAAAATAAAGAAAGGGATTGAGCACTCAGACTGACAGAATGTAAACAGCAGATGGTTTTACATAACTGGCAAAAAGGGAAAAGTAAAGGAAAAAACCCAAACCTCCATTAAAGGGGCTAAAATATTGTAGCTTGAAGTCTCATTTTAAAAATTGATGCATCCTGGGAAGCTGAAAAGCTCAAAAGGAGAGAAATTTTAGGATGTACAGGCTTTCATCTCTCCATCCTCAGCCTCTGCTCAGTGCTGGCCAGTAAATCCATATTCCTGGCAGGGTTCAAATACAGGCATAGCACACTCAAACCCAAACCCTCCTGGTACTCTCTGAGCCTCAATATCCAACTCTTCACTGCAAATCTTCCTAACTCAAATCCTCCCAGAGGACACTGCTGCAATAATATGGTAATCACGTTTACAAGACCCATCACAGGAGTGATTTAATGTTCATCCTAAGCCAAGGATACCCCTGGTAAGGTAACTTGCCACTGCCTGCCAACATTTCCTGTCCTAAATGTCTCACAATAACTCCTGAGATCAGAAATCACTGGTTGTCCCTTGGAATTTTTTGGGTATGTGCATAAAGGCATTTTTTAATTCTCTTCCCACCATGTCAGCCTTTAATCAGAAACAAAGTAAGAAGGCACAGTACCAGATTCAAAGATGTGCTTACACAAACTCCACTCAACCTGGAGCCCTGGAGTAGAATTAGCAAAGGGATTAAAACCATGAGGTTGAGGAACAGAATTTCTGATGGAATTAGGATCACAAGGTAGAGGAATAAACTTCTCAAGGAGGAGGAGAAAGTCCCTTGAAATTCCCCCTGCACACTCCAAGCAGAAGATGCTGTCCCTCTCTCTTCCGTCTTCCCCACTGCATTTTTTCAGGCCAATAAAAGAACTGACACACTAAAAGCTCAGAACATTTCAATCTGGCTAAGTTGATTGTTTTACTTATGGAAATTTCAGAATTGAAATGCACTTATTTTATTATAATAAAATTATGCATTGTCCTTTCCATGAAGAAACTTTCACGGCAAACAAACCCCTTGCACAGAGCAACCATTCCAGTTTCACCCAGGTTTTAACATGAACCCAGGTCACTACTGACACTCCAGAGTCTGGGCCCTTCTTCTTTCATGAGGTCTGGATGAGGAAAACTTCTCTGCCATTTTTCCCTTGGATCATCTCTGCCTGTAGTTTTGCTCATCCTTTGCTGAGGAGAAATCTCAGGATTTTCATAAAACACACAGAAACGAGCTCTGCCAATGCAGCCACTGAAAGGAGGAGGAAAACTGAATCCTCCTCCTTGGAGAATTTAGCACAGGTGTTTGCTACTTGTATTTCCTTAAAAGTGGGAGTCTTTTACTTCTGAAATAAGTTTGCTGTACTCTCTATTAAGTGCTTGATTAATGGACAGCTCTGTAGATGCTGACTACAAAAAGGTGGGAGTCTGTCCTTTGTGTGGGAAAAGTGTGCATCAGATTTTCCAGCGAAAAATGGGCAGGATTAAAGCCAAAGCAAAGAGAATGACTGCTACGAAATGGGCCCAAAGTGCCTTTTTAATAGATGTTTAAAATGTCTCCAATATTCTGTACTTAAAGACTTTGACAACATAATTCTGTGAAAAAGCTTATTTATCCTGCATAAAGAACACAGAGCACTCACCTCCCAAAGGAAAGAAAATACTTATGGCTGTTGCTGTGATAAATGTTTCAGACAACAGCAGAATCTCTCTCCTCTGCCAGCACAAAGAAACACAGGGAGGAGACTTCACATCCCAGTCCATTTACATAGATAGGTTTGGAAAAGAGGAAGAAAAATTCCTGTCCATAATTAATTTTAACCTTTTCTAATTTCATCAGGATTCATGTTCAAAAATATTTTCATTAACTAATCCATACAGTACTGAGCTACATACTTAGCCTAATTAGATTACAGAAATGGTTTTAAATCAGGAAGGTTTAATTACCAGCAATTATTTCCCGTGCTCCATGCTATTTCCACTGCATGATGGGATCACATGGATTATTTCATAACAAAACCAAAAAAAGTATTTTTCTTGCAATTACATATTCTACTGTGATGCACAACACAGGCTTACAGAAACAGATCAGCCATAAAATATAACTCTGAGTTGAGAGATACCCACTTTTACATCTCAACATCAGAAATACACCCTGACTAAAGCCAGCTTGGCTTTAGTTAGAGAGGAGAGAGGAGAGGAGAGGAGAGGGGGAGGGGGAGGGGGAGGGGGAGGGGGAGGGGTAGGAGAGGAGAGGAGAGGAGAGGAGAGGAGAGGAGAGGAGAGGAGAGGAGAGGAGAGGAGAGGAGAGGAGAGGAGAGGAGAGGAGAGGAGAGGAGAGGAGAGGAGAGGAGAGGAGAGGAGAGGAGAGAAGACTTGAGTATTTCCTTGTTTCATTAAAAGGATCAGCCTCCAAGGTAACACACTCCATGTTCTACCTTGTCACAAAAAGTGAGCTGTTGCATAGTGAGCCCATGCATTCTGCAGGTTTTCCCTTATTGTCAAAACAATAGGGGTAACATGGACATCAGGATCTTGCCCTGGGACAACATAGATGGCCTGATCCCAATAGCCAAACAGAACTCCACAGCTGCCTGCATAGTTGTGCCACAACAGCAATTTGGGGAGAAAGATTAGGAAAAAAATTAATTACCATCTTCACAGAAACCATTTCAGGAAAAACAGTGTATGAGGACAGAGTCTCTGAGGATAACAACAGAATAATTAACCAAACATCTCAATCTGATCTATGAGACACCCAGGTTGCTTAAATGGAATTGAGTAAAATCCATGTTTAGTACTGGGTTCTGAAATGAACTAACAGAATCAAAACCTAAGAAATGGATTTGTCAAAAATTAAATCTGTCCTTATTTTGTGATACTCTCAACCAAATCTACTGGGTAGGATATTAATTTTCTTGATATTTTTATTTAGGTGTCTTCAATGCGAAGCAGCTATAAACCGAAGGAAAGAGGATATTGCAAATATAAAGCTGATTGCCAAATTTCATTTGGGGCAGGAAATGGAAGTAAGGCAATACTATGTCTCACAAAAGTATAGTCAGCATTGGGGTTTTTTAATTAAAAAGTAAGAAAGTTAAACTATCATCGGCCGACTGAACACTGCATTCCCCAGCTGAGACAGTTTCACCTCCCACTCTAAACTTCCTTCCTTTCGTCAGACTAATTTGTTTTGGCCTGATATCTTCCAACGTCAAGGTGAATGTTCCAAAGAAATCTGAGGGAAAATTATTTTGGCTGGTTTTCATCTGTACTAGCTCTACATGAAAAATACAGACTTTTTCATTAATTTTTGGAAGTATGTCTAAGAGCAACGGCAGCTACTGGCACACACCTCAAATTCAATGCAATTATTGATCACAGTAGGATAAAATGCACATAAAAACTTTGGAAATATTCTTCTAATATGAAAAGTATTGAAAAACAACATTTGTTCATCTACACAAAACTGGATTTATTGTGGGTTTTTTTAAACTTAATACAAAATGTTTCAGACAGAAACAGGTTGAAAGAGCAAAAAACCCAAGAAAATCTAATGCAGAAAGTGCTAAGCAATACAAAAACTGAAACCAGTGAGACTGTGGTTTCCTGTGCTTTATGAAACAAAAAGAAGTATCTAATATTAATTTACTCTTAAGGCTTAGCACTCCAAGACCTCATGCTCAGAGGTCAGGAGCCTCTGAGTGGTAGCTTGATGGCTTATCTTAACCTTGCTATTATCTCACATTTCCTTTTTGTGACTTACATTTCTGTGTCTTTTTGGAGAGCAAAAGCAGAGCAAGGAGCAGATCCTAAATCAGTTTAAAATGTTCTATATTGATTGCAATGGGAAAGGCTTACAGAAAACAGGGACAGGATGTTAAAGCCAAGATCTCTCTGACAGTGAATGGGACATAAAACTCCCCAAAGCTGTGTTGGTGTTTTCAACATTTGCACATTATCCTATACAATTTCCATTTCCAGTGTCTTTTAGGGGACTTTGCATATTTATAGCAGATACCTGTTGTGCCTTTGCAATGTCAGCCAGGTATTTCTTGCCATTCAACTAAATAACATTGGCTCTGCCTTAAACACATTACTCTATCAACTTAAAAGATCAGGATGTTTCAGACCATTGCCTTTATGCCCACATATGTTCATCACATTTGTCTGAGAAGCATGAGACAGGGACTAATTTCAGCACAAATCTGTACAGTTCCCATGTACCCTGGCTATAATAATCCTGGAACTATTTACCATGGAACACATTGCTCCTGGTAGAAAGAATTGCCTCCAGCCCTACTTGTTAGGCTCCATCCACTGAAGCAAAACAATGTATGTATTTTTATTATTTTTTAAATTAGGATGAACTACAAGGTTCATCTGATTTATTCCCACAAATGCTACAACCCAGGCCAATGTGAACTCTTGCTATCATGGAATATCCTGACTGCAGACAATTATGCCAGCCAGAGCAATGCACACCACCCTACATTTACCTCTGCCTCACCTCAGCTTTTAAGCTGTAGATTGGCAAAGATTAAATGTCTCCTGCACTCTTTGAACTAAACCCAAGGTCTGAACCAGTTATGTGGAGTCAGCTACAGAAATTCAGATTAATTCAGTGCAATCAGATGGCTTTATTTTTTTTTTTTTTTTTTTCCTTTGATTCCTGGAATACAGTAATTTGTTTTTCTTCATTCCCTGTAACTCATAATATGGTTTGGTAGGCACTTTACAAAAACATTTGGAGTTCCTGCCCCCAACCATTTACATTAAACCAACAAATCAGGTGTGGGTTTGGAGAGGAATAAAGCACCACAATATTTATCAAACACCTAAGTTCACAATTCTACGAAATGTCAGATCTGGAAATTAAATCAAAAAGTTTCACTTTCCTAGATGAAAGCCTCAACCTTTAGACACTTCTACCCAGAAGCTCTTGTTTCTATAATAAATGTTGCCAATTAAAAGCAGCCACAGCTGAGTCCTTCTCCTTTTCATGTACACATGAAAACACATCAGTAAACAACCTCCATGTGTTGCCATTACACCTGAGCATGCCTTGCTCCTGCAATTATAATCTGACAGACAATAAACTTATGAGAAAGTCTGATTAATTCTGACATTCTCATTGTAGTAACACAAAACCCATTAAAGATATCATGCCACTGCAGAGATGTCTGTGTCACTTTGACACGATGATCTGCCTTTATCCACAGCAGAAATTTGGTTAGAAACAGTAGAGCAGCACACAAAGGAATAAAGGGATAAATGCCTTTTGCAGAGATAAAGAACAGAGGACTCTGTTCCCGTTGAATTTCTAATATTTCAGCAAACATCCTCTTTGTTGCCTTCTCAGCTGGCTGAAAATGGATTAGAAGGTGAGGATGCATAACTTCTCTATGGCCCATTATTTCTTATTATCATCCAGATGGAGCGTGGCTATTAGAGCACCACTAAAAACTCTAATGAACTGCAGTGTTGTAGATTACTAATTCTTCAACAGCATGTTTGTGTATCAATAATAGACTGTAAAAACAACAACAACCTGACTAATTAGGCTGGATCAAATCTGCTCAGCTCGGCTTCCTGTCCCTCCTGTTCCGGGTGTCCGTGTGGGTGTTCAGTACTGCTGCAGCTTCCATTAAACTCCTTTCAAAGCCTCTAATCACCCATGGAATATTGCAACCATTTAGAAACATTTGTTTAAATGCTTGTAAGAAGCATTTAAACAAGAGCACATCCATCTTTAAAGCGTATGAATAATTTTCTTGCTATTTTGTCTGTAATGCAGGGGAGTTTAAATCTCAGCTGCTCCTAAGACAGGAAGAAGTGGGAGGGCCCCAACATTTATCATTAAATCCTCTGTTTAGCAAAGCACTCAGAATTTAATTCATTAATATTTTCTGCTATTCCTGGGCTTGTTTGGGTTTTTAACAGGATAAACAGAAACTTCTTCTAAGCTTGTGTTTCATTTGTTTTGCTCCCTTAGCAGTTGGTGGAACATAAAAAAAGAGCTGCAGTGCTGGGCCCCACTCAGAAGCTTGGGAAAAAAATACTTTCTTCAAAAATATCCAAAGCAGCCTGTGGGATCTACAAAGTAAAACTGCAATCCTGCTCCAACCCTGCTCATCAACACATACACAAATAAGGAGCATCTATTGCGACTCCTGAAAAATATTAAGGAAGTTCACCCAATGAAGATTTATTATTTTGACATAGAGTAATGTTTCAGATAAATCTCCCCAATTCTGTCATTTTACATCCCATTTAACAGCCAGTGCCACCCCTTGACTTCCCAGAGGAGACAGAAAGTGCAAGATGTGATGGGGCTCAGCATAGCATCACTGCCATGGAATCACACACACTCAGCCTGGCTCCTCACTGGACAGGGCTCTGCTAAAATCGCCTCATGCACAGGGCAGGGCAGGGCTGGCCAAGAACCTCCAAGGGCTGTGGCTGTGCCACAGCTTTTGTAGGGATCTCACACACCTGTCTTTCCCTTCTCCCCTCCTTCATTCATCTCCAGACAAGAAGATTTGATTACTAGATCCTTCTTGCATGACCAATCTTCACCCACACTTAATTATTTCAGACTCACAGCCATGAAATAGTTTCCTATTTTGGCACTGCTGCCAGCAGCTTTATTCTAAACTTATTTCTTACATTATGGACTTGCCTTTTTTTTTTTTTTTTTTCCCCTTTCAAGATAGATTGTGTTTGATTAACTAGAAAGTTACATTTCCTTTAGGTAAGGTGGATTATCAATTTCAGCAGGAAATGCTTGCATTAATGAAGCTCAGTAGTAACCTTCTGTATGCCTTGATCTCCTATTCAAAAATAAGGCAGTGGAAGCAGTCATCAGATTTTGTGCTTTGAAATGTTCCTGGACGAGGAGGAAGAAGTAGGAAAATGAAGCTTGCCCTTTCACCATATACAGGAATGATGGTTTGTTCCAATGTCTTTACCAATCTGGTGTCATTCAAACATATCATGTAAAAAGAAAATAATTTCCATACATAGGACCTCATTGAAATGGATGCTGAGGTTTTTACAACACACCTACATGGATTTTAGGCATGAGCCTAAAAATGGGGCTTACCCCCCTAATTCCCTCTTGCCAATACTTGGAAGACTCACCAATAAACCTGAAATGTCAGAAATGTTCCTTCATCATGGTTTGTGGCCAGAGAACACATAAAGGTGAGTTCTCATTGGGCAACAATGAGGTCAGTGGGACTTAAAAACACACCTCGAGTTTAAAGTTCCCAGTTCAGGAAGCACTGAAGGACTGGATAAAATGAATTTAAAAACTAGGAAAACAGGAATTCATCACACCTCATTCTGCCCTCCTAGCCTTTAACCTAACATCCTTTGATCACATATGAGGCAAGAGGGATGAGGCCTGAGGGATGCAGCACCCATTCACAGGGTGACACTGATGCTGAGTTCAGGTTGCTCAATCTTGCTCATACAATGTAAGAATCACAATTTTTTTGTAGCAGCCACCATTACTGTTGGAATGTACATGCAAAACCACAAATGTTGTAGGGCCATGGATATGACTGCTCCTCCCAGTGTTCCAACTTCAGGAAAAAATCCAGTTTAAGGGGCTTTTACCTCAGAACTGACCATGTTCCATTGAGGAAGAACTGACACAATTCTCTCAACATGATGCCAGTGGTACAGAGCTGGGCTTTTCCTGCAGAGGAATGCAGCCTCCACTCCATCTCCCATTGTCATATCACCATGCAGAAACCAGCAGCAGATATTTATAAACCCTTTTCCATCAACTTCATCCTATTTCAATTCTGATTACACTTCACAATGGAGCTTTGAGATGTGTTTTAATTTTCATGAGACACTTTGGAAGAAATTAAATATTCTGCTCTATTAGAAAATCCTTCATGTTGTTATGCAACAAAAATGTAGACAAAGTAAGATAAAAGCTTACTACTAATCTTTCAACTTTTTAAAAATATCTTTTTCTATCTGTTGGTCTTCTTTTTACCTACTTGCTTAGTTTCTCCTGGAAAAAGAGAGAAATGGCTGAAAGTAAAAAAATTGCTCCCAAATTTCTCTTTTTTGGTTCCTCAGACTTCAAGGAAAATTTTACTTCCATCCTTCTACTATACTTCCAGCATGTTATACCAAAAGATGCAGCATTTAAAATACCCCAAACTTTAAAGAAAGAAAGACAAAAAAAAAAAAAAAAAAAAGGAAGGCAGGAACAAAATGTCTTATATAATTTTTTCTTTCTTTAGTGTAGATGTTTATTAATGAAAAAGTCATTATGAAAACCCAGAGGCAAGAACTTTTAGCTCAGA
This sequence comes from Haemorhous mexicanus, assembly GCF_027477595.1. Taxonomy (NCBI): domain Eukaryota; kingdom Metazoa; phylum Chordata; class Aves; order Passeriformes; family Fringillidae; genus Haemorhous; species Haemorhous mexicanus. The sequence continues at coordinate 59,750,388 of NC_082346.1, read as the reverse complement.
ACTATATTTCAGCTACAAAAATTTTTAAAGCCAAAAAAAGTCAGGACTCCTGTACTGAAATTAATCACCAGATATTTAGGGATGGTCAACCACCTAGAAAAAGTGAGCTTTGCCAGCTTGGCCTTGCTAAGACAAGACAGGGATTTGTAGCTGTGCCTTACTCTCCCTCCAGCATCAGAGATTTGTAGGCTTGGGAGGGACCTCAAGGGAGTGCAATCCCGAGGGAGGAGCAAGGATTACCTGTAGCAATGCTCACCAATGAACTGGAGTCTACCAAATCTGGTGCTGTCTCTGCCCATGATCAGCAAAGTTCTGCCCAAGCTGTAAAATTTTTGGTGGACTGGTGTTTGAATCCCTGTTTCCAACATCACTCTTTTGTTCCCTCCTAAGTGACCTGACTGCCCTCCAGGAAACACAGAAGATCAATATTTTTTTCTCTTTCAAGCACACTCTTTCCATGGTAGAAATCAATCTTCATGCTCCCCTTAAGCTTCCATCAGCTTAAGCCAAAGTCAGTTCTTCCAAATGTTCCCTTGAGATCCTGCCTTGTAACACATTTTTATGATCTCCTCTCCCTCCAGCTGGTCTACAGCTTCTTTAAAGTGCTAAAAAAGAAAGGAAAAAGGTGTCTACCCAGTCCTAGTCCCAGCAGAATAAATACCTTTTCAGCTTCTTTGTAGCACTGCTCCTGATACTTTCTGGAGTGAAATTTACAGGTTTTACCCCACTGCTGTGTTGCTACATTCAGTCTGCAGTCACCTATCCCTTTTCTCCTCCAATATCCTCCAAAATCCTCTCCAGCCTCACAGCAGCAGACCCAGTTATTCCATAGACTGTGCTAGACTGTGCTTAGGCATTTGATTTGCCCTCTTTGCACGTGGTGCACTGCATTTCCCTCTCTTGACATTCACCTTGCTGATTTGGGGACGCCTTTCCAATTGATTGGGATGATTATGGATTCTGATGCTGTCATCTGAACTGCTTGTAACCCTTCCCAGAACTCTCCCAATGTGCTCTCTCTGTTCTGTCACTCATCTCTGCTAATGAAAGTGTTGAGCAGAATCACACGCAGGGCCAAAAATCTCGCTGGCAATTCCCTCCAAGTTTGACAGCGAAGCCCTTGATTATATTTTGAGAGAGACTGTTCAATCAGTTATCAGCAACTTTGTTATGACTGTGTTGAGATCATCTTTCACACATTTGCTGTAAGGCCACTAAGTAAAACCTGTCAGAAAGACTTCTAAAAAGTTCAGATATATTGTATCTGCTCAATTCCTTTTATTCTCTAGGCAGTTTTCTTGTCAAAGAGAGAAATCTGATTAATTTGCCATGAACTCATCTTGACAAATCCATGCTGGCTGCTGGCCAGTGGAAGAAAATTAGTCTTAATCATTCATGACCAAAATATTCCTACTGAAACACAATTGAATTTGACTCAGCACTTGCAGGGATGCATAGCAGCTACCCAGGGGAGAGATGCCAGTTTGGATGCTCTCCTGTCCTTCCTCCAAAACGAAAGGGAAAGGAGTTAAGGTCTTTAAGGAGGAACCCACAGTCATACTCCTACACAGAATATGCTTATATTTCCTGGTTCTACCAAAGTTCTTGTAGAAAAAGCCACAGGAAAGATGAATGAGGATGAGAGACACACAGGCTGAGTCCTCAGTGCTCAGAATGTTCAAGAGGAACATGACATTGCACTAGAGTTCAGACCTACAGAAAAGAAGCAACTAGAAAGCAAGAACTGGTATCTGTCATCTTTCATCCAATTACCTGACATCCCCCAGTACCACCAAACGTGTTACAGCACCACAGGCAGTACTGTGATAATGAAACCTCCCAGAGACTGGGGCTTTTTGTATATTTTACAAAAACAACACAAAACCCCCGGCTCTGTCAGCGTCTCTGGATGTGTGACAATGTCACACGGATTTTTAGTTCTGAAAGTCAGCCTAACAAAATTTAGGCATGGAAATCTATTGCTGGACATGAAAAATGGTATTTTAAGGCCTGATTCAGTGGCATGATTCAAATTTTCTGCAACAGGACACATGTTAAAACAACTTGTCTTCTCGCTGAACTGCTCATCCTAACTTCCACTCCAGTTGATAAAACACAGCAATTATCTGCAAGCAAAACTGGGACAATATTAACGAGATTTAAGAGAAAATACCTGGTTTTCCATGGAAGGCAGGGCCCAGTGAGGAGCACATCTCCACTGATACCAGGCAATACTTACCTGTTCACTGGCCTGACTTACTTGGGTAACTCTCCCTTCTAAATGCCAATCACATAGAGGTATTATCTCCTGGGTACACAAATTAACCAAGGATCTCTGTGCAGACACAGACTCAGATCACTCACTTGGCTCTCTGAAGCTTCAGAACAGGCAAACACAAAGGGGCTCCCGAGCCCCTTCCATCCAAGCAGTGTGACACCCTGGGGGTTATCTTTTATCTCAGATTTGTTTATCCCTCTAGCACAATGTGCTATAAAACTGAGCTGTGTTATGTTCTTAGCCAGTCAGATATATTTGCTGATCTAGCTGGGCTAATTAAAACTTTCTGTTTCCTGAGAGATACAGTTGTTTTGAGTAATCCAGGACTACTTGATAATCCCTCTGGGACCATCTCAGGTGATTGCTTGCACTCTGTGTGTGAGCATAAAGGTTCATTTTCAACATTTACGTATCATTTATTCAATAACAATTTTCAGTTGTTTTAAATAATATAGCTCAGTAGCATAAAATAACATTTCCTTCTTCATTGTTACCTCTCCCACTCACTGTCCTATCTCTCTTGATACCATAATTTCCTTTAAACACATCAAGCCAATGACAATAAAAGTAAACCTTATATAAACACATGCAAGCTATAACCTTGACAAAAAAAATCCCATAAAGCTTCCCAAGGAGGCTGTTTTACAGTTTTAAAGCTCTTTATATAAAGACACATGTTTTTGCAATAAACTAGAACCTGAACATCTAAAAATCTTCTGCTCTGACAGAATTATAGCAAAACAAGGCACATAAGGCCCCAATCTGGTGGATAAAACCAGGTGCTGGAGCATGTCCTGAGAGGGGAAACAGAGCTGGGGAAGGGTCTGGAGCACAGATCTGATGAGGAGCAGCTGAGGGAGCTGGGGGTGTTTAGCCTGAAGAAAGATGGGAGGGATCTCGTTGCTCTCTACAACTCCCTGGAAGGAGGGTGTAGCCAGAGGGTGGTAGCATCTTCTCCCAGGCAGCAAGTGACATGAGGAAACAGCCTCAAGTTGCACCAGGGGGGATTTAGATTGGATATTAGGAACAATTTCTCCATAGAAAGAGTGTCAAGCACCAGAACAGGCTGCCCAGGGCAGGGGTAGAGTCACCATCCCCAGAGATATTTAAAAGAGGTGTAGATGTAGTACTTGAGGACATGGTTTAGTGGTGGGCTTGGCAGCTTACCCCATGGTAACGGTTTGGCTCAATGACATTACAACTCTTCTCCAACTTAAACAATGATTTTACAATCTCACTCTTACACTCAAGTCCCATTAAAAAGTGGATGATGCTACATCTTTTACTCCCTAAGAGTAATTTGATTTTTTTACTGTAGGCCATTGAGATGTGATTATACTCTTAAGGCTTTTCCATGCAGCTGCACAGAGAATATTGAGATTGCCAAGTTCAACTGCTACACTGACACCAATAACCTGGCTAAAAACACTTCATCTGCCCCAGCTGTGAGACATAAGTAAGATTGGTAACAGCTAAAAGATATCACAGAAAGACCCTGATATCCTTTCTTTGTAGAGCTAATGGCACTTGGGCTATGGTTCAGCAATCCAAAAGTGTCAAAATGCTTTTTCAATGGCACTCAAGAGGGGAAATTTTCCCTTGCAAGGCAACTTCTTGTAACTTTCTGTGCCACTTTCTTCTTTTTGCACTAATGGGTAAATGTGAATGTACAGTTTTATTCTCTCCTGATTTGGATGTTGAAGAACTTATCACCTTTCTCATTGCTTGAGGATTACATCTGTTTGTAGCAGAACAGGTTGCACAGTGAAATTGTGAATATGCCATTCCTGGAAGTGTTCAAGGCCAGGGATGGAACCCTGAGCAACCTGGTAGAAAGTGTCCCTGCCCATGCCAGGGGTTGGCACCCAGATGATCTTTAAGGTGCCTTCCAACCCAAATCATTTTATCATTTTGTGATTCTAAGAAACAATTAAGAGCTTGCTAGCAGGGCTATATTGTTGGAAGAGACATTCCCCTCATTGGCCCCCATTTTAAGAAACTTTAAGAACAGCACAAAAATGGCATCAGTCCTCTACTGCTGAAGAGGTCAAACAAATCCTTCTGCAGCTCCTTGATGCAGAGCCACGTCTCTCCCACATCCCAGACCTGCTCAGGAAAAGAAACTGCTCTTCCAGAGAACGGAATCTTGTAGGACACCCTTAAGGGCAGATCTTTCAACCATAGCTAAACACTCCAGCCCATGAATTCCTACAGGTGTAAAACCTTCTCATATTAGTATCTGTTGCTAGGAAAAATACAATTTAATCTACCTTGTTGGCAGTGATTTTTGCTGGAAGGTGCTATCTTACACACTTTCCTCAGGATCAAAAATTAAATCCTATGGGCTCTTGGGATTGCTTGTCTGGGAGGCTGCCAGACAAGCGCTTCCCTACAATGATACAGTGTTGTGTCAGCGCGTGGGCTCAGCCACTGCTGAACAAATTTGCTGGATAAACTTCCATGATTCATCCAAATGGCATTCAAGTGGCTAACTACCAAATATTGGCAGGGAGCTGCCGAACGCTGCTGGAACAATGAGAGAAGCCACTTCAACCATGAATTTGGTTTGACAGATCAATGGAGGCTTGACTGACAGCCCCTGGCACCCCACGTCACAGCTCTGAAAGAGCTGAGCAGCAGCAAGGGGGGTGCCATGAGCAGTCAGCAGCCTCTCAGTGCTGTTTGCCAAATACAGGAGAGTTTAGGGCCAGAGGTGGCTCAGCTGAGAGCATCTGACCAGTTTTAAAAAGGATAGAGCAAGTCACAGAATCACAGAATAATGAGGCTGGAAGAGACCTCTAAGATCATTGAGTCCAACCTATGCCCTAACACCTCAACTAGATTATAGCACCAAGTGCATGTCCAGACTTTCTTTAAACATATCCACAGATGGTGATTCTACCATCTCCCTGGGAAGAGTGTTCCAGTACTTTATTATTCTTTTGGTGAAAAATTTTTTCCTAATACCCAACCTATGCCTGACGTAGCTTGAGACTGTGTCCTCTATTCTCTCTGTTTAATAAAATTAGGAGGAGGGCAGGACATCTATGTGTTTAATAGAGATAACCAAGATATCAATGATATCCATATTTATGCGTCTAGCAGACACCTTCTGGTGAAATATGTCCCAGCCCATGGCAGGGAGGTTGGTACTGGATGATCTTTAAAGCCCCTTCGAACCCGAAGCATTCTGTGATTCTGAGATATCAAGAAGAACCCACTCTTACTCTCCTTCATCATCTCTCCCATGAACAATAATAACTTGGGGTCCAAGCGACAGCAATTACATCTGTCACCTTTTCAAAGCTGAAAATCATGAACCTGGGTATTTTAAGAGGAAAACAAGAAGCTAGTATTTTGAGCCATTAAACTAGAAACTCCTGGAAAGACAAATCTAGAAATTACTCCCATTTTCCAGAGGAGGTTTCCTGTACAATCACTACAACAAATTCTTCTGCTCATATGCAAAACCGATGTGAATTGCCAGGCCTGTTTTCACTATAAATTAAAACCAGTAACTGAAAAATAACATCTCTCCCACAAACATCTCCCCATAAAACTGGAGTAAATACGAGCCAAAGTAATTATGTATATAGATAAAAGTATTTCCCTAAAGGAAGAACAACAAAGCACCCTTTGCTCAGCAATTCTGGGGACCAATGGATAACTGAGAGATTCTTCTGAGTTTTTCACAGCCTGAGAAAGAGTGAATTATTCAATGCTCACTGACACCCTGCCTTCAATGTCTCACTCTGCCCTTCTCTTGCTGCACAGATCATCGGATCATTTCAGTGACCAGTGGAATATACTGGATTTCTCCAACTGCCTGAGTATACATGCCAGATCCACTCAGCTGGACAAATAACTCCTGTAATTGCTGTATTTATGGGGCCAGACTGATGCTGCAATCTGCTCTGTGCCACACAGAGCCATTTCACTGGTGCACATGGACAGGCCCAAACCCATTACTCCAGATTACACCAGCAGCATGAAATGTGTCAGAGACCCTCTGAGCCCCAGGCTGGGTGCTATGCTTCCACCTAGCAGGCAGCTAAAACTCCCCCAGCCACCTGCTCACTCCCTCTCCCCCACTGGAATGGAGAAAGAATCAGGAAAAAAGGCAAAACTCATGGGCTGAGATGAGCACAGCTTCGCAGGACAGAAAAGGAAGTGGGAAAAAAATAATAATAATGATAAAAGAATAGAAAAAACAAGTGATGCACAATGCTATTGCTCACTGCCTGCTGACCAGTCACCCTCCAGCTCCCCCAGTTTTATAGTTTAACATGATGCCATATGGTGTGCAATGTCCCTTTGGCCAGTTTGGGTCACTGTCCCAGCTGTGTCCCCTGGTGGCTCCCTGTGCCCCCCAGCCTCTTCGCTGGCAGGGAATGAGGAGCTGAAAAGTCCTTGACTTCCTGAAAGCACTGCCCGGCAACAGCTGAAACCTCAGTGTTCTATCAACATTATTCTCATTCCAAATCCAACACACAGCACTGTACCAGCTACTGGGAAGAAAATTAACTCTATCCCTGCCTAAACAAGGACTCTGGGAAGCTGGCTGCTGTTCTCACAGCAAAAGTACAGGAAGGAAGAAAGCATATGACTGTACTGTTGTTTAAACATTGACACTTGTTCCTTAAAAAACCCATCTCTCCTGAACTTTTCAAGCTATTTCACCCAACCACATTGCCACCTTCTCCAAAATGATTTCTCCCTTTTTGTTTTCTGCTTGCTAAAGGCCTGGCTGGGCTGAGTTGCAGGACAGTGATATGCACCAAAAATTTCTTTCTGCTCTCTTTCATGGTACGAATTGTGGTTTTTTTGGTGTTTGGGGTTTTTTGGGGTTTTTTGAGGGGGGCTGTTGTTGTTCGTTTCTTGGGGTTTTTTGGTGGTTTTTTTGCGAAAGACACAACCCCCAGTCAGTTTTACATCTGCATCTATGGCTGTGCTGCAGGAGCCTTAGAGCTGCTTGTGGACAGAAGTAGAGCAACACACAGCAGCACAGGCTGAGATTTCGTTTGGAGGCTCTGAGCTGACAGAAGATAATGGGGGGTTTACAACAAAGGTCCTTCCTGAATGATAAATGATTCCTGGTGCATTCGAAGGATCTGACAGACCTACCTATTTGTTCTGCTCTGCACAGAGAGGGGATGAAATGACCTAGATCAACACAAAAGGCACTACAAAAATCAGATTTTCAATGCATATTCAGCAACTCTAGGCAGCAAATGCACAATAGGTATTTAAACAACAACCCTTGTAAAAACCTTGCTCGCTTGTCATAGGATGCTTTGTTGGCTATTTTTAGCTTTTCAAGTGTCAAGAAGCAACGGAAAAAAATATTGCTGAACAGCACTGGACACCAAGATAAACCAAGTGAGGCAAAAAGAAATCTGAAGCAAACTCCACAAGATGAGGTTAAGTTATTCAAAGCTCTTTCCTGCAAGACAGGTGATGTATTTCAGCTTAAGTATCCCACTCAATCTGTCCTCAGTGAACAAGCAAGTGACAAGCTGCCAATCCAGCTGAAAAGCTCCCCATCCATCAGGGCTTCCCCCGCCTCTGCCCCGCACCAAGCAATGCTTCATCAGCACCTACAGAATCTGAATCTGCCTATTTTTAACAAGAACACCATCCTGCAATCCTTCCCACCAGAAGGATTTGCAAATCTCTCCAAATACTCCTCCCAGGTCCTGATAACTTTGCCAGCATGAATAGGAAACTTGGGGCTTTCAGAACAAGCTGCAGCTCGCTGACAAGGCTGGCAAGATTTCCTTTCCTATCTGCAGTTTGCATGAGTAGGCAGCTGGGATTGTGATGAATTACTATCTCTGATTCCAGTGCTAAGTTTAAAACATTTATTTGGCATAGTCTGTTAGAAAAAAAACACTGCCAATAACAGCTATTGGTATTAGCAAACTTCTTCAGGAGAACTACCAAAGGTATTTCACAGCCTCTCTCTGCTTATAACAGGAGCGTGTTTGTGGAGCAGACATATTTATTGACTGAACTGTAATTGAATTTTACTCAATGTTTATCTCAAAATGCTGTTTCAAAAGAGAAACTAAATCATCTTGGTTTGAAAATAACTCAGTTCTTAGTTACACCTTTTTATGAGGCCAAATCCTTCTCCCAAGCTCAGTGGACACTGAATTCCTGGGAAATTGTATTTTCCATCAACTGTTTGTTGTGCCTCCCTGTTTCATTTTGGAGCTCAGAGTGCCAGGCTTTCAGCAGCTGGCTCTGAAAAGCATGTCTATACAATCCTGCAGGTCTGATCTCTCTGCACAAATATTGCAAATATTAAGCCCATGACCAGTGCCTGTTCCAAAGCTGGTTTATTTTCTAACCAGTGGAAAAAGATCAATCACGGTTTGGATTTCAGTCAGGAGCACTCATCACACTGATGTGCATGGATTAGGAATCTTTAACTCTGCACTGATGTTGTTGCAGAAGATTCACTATTTGATGGTAATTGAGCACTTTTATTTGTAAATTTACTTGTAATTAAACCAAAAAGGTTTCTCCTGTCTGTAGCCTTCCTGCCTGCCACAGTGCTTTTCACTCCACAAGGGAAGGCACATTTATTTTGGTGTTATTATTTTGATGCAATAAGCAACTCAGTATTCCTTTTGCCACACTTCTTAAATTTTACATTCTTCTTTTGACTTTGTCTAAAAGCCTATAATCCTACACACAATTTCCCAACTGCTAAATTCACAGTTGCCACTTATAAATTTGATGTGAACATTTAGTAATTTTGTAGGTAACACTTATGGAAATTATTAGCCAGTGCCACATATACAGGTTGTTGTCAGTGTCTACTTTGATCCTGCTACTTTGTATTCCCCATTTTAATATGATTTTCAGAGATGAAAAAGCAAGGAAGCAACCCACCTAGAACTGACACAAAGCAGGTTACAATCTCCCCTTCCTGTTCACCTGCTGAGGCCATGCATGTATTTTTTTCTTGTTATCATCACAAATAGTAGTAGTGGCATTCATCATGAGTGGCTCTCATCACACCCTAAGTCATTTACGACTTAGCTTTTTCTGTCAAATCCCCCTCAACGGGACAACAGAGGTCCCCACAAAAACAAACAAACAAAGAAACAAAAAACACCCAAAAACCCCCACACAAAACAAAACAAACAAACAAAACCCACAAACCCACACACAAAACAAAACAAACAAACAAAATTTTAAAACACAAAAAAAAAACCAACATGGGAAACAAATATTACAATGTATAAAAATGTTCTATATCCACTTTATTCTCCAAGTCCCCAGGTTCTGTAAATACCACAAATCAGTGTCAACAAACAGCATATCAGCTCCTATGGGCTTTTGGTTACCTATCTGCAATAGCTCACTAATGCTGTGGCCTGGGGATTTGCTTTTTATGGACTTGGAAATGTTTTGCAACACATCAACCCATCATGTAACAATGGTGTTCAGCAGAAATTTCATTGCACCACACTGCAAGACTCCTAAAATTGCAACCTCTCTTTTTAAAAAGCATTTTAAAATCTCCAAACAAATGTCTTTAATCTTCTAAAGATCTAGAAAGACTGTGGCAAAAAAACTTCCTTTTTATAGTTCAGTATTTCTCAGAGATGAGCTCTAAGAGTTAGCTGAGATAATTATCAGAGAGATTATGCAGATCTTATTATCAAAAGGTTTTGTTTGCTCTCTTGTTACATAACTGCTTAGTGTTTGCATGGTGCTCAGGAAATAGAAAACACCACAGAAATGCCACGAGTATTGATTTAACAGAAAAATAATTCTCCAAATGGTATTAACATTTTAAGTTGTCTCTACTATATTTTGAAGATTTCTGGTTATCTGTAGAGTCCCTCAGTGATGGAACCTTGGCAGCACACGAAATGAGAGTTGTGCCTTACCACTCCTGATTTTGGACTATTTCAGCAGAGCTGTGAAACAGCAGGAAGAAAAAAAGGTGCAATACATTGTCTCATCAGTTCCTTCCCTTCCAGCTTTGCTGGTGACAAAGGCCACCATATTCAGAAGATAAAGTAGGATTTATATCTCAAAGCACTGCCATAAAGTAAACAGTCAATTTATGGAATCACTAAATGTTTCAAGAATTGGATAAAACCCCATCAAACAATTCCAGGCTTGTGTAAGTTTATAAGCAAAACTCAAGACTACCTGAATTCAAATACACTTAGTAACTTTTAACCAAATTCTAGCAAAGACTTTACAAACAGGATAAAAGCCATCTTTAAAGTGTAAAGATGAGGCCCCAAGTATCAACTTGCCATTGGGCACACTTATGTACCCAGACCAGTTAGCCTTGCCAGCAATTTAAAAGGTACAGCAACTACATAATTTCAATACCTGTTTTCAAGAATTCCAAGTTCATTTCATGATTATTTACAGGCAACACAGGTGTTTTTAGGATGTCAAGAAAGCTTTAAGCAAGTGCACTATACAAGAATCACAAAGAATCACACACGGAATAATGAGGTTGAAAGAGACCTCTAAGATCATCGAGTCCAAACTATGCCCTAACATCTCAACTGGACCATAGCACCAAGTGCCATGTCCAGACTTTTTTCAAACACTTTCAGAGATGGTGATTCTACCACCTCCCTGGGAAGAGCGTTCCAGTACTTTATTTTTCTGTTGGTGAAAATTTTTTTCCTAATATCCAACCTATACCTTCCCTGGCATAGCTTGAGACTGTGTCCTCTACAAGTATGGTACCAGCCACAGAACCACCCTTAAACACAAGAAAATCAGATTTTACTTACAGCCAACCATCATCATGGCCACCGAAAAAATCTTCTCCCCATCAGTGGTAGGTGCTATGTTCCCAAATCCTATGGTTGTAAGGCTTGTCATGGTAAAGTAGAGGGAGGATATGTACAAGGAGTCTTTGCTGGGCCCTCCTTCCCACTGGCCCGAGCCCGTGGTGTTGTAGCGATATGGGGTCCCGATGCTCAGGGCCAGCTGGTAGAGCCAGCTGTCTGTTTTGATGGTGTTGGTCAGTTCATCGATCACTTCGTAGTCCCCAATGCTGTACCAGATGCAGGCCAGCCAGTGGGCCACCAGCCCAAACACACACACCAAGAGCACCAGCACAGCAGCACCGTATTCCAGGTAATGGTCCAGCTTCCTGGCCACCCGACCCAGCCGCAGAAGGCGCACCACTTTTAAGGAGCTGAAGAGGCTACTGATTCCCTGGAAAGGAATAAAAAGCATTATTTGATCTGAAATATCCTGCTGGTTAGCACTGAAGGCTATACAGCAATTTCTGCATCTGCTTAAAATCTTTCTATGTAATTTTTCAGGCCTCAGATAACAGAATACAAGATCAAACTCTCCTGTCCCTCCAGTGCTTTTGTCCTCGTCAGCCTAAATTGAGTTTGGCACTCACTAGGTGGATAAATTACTTTGTTCAAACTCGGTCTTTCAAAGCCACAAAAGGGTTCTGTAGAATCCAAAGTGGAAACAGCAAGTTTATTACAAAAGGAGTGGTTCAATGCTTCACCAGTTTGAAGTAAATTGGAGACTCTTTTGACCTCAAGAAGATAAAAGGAAGTGGAAGAGGAGTCACAGATGGAACTACACCCACCCTGTGGAGTCTTCCTAAAGTTGCCCAGGGAACAGCCTTCTATTAAATCCAAGCAGAGGATTTATTCTTGCCAAAATGGGGGCACACCTACTTTAAGAACCCTCAATATTAAGAGATGCTTGAGAGAAACATCAGAATGCAATCACAGTGGGAAACTCAGAAAAATCTGCCTATTGCTACTCTCATGCACCAAACAGGAGCTGAGTAACTTCCTCCAGTACAATACTCTCCACCTCTTATTATCCTTCAAACATAACTCTGGATATTTTGTTATTTACAAGAAGTCTCACTGACTGAACATGGAATTAAACAACTGTGGGCACATCACCTTCCTGATCAAGGGAAATATGGACCACAAGGCACATGCCTTTGCATACAGGGTTAATTTCCTTTCCAATCAACAGATATTTTCCTAAAGCAAGTGTTGGTGCAGTGTTGTTTTTTCCTGTCACGCAAGATAGATGACATACAAATAAATGGAAATACAAATATTTAGGGAATAAGAGCACAAGGACCATCAGAAAGTTAATAGAAACATCTGAGAAGGGATGAGAAATGTGTATGTCCTTCTCAATGCACAAATGGTTTGGGAGTTTAGAGATGCAGAAAGAGAACAAAAATATGGTCTTGATCTACTGCAATCCCATGATATAACTAACTTGTGCATTAAATTAACTAGTGGCTGAAAATAGAAGGTTTGTAAAGGAAGGTTTCTAATATAAAACATTCAAAAGCTGAAGACATTTAATTTAAAGTAGAAATTAAGACATAGAAAGCAATGAGGCAAACATTCCTAGTTACTGTGCCAAGATTAAATTGCCCTTTTCTATGCATCATTATCAAATCAGTCTAGTCAAAACACTGGCTAATTATATTATCAAACAGTAAAAGACTGGAGTTTCTGGAGTTTTCCATACCAGAAAAACATTTGTCTCTTTTGCACCTCTGTTTCTCCTTCTTTTGCACCTTCCCTCCCTTTTCCCAGCATTTGAAGAGTAACATACATCTGATATTTCTAGATGTAATCTGTTTGGCACAGTTCTTGTATACTTTTCAAATCCTGTTGGAATGTGTTTCAGATCCCCAAATCCTTAATAAATTGAAGCTCTATATTTGCATTCAAGCTCCCACGATGACTAATACCACAGAGGGAAGTGGAATTTTCCCATTTTGATTTCTGCATTTTGCATTTACACAAGACAAAGAACCGAGTATCATCCTTATTTCCATCCAAATGTATATCTACTTATTTGCTTTAGGATTTATGACTGGGAGACACTCTGAGCAACCAACTTTTCCAATAAACTGGGAAGTCCCTTCCAACATTCCTGACACAATGGACTGTGGTCAGTGGACTACTGCACGAGGGTCCAACACCACAGAAACAATATCTACATTAAAAAAAAAAAAAAAAAAAAGAGAGAGAGAACTTCAGACTAGTTCCATAGTTATTCTTAAAATATTCAGTATATTTTACTTGGTTAACCTCGACTTTGAAAGCTTACAACTTTCAAAGGAGGGAGAAAAAAGCAGGCTGTTTTTCTCGTAGGACCAAATCCTGTTGCATTGGTCAAACAGAGATGCATTAATTCTGTTTTTATTAAAGAATCACCATTCATTTCCAGGATTAAGGCGAGGGAAGAAGTTAAAAACCTGGAATTTAAACTTGGGGGGCCCTTTTTACACCCAGTAGTTTAAGTTTGTCCCAGTGGCACAGCTTACACTGCACTTTTTACTGCCCAAACAACCCTTGAACAGAAGAGTTTACAGACTGACCTCCACCTCCACCCACACTTCATCTTCTCTAAATTACATGCACAATTTAGCAGTTATACAAATAATACAAAAATACAGCATTTATTTCAAAGTCTGGAGAAAGTTTGTGCTGTCATTTTTTTTCCCTAAGCACAGGTAACAATAACATCTCTTATGTATAAAACAAAGAGAAATATTTCATTTTAGCTGACATTGAAATGTATTATTTCCAAAGAGTAATTCATTCAAGTAAGTTTCACTGTAAATCTTGAAGCCTATTCAATCTGACGCTTTACTTAAGGCCAAAAAACCAAGAGATATATTCAACATTCATATTTCATGTCTAATCTTCCAAAATAGAAAGACAATATTGGAAGCTTCAAAAGCCTCTTCCATAAAGCACTTTGTAGGAAATAGCAATTAAACAAATGCTAAATGAATATATGATATAACATGTGTAGTGTATGTATGGTGCGTGTGTATGTATATATGTATAAATCACATATGCACTAACTACTGTTGGGTCAAGCTGGTACCTTCATACTTATAAAACTGCCAACAATTAATGCACAATTGTTAATGTGCAAAGCTCTGCCTCAGACTCAGCAACATCTTTGACAGAAGTTATGTGAAAGACTAACTGCCTTGAATTACGTTTGGGCAATTAAGAAATTCAGTTTTCTAAACTCAATTGATTGCAGGCTGCCTTTAATTTCATTTTTCTTTTAACTGTATTTATGCTCCATAATGAATACTTTGGATACCCTCCTACTCCTGGATGAGTATCTGCTCTGCCAGAAGTAACTTCAGCACTCAAGGAACAGAGAGGTGATTAGAAATTGTGAATGGGGCATGTAATCCAGTTTGGATTTATTTATTGTGTGAATAAAGCACATGTTGGATCCTGGAGATCCAGCCTTCTGGGAGGAGCATTTGTGACTCCATTGCCATTTCAACTGGGCCAACTGTCTGTAACAGCTGCTGGGCTGTGTTCTCTAATTGAGAATATCTCCTTATGTTATCAACCATCCAATCCAGCCCCTTGGGGTTTTGGCTAATGTATTTTATCACCTCCTAATCCGATGAGGACACTCAGCTTGCTCATCATCAATCATCTCAGCTGCAGAAATCTTTTCACTAAAAAACCACCTACTCCAAAACTGTGTTTTGGGTGTCAACTTTGGAACCAAATTCCCATCTGACACACATCATCCATTTAACTACTCCAAATGTGAGTCACAGGAGTCCTTCCCAGGGACTTCTAAGGCCACTGGATCAGGACAGGACAAGAGCAGTGGCACTAAACCAGCCAATTTTGTACCAACATTTCAATTTAGGAGACAGCTGAAGCTGGACAAAAGATGTAGACTCTGTCAAATTTATCCAGAAAGATATTTTTGAGGGATGGATGTTTAACTTTGGAATTAGCTTAGACATTCATGATTAAACAAAGTCCAAGTTGCTTGACACAAGCACCTTGCAAAGTCTGTTCTCAAATCCTCTTGATACACTAAGAAGGGAAATTAAATTTGATAGTGGAGTCTTAAATGATAACAGCACTGAGTCTGACATGCAGAGGGACCAACCCTTCCTTTTAAACTACCTGACTCTTGCCAACAACCCTAGATGTTACCACACTGTCAAACTGCTGTCCTCCAGAATGGAAGTGTGTAAGCTGTGTATCTGCATCCAGCTGAACTTTTCCAGCCACAGGACTGAGGCAGATGTTTCCCAAAATTGCCATGCACGGCATGAGAACAGATCGCTGCACCTCCAGCAAGAACAGGGAGCAAAGTTCTCTTGCACTTAATGAATCCCTGATAAGCCAGGCAGCAGGAAGGATGAAACTGATAAAGTGTTATACAGGGGTCAAGAGCCAAACATGCAAGAGGATGAAGGGAACGCTGTCCAAAGGAACAAAAGGAAAAGGAACCAAAGGAAAAGGAAGGTTAACAAGGGCAGGAAATCATCTGAGTCCACAATGACTCTACCTAAAACCTCCTAAACCAGGAAAAAGAGAGTGGAGTCTGCTCTACCCTAAAGGAGCAGCAGAACAGCAGAGCAGCATGTTCGTAAAATCTGAAAAAGAATATCTGGTTACTTGCTAAACTAATTAATCTTTTCTGAAGTTAGAAATTATTGCATAAATTATTTTTTAAGTAAAATAAAAAACAAAAACAGCCATTAGTTTCATCTAAATATACAAAATTCTGCTTAAACCTCGAAAGTAAATCCCAGGATGCTGGAATGGTAAATCATGCATATCTTTTTCTTTCTACTAGGGAACAATGTGTTTTTAACTCCAGGCACTTTTTCAATTAGATTTCACTCCATGATTATTTATTTATTTGTTGTTAGCTGTGGGTACACACACAATAACAACAACAAAAAGAAACAAAATACGCATTTTAAAAGTGTTCTAAAACTGAAATATTCCGAGCTTTGAAAATGGGGATCGGTATTGCATCATTTAATAGAAAACACTGTCTCAGAAAAGGTCAGAGAAAAAAAAGAACAACATTTTACTCAATTTTAATGTTCAGCACACTGTGGTTTTGAAGAACTTATGGGGTGGCCAAGAACCAGAGCTATGAAATGTTGGTAGGATGTGTTGCAGATGCAGTGAAAAGGGTGATTGCACCATATACAGATGTTAAACTAAATTCAAGCTAGTATCTTTATGCTGGACACAAGCAACTACAGCAAAACTTCCATCAAAGTGATCAAATCCTCAGAGGATCTTGCAGCCAGGGCTCACCTGTGTGCAAGAGCAAAATGGTTTTGTGTGGCCACAGCATGGACTGAGCTCCAAGTACCCTCTGGATCTCACAGAATGCTTCAAGCTGATGACCAACCACCCTGACCCTGTGAGCAGCCCATCCTTTCTCCACAGAGAGGAGGATGGGGCATGTCAGGGGAGTGATTCACCCCATCCACCTCTGACAGATAGGGAGGGGATGAATCACCTCCCTCCCCTGCCACTGAGCCCACAGGAGCTGAGGGCTATCGCTGACACAGCTGCTGTGAGGAGAAATCAAACCCACCCCCAGAAACCCAGAGAGCTGGATCTGCACACAACCCAATCTGTACTGTGCACCAGAGAAACAGAAATCCAGAGCACTGCCTCCCAAGGTGAGACTGATCCTGCTCCAGAGGAGCTTGGGGAATAAATGCTATTAATAACAGCAGGCTGAGATGCTCTGCAGATGCAGCAGCATGCTCATTTCTTCATTTAACAGCCAATTACTCCCCATAATGTGATGCTGCACTACCTTCAGTTCTGGCAGGCCTTTGCACAAGTCCCCATTGGCTTGAGGAAGGAATTGAATCAGTTCATAAAAAAGTGAACAATCAGAAAGTAAACTGGACTGGGGCTCTTGCTCTCAAAAAGGGCAAGAGCTGGTAAATCATAAATATTGAACTACAGATAGTAATAAGTGAAGACAGGTGGACTATGAGAGGTAGAAGAGTCAGACACCAGGAATGTCCTTACATCAAAAGGTACAAAAGGTCGTAACTCAAAGAAGGGGAAAAACTTTTAAAGGTGGGCATCAGTTATAAATGAGTAAATAATCACCCAGAGGAAGAAAACACAGAGAACTGACAATATATAAGAAATAAAAAATTGATCAACAAAAAACTACACCTTAGAGAGGAAGTAAAGCTAAAGTAATAATTGCCAAATGCCAGGTTGAACTTTTCCTTCCAAAGAATACTAAAAGAAATACCCAAAGATCCTTCAAATTCAAAATTGAAAAAAATAAAAGAAAAATAAAAAGAATAATTAAAGTGATCAAGCTGCAATGAAGTAAAAATAATCCAGGCTTGGGCTAAAAATTAAACTAATCCAGAGGATTAGTTTTCAAAAATTATGTTGCTACATCCTAGAAAATCTAATGTATCAAGAAGGAAATAAACAGATACATTACCTGAACAAATGTTAAGGGAAAGAGTAATTAGAAACTTTGAGATAAATCAAAATGCAATCAGTGGAGCAGTAGGTTAGCTGAGCTCAGGCTAGCTGGGATCCATCCAAGGTTTCCTGATAGCTTTCTCTGATACCACAGCCCATTTTCTAAATATAAGAAATGCAGTAATTCAGTAATATAAAAGGTGAAATTATTATGAAACACAGGGAAAACAGGGACCACCACTGAGATACCAGGGTGACTGAAGACCTTGTGGACAGCATGGAAAAATGGAAATCCTAAAAGGAGAGTGTAGCAGGGGTTACAATTGGTGACTCCTAGTGATTTTTTGGTTTCTTAGTGACATAAACAGAAATAGTAGATGGTCACAGAATCTGCTAATGGCACCTTTGGAACACACTGTCAGGAACACAGAATAACCATGTGGGAATAAAGGAAAACATGATAAAGCTTGACAATATAGAGTCCCAAGGCATCCATTACAGCACAAATTAACAAAAATGTCTACAACTACAAGAGCCTTTAACTGAAGATTTCTGAGAAAAAGAAATATTTGGGTTTATGGGTTAATCCCACATACCCATCCCACATGACTCAGAGCAAGCAGTGAGCTGCACTCACACAAGAGACTAATCCAGCTCCAGGACAGATCAGCTGAATGTTTCCACCATCAACAGGAAAAGCCAAACCCCAGTTGCAAAGTGAAGATGAATTCTCCACTTGGAGTAATCTGTAAAGCTCTGCCCTAAAGAGATGTATTTGAACTTCACTTCCTGCAGAGAGAGGCAGCTGGAACAGCCACAAAAATGCTCATAAAATTTCATAAATGAGTTGTCTAGACAAGATCAGTTTGCCTAAACTAAGGAAAGGAAAATAGGGGTGTTTATGCAGGGGAGGGATGACTCTTCTTTCTAAGCACATCGAGGAGACAAACATGAGGGAGGGGAAAAGAAATATTTAACCAAGGAGGTTGGCACAGGGAGGAATGCACAGACTGCAAATTAAGAGAGATTTAGTAAGACATCATGAAGAAAGGTGGATTTTTGACCACCAGTTTATAATATGGGTGATACAAGGAACCTGCTCACCAGAGCTGATGACTCAGAGACTCAAAAGGACCCTGTGATTCTTGCACCTTTTTTTTTCTGCTTTTGCTTTTATCCTTTGAAAAATCAAAGTGAAGCAAATACAGTCTCAAGGGGGGATATATTTCACCCCAGCCCAAACTAGACCACAGAGGAGTTTGCATCTGAGCTATCACAGCAGTGTCACTACATTCAAGGGTGAGAAATAGAAGTTTTAGGGCAGAATTACTCCTCAGACCTACTCTGGATGTGCATCTTAGAACATGAGGAGCCCTGCCCCAAATGTGCCTGTACCTCCTTGTGGACAATGTCTGGCCCCATGTTTCATCAGGTGAATCCCATGCTTAACACATTTTGAAATACAGTCCAAATACTTTCTTTAAAGATGCGTGGGCAAAATTTTCCTTTCCCCTTCTCTCACCAGAAGTAAAAAACAAAAACAAAAAAATCTCCCAAATAAAGCACATAGCTGATTCTGTGAATTCTGTAATTAAAGTATTGAAGCAGTGAAAGAGGCAGCATTTCTGTAAACCTTGGGCAATCTCCACCAAACAGTTGTTCCACAATGGCACACGATGTAAGAGGAAACAAAGTGCTTACAGATTTTGGGAATGACTGAAAGGGTGAGCCTGCAGGCACACAACCAAAAAGTTCTATTCTGTGTAGAGCAGGAGGAGTATCCTGGAGGAGGTAAAGCCTGTTTGAAATGCAACCAGCAAATCATTCCCAAAAGAAATTTTTGAGCTTAGCTACTTAAATAGAGCTTAGCTCCAAAATCCCTGGTTAGCTCCTTATTTCTGCTTTACTGGAGTTAATGTTAAAATAAATCTTCTAACTTGTATCAGAAATCTTTATTTCTTGGTAAACAATTAATATAATAAAGCTGCAGAGCTACCAATCAAAATGAGCAAATGACAAAAAAAAAAAAAAGGTGACATTTCTGATTTATCACCACTTTAAGGGCAGAATTTAGAGTTGTATTCAATTATGTAGACACACACGAGTAAAGGGCTTTCCTTCTTCTACACCAGCTATCTAGATTCCAGGTCCAGATACAAGCAGAGCCCAGTTAATACTTGACCCTGCATCACTGGAAGCAATGGGAGTAGTGACTTCAGTGAGCAAAAATTTCAGTCCTTACAGCAAAAGGTAAGCAAGCAGATTTCTTAATGCATTTTCCAAAGGTACCCCTAAATTTATTGCTTGGGATTTATCTCCTGGTTTTTACCAGAGGGATGCAGAAACTTTCCTTTTTTTTTTCCTCTAACACAAATGTCAATAAGCTGTAACATTATAAATAAAATTCCAGTGAACTGTTTATGGCACAACCAGACAGTGCAGCACATGTCCAGCAGTAAATAACTGAGGTTATAAAGAGAAGGGTGATTGCAAAATATTTCTTCTAGATGCAAGGTAAGGGGGATGTGGCATGTTGCACTACTTATTTGTTAGTGCATCAGTGTGCCTAAAAAAAGGGGAAAAAAGACAGCATCATGAAATAGGATCATCTTCACTCACTCACAGGGGAGGTGGGCAAAGGACAAAATAGGAACTTGTGCTACTCCCACCAGCTTCACTTCAGTGAGCATCTGATCAGATTATTTCATTTCCTCATCTCCTTTGTAAGCCTTCCCTTCTTTTGTGAGCAAAAGGGATCACACAGGACTCCAAGCTTCCCTTGAAAGTGCTCCACAAACAATTTCCTCTGCTGGACTCTGTATCAGCTTATACAGCTCTGACTGAAGATTTTATTTAAATGGCTCGTACCCAACATCTGCTTCCCACTAATATATACATCACATTAAAATAAAACATTTTTAAAAATGGAATAAAGAAAGACCACTGGGACATCTAATTACAGTTCAGTATGCCATAACCCACATCAGAGAGGTGTATGAGGCTACCAGGTCACCCACCACCCCCTGCCCTGGCTCTGGCTCGGCTCCTTCCTTTCACAAGTTGCCTCTCACATCATGGAGACTTTCAGGTGTTTCCACAGGGAAACCTGCAGACATATCCCAGACC
The DNA here is from genome assembly GCF_027477595.1 of Haemorhous mexicanus. Classification (NCBI taxonomy): domain Eukaryota; kingdom Metazoa; phylum Chordata; class Aves; order Passeriformes; family Fringillidae; genus Haemorhous; species Haemorhous mexicanus. Next base: position 59,729,712 of record NC_082346.1, on the reverse strand, counting down.
TTGTACAGCACAAAAGTATCTGGTTAAATAATTAAGAAAAAAAAAAAACTAAAAGCTGATTAATTAAACGGTGGCAGAACTTTAATAAAATCCTAGAATAAAAGCCAAAGAGAAGAGATGCAATTCTGCAAGTCAGAGCAATGGGGTGATAAAGGTGACTAAGTGAAAGGGGTGAAAATGGTTGAAATTCTACAAAATATATACCTACAGTGAATACATTTATAACTTAATACCATACCCATGCCACTGTATTATTCTATTATTCTAGTGGGTTTTCACACACTACAACAGAATGACAGCTTTCTCCATATTTAATTATTTTCTGAGTGCATACCAAGGGGGAAAATGCCAGGTCCCAGGGTTAGTGCTTCTGTCATTACTTGCCAGGAATTTCCATTGTAGTTTAACACTTGGCTGCAGCCAGGATTTAGTTCTGGGAATTATTTTTTCCACGTCAGCCACCAAGATTTAAAAAAGCTAGCTAGTCATAGACTGTACTTCAGAGCCAAAGTCACACTCTTGAAAGACACCAATTTATCTTCACCTTGCATACACCACTCCGCCTGGTGCCCAAAAACTCTCCTTCAAATACCTCCCACAAAGGGAATGTTTTCAGCAAAGCACTGCAGGTGTGAACATGGCTACACCAGCTTAATCAGCTTTTATTTGCTTTCAATTTACAGACATTGCAATTTTAGTTTCTATTAACTGCAGTGATACAAAGAAGTTCCTGACAATGCTGAAATAGATCGATAATGGCAATTAAAATAAAATTACAATTACAAGGAGTCCATGCTTTAATGTGCCCTGCATAGATCACTAAATTTTAAAGGCCACTGGGTCACGTAGTCTTACATTATTAAACAACAGGCACAGAACTTTGGTTTAGGTCATTTAAATTTCTCTGCTTTCATTTCCAGCCATTGGCTTGCAAAAATAAATTTCTGCAGAAAGGATCTTGCAAAAAGGATCTTGCAAAGGATCTTGCAAAAATTAATTTCTGCAGAAAGAATCTTTTATACAACTCATCTGAAAGCCATCTGGATGCCACCCTGACCTTGTGTCCCTTTCTTCACAGTACGTGATATGTCATTTCAGGACCATGTTTCTGGCAGAGAGCAGTTCTAGCTTCTAGGTATTATTCCATGACAAACTCAGAAATTCATGAATCTCAGTTAAAATTCCCAGGAAAAAAACAGTATTTTTCAAAATAGTAAGAGGCTTTCTCAACTGAATTTAACCCTTAAATTGTGGAAGAATTTTCCATTTGGCCAAAAGCTTGTCCATCCATCTAGTTTGGGGAATATTTACTCAAAATACTTACTTGCAAATGCTCAAATGCATGTGAAGACAAGAGCCAAACACCTGCCCAAAATCCTGGTGTCCTGGGATGCCAATCAATGTATTTGGTCCCAAAGGCAGATGTTAGCATGGTTTGACCATACCTGATTAGCATTCTTGGGCACCTGTAAATTTGCTGACGATTTCATCACAATATAAGGCTGATAATTCTGACTTGTGTGAAAAAAATGGTTACAAACAATTGTTTGGTGGCCCAGAGTAAGAGAGGTTGGATATTTATCTCTCCAATAGGCAGAACACATATAAAGGCCAAGTCTCAAAGTACCATAATTCTCCAGTTTCAAAAGCAGGGAGTCATGATCCTATAAATTTTATAAACTGGCAGACACTTTTAGACTAAATCTGAAGTTTCAGAGAACTCTTATACTAAAAAAAAAAAAAAAAAAAAAAAAAAAAAAAAAAAAAAAAAAAAAAATTCAGCCAAGAGACTCTGAGCACACACACTCTGTTCTGGTTTATTCCCTGAAAACTGCCTGGATTCCCCAGTACTTACTTATGCTGTCTCCTGTCCCAGCTCTGTAAAGGAAAGGTTTTCTGTATGGTTTTGGTTTAGCCAGAATGTACTTCAGTGCAGGATATGCTGCCCAATTAGAAAAGATATGCATTTTTCTGATTTTCTAGGACTATCATCTTAGCAAGTTTCCTAATTCAAATGTCCCACTAAGGATTCCACTTTCCTCTCCATTAGTTCAATTTTCTCCAGCCTATTTTACCTTGTTTTCCTGCCCTTTCAATACCACTTAGGCACTTAATTCCTCATCCATTACATCATCTTAGATGTCAACAAGGTGTCTCTCATTATGTTCCCTTTCCCTCTCCCTCTCACACATCCCAATCCCCCTGAGAAGACTCCAACAGCCTGGCTCTGTAACTCCAGGCTTGGAAACCTACACCTCTAATTCTGCCTCAAATCATCTTAATCCCCCCCAGTTCTCAATTTGTGTCATAATCCTCTCCATCAAATCCTTCCACCAAGGCTCTACATGCACTCAGCAACAAAACTACTTTGATTTGCAGTCATGTTTGCCTCAGCTGGGAACTCCAGCCTTCACCTAAAGTTGTCTGTGAGGGAAAGGACACAGTTCCTACACTGGATGCATTTGAAGGACTAAAACCTTTGGTAAGAAAACACACATTACCTTTTTTCAGCCTTTTTTTTTTTTAATCTTTCAATTTATCTCCTTAATTTTGGCATCATAAAAAACACTCTAGTGCTTAAGGCATCTTAGTTCACCTCAAGCACCTGGATCACATAGAGCAGTCTACAGATACAACAGAGAGACAAAATCCCAAACCTCCTTGGCCATATCCTTCTTCATGAGTGAGAGATCTGCCCATAGGGAGGAAAAGAAACCCCCTCCAATAGTGCTCCCCCTTCTAATCTAGCTCCTTAACAACTAGCAAAAAATCATTCAATGCTTTATGTGGGACTATAAGGGTCAAATTCACTCAGCTGGATTTTAGGGCTGCTCACTCTGATATGGGTCCATCCCTCACCACCACACCAAGAACCCAAAGAGCATCAGGACCTGCACCCAAGGTCTTTACTGCTAAGCTCACTTTCTGCAGTTTTATCTGAAATGCCACAATGATCAACTTTAAGACTTTTATCCAACACTCAGGGCCAAGAGAGAGAGCTAAAATCTTGCAGAATCAAGAGCTAAAAGAACTCTTCTCTCTCCTGCTTGCCTTAAGAAGGAAACAAACACTTTCTAATGAGAAACATTGCTTTTAATCAGTCTCTCTCCCAAATTAAGATTATGGATTTACTTATTCTTTACCTACAAACTGTGTTTGAACACCCTGTTTCTGGGCAGCCAAAATGTTAAATCCCAGGCAAGAAGCACCAGTTAAAATAAATGTTAAAAACCAAATGAAGATAAAGAGCATTAATAACTGCAACCACCCTGAACACACTAACCAGCTCAAAAGACTTAAATGTCACAAATCAAGACATATCACAAAAAAAAAAAAAAGAAGATCTCCCCTGAAGGACATGGAAAAGAGAAAATGCAGACCCAGGGAGGAAAGACTGACTGTTTACATACCTGTTTTCAAAATCACTTCAATTCTTTTCAGACACTAGGGAAAGCTGGAGTTGGAGGGGAGGGAAATCAAGTAAATATAAACCTGCTGGAGGCTTCAGAGCCGTAACACAGTGCTTCACGACGAGGGAATCTGACTGTTGTCTCCTTTATTAAAAAGGAGTTAATGTTTCATTTGTTTGAAAGTAAATGACAGCTGCTCTAGGATCACTGGGGTTCATGATACCTTGCTATCTTTATTACGTTTTGATTAAAATTTGTCACTTTTGGTGTGTCTCAATTGTAATGCTCTGTCAAGATTTTCTTCCCTGTCACGAATATTGCAGATAGTTTATTTCCCATGTATATGTTAGAGAAAGAGGTTAACCTCATCCTTTAAATCTGTCCTGCTTGGGCACAGAAATTTTCTGTTTGTTTTACATATTACAGCACAAAAATCTGGAGATAATGCTGCATTTTTTATAAAAATCAGGCTTCCCTGAGTCTGAAACTGGTTACCTTAAAAAGATGTATTACCTCTACAACCTTGCTAATATCACCTTCTTACACATCCTGACTGTACAACCTGGTTTCAGATGGGCAGCCCTCATAGGATCTTGAATTTAAGCTGCAAGTATTATCACTTCTGTCATATTTGCTATAAATAAAATGGAACAATGTCAAAAGATGCTGCTCAGCACGCAGAGGCCGGGATGGAATTTAAAAGGAGCTCTACAAAATTTGCAGCAAAGCCTGCATTAAAAAAAAAAAAGCATGTAGGTTTTATATAGTGAGGATATGTAAGTGCAGAATTGAGAATTAAAAACAAACAAACAATCCCACTAAACGGTGTTCTAAGAAAAAACTGCTAAAATGTTCAAAATGAACAGAGGCTTTTTCATCTGTTTATGGCCCTGAAGATAAAAAGCTCTAGAGAAAAATTAAAACAAGTCCTAAAGCCATTACAGTTCCATTTTAATAATGAATTTCTGTACACTGACTCGTGCATTATTTGTTGTAGCTATTGCTTGTTTTCTGTATTAGCTTAGGCCGCAAGCTCGACTGCATAAATGTTATCACTCTTAGCTGTTAAAAAGCTTTCATTCAGCATCTATCTATGATATTTATGTCCTCTCTTCTCAAACAGTTTCTCAAATTTTAGCTGTAGTTGAATAATTGTACCAAAAAATGGAAATAAATCTCCATCTCAAACAAACATTTTAAAATGGCATTAAAAAAAAAATTACAGTATGGTTCAAAAGGTAATCCTAGGGCAGGATTTTAAAAAATGCTTATTCAGAGCCATTCCCTGCTTTCATATAAGTGGCAGATTTGTCACCAGATTCAGCCAGAGCAAATACAGAAATGTAATCAAGGCCTGCAATGGGCAAGAGCTGCCCAAAGACTGAGCTGAAAAGGAAGGCTGTGACAGGGGACATCCCAACTGGCCCAGCCCACTTTGACAGGGATTTGCAACAATGCTTTTGGGATGACATTCAAGCCATTCTAAAGCCCCCATCTCTAAAATAAACATCCACACATGGTACTGGAATCCTCAGACACCTCTCCACCAACACAGGAGTGTCTTGCTGGTAAATCCCAGCAGCTCAAGACCACCCCCCTGTATTTGCACAGAGCATGAGCTGCCTCACTGGGTGATGCCTCTGGTTTTAGCTTTTCTATTTTTCAGATTCTGTGCTGCTTTAGTGTGTGGGTCTGGGCTTCATAGGAAGGGATGGTGAGCTCTCTGCATCAAGTAGGGAGACAAAACAATTCCTTCTCTAGCTGGGGACCAAGGACAAATGATCCAAATCTCAGGCCCAAGAGCATAAACAGCGTGGACTGAAGAGAGAAAAACAAGAAGGATGGGACTGCATGGGCTGGAGGTGGAACTGGACAATTAACTCCAATATGCAAATGGGGCAGAACTTACAAAAGTCAGAGAACTCGTGACTGGTTGTCCATTTTGTGACTATTTTGGTTCATCTTGGGTGTAGCCCTGGCTGGGCTCTTGTGCTGCCCAAGGTGCATCCATTGAGGCCTTTTAATAAATCCCTACTTTATTCTTTAACTCTGTCTAATCTCTGCTTTAGGTCAGCCTTCACAAGGCACCAGGGAAGAAGCTTCTAAATGAATCCTTAGTTAAAACAATCCTTTTGAGACAGACTACAGCCACTTACCTCATCCACATTCTCAAAGGCATTGATGATGTCATATGGTAAACAGGACAGAAGATCAATCACAAACCACGTCTTCAGGTAGTTCATCCTTATGAGCTTGGGATCAGATATAACCTCTCCCCCAGGGCCAACAAAGGTGGTGTGAAAGTTCAAAACAATGTCAACCAGAAAAATAACGTCCACTACGCTGTCCAGCACCAGCCAGGCAATGTTGTTCTGCTTTGTCTTGAAGGACACGTTATATGGAACCATGATTGCTGTGTAGAAGGTTAGAATTAAGATGACCCAGTCCCAGGTGGTCTTAAAAGCACAATAATGGAGTATAATGTGTGGTGGAGTCTTTGGAGCTTCTTGCTTGTACTGAGGAAGAATATCAGATCCCAGCTGGAGAACCTGTAAGAGGCAGAGAGGCAAATGTTACTGTTTTCAGTGAATAGGATCCAGTGAGGGGTCTTACAGACTTCTGTGAGGAGCAGCAGAGATGGGACTGTGCTCGTTGGACATTGCAAGGCAACCCACAGTTTCTAAATGATCTGATTTATTTAGGATGTGTAGAGGCAGCTGTCACTCAATGAATGGGAGCAGCACGGCATCTCAGGATATTCCTGCAAAAAGGAAGGTCTTTGCAGATGGACTGAGGGGAAACCATACCAACAGCAAGGGAAGAGAGGCTCCAGACAGAGGTTTTGGGTACTGCCACACCAGCAGATGCTTTGCAGTTATGAACATAGAATCATAGAATGGTTTAGGTTGGAAGGGACCTAAAAGATGATCTATCTCCAGCCCTCTTGCCATGGCAGGGAATCTTCCACTAAATCAGGTTGTTCCAAGCCCTATAAAACCTGGCCTTGAACACTTTCAGGGATAGGGCAGCCACAGCTTCTCTGGCAACTTGCTACCATCCCTCACCAGCCTCATAGAAACGAGTTTCTTGCTAACATATAATCTAAACATGAACACTCATTCAGATTTGTAGTTACAAGACTAATTATTTGTGCCTGACCTCTTTTTTAAATCACTGCTGAGCCAGAGCAACACCCTGTCAAAGGTGACCCCAGCCTTGCTGGCTGACCTCCTAAAATGAGGCATTAAGTGCACAACCTCTGCCTAAACCCCTGCCAATATCACACTTCCTTCGTATTTTCTTCAAAAAGTTGTTGCTCCCACAAGCTCAATATCACCAGTGGGTTCTCCTTTATTTCTTGCAATTACTTCTCATTTTTTCTGCACAGGACTATAATCTCCCACACGCTCACTGCTGTAAAACTGTGGAACTGGTAACACTGCAAAAACCAAGCCAAATTCACTTAAGGCATTTCCAGCTAATCTAATTACCTCTTATCTCAGTGCAACACAAGAAACAAAAGCACAAAGGAATGCACACGTGGCAATTTATTGCACTGACAACTGAAAGATCCATTTGGAGATCCACCTGGGGATCTGAAGTCCTTATGGGATAAAATAAGTAATTACAGCAACTTTAAAACTCATTTCAGCCCTACACCCCCCCCATACTGGGTGATGCACCGTATTTCCAGGATTGAAAACAGCAGCCTCAGATGTGTGAAGCTGAGGATCCTTCCTCAGTGGAGAGGAGTAAATGGCTCTGAATAAACTATATAATAACTAAAAATATGAACTCAAGCACCACAGATAGGGATTCTCCATTAATTCTTTGCAGTCTTGCCTTTTAGGTGTTTTTAAGAGAAAGCTGTTACTGAGATCAGACAGTAAAAGTCTGGCTCTGCTGAAAATCTGTTTCTCCAGGAAACCAATGGATCACTACAGCAGCCTCTCTCATTCTGTGATGAGGGATGTGGCTTCCCAAGATGTCAAATCTGGGCCAGTGTCAGGCTGAAGGGATGCAAACCTGCTCCTGCCTACCTGTTCCCACCCTCCCTCAGCCCATATTTAGCAACCAGGATCTGTAGGGAAAGTCAGTGGAGCTGACACAACGAAAAACTAACTTGTTACATTAATTAGCTATTTCTTTTCTACAGGGTCAGCAGAATTGCACAGATTTATCCCATGGCCAGAAAAGCACTGCACCCACTACACAGGCAGCAGTGAGAAAGCAGCAGAGACCTCCAGGAGCCCGTGGCTGCTCCCTTTGCCAACAGCCTCGTGTCACAGCAGCCCCAGTGTAACACAAAGCCCTCTGTGGTCCCAATGGCACTTGCCAAAGACAAGCACAGATGCCAAACCCCTGATGAGACCTATAAAAACATCAAACTCCAGGTGTCCCTCCCCCAGTGCCCAGGACAGACTCACTGTCAGCACTTCTATACTCCTATAACCACTGCAGCACACTGAACTTGTTGGTGGATCCATGGGTTTTTCCCTGGAATTAAAGCAGCAATCAACACAGTCATTTTCTCACAGCAGCCTTGTGAAAATTTCTTTCAAAGTGAAAATTTCCACCTGCACTTAACACACCATTTTGGCTTTGCCTCATAATTTGGTAGTTTTCTTCAGATATCTCTTTGGACACATCAGTGCCCAACACTTTGCTGATAAATCAGCACTGGGACTTCTTTCCCTGGTTTCTTCAGGCCTGTTTGTTCCCTGCCTTGTTCACTGGGGCAGGAGCTGGAAATGTCCTCACTAGAGCTGGAAAAATAAACTACTTAGGGCTCAAGCAGAATGTGATTAACATATGCTTATAGTTCCCAGTGCCTCTGGTGGTGGAGTGCTTGGGAGCTCCCACGATACTGTAAAAGCATAATTATTATTCTTAACATAATCTCATGCTGAGTTTGACATGGTGAGTGGGTGGCAAGTGGCTGTGGAGACCACTGAACTATAATGATTATTTCTTTCATGCTGCATGGATTTTTAATCACCAAAGAATACACAATATCTTGTTAGTCAGCTGCATTCACCACAGACTGTCTGAATTATTCCTGTATACAGCTAATAAAAATGACTGGTAACTGTTAAGTCTGATAAGGTGAGCAGCACATTCTGCAAGGGGATGAGCTATGAAGATAATGCTACACCTCACATACAGAAATATAGAAAATGGGGCCTGTGCAGGGATGGTGAACCCCCCTCAGTCTGCCTTCCTCACAGCACTTTGCCTACAAAGCACTTTCCAGCCATAAACCACTTTTAAGAGAGGAGTTTGCACACTCTGCAAGCAACTACTCCTGAGTACAACCTCATCCCAACTATTCCTGAGCACACCTACTCCCTTATCTGAGGTTTTGCTACTGCCTGATCTAACTCTCCCTTGCCATTTATTTTTTCCTCTAGCTATAGTGGTCCTGGTGAACAATTTCCTCCCTCATTCTATACAGCTGCTTTGGACTCCTTTGAATATCGTTACCATATCTTCTCCAGTCTCCCCCTCTCCAGACTAAACCAAGAATGGCTGTAACTGGATTTACAGGACACTGAAACATCATGAATTTGAAAACCATGAGGTGTCAGCATTTCTCCAAGCTATTGGTATGGGATCATTCAAGGGAAAAAGCCACACTGCCAACACCTGAAAACTGTGGGTTTTCATTATGATAATTTGAGATTTTTATTATCAAAGTTCACTAAAACCAGAAAGGCAATGAAACTAAAAAACCAAACATTTAAAGCTGCTATCAGTTCTACAGGATAAGTTCTCTGGCATAAGGGCTGTCTTTTTCAGTAGCTCATATATTTTGACCCTGTATTTTTGAGCAATTTATTTTTCATTACCGGTGAACATGAAGATGAAGGCAGTACCTCTGTTTCAGAAGTTAACCTGAAGGTATTCACTCGTTGCACCACCTGCACTGTTAAGGAGATATTTGCAACCTGCCAAAGAGTTCATTTCATCAGGTCTGAAGACAAAAGTGATGAGGGAAATACTGCAGGAATGGCTCTGCAGGAAAGTCAAGATCAGGGTATATATGCAGGCTATGGGGACCCAGTCTGGGATGCTTCCAAAGAGGTTTCTCAAACAATCCCATTTTTCTGGGAGAAGGACTCAAGGACATCAATCCTGGTTCCATGTTCCAGCACAGTAAAGAAGCACATTGTGCACCCCAAATTAAGGAACACTCAGGAAGCTGAGGACTGTATGCACAGAAATACTGTCATTTAAGTAAAAATGTTTTTATGACCTGTGCTAAAAACGTGAGCTTGCCACATGGAGCTGCTTTACGACGAGTAGAGGCGAGGCTGAAAAAAATCAGAGTCAAAAAAAATTTTCCTCTAAGAACATCCTTTCCCAATGGGAATTAGGGTGGGTTTTCTTCCCCCCACCTCCCCAGGAAGGGAGCAGGCTGGTGTCCAACCCACTGTCCTGGTTCAGGGCAAATTTTAGAGAGAATCCCCAAGGGGCTCCTCTAGGAAAGCAGATTCAATCGGCCCCTCCCCTCAACCAGTCCGGGAGAAAATACCTCCTTGGAGAAAAGTGGGAAAAAACCTGTTTATTAAACAATAAAACCTAAACAATATTAAACAATAAAACCCCTTGCTGCTCCAAAAGAGATGACAAACCCAGAAAGTCCCTTCCGTGGGCTGCAGCTCAGCTCACTCAGTCCCTTATCAGTCCCTCAGGGCTGGCAATGCCGCGGCCCAGGCCCGGCCCGGTGGGCCTCAGGTGGAGCTGCCGGTGCTCTGCTGGGTGTTCAGGCCAGAGCAGGTTTGAACAGGTCCAAAGAAAAGGGAAAAAAAACCACAGTCCAGGGAACTTCTTTGCCTCAGCCAGCTAAAACTAACTAAAACAAAGGAGAGCTCTGTCCTGCTGTCTGTCCATCCACAGACATCGCAGTCCAGGAGCAGCAATGTGGAGGAGCGAGTGCAGAGTCTGAAAACAAACTGTGTGAGTCTTCTCTCCCCCCTTCACTCTCTGGAACAAGTCTTAAAGGTGCAAAACTTATTATTCCGCATGAACAGAACAAGACAATTGGGGATAAAAGCATCAGATAGCCAACCCAGGCCAGCCACTTACTTCGGCCAAGCGGGAGTGCTTGTGCACCACCTCAGCCTTGTTCATCGGCGTCAGCTGCTGCAGCACGCTGCGGCTGTTGGTCAGCGCCCGCGTCAGCCGGGCAAACTTGGTCCAGCCTGCAGGGAAAGAAGGGAACCGTGTCAGAAATCACTTCAGAACTACTCAGGCCTCATCTAGGGTTAGTAAAGCTCCTCTCTGCTCAGTGATATTCAGTCTCAGACCTGAGTGGTTTCTCTAAATTGCCGCACAGAGCAGCTTCAGGCTCCAGCAAAAGAGGGAAAATACTGCTCCTTCAAGGCAGCACAGGTAAATGTGAAAGGAATCAAAACATTCTTTCTTCTGCCTTCTGGAGACATTGTGTTAGAGGGATGACATCCTGTTTTCAGCCTTCTGGGGACATTCTCTGCTGCTGAAATCTAATTCTGAGCCACTGAAGTTGATGGAAAAGCTGAAGGAAAATCCTTCCCGGCTACAGAAAGGCTCCTGGTGATTCAGGAGCGCTGGAGCAGCCCCAGAAGTCTGATCCTTAAGTCTTTACTGGTTTTTGCCCCAGCTAAACTTCAGGGACAAAAATAAACTGGAAAAAAATTAAAAAGACTGCACCAGCAGCAATGCTTCAAACTAAAAGAAAAAATATCATTAAGCATTTGAATTCAGATTAAGAACTCGATTTCAAATGGCATTAAGAAATAAATTTAGCTATTATACTAATGATAAACACCTGCTTTAATTGTAGCCTAGGACCCACCCAGTGAGCTGTCCCTGAGGAACATTTTCCTGCAGCACCTGGCAAGGAGCAGTTTGTTACTGACAGCAGCACCAGCCCAGGGACATGGCAGCAAGTCATTCCTGCTGGAAAAACACCCCAGTGTTTGTGATGGTATGGATGCATCAGTGGAGGGGGCAGATGGGTGCAGCAAAGAAAACACCAGGATTTTCAGCAGCGTAGCACCTCAGTATTGAGCAGGACAACTGAAAATCCAAGTGTCTTTAGGAAGGAAATATATTCCCAAGGGCACAGAAGGAGATGCTGGATTCAGTTAACCAGGTATAATGTCATTGTTTTATCAGAGAGCTGTGGATAAAATATCAAACAAGTTACAGACAGGAAAGGGGTTCAGGAGAAGGTTTAACTTTCATTTAATGTGAATGCTGAGTAGGTGAAAATTAAATGAAAATATTCATATCTGAGAAAGGAAACATAGCATTTCTACCATAGAATCATCACAGAATCACAGAATGGTTTGGGTTGGAAGGGACCTTAAAGATCATCTCATTCCAACTTCCTGCCATGGACAGGGACACCTTGCACCAGACCAGGTTGCTCCAAGCCCCATCCAACCTAACCCTGACCACTCCCAGGGATGGGGCACACACCGCTGCTCTGGGCAACCTGTGCCAGTGCTAGGCTTATTTTTAAATGCCTTTTGCTGATAGGAGTCAGGGACTTGGGATGTAAAGGGAAGCCCCGAGGGAGATGAAATAACAAGCAGGGAACAGAAAAAAACAGTAAAACTTCAAGAAAAAATTATGTACAAACTTGGCTTTGCCATTTACCACATGCATATCACATTCATCCAAATGTAAATCCATTGTTCATCATTTAACAATCAGAACAGCTTAAAATATCATGACACACCACCAGCACTGCACAAACATTTGTGTCTGGCTATTTATACATGACCTCAAAAATGCACATAAAAAATTCACTGGAAAAAGGTAAAAATAGAAGCATTTTATTAACTTTTCAAATGTAAACTTTAAATGTGAGCTTTGGATATGTCTCATGCTTCTGGAGCTTACAGGGATATTCAATTAGGAATATGCACTTTCCCTATTTAACAAGGTCAAGGCAGACTACAGTGATCTGTGAACTATTAATTTCTATTAAAAAATCCTTGTGCTTTTCCTTTCCCTAATTGTCTGTAAAACTGCAGGAAGGAGACAGCTTTAAAACAGAAGTCAGAACTGTTCTTTATTTTTCTAAACCAGCCATTTCAAAGACCAAGTGAGCCTGGTAACAGCATTGTGACAGCTCTGCCCCAGCATTTCTAGTAATTGCTGGAGGCCACATTGCATGCAGGTGATTTATTTTGGGTCACTGCAAACACACAGCAAGAAACAAGGAAAAAGACCAGCTCTCCTCCAGGAAGGTGTTTACACACTTCCAGTCCTGGGCAGGTACTCACACACTCATGTACTCAATCATGGTCCTCTTCCCCCAGAAGAATATTTCCCTGTGGTCCATAAGGACAAATATGGGCCAGTCCCCAACCTTTAGTTTGTCATCCTGCCTCACAGCTGATCCAAGAGTGATGGAAAAGTGCTCAGCAAAAACAAAACCACCACAGACAACCTGCTGGGTGCAGCCCAAGTCACTCTCATTTGTCACATCCCAGTGTTGTCACTACTCCAGCTCCCGACAGGGACATGGGGATGTCCAGCAGGGAGAGGTAAAAGCCCTGTACCTAAGGAGGTACAACCCCATGGACAATACATGCTGGAAAGTGGTTTGGCAGAAAATGGTGTGGGGATTCCCAGAGGACTGAGCTGAACATGTCCGTGGTGGAAATTCTTGGCTGAGTGAGACAGAGAACTGCCAGCAGGTCCAGGAGGGTGATCCCTCCTATCTCCTCCTCCCTGGTGAGGACAGTTCCTGCAGTAAGGAAGATTTGGAGAAGAGAGAGAGGCTGGCAATGACAGGAGATAGCTTCATGTACCCTCTAGAAATCCTCTGTCATGGTGCTTTGCAGGCTGAGAGATCCCTCTCATAAAAATACAGGGTTTAAAATACCTCTCTTATGAAAGCAGAACTGGTAAGAAATCCCTTGTCACTGTTCTAGGTAAGAAAAGCATCTGTCCTGCATTAACCACAAATGCAGAATTCCTGGGGAAGTTAGGGAAGATGGAGCAATAGGCTGCACACCAGACAACAGCCACCCTTTTGCTGTAAAAATACAAAGAAAGGAAAAACTACTTTTTTTTTTTCAAATCCTTCTTTACCACCACATGAAATCATCAATGTCACGTGAAAAAAAGAAGCCACACATTTTAGCCTTCAAGGTTCCCACTCTGCTCATCTGCTGTGACCTCTTCTTTTCACAGGACAAACCATTTCATCATGTCCTTTCTCCACCAAGACCAAAGCTTTGCTTTGTGCCAGAGCAGACCTTCTGCAAAACCCTTCCAGCCTCATTTAGGGACTTCACATTTTCACATTTCTTTCAGCCCTGTGAAGCCCGTGATTCTGGACACTGGAAGCACAGAATACACTAACATGACTTTTTTCTCCAATTCAGCACCAATTCCAGCATTATTTTACCTGCTCCAATCTACCCATCTGCAATAGTGTGAAAAAAAAGTACCAGATTCTTTTGTTTCCTCTTTACAACCCAAGAGAATGAAAAACATAGCAACAGCAAGATGCTGGGTTATGAGTGGGAAGGTGAAAATGCACACAGGCTGCCTTGTGTCTGAAATAATCTGCACAGGGTACATTTCTCTCTTTCTTGACCTTGTTGTAGACTAGACAAGTTCAGAATTATATTTAAAACCAATGTGTATGTTTAAATAGACCAGGGAAAATTTGCATAGCTGCCTACTGCTGTCAATGTTTCTTCAAACGATTCTCTCCTTTCTTTTCCTCTTTAGACAGACACTTGAAAAGAATGATAATTTTATCCCAAGTATTAGTGACCGTCTGTCCTCACAGATATTTTAAGTCTGGAAGGAGTAAAGGAGATGCACAAATAGCAGGTGCAAGAGGGGCAAAAACAAAAATGTACTTATGAGAAAATGCAATACTTTTGATGCTCTCTTCAGCTCAGCTGGATTGCATCTTTCTTCCACAGCTCTGTCTGAAAAACAGCACCCTGAACTTGCACCACTGCACTCAGATTCTTGGGAATAAAAGCATCATCATCAGGTCACACACCAGATCAGGCCAGCAGCTGCTTCTCCTTACAAGCAGGGTGTTCCACACAAAGATGGGAACCACCTCAAATGGAAAATTCTGGAATAGCTCATAAATAAAATGATTGTTTCCCCTGGTTCTCTTTAATCACTTTCTTATCCAGGAACAAAATAAGAAGCATTTGTTTCCCTGCTTTAAAAAAAAACCTCTCATGATATGCATTCATTCTCAGGATCCAAAACAATGCTCTCTTAAACAGGAACCTAGCAAAATATTTGCCTGTTTCTATCCATTATTCAAAGTAAAATTATTGCATTCTCAGTAAACTGGGGGATTAACAGTTACAAGAACAAGACATGAAGAAGGCAAGCATGCTGATGGACATGAGCTAAACTACTCTCTGCCTTGGCCCAGCTGTAATGCTGCCCTTCCAAGCTGGCACCTTCTTCTTCCTCCATGCATTTTAGACACAATTAAATATTTTACATCCACTATTCTCCATGCCTCTTGCCCTAAACAGGACTGCCAATTTGACAGCTCTCTGACTGTGGGTCTAACTGAGACAGAGATGACTTTGTGATGCCCTTCACATAACAGCTGAGCCAGAGGTTTCTCTGAAGAGAAATAAAAACAGGAATACCAAATTAATTTTTAAAAAATGTAATTTTTCTAAACCTTGGATGCTGTGACACTGATTGAAGCTGTTGATGCTGTGACAGGATGCCTGGAGGAGTGCAGGAGCACAGGGGGGAAGTAGGGAATAGTCAGGTGAAGCAGTCAGAGCACCCAAACACCTCCACAGAGGAGGAAAAGCTTTCCAGAAGGGTCTGAGGAGCTCATTTAGCCACTCAGTGGTTTATGAATGTGTAGATTCATACACCACTACAGAAACTTCACGGTGCCTGAGGGGGAAATGGTATTTCAAGGTTAGAGCTCAATCCTTTTTTCCTTCCACCACCACCATAAAGTCCAAACTATCCTACTAATGTGCCTTTCTATCAGCTCCTCCTCCAACAACAGCAGTATTATGCCCACACATCTCTCTCCCTGGGATCCCAGATCCATCATTCTGTTTTACACTGGACAGCTGGGATGGGCACAGCTGTCTAACATCTCTGGGATGGGCACAGCTCTGTGGCAGCTGCTCTGCACAAACCTCCCCTCCACTGCCACACTCGCTGCTTTCTCTGTGTGCAAAATCCTTTCCAGACTCATTTAGACACCTCACATTTTCTGCCAGCTGCACCCTTGCACTGCCACAGGGACCTCTTTTTGCCCTTCTGGTCACCAGCCTGCTCCCCAACAACACAATCTGCAGATGGGTCCAGCACACAAACACCCCCAGGCAGCTCCAACACTGCTCCTCATCTCTGCTGCCTTCCCTGGGCAGGGAGAAACATCAGCCAGATCCAAGATATTGATGCAATGTATGGCAGAGCACCAAAAAAAAAAAAAAAAAAAAACAAAAAAAAAAACAAGAGAGTAAAATCTGTCCAAAGAAAGTGCAGCAAGGGAGGCTTCCCCAAGCAGAAGTGATGCTGAAATGGATGAGACAGAATCATTGAATCATTTAGGTTGGAAAAGACATCTGAGACTCTTTCCTGAAGGTTATGTGGAGACAAAACCTTGGAATCAGAAGGCTTTCCAAGCTCACAAAACTCACAAAACAGAAAATATCTTCAAATATAACTAAATGCAAGTGATAAAACCTTTAGAACCCTCACCATAATTTAATTAGGAGTTGAAAATTTGCAGTCTCTCTGACTGGGTTTGTGTACAGTTCCAAATGCAGATCTAACCACCCAGCTAGCAGCCACACTGAAAAAAAAATATTTAGTTCATAAACTACATTATGTTATTTTAAAGCTAAATTCATACATCAGAGTTTATGAAGAGTTTAAAATCTCAAGGTGAAATGTTAATGTCCTTTATGGTGCACTTGCTCTGAAAAACCTCGACATGACTAGCTGCCCCTAATAAAGCATTAATGCAGCTCTGCTGGGTTGCAATTAACCTTTTTGTCAGGGTTTGTCTGGTCTTAAATAATGATGACTTTTAAATCAGTGTAACAGGGAACTATCCCCTACCTTAGATTGCAGGGAATACACTTGGGGTAAGAATTATATTCAGTATACAAAAACAATTGCAGAGGGCAATTCCAGCAGTGCTTGTGTTGATTCCTGCCTGCAGGAGCACAGGGAACAGATCCCAGCCATGGGAAGATTGTTCTGATGTCATTGTGAAGCACAAAACAGTTAACATGCAGAATGCTTAAATAATACATAATTTATGACTTACCCACAAGAGCAAAGAGCTAGCACTGCTCAGAGTTAGGAAGTGTGGAATTCAATTGGTAACACAGATCATCCTTTGGCATAAAGAGTTAGCATGTATAAATCCAAACTATTTCTAGACTCTCAAGCAGTAAAATCATGACAATGGCTGGCTGTTTGCTCTTTACTGCAGGCAAAGTATGTCTGAAAGAGTTCACTGTCTCTCTGAAAAACTTGATAATCCCAGTACTGGGTTTTTAGAGACAGAGGGGAATAAACAAGATTTCTGAATAAACAGCTCAATAGTCAAACAATGTTCAGTCATTCCCATGGTGCAGTAAAAATATTTCTGGACTTAGAGTCTATTAAAATGAAATTCAAAATATTGGGATAAATTTCTGGAATTCAAACTCTGTGTGTTCCACTGTCTGAAAGTGCACTGCACTCCTGGGATAATTTTTACATCCAACCTCTCTTCTTGCTCAGTGTAGTCTCCCCAGTTACCATCCACCCACTGCAACTGCTGGGGAGCTCAGTATGGATGAAAAACTAATGGGTGATCTTGGGCATATCATTTTACCTCTCTGAGTTTCAGCTTCTCCTCCTTAAAATGAAGATAATGCTAATTACCTAATTTGCAAGCCATTTTGAGATCTACTGATAAGGAGAGCTAAGATTTATATAACTCTAGACTACACTAGGCATACATTTTAAAATTACAAAATATTTTTAAATTTAATTCTCAAATACCCTTAAATGTACAGCGTCCAACTTCTTTAATTTCACTTTTCTGCAAATAAGGCTAAACTTTATACACAAACACAGGGCCACTGGGGAATTAGTTCCCAAAAGTGTACTAAGGTGAAATTCTGGGGAAGAAGAAGGGGAAAAAAATACTAATTACTGTCAATATCAGTTAAATGTCTTTTACAAGTTGGTCAGATAGCAAAGTGCTCATCCCATCACATCATCTCATCTTAGTTCTGCATTTAAATCACTCCAGAGACATTGAGTGGCCAAAGCTTCTTGCACAGCAATCTTCACCAAATTGACCCTTGTGTGACACTCTCAACAAGATAGTGAGAGCACACAGTTAAGTAAATTACAGGTTATATGGGTGAAGAATTTATTACTTGGCAAGTATCAAACAAGGAGCAGTAGAAAATAATAAAAATTTATTACTGGGATCCTTCTGGACACCAGTGGCCAGGCATCCTATTCAGTGCTTATCTCCAGGGTATCAAAGTCCTTAGAAAATGACTGATAGAAGTGTCAAATGACAGGAGGTTAGAGGAATGCTAAACAGCACTGAGGACAGTCAGGATGCTGTGCTTGATGCCTGGGCACGTGCCATTAAAACATGTTTTAAATGGAAAACAGTCACCCAGAGAAAAGCAATGAAAATTGTAACTCCAGCACAGGAGGGGGAAATGTCCCAAGCAAAGAACAGGTCTGAAAGGGATCCAAAGGTCTTGGCACATGAGCAATTCAGCATGTAATTGGCTTTGGCAAAAAGTCACCTGCTCCTTGGATACATAACAGTAAGAACTGGGCTTGGAGGCTGAGCAATGAGCAATAATGAGGAATTAGCTGGAAACCCACCCAGCCACAATAATTGCTGCAGAAACTCACTGGGGACCCAGGAGCATGAAATCCAGGCCACCACAGCTTCATCCCTACTGCTGCCAATGAGCTGGATTAAAGGGCAGCTAAAATATCCATGTATCTGCCATCACCAGACCTCCAAATTCAGTCTAGACAGAGGTTTAAGGAGCTGAACTCATTTACTTTATCAAATGGAGGCACAGAGATGAGCTGATTATATGTGTAAGTGCCTTAGTGGGACTTTCCTAATACAGTGGCAAAGAAGACATAAGAAGATGCCACTTCAAGAAGCTGAAGCCAGGCTAATTTGACACTTCTTTAATGCCAAAAGCCTAATGGAGAAGCACAAAGCACAGTAAGTAATGTAGTGGATGCTCAGCCTCTTCTAAATCAATACTGGATGCCTCCCTGGAGGGGATGGTTTAGTTACACACAAGTTCATGGGTTCAGCAGAGGAGCAACTTAGTGAAGTGGAATGCCCTGTGTTACACAGATCAGACTTTTAAACCCCACTACATTTATATTTATTATTTTAGATTTGGCAAATGATGAGCGTTCAGTTTTCTACACACAAAGTGTATCCATCTACAAACAGCTTTTGCTTCAAAGATCAGCTTCCAGTTTAATTCAGTCTCTCACAGGGCTAGATTTCATTTCAATGGGATTTCATTTTCATTGCACATTAAACTTCCAGAAATTTGCAGACAGTTAATGTGCATTGATGGGTTGCTGATGGAGCACACAAAGGGCTCCAAAGGCTGTATCAGATTCAGAAAAAAAGTACTTCATTTCTGTGAAAGAAACTAGACAGCCCTGGATATGGAAATGGAAATTCCCTCTTCCTCATCATGGTGGGTCTCCAGCAGCAGTAAAGCAAAAAAGGATACAGAGGGGGAGGAGAGAGTAGAAATAAGGCCTTGGAGCATCACTCCTGAAAGTGAGGAAGAAAATCTCTCTGTGACTATTTAGCCTGTGCAGTATCTGCAGAAAGTGCCAGCAGCACACCACTGAAGACATATTAGGGATGAATAACAGGGGTGTTTGTCCTGCAGGAACAGAAAAAAAGCAACCTTGGAAGGTTACTGGCAAGCTGTGCCTATCCCAAATGGATGGTTTAAAATACTACCTAAATTAGTCTTTTATCTGAATATTATCTGATTATCTAAATACTAAAAGAGATTCTCTCTCAGCATCATTGCACTGAGCTGTCTGCTCTTGGCACTGAAAACCCACCTGGTGTCCTGGCAAATGCCCATTCTTGTCACTCCTCCCAAACCAAAGCCCTTTCTCCCAGCCCAGGAGTCCCTGGATGCTGCACTCTAGACCCAGGGAAGAAGGGAGAACAGGAGGTGATCTCCCTGCTGCCAGGAAGGAGGGAAACTGCAGATCACAGCAGAAGGAAGCAGCATGAGAACAAGTGGGTCTCTATTGTGACCCTTGTTATTATAGCCACAGAAAAGAGCAATAAACACATGTTAAGGATATCCAAATTGTAACCTACTAAATTACTGTGATGGATTACTGTCAAGGTGATGTACTCAACAGGGTACACTGTGCTTCAGCTAAAGGTAGAAACCTTATTTTCATGCTCTAATCCCTCCACCCACTTCTTCTATTATCACCAGGATGGATACCCCCTCAAGGAAAAAAAAGGTTCCCATGTGCAACTAGTTATATATGCTTAATAACTTGCACTTATTAAAGATAAAAAAGGATCAGAATTATAGGCTTAGCAAGGATTAGCAAGACATAAGTGCATATTTCTGCAACTACTACACTTTTTATAGCCCTGTCACACTCTGAGATAGAGTTGTATCATTATATAGAGTTATATAACCATTAAGAGTTATATCACTGGATATAACATTACAAAGCATTACAGCATTGTCCCAGACAGGCTTGATTATCAGAGTCTGGCTCTAGCAAGTGAAAAGGGAAAAGAAAAAAAAAAAAAAAAAAGCAACTTCAGGATCCTGCTGTGCCATTTCCTGATCCCATCTGTTACCAGCACACTGTCCTGAGTTGTAGGGAGCTCATTAACACAACTTTGCATCCCGATTCTACATCCCATCATTATTCACTAGAACTTTCCCATCACTGCAGATGTGACAAGCCTGATGTTCCACTCCACAGAGACTCCAGATAACCAGGGAGAATCCCAGCCAATTCCAAACATTCTAAGTTTACATAGAGACCCCTTTTTTTCTTCACTGATGATAGCAAAGGGAATAAAACCATTGCACAACGAGGTGAAACTCCACTATTAACCAAAATTGCTGGTCTTTTTTTTTTTTCCTACACTTAAACTTTTTGTTCCACAGACTCTACAGCGCTCCTGGCTTCAAATGGTGTTAACATTTTAAGTGGCCCCATTCACCCTTCTAATAGTTAGGGCCCAGAAAAATGGCTTAATTTTTTTCCTGACAAATAAACAGAAGATTATTACCACTGTGTGTCTTTGGAGGAATTGAAAGTCTTCAGATGTTTTTAAAAGGCCATTGGGTAAAGACAGAATAAAAGCTCAGCAAGCTGATAAAAGCATCCAACTGTGACCTGACAATGGTACAAACATTTTAAAAAAAGATCCTTTGGGTTTTATTCACCTAAAGAAAATACATAATAGGATCTTTCATATGCTTGTAATGGCCTTCCACCTCTGCTGTGCACGGAGACTTGGGGATCTGGCCCTCTGCCACCACAGGTGGGACCTGCTGCTTGCTGCTGAATCCAGATCAGACAAATACTCCCATTAGCAAAGAGGAGCAGGAGAAGGAAAGGAGAGATCAGACAAGCACAGCACAGCTCCTTAACCAGAAAATAAAGCACTGGCCCAGTGACCACCCAGGGCAGCCATCGTCTCCTGCCTCACCACGAATTCTCAAACCTCTTCTTCTTCCACACTGCCCTCATCCACAGCTCATCAGCCACTGGCTCAGGAGCTGGGGCACTATAAATCCAAACCCAAACCAATGGAGGGGGTTCTGTCTACCCTCCAGAACTCCAAGCTGCCAGTGGCACCTTCACCCAGGAGGCAACACAACAACCAGGAGGCTGACCCTTCCTTCCATCATCAGTTTTGCTGCTTCTGCTGGAGTTGCTGGGGGATTTTGACACTTTTGACTGGTTAGACACTTTTTGAAGTAATTTTCCATTTACAAGGAATGGCTTTACAGCAGGTTTTGGTCACTGTTACATTGCCATACATCACAGGTCTCCCACGCATCACCCAGCAATAACAGATTGGAGCACAAGTAACAAGAAAACAAGTCAGTCCAATCTTCAGTCAACTGCCTGTACCCTCTCAGAAAACAAGGGTTTTGATCTCTGTCACTGTATTTTATGAGAGGAAGGTGGCTTTTAAATATCCCTTTTCTCAAGTCTTGCTTACAGTCCAGTAAGTTTCAACAGCTTTCTGGTCTGCAGCAAATTCACACCCCCCCCGGGTGAGCCCAGGAAAAATTTTCATTACTTTTACTCCCTCTGGCAAGCAAAGCTCCCTCCTCCTCCCTTCTTCCTCCTCCTCCTCCTCCTCCTCCTCTTTTCAGCATTAACAGAGCAAGTGGAGAGCACACAGGTAAGCAGAGACACACCATCTGTCACAGGGTCCCAGACCTCTCTGACTCCCTCTGCTCACACGGGGCTTGTCCCTGTGAAGTCAACTGCATTTGCTGCACTCAACAAACACGTTTTTAAACCCACATCAGGAAAAAATAAACCAATCCCACCTCACCCTGACAATGTGCTTTGTAGTAAGACAGCTGTTTCATTTCTCTGTCCTGTTTTCTAAACACAACAAGCTGCTTGACTCTTTTGGGCAGATCTGCATCCTCAGCACCACTCTCTGTCCCCCAAACCTGCTGTTCCCTGGCAAGGTCTCCAAAAGATGCCAACCCCACTGCAAGCAGGTCTGGCCAACCCCACCAGGTATTTCCAGGAGTGGGGACACACAGACACTCTTCAGTGTAGATATAACCAATGGCATGATTTAAATACCTCACTCACAGGAGCATGATATACTGAAGCTTCACAACAAAGCAACACACCTTTGAACAGTGCAGAACGTTTTGGTATGGAGAGATTATTGCATAATGGCATCAATATTTTATTCCTGCTGAATTTTTTATCTCAAATTTACTGCTCCCATAAGTAACACACAGTAACTCATCTGCACCACAGTTACTTATGTATTATGTATTGCATGGTCCTGGCAGAATTTCTTAAGAAATATCCTTCTTTTAAAAAGGAAAAAAAAAAAAATAGCCCTTTCAATGGCAAATCCCAGCACTCAGCAGCAGCATTTTATTGAAACCCTTTCCCACAAGACTTTAAAAATTCTCTGCCAAATTTTAACGTGTATGTTTACCAATCTCATAATGCAAAAAGAAAGTGGCCTGGAAGCTTCTAAGCACATTGTAATGTTATCTCCAGGGACAATGAATTATGTATCTCTCACAGCACCATGTCTGACACAAAACCACTATGATCCCAGTGCCGTGGGATCCCAGAGACCCACACAGCTGAGACACACGGGGTGATACAACAGTGCTGTTTTCCCACCCCTGTAGTAAAGTGCTGCAAATATTTGAATATGTTTTCCTTATATCAAAGATGCAAAAGACAAGCTTTAATTTATACAGAAGCAGAAGAAAAATTGGGTCAGTGGTTTATGAGGATGAGGTTTGTTGGAGGCACAGATCAATGCTCTTCAACGCTCTAACCAAAGCAGATTCTTAAGGCTCCAATTCTGTTCTTTAAAGAAATGTGGGAAATGTGGCTGCACTGCCTCTGCAATGTCCTGGTTGAGTTTTGGGGGTTTTAGGGTATGACTTTGACAGAAGTAAGGGCTCTTTAGACACAAAGCCAAACCTCTTTGGCTGCTGAGGGCAATATTTTGTGATGTCCATCATTAATACCTGGCATTTTAACTAATGGTGCTCTCCGGTGCAGAGCAGCAGCACACAAGTCATGCCTTTCACTGCTACTGCTCTTCCCCATAGGAACATGTATGCCTGTTCTGGATGCCACGTGGGTTCTGCTCCTCCTCAGCCACAAGATGGGGAGGGGAAGAGCTCAGCCCCTGGAGCACATCCCTGCCTCCCCAGGGAAGGCAGCAGAGTCTGATTCCCGCAGGCTGAGAATCCAAAGGAGGCAATATTCATCATTTCTGCATTTGAGAGCCACCTTCAATATGTTTTCTCTGTCCTGCTGCAGTCCAGCACTTCTCAGTGTAACTCAGTCCTGCGGAAAGTGGGGCAGAGCTGGGAAGAAAAGTGGTTTGGGAGCTGGCTCCCTGTGAGCTACATCTTGGCTCCCCCAGAAAGCATCAAATAGGGAACCTTACAAGAGGATTCTTGCAAAGACTGCCTTTTTCCTTGATAAGCTCACACTATGTATTACATACACTGCAGCAAGGAGCCAGTCCCCTGCCTTCAGATACCTATAAAGCCCTTTTAATTAACTGACATTTACCCTAAAAAACTCTGATTCTTTCCAGGCAGAAGAATTCCACATTATGGAGCTGAAAGTGAAATAAAGAACGTTTGCAGGTTGCTAGCTAAATTGTAGAGGCAATAAAGTTTACGATGGCTGAGAAGGTATTCCTATATCAGGATCTTATAATTTTATGGATAATACTCTCTAGACAAAAAAAAACTGTCATATTTAGTGTTAGCTCGGAGGGGAGTCTTTCATTTTAAGTCTGCCTTTATAAACTGACTTTTCAGTTATCCAAACACTTGCAATAAGTGCTATCTAGATATTAAGAAGCTGTTTGCATTCAAATGACACCAACTTTATCCTAAGGAAGATGGCTTAGAGCACACCAGCTCCAAGTGAGATATCAAACCTTCTTCAAGCATGAGGGGAAAAACATTGTAAAGAATTAATCATCAGGAGGCAACTTGCAAGAGACGTGGATAACGTCCTTCCTTATGCAAGCATGCATTGTTTCACCCAAAGCAATACACATGTAAACCTGACACAAGACACATGTTTTATAACTAAAGCAGAGGATGATGCTGTCAGATCCTCTGTACCTTTTCCCACAAATTTCTCCTGCAAGGCTGCAGGTCTGGCCAGGAGCTGATCAGTGACAAGAGCATTCCAACAAAATCCTGCCTTGCAGCTGATAAGTAACAAGCACAATGCCCACTGCCATGCAGTCATCACTCCTCAGCAGTAATAAATGACTCAAGCAGGCTGTTTCACACTTCACCTCCAAGAGGGAGAATGGGAAGAAATATCAGCATCTCATCACAAGGAGCGGGAATTATTTTTTTCCTGAAAAGATGACACCTGTCCCAAAACAGAAAGATCTCCCAAAACAGCACAGCATTCAAACAACTCAAACCTGTGTAATTTTTAGAAAGTGCCTGCTGTAGTGATAAAGGAGTGAATTACAAAGAAAAATGAAGGCTTGTGACTCTAGAAAAACATTGGTAGGGAATTTCCACTCATGGTGACTTATGCTTTTTTTTTTTTTTTAATAATTTAGGAGAGTGGCATTGAAACTCTGACAGGTCACAAAACTTCCTCAGTTCAAGACACAGACATGACATGTCCCTGGGACAGGTCTGAGCTCAACCATTTACTTCTATTCTTCACAAAAAACAAAAACGTATTTCATGTTTACCTTTTGTTGAATCATCTTCGATTGGTTGCTTGAATAAAGTGATATCCTTAAAAGTGCACAAGAACAAAACCACTTTTTCATGTTCATTTCTTATAGGTGCAATTTGCATGTAGAACCAAACTGGGGTTCCTGGAGCAGAGAAAAAATTGACATTGGAATGTGGTGTAGCACAAACTACCCCCAACCCATAATATTTGCACACTATTAACATACACATGTAGTTTAGCTGTGTATCTCAATATTTCTGCATCTTCCAGAGTTTTTAATTTTACTTCCTCCAAGGAAAACAACATATTCCCATTTTTACAGTTTCATTAATCTAACAAGATGATAAACAGAGACAGAAGGCTATATAAAAATTTATTCTGAAATAAAATACATTGCTCTTCCCCTCTTGCTCTTGTTTTTTCCCAGCATGTTGCACAAACTTAGGTCTGAAATGTAGAAAGGTGAGAAAAAAACAGGTGAATAGCATCCTTGATTCCTTCTTTACATAATACGGAGCTATCAAATCCAAAAATGATGGAATATACTGTGAAGTGCTCCAAATTTTATATTACTACATTATTGAAGAGGACCTGAGTTGGACTCTCAATGTCCTATCAGGACAAATCAGATTTGATTTCTTTTTTTGTGTTTCAGGTCACACCTCCACCTCCTCACTGCCCTGCCCTGTGCAGCACTCTCCCAGCAGAGTTCTCTCTACTTAACTTCTGAAATGAAACCAAGTGTTTTTCAAATCCTACCACCCACCAAATAAAAAGCCAAAAAGAGCCCTTGGTTTTGGAGTGGTCAGCTTGGCCTTTGGTAAATCCCCCCTGTTTGCAGAGGGCTCCTGCAGGTGCTCAGGAGCTGAAGCTTCCAGGCTGACACACACGTGGCAGTCCCCTACACACATGCAGGTGTGCTCCACATGGGGTGAAATCCTAGAACACTGGAGCAATGTTTTTAGAAACACCCAGTTTCCCTGCAGGGCTGGGAATGTCAGATGTTCTCCATCCAGCAGAGCTCCGTGTCCCTCCCTCCCAAACGAGCACCTACGCTCGCTGCACCGTAAATGCCTTCACAGCCAGATAATTACCTCTGGGATTTGATGTGCTTTCAGCCAGTTGACAGAATGGCTTTTCTCCTGAGCTGCCTGAGAGCTGACACATTGACACAAGCCTCTTGCCCACTGTTATCCCACATGGGCACTGCTGCCCCCCCCAAATCTCCTCTGATACACCAGGTCCGGGAGCTGTGCCAGGAGCTGCAGCACAGGTCCCAGAGGGCAGAGAAAACCATTTGGGCTAGGATTACTGTGGGGAAGGTTAAAACCCACAAGGGTTTATTGAAATTCAACCCAGATTAAACCAGTAACTCACTACCAGTAAACTGGAGAAGTGGGAGAGATGTGGGACTGCTTTTTGTGATAATTCCAAAGCTATTATGCTGATTATTTGATTATCTTAATTCCCAGTTGCTAACCCAAGACAAAAGACTTTTCATAACTACTAAAACAGAGTGCTGCAGCTTTCTGGAGAAGTAATTTGCACTTATACCTGGGAATCCACTGGTACCCTTTGAGATGAAAGCAAGTAGGCAAAACACCCTGCACTAGGGTGCTGACAAAAATCAAAGACAGAGGCAAGGTGGCTACTGCTGTAGAAGCAGCAAAATGAGAAAAAGCAGGTAAAGAGGTTTCCTGAGTATTACCATATAGATTTTCATATATAGAGATATAGAGAGAGGCATGCATATACATACATATATATATATATATATATATATATATATATATATATATATATATATGTATGTATGTATGTATATGTAGGCATGCCTAATGTAGTTGGTGAATAGTTGTGTGGGCAGAGGTAAGGACTATATAATAAGGGAATGCAGCAAAGCAGAAGAGAGTTGTAGCAAGCTTTCAAGTCTTGAAGCTGGAAGCTACAAGCTGGGTTAGAACACCAAGGGGAGTGTTGAAGGCAGCAGTCAAACAGATGCTGCCAGAGAATATCAGCTCTTAAAGACCATCACTAACACAGCAGAGAAGGATGGGAAAACAACTTGAAAACATCAAAATCTCCCTCTGCCAGATGCAAAAGGGAATGGGTAAAGGAAAAAAAAAAAACAACCAAACAAACAAAAAAACCCAACAACTAAAAAAAACATATCATGCCACATTATCAAAAATTCACAGCACACCTGGACCTACAGTTTAAAAATGTGGGTGGGAGGGTGCTCTGAAGGCACTGCAAGCCTCATGTAGGTGATAAACACAAGCCTTTCCACACCTCCACTCTGCAGAAGTATATTCATACCAACAGAGAACTAATCTTTATTTCCTTCTCTGCTCCAATTTTCAGCCTGGAGGATAAGCAGGCAGTGTCTTCCTAAGGACGATCTTCCACAAGGCTCAGAGAATGACAATTGGAAGGAAACCCTGAGCACACCAGCTGCTGAGCTGGAGCCCAGAGTGAGCCTGTTAGCATGAGTGAGGGGTTGAGGTTCTGGGCTTTGGGTGATGGAGAAGAAAGCTGACAACAGATGTTATGGATGGGAAGTGACTCAAGCCCAGAGAGGAATACTGAGTAATTTTCCATAAAGTCCTTCTGTATCCTGCATAATTTATGGAAAGTGTAGGCTTGGAGATCTGGGCAAAGGTGAAGATTTTATTAAGGCAACTGCAGCTCAATAAATCTCTGCAGCATCATCAAGCTCCAGCAGACAATCCACAAGCCAAAGCAAAAAGCATCTGCCTTGTTACAGGAAAGTCACCAAGAGAAGGCTCTTCTCTTTTTTTACATAAATAAAGTAGGAAGGAATAAAACTCAGGCCCATTCTAGAGCAAGAGCTAAGAGCAGCATTTACTAAGAGAAGCCAGGGTTGGAGAGAGCACAGGGTCTCTGGGAACCAGTTTGGAAATCACATGGACACAGGGCATGGCAGTGCTAGGCACTACCAGTGGCAAAGATACCCAACATGAGATTGTCCCAGGAGATTCCCCTGATGGGAGGGGGCATCCAGGTGACCTGGAATGCACAGAAAACAGGAAGATCTGTGGAACAGACACATCCATATGCTTGGGAACCAAAAAGAGGTCATTTGGAGGGCTCCCCTGGGCACCTGCAGGAACAGCTGGACTTCAGAGCCGCTCTGGCTTCTCTCTTTAATTAATATGTTGTCTAAAATGCCTTGATGCAGGCAGAACTGGAGAACTCTATAGCATTTCCTGCTATTTTAGTGCCCTCACAGGAAGATTGAGTCTAAAAAGGGAAAACAGAGGTACAGCACAAGAGGAGGTGTCCAGGATGCTCCCTTCAATGTCATGAAAGGTTTAGGTGAGTTTGCAGTGAAATGGGGCAGGCAGGCACAGGGAGCTCTTTCCTGAGGCACAGCATTCCCTTCCCTCAGCCACAGCATGCAGGGAAAAGCTCTGGCAATCCCATGTCAGCATCAAAGCCCACCCAGGGGAAGCATGGCCTCAGATCCTGGGCTCCAGGCAGGTGAACCAGGGGGAAAGATCCCCAGCCCCACGGCACCTGCACCCTGTACTGAGAGCCAGACTGAGGAGAACATCTCCATCAGGACTGCTTGGGCTGCTCTTGGCCACCAAGCCAGTCACCTGGACCAATTCTGTGCAGATAGAGGAACCAGCTTTTCTGGAGCACCTTAATCTGGGTTTTGGCTTTCTGTCTTGGAAGACAGTCTGTGCTAGTGAAGGAGGCTGCTCATTTCCACTGACAACAGCAGGAATCACAACCACCAGCTCAGCACATCTGTCCAGCATGCACAAGTCCAGTGTGAGGCCACACAACAGCATGGGCTGTGCTCAGAATGTTCTCTGTCAACAAGCCAGGACAGCAAATGTGGCTGGAATGGCTCATGGTTAAATCAAAATGAAGAAAATCTCTGGTTCTGGCAACTTCCTGCAAACCCAATGCCACCAAGAAGAAGGAAGACAGGCCCTGAATCTCTTTAAGCCATGGAGTCCCTGGTTTTCTAACTAATCCCTGGGCTCTGTGCCAGGCTTAGTGCTCTCCCCAGAGCTGGTATGTGCTGGTTTACTCACACAGAGGCATCTCAACACCACCAGGAGCAGCCACTCCCCAACCAGGGCCTGGCTTCTCACTTGTGGAGACATGGGGGAGTTTCCTGAGGGATGTGGGGGAATCTCATTCAGCATTTCTTTTCACTTAACCCAGTCAGTTTCCCTTCAGGGAAACAATCCTCAAAACTAAATATATTTTTGAAAGAAGGAGTCAGACTAGAGACAGCAGGGAACAACTACTATTCTTGGCAATCTGAATGCTTGGCCTGAAAAGAGAAATCTCTTCCTGAGTTGTGGCAACCAAAATGCCTGTTTCTTCTCCAAATCTTGCCCCAAATTTACCCATATGTCAAAATGAAAATTTCTTTCAGTCTATTACATGCTTTCAATATGCTTTATCACTCCCAGCACCACACACAAATATATACATACTGTTTTTCTTGTAGAGGAGAATTTCAAAGCAGTTTGACTCATAGTTGTCGAAAGTCTGTCTGACTTTTTCAATGGTCTTCTTGTCTGTCAGTTCACCATACATAAAACTGAAAAAAAGAAAAAAAAAATCTCTTTTTTTCTAGACAAGCACCAACATTCTTACAGTCACCTTAAAAAGCAAAAGCATTAAAGATGCTGCGAACTGTCATTTACCAAGGCTTAATTATGATTTACACTCCATTTACATATTTAGAGTGTCACAAGGACACCTACAATAGTGAGTAACCATGACCACCTTCTTACTGCAAATAAATCCAACATAATGCTTCATTAAGTGCTTTACTGAGTATATCTTTAAGGATACAAGGTTAGAAAAAGAGCTGACAGCTTATGAAACCATTATCACCACAGCTGCAGGCCATGGCAGTATTCCTGTCAAAACAGAGAAAATTGAACAAAACCACTAAAATCTCCCAAATTTTGTTCAATCCTCCTGAAAATCCTTCTGGAGGAGGGATGTAACTTAATACAGGTAAAGGCTGTTGGCTGAACCAATGGATGCAAATCTAATCTTGTCAAGATGCATCTGGGACAATTAGATAATTGGAATGCTTTTACTAAATACCAATCCAAATAGAGGTAGGTTTTAAACAGCGAGGAGCAATGACTGCAATGTGTAGCTATGTCTGCACTACTACTAGACAACCAAATTCATCCTCATTTTCCTTACTGTATACTGCATTTCTTTAATAGTTCAGTGGAAAATACTAAATAGCTTTTGGAGTCTCATCCCTCTCCAGGCTGAGAATATAAAAATGTAATTTTAACTCCACTATTTCTTGCCACTTAAGCATCTCATCTTTGCATTCTTTTCCAGGTCAGACCTCCAGCTGGTGTAAGCAAACCCAACCCCCTGACCTTGCTTTTGACAGTCTTTGTAAGAAAACAGCCAGGCTTTTATTGTCATTCTCCCCTGGATTAAAAATAAGTGAAGGCTGCTCTGTGCAAATTCCCAATTACAGAACTGAAAGAAAATGGAACATCAGATAAAAGCTTTCAGACACTTAGATGAATATACTTTTAATTGATCAGACTTTCTTTCCCCCTCATTTTCTTAGTTCACAAACAGTTTGAGCCTCAGCTGAAACCTACAACAGAAAACCCTGAGAATATGAAAGGGAAAAGCTATCAGTGCCTCTGTGGTTTCAGTGCAGCTTCTCTTATTGATCAACAGACCTCCAAAGGTTCAATAAACATTTATTTTATGTCTACTGCTCTGAAAGAAACAATAAAACAACACAGTGGTTAGAGGCTCAGCAAGCATTTAAGTACTCAATGAAGGCCAGACCATGAATCTTTTCCCTTCACAGCCAGCCCAGGGAAGCAAAGGAGCTGCTCCCACAACAGGGTGGTGCCTGCTTGTCGCATTCACATTCTCTGAAAAAATCCCTTCGCCCAGGATTTTTCTCCTGGGAAGCTGAGAAGCCTCAGAGAAAAGGAAAACAATTCTTATCTCATTTGCTTCTCCTGTGTGGAATGTGTTTGGAGGTTGTTTACCCACAGGTGATGGTTTCAGTGGGTTCTGGTGTGAGTTGTTTTCACTCTTTGGACAATCAGGGCCAAGCTGTGTCAGGACCCTGGAAAGAGTCCCAAGTTTCCATTATTAGCTTTTTTAGCATTTAATAAGTATCCTTTCTGCATTCTTTAGTATAGTATAGTATTCTTTAATATAATATAGTATCATAAATAATAAATTAGCCTTCTGAACATGGAGTCAAATTCATCATTCCTGCCTTCGTCGGGACATTCCCAGCAAATACAACACCTGGTCTGGGTGATGGAGGAATCAGAGGGGCTGCAACACCTGAGTGTCACTGCAGCTGCCTCTTCACTGGTAACACAGGCACAGGCATTGATTAGATTGGCTATTGGGAAAAACATCACTGAAAGGATGCTCAGGCACTGGAGCAGGCTGCCCAGGAATGCTGTGGGATCACCAACCCTGGAAGTGCTCAGAAAACACAAGGATGTGGCACTTGGGAACATGGCTGTGTGGTGAAGGTGGCAGTGCTGGGGTAGTGTCACCCTTGGGACAGCAAAGGAGGTGCCACTGGAGCAGCTGACATGCAGGAATGCAGCAATGTCCTGATTGTCATTAACATGCACAGCTGTCTCGGGGACATGCAGACACAGCCTACTGCTGCTTTTCAAATGACCTGCCTTTCCCCATTTCACCTGATAACCTTCTATACATTCATACAGGAGAGGACAGCAGAAAGAGTTTGATATTTTTAAGTTTTTTTAATCTATGCCTTATTTAATGCTCCGATTCATCTCTCTTTTTTTGGTTTTTTTGAGACTTAAAACAATGCTTCTCATAGTCCTGAAGGAAAAAATAGCAAGAGTTTGTTGAGTGCTTGATTTTACATGATTTATAATACAGAAAGTCATCACTAATTAGTGTTAAAATGACAAATCCTACTTGATGATGAGAGGTGGACGATACCAGTTAGTGCTGCAGAACATGATCAATCAACTTTATGTTTTAAATTACAAGCAGCTTATTGTTGCAGTAAACCTATAATGCTCAAATCTCATATTATATTCACACATAAAGAGACATTTTAAAGGCTTCTGGAACAATAAAAACGTTTTTCAGAAGGCAATTTTTAACAGCACCAAAGGAACCTCAGAGCCTTTCACTGCACAAGTTATATAAGATTTTTGCTTATCACAAGTTTAATTTAATTTAGTCTGTCCTATTTTGTATACATGGAGGGACTCCTTTAGTCAATCACTCTGTCTTTTTCTGCCTTTTCTTTTTTTTTTGTTATTTTGTGCTTGTCAAATGCCTTGAGTGCAAACTGTACAAGACATAAATATCAAAACCACTCTGCTACTGGGAATCTTACTACATAGAAAACACACTTATCAAAGAGAAGCAAGACTTGCTGAGGTACACAGAGAGAGGCACAATCTTAGTTATTTTCTCCACCTCTAAAACAGACCAGTTGTCATTTCAGATGCCTGGGCTCCCACCTTCCTGTTAAAGCATCTCTTGGCACAGAAAAGCCTCGTCTGAAGGTTCACATTGTGCTGCTCTGTCCTTTGCCAGGATGCAGAGCAGCAACATCAGAGCAGGTCTGGGTTTGCAGGGCAGCAGCAGCTCTTTGAGAGGAATTATCCAGGACAGAGGAAAAGTGAACCACAGAAGGAATCCAACCCTACACCAAATTTACAGCTCTCTTCATCCAAAAGCAGTCAGGGCATCAGTTACAGGAGACAAACATCCACACAGCAGGAACAGCAAATACAGACACACATCTGCACACATTTAGCTTCAAAATTCTGCAAGGTGAAGAGCAGACACCATTGCTACTGCAAGGACAGACAAAACTCAGGCCACAGAGGTGCCACCCCAGCACCAAATCTACCCTTCTTCAAGTCCAGCTGTACCCACCATGCACAATCCCATTCCTTTGAGCACAGTGGGAATTCTGCCATTAGCTCCACTTTAGCTCCACTAGAGCCAGGATTTCCCTTGCAGACTGGTTTTTAATACCACTTGTCAGGGCAGTAAATCAAAACAAGGCAGGGCAGAGATGCTGACCAAGTGTTCCAGTGGGAACAGTGGCTGTGAAAATCTCATGTGCAAGGAAAGGCAAGCAGAGCAAAGCCTGGAGTGAATGCCAAATGCCAAATGCCAGGGTAGGTCCATTAAAGGATGCCTGCTCTTCCAAAGGCATGATGAAATCACAGAGCTTAGCTGATAAGCAGCAGTATTTGGAAAACACTGAAATAACTTGCAACATTAAACTGCCCTTCAGTATTTTACAACTGTTTATTCTTTCAACGTGCTCATGAAGACACACATGGTCATGTCTGGGGACAACTGGGCACAAACCCAGTGATTTTCCTGGATGCTGGCTGACCTACTGATACACCTCAAGCGGGCTTTTTTTGGTTAAATAGAGGTTAGAGGTGTCTCAGTCACACATGAGCCCCCTTCCTCCTGGACTGTCAGCTCATTTTCACCTGGCCCAGCAGAAGTTCTTCCGCCTAAAAATTCTATGCATTTTAGCACTCACTTATACCAATTATTCAATATATCAGCCCAAGCTACACATGCAGTTTTGAGTGCCACGTGAGCTCAGAAAGAACACATATCAACTCCCATTACCCAGTACAGCCTGGCTCCTATGTACAATGTGCTTTTTATATAGTGCCTGTGAAAGTAAGGAGACTGGCACTCATACTGAGGGATTGCTAAGTGATTTTCCTGCCAGTGAGCATACTGTTGCTGATTAAAAAGATGAGAGAAGTACAAATTCAAAGGAATTACCAGCCTGTCACAGGACTAGCTCATTGCCTGAGCTGGAACAAAAATCACATTCACACCTCCAGTGCCTTCAGCTGGAGACCTCTCCCTGTGATCTGTATCAGGCAAGACCATCTAAGACTTAAAATCACAGAACCACAGAATTATTTAGGTTGGGAAAGACCTTTAAGATCACCAAATCTAACTGCTAACCCAACACTGCCACATCCATCACTAAACCATGTCCATGAGTGCCACACCTTCAGAGCACATGAACAGTCCCACTGCAGGGGATGGGGTGGGAAGAGAATATAGGGAATTCTCACTGGACTACCAGGAGAAAAGTATGGCTGAAAGATGATTCTGAAGCACTTATAGCCTGAGGCCAATTGACAAACATTGCAATATTTAAAAATTGTCCTTTATCATATTTGTGATCAGTAATAAAAACAACTTGGATCAGGGGCTAGATTTACACTGTTTGTGTAAATTTAATTTGGTTGGTTTTTTGGCATTGAAAAGCAGATCCTTCCAAAACCTGCAATGAGAAGGTGGCACCACAGCACCCTTAGCCCAAAGCACTTGCCTTAGAGCACTCAAACAAACCCTGCATATAAAGCAAATTTTATATATAATGTAACATAATCTGGTCATAACACAGCAAAACTGGACTGGGAGCTTGACTCAGAAAATACTGTAAATAATAGTCCCAGATATCAAAAAAACCCTCCAATAACATTCTGCTGAGCAGTCTAAGCAGGAACCATTGGCCTTGAAGACCAATCATCTCTGTATCTCTCATCAGAGAGCAGCTCCACCTGCTCTGGAGGCTGCAAGCTCCATGTTACCTACTCTGAAAAAACTGTCCAGCTCTCACTTGATCCAAATCTGTCCAGCTCTTATAGCTCTGGAATGTGTCCTAACAAGTCAGAAACATCTCTCTGCTCCTGCAACTCATAGAATCCCTGAATGGTCTGGGTTGGAAGGGACCTTACAGATCATCTTGTTCAAACCCCCTGCCATGGGCAGGGACATCTTCCACCAGATCAAAGCCCCATCCAACCTGTCCAAGAGCCAGACACAACAATGCTAGTCATGCTTTGAGTGTAGAGAGGGCTCCCCTCAAAATCCAGAGGTGGCTGTCTAGAATGAAGGTGAAAGAAAAAAGCAATCTTTGTTACCAATTCCATTTTCCACAGTAATTTCTCCTCGATTTGTACAACTCACCTCAATGACCTGTTTGAATGGGCTCAAAACAGGATCCTTTTAAATGCTAACAGGAGATTATCACGTTCACAGTAAGCACCCAGATGGAACAAACCTTTTGGTCCCCTCAATATTTCAAGCACATGTGCATCATTATCAGACAGGTATTGCTAAACCTTCCCCTCCTCAACAATTTCCTACAATCTCATTCTGTATTTGCAATTATTTTAGAGCCAGGCTATAAAAGCACTGGCTCACAGCAAACACAGTTCAATACAGAGGATGGCAGAGAGCAAAAGGGAAAGTGTGTTTGTATCTCCAGAGCAGCTGTGATCAGGCTGTTTCCCTCGGCCCCACAGAGTGCATTGACTCTGTTGCTACTGTGTGAACAAATATTTTATTTCACCAGCACGTGGCCATCTCCTGCCTCTTGCCCCTGCGAGGACATTTGGCTGCACAGAGCAATCCCAGATCTTGCTTCCTCCTCTCCCCTGCAGATGAGAGCAGTGACCACACAGCAGTGTGGCATTCACATTCTCTGAAAAGATTCCTTCGCCCAGGGTTCTTCTCCTGGGAAGCTGAAAGGCAGTGAAAGAGGCCTCAGAGAAAAGGAAAACAATTCTTATCTCATTTGCTTCTCCTGTGTTTTGCTCATGTGGAATGTGTTTGGAGATTGTTTACCCACAGGTGATTGTTTCATTGCGTTCTGGTGTGAGTTGTTTTGGCTCTTTGGCCAATCAAGGCCAAGCTGTATCAGGACTCTGGAAAGAGTCATGAGTTTTCATTATTATCTTTTTAGCATTCTGTAAGTATCCTTTCTGAATTCTTTAGTATAGTGTAGTATTCTTTAATATATTATAGTATAATAAAGTAATAAATTAGCCTTCTGAGAACGTGGAGTCAGATGCATCATTCCTGCCTTCGTCGGGGCACCTTGTTTACAACACCCAGCTCGTGTTGCTTTCTGGAGGAGGCAGTGACTGCCATCCAGGGACAGGCTCCCTGCCCACCCTGCCCCTGCCAGCTGAAGCATCAGCTGATCACCAGTGTATGGCAGCATCATCTCCCATCATCACTGCTGATCACAGAATCATCACAGAATGGTTTGGGTTGAAAGGGACCTTAAAGATCCAACCCCCCTGCCATGGGCAGGGACACCTTCCACCAGCCCAGGTTCCTCCAAGCTCTGTCCAGCCTGGCCTTGAACACTTCCAGATACTCCATCCTCTGTCCCCAATGCCTGGAATTGGTCATTCCCTGAAGGCAGAAAGGGAAAACCTACACAAACTTGTATCTCAGCCCTCCCTTCCTGCCCCTGTCCCTTGTTTGCTTTGCTCACACACTCACACACACATCAGGGAGCCAGTCCTTCCCCAACAGCATCTCTTTCTAAAGGAGGCAGCAGGCACAGCTCAAATGCACATCCAGCCACAAATCACAGCTGCTGGCTCCTGAAAGACCACCAGTAAAAGAAAAAAGCCATAAAGCTGCAATGCTTGGAGTAAATATATCAGCAGCCTAATCACCCTCTTGGGAATAAAGATGCACTTTGTGCATTACTGGGCTCTGTTTATGCTTAATAATAGGGGCCAGCGTGGGCTGCAGAAGAGCCCACTGCCTCCTGGCATGTAACAGCAGAACTCAGAGCAATCTAGCAAAAGTGCCTTTGAACTATATTACCTAAAGCCCCACTCTCTTTACTGGATCATTAGCTAGAGTGTATTCTCACCAATACCAGCCAGGATAAATTTCCAGATGTTTTACCATGTTCTGTATAAGTTGTGAGCTGCATAAATTCTATATCAGTTTCATTTAAATCCCGTTTTAAGACTTCAACATCCGCAAAACAGAGCTTTTCTTACCTCAATCCTTTCTCCCAAAACCTCACCATTCCTCCCAGCAGCTTAAAAGTTTCCAAGTGCACCAAGTGGCAGCAAAAAAGGCAATGGGCATACCTGCAGGTGCTGCTCTTCTGCATGACGTCAGCTCGGTGGTACCCAGAGAGTTTGCAAAATCCGTCATTACTGTAAACTACGGGCCAGTCCACAATCTGGGCGTTTCCCAACAAAAAACTGGATTCTGAAAGGACAAAGAGCAAAAGGGAGAAAGGGCTGCTGTCAGTGGCAAAGCAGAAAGAAATCCTCCTCGTGTTACGCAGCAGATG
This sequence comes from Haemorhous mexicanus, assembly GCF_027477595.1. Lineage (NCBI taxonomy): Eukaryota > Metazoa > Chordata > Aves > Passeriformes > Fringillidae > Haemorhous > Haemorhous mexicanus. The sequence continues at coordinate 59,692,635 of NC_082346.1, read as the reverse complement.
CAGAGTTATTCCTGACAGGAATTTCTACCTTGGCGTTTCAGAGGGAAACCCAAGTGGACATCTGAAAAGAATTTGTGATCAAACAGGGTAACTCCTGGCAATGCAAGGAGCTTCCTACACCACAAAACACCAATCTAAGCCCCAATTCCTTAACGATTTAGAAAGCATTCATTTATTAACCACATCTGGGCAAGACAGCCTGTTTTATTTTTATTTGAGACATATCTTGAAAGCAACATTAAATTAACGTGCAAACTGAGTTTTAAATGCTGAATTGTATGTGTGCCCAAAGCTGATAATGCCTCTTTTGCTTGAGAGAAGGAATTTTTTTCTTCCTGGCAGGTCTGAGTCTGTTTTGCAGGACACAGCCAGCATCCCTGGGATGAGGGACAGAGTGCCAGGTGACACTGGGGAAAGCAGATGTTTTTAAATTGCAGTCCATGGTAATCTTCAGTGTTTTCTTTATTTTTACTGTTCATTTTCAATTTCATTTTGACTACACTATGGAACTATGTGGTCCCATTCACCGGTGCTAAAAAGCTATTAAAATATAACTATTAACAATCATTGCTGCACAGAAATTACAGGAAATGTTCCTTTCAGCAGTTCTTGGGGGGGGGGGGGGAAGGATATTTTTACAAATCTTCCTCATAATAGCCAAAGAATGGTTATGACAACAACAGACATTCACTCAGGTGTGCATACTGATTTAAACCTCAAAGTGACACTGAGTTTGCATGAGCTACACATGCCCTACTCAGAGTGTTTATAATTGTGACTGGATTGTGCATTCTGCAAATATTATTCTATTGGATATGGAACATGTATTAAAAATAGTATTTTTATATTTTTCTTTATAAACATGAATTTTGAAAAAAATAATCTGGAGATTATTGGATTTTCTACAGAAAAGCAGATTTTAAAATATTTAAAAGCCAACCAATGGGAGAATTAGAAGTTTAGATTTTGCGAAATCTACTTTTACACTCAAGGCATTTATTCAGATCCATCACAAATGTCTTTAAGCCTAAATGTCAACTTTAAAAATTTGCTTTCCTGCCTAGAAACATGCCCTCACTACAAACAGTAGGAGACATGGAGTAAAGCCTGAGCATTACATAAAATATCCCTGGATTCCACCAGCTCAAATCCCTGGGCCCCTGGGTTTGCTGGAGCTCATCCCACTGTACTGGCATTCCCCCCACACCTGCATCTCCACTGATGTCTAAAGATTTTTTTAGCTTTTTATATATTTTTCATATACTTTTAACCTTGTAGATTTTTAGTATGTGTATACCTTCTAGTACTTTTCCTGCCCTTTCTCATAATAAACTAACCCTTTTCTATCACATTCCCAAAATTCTGTTTAATCTTTTACTTAAGGAAAGACTTTCTCATAAGGACATTTTGTTTTCCACCTGAACTTAAAAGATATAACAAGAAAATAGGGCAAAGAAGCCCTGGGAGCAACCCCAAAGGGCTGACCCAAGGGTGGGTTACTGGGGTAACTGATTTCCTATTGGATGCACTGGCCAGATACACTAAATGATTAACTTTAAAAAAAGTGAAAATCCTTTTTAACGTGTGCACAGAGCCACATTTGTGCACCGTATTTTGCAGCTTTCATTAAAGAATTGCTTTTTATCTTACCACTTCAGCACTGTTGCAAGGTTTTTTCCTTTTGTTATTAGGCAGCACCTCCAGTTTGGGAAAGGGGAGACACCCCCAACCCCCCAACCCCAGGCTGTCCCCATGGCTGCCACCCCATCACCACCACACTCCAGAAGCTGGAGATGCTGGGAGCATCAGCGATTCTGAATTTCTCATCCCACAGGGACACAACCCAAGGCTGCAAGTTAAATTTGGAAAATTGACTGTACAGAACCATCTCTGGCCAAAATTCTGCTCACACACCTCGACACAAAGGGCACAGCCTGGTGAAGATGCACTCAGGGGTGCTCTGCACATCCCTGAGCTCCCCAGAGGGCACAGTCCAAGAGCAGACAACCCTCCTGGCAAAGCTTCCCCAGCCTCAGACATGAACCCAACTGGGTATTCCCACCCCATCACTGTTTCAGGACACAGAGCACAGAGCAGAAGATATGTGGTGCAGCCAGATAAATAGCATTTAATGGTTGTTTTCTATGGATTTTCTACTTCTTTGCACCTGAGGGTCTCAAAATGTTTGATAAGGCACTCGCCAAACTGATAAAGTCCACAAGAAACTTGGGAGGGACAAAACGTAAAGCCAAGCTCTGGACAAATTGTGGTGGGTTTGTTTTTCTTTTAAATCCCATAAAATTTGAGGTAAAAAAGACACTAGAAACATCTTGGTGGATATTAGTATTTTTAATTTTTAATGTTAGATCAGATCCATAATATTCGAAATTTTAGAAATTTGACCCAATTTTAGACAGTTTTCTTTTGTCCCCTTGAATTTTCCTTTACTTGATTGACTTCTTCTTTTTACCCTTGTCTCCTAAGCAAGCAAAGTTCATTCTCAGCACAAAAATATGAATCATAGAATCTTTTAGGTTTGAAAAGACCTCCAAGATTATTGAGCTCAACTGCCAATTCAGCACTGCCAGGTCCATTACCAATATGTGTGTGTGTGTGTGTGTGTGTGTGTGTGTGTGTGTGTGTGTGAGTGTGTAATTCCAGTTGAAGGAAAATCTTAAATCAATCTTTGCCTCTTGTTAGAGACCAATAAATCCAAGTGCAGGCACAAATCCACAGGAATCTACATTTCATTAATGCTGCTGCTCACTGAGCAACTGGGTAAAATTGAAGGAACAACAGGTCAGTATCTGACCCTTTGGTTTTATTGGGAACCCAAACCTCAGTATTCACAGAACCTTCTGTATTTAACCTACCTTATATTTTATCATGAGTCATTATTTTCTTCAACCAAGACACAATTATTTCTTCCCTTTTTCTACAGTTACAAATCATAACTCCATGCAGATTTAATTCTACGTGAGCCAGTCCATACCCAGCTGTAAAAATCCAAATTGTGTACTGAATGACAGAACATTTTGAGAGAACCTCTCTGGTTTTGACCATAATCTTATAAAATCATGTTATCACCACTAACTACTCATTAAAAGTCCCTTTCTGCAGTTCCCTCCAACGAGGATGGATCCATAGCCAGTTCTGGACTAAATCCTGCATGCCCGACTTTCATATTCCCACAGTTCAGATTCATGATTTCCTGGCCAAGAAAGATCATCACAGTTGTGTCTTTGATTATTATTTCCACAAGTCTATGGCAATTCCACTCTGTCCCATTTCCAGCTGGCTGCATGAACCAGGTGTAAGAGACAAGGGCTGGAAAAAACCTCATTTTATCCCCATCTCCAGTTGCCACAGGGCAGCCAAAAATGGAGGTGTTCAGACTCCCTTCATGGGAGAGGCAACCTGTCCTTCCCTGCTGAAGTCTTTGACAGATAAAAGGTGTGTTTTAGGTCCCTTCAGAAGAAAAAGAAAAGGAGCCAATGAAAGGCCTGGAAATGGCAGGGTGTTGGGCATGGCACCAGCACTGGGATCTCCACTGCCATATTCCTGACAGATCCAATAGACAAGAACTATATTCTGCAAGCAAGTCTGTTGAGAGAATATGTTCTGTTGGAGGTATTCTCAATAACAAGTGTTTCTTAAGAGAGTTTAGTTACTTATAACTGGGCATCACTGAATCCAGCCACTACACCTACACCAGAACAACATGAATTTACTTTAATTATGTCACATCCTCATGGAAAGATCACAACAGGGATTGCCAAGGACAGCCAAAGTTATGAATGGCAGGGCACAAATACAGCTGATGTCATCTGTAAGGTGCTGGAAACCAAAACTTCTGCAATATCCCTGCTGTGCCCAGAAAGAAAAACCTCTCTCTGTGAAGCTCCCACTCTCACAACTATTTTTCTGCAGAAGCTGGGGACTTCCCCACAGGTCAGCAAGACACTGGTGACTGCTGAAAGCAGGACAGTAACTCTGACAGGCTCTGGTCTGATCCAGCATGTGGAGAAACCCCAGGAAACTGGGATCCAGATGACCATGGTGTGATACCTTGTACTCTGAAAGCACTTCCATGCAGCTAATTTCAAAACTCACACGATGATTACCCCAAAATCTCTGGTGATGTGTTCATCCTTCTTGGATTTCTCCAATGCACTGGAAGTGTGTGTCCACTCTCCATTTCCTTACAGATAAAAGGTCAATTTTTATTATTTCTAAGCTTGTCTTGATGTCATTGCCTCCACCAACCGTCTTCTCCACCCATTCCCCTTTCTGATGCACAGTAGGGAACCCAAATCACAGCTCTGTAGGTTGTGCATGCTTCTTGACTGGACACCTCTGAACACCAGTGTCTGTCTGTCTGTCTGTCTGTCTGTAAGGAAAGCAGGGTCTGCCAGCAGACTCGTCTATCTCAGGTTGCCAGATTCCTCTCAGGAAGGCAGCAGGCTTTTTATTAACTAACATAACTCTCCAATTTGCAAGGTTTAATGCTGATGGCAAGGAAACAGGGTATTAGAGGCATACAGTCAGCAAAACTTCACGTTGGAAAACACAATTGAGGAAAACAATTTTTTAAAAGGCACTGCATTTGTTGTTGCCACACTTCTATTTTGTAAAAAAGGCTCTTTTGTATAAAGGCAGCCTATGCTGCTGAGCAGCAAGCTTTTAATCTTACTCTATCTTGCAGTAGCTGGCACTCAACACAGTGCTGAGCCTTGTGTTTGTTATTAAAACAAAATAAAAAGACCACAGTGTGCGAGCAATTTTTTTAACTAACAAAATGCCTAAAGCAGTGTAAAATTCATGTTATGTAATGACAGCAGAGCAAGAACAGCTAAATCATTCCAGGAGATATGCTTAACCAAGTGAGAAACGTTGTCTCTAGTCATCTCTTCTCAAGAATGCTTGGGTACCACTTGCAACCAAAATTGTTTAAATCACCATTTTTGAAGAATTCCCCTTCTTCTCAAGGAAACTGGCAACTGACCTTTTTTAGAAAGGCCACCACTGAAAAGATGTTCTAAAGAAAATAAAGTAGCAGCAGAACACAAACAACAATAATGATTATAATAACAAAAAGCAGCAGCGTTTTCATCTAGGAACAAATTCCTACCTCTGTCAACTTTACACAGAGCTGTCCTTCAGAACTGCCAGCCTTCCACTGCACAGCAAAGGCAGCTCAGACCTCATGAGGGCCGGGAAATATCTGGAATTTGCCTTTTTTTTGCTAATATAAAAGCCCCAAACCACTTCAACTGCTATCAGTTGATTCTCCTCAAATCTACACAGGGTCAGCAAATTGCTGCAGACTTGTTTAGAGCACCTTGGAAAGGGTGTACTCAGGAGGGGTGTAATAAAAAAAAGTCTCTTTTTGAATTTTCTTTGTTTTTCTGAGCGAGTCCTGGCCCTGACGATCCCCAGTGTTGTCTGCTGATTCCAGCCATGTGCTCAAGATGTGCTGCATCCCCATGGAATACAGAGGAAGATCCTAAGCCCTCTTGGAGGGCACAGCCCTCTGAAATCTGCCTCAACAGGCACCAACATCCCTCCAGCTCTGGGGCTGGCTGCAGACAAACCTCTGCTCTTGAAGCACAACCTCCACCAGCACTTTGTACTCCTGTCTGTAAAACCACAGTGCTGTTTTCTAACAAAGCTGTAATTTCCCCAGTGTCTTTAAAGCATGCAAATCATCAGTGTCATCCAATTTACCCAGGACATTAAGTGTTGCTTGCCTGAAAATAAAAAAAAAACTCTCAAAGGACTGACTCTTTACATCACCTGTCTGTGCCAGTGTTGTCTTTATTTAATACTCACATTATGGAGATGCAGAGGGCTAAATCCAGAGCAAGGTGTGATCACACTGACTATGCTGAAATTATCCACTTCCTGCCTCAAAAACGTGCTCCTCAAATAAAACAGAAGATGAATAATCCAGCCCTGGCTGAAATATTAAATCCACATGTAAGCCACTCAGCTGGGAACACAGCAGCTTTCAGCAATTTAGCAAGTGAGCTCAAGAAGAAAAATTAGAGCCTGCCTGAAATTCACCTCCTTGAAAGTCAGAAAATTAACTGCAGTCATTTGGAATGTGGAAGCCCACAAACAGCCCCTGCCTTTACTGTGGCACATCACTGACCCCAGAAGAGCTCTGAGGCAGTAAGGACATGAGAGCATCTCTAGGAATTACCTGAAAAATGACATTTCATACAATTCTGGTCACAGATTCTCCCCCATGCATCCATTTATCCTAGAATTAAACTAACCCTCACCTATCCCAGTTATCATCTCAATGCCACTGCTGAATCTGCTCTCTATTAAAATTGTGCAGAACACAACACAGATGTACTGGGACTAAATTCAAACTGGAGCACACTGTAGCTCTCATTCAAGGCACACAGGCACCCTCAGGGAGAAGCAGAATCCAGACTTCCAGCTCTATACAAATGGAAGTGCTGCCTTCACATTCCCAGAGGAGAAAAGTGTGGTAACAGGAGTTCTTCAGACACAGGGCTCTTCTTGCAAACACTGAGCCCGCAGCAAGTCCTGGCTGCAGTTCCACAGAGCTTGGCTGCTTCTCAAAGAAAAAAATACCTGTTTGGGCAGAAAATCAGCTGCACACCCTGTGCTCTCCTCTGTGTGCCAGGGGCTGGAGCAAAGCTTTCCACAGGACTGATCCCAGAACCCCTCCTGGGTGGGGAGTCAGGCCCTGGGCTCTTGGGATAGCCAGGGCTTAGCAGTTCCAATAGCCAGTCCCCTGAGTGTGCTGATTAAACAAGTATTGTCCTTTTTTTTTTTATCTGAAAAGCAGATTATTAGAGTACCAACTCCAAAATCTTCTATTATTTAATGTTATCAAATCAGAAAATCCTATTGCCTTCAGCTATCCAAGAGAATAACTTAAAATCCCAGTCCACCACAAGACAGCACCCTGTAAAACAGGCTAATTAAATGTATTTCCACTTCCTGAGATTATTCCTTGGCTGCAAACTCCTTCCAACTGCAACAAGCAAACGCGAATGCTTCCTTAAAAAAAAAAAAAATCAATTTACTTTTTTTCCTTCTCTCAGGTTTCAACATTAACCTGGGAATGCAGCAACTCTTGCAGTGACCTCTTGTGGCAAGTGCTCAGCAGCTCTCAATCTTCTCCCAAAAAGAGAGGATGGAAACCTCTCCCACCAAGAACAGAACAAAAGATAAGAAAGAAAAATAAGAAAAAAATTACAAAATAAGAAAAAAAATTTACAAAAATAAGAAGAAAATTAAAAAGGAAGGAAGGAAAGAAGGAAGGAAGGAAGGAAGGAAGGAAGGAAGGAAGGAAGGAAGGAAGGAAGGAAGGAAGGAAGGAAGGAAGGAAGGAAGGAAGGAAGGGAGGGAGGGAGGGAAAGCAGAGCCACAATTAGAAAGAAGACCACAAAGCAGCTGATCGTACTTCAAGAAAATCCAGCTTTTCCTTTCACTAACAACATGGCATTCTTTAAGTTTCAAAATTAATAAAATGGCACAGAGCTTCCATAACTATTTTTCAAAAGTAAAAATAAACACTTTACACCATGCAGAACTCCCCCAATTTCAGCAGCAGCAAACAGAGATGCTTAATCTGTCTGTGCTCAGCGAGCCCACTTGAAAAGCAAGGAAAACAGGGTGTCTGCAACTGCAAACCCCTCACATATGTCATCTAGGAAGGCTTGGCAGTGTAAAAATCCACTTTGCATTGATTTACGTGTCAGCAAGCTCCCTGCAGCCACAGAAACTGCAGAAGGAACCCTGTGCCTTCAAATGCCAAAGAAAACCCCCATGACATGAGCACCTTGGTAATCCCTTCTTAAACTTCTGAGCTGAACTGGAGGATGGGAACTTTCACCTCACAGTCCATCCTGCTTTTATGCAGGGATTTAGGAACTGCTGAGCTCTGCATTTTTCTCAGAGGATCCTAAGTGAGAGACATCCACTAAACTTGCAGTACTTTGCTTTAAAGAACTTCCTCTGTGCAGCATGTGTGATTTAACTGGTGCCAGATGAAAATGCAGCTTGTTTTATACAGGGGAGAGAAGCCCACATGCATCACATCCCACATCCTTGCCTGGAAGACAGGAACCCTACACAGCTAGGAAGAACAGAAGAGACAAGAGACACTTATTTAATCCGTAATACCAGTGGAATAAAATTTAAAAATGTGTCTTCCTGCTACAGATGTGACACCTGTTTCCCCCTCCTGTCCAGGTAACCTGCCTTGACAAAAATCACCTATGAACAGGGCTGATTCCATCCACCCATCAGTCACAGGGACCCAGCAGGGCATAAAGGTCTGTGTGAAGGAATTGCTTTTCAGGATCCTAGCATAAAGCTGAAAAAGGTCAGGAATAAAATGCTAGCTTCATTAAAACTCATGCTGAAATTCCCATGTAAGCCTTCGAGAGCTAAGATTTCATCCCAATGTCAAAATGCATTTGTGAAAGACCCACTTTCATGATGAAGCTTCTAAGAGTTATTGCAACAGAACCAATATCCAATAATGATGACTCTTATCATATAGATAAGATTATGTACAGTTTTTCACTAAATTCATCCCCTTTTCCAAACTGTTAGCAATCTTTATTGCAGATTGATGCCAAGTCCCAGACTCACCCTTTCCATAAATTCATGCTCTAACATAAAAGCAAATTATGCCATTAACATATACTTAATTTTTCTGCTGGTGGAATTTGTGAAGGCAAGACAAAACTTGCATGGCTCAACTCGCTGGATGACTCTGCCCATGGGACAGGTCCATAAATCCCAGCCCTGATCTAGACACCTGCTCAATTCTGTACCCTCTGCACTTCCACAGTGCTGAGCACAGCTCAGTATCACTCAGAGCTCTGAATGCACTGAAGAAGTGAACAACAATATCAGTAATAACGGGCACAGCCTGCTGAGAACATCATGGGAGAGAACATTGCCCTTAGGATGGTCCTTATTCAACATCCCAAATACTAATGGCAGTAAAAGGCAGCCACCTTAATGTGATTTAGCCCAGTGCTCTCACAAAACACCTTTCAGCTCAGCAAAACACCTGGTGCTCTTAAGATCTAGGGCACAGCCAAGGCTGTGGCGAGACCGTATCAATCTTTGTGAGCCTCAGATAAGCCTCAGTGTATTTTCACTGTGCTTTAAAAGAAGAAAGGAAAAAAAAAAAGATTGCAGGGAGTGCACTGAGATTACCCTGAAGACAGGCCTGCTTGTCCCTTTCACCAGGCACAGCAGCCCTAAGGTCAGAGCCCACTCTCCCCACGGGCTTTGGCTCTCCCTAAGTGGAGCTCAGCTGTGGTGAGGGCAAAGACCCTGCAAAGCAGAGGCTGCCATGCACCACCCCATGCTTTGGGAAGGACCTGCAGCCTGTGATGCTGCCCAAACACCAACCTTCAACGCTGACCTAAAACACTTCACAAGCTCCGAGGTGTAAAGTTGTCTCCAAAGGAGACGTTGTCCCCCCAGGGGAACACAGTGGGACCTCTCCATCACTCTGACAGCAGCTCCATCCTTCCCAAACACCTTGGCATGGAGAGGGGCATCCAGCAGGGCATCCAGCAGGCAGCCCAGCTCTCCCACTCCCCAACACAGAGGGCAAAGAGCCATGGTCACCGTTTCATGGCCACCCTGGTCACAGCCACCCCGTTCCTTTCTGCTCAGCCCCTTGGTGCCTTGCTCATGGCTGCACACTGTGAGGGCTTCTCCCACAATTTTAACCTGATGAGCAGCCAAAGATGAGGTAAAAACAACATTCCTAAAGAGAAAGTGCCCAAATAATGCTGAAAATTTAATATATGATTGTTTTTAACACCAGGCTAGACACCAGACCAAGCCTGCACACTGTGTTCCCTCTACACCCGGTCCTGACTTTTCACATTTTAAAATTATTACAATTTTGTCTATAAATTTTGTTATTAGGATCCATCTCTGGTAACTCTGAGTAATTTATCTCCATCAACACTTCATTTTGAAGCCATTGCTTCTATTTCACCTGAAGAAGAGCCTATCTGCTGAAATACCTGCCTGATTTTTTCCAGCAGTACCCGTAGCCTAATAGAAGTTATTACCTGTACCTACAAACCTTCTCTTGGTTGTTAAGAAAAGATTTATGATCAAGAAGTGCAATGGGATTGCATAAATGTGACAAATCTCAAAGGAGAATGTTCCTGAACCAGGAACGGTGACAGAAAGGCTTTTGGGGGGAATGCTGAAGATGTATTTTAAAAAACGATCATCAGTCTTTCCTTCATCCCATTCCTCAAACTGTCAATGAAAAATCCCTTGGAACTTGGTGAATCCAAGTCTAAAAACAAACCCAGCAGACCAAATCCTTGTCTTCTTCCAAGCACTGGCAGGAGATACTTGAACCAGATTTGCTCCACTGTAAACTATTAAGTTTGGATTAAACAGTACTGAATCCAATGAAAATTACTATTTCTATAAAGGATAAATAAGGCTATGTCCTGGATGACAAAAATAAGAACTAAATCATGTTTCAGCTCACAGCACTGACAACTTACATGAGTTAAATACAAATTCTCAATCTCCTTTCCTCTTTGTGTCCAACAGGGAAGATTTACCTCTCCAGCGAACACCATGCTTAGACATCATCAGTGGCACAGCAAAAGCAGAATGAATGACCAGATCAGCATGATTTATGCTCCTAAATTAAACCAGGTTAAAAACTGGAGGGGATACTTGCTTTTAAAGTATAATGCTCAAAAGCCTTCTGAGTTTTTCCAATTTTTGATGTCTCAAAGCTTTCTGAGCTTTCACCAGGGAGGATGTGGGATTTAATTAGAGCACAATACAAAACCATGGCATTCCCAAACCATGCTCCCAGCCCTGCCACTGACATGCTGCATGACCTAGGGAAATCAGCCGTGATACCCCAAGCCCCCATTCACGCCATAATTTGATGAACAGGTTGAGAAAACCTCTGTATGTCCTCTTCCACAAGGAGCTGTGAAGTGTAATTAAATTCCACCCAACACTTTGAAATTGTCAGAGGGAAAGTGCTATATAAATGCCTATTAATTAAGCCTGCATTTAATATTCAGGGAAATAAATACACTATTGTGGGAAAGCAGCTCTTGGAGATCGGGCAGCTACAGGGCTTGACAGGGAGTCAGCTGCCGACCACAGAACTGACAGAGGCAACACCACAGGGAGGAAGCCCCCCCAAAACAGCTTAATACAAAGCTGGCATTTTAACACACAACATTTTAAAACAAATTCCAACTCCTCATCCCACTCCTGCTCATGAGGAAAATCCATGAATCACCAGTTCACTACCTGCCTTCAAAATCCACTCCAAGCCAGCACACCAGACCACGCCAGTGTGACTGCCAGGTACATCCAGCACTGAGCAATAGGGAAAGGTGGAAAGGAACACTTTTCAGCATAATTTCACAACCCATTGGTGTCTTGATTAATACTAAATGTAGTAACTCTTCTCTATGCTCTGCTCACCTTTCCCACTCCCGTCCCCAGGTGTAGACTGGCACAGCAGTGCTTCCCCATGGCAGCATCACCCTGAACTTGGGCTGAACAAGGAGTTATCTTTTAGCAAAACCCAAAGCCAGGCTCTCCTACATTTGTGCAAACACTCCTATGTCTCAGTAGTTATGTGCCAGCGCAAAAACTACATTAAAAAATGAATGTAACTAGCACAGGACTTGCCTAAAGCAGCATCTACACCAGCACACCCAAAGAGACAGTGGGCTGCAAACACATCGCAACTTTAATGGAGCTGTGTACAGCGCTCTTGATCGGTGCTTTGCACTAGAAAGGGTGAAAATAACTCCGGCAGCAAGGAATAACTGGATGCCACAGTCCTGAACTAGCCCTGTAAACATTCACCTAACAGAGGAGCCGTAAATGACCAAGTGCAGACACTTCTTAACCCATTTGCTCAGCCACAGGATTGCCATCATCCAAACCACAGGCACTCCCTCCCCGCTTTCCCGGCACCTTCGCCACAGACTTTAAAGTGCCATAGAATTGCAAAAAAACTTTGAACCCCTGAATGGAAATAGTTGCAAGTCCTAATTATTACAAAACTAAAGAACAAGAAAAATTATTTTTAAAAAGACCCGATGAGCGAAGAGGATGACAATTTACTGTGTCATAAAAGAGAAGTCGGTTCGAATTTGCAGTAGCGATTGCGATGTAAGAAGTGCGGGGAGACAGGGCAAGGACCGCGAGGGGATGCTCCGGAGGGGACGGGCGGATCGCGTTCCTTGAAGGCACCGCTTTGGCACGGACCCGCCAGCGCGGCAACGCCGGGGCGAGGTGCCGGAGGGACCGAGGGATGGATGGACGGGCGGACGGATGCATGACGGGGGGATCTCTCACCGCTGGAGCGCCGGACGATGTTCTCCAGGAAGGTGTTCTGCGGTGCCACCAGCCCTCTCTTGCCCCCCGGCATCCTGCAGCGGCGCCGGGCTCGGGGGCCGGGGGTGCGCGGCGGCAGCGGCGGCGGCGGCGGCGGCGGGGGGGGGGCCGGCGGCGGCGGCGGCGGCGGCGGCAGCGCCCGGTGCCCGTGAGTCGCGCAGGGGCGGCCGCGGCCGCTCATGGTAGTGGCGCCCCCGCGGCGGCTGCAGCGCGGTCTGGGGCCGCGCCGCGCTCCGCGCTCCCAGCGCCGCGCCCGCCCCCCCTGCGCCTGCGCGCCCGCCCCGCCGGGCCGGGGGACGCCCGGGGATGGGGGGGGACGGGAGGGGATGGGGATGATGCGGGGGGGACGGGAGGGGATGGGGAAGGACGCCCGGGGATGGGGAGGATGCGGGAGGCACCGCGCGGAGTTCGCGAGCATCCCCCGAGCATCCCCCCCCACCGCGTCGCTGGTCCCCTGCGAAGTTCTGCCCTGAGTGAGACTCAGCCAACCCCCTGGTTTTGCATCTATACGTTGTTTTGTTTGTGGTTGTTCTTTGGGTTGTGGGGTGTTTTTTCTTTTCCCCAGCGGTTGGGTTTGAGGGAAAACACTCGGGAATGCTTGTGTGGCACACTGGAAGGCGGCCGCGCTTTGCCCGCAAAAGATAAACGCAAAATGCAACGTAACGTGTTAAATGCCACTAGCCTTGCCTGAAGGCATCAAGATACTTCTTGAAGGATTTCCCCCCTCTCTCCGTGCGAGGCAACAGGAGGCGGATTTGGGGCTGGAAACCTCTTTTCTCCTCGCATTCGGGGACCAGGCTCTGCCGCGCCGGAGCCCCAGAGGAGCAGGTGAGTCAGTGCCGGGAGCCGCCACACCCGAGCTCCTGAGTGCGCTCTGCCCTGTTCCTCACCCAGCCGCCCTCCTCCCTCCAGCCCTTTCTTGACTAGGACAGTATTTTTTAAAGCTATGGACAGTAAAATCCTGGAAGGAATTTCTCGACCTACTGCTTCTGCCTCTGCTAATTTAGCATGCTGCTTCAGACAGGCAAGGATCGTAGAAGGAACTAAGCCATGTGAAAATGAGTGTTTGTCCAGAGCAGGAGCGTGCTCTGCAGAGCACATCCCGCTGTGCCGCACGGTCCTGCCCTGGTTGGCACAAGCAGCAGTGCTTCTCCCAGAGGACATCATTCCACTGTGGAAAAATCAATTTATTTATTTTTTCACTCTGCTTGCAACACCTGCTCCTTCCTGTGCTTGAGTCTCGGTCCAGCGAGGCACACTGAGGTCACCCGCACTCCACGAGATTTTAAAGTTTAAAATCTCTACCACCCCAGGAGCTGTTGCTGGTGCAGCACTTTCCTGGGTGCCACTACTGCTGTTGCCGGAAAATGTCTGGTTTCCTTTAATTTAAACAAATGCAAATCAGGAGCAGCTCAGTTGGGAATGCTGACAGAAAACAAGTTTGAGGTGTGAACCACACCCGATTTGTCAAACATTCCTGTTTTCCTCCCAGGTCTGGCATCTTCAGGGCTTCCCTTAGAGTGGTGTGGTTTAAAAGATGTTCCTGCTGAGCGCTGCCCCGAGGTACAGGGGAATTTTGATGGTGAAGGGCAACACCTTTGTTTGTTTCAAGTGAGCTGTAGCTCACCTAACCCAGCTGTGCACAGGCAAATACTGGATGACTGATCTGTCTGGACAGTGCTGCCGGGACCTCTGCTCCCCAGTTCCCTCTCTCCCAACTAATCTGAATTTTTCTACTCATTTCCCAACCTCTTTTGAAACCTAGACTTGCTCCTTGCCCTCCCACGCCCCTTTTCATCAAACCCCTTCTTGTTCACCCTTTCCACTAAACTTTTCATGCCCAAGAGTCACTCCATCCTCCCTGCTCCATCTCCTCAACTTCAAATCCCTCGTTTAAGTTCTCTTGCTGTATTTCCAGTGGCACTAATTAAACAATAGGTTATGGAGAGGGGCAAGCTCCAAAAACATATCTTTAAATGTCACAGGCGTCAGATAGAAATGGCAAGACGTGGTGGGATGTTTCTATACCAAGAGGACACTTCTTTCTTTTCCTGGAATGCTGGACGAGGCTAAAGATAACCTTGAAAAGCAGAGTCTGACAAAGAAAGCAAACTGGGAACTGCAAAGAGATTCTTGTCTTCTTTTGGGAATCTTCAAATTGTGCTTGGAAACAGCATTGAACCACCACGCAGGAAACTGCCAGAAAGGTTTGAGGTCAGTGTAAGTAGGAAAAAGACAACTAGGCAGCTTCTTTCCACATCAAAAATACCCCAGTCTCAACCTGCTGTTCTCAAGTGTGGCAGAAAACCCACTGTGATTCAAAATGCCTTGTTTTTTTTTTTCCACAGAATAGGTAAGTCAAAACAGTTTCAATTTTAAGGAATTAATTAATTGTTAAAACATTAAAAGAGAAAAAAAAAGTAGTCTAAGCTAAATGTAACAACATTCCTGATGGATGATCAGAGCATTCCTAGTTCTTCTTTCTTCCTGGCTTGCAAACTTTGATTCTTTAAGGGAAGAAACGAGTTTTCCTTTCCTAAAGGAAAAAAGGCAGAAATGGAATGAGCACATTGCTGTACCAGAGTAAAAGTAACCACGATTCCTTCCTCTTCTGCTTCACCATTTCTTTTCTTCTGAAATTTGAAGCACCTGCTCAGGATGACTTCCCTCTTTTCTGGTATTTCTACAAAAGGCACAATACCCCAGCAGTGGGCAAGCACTGAGCTCCCACTGCAAGTGGAGACAGCACGCACTGTGAAGTTCAGCTGCACGTGGTGAAGAGCTGACCCTTGGAATCTAAACCCACAGGAGAGGGTTAGTTTACTTCAGGGACTATTAAACATTTCAGAACTGGTTCTTATTCACAGCACAGAGCTTTAAATGTGTCTTCTGTGAATTTATGAATTGAAGAATCATCGCTCCCAGGGCTCCTAGGAGAGCAGGGAGACACAGAGCAGCATAAACAGGTCAGGCACTGATCCAATCCAACAGCCTGAGTCATTGGCACATCCGAGCTGCTGAACAGCTCCACATCTCTGCTCTCAGTGCTGTGTGTAACAAGGTGAGTCAGGTTCCCTGGGACCGCCCTGGGGACCCAATGAGACTCACCTTCATAGGGCTAAAAATGTTGTGAGCAGAGCTGAGTCATGGGATACCCTTGGCAAGGCTCAGAGCTGTTTGCTACCCCAGGTGCACACAGAAGACTTCCCATTCTAAAACCACCATCAGGATGAACGTGGGCTTTTGTTATGAACAATGTGATTTGTACATATGAACTCCAAATTAGCAATATTTGATTTCCAATGACCTGCACCTATTGCTGTAACAACAGCTCGAGTTGGAAACAAAGGCCAGAGACTGACATGTGAAAGATTTAACAGCCTTCATTTTAACATCCTTAACAGTTAATGGTGGAAAAGCAGGTAGAGTTTTCTCCTTAAAGGCATAAAAATCTGCACCAAAGAATGTGACAGAAGAGATTTTTCTGCTAAGAGGCATTAGACCCTTAATAAATCTTTCTCCGTGAGTGAAGCACATCTGTTGTCAGATACTGGGGTGGGACAACAGGGGAGCTCATACTGCAACTTTTTCTCCTCAGCAGGGAGGACTATAAGGCCAGGGGTTTTTACCTGGCTCCAAAACCATTACCCAAGAACCGTGGGGGGGTTTGTCAGAAATCTGCAGGAAGCAAGGCAGCATTTCTGAGCCCATCATCCTGCTCACCAGGAAAATGGAATCTGAGTCTGGAAGCTGTTGAGGGGATGGCATCAGATCTGCATTTCTGCATTGCCTTCAGACACTAGCCTTCGAAAAGGAGGAAATACCTCTGCTCATAGCAGCAGCTGATAATACCAGAAAAATACTTAGGTGACAAAAAATAGAGAGGGGGAGGAAATAAATTGCTGTTTCTTTCCTAAAAATAAAAAGTTGCTGTTTCCTTCCTTCCCTGTTTTGAGGGGCTTTGCTTCTTACCCCATTACAAATTTGAAAAAGCACTTTGGCAGACAGGAAATCAATAAAAACTTGACAAAAGTTGCTGCTTTTGGTATAAAAATTGATGGAAAATATTGATGAAACCTCAGACCTAAAGTACTCACCGGATTCTAATTTGGCACCGATGAGAATTCTTTATTCTCTGTTGTGTTGGGCAAGTTAAGTCTGGACAGCTAGACCTGGAGGATATGAATCTCCTGCCCCTCAGTCCCTTTGGCAGTGCAAAGCAAAGGAATGCAGAACTTAAGGCAAGCAACAGCATTCAGCTGAGTCAAGCACACAGGGATCAGGAAGAATTAAGGCTCCCTGTGTATCCTGCACCTGGGATGCACTGAGGATGGCTCAGTGCATGGATAATGGCTAAGCCTCTCCCTTTTACACTTCTCATTCAACATGGCCCTGTGCCACCTTCCTGGGACCCCAGCCAACCTCTGCTCAAGTATGGCATGATTAATTTTTCGTGTGTGTGGTGCTCATCACTAATCTGCTGGTGCTTTGTAGGCACCATTGAATATCTTCTGCATTTTACCTCGTCATACCAGGATCAGACAGGAAACTGGGGCACTGGGAGATTAAGGTCAAAATGGCCAGGGAAATCACAGTGTCCAACTTGAGACATCCAGGATGCTTCAGCAGAGGAGTCCCAGTTCAGCAGAAGTTTGTGCATTCAGTGTCTGGAGGCTTTGGTTACAGCTGTGAGAGCAAAGCACTTCTCCAGATCACAACCTCTCATTCCCCATGAGCTCATGAAAAGGAGAGGAAGAATGGCAGAGCCTAGGCTTGAATGACTTGCACAGCTTCATGGAAGATCCCTGTTTAACAGGAGATTTAACAGTAACAGCTCTTGCTTGCTTTTAACATGACATTTTTATAGCCCTTGCCTTTTTTATTTCATAGCTTTCATTTTCTCTAGTGAGCACACCAAACTTGCACAAGTTGGCCAAAGTTGTACACAAGTCAGAAGTTTATACATTTATACACACACATACATGAAATATTGTGGGGAATGTAACTGAAGACTGTGTTGCAATGCACAGACATAAGGGCAGAAGCAACCCAGCCATTATATGGCCATTGCCTAGAAATAGAGTGCCTAGAAACCCAATTTTTCTTTTCAACAGCCTTTTCTTGAGCCAGAATCAGACATTTAGGAAAAGAGCCTTTAACACATTGTCATTTTATTAATGTTGTTTTTCATATTCCTTCACCTGCAAGGTCTGTGCTTCAGTTATCAGGAGTCCAGCTGTGCAGACACAGGGAGCCATTAAAGCTTCTGAAGTGACCTAAAGTAACATCTAGAATTGAAGAGCATCTGACCTTTCAAAGTCCATTATCACAGCATCAGGCAGGTGCTGCAAGGCCCAAACCAAGGCTCCTGTGTACTTTCTCCCTGGGAGGAAGGAAGTCCCTCATTTTACAGAGCTCATAATTCTAACCCTGGAAGGAAACCCTGACACATGCTGCAGCACATCTGTGGCTAGGGAAGCATACAGTAGTAAGAGGGAAAGTTTTCATGTCTTCAGGACCTTTCAGGAGACAAGAGGTGGAAATCTCAAACTCCTGCTTGGAAAGGAGAGAAGAGTCCTCTGATTTAACCTAAAACCCCAGGATGACCAGTGCCATAGGATGGCAGCTTGCAGATGCCCAAGAAGCAATTTTTGGGACAAGTAAATCACAGCCAGAGCCAGATGTGAAAAGTAAATGGTTGGTGTTCAGCAGTCAAAAATGTCTGTGGAATAAGGGGAGGAAATGTTCTTCTATCATAAGGACAGCAAATATCAGCACCCACATTAATCACTGGGGCTCTGGTGAGTCCATGGCAACTTCCTCTCCCAGGGTTTCACCCTGAGAAA
Organism: Haemorhous mexicanus; assembly: GCF_027477595.1. NCBI lineage: Eukaryota > Metazoa > Chordata > Aves > Passeriformes > Fringillidae > Haemorhous > Haemorhous mexicanus. Next base: position 59,674,366 of record NC_082346.1, on the reverse strand, counting down.
TAAGTTGATAGCAACCAATAATTTATTGGCAGGCTTTACAGAGATAAATCATTCTATTAATTACAGAGGACCAAGAGAAATGGACTCATGCCCTTTTCTTGCTGTTGTTTTGAGGGAGTTTTTTGGGTTTTTTGTTTGGTTGGTTTAGTTTGGGTTTTTTGTAGGGTTGTTTTTGTTTGGTTGGGTTTTTTTTTTTTTGGTGGTTTTTTGGGGGGTTTTTGTGTGGGTTGTTGGTTTTGTTGGTTTTTATAAAGAGGAAAATATTTTTACCCTGAACAGGTAATACATTAAATAACAATCATGGGAAGATGGGATGACAGTGCTTCAACATCATACTCTTCAGCTTATTTTTGCCAATAGCTGAATCATCACAGAAAAGATTCAGAATTGGAAACAATCCACTGGTTTGTCTTAGAAGAAGCATTTTTCATTTAAAGTAGTGCCCATCTAAGAACATGTCACAGAAGCTCATTCTGCTTTTCTTAGCCTTTTTGACTAATCCTGAATTTTTACCCCAAAATCATCCTTGCAGGCGTGCTCTGAGGAAATCCATGACAGAAGCAAGGACTGCACAGGCTCACAGGTCCTTCCTGGGTACAATTTGCAGTACAGTTAAAAACCCCTGCTCTTGATTCCAGGGTTCCACATTTTGGGGAGTCTTTGGACTACGTGAACCAGCAATAAATCCTTGGCACCATAGGGGCAGGAAGCTCAGAAATAGATGCTCTCCTAGTAGCAGAAAGGGATGTTTTTTCAGGCAGGAGTAGGTAATAGCCTGGATTAAGTCTGATAGAAGCCCCAAAGAGGATGACATCCCCCCCTTGGACCCCAAATGTCACAATTCCAGCACACAGGGGAAGTGGGGGAGTGTGAAAGGAATGGCAGCAAACATCCTCCACTCTTTGGAGCCTTGGCCACATGTGGGAGATGAGAGGAGAGCAAGCACCCTGCTGGAGAATGGAGCCATTTCCTGCATCAGAGCTGGTTTTCAGGCTTCCTGCAGACTCCAGGCAGGAATTGCTTCATAGGCTGTGCTCTGACCAGCTTCCCAGCCTTTCTGGGGGATTCCAAAGTGAAGACATTTTCTTGGTAAAAAAGGGCAAGCTGAGAGTCCCTGCTCCTATGACTCAGGGATCTGGGGCTCTAGTTTTCATCATGGCTCTTTTTTTTCATTTTTTTGGATGGGGAATATTTTTGTCCTTCCTCAGGTGATAGCACACACGTGGGAAGCTGCACTGGCAGGAGGGGGGACAGAGCAGTCAGTGATCACGGGTGCCTGTGGCAAAGTGAGACACTTCATTTTCCTCCCCAGAGGTGGTACAGGTTATTCCCACATCTGACACCTCTTCTGGACCCTTCTCCATGTGAGAATCGTGCCAGTTTTGGGGCCTCTTCTGAAATCAGCAGGAGCTACAGAAAAAACCCTCCCCAGAGCTGCAGGTCCACTGTGTTCACCACATTTTGTGTGAACCTCTGAGAGCCTGGGGATTGTGCCTCAAGTACACTAGAAAATCTCAAGACTTTCTGGCAGCTGAAGGATGGACATAAGTGGGTGACACTAAATGTCCTGGAACTTAGGTACCTAAAAACCCAAACACCAGAAAAAGGTGTTACAAACATTTGCTTCTAATGCAGGCAATCTAAGTTAAGTGTTTTATATGTTTGGGAGAATATGTTATATTAACAGTGATGCAGTTAAGAACAAGTTATTGGGTATTTTTTTCCAATTTAACTTATTTATATGCACTTGTTTATAAAAATTGTCTTTGAGAAGGAAATTACTTGCATCAGAGCTTACCTCAATTGCATTTTTTTTTTTTTTTTAAGAAATTGTCATTAGAGCTCAGCATGGGGCTAATTTTGAGTTTAAACATACTTGCTAGAACTTGTCTTACTGGAAAGCCAGAAAGTGTAGCTGCCCAAGTGTAGGATGAGCAGCTGGCTGGCTGCTTTTTCTTTTTTAGATTAATTCAGTGTGAGTTTTCGTATTGATTTTCACAGGAGCAGAAAGAAGCCCTTAAATTGGTATGTTTATAATAGTGACTCTTCAGAGAAGTTAAAAAAGACTTAGCATGGAATTGCCTCTTTTTAGAGCAGTTAATCTCAACCTATCACCTCACTGGCAATGTTTTCTCACATTAAGTTTTATTAGGATTTGCTGCTGGCTCTGCAGAAAAACACAACATAGAGGCAGAATGTGCTGACACACAGACCTTTCATAACAAGTCACACAGCTGCTACTCCAGCACTTCTTTGGAAAGCAGGAGCATCTTATGTGACTAATTGATTAGCATGGAAAAGGTGTCCCTAATTTGCTGTTCTGTTGGATACACAGAGTAGCACCACTCCTCACTAACACAAACTGGCCCAGCAGATGGGATCCTGCTTAAAATGCTGTTCAGCCTGAGTTAAGCATTAGGGAACACAAAATTCTGCTCAGTGAGAAGGAAGGATGTGCCAGGGCATTGACCAAGCAGCTTTCCAAAAAAAAAAAAAAAAAAAAAAAAAAAAAAAAAAAAAAAAAAAAAAACCAAACAAATTTTTCTAGGTGATCTGGTTCCTTCCCTTGTGTTTACAACCAGGGTAAGATAAAACACATTTTTCTGTTTATAGTGGGTGACCAGCCTGAAGCCTACAGACCTTGAACTGCCTGCAGCACATTGGGACTGTGGAAAAAAGTCTTTGGATGAGGTGTGTCCCTCAGAGCAAAGCCACTGATTGATTAGATCCAACCCTCCCTCCAAACAACTTCTTGCTGGATAAAAATGAACCAAGTTCATCTTTTTAATGACAAGGGTTTAAAGAGGGCTCAGGGAAAAGGAGTTACTGTATGCCACTGATCCATTAGAATTTCTCTTCTCTGACAGTGGGGGAACAAGAGTTGCTGAGAGTAAAAAAGGAAAAAAGTCTGCAACTGCTAGAGGTTGATAATTTCTTTATTTCAAAATCCTAACTTTTACTTTACTTTGGAAGAAGTTATTAGGTGATGTAAAACCCATTTTAACATAAGGCAGGCAATTAAATCAACTTATTGAAACAGAGCATCTGAACATTTGGGACAATAATTTGCTTTGACATTGCTTTATGAAAGCAGGTCACAGCTGTATCCCCTAACTATTTGACATCTAATTTATTAATCTATTTCCGTGTTTCCAAATGCAGCTCAAGTTAACTACAGATTGTAGAAATCACCTAAAAAAGTTTTCCAGCTGCTGGGGTGTGGCAGGAGTGCAGAGCAGGCTACAGTTTTCCACTTCATGTGTGAAGAGGAAAATGTTGCCCCTACAGTCAGTGCTGTGAATACAAAATATCAATATAAAAGGAGTGTGTATATGAATAATGCCATGTACAGGAGTAGGAGTGGTTGTAGCCATAATAATTGTCTCTGTAATAAATATTACTTTCATTTCCAAAGGCCACAGTTTGTGCTTGCACTGTAGCTCCTCACTGAAGTCCTTTGCATTCAGTAATCGAATAACTCAGGGCGAGGATTTCTCCAAAATTAAGGGCAGCAGTTGACTGTGCTCTGCTGAATCTCATTTCCATCAGAAAGATATAATTGCAGCCTTACATTAATTTCTGGTTAGGAAACTGGGAATTATCAATACAAACAAATTTGTACCAGAAACACTTCTATTTTTCAAGTGCTTTTTGAGCTGCAAATCATGCAAAAATCATCTGATTGTTAATTACATGTATCTCACTTATCTTTGTCTCAGAATAGATACAGGCTAGACCTAAAGAAAAGCAGATTTATACAGTTACTAAATCTTCTGGGGAAAAAAAAAAACAACCAAACAACAGAATCCTGCATCTTTTATAGGGTACAAGATTCACATCCTGCTGTTTTCAATCAAACTACTCGGAGATTTTTCTCTGCTAGGAATAGAAATACACATTTAATAAGCATAAACCTAATGCCCCCTGTTGGTTATACACAGCTTAAACCCTCGCCTGTGCCCACGGGGACTCTCATCTCCTCCTGCTGACTAAAGCATCCCACACAACGTTTAAGGCTTTGCATGGGCACAGAGATTATGCTCCAGATTCACCTGAATTAATTTCTCTCCTCCCTCACAGGCACAGAGTCACATTCTGGTATATAAATTGTTTCTGTACCTACAAAGGCAGCCCATACCATCAGAGTGCTCTGCCATATCCTGTCCTCAATCACTGCACGTGGAAATTGCAGAATAATGGATCCATAGAATCATTAAGGTCAAAAACACCTCTAAGATCACTGAGCCCAGCTTTTAACCCAGCACTGCCCAGCCCACCACTAACCCCTGTCCCCAAGTGCCAAATCTACACATCTCCCAAATCCCTCCAGGGATGGTGGCTCCAACACTGCACTGGGCAGCCTGTTCCACTGCTGGACACCCCTTCAGCAACAAAACTATTCCTAATATCCAGTCTAAACCTCCCCTGGCACAGCTTGAGGCCATTTCCACTTGTTACCTGGGAGAAGAGACCAGCTCCCACCTGGCTGCAGCCTCCTTGCAGGCAGTTGCAGAGAGCAGCAAGGTCCCCCCTGAGTGTCCTGCTCCCCTGACTAAGCAGCCAGCAGACCTACAGCCTGGGGCTTCTGTGTGCCCTGGAGAAAAAGGCAAAATGATAATTGTGGGTCAGGTGTTTAAAGCCAAAGTTACTTGGGGTTTTTGGCTTCTCCACAACACATTTCACTGGTTTCTGAGGAGATCACCAAAATGAAAACTAACAGCCTCTCCAGCTGGGTTGTGTTCTGTAGTCAACTTAACCTAAATTTGGAATTGCTCTTCCTTGAAAGAATTCTTAGGAACAATTAAACAAAAATACACAAGATTAAGTGAAGGGCTTTTTATCAAAATTCCTTTGGCCAACAGCACTTTTTCTGTTGAGAGAATGTTGAGCACAGTGGCTCACCTGGCTCTGCACAGCAGGAGATGCTGAGAGACTCCTGCTGCCTGTGGTCTCAGGAGCAGTAAGAGCCAACATCTTCAGAGGCAGGAACCACTCCTGTGAGTGACAGGAGGCTGCTTGTACCCCTCTCTGTACCTCTGCCTTTCAGCAAGAGCCTCTGCCAGCCACAGCTGAACACTCCCTGTCCCTCCTAGCTGGCAGACACATCCCCAGAGGAGATGCTGGACCAATCCTCCAGAGCTGGCTGAGCAGTTTGTCCCTCAGAAAGAAACCACTCAGTGTGGAATCACAGAGCCATTCCAGCTGGAAAAAACCTTTTAGGTTATGGAAGCAACAAACAGCTCAGACCTATGCAGCAGAGCAAAATGCAAAGACCATCCTCTGGTCCTGACCTGGAACAGCATCAGAATTGGAGGCACACAGCAGGAATTTCCATCCTCTCACATTTCCCTGCAAATGCCACCACTGAGATTGTTCCATTTCTGAGGGTTCCTGTGCCACCCCCTCTTGTTTGAGCCTGTGATGCAACAAACTCCAGGATCCTCAGAGACAGGGAGGCCAGGGCTGGGGACCTGCAGCAGCAGCCTCCTCCTGGGGACACAGCTGGTGTCCAGCACACTGATGGAGGAGCTGTTCAGAGCTGAAGGGACTGTCAGTGTCACAGCATCACAGAATGGTTTGGGCTGGAAAGGACCTTAAAGACTCTCTATTCCAAAGCCCCTGCCATGGGCAGGGACACCTTCCACCAGACCAAGCTGCTCCAAGTCCCATCCAACTTGGCCTTCAACATTTCCAGGGATGGATCATCCACAGCTGCTCTGGGCAACCTGTGCCAGGGCCTCACCACCCTCACAGTCCAGAAACTCCTCCTACTATCTCCTCCAAACCAGCCCTCTCTCAGTTTGAAACCATTTGCCCTTAATCCCCCTCCATTCTGGGTCTCATCCAGCAGATCAGGAGGCAGCTGGTGCAGGTTTTGGTATTGCACCCTGGGAGCCAAGACTGGGGTGCCACCCCTCCAGCCACCTCAGTTGTCTCTGGATGTGGGCAAACCAAAGTTTCATACCCAAAGTCTCCCAGTTTCCCACCTCTGGCCCAGCTGAGCTGTAAGTTATAAAAGACCCAGGTTCCTCCATTGCAGCAGCACATGGAGAAAGACAGCATGGCTGAAATTACAGAATAAAACACAGGCAACAGAGAACCAAGCTGAAAGCATTTCTCTGAATCAAATCCTGCAAAGCCTGCAACAATTTTCCAATATCCAGTTGCTCCTTCAACAAAAGCAAATATAATTTCCTCTCTGCACTTAATTTGAAAACATTCTACATGAGATGATTTTCTGGATATTCATTGATGAAATATAAACCCTATCAGTAGTTAGGCAACAAAATTCCTTTGCTGTTTTTTTCATAAAATATCTTAACTGAGCCACTCTTGTACCAGCATTATTTGGATGGAATTAAAATGTTATTTCAGGTCCTTTGAAAAAGGTTTGGGGATATTTTTGCTCTTCCTGGAACTTTCCCCTCCTGTCTTCTTTTAAATAAATTCAAGAAATCTCATCAGTGCTAGGAGAGAGAGGAGACACTGCAAAGGGTATCTGGATTTATTTGTTAAAGTGTTTTTGCAATCCAGCCTGACTTTATTCCATGCTGGGGAACCTGATGCTTATCCTCACATGTAGTTCTTTGTGACCTCCAAGGCCATGAAGATAAGAAGAACAAAGCTTTTAAAATAATGCAGTGTCATATCTCTGAAAGATTCCTGTAAATCTGCCTTTGAGGCTGAGGGAAGGGGAATCCAGCTGAACAAAAGCTTTAAAAAACACATGTGATACCCTACAGATCTGTGTAACCACTCAAGGAAACTGGAAGAAAAGGAGCAAAGAAACTCCTGCAAAACAGCACTGAAAATGGCATGTGATGCAAGGAAATGATAAAGGAACTCTTGCAGCCTTTAAGGACATCAAGTAAAATGCAAAATGCTCAAAGTTGGCTTGGCTTGATCTCTGCTTGATTTGAATTTCAAGCTCTGATGTACAAAAAGCTTTGTCTCCACGCAAGGTTTTGAAGTCCTGCAGGACTGCCTGCTTGGATGCTTTTGCTTTTAAGCTGTCTAAAGCTTCCCTTGCCATCACTGTTTTGCATTAAAATAGATATTCACCATTGCAGGACTTAGCAAATAGATTTTCTGCTGTTCCATCCTCTTGCTCCATCAGATTGTTTTCTTCAGGCTCCAAGTATATGCAGATTTAATGGGGAGATCTTTAAAAACTAATGCTTTCCTTAGAGAAAACAATAAGTTAAAAGCCATTTGTTGTCTCATGCTGTCAGATATTTGCCAACAAAACCAGAAAACATGACACAATCAGAATTATCTATGCTGTGAAGTAAAACTGCCTGCCTCTTCTGAACCCTTCTTTTGTCCTGGTTACATCAGTTCCTGACACCAAAGTGTTTCCATGATTTCAGCCTCCTGCCCGGTGATGCCCAAGCCCAGTCCCAGTGTTAGAGTAACCTCTTAGAGCTGGGTCTAATGAGCTCTAAGAAGCCTAAAACACACCCAAAATAGCTCAGCTACTCTTAGGGGCACAATAATCAGCAAGATGGCTTCTGTTGCAGTGTTAAAAACAAAAAGGTTTAATAAAAGGCAACATAACAAACAGGAAAACTGAGCCAGGTGCTAGATGTTCTTGCTTTTGGTAAAAACACCTCACAAAAGCGATTAGGTTTTTTGTTCACCCCTTTTTCTAGTTAATTGCCCAGGTGGGACTTTTTGGCTTTGTCTAATTATCTATCCTTAAGTTTGAAGTGGTCTCCTAGATCCTGTGAGGTGGCTTTTCACCTAATGGATGAGAGAAACTTCTGGGCTTCTTTCCTTTGAAAGAGACAAAGGGTAGTTTTGTCACTCCATCAGCAGAGAGCACACTCCTACATCCCATCAGCGGAGCAGAAGACAGCTGGATGCCCTTGATGGTTCAGATCTGCAGATTCCCTGTGCCCTGCATTCAGGCTCAGGGCTGGGTCCTCTGCCAGGCTCCATCTCAGCCACTGACATCCTCCCAGCCCAGAGTATCTGTCTGTGCCTTTCCCTCCTCTTGCAGCCTTTTCTTTCTCCCTGCACTTCATGCTTCTTCTCACCCCTCTCCATTTTCCTCCTTTTGACCCTGATCCCTTCCTCTTAAACTCCTCTTCCTGCACTCACCTCCTCCCCCTGCCTCTCCCAAGGGTGGAGCAGGTTCAGAACAAATAAACACAATGGCTTCAGAGAGCAGCACTGCAATGGAGTGAAGCACCAAACTCACCCAAGGATATGATGGTTTTGCAAAGGGAAAAGAACACTCCCCTCTTTCGTGTTCCATATCATGAGTAACAGTGATCAGGATCTAAGGATGATCTTTACCCATGGCCAATTTCAAGAAGGTTTCAGGCAAAGCATTATGTATTTTAGAAATGTGATATACTGTGGTGATCTGTGAGCTGCCATAAGCAGACAGAGGAACAAGCTGCTGACAGAAGGAACACCCTTAAAAGAGATAAAAGCAATTTGATCTGCAGCATGAGCAGGTCTGTCTCCAGTTACTCTGTTGCCTTTGCCTAGAAGGATATTAATTGGAAATTAAATAACACAATCCTGCTTTTAATAAATAAGATTTACTAATCCTATATTGTGTAGTCAGAACAGAGACTCAATGTAGAAAATATTACCTGAAATTCTTTTTACTCAGATCTTTTATGTTTTTTCTTACTCCATCTACTAGTTTATTTCTCAAATCCTGCAGCTTCAGGTTACCCTTATGTTCTGAATCCTGTTTCAGCCCACAACAAATGAATAAATCACAGGACCACAGAATGGTTTGGCTTGGAAGGGACCTTAAAGATCCTCTCATTCCAACCTCCTGCCCCAGGCAGGGACACCTTCCACTAGACCAGCTTGTTCAAAACCCCATCCAAAATGGCCTTGAACACTTCCAGGGATGTGTGTTCCACAGCTTCTCTGGGCAGCCTGTGCCAGTGCCTCACCACCCTCCCAGGGAAGAACTTCATATAAAATCTAAATCTGTATTCCTTCATCTTAAAGCCATTCCCCCTTGTCCATGTCCCCACATGATCCAATCCCTCCCCATCCCCTCTGTGCCCTGCAGACAGGACTCTGTGTCACACACAGGACTCTGTGTCACACACACCTCCCCCAGAGCATCACCCCTGGTTTTCCTCTGGTGCTGCCAATCCCCCTCCCTCTCCCCAGCCCTCCTGTACCACCTGAGATCCCTCTGAAGTGAAACAACCCAACCCCTTGCAGTGTTTACATCTCTCCAGCAGCTCTTGGTGGGAATCACTTGAGCAGCTCTGGTTTATATCCTTATATAACTGCTGCCCAGCTCTGATTAATTTGTCAAGCCCCTGGACTTTCTCTCTGACTCCCCATTCCCTTGTTAACACAGCTTCCATGATGTCCTTGGCTTTTCACAGCTGCTTTGCATTGTGGTGACATTTCCCCAGGTTCACAGGGATCCCTAAAGCTGTTCTTTTCACATAACTCACACCCTGTGTGCCAGGGTGCCTCTGCTCTACCCTGATTTTCAATTTCCTCCAGTTTTCCTAGCTAAGAGTGTCTCAACTGGCAGATTTGGAGGAATTAATGTGAATCTCTAGCAAAAGTAAATTTTGCTGGAAATTCACCAAGCTCCAAGGCACATGATGTCTTCCACATCCCTGCAGGACATCTCAAATTTCTTCATGTTTTCCAGGCTCTGAGGGACCAGCATGTCAAACACAGAATGCAATTCTGCCTGGGCCATCAGAGGCAGAAGCTGAGTCCTGCTTCCTTCTGGCCAGATTTCTATAAAAGAACACAGAAGACCTTAATAAATAATAGAAAAATTGGTAAATTTTCTTGGAGACTGCTGGTGAAAAATAGGCACAGCCTTATGTTACATCCTTCTGGGATTCCTCAAGCAGCTGGCCGGCTCAAATTAACTGAAGACATTTGTTAAGGCAACATGTCCTCTTAATTTGTAGTTTCCTTTTTTGAAAGGTGTTTTGATTAAATGGTTTTTCACTTATCAAACTTGAAGTCTTGAGTACAAAATTTAGGAAAAAAAAAAAACCTAATCAAAAGGGAATGATGTATAGGTTTATTTTTGACAGCTGGGATATTTTCCTGACAGGCTGCCACAAGACAGGGTGCAAATAAATCCCTTCAGGTGCATCACTGTGACCAGAGCTCATCCAAATGGCATCAGGTGAGGGCAAGAGGCACTCAGCACAGATAATCCACATGGATCCACCTTGGGGAGCACAAGAGTCCAGCCAGGGCTGCACCCAAGATGAACCAAAATGGTCACAAAATGCACAACCAGTCCTGAGGTCTTACACTTTTGTAAGTTCTGGTCCATTTGCATATTGCAGTTAATTGTCCATTTATAGGTTTAGCCCATGAAGTCCCATCCTGCTTGTTTTTCTCTCTTCAGTCCATGTTGTTTGTGTTCTTGGGCCTGAGACTTGGATCATTTGTCCTTGGTCCCCAGCTAGAGAAGGAATTGTTTTGTCTTCCTACTCTGTGAAGAGAGCTCAGCATCCCTTATTATAAAGCTCAGAACTGCACACTAAAGCAGCACAGAATCTGAAAAATAGAAAAGCTCATACCTGAGGCATCACTGACAGTGGCTGCACCAAGGAGCTGGAGAAGTCACAGCTGGGGCTCACAGCACCTTGGGGGTCCCCTGATTATTTCCAGTACAAAGTTCTCCAAGACTTCTACAGCCAGCTGACCCTGTGTAAGTGCTGCTCTGCCCTGAACCACTTATTGAAACTTGCCACTGCACTGCTGCTACCACCTGTTTCTTTCCCACTTTTCTCTGGCCCAAACTCTGTGGATGCCAAAATGACTGGGACTGAGAAGAAGAGTATGAGGTTGTTTCTGATTCCCTGGCAGCATTGAAAAATTACAATCTGGGGAATCTGATTAAATCAGGAATATGAAACTAACCCATTGTTTTTCCTGCCTTTGAGAGCAGCTCTCACAAATAATTTAATCAAGAGAAAATCAAGCCACAAATGAGCTCATATGACCAGAGTGAACCACAAATAGTTTACTGCTCTGATTGTTATTTAATGAAGTTTGTATTAAGCTTTTAAGGGATTTTCATGAGGTTTTGTCACATGTCTTTTTAATTTTTAGTGGTTCCTTTCAAAATGTGACAGTTTCCACCTGGGGGGTGCACCTCACTGCAGCACTCTGTTTCAATACACTCTATTTATTTTTTTGTTTCATATGCAAACTTTGCAATGTAGATTACCATATCAACAGGCTGGTTTATCTTCTGCTGTGATATGCAGCCACAGTAGCTCCAAAAATCAGGTGTGTTGCTGCTGAGAAAGATTTTCAAAGCAACAAAGTTTTTGTGGTTTCATGGCATGGAATAAAAACACGAGGGCAAAAACCTGGGGTGCTGCTGCAGACAAAAGACCCATTGTCCTGTTTCCAACACTGACTGAGAACAGGTGTATGGGAAGGAATGCAAGCACCTGGCAGCCATGTGAAGGTACAGTCCTTGTACTCCAAAATAGATATTTTGCACTCCAGGAGTTTCCTCAGCCAGAGTTGTTTCCTTTGCATTTAACATTGACAGGCAGCTTCTTCCTCTGTGAGCTCATCTAGCTGCTCTTAGAACACCGAGACAAATATCTGAACCAAAAGTTCTGGGTTTTTGTTTGTTTGTGATAGGAAATCTGAGGGCAGCAGCTGCCATCATGACTGATTCTGAAAAAAAAAAAAATCTTATACAAAAAGTTTAATAAACCTCACAAAGGTTTATTATTCAACAAGGCCAAGTGCAATCCTGCACACGGGTCAGGACAATCTGAGGTTTAGAAGAGGAATAAATTCTTGATTGTCAGGGTGGTAAAGCCTTGACACAGGTTACCCAGAGAAGCTGTGGATGCTCCATCCCTGGAAATGTCCAAGGCCAGGCTGGATGGGGCTTGGAGCAACCTGGGATAGTGGAAGCTGTCCCTGCCCATGGCAGGAGATGGAACAAGATGGTCTTTAAGGTCCCTTCCAGCCCAAACCATTCTGTGATCCTTCATTCGTGGACTTGGTTCCCAGGAAAACAAAACCAAAATGAACAGACCTAAACAACAAGCATTTCTCAGAGAGCTAACTTTTGTACGTGTCAATGACAAGTTGTACATAGCAAGACAGCTTTTTATAGCTCCTACTGGTAATTCCCAATAAATATCCTTGAGCCTACTGGGAAAGAAAATACCCAAAAAAAACCCACCCCAACTGAAAATTCTAATTGCAGACAGTATTTGCTTTTTTTAGTTTCAACAACAACAACAACAACAAAAGCACCCTATTTCAATCATCACTACCAGGTTCTGTTTCAGAGGACAAAAATATCCCATAGAAATGCAGGTTGTCAGAGATAATGTCACTTCATGGGTTTTGATCTTTATTCACTGTTTGCAAAACACTTTTCCCCAAAATGAATTAATGTGCTGTAGTTCCCTAAAACCCAGGTGACCCCAGCTGCTGACTCCTCCCAGGACAGCCACTTCAACACTGAAATAGAGTGAAACAGCCAAGGGCAGCCAAGCATCTGCCATTGCTGGGGCTTCCATTTCTTACATCACAAATGCTGCTCAGCCCAAACAAAGCTGATTTATGCCTGAAAACTCCTCCTTCTAATTGTCTGCCCCTGCCAGAAACCAACTGACCAAGAAATCTGCATGGGGTGTATTTTCTCTTGGTGTGTACTTAACCCCAGGAGCATATTTCTGTGGGAACATCACTGTGTCTCATGGATGAGCTGGTGCTGCCACGAGCTTTGCTCGTTATTGCTTCCAAAAGCTTCTGGTCAGAGCCAGGCACAGCTTTTCCTCTCTGAGCACTCACAGCTAGACACAGACATGGTGTGGGGTGTAGCATTCACATTCTCTGAAAAATCCCTTCACCCAGGGTTTTTCTCCTCAGAAGCTGAGAAGCCTCAGGGAAAAGGAAAACAATCCTTATCTCATTTGCTTCTCCTGTGTTGTGCTCACTTGTAGAATATGTTTGGAGGTTGTTTACCCACAGGTGATGGTTTCATTGGGTTCTGCTGTGAGTTGTTTTCACTCTTTGGCCAATCAGGGTCAAGCTGTGTCCAGACTCTGGAAAGAGTCACAAGTTTTCATTATTAGCTTTTTTGCATTTTATAATTATTCTTTCTGTATTCTTTAGTATAGTATTCTTTAATATAATATAGTATCATAAAATAATAAATTAGCCTTCTGAGAACATGGAGTCAGATTCATCATTCCTCCCTGCCACGAGGGTCCCTGCAAATACAAGGGGGGGCACATCCTTTCCAGCCTGTGCAGTGTTTGCTTGTGCAAATGCAAGAGTGCTGAAGGGATAAACAACTGGCTTCCCCCTTTCCCAGCTGTGTAACTCCAAGCCTTTGCACAGATGCATCCTTTACATCTTCTTTCAAATGAATTGGCAAACCTTGAAGGAAAAAGATGCTTTTGGCATCTGTGAATCATAATTAAACATGTCTCTGATAGACATGCAGCTTTCTGGTGACTTTAAAGAACATTGTGGTTTGTTCTTTGATCACACACTCACTGCAGACACAAGCTTGAGGTAAGAGTTTTCATCTCAATTCCACAGAAGGAAAGAGGCCACCCAGAAGGGCCAGATGAGCCTTGGACCCTGTTTTGAAGAACAGATGCATTTTAAATTTTATATTATTATATTGTATCACTATATTATGTTATATTTTGATGTAATTTTACACAGTAATACAAGAAGATTTAAAAACTCAAATTTTACTCTCAGCTCCCTGAAATCTGTGTTTGTTAAAGGATGGAGCATGTACCTAACATTTCAATGAGACTGCTTTTCTTTCTATTATAATAATGCTGCATTCTCATCCAGTGCTTTCTCCAAACTCTCTACTGAGTTAGTGGAGCTGTCATTGTTTAAAAGACATGAGGTTATTGGTTCTGCTTGTGAAGGAAGACACACTGAGGGATTAATTGCTTTAATTATGCAGTAAGCTGTCTGTTCCCATCTAACTGCTGCTGCCTTTGCTCCTACAGGACCTTGTGCCCTTCTGTTTTGGCAAGCAGGAATTGCCACCAGGCTTCCATTGCCTTAACACTAACAAACTTTCATTTTGATTGTTCATCTTTTCATAGGGTCCATCCATACAGTCTCTTGGAAAACTTTGGATCACCTAGGGGGCTGTTGTTCACTCAAAAGTCCTTCTCTTGCCATGGCTGTGGCCAGCAAGCTTCCCACGTGTCCCTCTGCAGCCTTTGAGCCCCACCAGGGGGTGACAGAAGAATATTTGGCACCTTCCAGGTTTGGTGGGTAACACCTGACCTCAGTTTCCCCAGGGCTTGCAGCTGAGGAAGACCTCAGGGCCAGTGTCCCATGAGAGCCTTTTCTGAGGTCAGGGAGGACAGAAAACATGACTGCCACCAGCTATGGCATGGAAACCTGCTCCAGACTTCAGCAGAAGGGCAAACAGGATGCCCAGGAATGGTGGGATTTGGGGAATTTTCAGGCAATTTGCTGCTGTTCTCCAAAATGATCTTTTTGTGGGTTTATTTCCTGTGGAATGTTTCTACCACAAACTCTCATCTACGCACCCAAATTAGGGACTAAGTTACACCCCTTGTCTGGTTAATATACATAATCCAGCTGCTCACCACTACAACTGAAGATTTTACCTATACAGACATAATTCTATTCCAGGGTATTTGAAAACTGCCAAGGGAAAAAGATAAGCAAGCTTACATCACAGGATGTGAGAAAAAAAATCACACATTTCATCCAGACTGCCTGTTGGGCAGGGTATTGTGCCTCACCTTCCTAAGGTAATTTTTTCTTTGTTTAAGTTTTCCCAGACAATCACAATGGAGCTGCCAGTGCAGTTTTACACAGATCCCCAGTAGGTGTAAGACAGTGATCTCCAAAAACTCTGTTTGTGTTCCTGGAGGATTTGGCCCAAGGTGTTAAAATATTTACTGCAGTGAGATTCATAGATCTATTAGAATTACATTTTATCTACTGATCCCACCTCTGACTGTTCCTAGTGCCTTAATTACTAAACTTGGATTTCTTCCAGGAAGAGAGAAACCAGTAGACAGATGGGGAAGGAAAAAAAAAAAAAAAAAAAAAAAAAAAATCAAAGGATAATTTAACATTTCCCTGGAGAAATAACAGAGAAGAAAACATTTAACAATAACCAAAATTAAGACTAGATTAAGAAGTTCAGTTGTCATTGTTCAGGAGCAAAATCAGACCCACTAGAAAGGGGCACAAGCCATAGTACAGCTTCCTGTGCCCAGCTGGTCCCTGGTGCCCATTCACCCACCAAGGTTCCTCCTGCCCATCAAATCACCCTTTTTAGTGGACTTTTGGCACTCCTTACATGGGTTATTCAAAGCTACAACACACCACTGAGACAATTTCCTTGTTTTTCCACACGAGGTCTTACCTTCTGATCCTCACAACTTTGGCTTGCAAGGCTCTGTGACCTGCTGGCTGCAGTTCTGTGACACCACAGGAGTTCACCAGCTCCCTTGCAATAATTTGTTCTGGTTTTCAGCTGGGGATGGGAATTAAAACTGGAGGTAAGACACAGGTAACTCACACTAATCATCACCATCTCCCAATTCTGCAGTCAGCCACCACAAGCTTTCCTGTGGACTGAAGCCAGGAGGGCAGAAAAGCAGACAGGAAAGCCAGAGCTCCCACAGAACCCTTCTTTCAGTACCAAGGTGTCTGGCATGAGCAAGAGCTGCAGGAAATGTGTTCCAAGTCCTTTCCTGGATGTGTAACACACACACACACACACACACTGCTGTCTGTTGGAGTAGAGTTTTCCACAAAGACCTCACATGTGCACACTCAAAAAAACCCCACCTGAACACAACACTGCTCTGCCCACACTTTTCCTGCCCAAAGAGAAGCCAAGAGCACAATCTAAACACACACCAGAGCTGGTTTATTTGTGTGCAGTTGCAAGGTGCTCAGAGGAGGGAAGGACATGCCAAGCTTGCAGACACTGTGTTGGCTGCTTCCAGATGTGGAACGGGATATTTTCCAGCTGGTGGCTTTCAGATTGCTGCCAAAGGCCTGCAGAGTCACTCCTCCCTAATGTTAAATTAAGGGGTCACAAATGGGAGAAAGAGAATAAGACTAAGATCAGAGCATTTAAATGCACTTTTGCAGAAAATAATTGAGGAGCCTGTCTATGAAAAGTGCTGAAAAAAAACTTGTTCTTGAAAAACAACGTGGGAGTGTTCCCTGTCCCCCTGTCAAATCCCAAATCCCAGATTTGGTATGAAGAAGGAAAGGAGATGAGGGTGTGCTCTGCAATCTCATCTCTTCTGCTCACCTGCCCCCCCTTTCCCATGGGGATGAACTCTTCAAACTCAGCTGGAAGCAAGTTCAGCCTGAGTCTTCCCAAGCCCCCAGCACCAGCCAAGAGCACCATGTGCATGTGGAAGACAGGGAGTGAGAGGGGCAAATCCCACTGCAGGTGGACAGGCAGTGTCAGGAGTTCAGCTCATGCTTTGAGCTGGTTGCTAGAAGAGTTGCCAAGTCACATGCAGGGCAGAGATTTCACTTCTGACGTGGTCATTCCTTCAGTGTGAAGTAATTAACCAAATCTGGACCCCATCCCTGCACAGCACCCAAACTTGCCTCTTCCTGACTTAATTTGGATGCTCATTTTGCCATTTCTGCACAGTATAAAACCATAAATCACATTTCCTGGAAGAGTAGAGGAAAATGCATACCTTGCTCATCATACAGGACAAGACAGATATAATTTAAATACAGATGTTCTGAAGATGATGCATCTGAGGCATTTTTTCAGAAAATCAGACTTAGCTCTGAAACCACCTGGAACTTGAAAACGAGTACAGATTTCCCAGTTACATCATTGAAGTTTCAAAAAATAGTCCATTACATCAGATACAAACTAATTTACCTGCATTATTAGTCTTCATTAGTTGAATTACTAATCCTCTCAGGAGGCTCAGCTGTGAACAGCAACCACCAAGAGCAAGGCTAAGTGCAAATAAAATCAACAATTATCTTTTTACCCGTTTTTGACATTTATACAATTTGTGCCAAACTCATCCCAAGAGCAACACAAAATTGACACCCTGGGTCAGTTCAGTCCCCTCCCCTCAAATCTTCAGTCAATACTCATTTATTTTCTTAGACAGATTTCCTGTTTCCCCTCATTAAGCACATTCTGTCTCAGACACCACACATTAAACATTATTTAACATTTAAATATATCCTAGAATTTCTTTTTCATTTTTTTCTCCATCCAACAGTCTCTCTTGGTCTTTGCAGCACCACCAGCTCTTTCCAAGGGAGCAGAAATGAAGCAAAACCTTAATCCTAGCAAGATGTTTCTTGCTGTCTGCCTTCAGGAAGGATCTAATGAATTTCCATTCCCTGGCAAAGGAGAAGGCTACAGCTTTCATGTGTTTTGTAGGCTATTGTGGAGCTGTGCACTTCTTTGTCTCCCCAAAGCCAAAGAGAAATATCTCCTGAAATATCCTCAGCAGATTGTCACTGCTTTGTCCTCTGTACCTCCAGAGCCAGTTTTAGAGGGACAGCAACTCACCAGCCTGAATTATGGATGGCCTGACTGCTCAAACATCACTTAACCAGCTTTTATTTAAACAGATAACTCCATGAGATAGGGCAAGCCAGCCAATTAACCAGGAGAAAAAGAAATGTGTACCTTTCCTTCACATCCCTTTCACTGATTTAGGATGTGGGCCCAGATTCTCTACCATTTTGAGAAGGTTGCATATATTCCAGCTTTTTCAACTCTCTGTTTCATAAAGTGTAACTTGCTCAGTCTCTGCTCTTTCTGGGTGGTCGGTGTCAATTCATCATCTTCAAGTAAGACTCCATGGTTGATTTCTGCTATGCATTTATTTAATGTTTCATCCTAACAGGGACAGATGCTCTCCTGAGTTGCTTTAGAAGTGTTGCACCACTAAGTCAGTGAGGTTCTTACCAAAATAGAGGAGTGTTTGTACCAAAGGCTGTTCAACACCTCCAGGGTATTCCTAAATCCCCAGTCATGGCAGTGCCACTGGGGTAATGTTGCTGTCACTGCCCACTTTCCCCTCACTTTTATTTAGAGATATTCTTAGGATGCAAGATGTTGTATCCTTAGGGCCGTTTTGTCAGCCACAAAAGAAATTTTAAAAGTGATTGATTGTCTTTTGAGATGCCTTCCCAGCTATGGTTTGCTAAAAGTTACAGTAGGTCTTGCTGTGACCCCAGTCCTTCCTAGCCACAGGGTCCCCCAGGTTTCTCCAGCACCAGGGAACACCAGGACACGAGTGCAGCAGCCAGTACCCCTGATCCCACTGAAAGCAGAGGATTCCTTTTCCTAACAAGCCTTGGGTCACTTCCCCAAGAACCAAGGTGAGTGTGCTTTGCAGCTGATCTCAAGCCTTTATTGCACACCACTCTCCTGACAGGTTTTCCTGAAGGACTTTCCTTTACACCTCTAGTGACCCTACAGTCAAATCTTCCATATTTTAAGTAATCTTTTAGGGAGAGAAGGGGTTTACCTGCATAAGTGAGCTGCAGTCTGTCCTGTGAGCTTGCCATTAAATTGTCCCCAATACTCTGTGCACCTGGCTGCAGTTCCTGTTCATTATGTCTGCAGACACTCGACTGAGAGCTCTCTGTATGGAAAAATTTGGCAACAGGGCTTTGTGACCATTTCTTCTGCTGACTTAATTTCTTCTGACCAAATACCGAAGGAATGAAGAAGAGATCTGTTTTAAATAATGACAATATTTGACTTGGGAACATGATGCAGCTGCTTTAGTATTAAGAAAAAAAGTAATAACTTTTAAATTATTTTGTCTGTCATGTCTGTCCCTGCAGAAAGGCACTGGGAAAAGAAAGCTACTTGCCATCAGCAAAGGTTACTGAAAACTTGGGGTGTGAAGGAAAGAACACCATGGTAGAACCCAAAGAGGACCTGATTTGGCAACCTTTATCATGAGCCAGTTTGTGCCCAGGTGGCCAAGGAGGCCAGTGGCACCTGGCCTGAATCAGCAATGGTGTGGCCAGCAGGACCAGGGAAGTGATGCCCTGAGCTGGGCACTGGTGAGGCCTCACCTCAAATCCTGGGTTCATTTTTGGGCTAAAATATTGCCTCACCTTCAGGAATTCAGTCACCCCCTTGTTTCCTTCAGTGTTGACTTGCATGGCCATGCACAGGACTCACATTTCACAGCAAAGATCTAAGGTGGAGACACCATCCTACACTGTAAAGAGAGAACCCCAGGAACCACTGAACAGCATCAGAACTCCTCCTTAATGTTAAATTAAGAAATATTTCATGTGATGGTGCACATCAAGAGGGTTTGAAACTGAAATTCGTTATGACAAAATGATGGGATTCCCCCAAATTTTCATTTTCTAAACTGTGAGAATTAGATCAGATCCAAGATAGCAATGGTACACTTGGATTTAAGCATTTGCTTTCCTTAATGGAAAGACAGGCAAAGGGAAAATTAAGAATTTATTAATGATACAAGTGTCTTCTGAATTCTCTGTACTTTTGCCTTGTGTTATGCTCTGAACAATAAAAAGGATGCAGTTGTCAGCAGCAAGAAGATAATAGTTTTCATAAGGGATGTTTGTGTCTAGCACAGCTTATTAAGAAAGTTTATATAAGCATCATGTCCCAGTACCTAATCCACCAAAATAGGTCAATCAAGCATTGCCAGAGAAAAGGAAACTTTTTTTTTTTTAAATAAACTGTTTGGGAACTTAATTCAGTTTTTATTAAACTACAGGGTTCTTTTATTTTTTTCAACACCAGGGATTAACATGGATATGACAGAAGTCACATCTCCGACTTTGGCCTGTCAGTTCTTTCAGTCCATCAGTTCATTCTGGAAAAGGCAAATTTGGCTCTTCCACACTGGGAGATGGACAGCAGTGCACCTCTGCCAAAATATCAAAATTCCAGCAGCCAAAGACCCAAACATTGGATTCTGGTGATGCTCCAGCATGGGCAATTCTTGTCTGGTGATGCTTTTCTCCCTTCAGCCCATCCTGACTGAGCCACCACTGCTGCCACCCACCCTGTGCAAAGGGGGGATGCTGCTGCTGGCACAGCCTTTCCCTGCTGCCTTGTTATCTCCCTGAACATTCAGGTCCTAGCAGTGCTGTTGTTCCTGTTTAATCCTCGGGATGACTCAGAATAGCTGCTACAATGCAATATTAGTTTGCTGTTTCTTGCATAAAATGTTTTGTGTTGCACACCAGGAGAGTAAACAGAGTACTTCTCACTATTAAAGGTGGGAAATGAGGGTCTGGGGAACCAAAAAATCATCAGTCTGGAAAGAGAATAGCTCAAATTATTAAACATTCTGTTTATAAACACCAGGAGAACTATAAAGTGATTTTAAAAAAGCTAGAGTGAGTGTCAAGAACACACAGTACCCATCCCAAACTCATTTCCCTCTTTGACAGGATGAGTGGGAAAGCAGGAGGTGGTAGATGTTGGATGTCTTGATTTCAGTGATGAGAAACAAGGGCAGTGTGGTTCCCAGGAGCTTGCAAAGAGGTGTCCCACCACTGTGTGCTCACACTGAGAGCACACCGGGCTCCTGTCCTGCTCAGCTGCACTCAATACTTCCACTCATCAGGTTAATGACCTCAATTAAAGCTTCAGGAGCATGCAGGTGGCCTCAGTTAGGAGGGTCCTTACAGGAACCTGCCCCCTGTTGATGGAGTGACAAAATGATCCTTTGTCTCCTTAAAAAGGAAAAAAGCCCAGAAGTTTCTTTCCTCAATTAGGCAAAAAGACACCTCATAGGAACTGGGGGACTTCACCTCAAACTTAGGGATGGCTAATTGGACAGGAGCCAAAAAGTCCTGCCTGAGCAATTTGCTAGAAAAAGAAGAGCACAAAGAAACTAATTGTTTTTGTGAGGTGTTTAACCAGGAGCAAGAACCTCTTGCACCTGGCTGGGTTTTTCTCTGTAAAGAATTTTGTTATTTTGCCTTTTATGAAAACTTTTTTGTTTCCACCACTACCACAGAAGCCATCCTGCTGATTTTATGCCCTCTTAGGTAGCTGAGCTATCTAGGGTGTGATATAGATCTCCAGGAGCTTGTGGGACCTGGCTCAAGGAGACCCTATATCAGGTCCTACCCCCCAAGGAGGGCAGGGGATGCCCAGAGACAAACCAGAGCTGGGTGTGCCCAGGCAGGGCCAAGGGCCAGGATGTGGGGAAGGGATGCTCTCCCCCTCCATGCTGTGCCAGACCAGCAAAGCATCATCAGCCCCATGCCCCTACAAACACACCCTTTTCAGGTGTTCAAGGTGTTAATTAGGGTGAGCTGTCCATCTAGCCTAATTTGAAATTAGTCACTTAATCCACATTGACAGCTTCTCTGGCACCCTCTGTAAGGGAAACATCTGCTGAAAACAAAAACATGAAAACCCCAAGCTATCTAACCCTGGCTGTCAGTAATATCTTATTTAAGCAAGACAATGTGTCCACAGCCCTGTCCCATGCAGTTCTGTATTTCAGAACAGTTAGCAATAAATATCTGGCTGCATGTTTGGAGAAAGCCATGGCAGCTGGGAACATTGACAAGCCATCTCCATTTCCCTGTTATTTACTGTTCAGCAGAGGTATTGATAAGAGAGCTGGAGGGAGGATGCACATTTCTCTCCATCTGCTTTATTATACCACTGTAAGGCACAGCATGAAGGTCCCTGTAGAGTCAAGTGGAGAAAATAATAACTAGGTTTTAGCGGAGGAGGAATTTAACTTGCACTTCTTCCATCCCAAGCTAATCCCACTGTACCTTTCAGAAACGTGGTGTCACATGTGGAAACCTCCTGCCAGACCTTTTTTCTCCTCCTCACCTGAGCCACAAGATAATTTGATCCCTTCCCATGAGCTTTCAGCTTCTCTCCCTGGTTTAGGTCTTTAATAAAGACAAAGGCAGTCTGACACCTGAGACAAGTGGTGGGAAGTCTGAGGGCAGACATCTGTCTTCTCTCCAGGGAAGCTTGTCCCAATTTGCTAGAGCTGGGAGCACTTCAAACCTCAGTTAAAAGACTTTATTAGTGTGCAGGAAGGGAAAGCTCATCAGCAAGCAGTGAATTGGGTATGCCAGGGTGAGATGGGGAAGCAGCACCTGAGTGAGCAACCTCTGAGACCCCACAGATCACCTGGGTCTGCAGCC
The DNA here is from genome assembly GCF_027477595.1 of Haemorhous mexicanus. Taxonomy (NCBI): domain Eukaryota; kingdom Metazoa; phylum Chordata; class Aves; order Passeriformes; family Fringillidae; genus Haemorhous; species Haemorhous mexicanus. Next base: position 59,652,199 of record NC_082346.1, on the reverse strand, counting down.
AGAGGGAAGGGACAGAGCTCAGGGCAGCCTCCAGTTCCAGGGATCTTCTCTAAAATTCATCTGGGAAGTCTGTTGGGGTGTGAGCTGATGATCCAGACCCCTGCCTTGGCATTGCCCCCACAAGAGGGACAGGACAGGGGCTCCCTGGGACTTTTCCAGCTGGAGGGAAGGACACTCGAGCTGCCCTGTAAATGATGAAGCCTCTGTCAGCACTCTTGGCACACTGCAGTCTTTACTTACAATTTTCAACTTTCATTTTCAAAGTTTTACTCACAGCGAGAAAAATGTCATTACCCTCATTTCACAGCTACAGGTTAACAAAATTGCAGTGAAGTTCTGGGAAGCACAGCAGGAGATGACTGAGTTCTGAGGCAGGGAGACATCCCTGGGTAACCCAGAGTCAGCAGGCAGCACCAGCAGGGCTCATCTCTGAGATGTCTTGTGACCTGCTCCAGAGGAGGGGAAGCAGTAAGAAAAGCAGAGTTTTCCCCAAAAGGCCCACTCCCCACAGGGTGTGTGTGATGAGCAGGCTCAGGGAAGGAGGGGGAATGTCTTGTGTCCTATGACCATGGTTTTGCCTCACATACATTTTCCTTGTGTTACTGAGAACTCCTTAGGGCATTGGAATGGGAAGAATTCAAATTTTGCTTTCACTGCTTACTCTCCTGACTTACTTATTCATATTTAGGAGAGTCAGCATCAGCTTTGCTTAACATCCATATTAATTTTAATTTCATACTCCCCTCCCCTCACCCGATGCCACACTATTTCCAGAGTTAACCACAGCCAGACCAAACACACTGTTGAGCAATGAAGATGTTTCTGTGCCTGTCACATTTCAAACTTGCTCTCACTCACCACAAAACCCACAGAAGGAGGATTACAGCAGAAGGAAAAATCAGCAGCCACAGCCCAATCACTGGTTCACAGTCATTTCCTACCATCAGTTCAGTTTCTTACCCTCACCATATTTTAGGAGTGTATTGGAGTAAAAAGGGATCCCCCCAGGAATCCTGCTCTCTGCTTTCATCTGAACTAGATAACCTACAGCAAAGGGAGCAACCATCTCCTCCCTGATTTTCCCATTTTGTGGAAAACTCAGAGCATGGATCTGCTGCTGAGCACCCTGGTTCAGGCTGCTGATCTGTTAAAAGGCTCTTGGTGACCACTAGGTGGGGAGAGAAACTTATTGTCCTTCAATCCCATGGAAAACAGCACGGTGTGCTCCCTCTCCCAACCCTCAGAGTTTAATCTGACCCTTTCCCTCCCTTCCCAGATAAGTAGTGGGGCCATGAACTCGATGTGATTAGAATAAAAAAAAAAAATCTCAGTATGATTTGCAGGTTTCATTTACGATCTGCAGCTTTTCTGGACTCTGTTACAATCCCTGAGATACAGGATCTTAAATTTGTTGATGGTTCAGAAGTAAGTTTAATATTATGAACAGGAAATGTTGGGCCAAAGTAATTTTTAGGGATGAGTTCCTTACTGACAGATTTATTTGGCAGAGGGATTTGGACTATTGTGCATTTCTTTGGTTATTAAATAGAAGGTACTTTTAAAAAGAACTGGGTTTTCAACTTGTGAGTCCTAGGAGAGAATGATCAGATTCAGAGAGTTTAAGAAAGGTGACTGAAGAGATGATGTGAATTATCTCTCCAGTTACCTCGGAGATGCCAATATTCCCTCTTTCCAAGGATTCAGTTCTCATTAGATGAGTACTTACAGGGGTGCCTGGGTCTGTGGAAGGGTGGATCTCCCTCAAGAATATCAAACCCTCTCTGATGGCATCCAGAAGCCCCAAGTCAGGCACTTTTATGAGCTGGCACGATCTGAGCCCGTGTGCCTGAGTGCTGCCTTGCAGAGCACCCCGGACCCTCTCAGCGTTAGCTCCAGACTGAAATGCTGCCTTCTCCACTTGCCTGTGAAGGCAGACACAGCTGATGAGGGAGCTCAGCACTGCCATGGCCAGTCCCTGCTCACACCCAGCTCCTTCTCTCAGCCTGGGCTGGGTCTGCACTGAGAACGTGGCTGCAGCACCCACACGTTCTCAGGAACCCGAGCTCCTGGTATTTGCTCTAGAGACAGAGCCAGCAGCTCTCCTTCTCACTTGCAGCCTGAGCTGAGAACTACAACAGCGCCCACAAACAACTGTGGTTGCTATAAAAATTGTCTTTTAGTCACCTTTCAGTAGCAAATACCTTGAAAGCATTTGGCTTCAGTAGCTGTAAGTTTCTCACTTCATGCCTGGTAGTAAACAACATTATCCTTCAAACAAGATGTGAAGGTTGCCATGGAGCTCCCAAACCTTTCTGGCCCAAGAGAAGTTAATGTTTCAACTACAGCATTTTGAGGAGGATATTCTGTGTGGTCTTTTTCCTCCACATTCCCTGATAGAGGAATCATTACCTATGACCAAATAAGAGAAGCACTTGGCAGCTCCTGCACTCATCTACCAAGTTCAGTGTAATGTACTTCCAAGAGGAACATCTGGCTCTGTAATTTTGTTCCTTGGCAATGCAGCTGTTGTCTGCATGGCTGGCTACCCCTCTCTGCTGGCAGCTGTGGAACTGCACTGGGCTGTGCTTTGGACACAGACTGCTGCTTTATGGTGTCTGGGTGTTCTTTGTCCTTTCCTTCTTCCCAAAACTGCCTGCACCTAAGAATGATTTTGCTTTGCAAATTGATGCGAGGTGCAGTCCCTCAAATTTCACTTCACTGCAGATGGAAGCAGCTAGAAAAGAACAACAGCATGAGTCTATTTACCTCCTCAGCAGAATTAGCAGCAGGTGTTAGTGAATTTAACACCCCACCTGCAGTTAGCAGGCACACATCACCACATATGCTGCCCCCACACAAGGTAAGAGAGGAAAGAACTTCTGTCTCAATCACAGGCCATTTTATGGAAGCTTTGCTCTGATCTTAAGTGAATCTAAGACAGAAAATAACGAGTTTTCAAGGGAATTTAAATGTCAGATTTATCTGTTTAACAGTTGTAAAAATTTAGGATGTACAGGTCTCAGGCCACCACCATTAAACCTGCAGAGGGGCAGTGCAGAATTAATAACTGCAGTGCTGCTTAAACACAGAGCAAATGGCATGAACCTGGGCAGGGGGAGGTTTAGGGAAAAGTTTTTCTCCCAGAGCACTGGAACAGGCTCCCCAGGGCAGTGGGGACAGCACCAAGCCTGCCAGAGCTCAAGGAGTGTTTGCACAATGCTCTCAGACCCAGGGTGTGACCCTTGGGGTGTCCTGTGCAGGGCCAGGAGTTGGGCTCCATGGCCCTGGTGGGTCTCTTCCAACTCAGCATACTCTGTGATTCTCTCATTCTGCACTGACAGCTGACTGGCCCATCACTCAACTGTCCTGTGCATTCAGATCTTTTCAGAAACAATTTGGATTTTACAAAAGACTCGCAGGATAAACATCCCAGGGCAATGCCTAACACTAAAAGAAAATATTTTCATCATAAAATAGAGATGCAGAGAGAAAATAAATAGAGAATATAGAAATAGAGATTTTCATTTATGCTGGATGAGAAACTCTTAGGGTTAGACAGAAGAACCAAGGTATGGGCAAAAAAAAAGGTGAAAATGCCAGAATTGCAATGGATACCTTTAAAGCCACCTTTGTGTTGGGAGAAATGAGCCTTGCAGCAATGAAATAAATGGGTTAATATTCTATAATCACAGAATCATTAAGGTTGGAAAAGACCTCTGAGATCACTGAGTCCAGCTGGAAAGCCAGCAGCACCCTGTTACCCCTGAACCAAGTGCTGAGCCACCAGAGAGCCCTGAAAGGTGTCTTTGTGCTGAACACCCTTCCTCACTGAAGGGTGTCTGCAAGCTGGGCAGCAACAGGAGAAAACACAGAATAAATTACTGAAGAATGATGTATCAATAAGGGGAGGACGGAGTCCTTGATTGTAGCAACCAGACTGGAATTTGGGGTAAAGTCAAGATACTCCATAGGAATGAAGAAGTGTCTTCCAACAGAGCACAGCAGGTTCATCAAGGAAAGGATGACAGGAAATACTCCTGTCCAGGTAGAGCAGGCACTGGGTGAACACTGCCATCAAATTTCATTAAGGTAATGACAAAACACCACATGAATCCAAAAGTTTGAGTCCACTGGACAAAAAAACCAAAAAAAACAAACAAAAAAAAACCCCAACTAAACAAAAAAAAAAACCAGAAACTTGCACATGCTGTGGCCATTGCCACAGTGTCTGGCCCAAAAAAACAGGCAAATTGATTGAGGTGTCCAAGGTGTGCAACAGTGTGCTCCCACCAGAAATGGGCAGAGCAGGAGGAGAGTGATCACAAGAGCACTGAGAACAGGTTTTTTGTGGAAACAACGGAAAAGCCCACTTCAGAAAATAAAAAAATTCTCCACCAGCTAACAAATGAACAAAGCCTTTATTTTAAATGAGTTTGGAGGTGACAAGGCAGTGTCCCCTGAGGAGCAGTGACAAAAAAGGTGTTAGAAGTCCCCTACCTGCCTGCTCCACAGAGAGTGGGAGTTTGGATAGACCACAATAACAGAGCTCAGCAGCTCAAGGTGACACAAACCCTCTTTTTAAACTGTAATGTTCCCACTTTAGTGCTCCATGTTTTTGCCATCAAACAGTTGGAGCAGTTCCCCAGGATCCAAACCACAGTTGGCCTCTGATGCTTGGAATAACCTTTAGAGCAGATAAACCCCCCATTTTCTGTCAGGTACAGCTGAGTGTTTGTTACAGCTCCCTGGTGAGTTGCTATGAAAACCAGTGTCAAATTAATAAAAGCCTTAGGAAAAAAAATGCCACAGGGTCAGACACTGCTCCATATTTGGGGCTGCTAATTACAGAGGGCAGGAGGGGCTGGGATTTCACCTGCTGGCACCCCGCTCCCCGCTACTCGTAAAACAGGAAATGCCTTCGCGGCTGGACACGGAGGTCAGCTGGGGGAAAAAAGAGAGAGAAGGAGAAGCAAATTGCTTGTTTAGGGTTTGAGAGCTCAAGTTCTCCCCCTGCATCTTAACAGCCAAGCTGTGTGTATCCGCAGTGGGAAACAGCAGCTGTGAGCAGCTGCCTGTTGTGAGAAGTAACCTCGTGGTGGTGGGAAATTGCTTGCCCCACCAGATCCGTGCTGCTCAGATGGAAATGTGATTTCTAGACTCTGGAAGGAAGAAAAGGTGGGATGTGACTGTGCACCTGAGAAGATCTCATGTCCATATTGTCTTATCTTTTTTGTGTTCCAAACCCATTTTGAACCCACTCTTCTGAAACCCCAAAATTTGCCAGCTTGTTGGTTCCCAAACTGATTTGTGTTGGCTGGGAACCAAGGGACTTGCCAGCCAAAGAAATTTAGTCACAGGAAGTGTCCAGACTTGGATTTTCCTCCTGGGGCAGAATGGCAGCAGCTGGTAGGATTTGTGTGATGCAACAAGTTCAGGCACAAATTCAATCCCAGTCAGTGGGATGGTCTCAACACAGAGAGGCAACAGCAGGAGGATGAAAGAGCTGGACTAAGGAAAGACCCCCTGGTGAAAGGTCATCAGGTGTTCATTGCTGATGTCTTCATGGTCTTTGATACAGCCGGGAAGGGAGAAGGAATGCACTTTCCTAAAGGGCATTTCCAGGCAAACATCTCTGCTGTAACAGAGAGAAGCAGAGGAGCCCTGACCTGAGCCCTGAGAATTGTCTGCTCTGCTTGAGGGGCACCTGCAGGACAGTTTACACAGAAATCACAGAGTCACAGAGTGCTTTGGGTTGGAAGGGACCTCAAAAACCATCTCATTCCAACCTCCCTGCCTGGGCAGGGACATCTTCCACTAAGCCAGGTTGGTCAAAGCCACATCCCACCCAGACCTGAACATTTCCAGGGATGGGGCAGCCACAGCTTCTGGGGCAACCTGTGCCAGGGCCTCAGCAGCCTCACAGTCAACAATTCCTTCCTAGTATCTAATCCAAATCCACCCTCCTTCAGTCTGAAGCCATTCCTCCCTGTCCCATCACGCTCTGCCCGTATAAATAATTCCTCTCCAGCTCTCCTGGAGTCATTTTTGGTACTGAAAGGCCACAATATGGTCACTCCAGAGCCTTCTTTTCTCCAGGCTGAACAGCCCCAACTCTCTCAGCCTTTCCTTGTAGCAGAAGAGCTCCATCCCTCTGATCATCTTCATGGCCTCCCCTGGACTCACTCCAGCAGCTCTAGGTCTTTCCATTTTAGCACCTTACACTCAGTCCTTCCCAAGTGCTGCAGAGTAGCAGGTCCCACAGCAGGAAAATCCCATAAACAGCTACTCTGGCCCCCAGCTTGCACTCAGAGCAACCTGCTTTAGGCACAGCACATGACTAAAGGCATTTATCTTAGCCAGAGATAACCAGGGCTCATGGGTCAAGGGCATGGGCTGCTATTTCTGGCAGCCCCAGCACCTCACACGTCAGCTGGACAACACTTCCCCTTCTGGCTCCCCTGCTGCCACTTGCACCTTTGCCCTGCTGGAGGCTGGAGCTGCTGAGTGTCCCTGTCCCTGTGCACAGTGCTGGGTGTGACAGGAGCACATCCCCCATCTCCAGAGCTGGGTGCAACCCCTGTGTGCCAGCACAGAGCCATGGCAGCAGGGCCACGGTGACACCAGGGCACTGAAATCAGATGATGCAAACGCTGAATGAGAGCACAGAGCAGACCTTTTATGGAAATAAAGAGCTCTGGTTGAGTTTTCCCTCCTTTCCACTCAGCCCAGTTCCATCAAAAGCAAGGCAGGCAGTGACATGGGTGAGTGCTGAAAGGCTGCTGCTCTGCTATTCACAGCATGACAAGTCACAGAAGGAGCTGTCACATGAACCCACTCTCAGATGATTTCCCAAGGGACTGTTTTCCAGTCCTCCTTACCTCAGCACAAATTCAGAAAAGGACTGTTAACAGGACCTGGTCAAAAATTTGGGAAATCACGTGAGGACAGATTTATGAAGAGCTTGACAGCTCCTTTTCTGTGAAAACTTATAAAGTAAGTTTATCTGTGTTATTCCACGTATTACTCTTTTTCTTTTTTCTTTTTTATCATTTTTTTTTCACCAAAAATTAGAATGTAGCCCAAAATTATCTTGGGCATTAAAGTTACAGTGATCCAAGCTGTACTTCCAAACCAGTAAAAAAAAATTAACAGTACTCAAGACATCTGAGAAAGAGGTTTCTCAAGCAAGCACCATGACATTAGTCAGATGTCATGACACAATTCAGAAATTTAATGAATGGCTTTAAATGGGGATTTTAATTTGCAATGGTTAACCAGTAACTAAAATTGGAAAATTGGTCTCAGTGAGCATTTTGAAAGTGGATGAAGCTCTGAGGATGAGCTACAGGAAGGACTAAAAGCCAGTGGAGGATTTCAAACAGTGTGACAGCGACAGGCTGAAATGAAGTCTATTCCTGCTGCTCCTTTGCACACAAAGGATAGGGCTGTCACCCATGGCAGAGGGAAAGTCACAACATATTCCAGGATCCCAGCCCTTTTCCAACTCAGGCAGGGCTGGGACATGGCTGAGAGAGGAGAGGAAGAGCTGAAATGCTCTTGGAAGCCATCTGCTCCCTTTGCTGTGCACCTCAACAGCATCTGCCACGAGGGTTTCATGGCTCAGCTGATGATGGTGATGAAGGCTGGGCTAAAGAAAAGGTGAAAATGCCAGTTATGCAATGAATACCTTTAAAGCCACCTTCATAGTGGGAGAAATGAGCCTTGCAAAGGATATTTGAAACAAATAGGTTAATATTCCATAATCCCAGAATCATTAAGGTTGGAAAAGACCTCTGAGATCACTGAGTCCAGCTGGTAAGGATGAAGGCTGGTGGGCCCAGGACTGAGTGTGGGAGCCTGGCTGTGCTTCACCATCCTCACAAGCCCTGTGGGCCAGGGGATAAGGAGGAATTGCTCTGGAGGGGGTGACCACGATGGGATTTCTGCAGGAAAATCCCACATTGGGATTTTCCTTGGGAAAAGCTTTTCAAGGAAATGTTCTACTGGATGATGCCTACTGAGATCAGGCTGGGTCTCCAGATTGCCTGCAGGAAAAACTGGGGGCTGTTCTGCTCCTACCAGTGATGAACAAAATCCACCACAGAAGTCTGAAATGTAAATTACTGATGCTCATCAGCTGCTTGTTGTCTTCAAGTCAGCTTCTCTATTATTTGGCTTCATTTGTGGAATAAACCCACTTGGTCTGAGATATTTGTTCATCTCCACACTCTACTGATCTCCTCCTGATCAGAGACCTCTGCCCAAAATCCACCACCACAGGCAAGGAGGAGAAATTCTGTGCTCTCTGCATATCAGAAAAGGCACAGTTCATCCCAATTCAACCCAAATAATCAGGTCTGATGCCTGCAGGGTGCAAATCAGAGAGACAAAAAAGAAAACTGATCTTCCTGACCACTTTCTAAACATGTGCTGTAACAACAGCAACCTGTATCTGGCTATTACCAAATATCTCCTGAAAACAGTAGAAAAATTATGTTAGAGTTAAGCTCAGTCAATAATATTTCACTGGGAATGGATCCCCATATTATTCACTGTAGTTGCCATCCACATCATATTTATTTTATGAAATGAAATTGGAAAACATTAGGAGTCAATTCTGCCCACCAAACCTCCAGAGGTATCAGCTGTGCAAAATCCACTGCCATGAAGACAGGATGGTCCCAACTGCTCCCAAACTAAGGAAAGTAACCCACAGGGATTCCTGCCATTCACTGGCAGGCCCTGGGAGCAAACCCAGAGAGCTCTGAGGTGGTGGCTGATGTTCAGCCAGGCTCATTTTACATAAATGTGCCACTGTGGGAGAGCAGGGAGCAGGGAAAGGGAGCTCTGACCCCCGAAATCTTCCTGAGGCTGCCTGCACAGATTGCAGCCCCGTGCAGAGCACAGCCCCACTCACAGGATTCAGATCCCCCAGGAGATATTATACCTGAATTTCACTGCTAAATAAGCAGAGCTTCCTCCTGAGAGATGTCAGCACCCTCTGAGAGAAGGAATGAGCCAGGCAGTGACGAGAAAGAGGAGGCACAGATGGGTGGAGAGTTTCTAGATCAGCCTGTGTGTGCCATGAATGGTGTGTCTGCAGGGCTGTGGCTGCAGCATGGTGTGTCTGCAGGGCTGTGTCTGCAGGGCTGTGGCTGCAGCTCCTGCACACACAAACCACAGCCATCAGCACAGCTGCACTGACAGCTGCACTACCTGCAGCAAAAGTGCTGCTTCTGAACATCTGCCACCTCTCCCTCCCACTTCCATTGTATGCTCAGCTATTTGTGGGTCCTGAGGCTTTGACCTAAGGCCTCAACCTTCAGCCTCATGAAATTTTTGGACATTTCAGCAGCCTAGGTAGGCTGCCCACGCTCCTCACTTGTTTTACCACCACACCAGACACCTTTAAAGCAAGAGGACGATTTGGCAGTGCAAATAAAACCTCTAATTCCTACAGAAGGAGCAGAGTAACCTGCTGCTGCCAGCACTTCTATAATTCTCATCACTTGGTGGAAAATCAAGCTGTCCCTATAGTGGGGGATGCTATAGCTGGGGGACATCAGCCTGCAGAAAACCAATGCAAAGTGGGGGGAAAGGAGCAGAAGAGTTTTCTTTGCATTTTGTCCTTTAAAAAGCTTGTTGTCAGCTTAGACAAGCATTTTCTGGGTGGCAGTCAGCAAGCTGGTTTGGCTGTGTCATGGCCCACACCCTCCAGGCAAGGCAGGAGCTGGACCCTGCCCTGAGGATCAGCAGTACAAACAGACAGAAAAATAGGAAGCATTCCCCATTCCTCTTTCACTTGGATGATCCACTCCACTTGAGCCAGTCTGAGCAGCAGGTTTGGAAATGGTGCTCCTGGGCCTCATTGCAGAGCTTTGGCACAGGGCTGGGCTGAGAGCAGGCTCAGCAAGGAGACCCTGCACAAAAACTGTGACATCCCTTTGCTTGCCACCTTGGTCCTCCTCCTGCCTGCCTGCTCCTGAAATGTGGAGGCAGCAGCAGCCTTCTGCTTATTTTTGAGTGGAGGCAGAAAGATCAGATGAAGCAAAAAAGCACATTCCCTTCCTGGAAGCAGCCTGCTCCCTTCTTTCCAAGAGAGTAAAAACTCTGCATGAATGTTTTATGAATCAGACGTGTGTTCATTTCAGCGATAAAGCCAGCTTGGCAATTTGGGCTGGAAAGGGGGAAGCTGAAAACCTCCAGATTCCAGCTGGCATGTTTTTAGACACGAACCTCATCCCCCATTGGAAACATTACATTTGGACCCATCTAACTCGGGGAAGTTTCTCTGCTTTTAAAGAAATTGCAGATTATGTCCCAAGCATTACTCAGAGGTGAACAAAACAGATTTGTCCCTGTAATGACTTCACTGAGTACCTGCACACACGGTGCTAATTGATCACAGTGTTGGTGCCCTCAGTGCTGCTTGATTTCCTGATTGCAGCCCTTTTCCTTTCCCAGCAGTCCTCCATCAGCAGAGGCAAATGCCCTTTCGAGATGCAGAAGAGGCATAGATGAGGTTTCTCTTTGTTTAACCTCCTGCTGTACTGCTCAACCTAAAATAAATGTAATTTAGGAAAAAAAAATCTCTATGGAAAACATCATAGCTAGGGAGAAAGAAATTGCCTGAAGTGATGTTTTTTTCTGCTATGCTAATCTCAGGCTGAATTCTTACCTAAATCCTCTTCTCCCACTGTGACAGGGAGAGGTAAACAACTTCTGTCAGACATCAGGAAAGAGAGAAGAGAGAAAAGAGTAGAGAGAAGAGAAGAGAAGAGAAGAGAAGAGAAGAGAAGAGAAGAGAAGAGAAGAGAAGAGAAGAGAAGAGAAGAGAAGAGAAGAGAAGAGAAGAGAAGAGAAGAGAAGAGAAGAGAAGAGAAGAGAAGAGAAGAGAAGAGAAGAGAAGAGAAGAGAAGAGAAGAGAAGAGAAGAGAAGAGAAGAGCCATGCACGAACAAAGCCATAAAGCAGAGAAGGCAGAGACAACAGCCAGTGATTTTCTGGAAGGAAATGAGAGAATTCTGATGCAAACAGGGAGAATATGTACCAGGTGCAGATATTCCAGTATCCAGAAGGAACTTTCACATCTCCTAGGAAAACTCATCCTCAAAGCCCAAATTCAAATACCTATGAACAGAAAACAGCTGGAAATGCAGACTCTGGATAAGCACCACCAGCTGAGAGCACAGAGAGCACTGTCTGCACTCAGTGATGCAGAATTAACTGCAAGGTAACAGGGACAATTGTCTGCCTGAGCAGAAAACTGCACTCCCCATCCACAAACACACAAACACCACATGTGCAGTTCTCATTTTACAGCAGCCCCCTCTGGGAAGCAAGAGGGGTCTCTGCTGGACAGGTCATGAAACTTCCTTTGCTTGACCTCCTCTCCCAGAAGCCTCTTGTTTCATTAGCTCATCTTTGCAAAGAGAGATCCAGTGGCACTAATTATATCCATGGCAGCAGCTTGAACAGGGAGCCCCCACTGCTGGCATGGCCACCACGGTGCTGGTGCTGGTGGCAGCTGCCTGATGGGGTGGCATGGCTGGAGAGAGGCTTTGTCTCTCTCAACAAGCCCCAAAGCTGGCTCTCAGCACCTGCCCATCAGCAAGATGCCTCTCAGAAGGCTTCACACAGAGCACTTCCACTCCTCCTGTGGTCACTGTCAAACTATCACTCTTTTTATCCTGAATTTGCTGCTTCTGCTTTTCAATATATCAAATTCACTTGAGGTCTCTTTGAGCACTTCACTGGGGTGGGAGGCTGAGGAATGGGGCTGCCAGAAAGAAAGGGGGAGAGAGGATGGAGGGAATGAGGATAAAATGCTCTCATTTAATTAAATCTTAGCACAGTGTGGAGGGCCATACAGGCAATCCTAGAACAAACAGGAGCCACCCCAATATCTAAGACTGGAGGTGAGAGATGGGGTGACTGTGGGGATGTCTTAAAGTCCCAAAGATTTTTTTTTCTGCAGAAGGCTGGCTCTTACAACAGCATAGTCCAAGCAAGGTCCTGAATTTGATAGCCAGGAAAACTTGGTTTTGAACAGCACAGTGATAGTTAAGCTTAATATAGTTTTGCTATGTTCAGTCCAATATCAACACAATCCCTGCCCTAAAAAACTCAAAATCTAAACAGATTAGACAAAGGATAAGAAAAGTGTGAGAAGATTTGCCTGAAATCAATTTACAGTTCAGTAGTAGTGCCAGAAACTTCATTTCCTCATCAACACTGGTAGGTGGAAGGAGAGTGGCTGAATGTGTCTATTTCTAGCAGCAAGGCATGGGGAGAAAAGCTTCACAGCAGTGTTGTCACCTTCAAAATCCCCCGCCCTGGGGAGCTTCTTAGGCATGAGAATGTAGAGACAGATCTGCTTGGTTTAGGGCAGGAGAGGATTTAGGAGAACAAGACCTAAGGAAGAGTTAAGACCCCTTAAAATCAGTCAGGTCTGGTGAGGAAAACTCTTAATGCAGAACATTGCTCTGACTGTCAGGTTTTAAACTCATAAGATTGCACAAAGTTAGACCTCTGCATTTCAGGAGGCACTGGAGAAGGGTGGGGAGGGCAGGGGAAGAGAGCAGGGAGAGCACAACAGAGCATCATATCCCTTCTTTCCTCCTGTGAGCCTGCACAGAAATGCAGAATAAAGTTAATTGGCCAAGACATTGCTAATTGCAGAGCTAATTTAAAAATGTGCAAGTCCTTTGTGTCCTGCAGATCTTCTCACCTAAAGTTTTTGTACCAGCCTTGAACTCACTACTCCCCAAGGAAGCAGTGCCAGGCACCCCTGTCTGACCTGTGCTGATGAAGATGAAGGTGATGCATCCACACAGCTCGTGGGATTTGGAGATACTCTGCAGCCTTAGGAACAGATCTGCTGCCAGTAAATCCATTAATTAGCAGGAGGTCAGAGGCACTTCATCTAGAGCAGAGATTGCCTGAGAAACTTGGCTGGGAAGTGCCTCAGGTGACATCTTCACTCCATGGTGCTCATCCTCACTCCACCTGCCCCCATCTGCTTGTGCTGTGGTGCCCTTGGCTAGAAACTTGTTAAATCAGTGGGAAAAAAAATGGTCTGGATACCCAAGAACCACACATATTTAAACAAGAGTTCCAAGTGTTCAGACTAGTTGGATTTTTGTTTGTTTGTTTGTTTGTTTGTTTGTTTGTTTGTTTGCTTCAGACACGTCTTCCCAAGCTGTGGCTCATAACCAGCCTGCTCTTGTTGGGTTTGTGAGATGGTAATGACTGAAATCTTGGGAAAAAATCTGACCAATTCTGATCTGATTAATGAAATGGCAAAAAAAAAAAAGCCCTGGATGTAGGCTAAATCATTAGAACTCTCTGACATTTGCTAATGATTACAAATAACCTTGTGGCTTCCAGGCTGGGGCTTGAAGGCAGCTCCATTGTTCAGAAGGGCTCTTAGGGGAGCTGAAACTGGCACAGCAGTGCAGAAGGGTCAGCTTAACCTATAGAATTGCCACTTGCCACTTGCAGGTTAACAAATCTTCTCCAAAAGGCAACGGGATTGCCTCAAACTTTGCCAGACTGCTGGATACAGGTCTGGCCTGGTAATTCACACAGCCAAGAGAAGTAAAACATCAACAACCCCAGAGCAGCAGAGGGGTAAACACTCTCTCAGTCCCCTGAGTAAAGTGGTGTAAAACAACGTGATCAAACTTTGCTGAAGCTAAATCAGCTCTTAAAATGTTTTGATCCAGCTGATCTAAATGGTGCCAAAGTGAGTTAAAGTCATGAGATTAAAATAACATGTGTTTTTAGTCTGGATACAATTCTTGTTTAATAACTTTATCATAACTCCTCTAAAGCTCCTCTAAATATCACCAATATCGGGAAAGCAAACTGGTAGCACTGAGTTTGAGTTTTGCAGGTCAGATGTTAGCCTTCCTTCACCTTCAAGGTAAACTCCTCCTGTTGGCTTGTTCCAGACCATCCTTTATTTAGGCTCTGGCTTCATGGCTGCACTTCCATTATTCACACTGAGGGATATAAAGCATTTTATTGATGCATTTTTAACTAAACTGGTCCCCCACAAAGTGTCCCATGCATCAGAGCTTGGAACTGGAAGGGTCTGCCAAGACCTAAGGAGTTCAGGAAGAATTTCTCCTTGAAAGGATGGTCCAGCACTGGAATGGGCTGCCCAGGGAGGTGGTGGAGTCACCAGCCATGGAAGTGTTCAGAAATGATTGGATGTGGCACTCAAGTGCTGTGATTTTGTTGATGTGTGATAATGGAGCAAAGGTTGGACTCGATGACCTTGGACATTTTTTCCAACCTTAATGATTTTGGGATTCTATGATCCTCCAGTTCAGCCCCTTAATAGCACAAGAACACCTTTGAATTTTGGAAGATCTTTTTTTTTAAGGGAAAGAGACAATAAAGTCACTTTAATCCTCTAGCAAGGAAATTTCATCATTGCAAAAGAAGGGGACGTGGGCACAGTCCTGCTGGGACTTGCCCAGCCTTATGATCAGGGAGGAATGAGCCATGGGGATTTTGCTGCAGGCCTAAATCTGGCCTAATTAGCATTAAATCTTGCCTTAACTGGAGTATGTCTGGTGTTGAAAAAAGATAGATTAAAATGGGAAGCAAGACAGCTTTTGCTTTTGTCTGATAGAGGCAGTGGGGAACTGAACCATGAATTGTTGGAATGTTTTTCTTCCTCTGGCTCTGCAGTTACCTTGCAACAGCATGCACCCACATATTTGGCAAACTTTCCCCACCAGGCCACCAGGCTAGTAAGCAAAGGCACAGAGGGGATCAGGGTGCTGGTACCTCCTCAGAGCACAGGCTTGGAGTTTGACCTCGGTTACAACCAGAAATAAGCTCAAAGAATAAATCCCTCTCACATGTGCTGCACCTAGGATGGCCCAGGCAGGTTGCTGATGGTGGGAGTGATCAGCAGAGCAAATGCTGGAGAATGGGGGTTCTGACACCCAGAGCTCACAGGCTGTCTTGGATGAAGCTCAGCCTTGGGCTGCAGTTTGAAGCTAGGAGGGTGCACCTGATCTCCTAACTCTGGGGAACACTTCAGGGATGCCTCTGATGGCAGGAGTGATGCTGGGCCCAGCACTGCCTGCTCAGCTCCCTGTTATCAGCAGGGAGGGGGGGATGGAGGAGGTGAAGGCACAGATTACTGAATGACCAGGGCTCCTGGCTAGAGACAGCAAACACAGCTCCCTGGGGCTCTCCAGGTGAACAGACAAACCTTGCTCACATGTTTTATCCATCCTCCATCCCTTGAAGTGTTCAAGGCCAGGTTGGATGGGGCTGGGAGCATCCTGGTCTAGTGGAAAGCGTCCCATGGCAGGGAGATTAGGACTAGATGATCTCTGAGGTCCCACCTAACCCAAACTTTTACAGGATTCTATAATTCTAGCACCTCTTGGGGAAGGTGTCCAGAGCTGATCCAGCACAGGTAAATCATTGAAGAGCTCTGACAGATTTAGCCTGTCCAGGGGAGGCTGCAGGTGGGTCTGCTGTGCCTCTTCACCACAAAAACAATTGAAGGACACACATGTTGGGACTACAGACTTCCATTATTATGGCTGTGTTTGTCCTTACCCCTACAGTTTGGGGCTGTAAGATTTCCTTTCTAAGGCTGTGTTGCTCTTTGCACGTGCAGGTGTGCACTGGTGTGTACTTTTGGGCATTGATCTCTCACCAGGTGTGAGCAGGGCACGGGAAGTGTCTGTCACCGGTGGAGTGCCAGCAGGGGGGTGTTTCCCCCTCTCAAAGCCTCCCAGCCTCGTGGAGGGGAAATGCAGCCAGCAGGATGTGCTGGGCTGCTGCGCTGGGGTTTGTGTCAGTGTCTGGCTCGTTTCTGCTGGAAATTGCAAAATCTTTCCTGTGCAAGGAGAGGGAAGTTTTGCCCTCCGTGTGCATGTAGATTGTTGTGAATTTAAATGGGGAGAAGACTTAGGAGGCACATGAAGCACCAGGACAAACCAGAGGAGGAGGCAGGAATCATGTAGTTCAAAGCTGGTTTTTCACAGATTGCTATACAGGGGGTTGTTTGTTTAATTTTTTTATTTCTCGAACTCTTAATTCCACTTCATTCTCTCTGTCTGTGTCTACATCTTTACATTAGGAGGGGGAAATCTGTATTTTTTGGAGGAGGGGGGATAGGGAAAAAGCAAGAGAAACTTTCTGAGGGTGTGAACTGAAAAATCAGTTATTTATCCTTTATAACAAACACTTAAAAGAGCTATAGAGACAGAAAGTTGACATTATCTAGCCACAATACCTCCTCTCTGCTTCTCCACCTCTCTCTTTCCCAAATGGGAGAAGATTCCAATTTGAGATGAGAGGAGGTCGTGCCTGGGATCAGCAGGAATCCCTGGGACAGGGGCAGAGCTCGCAGCATCTCCAGCACTCCCGTATTCCCAATTCTCCCAAATCCTCCTCGCCGGGGCCGGCAGCCCGGAGAGCAGCTGGATGGAGCAGAGAGCCTAAAAAACTTCATTCTGCAGGGGGACCTCTAGTGTTTTCCTTTCTCCATGTCCTGGCAGAGTTCCTCCAAAGTACAAATACACACAGAGCTCCCATTGTTTGCAGCCCTTCACAAGCCCACTGATCCTAATATGGAATTCAGCAGGAAACCCATGATTTCCTGACACACAGCAAGCTGGAGAAAGAAAGGAAAAACTCCATTAAAAAGCTCCAGACTCTCCTCCATGTAGAAATGAAATGGAAAATGGAGTGGATTTAACAGGAATCCCGGGTTCCTGCGGCCAGGCTGGAGGAAGGGAGACGCGGATCGAAGCCGCGGGCTGCTGATATTTTCTGAAGTCGTAATACAGACTGGGGACGGCCGGGCAGGATGAGGATTTCCTGACTGGGACAAACGAAAAAGGACAGATCACTCCTTTTTTCTTTTTTTTAAGCTATTCCTCTCTGTGTGTTTAATTTATTCACCTCGATGATCCTCTTGACTGATCTGGTAACTGTTAGAAGCGGCTGTGACAGCCTGGAAACATTAGTATGATTTCCTGAGTTTGAGATTTGCTGCTCCCCCCCACCCCCACCCCCCTCCTTCTCCAAACTCAGGAAAAGTCAATACAATCGCACTTCATTTTTCCTTCATGTGCACTTGGAAGTCCTGGGAGCAGCAAGAGCAGCGGCAGCAGCAAGAATGAACTGCAAGGAGGAAAATGACAACTGCACTGACGGGAGCAGCAAGAGCAGCACCAAGAAGATGCTGAAATGCGTGGTGGTTGGGGATGGTGCAGTTGGGAAAACCTGTTTGCTGATGAGCTATGCCAATGATGCCTTCCCAGAGGAGTATGTCCCCACTGTGTTTGACCACTATGCAGGTAAGAAAGTGCTTTAAAAGACATTTAACCGAGAGCTGCAGGACAGCCAGGTGGGAGGTGAAGGCAGCTCCAGGAGAGGACAGTTCAAAAGGGATGCACGGGTTACTTCTTGTCCAGGAATGCCATTCAGGCCTGGATGGTTGCCAGGCAGCTTAGATGGCAGCTCATAAAACTGGGACAATGCAGGATTTATTCAGAGAACTTATTTGTTTGCTTCTGATTGTTGCCTTGTTTTTGGCGAATAAGAAGCGTTAGGGATGCAGTTAAATCCACTATGTTTTGGGACAACAAACGTAATTCAGCCTCTGTCACTTTGTATTCTTGGTTAGTTTTTGAAGTTCTGAGCTTTGCAGTTTGCAGTTAGAAAGACTCTCTCTATATAAATATATATACATATGTATATATATATATATATATATATATATATATATGCCATCACAATCTTGTCCCTCTTGGCAAATGATGCATAAATTACAATATTTATATCCTATTTAAGGAATAATCTTTGAGAATATATCCTATTTTAGGAGTTATCTTTGAGAAAACCAGCTCAGTCTCTTTCCAAGCTGTCAGTACATAACTCTCCTTCCAGAGATGGAGTTTGTTACTCCATCTATAAATAGATTTTAATGCTACAACTTGATGGTAGTGAAAAGCAGACAAGGTGATTGATTTGAATCCTTCATAGTAGGAGAATTTGTAGTATAAGGAAAAAGCTCAAACATAATCAAGGTCACCACTGATATTCACTGCATTTCTGTGCAGAACAGACCCACAGATTAAGTACAATATTCACAGGCCTCTTTCTGTAGCAATTACTGACTTTGTCCAGCTGTGTCCAAAGTTACCACACAGATGTTTCATAGGCTAAAACTGGTGTTCAAACATCTGCTTAAGTTTTACTTTCCCAAATTCTGCTGTTTTTCTTCTCACAGTGCTCCTTTGGCTTATGGGGGTTTTTAATGAGATCCCAGACACAGATTCTAGAAGCACTGCAAAACTCATTGCTTATCTTGCAGCAGCAGTTGGAGTTTCCTTCATTCTCTCTCCACCTCCTTAAAAACTGAATTTTCATGGCGTGGCTTATCATAGATTTGGTATTCTGTAATGGGAAAAATCCCTGTTTGCATTCTGGCTCCGTGTCAGGTTTAGCAGATGAACTGGCCAAACAAGAAAGCTGTGCAATTGCAGAATCTGATCCGTGGAAATGTGAAGACCTTTTCCTCCACAAGAGTGGGCAGCATCACTTCTAATGCAAGCAGCTCCCTCTTTTCTCTGTCCTTCCCACCAGATTGAGTGATCCCTTTAGAAAAAAAAAAAACATTTCCACAGACAAGATATACAATATATATTAAACATAACATATAGCCTGTTGGAAATATGTGCTTACATGAGCCAAAATCCCTAAGGGCTGCCTTATACTGCAACAGCACCAACTTTCCTGTGATGACTTCAGATCTGCTCACCCCTTACAAAATGCTGATCCCAGCACCCACTGCCCTTCTCCCACTCTCCTCCCTGCCCTGCAAATACCTCTGCCAATGGGGAAAGCCATCCCAAAGCTGGTGCCAGACCACGTGGGCATCAGTCTTGGTGGTTTTGGTGTGAGCCTGGGGGCACACACGTGTGCATGGGGGCTGTGCACACAGAAGGGCAGTGATGCCAGCCAGGCAGGCTGGCACTTGGTGGGGACACCACTCTGAGTTTCTCCTCCCTAACCAGCCACAGGTGACTCCCAGGGACTTGCTTTGATTCCCTTTGCTCTGTCAGAAGTGTTGGAAATTGCCACTGGGCTCAAAAGTTGCTGAGGGATCCAAGGGCTGAGGGAAGGATGGGAAGATGAAGCAGCATAATCCTGATTTCCTTGGGGTAAAAGAAGTATGAAGGCACTTTTAAATCAAGCCTCATTTTCAGGGTTTGAAGTCTTACCCTCTAAAGTATCTCCAGCTATTTTTATCTGCCTTCTTAACTAATACAGCAGATAAATATAAAAGTATTTTCAGTGAGAAAACTCATAAAGATAAGGGGGAAAATAGCTCTGTTTATTAACATGCTATTCTGAGATAATCCCTGTCCAGTGGTGGTGGTCAAAACTAGCATTGATCATAAATGGAATTTCAGTTTTTTGAGGAATCCCATCATTTATTAAACTGATTTCACTACAAAATTACACACAGAGTCGAGCAGCAGGAATTACTTCTAGAGCAGAGTGCTGGGAAAAATCCCACTCATAAAAATATTACATGGCATAAAGTATACCACAGCCTATTTAAATACTGTGGGTATTGACTGAGCAAAGAACTCACTTGGGGCAACTTTGCCCCTGAGCTTCCAGTTTTGAGGATCTTCCATTGGATTTTCCACATCCATCTGCATGGCAGCCCATGGTGAAGAGGAGAGGTGGGACAGCAGTACCATGGTCACAGAGGTACCATGGGCATGGTGGCAGCACAGGCAGCACAGCACATGGGAAAGCTGCACACATGGACAGATCCTGAAGGGTGTAGGAGGCTCTGGAAAATCACATTTGAATTTACCCCATGAAAATGGTTTAAATACCCCTGTCCTTGTCACTGCTGAAAATGTTTCAGTTTTCCCAAACAAGCTGAAAACATCAGATTCAATGGTTCATTTCTGTGCTGGCAATGCTCACAAGCAATTAATTTCTGCAGATTTTTGCAAAGCTTCACTTTCCAGGGAAGGTTTTCCACCCAGGTGTTATTACCAGCAGTGGTGCGTTAGCAAGGGCTTCCTCCTGCCTCACCAGGTCACAGCCTGGCTGTGACTCCTGGGGCATTTACCAATTTACTTCCTCCTAATGGAAAATGTGGGAGGTGGGGAGGGGAAGCATTAAAACCCAAGGATTCCAGTGGTGATCTCAGAGCAGTTTCTCACTGCCACGACTCCAGCGACTCGGGGGAGACAGTGATGCTCTCCAGCCCAGCTTTGGGAAGAGCTCCAGCTGCACCAGTGCTGTGGCCAAGGCCTTAACTGTTCATGGCCCTGCAGCACCAGCTCTGTGCACTTGCCCTGCTGCATCTCATCTCCTCAGCTCCTGCTGCTGAAGCAGGTGGATGTAGCAACAGGAGTGATCAGGGGAAGCAAAAAACTGAGTTCCTGCACTATTAGATCTATACGGTGCTTATTCAGTGCCTTTCACATGAAAGAGCTTGGAACCACTTTATAAAAGTTGGGCCCAACCTGCCTCTAAGAAAATCAAAGGCAGGAGCTGAGTGTCACCCAGGGAAGGAGCAGGTATTCCTGCAGGTAATTCATACAGGGAAGGAGCAGGTATTCCTGCAGGTAACTCAGCCAGATAACTCACCCAGGGAAGGAGCAGGTATTCCTGCAGATAATTCATACAGAGAAGGAGCAGGTATTCCTGCAGGTAACTCAGCCAGGGAAGGAGCAGGTATTCCTGCAGGTAATTCATACAGGGAAGGAGCAGGTATTCCTGCAGGTAACTCAGCTGGGGAAGGAGCAGGTATTCCTGCAGGTTACTCAGCCAGGGAAGGAGCAGGTATTCCTGCAGATAACTCAGCCAGGGAAGGAGCAGGTATTCCTGCAGATAATTCATACAGGGAAGGAGCAGGTATTCCTGCAGGTAACTCAGCCAGGGAAGGAGCAGGTATTCCTGCAGGTAACTCACCCAGGGAAGGAGCAGGTATTCCTGCAGGTAACTCAGCCAGGGAAGGAGCAGGTATTCCTGCAGGTAATTCATACAGGGAAGGAGCAGGTATTCCTGCAGATAACTCACCCAGGGAAGGAGCAGGTATTCCTGCAGGTAATTCATACAGGGAAGGAGCAGGTATTCCTGCAGGTAACTCAGCCAGGGAAGGAGCAGGTATTCCTGCAGGTAACTCACCCAGGGAAGGAGCAGGTATTCCTGCAGGTAACTCAGCCAGGGAAGGAGCAGGTATTCCTGCAGACAATTCATACAGGGAAGGAGCAGGTATTCCTGCAGGTAACTCACCCAGGGAAGGAGCAGGTATTCCTGCAGACAATTCATACAGGGAAGGAGCAGGTATTCCTGCAGGTAACTCAGCCAGGGAAGGAGCAGGTATTCCTGCAGGTAACTCACACAGCATTTACAACTCGGACACAGCAGTGCCTGGCACGAAAAGCTCTTGGTGGCTCACCACGTGTGCAGCTGCACTGTACAAAAGTCCAGACCAGTTATTAGCTCCACACTAGTAATATCCTGCCTCAGATTGCACCCACAGTCCACAAAACCGAATTTCTTCAGGGCCTGTTGCCAGTGTTGGGATGTGACGGGTGTAGAGTAGGATCAGAGCCATGCCAGACAGATGGGGAGGGCAAGTTTGTTACTTGGATGTGAAAATGGTTTCTTTCATTGGATGCATGGAATTTTATGAGTCTGGTTATTTCTCAAGGCATTTAGAAGAGGTTTTGCTGGAGGCCAGAGCCCTGAGTAAGTTTCCTTGCTTTGGTGAATTTCCAAGTCCCTCACTGGAAGTGTTTAGCCACAAGGCAAGTGGCTTTTCTAGGGCAGGCTCACCAAAGTGCTATCCCAGTGACAAACAGGATATTGCTGGCAATAACTGGAACAATAGGGGCTGTTTGGATAGTGAGTAGAGGCTTCAACATGCTGGTTCCACTCTGTCTTTTCAACATCAAATGCTGGCTTTCCGTGAGCAAAGGTCTCTCAGCCAGGGTGACTTGTATTGTGCCTAGCTATGTGAGGTTACAAATGTTTATTTAGGGCTGAGGTTGGACCAACAAAAAAAACTCAATTCAACAACTAGCAGAGTTGGTTTAATAGTACCAAAGGTAAATGGCTTGCTCTGTTAAAGACATGAGAAAAATGTGTGTTGTTACTTAGGAAGCCACTGAGCATCCCATTTTATATTCATGAAGCCTAAAAACATAGCAATTTTTAGCATGAAATTTATTTGCCCTAAACTTTATATTCAGACTTCCTGGAGAGGTGATCAATGCCCCAGGGCTGTCAGTGTTTAATAGGCCTTTGTATAGTGCCCTTAATTATGTGCTGTGAGTTTTGGTCAGCCCTGAAATGGTCAAGCAGGACTAAATGACCACTGCTGGCCCCATCCATCTGAAACTATTCCATTCTATTACAGAAGTGCATTTCTTGTAAGTTAAAAAAAACCTCTCCATGCTTAAAGAGCAGTGACAATGGCATGCAGCTAACTTGGCCCACTGTGCAGACAGGGAGATTGGACTCATTAGATGGCTGAAGTCTGAGAAAAGAGGGTTGTGAGTCTTAAACTCAGCTCTAGTTCAGGCACAATACAGAGATGAATACCATACAAACAGCTTTAGGAGCCAAAGTTGCATCTTTGATAAATGACAGAGGTCAGTCCCTCCAAGGGAGAACTGCAAAGCATCTGCAAGAAGTAGATGGTGTAAATATGTCCCTCCTCCCCTCATGTGTCAGCACAAACTGGTGAATGTTATAAATAGTGAACCCATTTGAAAAAAATTAGCATTGGCATGTGATCAGCTAATTAATAGCATACAGGATAGCTCAGCCCTGACTGGGGCTCTGTAAATTAAAAGCAATATAGAAGAAGAGAGACATTACTTACTGTTAGGAGACACATTTTTTGTTCTTCAGTGATGATTCAATGTAATCTGTCTGACTTTGCACTGAAGTGAGCTGGAGCATCACCAGTCCCACAGAGCAGTGATCCCAACCTCGTGGCCAGACAAGCTGTGCAAGAAGGGAGTCTCCTACTCTGGCATTTTTAGTAGCACAGAAGCAGTGTGACTGCTGTTGCCCAGCTTGTACCTGTGCAAATCCACAGATCTCCTATATCCTGTCTGTATGTCACAGCAGTGACCCACATCCCTGTTCCTCATGTCCTCCCATGGAGGAAAGGAGTTGGAAGTGGGCTGTCAGTGGTCCTGGGGCTGCCCATGGCTGGTTGCTCTCTGTCCTGGGGCAGGCAGGAGCACCCAGGAGATACAGGCCAAAGCACCAGGCAGCTGTTTTGCCTTGCAGCCTCTCCCAAGGAGCAGGAAACACCAGCCAAGACATGGCAGAAACCCAAGGGGAGCCCTAACATCCCAAATTTCTCCAGCTACAGGCACAAGAGCACATCAGTCCAGACTTTTGGTGTGCTAGCCATTTTGAATTGATTGCTAATGCACACTGCATTCAACCCATCCCTGCTTGCCATTTGTGTAAGTGATAACCCCAAGACCATCACTTTTTTTTCCCTGTTGAAGCTCTGACAGGAAAAGACTGCCCAAGTAGATCTGCAATTTCTGCACGGGTGCTGCCGTGGGAGTCTTCACACTGCCACATTTGAGACAGTTGTCTCCTATAAACAGTCTTGGTAGCACATTAGAGAAACTCTTCATACAATGTTTGGGGTCATTAAACTCCAATAGATATAAATAGCACTGAAAGAGAGCTGTGATGTTTATTTGCATGGATATGTGCAGTGGGTGGTTTTTTTCCCTTTTAATGTTCATCCAATTTTGATCACACAGATTTGAACTTTAGCCTTGAGACAAGGAAGCATTGACTCTTTTAAGAGCTGACTCTTTTAAACTGGCAGCCACTCAACAGATATGTTCATTTTGCCTCTCAGGAGCTCAAAAGGCTTCTCTGCCAATCTTGCTGGTATCATCCAGAATAGACCAGGGTTCTCATAAAACAATTAAGGTATGAGAACACAACAAACACACCAGTGCAATTCAAATGTTTCCATGGCTGGATTTTTGGAAGATGAATTTTACAGAACCACTAATTCTCAGTCTCCCAAAAGAAGATTTAATTCTGTCCTGAGTCATACAAGTCAGAGGTGATGAAGTGAACTTCAGGTTTTTCACATCCAGGAAACCTGAACAGTCTTTTTACTGAAAAGATGCCTTTTGCCTGAATCACCATGGTTGTGATTCACACTCATTTGGGAGGCTCCACATACACCCCCAAGCATTTTAGGGCCTTTTCCTTCTGAAGGTGCTGTCAGCATGCAAAGACCCAAGATAACTATCGCTGCTATCTCTTCCTCACACACATCCCTGTATTGTCCTGAGCCTGCACAGTCCACTTGAAGCCCATGGAGACAGAGGTGTGTGCTTTGGGTTTCTGTTTCTCAGGGCAGATGGTTTCTGCAGCAGTGCTCTGAGCACTGTGGTGGCAAGGTCCCCATTAATGGTCCCCTGCCCCTATGGCTGTGAATGGAGCAGCACCCCAGCTGCTCCTTACCTTTGCCCCTGGCTGTGTCGTGCAGCTTCTCTTAGTACTGCTGCCACTTCTGGTTTGGTTGTACTTTGAATTTATGGCCCAGGAGAGCTCTGCACCATTCCCACACCAACCAGCAGCCAGGACTCAGCCGACAGCCCAACACACAGAAGTGATTTCTCCAGCCCACATGAGCAGCCAGAGGATGTCCTTGTGCTTCAAGCACAGCAGGGGCCAACACTGCACCATGAATGACATTGGCAGTCTGAAAACTGGGTGTAGAGAGTAAGGAAACTACAGCACACATCACAAAGGATAGGGCCAGGGATTAGAGGAGTAGATGGAGCAGCCATGTTGCTTTATCCAGATTTATCCAGCCTAAATTCCACCTAAGCCCCACTGTCCACTCTTTTATGTAAGAGATGTGGTGCTTGAAGGGCAAGAGCAATCACAAAGAATACTAAACAAGGAGTTAGACCATTTGAATGAGTGTTGCTGGTTTGGATGTAGAATGATGGGATTTTTTTTAAGGTCAGCCGCAGGCCTGAGGGAATGGATTGGAAAGAAGGAAAAGTCAAATGGCTTAAAAAGAAATATTTCTTTGCATGGAATGTGGTTAACTCAGGGAACTTATCACTTTATAAAAGTTCTTGAGGACAGAATTTTAACAAGGTGTGCAAAAAAAGGGGGTTGAACCATGTATTGGGGAGATTGAGTGCTATCATAAGCTAATGGAAAAGACTTCTGCAGGAAATGAGCTGGCACAACCTTGGTTTAGAGCTCAGGAAAAGACCTAAACTTGGCCTGGTGAATGTCAAATTATGTTAAAGTTGCCCACTACTATGTCAGAAGTGAAGACACCAGGCTGTGAGTTTGGCCCCACCTAGCACCTTGTGCCCAGGGCTTTAGAAAATAACTTTTTGGTGTGATTCTTCTGATTTATGGATAGGCAAACAGATTTGGGAATTTTGCTTACCCAGCAATGGACTGCTGCAAAGAGACATGAAGGGATTTTTAAAAATGACCCCTTTCTTCTCCACTACTCCAAGACAGTCAGGCCTGGACTTTCCCTCCCCTTGTCATCTGCCTAGCATTGCAGGAGGTGACACAGCTGAGAGGGCCAAAACTGAAACTGTGGCCTCAGGCCCTTGAAGGACAATCTCTACAGCTTGAACTTAATCACATCCACTATCTGAAAATCAATAATTGACTCAGTACATGTGGCCAAGCAGCCCACATGAGGGGACAAAGCCACTTTATTGGTGGTGCTAGACCAGGCAGCCAAGCAGATGCTCCACAGCAGAAGATGCTCCACATGTAGGAAAGAAAAACAAAAATTCAGTAAAGAAGTCTAAGAAACCAAATTCCTAGACATGAAAACTTCAACACCACCAGATGTGGCAGCTTTTTCACTAAGTCATCACTGCAATGGCTTAGTTACTGACCAAGTCAATGCCAAATACCTCTGCTAAAACTTGCTTCTCATTTTCTGCTCTCTTGATAAACTTGATACTTTGATGTCTGCACTGGTGATACTCATCATGGCTGCTCTGCATCACTGAGTGGATTTTGCCATGCAGGCAGTGCCTTTCCTATGTTCTGAATTTCCAGTTGTTATGGCCAGACCTAATGACATCATGGAAATGGCAAGGGATGAGGAAGAGCAAACATATTTCCTTCAATTGTTCTGTTCAGACAAAGTCATTAAACAGTAATGACATCTCCTGTCAAATTATTATTTATCTTTGCAATAAAAAAATTAAAAGTTATATTTCTCATCTACTTTTAAGAGTGACCATTTGCCATTCTCCACTTATATTGCCCTTGTACCTCAAGCCATGGGTCTTCCACCTAAATCAGGGACAATGTTACTAAAGAATGAATTGTTTTATGAATTGTCACCCAATGTTTTATGCCATGGGGGAGTGAATGAATGAATTCTAAACAGGATTATTGAACTAGAATTCATCTCCCTTTTCTCCCCAAATAATATCTGGGGAAATTAATGTCTAATAATTAAAAGATTACAAAAAAAAAGTTGATTTACCTTATTTAATATTTAGCATCATTTGCATTCCAAGTGAGAGGTCTCCCTCCTTCATAGATTTAAGGCCAAGATCAAAACCCTCTTCTTAAATGGGAAGTCAAATGTGAGGCAAGGTGGCTTGGAAGGGTCCTGGGGGACACAGTCACTTGCTGGGAGTTGTTGTCCCCCAGCTAGTCCTCATGTCCAAAGTGGTGTTTGGGGTCCCAGGGAAGGGGAAGGCCTGAAGGACCATGGCAGGCTGTTATTTCAGTTCTCCACGTTCAGTGTGTGCCCAGTGGAGCAGCAAGGCCAGCACTGGGGCTGCCCCAGGGTTGCCTTTTTACCTCGGGAACTGGCACAGCAATGAATCCACAAATACACCAACCACCCTCAGGGGAAGAAAAGGCTGGAAAAAAACTTTCACTGACAGGAGAAATACTGGGGGGGAAAAAAAGAAACAACTCCCAGAGGAAGGAGATGGACAGCTGTGAAAATATTCCCAAGCACGGGAGGCACAGTCAGGAGGGTGATGGCATTGGAGCAAGAAGGAAAAAGCAGCACAGTGCTGTACCAACATCCTCACTCCTGGTTCAGGACAGTGTGCAAGTGTCTCATGGAAACAGCAGTCCCAGGGGTGAGCACAGGAGCCAGCACGTAGGCACCTGAAAGAGTTAAAGAGGGCTGTGCAGAGGGGCTGGACAGAAAGGTCCTGCCACAGTGCAGGAGGATGCCTGAGATGACTCACTGAAAGTGCTTTCCAACCCCTGCTAACAGAGGCCACGTCTCTCACTAAAGACTCTCTGGCCCTGACTCCAGCTCTAACTTTGAAGTAATGGCATTAACAGTATCTGCTCCTGCTCAGATCTCTGCAGACTTTAAGGAAAAGCACAGCTTCAGCAGTGAGTGGGAAAGCATACATGTTCAAACATAGCATTAATTTCTATCCCCTGGGAGATGGGACCAAAAGAGCATCTATTTGCAATAATATGCTGCTTTGCTGAGAACAGACTTAAAGGAAAATCTCATAAGGTTGGAAAATGTGTTTTAAGTTCACAAACTGTCTCATGCTCCATCCTCAGAGCTGGCAGCCAGCCAGGTGCTGTGTCCTCAAGGGCCAGACCCTCCCCATCTAGGACACACATGGTTTCTGAGCAATGCCCCCAGCTCCATTTCAGAACTGGCTTTCTCCCATAACTGGGTGTAAAGTCAACATCTATGTCTAATTTTGGGAGCCCAGTTGCTGAAGTCTCTGTCCAGGAGCAGCAGAAATGCAGAGAGTTGATTTTTTATTTAGAAGTTGAGGCATTTCCACAAGGGAATCTCAGCTCTGGCACAAACTCACACTGAAAATGCCTCCTGAGACCATCTATTTTATGCTGTCTGTATCAAGCAATGGCTTGTGGCAGTAATGCCCAGGACCTCAAGTGTCCATTCCAGCTGGGTTTGGGCTGTATGATCCTGCTTCCAAAATGGCTCCTCATGGGCACACAAACTTCCCTGAGGGCTCATGGTGTGCCTGTGTATAAATCACAAAATAGCTCTAGAGAGCTGTTTGGAAACTGCATCTTTATTTTTGTTTAGTTATAGCTACACACAAACCTTTTCAGCTGTATCAAGAACACAAAGGAGACTGTAGAATTGCTTGTAGTTGCAGTCTAGTTTGAGGCCATTTTTGCTCATTGAAAACTTGCCATCAAAATTTTCAGCAAAACCATGAACAACTTCTAGGAGGCCATTAGGATGCTATGATTTAAGCTCCTAGAAAGACCCTTTATCTCCACAGTGCAGCTCTGCTTTGTTCTGGGCAGCCAGTAATGTAACCAGTGAATTGCAAAAATCCAGCACAGTTCCCTTCATCTCACTACCTTCTAGTTGCTGCTCAGGATATTTTAAGCCTCTTCCAGGAATACAAGGGAGCAACACCTCTCATTTTAAAAAAATATATGTGAAGTACAGCTTTAAGGAAATATTTTCCAGGAATATCAGCCATGAAAACAGGACCAATCTCAACATTAAAAGAGGAGTTCATACTCAAAAAAAAATCAGCTAATCTGCCAGAAACCAGGCCTTATGGATGAAGTCCAAATTAGCTGAGCCAGCTCATGATATCATTAATATGGAGAATTTTCCTTGCCACGCACAGAAAGAGTCTCTCACGGACTGTGCCACTTGAGGATCTGCTGGGCATTTACCTAAACCATTTGGTTTGGTTCAAGTCCAGTTGGGTGAGGTTGCTGTGGTTCTTTTATTTTAATACTTTAGAGTGTTAAGTGCATTTTCTCCCTCAAGTGTCCCTCGCGGGAAACTGCTAAAATGGTGAAATAATTCATTCTTCCATTATTTGAATCACATTGCCCAATTTACTTCCTTTCCTGTAAAGAGCTCCTTGTAGCAATTCCATAAGTCCCTCCTAATGCTTCCAAGGAAAGAAGAAGCAACGGGGAGTGTGAATACTAAACGAGGTCCCAAATCTGAAGTAATGTTTGACAAAGGAAATCTGTGCCAAGATAATGGGGGAACAGCAATAACTTGTGTTCTCTCCATATGGTGCTCCCAACTGGGCTTCTCTCCCCCTGCCTTCTATTTAAATGCATGAACGTGAGAGATTAGGAAAAGAAAAATAATAATGCAAGTCTTGCAATGATTGTGCAAGGAGAACAGTATTTTGAGACTATGCCCAACAGGGTGGAAAATCCTGAGGACACGGGGCAGCCTCGTCCCTGGCCAAATGCATTCACAGTATTTCTTGGTGAGGGGCATGAGACAATTCTTATAAAAACCTCCTGACTAGAAAGCACCTTTTACTTTCCATCACATGTAGTCTTTCCAGGTCCTGATTTCCTTTCTGCTGCTTCCTCCAGCTTTCAGAATGAATAGCCACATTTCCTTTTCTTGGTATTTATTTTCCACGCTGCTTTTTTTTTTTCTCATGAGCAGGGTCTTTCCACCTGAAATGTTAAAGAAAAAAGAAAGAAAGATTGTCTTCCCAAAACTTTCCTGGGTGCAGCATAGGCCATGGAGCTGGCCAGAACCAGCTATGGATCCTGCAGAGCCACCTCTGAGGCAGCTGGGTCCAAAACCAAACCACAGACATTGCACACAGAGCGGCTGCCCTGGGTGATAATTGGTACCAGGTGTCTCTCCTGATTCCCTCCCGTGCTGCCAGGCTGGCCAGGGCCAAGGGCATGAGAACAGATGTTCTTCCTCCTGACAGATGTCAGCTCTGCCCCATGGAAAATGTCATCTGAGATGAGTGAGAACCAGCCAGCAGCCAGACAGGGCTTTGCGGGGTGGTGGTGGGACCACCCCACGGTGACCACTATCCATTCCAGCAGCCACCTCCTTCCTGGCCAAGCCCTGCCACAGAATTCCATAAAAATATTATCTCAGCATTGTCTAAGTTAGAGAAGGTCAAACGAGCCAGGGAGCTGCATGAGAACCAAAAAAGTGCCCAAGTAAATCGGAGAGAAGAAGTGGAGAAGTGTGGGAAAGAAATGTCCATCCTTAGAGGATGGGGGGAAAGGTATGTTTGAGATCAGACAGTCCAGAAGATGTCCATAAATCACAAAACAAGTGATTTGTAATGAGTATGTTTTGGGGGATATGACTCATAGTTTGGAACTTTTGGGGTTAGCAAAAGTTCTGGCCAGAGCATTTTTCATGAACTGTCCCACCAAGAGAAAATGCTGATTCACGAAAGCTGAAACATTTTTTAAATACTTGAGAGGACAAATTCTTGAGGTCCAGGGCCCTCTGGTTATTTCTGACAGTGCAGCAAAAAAGGCCCAAATTGAAAACATAATATCTGAAGGTTTTGTTTTCATTCCATTGTAAAATGAAAACAAATTGTAAAACCTCAGAAGTTGTCGCAAAGCTGAATTATCATCCCCCGGCCAGTTCCACTTAGCTGTTGTTATTATCCTTTTTCCAGTTGCTGTATTGCAATCATTATTAACCAAGGGCAGGCTTCCCCTAAGTGAAATGTTTGTGCAGCAAAGACAAAAAATTCCAAGGGAAGTGCTTCAAATAACATGAGTTTAGGTGTGGTTTTGGGCTCTCTCAACATGAAGAGCTGCAGTGGTTGCAGGGAGAGGTTGGCAATCCTCACAAGCCTTGGCAAACCTGATGGCATAACCAGGCAAGTGCTCAGGAGAAGGGAAAACAGTCTTGGAGCTGAGTGCTGCTCATCCTGTCTTCATTCTCTCTGGTATAGGCTACTGCAGGAGGGTTTTTTCCTCTTCTCTTTTGATGACTTCTGTCATCACGTAAATGTCCAATAAATCCACGTTTCTGATTTATAAGATTATATATGTTTGATTCCCAGCAGAAGGAAGCTACCCCAAACACTCTCAAAGGTTTTCAAGGGACATCTTCCCTCTGACAGACACAATCTTGCTCCAGTGAGTGGTCCCCAAAGTTAGTGACACTGGAACAAGGACTCAGCTGTGCTGCCCAGTGGACATGGAGGGAGGTGTCTGTGCCCACGTTCTAGAAATGCTGTTTGTGAACTAGAGAGGAAATATAAAGGACCTGACTGGGAGCTCATTCTGCATTCACTTAGGAAGAACACCATTATAGTCAGGGGAACTGGGTTCTGTGCAATCAGTTCGGGTGAAATTCAACCTATATCCCCATTTCTGTCACGTCACCCCCAGGATCCTGCCCATATATCTGCATTTCTGTTGTCTGTCATGTTAACAAGCCAAGGCACTGCTGTGTGATAGGAGGGATTCACTCCATAAGCCTGGAGCTAAAACAGTCAGTCCTTCCCAGGAGCTTCTCCAGGGAGGGCTCAAAATCCTGTCATAAGTATGAATTACATCTGACCTAAGGAAGTTCATTTGGGGTGTCTGAGGACCACTGAATTTCAGATTTCCTATGTGGGCAACCCTTTTGAATGTGTTCCTGCTGTGAGCTGTCAGGCAAGAAATAAAACAGAGTCAACAGAAGTAGTGAGAAGTCACTACTGATGGTGCCTGATGGATTTTCTTCCTCAGAAGAGCTGGAAGCATAACCTGAAAGAGGCTGGTTTCCTTTCCCAGTCAGGGTGGTGGGTGTGGGTGCCTAAAATTAGATATAGCCTCTATTAGTTGTAAATATTTATGCCTGTTGCCATAATAAATGGCTTTTAGTCTGATGATCTTCAGCATGAAGAGTGGTAAATACATTTTCAGATAGTAAAAGGAAGGAGTAATAGATTTTAAGCAATTTTTTCAAGGCTGGCTGTGCTCACACAAGACTTGGGTGCATCTGGTTTTGGAAGGCTCACAGAGCTGGGGCCAAGCAAACCTAAATCAGGAAACTCTTGAGGGGAAGGAATGTATGACACATGATAAAAAGACAATAGATGAGTAAAATAAAAAAAAAAAAGCAGGTATTTTAATTAATGCAATTCTGTGCAAAGTTCTAAGCTCCCAAGGAATCACAATAAAGATACAGACACACAGTAGATAATTTCTCAAGAATAAAATCTCAATTTTCTCCTTATATATTTACAGAACATGCAGGGAAATGTTCATATATTAATAATTCTATGCTTTATTTTTGTCAAAGAATTAGATTACAAACAAGCCATATGTTTGGGGATTTTTTTTCCCCAAATTTTATCCTTTGTTGTCTTAATTTGTATAATCAAATAGAGAAGTACCTATAGTTTCCATTTCAGGAAATTTTTCCCCAAAGAATTTCACAGATGCCTCTTGCTAAGCAAAGACAACAGTTCTAATGTCCCTCCCTATTTCAATCCCTGTTAATTACAGATGCTCATTAATGGGCTTTATTTCTCTCAATGTTTTGGAATAATCAGAGGAATAAGAGGTTGATCAGCAGGGGAATACAGATGCCATTTCTCCAATTCTGGGAAATCTCCCATGTACCTGCTCAGAGAAAAGCAACCCCACCAAAATCCTGGTAAGGGCCAGAGTTCACCAGCAACAATAGGAGAGAACAGTAACAGGAACCAGAAAGTCAGGGCAGATCAGGCAAAATAAACACCAACTTCAAAAAATGTGCAGAGCCCAGAAGGAAACTGGACTTTGGCATTCACACTGTACAATGGAGTCTTTCCCAGGCTAGAAAAATATGTAGTTGGCTGGAAAAGTTTTCTCTCTTGCCTGCACACCTCAGGCCACAGCCAGATGTGAGAGGATGAAAAAATAGATTTACCTCTTATGGAAAATTAGGGCAGGGTTTTTGGAGCCACCTTGTAGAGCTGGAGATCCCGTTCAAATTCAACTTGGAAACAGAGATTTTGGGTTCCTTGGGAAATCCTCCCCCCTCATTTTGATTTATAAGATGTTCAAATCCCCTCTTTCACCTTCTTGAGCTGCTGAAGTTTCCCAGCTCCTCCATGGCCAAGAATCCTGCCACAGCCATCAGGGTCTTCCCTGCAGGCCAGCAGGAAGCCCACCCTCAGCACTCACTGCTTGAGTTTATAAAATGGTTTATTTGGGTGGTCATTAAACCCTTGGCTATGGAAATACAAGTGCTCAGTAGGACTCTCAGCATCAGAGACTTTGGTAGCTGTAGCAGAGGATGTTTGACATCACAATTTCTGCAGTCACCCAGTTGGAGGGAAGGCCACAAATTCCCTTAGCTCAGCAAAAGTACAGAGTAACTGGGAGATGATCACTGACACAGGGAGTGCAATGGATACACTCCAGATGTCTCCTTAACATCTGCTGGGATTTATATTCACCCATTGGCAGATGGGAAACCTCAGTTCTGAAAAAGAAAATAAAAAAAAATCTATGGGCTGAGTTTATAGTAAGGTAGCCAAGACTAGAACTTGTAGTGGTTTGTTTGTCATCCAGCTATTTCTAGAAATACCTCCCTCTGCCCTCTTGGACACCAGGGTGTGTATTTCCCAGACTTGTAGCTGTCTTAAAAGAAAACAGATCTTATACCAGGAAGAAGTGAGACTGTGGAGATCAATATGTCTGAAGGAACAGGGGTGGGAAAAACTCCAGGGAGAAATGTTCAAGAGAGAAAGCATATTTCCTAGAAAAAGCCTCTGCAGTTTTCCATCACCCACATAGCCTTGGGTGAGAAAAAAAAGAGCTTTTTGGAGTGAGCAAACATAGGCAAGCATGGCAGCAGAGGCTAAGGGATGTGGTCCTGAGTTCAAAAGGATATGGCCCTTGTTTCACCCCGAAATTGCAAAGTGAACACAAGGTTATGAGGATGAAATTATTCGTAGGATTGAGTTAATTTGTCCCTGGTGTGTTCCTGTAATTACAAGAAGATATAAATTTTCCACAGCTTACTTTAGCCCTGGTTTTGTGGACACCCATCCATCACTGACCAGGTAGACATAACCTGAGGAGTGTCTGACTTCCACCAGCTGTTTGTTAAATGTCAGGGAGCCCCTCAGACACCCCAGGCAGCCTTATTAAAATATCAGCAACAATTTAGCACTTTAGCTGAAGGGGATGGGTTTGAAGAGATATATAGGGGTACATTTCCTGACATTTTTCTCATCCTAATTTCTCCAGAGGGTCTCAGCAGTGGTCAATCCATCCTTTATTTGAGAATCTGCTCCTAACTCAAAGTCCAAAGATCCTGAGTGTACAGAGGAATGTTGCTGTTCTGAGAGGGCAGAGATTTTTGAGAAACCCCTTTGTTTTGAAATCCTCTTAAAACCAAACCAAACCAGTTTCTTAGTGGTCCTCAGTGGTGCGGTATAAACAAGATTTAATTCTCCTATCTTTGCCATTTGCTCGCTGCTTTCCCCACTGAAATGGCACCAGCTGGCCATTATTATTTCACACTCTGGAGGGTTCAAATGTTCATGAGCTCTCTGATTCTGGGAGAGCTCTCATTACCAAGAGCAAGAAAAGTTTCTGGGCTGTTTGGTTAAAAAACACACTTCATATATGAGCACAACATAATAATGCATACTCTGCCTAATGTTAAGCAACCCATTGCACACTATTGAATGCTTAGAAACAAAATGTTGTTTTAGAGGACCTTGATCATTAAAGCCCTGTGGGCAGCAGGCATCACAGCAGTTAATAGTAACAGTATTTAACATCAAGGAGTAGGATATATTAAGCAAACATTAAGTTCAACCCATAAGCAGTCTCCAGTATAAGCACAGCAATACATAAAAGCAGGTTTGTGTCAATACTCACATTTTATTTGGAGGGAGGCTCTGCCTTGGGAGGGTCACACAGCTGCAGGGCAGGAATCATGGCCAAATCATCTGTCATGGACCAAAGCCTTACCCACAGCCCTCCCCGCTGCCCCCCCATGTGCACTAAAGTTGCTCCTGCCTTTATTTTCCCCCTGGAAGAGCTCGGGTTTAAGCCCTGTTTGCTTTGCCAAACCAGTTCCCAGTCGGCCATTGCATCGTGATTTCTTCTCTGTTTCAGTGTCTGTTCATACACAGGGAGTGGAATCTCTCTGCTGAAGGCAATATTCCTGTTGGCATGGCCAGGACAGGGATTTCACCCTGCGCCCCAAAGCCTTTCTAGCTGGGCAGCCAGGCTTTCCCTTTGCTGCCCTTCACGCTGCTTCTCCCAGCAGTGCTGAGTCCATACCCACATGAGTGATGCTGGAGATCACTGAGCCCTGCCCTGAGGGGAACAGCAGAAATACAGAGTGAGGGACTGTGGACCACAGCAAGTTCTTGTGCTTTCTGCCACAAAAACTTCCCTCCATATCTTCATTCAGCCCCTGCGCAGGTGTAATTACACGTTTGCCTCCATGCATGGCAAGGAAAGTCCTTCCCTTAATTATGTTTACACTCATCTGGGTTTAAACCCTCATTAAAGATAAGCACACACTTGGATGTTCTGCTGAAAAAAGCCCAGGATGAGGAAAGTCTGGATTACGCAATATGGAAAGAATACTCTCCATTTATTAAGCGTGTCTTGACAGTACATTAAAAAAAAAAACATTCTGGAGCTTTCTTCTGGGCCAAATATTTCTCCCACTTCATACCATAGGTATGCTCCAATTGTGCTGGGAGCAGAATGGCAATGCTATGAGTCACTCCTTATTGTAGGCTGGAAGAACCATATTTTCTTCCAGAATGAAACAGATCGTAGGCATAAGATTTAAAAGGCAGCTTTTTGTAAACTTTACTCCAGTGTGTTCTGGAGCACATTTTGATCAGTTGCACCATCCAGTCCCTCTCCAACTACAGCGCTGGCTCTGCTTGTTTTTAAATTTACAACTGTGCTGGGAATATAGCATGTCCAAATTACCTTACAGTGGCGAGTGCAGGAGTTAAATTAATTTTCTGTGTTTCTTTCCAGAGCAACCCTCACGGCAGTAATTGCTGCCACACACTTTTGCCATCAATTCAGTGTTGTGACTGTGCTGAAGCACTCAGGCACAGATGAAATGATGATGTTCTTGCATCTCATAAGGGCCTGCTAAAGTGATCCAAATCTTTTTGTCTGCCAGCCTATAGGGAGTGAGAATGATCATCCTCCTGCTTTTGTTTTGCATAAATTACACAGGGTTGGCCCCCCCAAGACCTCCACAGGTTTAGATTTAAATTTTCTCTGTAGGGTGGAAGCAAAAAATAATTTAATTCCTGGTTTTTAGTGATGATGCAAAGCCTCTGTGCTGTTCAGCACCAGTTTCATTTGGAACAATCCTGCATTGTCCCCTCTGCATAGGTTCAGACACCAGCCAGCATCACTGGCCCAGCAAAGCCAAACTGGAAACTTCAGAGGAGCACATGCAGTCCCTAAAAAACATCCACAGGGTTAAAAACAGACCCTGGGAAACAGTCCCCTGACCCACAGCCTTTCTCACTAGGACTGAAGCATTTTTAAACACAACTGCCTGTCTCAAAACTGAAGGGACTGTTGCTGGTGTTTTCTCTGGAAGTGCAGTAAGCACCAGCCGTGTTTTCACTGCTGACAAGCAAAGCCCAAGTGGCAGAGCTTTGGCAGCCACATCAGCCAGCCACGCTTTCTAGGGCTTGCCTCTGAAAAAAACAGCATCAGTATCCCTGTGTGGAACACACAGAAATCATGGACAACGTTGGAGGTTTCTGTATATCCCAGCCCAGCAGGATACAGGTTCCTGTATATCCAGTAACTGAAAAGCAAGGATTCCTTGCTGCAATTCCCATTTCATACATGGGGTTGTGTTTAACCTGCCAAGTCTCCCACTGCCCTCTGCACATCTCAGTGGCTGCTCCACATCCAAGAAATCAGGGCAGATAGAGCAGCTCTGTGAATCTCCAGCTGCCTGGCCTTGGGTTCTGGCCAGAAATCCTTCCTTCCCCCCTCCATGGCCCACTCAAGCCTCGTAAGCCCTGAGCTTTTCTGGGATCAGCTGCACCTGACGCCTTCGGTTCAGGGCTGCATTCCTCCAGGGAGCTCTGAATCCCTCAAAGGATCTGCTCCAAGCAGGGTTTTCTTCCCTTCCCTTAGGAAACCAGCAGTGCAGGATACCAGAGACTCCCTTCAGGGAATACACGTGCAGATAAAGCCTTAAAACTGTTGGCTGTGTGAAAATAGCTGGATGGCAGACAGAGGCTTTTTGCTTTTGGTGGCAGCATCCTCCAGAGACAGCCTTCCCCATCAACACAGCAACCCACACAGCTGTGGGAAAGCACCACACTCCCTGGGAGCAAACCAGAGCTGTGCACAGCACCCGTGGAGCACGGGGAAGGACACTGCAGGGTTAAAATCACAGGCTATCAGGGTGTAAAAACATGTCCCATAAGACCAGGTTTGGATTATTCCTCTCTGTTTCAAGTCTGTGTTGCAAAGAATGCTCTTGGAATGGAAAGTACCCCAAAAGGTCACAAAAAATAATAGAAGGTTTCAAAAATAAGGTGTGTAAAGGAAAAAAAAAAATCCAGCATTTCAGACATCAATGGCAGGGAGTGTGTGGAAAAACAATACAGAGCAGCAAGGTAAAAGTCCAGAGGAAGCAGGGAGGAAGAGAGAATAGGAAGCTCAGGGCAGAAAGATCCTCTTTCTTTAAATGGAGTTCATACCTACAGAATAGCCTAAATGACCTTCAACTGCCCAAAATTTAGAATAAAAGTTTTCTGCTAAAATCCAGCTGCCCAGTGAAATTCCTGTGTCACAGTCAACAGTTCAGAGGAAGAGTGGGCAGGGGGTGGGTGCTCATTCACATGGCCCAGCATCTCACCTTCACCTTCTGAAGTCACACTGTCTGTTCTTGTCCTGTTTATCTGGTCAAATAAGAATCTACAGTAATATCCAAAAAAAGCCATTGTACCATCAACATACTGTGATGGTTGAAGAGTGCAGAGGCAAAGTAAAACAACCTTCACAGCATCCCTCCATCCTGAATCCAGAGGAAGTCCCAAGGAGAAGGGCATGTCTGTGGTGTCCCATTTGCTGTTGATGTAGCCTCTGGTTTAAAGTTTTAAACCTTCTGTGTCATAATGAGATTTCCATTTCTTTTCTGATGTGTTTGAGGCCTGCAGGTTATTGAGTTTAAAAGCCAAAACATACAGACATAGAATTTTGCTTCAGGCTTGAAAAAACATATAACCTATTGGAAGGGTGGGATCAAGTTAGCCTTTGTTCTCCCAAATTTCACATAAACAAGCATGCTCATGTATCATGTACAAGACAAGCAAAACCAAGAGTGCCTTTTTGAGCTGGAATATTACTAGTCCATGGTGGGTGGCAGGAACATATGTGCAAGTTATAAGGCTTGAAATTTAGGACTTTGCTCCATAAAATGCCCACATGGATCAGATGAGAGGTTGCCACTTGTTGAATGAAATGCTGTGGACTGGGTCAGATCCTGACAGCCTGAGCCACCTGGGGCAGCATTTGCAGGCTGTATGTGCATCAGAATTTGGTCAGAGATATTTTGGTCCTCAGAAGTATTACTGCCAGGGAATTGTTCTTGGGAAATATGCATTGACAACGTGTAGAGATTGATGCAGAATAAAACCACAACAATATAAAACAAGTAATTTCCAATTCCTGTAGTGGATAATACTTTATGATGCATGAAATAGCTGTAACGCAGAAATAAAACACAACAGACAGAGCACAGATTAATGATTTGGGGGTTCTTTTAATTGTGATAATTATCCTTATGACTACAATATAACCACATAATTATACATTGAAACATATATTCTGCCTTTGTAAGACTTCTGGTGTAATTTCTCAGCCATTCAAAGCAGTCATTAGATGATGCTGGGAAACAGTCCACATTGTCTGATGGATTGCCTGCCTCCTCCCCCCCTGCTTTTGTCTGTGTTTCCTCTCTCATCCTCCTCCTCCCAATCAATTTCAGAGCTACAAAATATTGCTGCCTGCCTCAAACTGTGGAGACCAGGAGCAATTCCACCAAAGTCAAACCTGGGGGAGGTGGATCTCTTCAAACAGTGAGGGAGAATCCTGGTCAGAGAAGGGGTTGAAGGCAGCTCATGGCATGGGATGCCAAGAGAGTGCTTTAAATGTGCAAAGTCCATCTGAAATTCTTTCTAAATGTAAATGTGGGTGCATGTCTGTGTGTAAACATGTTCCTACAAAAACCCATTGATTTTAGAATACCAATTTCCCCTTAGGACCTTAACTGAGTACAAGGACAACCAGATCCACAGTAGAGCCTATGGCAGATTCTGTTTTGCCATATTTAGCATATATTCATGAGATCTTATATGTGTGCAAATATTAGACACTGACTCACCTGTCAGCACCTCTGGGAGATATCTGCCATCTGCTGTTTTCCTGCTATCTGCCATTTCCTATTTCCAATGTCTTGCCTTGGACTGGCAGGTAGATGTGTAGTCAGGAAGTTTCCTGGGACCCTATTTCTACCCTATCCCTTCTCGTGGAGCTGCATGTAATATCTTCAAGACTCACATAATTGTCTTTGGAGAACTGTGTTGTGTGAGATGAGAGCTTTTTGTTAAAGGTTACTCATCAAAGCAACAAGGACAAAAAGCAATAATTAAATCTAAGGAGACAGGGAAGAGAGAGAGAGAGAGAGAGAGAGAGAGAGAGAGAGAGAGAGAGAGAGAGAGAGAGAGAGAGAGAGAGAGAGAGAGAGAGAGAGAGAGAGAGAGAGAGAGAGAGAGAGAGAGAGAGAGAGAGAGAGAGAGAGAGAGGGAGAGGAGGGACATGAAAACTATGACAACTTTCACCCCTTCATGTAAAATTCTGTGCAAACATTCCCTGCTGTGAAAAACAATTTATATCTAAATATATATGGCCAGATGGGTATGGTAACTCAGTGCTGCTTGGGACACAGGATCATTGGAAAAAATTATTATTAAAGCAGGCCCTTCACAAGCTATGCAAGGACTGGTTTCTGATTTTGGTAGTTGCTTTAAATTATGCTGTGTTTTGCTCAATAATAGAGAATCAAAAGCACAACTTAGTTTCCAGACCAGTTCTGACCTCTTAGCCAAAATAATGGAAAATTTTCCGAAAACACAGGAGGGGATAGAAAAGCTCATCACAATGCTTTTGCTGTCACTGCCCTGTTTTCCCAGGGACAGCTGATGAAGGGCTGTTCCACTGGAGGTGGAATTTCAATTAAGGACTTAACATTTTAGTATGTAGAGACCGTAAGAACAAACTTGTGGAAGCAGAACAGCCATATTAACTGTATTTATGGATTTGCATTCAGGCTGTGCCTGGAAAGGACAATGCAGGCTCTTTCATTTCCTATGGAAAGCTGGGTACAACAGAGCCATTCTCCTGAGTATGTTGCATACAGGGGAGGCATTGGCTGCTTTTCATGTTGTGCAGAGTTCATCTCAGCAGATGGAGTCCCCATTGTGTTCCAGATGCAGCACACACACATCCGAGTGCAGCACATGATCCAGAGTTGCCTCTCTTCTGTGAAAATGAGTCTTCAGCTTCTGCAGAACTCAGTGCTTCTGAAAGCTCCTTCCTGAAGTATTTTGTTCTTCCTTTCCCTATGTTCTTAGTCCAAATACGTAACAGCTCTTGTGCCTGGGCTGAAGACAGTAGGGCATGGCAGCCAACAAGCTCAGCTGCTATCATCCTTATTCATCATTACATGCAGGCTGTGAGCTTGCCTTCAGAGCAAGGGCAAGCTCTCCTGGCTGATCTGAGAGTCCAAAGCAGTGCCCTAAACTCCAGCTGTCATTTGGTGTTGGATCACACCATGTGCTGCTTTTGAGAGCTGATTCCCATACAGCCACAGAAGGGGCATGTATCAGGTGTGAAGCTCCTGTGATTTATTAACTGGACAGGACTCCAAATGACCATTTTCTTCTGGTTTGGCTGGTCTTGAACACCAGCTTAAATCATCTGACATGACTCATGATATTTTTTTTCTTTCATAAAGTGACAGCTCTTAAACCTTTTGTGCCAACAATCATTACTGTCCTAAAGAAGGATCTCTAAGACCTGAGCATAATGGAGTAGAGAGGGGTGAACACAAGTATCCACTTTGCATAGAGATTTCACTTTTAAGGGTGACAGTTAACCTTCATTCCTAGGTTATTATTATCCTTCTAGCTGCATATGTTGTGAATTACAGGCAGTGTCAAGGTCAAATTAGGAAGAGGGTCTTAAAAGCCAATTCCAGCTTTCAATACTATCAACACAATTTTTCCATTGGCTCATTGGGATTCTACCCAAGGGAGACATCAGAAATGCTGGAACACCAAAGAACAGAAAACATAACCAAAGCAGTAGACTGGGGGCTCTGGGCATCTTCACAAAAGTCACTACAGCAGCAGAGGAGCAGGCTGAAAAACACCAAGTTTGGTAGCACAGTCAGTGGAGTTTCTCTACATTTTTAAGCTTACACAGCAATACAAAAAAAGGCAGCTTACTCAGCCTCTGAGTGCACTTACCAGATTGTCCCACTATTCGCTGTCATGTGAGATTTTCAAGTCTCATGGTGAAGCATGACCTTGAGAAGCCTGGAAGGGAAAACATCTTTCAGGAACAGACTTCTCTTCAGAGCACAGCTCCTAAATGCTCTCCAGACAAATTTGAGACTGTCACTGACAGACAGACAAACAGCTGCCCTGGCAGGACAAACTTCTGGAGCAGCTTCTAGCAGCAGAGAGACAGAAAGACAGAAGTGGTGTGGTGTCACTTAAAATTCACAAACCTTACAGGAGCTCTGTTCTCTCAGTTCTTATTTGTGCCACAAAAATATCTTGGGTGCACACACAAAACCCAGGTCCTAAAATCTGAAATTAAATTATCAACTATGACCTTAATGTCTGCTGGTTTGTCATCAACAAGATTTGAGTAAAAAATCAAGATTCACTTACTTAAAACATAATTTTAAGACAATTAATGGTTTTAGACAATTCAATTATTTTAGACATTTTTTTAGATAATTCAATGATTGTCTAAAATCATTGAATTGTCTACAAACAATAATTGTCTTAAATTCTTTTAGACAATTCAATGGTTTTAGACAATGATTTTAGACAATTCAATGATTTTTCATAGTCCAGGAATCACTGCATAATGCAACATGCCCATGCAAACCTCATGGATCTTTGTGTGTTTCCATGCAAGGCTAATATAATCCTTTACCTAGCTGGTGTCTAATTGGTTGAAGATGAGGGTTTGCAGGAACAGCTGAGGACAAAATTCAGGCCCTCACAGCTGGTAACAAGGTAGGACTTAACAGGACAGGAAAATGCAAATGCTTGAAGGAGGGAAAAGGAAAATTTAAAAGATTTAGACAATTTCTTAAATAATAAAGCAACTTTTAAGTTTCAAAAGAGCCTGACTTCATTTCTGATATACAGTTCCCAGTGAGAATTGGTGGCTTTGTGCTCTTCTGTCATTTGTCTGCCTCTCAAAACTCCTTGCTAAAACCCTGTCCAGCAAAAAGCTGAAGGCAAATAGCTGACTTAAAAATATGTGTCCTCTCCCAGCAGTCAGAGAGGGTCTGCAGGAGCACACACATCTGCCCACACACCCCCAACCGCAAGATCACGGCCAAAGTGTTCATCAGTGGAACCTCACCAGAAATTTTTTTTAGATCTGTTTGCATAAATGTCAACATTGGCTTCTAAGCTTTCCCTCAAATTGACAGCAAGTGACATTTAAAGG
Source organism: Haemorhous mexicanus (assembly GCF_027477595.1). NCBI lineage: Eukaryota > Metazoa > Chordata > Aves > Passeriformes > Fringillidae > Haemorhous > Haemorhous mexicanus. The sequence continues at coordinate 59,609,633 of NC_082346.1, read as the reverse complement.
GACAAAAGATCTTTTCACACACAGAGCTACAGAGGCTGTCACGCCACGGTAAAATCTGTAGAGCAACCACACAAGTCCAGAGACACAAGCCCCACTCAGATGAATGCTACCATCTCCTCTACCATCTCCTCAGTCTTCTGCAAGCAAAGCACGTGCCTGTCAGATGCATTTCCCTGTCTTTTAGCTCTGCTGTCAGCACAGCTGTCACTTGTTTGCAAGTCCACACGTGAAGTAACCTTCCTAAGAATAGTTTTAGCGTTTACACGCACAGAAGCAGTGTGACGGGGAGGTGAATGTGGACAACACTCACAGCCTGTGATACAGGAGGAAGAAAAAGTCATGCATTTGCCATCCAGGTCCAAAGGGTTTTCTTCCTTCCTTCTGAGGTGTGGACAAAAGATATCATAGAACAGTGGAATGGTTTGGGCAGAAAGGAACCTGTAAGATCATGTTGTTCCAACCTCCTTACCCCTGGTAGTGACACCTTCCTCTAGATGAGGATTCTTAGAGCCCACTCCAGCCTGGCCTTGAACACTTCCAGGGATGGGACATCCATACCTTCTCTGAGCTATATTGCACTAGCCACAATTCTCAACACAACTAATTAAAACCAGGCTTCCTTTCTCCCCCTTGTAATTTCATTCAATTCAATATTTTCCAAAGAAACACCTACAGCTCCTACTTAATCTGCCTTTAGAGAAAAGTAAACAGTTTCACCTTTCATAGACATTTCCTTTTATAGACTTTAATTGGAAAGCAAATTTCATAGGAAATGGCCATTCTATTAAATGAACATATTATAAAAAGCCAGCACAAGACATAGGGAAATACTCTTTTTTGGCATTCATTCCTGAGTAGTTTTGATGCTCCAGGCACCTTGTTGGTCACCTTGAGGATGAAATTTAAGGTCCCTTCAACCCAAACCATTTTATGATTCTATGATTCCATGATTCTGGGACTTCAGAAGATAAATTGTTTGGAGTGGACCACATTAGAGCAAGCCATAAGCACATTAAGCACCTCCCTGGCTGCCTCTCTCTGTCGTACACAACACAGCTGAGGGAGCCCTGCTGTTATTCAGAGCACTTCAGCCACGAGCTGCAGTGACAAACAGCAACTCTGACTCACTGCTGATGTACCTCCAATGCCGAGTGTGCCTAATTTCCACTGAGTGTGTCTAATGAGCTGATATTTTATGGGTATTTCCTAAGCACTGTAATATGAGTCCTTCAGATCCCCGTGCTGGAAGTCAGCCTGCTGTTCCCTAAACACAAGTCTTGTGTTCCCTAAACACAACTCTTGCAAGGCAGCAGTGGTTGTAGAAGTCCTGGTTTCTGTGGGGTGAGCACAGCATTGCAGAGAGGGCAGGGTATCACTGCATGTTGGTGTGAGTGGGGAGGATGCAGTGCTCCCTGTCAGGGTGCAGAGGGAGGGTGCAGTGTGCGAGCAGAGCCCATCCCTTTTTCCATTTGCTCTCTCTGGTCCAGCTGCCAGACTGACTCAGAGGCAGGAAGTCTCTCCCCCAGTGGGGAAGGACAGGGCAGCAGGAACCACCAGAGCAAGATTAACACCAGTGATGACCTGGTGTTAATGACCTGGGAAAGGGGAAAATGAGACACCAGCATTTGAGAGGAACATCCTCAGAAGGGATTTATCAGTTCTTTCCTGGCAATGTATTGAACTGTGAATAAACCCAGTGGAAGAGTGTCCCACTCCTCCTCTGTACCCACACCATAAGATCAGTCCTTTTGAGCAAGGACCCCAGAGCAGCAGTGAGATCAGGGTCAGCCTCTTTCCCTGGCTGAGAGATAAATGATCTGCAAGTCACGATGCAGCAAAATTCCAGGAAGAAAAAAATGCCACCAACTCAGGGAAACAATTGGCCTCTGGCCCTGGGCTGCCTCTGCACAGACACATCCTGGCTCCTCTCTGTGCATCTGCTTTGGATTCACAGCAAGCACCAGCCACGGCCAGGGGCCAGCAGCAAAGTTCAAGAATTAAATGGTGCTTTTGACTCTTCATCGACCTGTGGAGCTGGATGATCTTCTAATAACCAGATTAAAGGTGGGTTGCCTTTTTACATTAGTCAGGGGGAAAGGCACCAAGGTGTGAGCTTCTTAAAAATAGAGTGTGTAAAACCAGGACCAGAATATCTAAGCAGCCTGTCCAGACACACAGGGGAGCAGCAGGCTCCTGCTCTCCAGGCAGAATTGCTGCATAAATCTTTAGGATGGCAAGGCTGTACTGGCATTTCAGTATCTAGGGCAAGGTGCTGTTCCTTCCACAGGCAGCACTGCCTTGCAGACATCTCCATACATGTGGACTAGAGACATATTTCAAAACAGCCAGAAAAGACAGAAGTATGGCAAGATGAAAGGGAAATTATTCAGGAATATGCACCAAGCAGCAGTGCTTGCCATCTGAGCCTCAGCAGTGAAGCCTGCCAGCTTGCATCAGACCAGACTCATCACTGACCGTGCAGTTAAATTGCCAAAAATAGTGCTGTGCACCTCAGACAGAGAGACTCCATCCATCCTGCTCCCATGCCAGGCTTCTGCATCACATCCCTCTGTCACAGAGCTGTGGCTCCATTGAGTTGGGCCAAGGGATTTCCACCACAGCTTCTGATTCACAATCCTTGTGCTGATTTTAAACCAATGGCATGTGCTCAGTCACACCAAGAGGCAGGGAGAAACCCTGCAGAGAGAGAAGGCTGCAGTCCTGCCTGTGCTCTCTCTTTGCCATCCTCCTCCAAATCCTGGCTCTGATTTACAAAGGATCCCTAATCCTTACAGATTTCAACAGTCACTTAATCAACTACTACCACTATGTCCAATCTAAGTTGTCTCCAAGGATAAAAAAGCCAGGAAGTCACTCCCAACTTTCTGTCTCTCTCCAAGAAGACGAGGAAGCCTTTCAATGTTGCCATATTTATAGCCACTGAAAGAGCTGCCCATTTCCTCTAGCATCTCTCCAGGAACCATAGCAAACTGAAATGGTGGTCAGGCACTGGAACAGGCTGCCCAGGCAGGTGGTGGAATCACCATCCCTGGAAGTGTTTAAAAGACATGTAGATGTGGCACTTGGGGACATGGCTTAGTGGCAACATGGCAGAGGTGGATTTAATGTCTGGGCTCAACAATCTTATGTTCCAACCTTAATTAATCTGTGACTCTATGAAATACAGCCCTGTCAATCTAATATGAAAGCATGTGTGTTAAACCAGAGAAAGCCCTCCAGGAATATTTTCAGTCTTATTTAATAATGCAGGTATAGCCCACAGATATTGCAGCTTACTTTTCAGCTCTGATGCTAAATGCTTTGAAAATAAACAACAAAGTGTCTGTTTGGCAGAGGAGAAAGAGAGGAACATCAAGTTAACTTTGTGTGGTAGGAAAGGGCAGTAATTGCAGTGTGTCTGTTTTGCAGCACAGGTTTGCTGCATGCAGCAGATCAAATTGTTAAAAAGAGGAGCTGTGAGCATGGGCAGGGGCAGGGGGGAGGAAAAAAGAGCTGAAACCACAGTTGTTCAGACAAATGGGCTAATCACAGCCTGGGTTACACTGCACACACACATGCAGGTGCAGACTGATCCCAGCCAGCATCTGTGGAAAATATCACTTGGCAGAGGGGCACACAAAGCAAATGCTGTGTGTGCACACAGAGCCTGCTGCTGGGAAAGGTTCCTCAGGGGTCTCCATTGCACCATGGCCTCTCAGAAGGGCATGTTGAATGGTAAAATGTCCATATTCCAACAGGGCTGGGTCAGTTCAGGTGTAGCAGAGCTGTTTCCCTGACCTGCAGAGGGGCTCTGGCTGATGGGGAGCCCTGGGGGGAGCTGCCATGAGAGCTGGCAGAGGAGCAGCAGTGCAGGGAGTGGGGGGTATGGAATAAAATTCAATTTGATTCACTGGAATAAACACACCACCCCAAGCAGCATTTTTCTCACCTTCCTGCTCCCAGTTCCTCGTGGTCGAGATTGCACAGCCCTTCCCTTGCCTCTCCTCCCTGCCTGGTCGTGTAACATCTACAGCCAACCCTTTTACACACAGACTTTGTCCTGTTTCTTCTTTTATGTAAGAGCCCTGGATAACCCTGGGATCAAAGAAAAAGGCAGATGGATAAAGTACACTAGGTGAAAGCAACTGAGTTCATTCTGCATTTCACTTGTGCCCTGCCTCCCTGTGAGAAATGTTGGGTGGAACGAGAGCAGAAAAACACAGGCAGAAGGAAAATAGAAATGATGCTTTGCTCAGAGCACTAGAAATATCAGAAATTTAAACAGAAGTTATTCCTTTTGTTGTACTTTAGCTGTGCCTCGGGGCTCTTGGACACAGCTCTGTGGTCCACGCTTGCTTCGTCTTCCCTTCCACTTTGTTTGGCCCCAAGCTGTGGCTGAGCACACAATGTGGTCACTGACTGCAGAGCAGAGCTCCCAGTGCATCAGAGCATTAGCTGGCAGCTGGGCAGACAGATTTACACATCCCAGATGTCCAGGGTGCTGCCTCCAACTCATGCAGGCAGTGTCAGAGAGGGTTTAAAACCAGCAGCGTCCTCCCCCTTGAATTTCTCTCCCAGTGCAGCTCCGTGGCAGCTCTCCTTATATGGACGGGTTAGAAAGCAGTCAAAGGGATATCCTTAATAATTCCAGCCTGTGGCAGGAACAGAGATCTTCAAAATGCAACCTGGGGTTGCTACATGAGAGCCCTGGCCCCGCTATAACCCCTGCAAATCCAAGTTTCCACCCCTGCAGCCTTTCTAAACCAGTTCTCCACAGCAGAGCTCACTCACACCACTGGCATGAGCGAGAGTGTGGCACAAGATGGCAAAATCCATCCAAGAATCATAGAATTATTTGGGTTGGAAATTACCTTAAAGACCATCTAGTTCTGACCCACCTGCCACAGGCAGAGACAATTTCCAGTAGACGAAGTTTCTCAAAGCCCCATCCTGCCTGACCTTGACCACTTCCAGCAGTGGCCATCTGAAACTCCTCTGGGCTTGGTATAAAATGCTTCAGACCATTTTGTTCACTCCAATCAGATAGTTGAAAGCTTCTCAGTCTTTTCTAAAGCTGTTGCTATGAGAATGCACAAAAATGCTAAAAAAATCCTTTTAAACAAGAAAACAAAGCAAACAACTTGGCTTTTGTCTGTGCACAGAAGTATGCTTCAGCTGAGCCCAGAGGTGCCTGAGTTAATATCTGTTTTACTTAATCTGGCAGCCTGATTTCTTCGAGGATGTACTCTCTGAATTGATTTCTGTGCACCTGTCAGACACATTGCTCCAACGAGGCAGGAACTGGGAAAAAATGTTATCTGATGAGTTCAGCTCTGGACAAAATCAGCACAAGACCCTGAGGTGCATTTTTATACAAGCATCAGCGTGTTTCATTAAAAATCAATAGAAAATTGCAGAATGCCTAAAAACTCAGCAACATCCCAGTGACTAGAGAGAAGCAAGCCCTGCCAGGCAGCTGTGGCTGAGAGGAGCACGTGCCTTGCTGATGCTCAACATCAATTTCCAGCAGCAGTGAGGCTTCACCACTCCAGTCATATTGTCAGGGAAAACAGCTCAAATAAAATATTGCAGGGACTTTAACTTTCCAAAAGCACATGTGGACAATGCACTCTGCTCTCTGCTGCTCCACACACCTGCCAGAGCAAAGAAACAAGTAGACATGGATCCTGACACACCCTTTAGTGTGAGGTGCCATGGACAAAAGGGTGGACTGGATGATCTTGGAGATCTTTTCCAGCACTAATGATTCAATGATTCTGTGGCCTGGGATGAGCAGGGATGAGCAGGTCAGGCTCATCCACAGCCAGGCTCTGAGGCTACATGCCCTGTTCTGTGTCCACTTCTGGGCCCCTCAGTTTGGGAAGGACATTGAGGTGCTGGAGCAGGTTCAAAGAATGAATCTGGTGAAGGGTCTGGAGCACAAATTCTGTGAGAAGCAGCTGAGTGATCTGGGGGTGTTTAGCCAGAAGAGGAGGTTCAGGGGGGACTTTATTGCTTTGCAACTCCCTGACAGGAGGCTGTGGCCAAATGAGGGTCAGATTCTTCTCCCAGGCAGCCAGACAAGAGGACAAGGCCCCAGACTGCACCAGGGAAGGTTTAGGTTGGACATCAGGAGGAATTTCCTCACAGCAAGGGTGATCAGACACTGGAATGGGCCGTCCAGGGAGGAGCTGGAATCAGCATCCCTGGAGGTGTGTAAGGGTAGGCTGGGTGGGGCACTCAGTGCCATGGCCTGGTTAACTAACATGGATAATTCTGTGATTCTGTGATCACTCAGCAGGATGTGCTGCCTTCAAGGATGGCCAAACCCAATCTCTGTGCTGAGATGAAGCCACAGACTGAGGCTCAGGGTTTTGTTCCCCAGATGCCCAGAGCCGCCCTGAGGAGCCATGTTCCCACTGTGCACCTTGCTTCCCTCGCTGTGAAACAGGAAATTTCCTTTCTCCACCTTCATTGTTGGTGTTTGCTCTGCAGGGCCTCTCTCAGCCTGTTTGCACTGGCCTCATACAATGGAGTCACAATCCGAGGTGTTGCCACTGCAAAAATAGAAACGGAGAACAATGTCGCTCTTCAAAACAAGACTTTGCATGTATCCCATTGTGTAAAATACACTGCTTAAAATCCATTCACTGTGCTAAGCAGCATTTAAATCAAAGGCAGAATTCATATCATACTTGGTAATCGACTGGGGGAAGTAGCTGTGGATTTTCTACCTTGATTTGCAGTTTTCTGTGATTTTCCTTCAAAGTCCCTTTCCTCTGAAGTCAGGTGGGATCCCCATTAGTGGCACTTTCATGTAGCTGAAGAAGTGTGTCAACATTTTCTAATATAGATTAAAGCTCCAGAAAACAAAAGGGACTGAACTGTTGGGCTCTCAGGAGAGCAGTGGGAAATAGAAAAATTACCAGGCATGATGTTGAAGACTCTCTCAGAATGCTTAAGAGCTGTGCATTTCAGTCAGTCCTTAAGCAGATACAGCTTTAAACAAAGCTAGGTGTAAAAGAAATAATATTTATGCCAGATAAAAGAATAATCTGCACAGATGCCAAATTTCATATGGGCTAATATTTTGATTTTAATTGAGCTCTTTGCTGCTATCCTGTATTTTTCTGACTGTGTTCCTTTCTCACCTAAGGCAAAAAATTAAATGTTATAAAAATACTAATTTATTTTTAAGTTTCTACTCTCTGCACCTAGTGACCATTGCATGCATAACATTTTAACAGCAATTTACATGAAAATATACACTGCTTGTTTCAAAATTAGTTCACTTGTTTTGCAGCTACATGATTGATGTTTCTCCCAAGCAAAAGTAACTCCTCTGAGCTCAGCAGAGCTGCCTCTGATGTTCACAAGGCAGCAGAGAAGGTGATTTAAACCTAATAAATCTTTTCAAGAGTAAATACTCTCTAAATGGAGTTATAGCTAACAGGCAGTACAAGAAATTCGTGGAAATACCACTGAATTAGAACATTTGATTCATAAGTTGTATTCAAGCATGGAATGATTAACAGAACATTTAAATTATTTAATGCTAACATGAGAGTTAGAAGTTTAAAGAGCTTTGGTTAGAGCAGAAACCCATCACTAATTCCTGTCACTTGGAAAAGCTACACATTTCAGAATTCATTTTCATTGTACATGTGGATGAAAGGTTTAAAACATTTTCATAAGAACAAATTCCCTGCAAATAATAAAAAAAAGAATTAAAAAATCGATCTGCTGAAAAATACTCAACCATTTTACTTCAAAACTTTTACATCGAGGTGAGGGTTGTGCTTATCCATGCCAGCAGTTAAATGCATTTCCAACAGCCTGAAAAATCTGGACTCTGTGCTAAAGCTCGTTTTCACCTTTGTGTAGAGCACTCCATGGCAGCTGGAGGACCAGATCTGGTTATTTGTGCTTGCTCTCAGTCCAGGCTGCAGCTCTGGTCTCCCAGAAAGCCACCAGTTGTCCCGTGGTGCCTCCCTGGCACCCCAGGGCTGTGCTCCCATCCAGGGTCACTGCCTCAGGTGCAGGAGTCCCTGTCACTGTCAGGGAAACAGCTTTGCTCAAACTGGCTCAGGTCTTTTTAAGAGGGAACAGAGGGAGCAGTTCAGATCAGGGTCAGTTAGTTCACACCATTTCACCTCATTTCTCCCAGTGGAAACATCTGAACTCCTCTGATGAAAGTGATAGCTTCCCATGGAAACTTCGGATTCTGTAGAAATCACATTTTATAGCTGAAAATTCCTCTCCAGCTCTGCAGAGGAATTTGGATTTATTTTTTCTGTTCAAATAAAAAATCCTCTGGCCTCAGCTCAACCAGACAGTTCAGCAGCTCCTCTGTACACCCTGGGCTGCAGCCAACCTGCAGCCTCTTGCTCTCCTGAGAGGAGCCTGCAAGACCCAGTTTTGTGCTGAAAGGGCCACCAAATCATCCCTAGAAACTGCCCTCCTGAGATCATGGAATATCACATTCTGCTTCATGTGAGTGCAACCATGCTGAAATAAATAAAGGATAAAGTATAAAGAATAAAGGATAAGGGTATCCAGAGCTCAGGTTTGCCCTCACCTCTCCCTTTCACAGGCACACAAAAACACACTGAGGTTTAAGACCATTTCATCCATCTCCATCTGTTGCTTTTCCAACATTACAATCACTCCATTGTCTGCAGCACTGCCACACTGGACAGGAAAGTGGAAAGATCCTCAGCAGGGTGTAGAGAAAGCATTAGCAGCATTTAAAACCTTTGTGGTAGCCAAGGGAAAAATAATAATTCCTAACTTCAGATTTTCTTATCAGAAAGTTTAAATATTTCCAAGACTTTTGGTTACAGTGTTTAACATTTCTGCTTCTCAAGTCATACAGGCTTAGAGCTGCTGCCCAAATGTTTGGCTAATCTCTGCAAGCTGCAGGGCAAATAGCAGCTCAGACTTGGTCCTGGTGCAAAGGACAATGGGTCTGATTCTTTTTCTGGGAAATGCAAAGCAGAGTTTCTGTCCTGCTCCTCCTTAGGCTCAGGAACAGGTATTTTGTTTCAAGCCTCTCAAGCAACGCCTCATGGGGAAAAATATATGGGAAAAAACAGCATTAAGGTCAGACTTCCACAAGATACAGACAAAGTGTCAGAGGCTGGTGTTGGGATGGGGTTACAAAATACCATTTAATCTTCCCCCTGCCCAAAACAGGACTGATGGTATGTAAAATGTCAGCTACAGAAGCGCTGGAGTTTGGGCAAACCTGATTCTCCTGAGCTCTCCCACTGACCTCAGCATTACACTGGAGCCTGCTGGATCCAGTTCAGTGTGCCAAACGTGCCCCTGCCCCATCAGTCCACAGCTCAGAGCATCAGATGCTATTTAAAGTCCCACTACCCAGAGTCATCAGATGCTATTTTAAGTTATGCTGCCCTAACTCTGGAATGATGCCCAAGGCATCACTGTGCTGGCTGAGCCAGGCAGTGCCTCTGACTGCAGAGGTCTTGCTCAAGTGCTCATGGCAGTGCCTGGGACACACACACACACACATGTCCTGCAGGTCTGTGCCCAAATACAGCACCCAAAACACCTCAGCCTGGCACTAGACACCTCTTGGCTTTAGGTACCACAGCCAGCTCAGGACAGGCCTGCCCAGCTTACCTGGCACCAAGGCTGAGCAAGAGGAGTCCCAGGCTCTTTGCACAAACAGCAGCCAAGCTGTGGCTGCTTCCTTGTTTATATTCCTAGATTATATTATAAATCATATTTCCCTTAATATCAGGTTCTTGTAGAAAACACACTCTTGTCCCCATCTTGTATATCAGGCAATTTTTTTCTTTCTTTCTGGCTTTGGCATCTGTACCTCTTGTTGAAGATGCTGGTAAGCAGAAGGGCCATTTTTCCCCCTGAATCACACCTGGTGGAGGTAGGATGTGCCATAGTGCTCTGCCAGTATTGATAGGGCCTTCTGCCAGTGTAAGTCACTGGGACAGAGTCACTCCATCACTGGAAGGTCCAGCCCATAGTGGGGACAACCCCACTGCAGAGCTGCCTTTCTGTGCCCTTCCATTGTCTGCCCCCACTGTCATCTAACCCAGACCAAAGCAGATCACCACAGGCTTTAGAAGGACACCTAGAGCACAGAGCCAGCACTGTGAGGCAGCACTACCTCTGCAGGCTGCACTTCTCTCCTTTCCAGGGAAAAATATTCCCTTATCCTGACCTTTGAACAGTGCAAGTGTAGAGATGAGCTGCCTTGATTCCCCCCAGCCACACAGGCAGACTTGTCCTCCCATGCTCTGGGAAACACCCTGGTATTGCCTGGATACATTTCAGTGCAATTTGTTTCATTTTGCCACTAATCTCCCATTTATTCTGATGCTATTTACCAAGTCTCATGTTCCCTTGATAACTAGATGCCTGAAATAACTTTGGGGATATTCTTTTCCCCAGCACTCAGCTCAGTTAGGGGCATGACTTTTCCCTCACATGAATAGGAGGGAAAGGAGACAGGAAAATGGTCAAAAACTCTCTTTATTCCTGTATTTTTCTCCCTTGATTCTCACTTTTTATGTTTGGTGGAAAACTCCCACTCCTGCTTACCATGATCTCAGCATCACTGTTAGGAGACTCCAAATACATTCTTCACTGTCAGGTTTCAGGATTTTATTAGAGTACTGACTGACTTTATCTGTATTAAAAAAAACTGAAAATGCTGTAGTATCTGGTCTTTTACAGGTCAGGTCAGCAAAACTTGTTAAAATACTAATAAAGATACTCTAATTATCAGTTACACTTTAATAATCTCAGAGCTTTACTGTGTTTGCTATTAACTTGAACTAAAAACCTAGCTCCAAATAACACATTTTCCTAAATATTGTGCTAGAGGGATGGAAACTTCAAAAATATTTAGTAGAGCTAAAAATATTTTTTAAAACTCTATGTGTGTCCTTTTTTTTTCTTTTGTAATAGGTTTACACTACAGTCATAGCCAAATTTTTTTTCGTTCATTCATCTCAATGTCACAGACAATGACATGGTCTCAGAAAAGGCATTTCCCCTCCATCAGGATTAAGACAATATCCAGTATTCCTCATTGTTTAGGAACAATCACATTTTTTAAAGAACATGATCAGGTTCCATCTAGTTATGTTGCTCAATGCTACAGTTGTTACTCTGCCTTGCTTTTGGTTGGATTTAGTTCTCTAACTTTCAGTAAAGAGCAAAAAGACCTTCAATTAGGTTACCATTGAAATTCACACATCAGAGCCTGTTTGCCCACAAATTTACTCCATTTATCTGGCAGTTATTATTGGTTTCTAGCTCAGCAGCAGAACTGCCTTCCATGAGGACAGCTGATGGTGCACAGGGAGCTGAAACACTCAGGAAGCACCTCCCAGCCTGTGGCAGTGCTCAGCCCTCCCCTCCATTTAAGACAGACAGGAATCTAACAAAACACTGTCTTGGACACAATGTCAATTGCTTTTCAACTCCCCAAGGACTGTAATCATCCTTTTCCATCCAGCAGGGCTTTGCACAACCTTGAGGTCCCGAGAGCTCCCTCCACACTGTGTTACTGGAGAAACTGGGCATGGTTCTCTTGCAGACAGAGACCCCAGGGTTCCTTGGACCCTGCTATCAGTGGAGCTGAATTTGTTCAAGGATTGATTAGCATAGCAATAATTCATGGGGATACCAGGGAAATCCTCCAGTGCTGATTTTACAAACAATGAGGTTGATGATTCCGATAAATCAACTTCATTCATGCTGTCTATAAATAAGTAATGTCCCAGACTGAGAAGAAGCTGGCTCAAGATGTAGTGTTGTGCTTGTTCTGAAAGCTTTGGGAATTTCCATTCTCTTTCATCCATTTCTGGACCAAATTCATTCTGTTTCATTTTGCTAATCAGCCTCCACTGCTTTTGTGTTCCATGTCATGTATGCTGGCCAGCGCTGAAGCCTGACTTCTCAGGGCATTTTGAAAGATTGAGAATATTTCATTAGAGCTGCTCTATTAAAAATGATTGGTGGACTGGTACACCTCCTCTGTTTGCTGTCTCTGAGTGGCAAATACCCAGCTGTGAAGAGCTGCATTGTTTTTTCTCTCAGGTTCCAAAAAAACCACACAGCACAAGTTGTGAATCCTCCTCTAGGATGGCACCGTCTCCATGAATCTGTTGCTGTTGCAGAAGGGGACAATGGAACTGTCACTTGGTGCCAGCCTCCTTCCCCAGGGAGGCTGCAGCACGAGGCAGGACTGGGCATTTTCCCACTGATTCCACTGGGATCTTCAAACCTGCATGGCCAAGGAAGAGGGGAGGTGGTGCCCCTTAGAGAAAAGAGCCCAGGGTGAAGAGCAGTCCCTAGAGGCAGTGGGGAGATGTCTGGAAAGAGAACATTGAGAAGTGTTTGGATATCATTTTTCTGACCTGAAACATTCTCTTGAAAAAGCTTGTCACTGCATAGACAACCCCAGGCTTCCAAAGCCTTTAATGCTGACTTCCAAAAAAGCTTTATTGTTGACTTCCATGCTCTGGGAGCACTGCAGGAGTGTGGCTGTTCCCCTCCCCTTTTGTGAGATGCCTTCAGTGGGCGTTTGAGTTACAGTCTCCAGATTTTCCACTCAGCCACAGAGTTAAAGAATGTAATAAAAAGGCTTGCAAATACAAAAGCCAAGAATGACTGGACTTTAGCCTTAAGAAAGGAATAAAGCACAGCAAGACTCATTAAATAATGAGGATAATCAACCAATGAGAGCTTTAGATGAGCCATTGGGGGCTGACAGGTAGGAATAAGAAAGTCATGTTACCTCTGGCTAGATCATTAATGAAACCATTGCTAGACCACACTGTCTGGTCACAGCAACTGCTCAACAAAATATTTGGAAAATAGCTGCAAGAATAATTTAAGAACAAGAAAATATGCCTTGTAGGAAGACACTAGATAAGCTATTTAGAGCAGAATAAATGATGCCATGAATCCTATCTGGCTTTAGAATCACTAAATGTCTGTGGCCTAAAGACAAAGCAGCAAATTCCTCACCACCTCATTAGACCAAGAGCTACAGGAGTGAAATCAGCTGAATCCCAGCCCTGGAGGCCTCTCTGTGCTCCCACCACAGGGAGCAGACTGGAAATGTTTTTCAGATATTGTAAATATCAGATGGGCAGAAGTATTTGCTCAGCAAAACATAGATCTCATCCATTGATGAGGTGACAGGGAATGGTGAGGTTTACTCAGAGCCCTTTCTTTGGAAAACTGGCTCTCAGAGATCTGTGTTTGACTGGTGGTAGATGATCACAAGAGCAATTCAAAGCATTTAGTAAAATTTACACATAAAGTGGAGCATTTAGGCCAATTACAGGGTAAAATAGCATGCTTTTGATTTGCTTTTCAGAAGAATGTAGCTAAGCTGCAGGGTAAATTTGGGGTAGAACATTGATTTGGCTGCATTCAAATCTTGTTTGTCATGAAGGAGGGAGTGGGAGAACATTCCTTGAGCATCAAATCACTCAAATTCCTGGAGATGACCCTTATGCATGGACGTGAAGAAAGGCCCAGGCTGGAGTCACTGACCCGTGTTGAGCCAAGGGTTCTGTAAAACCAGCTCTTACCTGCCCTGGGTGTGTTGGCCACAGGATTGCCTTTCAACCAAAACAAAAGGGAATATTTCCAAGGGCAACACTGCAAGTGAGGCTTCTGGCTAAAGTGGGAACCAGGCACAGAGCTCAGCTGAGCTGATTGTCATGGATTATTAGCCTGCATGTCTGTCCTTAAGGTCTTTTCACTCTTTTTTTTTTTTTACTGTCTTCCTTTGGTGGCTGCTGGATTGTAGCATCTGCAGGGCTTTTATCTGCAGTTTCCAGAGCATTCCCAGCTTCAGTTGCAGCAGTGCAACATCTTCTGAAGAGTGGTCCACAGCAACAGAAATTGTTTCCCAGATGGTGACCCGAACAAAATCAAAGCAGCATGTGACACCAAATCCATGAGTTTTATTTTCTCCACCTGGATTAGCCAAAGACAGATATTCTGAAGAAAATTATTACCCAAAATAGGATTCAGAAATGCACATGAGGCACTTAGAAGGTTCTATAAAAATGCACTGCCCACATTCACTTTTTGTTTTCTGATGGAATATTCAAAGCTCCTATTTCTTAAATCCTGGGATATGCAGTTTCAGCTCAGTTATTTAGATGCCTGACCATTATGGGAACCAAAGGGAATTAGAGATCTGAATGTCTTTGATCTAAATGCCTTTGAGGTGTTTTTGAGTTTCAGTGCATAGTTGGGACAAGGATCCTCAAATTCCAGCCACAAAGACCCCCATTTAGGAGCTATGCAGTACAAAAAGAAGACAATTTATAAACCAGATTTTTGAAATCACTTCAAACTCCTACCAGAACACTCCTGTCCTGTCTGGTGTAAGCTCCAGAGACCAGAAGACATCTGTAGAGTGGAGGGGAATTCCCAGTTCATTACAAGAGATTTCACAAAACTGCATTTAGGAAGGAAGGAAAAATATTACCCAGTAGCAAACACACAGTCAGTATCCCCAGGGACATCAGCTGCTGGAGAACAGACCACATTCACTGTGTCAGGAATCACAGGAATTACCCTGAAAGGTGCCTAGAAGGAACTTGCTGACCAAGATCTGTCCTTTTGCCCAAGTTCTGATTTTATCCTTTTTCCCAGATGAAAAAGAAACAGATTTGGGCATTTCTAGTGCCAGCAGGTCAACCAGAACTGCAGCTGTTCTTGTACTGGTGGCCATCCCTGGGAGTGTTCAAGGTCAGGCTGGATGGGGCATTGAGCAACCTGGTCTAGTGCCAGATATCCCTGAGATGGGACTTGAAGCTAGAGTGTCTTTAAAGCCCCTTCCATCCCAAACATTGTATCATTTTTTGATTATTCTGTGTTAAGCAACATGCACCAGGTATGTGAACAGTCAAATGCACAGATTAATACTCCAAGCTTGCTGCCTAGGGCTGAAGATGGCCCTTGTGAAAGTCTGAGGCTTGAAGCAGTCTAATTTGTCCAAAACCATGAGAAAGTCTTTCCACCCAGGCAGGTGCCACCATCCCTGCTTGCTCACAGGCTCCTGGCTTCTTTCTCTGAAGCAGCTGGACCTTAATTTGTTGGCAGGAAGGCACTAGAATAAATAAATTACTTTTCCCGTCTGATGTCACTGTAGACACTGCTTGGCTCCTGTGTGTATTCTGGCTGGGGGTTTCACAGTCTTTGGGTTCTGCAAGCACTCCTTCACTGGCATGGAAAAATTCCCCCTGATGTGCAAATCCACTCTCCTGTGCCACAGCTAAGTGTGGCTGAGATATTGCATCCTAGCTTGGTGTCATACAGAGATTTATGTGTTGCTTTGCTCCATTAATCAAACTGAAGATGTTCTGAGAGTTCAGCAGACAATTTATGTCCCATTGCTGTCAGTGCAGGCTGTGAACATTGCTGCTGTCTGGATGAAGGGCTCTTCCACAGGTGCAGCTCAGTCCCAAAAAGTTACCAAAGCACAATGGGAGAAGGGTTGGGCAAAGATTGGCCACTGACAGGTGGATCTGGGGCAATCTGGGCATGGAGAACATCAATGAAAATTGTCACATTGTCCCTAGAAACACAAACTAAGCATGGATTTAAAAACAGAGCTCCCAGCTCAGACCAGTTCCATCCCACACAATGTCCATCTACACCTTGTCCTTCTGCTGTGGTGGCCAAGCTCTGCATTGAGGTCCTCTAGCAGAACCCCAGACACACGCAACAAAGCCTTGGAGTGACCCAAAATAGTTATTCAAACTCTAGTAAGCAATACCCAGCTAATTTATGACCTAGAAATCATTTTTAAAGCAGTGTTTTACACAGTCTGCACTTGGTTAAAACCACCTAGTGAAGGGAGGGGAACATCTGCCCTGCTGCATCATCTGGTGCAACCCACACTGGAGAGAAATGAGGGCCAGGACTGTGCAAATATTCAGCCTGATTTTACTGCAGTCTCTACTGCACTCAGTGTTAAAGGCCAGGGTGTTTCAGTGCTTAATCAATAAACCAATACAGTCAGTAAATGACAAGGAGAGTTCATATTTGTCTTGTTACTCCAAGACTGCTCATAAAGTCGAGTTCACAATCCCATAAAGGAGCCTGCATTACCCCAGTGGCTGGGAAGGAATTCCGCACTGGCTTCCCATAGGCCTGTCCATGGAGAGAACAGGAAAAGATAATAACAGGGTAAGTAAGAGTAAACTGGAATAAAGCCAAAAGTAAGGCCTACAAATCTAGCAGAGCAATCTCAGCTCATAAATATGACCCACCAAGTAGATACTCTGAATAGACTTTTGCTTGACAGAGGCAGACTGATAAACTTGTGGTATAAAAACACCATGAAGTTTTCACAGGCAAAAGCCGTTTATTTCACAGGGAAAAGCCATTTATTTCACAGGGAAAAGCCATTTATTTTCACATCTGCTTTGCCTGCTAGAAAGTGTGGTGGAAATTTTAGCACCAATACATTAATCTGGACATCACTGTTTCAAGAGCCAGGGATCATTTGGTTTGCCAGTGTGAGCCATTTGGTCCCCACTGCATTCAGAGCCAGGAATCCAAAGACAACACTCGAGGTTTAGCCAACAAGGCAGTTTTGCTGGGGTGGTAGCTGCAAATTCAGAGGTGATAAGGGCAGGAAAAATATCCTCTGATGATGAGACAGGTTAGAACAATTGACAAGAAGAAAGAAAATATAAAGTTTGATGGGCAAAAGAAAAAGCAGGGGAGGGGAAAAAATGTAAAAAGGAGACAAAGAGAGAAAAAGAGAGGAAAACTAAAAATATAAGACTGGTGCCATTCAGAAATTCACAGCAGGATGCATAAGGGCCAAGATGTAGAAGGAGAATTAAAATGGGATATGCATGCTGGGTAGAGTCAGATGTATTTTTCCAAGACCCCTCCCAATTCTTATCCCTTGTGTGGGGGAAGAGTAATGGTAAGACACCACCAATCTCTTTATTCCCCCTCAGCATTTCCCAGAGGTGACCAGAAGCCAAACTGAACTGCACAAGCCATCAATCACTGCTCAGTGTGTGGCTCCACAGACCTGCTGCAAAACATCCACTGTGACTTCATGAACCACAAAGCACAGATAAGAGTCTAGGAGTTAAATCCTTCTGGCAGAGCACAGCACACTCGAGGTGGACTGATCCTCTATCCAAACAGCTTATCTCCAAACCATATTAATTACTGGAACACACCAGCAATTTGTATCTGCACCAGGGCTTTTTGCCAGTGCAGCTCTCCCAGTCAGTTGCCACCAAGAAAGACATGGGCCAGCAAAGCTTCCCAGCAGAGTAAATTTCAGTGCAGCTTTTAAGTTTTTTAAGCACTGAAGATGTCTTTGCAAGCAGGACCCAACCCAGTCTGCCTGTGCTCAGGGTGAGCCAGCAGGAGAGGCAGAGCTGGATAACCCTGTCAGCACTGATGTGTGGCTCATGGATCTTCAGATTCATCAGAAACACCAGCTGACCTGTGCCTCCATGTGCCTCACAGCTGTCCTAAGAGCATCCTGCTTTGGAGGAGCTCTGCAGGCTCCCTGCACATTCCACCAAGGACTGACAGTGCAACTGCTGTTTGCAGCCCTAGAGACCGCGTGTCCTCACAAACACCACCTCGGCCAGCTGTGCATTGCAGCTGGAAAATTGCCTTCAGCTGAAGGGTACATCTTCCTACAGCTGGCCCTTGAGCAGAGTAAAACCTCCAGAGCAGCTCTGGCTCCTGCATTTCTTGGCACAAGGGCGGATTGGAGGCTTGCCAAGGTTGCAAGTGGGGGAGAAAAAGTACATTTCCCACTGCCTCCCATGAGCTGTGCTGACCACCTGTAACACCCACTGCTTCTAAGGAGGCAGCTAAGAAAAGCAGGAGTGTTGCCAGTAACTTACACAGTTCATACCCCTGCTGGGCGTTCTGGGATTCCTTACACCACAAGAAGTTGAAAACCACGGCACCAGGGAGGATCATTTAAAATTATTTCATTCAAGTCAGGTTGAAGGAAGAGGATGGGGCATCTGGACTGTCTCCTGTCTGTGTTGGTGTCCATGTCCCCACTGTTGTACTTTTTCCCCAAGCTCTTCCACCTTTGGGCATCCACGCCCAGTGTCCATGAGTCCCCTGGGAGCTGCAGAGTGCAGAGCTGAGATGAGGAGAGGGAGCTCTCTCCCCTTCCCCACCTCCTCTTCCAGTGCACATCACAAAGCAGCCCCAGCAGTGGGTGAGTGCAGCCCATCCTGCTCTCATCAGCAAGTCTGATCCTCACTGGGCCTTTGTACTTCCAGGATGTCAGGTTTGCTCTGTTTATGTGCTGATAACACTACTGTGTCTCTGCAAGCAAATAAAGGTGCTGAATAGTCAGCCTGTCCAGTCACACTGGCAGAGACTTTCAGTCTAAGAGATTTCAAACAGGACATTGTTCCCCAGTGCAGGAGCTATTAAATTCCATAAATTTGTAGCTGCTTTGCTAGTACAAATTTTATCACCAAAAAAAAAAAAATCAACAAGATGCTGCATGATGTTTTCAAGTCTCTTTTTTTTATTGTCCAAAATAACTATTACTCATTCCCAGCCCTCATTAATTGCAAGTTGTGATCACCTGATGGGCAGCAGTCTGAGCCTCTTCCCCCATTCCTGACAAAACCTTATGTTCATTCCTATGTCCTGCCACTTGTCCTCATGTTTAAAAAAATTAATAGTCCATATGCTGCAACAATATAATTATTTTAAGCAACCTTCCTGACAACTGTTTGAAGGCTTCCTGTTGACTAATGGGTGGAACTGGACTGGCCCCCTTTCTTTCCAGTTGAGTAGTAATGATTTAAGCAGATTAACTGGTTAACTAAATGTCATTAACCCAGATCATGTCCTTTATAAGAATAACACTGGTTACAGGAATCAGCTAATAATGGGGTTCATCCAAAGGCAATGAGAAAACATTTTTGTCAATGTCAAAATTTGTCAATGGGCTCAAAATGAAGTTCAACATAATTTCTGCTAAAGAAGTAAATATGCTGGATGTGATCAACAAACTAAGCTTTCCTTCATTTGCAACAGAATGTGGTCAACATCCCTGAAAATATTCAAGCTCCTCTTTCTTCCTGTCCTTCAAATCATCCACCACATAGCCCCAGGTACTAAACACTGCCACTTCACCTGTGATGGCACAGGGCAGGACAGCTGCACCTCCAGTGAGACCCACCAAACACCAGCCACTGCTGAATGCTTCATCATTTCACAGCCTGGAAGAAATAAAATAATACAAAACCCTCCCAATGATCCATGAACAGCCCACCCCAATGCCCATGGTGGCGAGGCAGGAGTCCTGTGCTTTCAAGTCCAGGGTGCTCAGTTGGTGGCTGCAGAGACAGGCAAAGGTCCCTCTGTCTCTGGACCCTGATGGCAGCAGTGTGTGCAGCTCATCACCCTTGGCTGTTTGTACAGAAATAAGATCTTGGCATAAAGGATTTGCTTTTATTGTGATTCAGTTTGGGTTGGATAGATGTGCTGGGTTCAGGATGCCCAGTGGAGGACACCTGCTAATGTGTCTATTGGCATTTTGGGATTAAAACACTAAATCAAAATGAGGCCACTGGTCTGTGCATAAACAAATTTCTCATTTCTCTCTTCCAGTAACCGTGACTGTGGGAGGACAACAACACTTGCTGGGGCTTTATGACACTGCAGGGCAGGTAAAGGATTGCAAAACATTTACCATTTTCTTTCCCTATGGTTTATTTGTTACTGTCATACACTGGGGTTTGTTGTTCATAATATTTGTGGAGTTTGCTGGGGGTTTTTTCACAAATCATAACAATCAGGTTTGAGTTGTAATGATTGAACTGCTGACCTTCTCCATTTTGTTTTCATTCTATTTCAGCAGTAAAACACACAAATATATTCATCCCTAAGATTGTGTTTTGCCTAATCAAAAAAAACAAAGCTTGAGGAGGCTGTGCAACCCCCCATATATCCACCTGCTACTACAAATAAGATGCTTTGTGTAATCTGGGTTTTCTTACCTTTACCACATGGTGGCATTAAAGATACAGAGAATAATTCCTATTTTCAAGATCACAAAACTGGTATAATTCAGCATCAGTCTATCAGTCACCAGCTGTTGACTTTTTAAGTGGTAACCCAGCCAGATTTGCATCCATCCCAACACCCCAACATTCTTCTCCCAGGACAAGGGTGTCCATTACAAGAGAGTCTGTATCCCATGCTTACTTACATGTAGAATGCTTTTGCTGTTTCCACTCTCCACACTCTGATATGGTGTGATTGCACTCAAAGCTTGCAGAATAATTTCACCCCCTGGACAGGAGGAGAAATTATTATTATTTCTTGCTGCTTTGCTCTGCCAGCAGAGGGGCAGATGGAAGTACAGAAAGCAACACATTTTTTGTGGTGAGATTTCCCTCTCCTGACTCCAAATGCCAGTGAGTGACAAAATAAAGAAAGAGACATAGTCTGCACAGAAACCTTGCAAAAAATCATCTGTTGAGAGCAGAGGGAGGAGGCTCCAGGTTCCTCACAGACTGGGAATGTTGTAACCCACATCCACCAGCTCCTCCAGTCACTGCTGACACTGAAGCCAACAGGAGAGAGAGCAGATTTGGGAACTTGCTTCACTCCCTCTGGGTTCCAGCAGCCCTGGATGCAGGGCTTTGCTTTCACCAGGAAAGCACCACCTTCTTGGCTGTACTGGTTTTGGCCATGACTGACTGCCATGAAAGGCACAAACAGTGCAGAAGGAGACCCTGCTGTCTGCAAAAGGCCACTTCATGCAGAATATACTTTGCAGCACTCTGCAGAGAGATCAAAAAACCCACACCAGAACAGACTGTCACTTCCAGAAAAACCTGCACTCAGCAGAACTGGGGCTTTGATGACTTGGATTTCACTTCCTTTAGTTTCATTCTTATCATGTTTCTGTAGGCAGCATCAGTCTTAGCTGCTTTGGTGGCCCTTACAGACCACACATCTTTCCTATCTACATGGTGAAAACTGATGATTCAAAAGCCAATCCCAAAATATGACCCAAGCCCTTGCCCCACGTCCAAACCCTGTTCAGTCTTTTATTCTGTGTTCACAAACTCTGAGCTCAGAGCCTGTGCCACGATCCATCAGCCCTGCAAGCCTTTGCAAGCCAGACTGGAGTTATATTCAGTTCCCAGTCAGTTTTCACCCCGTGCCTTAATATTCCTACTTGTTTTTTAGGGCTGACAGTTCCACCTGCCACCCATTTCTGCAGCAACACCTCCTCTCATTTGTCCTCCTGAGCCAGAAGGAACACTCAGCTGTCTCTTTGACAAGCCTCACCCCTCCATCCATTCCTCATCATTTTGCCATCCCCTGCTTCAAACTAGACTAGTTCAGCACCTGCCTCCAAACCCCTTCTCTAGCTCACCAAGCTCAGGTCCCTTCCAGACCCTGCTCCAGAGGACGTGGCTCTCTAGCCAGAGCTCAGAGTGTGAATCAGCTCTTGATGACTGGATTGTCCCCGTGGAGGCTGGAGGGATGATGCTTCCCACATGCTCCAGTTATAACAACAGATCATCTGGGTTGTTTCCTCCCTCCTTCTCCTTGTGCTGTGTGGCTTTCCAAAGGCATCAGTGTGAAGTCATAGCCAGAAATAGCCCTTGACACTGCGATGCTATAAAACATATGCTAATGAAATAACAATTGAAAAATGTACTCCTGCAGCAGGACCCTCTGTCAGCCTGAAGGGAGAGCTGGCAGGGACCCCAGAGTTGAGGTATCTGGTTCTCTGTATCCCTGGCACAAATGGTCCTAGGAGGAAAAAACTGTGGTCTTTTTGCTGGGCTGGACTCAGATGCAAAATGCTTTAGCAGAGTGTACAAGAGATCAGCACAGCAACGACATAAAAACAAAACAAAAAAGCCAGCTTTGCTGCATTTTTGGGGCCTAAACACTGCTGAGCTGATGGCCAAGGTGGAGGGGAGCGGGGAGCACCAACTGATCTTGGTCCTGGCAAGTCACAGGCAAACAACTCAGCAGGGCCAGGTCTGGCACTGGCATTTCCAGGCCAAACCAGTGGCCAGGCAATGTTAACTGGGAAGCCTCCAGCCCCTGAATAGCAGGCAGCACAATGCAAGCACGAGCTGGGAAAAAAAATAAATAAAAATAAATTACTGATCAGCCACAGCTCAAGCCCACAAGGACTCAAGTCCCTTTCCAAACATGACTGTCACTTGCTACAGCACCCCTCCCTGGATGGGCCCCATACCCATGCAAATGTTCAATCCCTTTTTTGCATCATTTGTGTGGTTGACCATCTTAGAATGAGAAATCGCCCAGTAGGGCAATTATCTTTTCTAAAGGTCCATGGCAAAGTTTTATTTTATTTTATTTTTAGTTTAGTTTAGTTTAGTTCAGTTTAGTTTTCTTTATTTGTTGCAAAGCTATCAGGCCTTCTCCTGGAGAGCAGGTACACAGAAGGGGTCCTTGTCTGATGTGGCCTGGAGGATCCTGTTCATGTACAGGAGCCCAGATCAACTCTTATCCATGATATTTGTGTTTTGACCTGTCTGTGAAGAATCCCATGTGCCCTGCTGGGAGGTGAGACCTCTGCTATGAGATGCATGGCTATCCCTGCTTACAACTTATATAATGCTCTGTGCTAATAGCTCAAATCAGGAGTGCTCTTCCTGAAAAAGGATTTTCTAGGGATTCGGAAGGAACAAGGAAAATGAAATTAAAAGCATGCTCCTGGAGCTGTCACAGCCAAGCAGAGCGCTCATGGTTTTAATCTGTAGTTTTAATGGTACAGTAAGTCCCAGCCCGTCTAAATATGCACGTCTGGAATATTGAAAATGGCTATATTTAGCCAATTCCTTCCCAAACCCGCCTAGATGAGGATTCCTTGCGTCTTGCTGCCACCGCGTGGCTGGTTCAGGAGCTAAACCAAAGGCACAGAAAGAATCTTGGTCAAGCAGCCGGTATCAGCCCATGGTGGCTGTGCCACAATCAACCTCAGGTTTGATGTTCTGGCTTCAGATAATGGCCCATAATCAGGCCAGGCTTTCCTAACCCACAGCTGCACATAAAACTGTCTCTACAATGCAATTTCTCCCCTGATCCCATCACCTTGGCATCCACTTTGTCTCTATTCACCTCTGCTGGGAGCTGGCTGCCACCTCCAGAGCCTTGGATAAATCTCCTGTCACTGACTTTGCTTCTTCATGAAGTGCATCTCTGGTATACCCACAAACATCTCTGAGGGGGTTTTTTCCCTGCTATTCCTTGAATCCTCTTCAATTCCTAATCCACTTTCTTGGGAGGTGATACATCCAAACACCTCCTCCTGTAAATCCTTCTTCAGATCCACGCCTTCTATGCCACTGGAAAGACATAAATATGTCAGTTGAAAAATACTCTGGTTTTACCCCAAATACTGTGGCTGTGAGGGCTGGAGGTAGCAAATGAGAATTTATTCTTCCTGTCAAAGTGGGTTTGGGACAATAAACATCCAGTTAGACCAAACAAAACATTTTGTTTGTGTTTCAGGATGCTTTTTTAAACTTTTCTTTCCTGACACAGAGCTAAATTTGGGCTCATGCTTCCTTTCAGAATAAATAATTAAATTTTGGGGGACTTTTTTAGAAACAGTTGGTGCAAACTGGTTTTGAGTAATTCATTGGTATATTTTGGAAAGTAGTGAGTGTTGATCCAGGAGTCTGGGTCAATTTATTACTGTATAGTCAGTGAAAAAGAGACTTCAGAAAGGTGATTTGCCAAATCTCCCTTCACAATTAAGTCCCTTCAATAGCTGACCCAATTAAAGCAAGGCAGAAGTAAGGCTGCACTAAAACATCATTTATTCTGACACACACTGATACAGTCCTGCATCACTTTCTCCTGCAGGACAGGCAGCAGCTTGCATTGTTCTTGCCCCTAATGTGGGTTTTCCCTGCCTAAAGTAAATGCTCTCAAATCTGAGAAACAGCACCCAGGTGTCTTTTTTCCCCTTTTTATTAACCTTATTTCCTTTTATTAACTAGTCTGTATTGGCAAAGCAAATCACACCAGCTGAGTTTTCACACAGTTATAACCAAAAGTGACCAGACTGCAGAGACTTGAGACTTGTCCAGAATGCAGAAACTATAAACTGCAGATCTACATTGCAGTCAGGCTTGACAGCAGCATGTATTATTGTTTCCCACACTCCAACTTTGTGTTCCTTTCCCCTTTTTAATTCTGGAACCCCTAAAAAAGCCTTTGGAACAGATGTATCCTCTCTAAAAAGCATCTGTTTCATTGCACTGAAGTTTTCTAAGAGGTTTCATTGAACAGTACCCACCAGACACAGCTACAAATGCTCCCACTGTCAGAAAGAGCCAGGCTATCCCTTTCACATGGCTTGCAAAACCTCTGCTTGCTCTCAGCTTCTCAAGCCTGAAAACAGACCTAAATTCTTCCCTGAAACTCAGCTATCAAAGCCAGCTCATGACATAGCACAGCTGTGATTCAAGTGTCTGAAAATTCACTCTCTTCACCACTAGCCCATGGAGAAAACATCCCTCCTTCCACCATCCATGGCCTGTGGAAACACTAAATCACCCACAGTGAGTACCCAGATACTGCAGGGCTGGATTTGATCTGTTTTTTGATTTCAGGATGAGTGTCTTCTGCTGGCTCCCACACTGCTGTGCACTCTGCAGGACCGTTCAGTATCACCTTCTGCACCACCATCTGCACAGATAACACAAACAAGACTTGTTCACACAATCACAGGATGATTGAGCTGGAAGGGCCCTTCAAAATTATCTAATTTCACACACACAATCACCCTCCCACCAGGCATAGGGACACTTTTCACTAGACCAGGTTGCTCACAGCCCCATCCAACTTTGAACACTTCCCAGAGATGGGGCATCTTTCAGTTCTTTTTGATAAAATGCTGATAAATCAGCACCCTTGTCCTCCAAAGAGTGGTTCCCCCCTCCAGCAGCCACGTGGAACTTAGAAGTGTGAATGAGTATGAACAGTGCTGGCTCTTCATGAAACCCAACATGACACCTCCACTTGGAGTCATCCCCTCCTTGTGACACTCTTGCTCTTGTCCCCTGGCAGGAGGACTACAACCAGCTGAGACCCCTGTCCTACCCCAACACAGACGTGTTCCTGATCTGCTTCTCCGTGGTGAATCCTGCCTCCTACCACAACGTGCAGGAGGAGTGGGTGCCTGAGCTGAAAGTCTGCATGCCCAATGTGCCTTATGTCCTCATAGGAACACAGGTAAAGCCTCTCCTGAGCATCTGGAAAGGTTTCCTATTTAACTCATAGGAAATTCAGTCAGATTTTTCCAGTAGAGGGAAATTCAGGGACCAGGAAAGAAATTCAATGTGCAGGTGTCCAGACTGGCAAAGCTCATCCCATCTTTTAATTCAAATGTATATTAATGTGGCAACAAGTCATAAATACCTATAAGGAGAAAAGTTTTCATACAGGTCTCTGATGAGGAGGGAAAAAACCATCAAAGTTTGTGGCCAGAAGCTGAAGCTAAACTTCAAACTAAATTTTAAGAATGGGAGTAATCAGCCAAATGACACAGGAAGGAAGTAGCCTCCCTTCATGCTTTTGCATCGACATTACAACTGGTGACTCACCATCCTGCTTGTGTAACAGTAATTGTCAGACTGAATGATCAAACCCCTTTATTTTGGCCTTAACATCTATTAATCTGTCAATCAAATAAAAATGGCTTAAATATGGGTTTGTTACCAAGAGAGAGTGGATAGAGACTGTGAGGGTAGAGATACAACCACATGGAAAATGTCAGAGCACTGGACAGTAACCTAAGTCAAATTAGAGAAACAGATCAAATTCTGGTCAAAATCAAAGACTTCATGCCACAGGAAAGGCAAATAATTCAAACAGTCTTTGTTTTCTACACTGGAATAATCTAAAACACCCTTTTAAAAATAAAAGCATTATCCTTTGGATCACACAGTCTGAAAATGGACAGGTTTGAAATGCCAGAATACTTCCCTTTGATGTTTTCCGTGGAAACAAAGGATTTTGTTTCAAGTCAGACTGAACTGTGTCAGTCTGGCCTGTCAGGGTGGGGTTTGGGGGATGCAGTGCAGGGCTGCAGCAGCTTCCCCCACCAGAGGGGTTCTTCCATACCCATCTGAGCTGTGGCCCACCAACCCGCAAAGGAGAGCTAATTCATGGTAAACTGAAAGACAAAAGGTAGGTAAATGTGCAATTCATTTCTGAAGTATCACCTGAGTTGAGGAGTGATACAGCTGCCCTGATGTAAAGCCATGAGTATCTGCCTCAAGAATCACAGCACAGATTTTGTGTGTTTTGCCCTAGATCGACCTCCGGGATGATCCCAAAACTTTGGCGCGGCTGCTGTACATGAAGGAGAAACCACTCACCTATGAGCACGGAGTGAAGCTGGCCAAGGAGGTAACAGCTTCTTCTGGTGCCTCATGAGGCTGACTGATCACAGCTTTCCTCTGGGTTTCTTTCCTTCAAGGGTCCCCCAAGGCCCCTTGGCCCCAGACAGAGATTGGAGCCTCTGTTCAAACAGGCTGGACCCAGGCACACCTTGTGACCCCTGAACCTGCACTTCTGCTGCAGAACCAGCTGGAACATAGAATATCCTGAGTGGGAAGGGACCCAAAAGGGTCAATGAGTCCAATTCCTGCGCATGCACATGACAACCTCAAAAATCACACCATGTGTCAGAGAGAATGGCCCAAACACTTCTGATCTCTGGCAGGCGCCATGACCAAGCTCTAAGAAAAGCATGGAGGAACACAGGTGGCAAAGGGGCATCACAGCAGATTTTACTGCCTGTTATATCGTGTTTCTTGCTCAGGGTTCTGCCAGGAGATGCATGTGGCAAACCCCTCTTTGCTGTCAAGCCACCTCCTATCAAACTCCTCCCTATCCCTTACAAAAGCACAGACAACTGGATTCCCACTTATTCATTGCACTGCAGGCAGCAGAGAAGGTGCTCCCAAAGCTTCTGTGAGACTGTACATTTCTCCTGGAAAGGCAGGGGGTTAGAAGCACTCCCCAAGCCCTGGGGTGCAGGATTCTGGATCCTGGCCTTGTCCTCCTATGCTGTAGGTGCTATTACTGTCCCTGGCACTAAAATCAGAGCATCCACGAGCAGAACAAGCTGAATAAGCCACAAGGCTGCTGAATAAGCTGAGGCTGCTTTCCCAGGCTTCTGTGGGTGTTTGTGTCATGCCAGCATACCCTGGAGACTCCTATCTCAGAATGATGCTTCCCCATTCCCAGAAGCCAGCTGGAAGCCCTCTCCAGGTAGCAGCTTCCTGGGACTGGCAGAGGCAGGACACAAGAGTGACAGCTCAGGGGAGCAGAGCCCAGTGTGTGAAGGGTCCAACTCCAACCCAGCATTTCCTCAGAAGCCTCCCCAGGTGCACAGGCAGGAGGCCAAGCCCCTGGTCCAGCCCTCAAACATGGGTTCAGCCCCCCTCTCTCTGGAGGGTTGTGCAGAGAATTCCTGCAGCCTTTCACCCCCAAGTGGTGAGATACTCATGTTGATGCTGATTCCTCAGGATGGCCACATGAGCTTGTCCCTTCACCCCAGATACAGCCAAATACAAAACAGAGATATGGTCTGACCCCTTTCTAAATGTAGAAAGATGCTGAAACAGCATCACTCTGTGTCTCCCAACAGTGGATACTCACTCTCATTTTCCCTCCTCTCTTTCAGATCGGAGCCCAGTGCTATCTGGAGTGCTCAGCACTCACACAGAAAGGCCTTAAGACTGTCTTTGATGAGGCAATCATGACCATTTTCCACCCCAAGAAGAAGAAGAAGCGCTGTGCAAAGTGCCACAGGTGCTGCACCCTTGTGTGACGTCCCCTGGGAAGCAGAGCCAGCTGAGTTCAGTGAAACCAAGCAGGTTAGAAAGGCAATGAAGGTCACACACAATTGAAACGGGGAGCATGAGAAGAAAAGGGTCCTTCTTACCCAAATATAGGAGCTCTCCATGCTGTGAAACCTCCAAGCTGTATCACCCTTGGCCATCTCCTGTCTCTGTGCTTTCCTAACCCTCCAGAGCTGTTTGGCAGCCTGTTCCCAGTGCTGCAGAATACACCAACAGAAACCAGGATGCCTGCTTGGCTCCCCACCTTAGGAATAAGGTGAAGGTGGCTTGTGACAAAAAAAAAGAGCTAAAGACAGCAAAAGAAACAGGAGAAACTCCTTTTGTGGCCTTAAGTAAGAATTGATCAAAATTAGGAATTTGTAGTCCTTAGGAATTGAATCTGAATTGACTGAAAGCACATGGAGATCTGTAGAAATCTAATATGTAAGATATACACTATAGGTAAGATATACTTTAAAATTGCTTTTCTTTTCTAAGACTTGCTAGTTCAGGAGATACTTTAGTTTGTTCAAACCACATGAAAGCAAAGGTGGAGTGATTGCAGTTTATTTTCACTTAATGGTGAAACTTCACAGCATCAGGTTGTTGCTGCACCCAAGCTATCAAAATGGATCAACATTTACCTCCAGACTCAAGGAATGTTCTTACAACTAAAAAAAAAAAAATGCAAATAACTGTATTTTTACAGAAGAATGTTCAGGCTGAGCCATGTTTCCTTAAGCTGGGAAAGGAAGTACAGAGTTGTAGCATTAATGTACTGAAACAAAGAAATTCTGCCACCAAAGAATGTTGCCCTAGACATGAAATAGCAGCATGGAACAATATCTCTACCAAGTGAGAACAAGAACGAGACACATTGCCATGGCAACTGAGAATTTACCTTTACAGATCAGCTGGATTTCTACATCTCACCCAACAGCCAAGAATAGAAAAAAAAAAAAAATCAAGCCAAAGGTCATACCAACTTTAAGTGCTTTGGGGTGATCCAACTGCCTTAAAATTATCCTTTTTTTATGAAGTATTTCTGTAAAAAACCTCATCAAAGTGGAGTTGTGAACTTGTTGACTTTTTGTAGCCTCCCTCCTCCCATTCGTTTCTTCTCTCCCTGCTCCCATTTTTCCATCTCCACAGAGAGTGCTGTTCCATAGTGTGGCTGAGGTCCTCAGGAGTGGACTTTTCCACGAGTGGCAGCTGATGGGCTGCAGTCAACAGCATGGAGATGGGAAGCCCAGCCCACAGGGGAAGGGAAGCTCCTGTGACCTCCCCTTGCAGCTGGGGAAATTGTGCCTTGTGATTCAAGCCTCTCCCAGGACCCTGCAGCTTTGCACTTCACAGCACACAGACACTCAGAGGTGAACTCAAGGGTGTCTTGTTACTTGCAGCTGCCTCTGAGTACCCTGGCAGTGCCACAAATCTGTCTTGTCCTGGATTTCATTCCCCAAGCAGGAAATCCCAGCACCAGCACACAAGTTTGAAGATGTAACTCCTTGCAGAAGCTGTGTCTGTAGCCAATGTGTCCAGGAGTGCCAGGAGGGAGGAAGTGACAGCAGTAGGACAACAGCCCCAGCCAGGGGGCACAGGCCCTGCTCCCCTCTGCACCCCATCCCAGGAGACTGGCAGCCCTCTCCCCTTGGGAAGCACAATGTCCTGACTGAGAACACACCTGCCACCAGACAAGCCAGGCAGCTCCAGACCTGCTTTTGGCCAGAGTGTCTGCAGCAGGACATGGGAACAGCACCCAGGCCACATGGAAGGGACCAAGCTTGGTGCAGTGCCCAGTCCTGCATCAGGACCAGGCTCACGGATCTGAGCTCCACCCTCAGCACTAATTCAATTTCCTAAAATTGTAGGATGGTTTGAGTTGGAAGGGACCTCAAAGATCATCTAATTCCAACCCCAGTTTACCATGGACAGTGACAGAAACCAGCTCTGACACCCCAAAACATTTCCAGGTAGAAATCAACAGTTCTCTCTGACCAAAGCCATCAGACTTGAGGCAAATGCTTTGCTCTTTTTTTACCCAGTGGCTTCCACTCACCATCCCTTTCCCCTTGCACACAAACATGGATGAAAACACAGCTGTGCCATATCTGAGATAGACAAATTCCCCTCATTGCTGGTGATTTTTTGTGCATATTTTCTGTTTGGTTTTAATATGTCCCAGGCATGTACTTCAGATGGCCTGGCTACTAAAGGCCAGCTCAGAGTGAGGTGCAGGAGTCCATGCCATGCCACAGAGGTTGTGTCCATCCCCAGGCAGAGCAGTGAGTGTTCACCTCAACAGGACACTGCCTATCAGCTGAACTATAATGTGTAAAAATATATTAGAGTATGAGGAGAACTAGGCATGGATTAAATCAATTATTATTTAGGCTTACAACATGACTAGAAGTCCACTGAAACAACAACAACAACAAAAAGGCCTTGAAGAGATTTCAGGGAAATTATATCTGCACTGTGCTGCCCTTTACTTCAGTGGAAATTAATTAGGATGATTGGTTTAGCTCATGTAGGTTGCTGGAGAGTGATGTATGAGTCTCTGGTGGAAGAAGGTGAAGTCTGGTTTAGCTGAAGCACAATTCAAGGGCTCAGGTTGGAGCTGCCTGGTTTTCTTAGAGCTTCAAAAAATGTGGAAATAGAGGAAATAGAAAATCCAGAGTGACAGCTGAGCTCATCCTAACGTAACAAGCACACTGGAAAAGTGAAATGGAGCACCCTGGCCTGCAGCAGTGAATGCCACAAATAATCTTTTTTTTTTTTTTTTTTGCCTGCCACTGAGTACCAGGGGTGATTGTTAATCTTAATGGAATGGCACAGGATTGGCAGTAAAATCAAAAATCAAGCGGGAAGTTGTAGCATTAATGTAACTGCAGTGGTTTGAGGGAAATAAACTACAAAACATATGGTGAAGGAGAAGCTAAAATGCTGCTGTCCTAATGTGTTAAACTGCAGCATCCTGAGCAAATCCTTGCACAGAGGAAGCAGACAGAAAAGTGTTAATATACATACAAAAAATGCTAAGGCTAAGCAGGGGTTTCCTTGAACTTACAAAATGGAGCATGTCAAGCTTGTGAGGTGGTAAAACTTCAAGTTTTTCAAACTGATTTTGACCAAAATTTGAATTCTGGGAGCTGTAAGAGAGGAACAGTGGTTACAATCCACTGAGAAATGGCCTCTGCACTCAATTTATTTTAATTTTCCTTCCAGCAAAAATAAATGTTTTTTGAAAAGCCATGTTTAATGCAGGTCCCATAGACATTATTCCTGTGTTAGGATATGTACACACACCTGTCCCTGAAATGTGGCAATTTCTCCAGGATCTGCCCTGTTACACTATTTTTGTGGGGAGGCAGGGACAGCACAGGCCAAGAGGCTTTAGAAAGGGATTGTAGGCAGATGTAAGAAGAGTCATTGACTATCTGGCAAGTCATACCTAATGCCTTTTTTAAAAGCAGCAGATGGTGTGTGAAAGGCAGTAAAGCTTATTTTCAGAAAAACCACAACACCAGACATAGTGCAAGTGCAGGCATAAGGCCACAGATATAAACTTCAAGTTATTTTTCAAGCACCATTAGTAATAAGGAAAGAAAATCAATAAAGGACTGCCAGGTGAAAGGAGATGGGTTTACTCACTGTGAGATGAGCTAGAAATCAGATCCCAATTTCACCTTAAAAGGAACATTGTTAAGGAGAGTCATAAAGGTTAGAAACCATCCCTGGAACTTATTTGACAACGTCCCTTTAATGCAGCTGATGTCAAAGCCTTTTCTGACAGACCTGCCTTTGCTAATGGTCTGCTGTCATTTCAAAAGCACTCACAACTTACAGGAAACTTGCTGGATCCTGTAAAACTCATCTCCTTTGGCCTCTTCTGAAACCTTCCTGTTCTACCAAGAGTTCTTAACCTGAAGCTGCAGTTTCAAACAGAGTGCCCAAAGTATTTTCATGCAAACCCCTGTAAGGAGAGATTAGAGTTATTTGAGAGCGATCTCAATTCATCAGAGAGTTGTTACCACATTAAAACCACCTGCAGATGCCTCTGCCCTTCAGAGCCCTGTGAAAACACCAGGAGAGTGGGACAGGGACAGTCCTGCCACTTCCAGGATGACTTGAAGGAGGTCCCACAAAAACTCACAGTTTGTCCTGTGCCTCCCAGAGCTCTGAAACGTTGGGGAGAAGGGAGAAACAAGGCTCTAACCTCACTCAGGTCCATTCTCATTTGTTCAACTGGATATACACCCTGTGTAGGTACAGAAATCACCCCAAGTCCAGTATGACAATCAAAACAATCCTTTCAGCAGCTGACATTGATATTTGTCACCTTTTTTCTCTTTTGAAGCACTCAAAGCATTCAAAATAGACACAGAATTAAATATTGCACTGCATCTTAATATGAAATAAAGTTATTCCAAATACTTTTATTAAAGATACAGATTTTGGCAGTCCTCCTCATACTGAAGAGAATCTCTCTTCACAAGGAACTGTCTCCAAGTTGTTCATGTCTCAGTGCATCCCACTAGTACTGCTCAGGTCATGAGGGAGGTTGATTGGTGATCTGTCCTTGCAGTTTAATTACCAGAAAACCTCTGCCAGCTGCTCTAGTAGTGGTGGCCTGTGTTCTTTTGAATCCCTCCAGGAATGGTAGCCCAATCACTTCCCTGGGCAGCCTATCTCTCCCTTTAATTCATATATGAAAGTTGCCCATCTGCTTTTATACCTTGCTTAGAGCCTGTGACCTTTTCCTGTACCTTTCTTCCCCAAGTGACACAGCGAATACCTCTTCACTCACCACATGGAAACCTCATCTGGATTAAAAATAATTTGCAGTGGCATCAATCTGTCTCAGGCCAGGTTTGTCTAAAAGCACATTTGTCTTCTCCCACAAAGCAATCCATATGCTCACGTTGGCCCAAGGACCATTTGTTAAACAAAGAGGGAGAATGTAGGAATGTGGCTGCACATGCCTTTCTCCATGTATTTTCTTTTTCCCTGAGGAGGACCTGTAATGTTGTTTTATCCTACATTAAAAAGGAAAATCTGGAAATAACAGAACATTTTGTTGGTTCACAACTCTATAGGACTGGAGGAGCATCTGCTGTGACAGGAGGTGAGCGTGGAGTGACCTACGTCAGATAACTTCTAGTCACATTTGAGCTCTTTGCAAAAATGAAGACAAATTTCCACTATGACTGTTTATTTTCCTTCTTGTGAATAAAGACCATCTGAAAGCAGGAAAAAGCCTCCCACTGATTTCGGTAGTGGCTTGTGATCTCAGCTGTCTTCACCTATCAAAACAAAACAGGAACAGAAATATTTTTGCATCAAAAAGTCAGGACAAAATCACCAAGTCATGAATGCAACAGAATCACTTCTGCTTCGGGGGAGAGCTGCAAAATCAGGGCCCAGAGCCACAATTAGTCAGTTTGATCCTAAACCTTAAATTTCATTTTAAGATGTTAAAGGGGCGCCCATAACTAGAACAGCAACAATAAAAAAATCTTCAAATTCTCTTTTCTTTGTTTCAGTTAAAGCTTTCAGAAACAAGGGAACAAAAATCTGTTTTCTTGGGCAGTTCCAGGAGCCACACCATAACAGCAAAAAGAGTCAGAAGCTCATTGTAAGAGGAAAGTTAGTTCAGAAACCCAGAGTAACAAGCAAAAAATCATGTGAATTGCTGTCAGTGGGGAAAAATCTCTTCAACTTTGAAAATATGGATTCCCATCCCTTTTCAGATTGTACAGACTATAATGCAGTGTTTGGCTGCTTCTAACTATAATGGTAGGGTGGGATTTTCAAAGATGCTCTGTGTTGGCTTCATTTCAATTCTCATGAAGGCAATGGAAAATTTCAATCGGGTTTTCCACATAACTAATGTGGAAAATGTTTGAGTCTTTATGTTTCCTCCTTTTCTGACCTTTTATCTTGGCTGACCAAGCTTTGAGCACACAGATACACTGAGCCAGGTCCAAGAATCCTTTATACCTTCTTGCTGCTGGTTAAGGACTCCTGAAAGGCATTGGGGCATCCAAAGACTTTGCTGATCTCACCTTTGGAGGCTGGATCTGAAACACCTCAGTTCAACCACTACAGAGCTGAAGATGAAAGTTACATTTTATTAACAGTGTAATATTCAAGATATATGGTTATCTTTGCTTAAAGACCCTAACCTCATTGCTGTCACTTAATTTCATCTCATGCCATTCGGGACACCAGGTTTGATGTGGTTTTGGTGAAGATCAGTTTGAGCTCTCACAGATACCAGCTCTGATGAGTTTTGACTTTGATTGGAGGTTAATGAATTCAGAGTAAACAGTTGTCACCAGTCTACAGTTTCCAGATCTTCCAATACAACATTTGTTTGTATTGATAACATGCAGAAAAATTTGCCTGATGCCTGTCAAAGTAGTTTGTGGGTAAATCATATCCAGAGTGTGGCTATCATGTCAGTATTTTTCCCCTAAATAGGCAGCTGCTCTAACTGCATCACAGACCTGGCAGGCACTGAACTGCCCTGTCAGCAGGGAGCAAATGAGCCCAAACTCTCCCCAAGCTTGTAAATATTAATTCACTGATAAGCAATAAAAAAAGGTATGTGAGAAGGGAAAGCCACTGGCAAATTCTTCTTCACTCATGAGCAGAAGTGACCCAAGCCCAGGGTGCCAGGTGGGAAATGCTACAGAGGAGGACATGGTGCGGTGGCCCTGATGCCCCAAAAGACATGAAT
The DNA here is from genome assembly GCF_027477595.1 of Haemorhous mexicanus. Taxonomy (NCBI): domain Eukaryota; kingdom Metazoa; phylum Chordata; class Aves; order Passeriformes; family Fringillidae; genus Haemorhous; species Haemorhous mexicanus. Next base: position 59,574,983 of record NC_082346.1, on the reverse strand, counting down.
TGAGGCTGGTGAATGGGCTGGGAGGTGCCTCTGTGGAGTCACACCTGGGTACCTGGGGCTCAGCAGCACCTCGAGACTGGGAGGACTTCAAAGAAGGCTGCAGGGAGGAGCAGGGAGATGGAGTGTGAGGACAACTGAATCCAGTTTAATGTGTCATGATGTTGATGCACTTCTACAAATGCAAAAATTTCACTGCACAGAGATTCTCTGCTCCTCAAGAACACAAAGACAAGGACATTTCATTCCTTTCTTTTTGTGCTTACTTAATAGTAATATTTAAAATTATTCCTTAAGAAATGCTTAAAACTAACAGTTCAACAAGTTATTCTGATTGAATTTGTGAAGTAGATGTAATGACCTCAACACAAATCAGGACCTTACTCATCACCAGTCAGGTTTTAGCCAGTTAGGAGAAAGAGTCACTTTCTTGATGTGAGCAACTTAATTTTTCTCAAAAGTTGCTGTGTGCAATATTGCTGGAATATGGGATTGGTGAAACCAAAGGATGGGCACTAAAAGAGTATGTCTGACTTTTGAGTGGTATGCCTTTTTCCAAAGATTAACCAAATCTTCAGAATTCAAAGCAAAACAATTTCAAACCAAGGAAATTCCGTTTTCAAGCAAATGTGTTCTGCATAGTTTAAAAATCATGTAAACATTATTAATTTCCTATTTACAGCACATAATTCTGTACTCTTTTGTTTATCATCTTTTAAACATGTAATTACTGTATATTGTAATGCACAATAATATCATTTATTGTACATAGTTTATTTTAACAAAATAAATGCGTTTCAAAGTATTTTGACAGCATCCTTTTGGGGAGGTGTGCTGCTGTGCTTATTTTCCCAGATGCTAATCACATGCACCTTGCAGGACTTTTCAGGTAGAAAAAACACCTACCAACATATTGGCAAGGAAGATGATGAGCTGTGCACCCTGTGGTCCAGCAGCCAGGGCAGGTAGTGTCAGGAGGGAAAGTGAAAGGCTTATGGTGATGAAGAATTTATATGAGGAAAGACAGCCCTGATGGTCTGGAAATAAGAATATGACTGGCTCCAGTCTTCCAGGGATTCAGTGCAGAGATGTGGATCTTGTTTTTTTTAAAAATAACAAAATAAATTACCAAAAATTTTTAAAAGTGCCTTCGTTGCCCAGCTGTTCATTAAAATTCGTTTCAAGACCAGAAGCAATCTCATTGACTAGCTGGTCTGGTCTTCAGGTTAAGCCTAGAAATCCCAGCATTCCTGAACAACATCCCTCATCTTGGTTGGACCAAAGCAAGTTTTACCAGAGGAAGGCTCTTTTCATGTTCCTGCAGCTTGTGAACCTCAGCAGGTTTAACTAGCCCTGCCTGCAGCACTTGCAGAGAAAAGACAAAGCATATCAAGGTTTATTCCTAATAAAGAGGAACTGCAGCCCAAATCCCTGGCTGCTATAAATGGATACATCCTCAGAGGAGCCAGGACAATCCAAGAGCATACAGCCTGGAATATATTTTATTCACCTTCCCCAGAGGAAGGTGGCATTACTCACCAGACTTTCCATGGTCTGATTTTATCTGGGAAGAAGTGGCACGGAGGACCCACATGTCTGGGGTTAACTGCAATGTGCCAAAGGAATCCCCCAGAGCAGAAAATTCCTAAATTGCTGCCAGATGAGGCTGTGTGGATGTAGCCAAGGGAAGGATGGAGCCATGCAGCCCTGATGCTTCCACATTTCCCTGAATACCCATGGCTGGCTACACTCCCCAGCAGGATTTTGAGTGAGACAGGCTTTGCTCTGTGCCTGGGTGCTGGTTCCAGTGTTTTCATGTGACTACAATGAGAGCAGGAGGCAGCAGCTTTTCCCATCTCCCAAAGAGAAATCCAGTCAGTGTAGGGAACACCCATCCAGGGAGGCATCCTGCCCTCCCTCTCATGGCAACTCAGCTCTGTATGGGGTAAATACACGGATTTCTGGCATGGTCATCGGGGCTGGGCACACCAGCTGCAGGGGAGCTGAGAGTGGACTGCTGTGAATGTCATGGAACAGGAGGGCATTTTGACAAATCAAAGCACTGCACAGCAGTGACCACTGCTGTTCAGGTTCAATGAGCTACAATAAACCTATTCATGTCTACAATAAACCTATTAATTTCTATTTATCCTGAAGGCACTGAGTGCACTGCAGGATACAGATGTGACTGGGCACAAGGGGCCTCACAGCCCATATACTGCAGAACCCACTGTAGAGAGGAAAAAATCATCTGCAGCATCATTCACAGTGTCCAAAAGGGAAACTGAGGCACAAAGAAATCCACTGCTTTTCATGGGACAGAGAATGCCTGACGTGTCACTGCCCTTTGTGACAAACACTCCTTGCCAAAGACAGACAAGCTGTTCAACTGCTTTGGGCAGGTTGGGTGGTGACATCTAAATCAATGGCTTTTAAAGAGCATTAAAATGCTCCCAAGGAGGGGACATTTGTCTGGGAAGAAGCTTCTCATGCTCTGAAATGTGTGGGCTGTGTTGGCTGCTTCCAAATTCTGGGCAGGACGTTCCACCCCAGCTGCAGCATTAAGGATGTGAAAACTAAAGACCTGGTCACAGGTTGTGACAGGACAAGGAGTAATGGTTTTAAACAAAAAGAGGGCTGATTTATACAAGAAGCTTTTTACAGTGAGGATGGTGAAACACTGGCTAGAGAAGTGGGGGATGTCCCATCCCTGGAAACATTGCAGGTGAGGTAGGACAGGGCTCTGAGGAATCTGGTCTAGTGGAAGAACATTCCTGCTCTTTGCAGACAGGCTGGACTAGAAACAACTCGAACTATTCTGTAATTTTACGTATTAAAAATTATATGAATTTAACAGAATTAAGACCTACTCATGTAATGACTTCTGGGGGAAAAGTTCCACATTTGCAATCTGGTGTTGATTGGACTTCTGTCACTCAGGGCAGATTTACAGCATCTCTTTTGCTCTCCTCCTTGAAAGATCATCTCATTTTGCTGACTTGGTTTCAGTCAGTACATCCTTCCCACCTCCCCCTTCTGTTCCCCAGGCTGGCTGCCTCAGTCAAAACCCTTTTCCCACCCTGCAGTGTTTTGCTCTGATCACTTGCTGAGGTTTCTACTGTCTCACCGTGTCCGAGTACAGCCCTGATTTCCTGCTGGCTGCAAAGGAAGGAAGTTTGCCACTTTCTAACTCTGCCTCTAATCCTGAGACTGAAGCACAGCCAGACTCCATCAGAGAAATTCAGTGAAGGAAATGACTTCACACCGAGGAGATGTTTTGCAGGTGTTCACAGCTCTGGTAAAGAGTTTGCAGGAGCTTATAGATATTCTATGTGAGAAATCTCTACACAGAGAAAAGGAGGGACACATTGCTTGAAATTGCTTTCATGCTACAGTTTTGGGGTTTATTAAGGACACAAAACAATTTGCAGGTTTCCCATACTAACTGTAATGCCAATTGACAGTATCAGAGGGATTGTGAGGTGCAATTTGAAACAAAACATGAGGACTTTTTAAAGGGTAGTTAAACTCTCCATCAGCAAAAAAACCTGCTCCTGATGCTGTTGGACATAGTAGTCTCTATTCAGAACTACAGAAGGTAGGGTGATCTTCCTACTCAGTCATAGTACAGATTTTACAGATTAAAAAAAATTATATCAACCAATAAATTACTGTCTGAGTGTGGATAGGACACCTGGGGTAGTTTCAAGCATGCATCCCTGTAAATGAAGGTGACTGCTTTCAGGAGACAAGGCACTGAGTGGGGGGAGACAGGTGCAGGTATTACTCTGAGCAGCAATTCTCTCCTAATGGCTATCTGAGAAGGTGTCTTTGTTTTGTGAGCTCCTTTGGGCCTCTCCCACTTGGCAAATCTTCCTTCGTTCACTTTATTTCCCATTTTGCCCAGGGGAGAAATGAGGGATGAATGTGTGTCCTCCTGCAGGTGGGAACCAGGTAACAAAGGCACTTGTGTGGCTGTGGTCACAGGGGGCTCTTGTGGCAGCTCCCAGGTGTCCCCCTCGTTTGTAAAGAGTGGATCTGAGGAGGTGCAAACTGTCCTATGTGCTGGACTTTTCTCACCCACCATTACTGGACACTGCACAGCTTTCCTGCACACACATCTGGCGGTCCCCCAGCTCTGTGTGCACCCTCAGAGGAGCAGGTTTCAGGGAGCTGTGGGAACACCCTTCCTTAGCTCCCTCTTTCCCACCACCTCAGCCAGGGGCTCACTGAAACCAAACCAAGATCGTTGCGTTTTGGCTTGGCCCCTCTGACTCTGGAAATTGTCAGGAGAGATGCCTTGGGCTCTGCAGAGTCTCACCATGTGAAGCCATTTCCCCTCCAATCCCTGGACAAAAGCAGATGGTTCTGCACATAATGTGTATCTATCTTTTTTTTCTTATTTTCAGGAACTGTCCCTTGTGAGGTAAGTTTTTTGGGTTTTTTTCAACAAAATAGTTCCAATAAAGCAAAGCACTGAAATACATGCTCAGCTGTAAAAGTCCACTGATATTAAGCAAAACACTTAATCACGAGCTTAAGTCCTTGGCTGAGTCAGAGCTGAGTATGCATTCTCCCTAATTTCAAGGTAGTGATCTGAATACTTATTTCCATTTCATTGGCCTTGAGACCTTTTTCTTTGACTGTTATTCCTGAATGACTGCAGGGTAAGATTAACTAATGGGGCTGGGAGGGGGAGGTGGTGGAAGTGTTGGTAACTGCATTTATGTTACTGGGAAGAAACTAAACCCCAGATGAATCAGGCTGTTGTGGAGGAGGCAATGCCTTTGTGGGGTGTTTCCACACCCCAGTGGCTGCTCAGTCCATGTGCACTTTGTGCAGGGAGAAGGGTCACACAGAGTGAAAAGCTGATGAGGAGGAAAGGAAACTGCAACATTTCTTTTTACCATGGGATTTGCTATTGTAAGGCTGTGGGTTTCTACAGCAATAATGCTTTGAGCAGCATGAGGAGAGGGGATTAAGCCCCATCTGCCCAGAGAAGTCAGTGAGCAGCAGCATTACAAGGAGAGATCAAATTCTGGGCTGATTTATACCTTCCAGAATGCTGGAGGTACCAAGGCTATGAAGCTGGGGGAGAATTTGACCCCTCCTTGCCTAAGCTGGGACGGAGGTCAGTAGGTCTCACACTCGGTGGTGGCAGTGGAGCAGATGTCACAGTCACAGCGGATGGCCACCGGGTAGGTGTAGAAGGGGTCCACGTCAGGGGCACACCTGGGCAGCTTCACCGTCACCATCCTGGTCTCGTTGTAGGTGCAGATCCGGTGGTGGGACTCGATGTAAGGAGGCTCCAGGATTGGTTTCTGGAGGGGAGAAATGGTGGCCTCAGGCAAGATGTGCAAGACCAACATCTGGAGCCCCAGTTTCCTCCAGGGGATTTTGTGTGAATAGAGGAGCTACTGGATCAGGTGGAAGGGGCCGTGGAAATAAATTTTAGGCTACATCCTTCAACGCTTGCCTCTTGGAGTCCTGCCATGGAGGGGAGTGGGTGCATGTATGTGTTTCAGTTTGCTTAAAGCATAAACTACCAATTAAAACCTGCTTGAAGGAAGACAAAAGATTACCCCAAAAGTTGTTTTTTAGCAGAGTATGAGTGTTTCGACCAAATGCTACCAAGAGCAGCTGCTTTCTTCCAAGAGCATTGATTTTCCATTAAACACATTCTGCTGGAAACCCTTCATGTGCACAAGCTGCCTAAGAGCAGGGGTACATCCAGGTGCCAAGGGCTGGGGTTTTTTCTCAGCCAGACCAGTCTTCCCTGTCAGGCTGCACTTCCCACAAATCCTAATGGCTGTACACTGTGGGGATAGCTCTCAACACAGAAGCCAGCAGAGAAGTCTTCAATTCCTCTGGAGTAAATCAGCTTGGCCAGAGACCTCAGCCATCAGATGATGGAAGCCTGAAGGCCTTGAAACCCACCCTGCCATTTGGTATCACAGTGATGTTGGTTATGCTGAAAAATCAGTTTCTCCTTAACAGGGGCACCCATTTTCCAAAGACTCCAGGATGGGCAGGACACACAAGAATGGGAGCCCACTGCCTAATGTCTCTCAGCCAGGAGACATTTTAATTTCTTTGCCTCTGCGCTGTGCAAAGAGCCCTCCCTGGGAACCAAAAAAGTGGGAGAGAACAAATACAACATTTCAGCAAGAAGATGTGCAGAAACCTTCCCTCTTACAAAGGCCCATCCAAACACATTGTGGTGCCTTCTGGAAACTGTTGAATCCACAGCCTGGTGCATCCAGCTGAGCTACACCCCAGGGGTACTGCAGTACAGCAGGAGAGGCTGAAAGGTCTGAGCTTGGGAGTAGGGGGAAGCAGGGGTCGAGAGATCCCTCACAGGGACCTTATCCCAGCATGGAATCTGCCACTGGTGGCCTTTCCCCTCATCCCACCAAGTCATGAAGAAGGGGAGTCAAGAGATCCCTCACAGGGACCTTATCCCAGCATGGAATCTGCCACTGGTGGCCTTTCCTCTCATCCCACCAAGTCATGAAGAAGGGGAGTCAAGAGATCCCTCACAGGGACCTTATCCCAGCATGGAATCTGCCACTGGTGGCCTTTCCTCTCATCCCACCAAGTCATGAAGAAGGGGAGTCAGGGTTGGCAAACAGACCCCGCTCCTCCTCTGGTCACTTATGTAGAGTCCTTGTCTTCACGTGGACAAAATCCCTCTGAGGTTTTCTGAATAAACTAAACTGGGATTGGCCCCTTGAGCTTTCCAGTTGCTGAATGGCAGACAGTCAGAAACTTGTTCTCTGACCTGCGTGTGGATGTACTTATGTTCCTTCTTTCTCCCTCTCTACACCCCTAAAACTTAAGCACTTTGTATTTATTCAGGGCTGTGACTTAAAATGGGACCAAATTAGAAACAGACATTATCTTTGGGATCTGCATTTTGGAACAAAATATATTACCCATTAATTGGTAGCTCCATCCTAATCTCCAAGGAATACTTTTTTTTCAAGCTAAGTAATAAAGTCCCCCTCTCCTTAAGTGTTCAAGCTGTAAGAGGCTTTCAGACTGCGTAGTAAGAGCATTACATAAGGGCTTCATTAATATCATCACATGGCTTCCATTGCCCTGTGGGCCAGTGGCAGGAGGGAGGGGACAGCCCACAACAAACGCTGACAGCGCAGCCAGGCGGCCATGGGCACTGGGTGTCATGAGAGGGCTTTTCTGGGGGGCAGACACCAGCCAGGGGTGTCCCTGTGGCACAGCCTCACCTCCCAGGTCTCGCAGCGTCCCCAGCAGGCGTCCGTGGTGACCCGGAGCCCGCGGCAGCCGGGTTTCCTGGCCAGGAAGGTGAATTCCCTCACGGCGCAGCCCACGAACGTCCGCAGGTCCAGGCCCGAGGCCGCGGCGGCGGCGGCGCGGCCGGGCAGCAGCAGGACGAGCAGAGCTCCGGGGATCAGCCAGGGCAGCTTCATGCTGAGGGCAGAGGGGAGAGGAGGGCAGGGTTGGGAGAGCCAGCACAGCCCAGCAGGGCCGCTGCAAGAAGTGCAAGTGGATGGGCTCAGCTGAAGCAGGGGAAGCCCTTCCTCCCTTCAAACCTCATCCTCAGTCAGCCTGGGAGAAGATGGGCAGGTGGAGGAATGAGGGGTCACTACTCCCAGAAGTGGAAAAGCTCAGTAAAAAGGTTTGTCACAGAATGCAGCAGGGTGAAGGCTTTCCCTGCAGAGCAGTGGGAGTTTGCCTGGAAGACATAAATCACCAGCCCATGCTTCAGCCCCACTGAAATCTCCACATTGCAGATTTGTTTTGCAGCATATGCTTTTCTACCACCCTGCTTGGGCTGTCCTGAGCTCATAAAAAGCCAAGAGCTGCACAGATGGGAGCCAAGTATCCCTTGAATTTGTGCTATAATCTCAGCATCTCCCAGAAGCATTACTGGAGAGTAATTGAGTAAAAATAAAGGAAAATAAAAATACTGGAGTATTACCAGTGCCCAGTGCAGTGGACTGGTGCCATTCCTCTCGCAGGGCTGCAGCCAGAGGGGCTGGCTGTCCCTTCAGCACAGCTCACACCCAGCCCAGGCTGCCAAGCCAGTGATCAGAGCTGGGCAGATGGGGGACATGGCCGAGGTTCAGGAACCCTGAACTCCTCACACCTGAGCAGCCCAGTGCTCACCAAACCCTCTGGTACTTGTTGACCTTCTGTCTCAGCAAAGAAAGTGAGCAACCTCTCTGGAACAGCTCTTCTGTCAAAAAAAGAGAGCTGGGAAGTACTCTGAGCCACAAAGTCCATTCTACAATTCACATACTATCACTGCATTTAAATACATCTATCTTAGAAACCCCAGATTTGACAGTGAATTTTGAGAAAGTCATGTACGTCATGGGGCATGGACTGGTGTGTGCTGGCATCTGTCCTCAGCTGGACAGACCAAAATTAAGTGAGCTGGGACTGCCATTTGCCTGGCTGATGGTTGAGTCTCTAGGCTCCTCTTAAACAAAATGATTTAAACTTCCTAAATCAGAGCTTCTGATCAGCACATGATGTTTGCATCATATATGTCACCAGGTATACACTAGAGTCTTACATGTGATTAAAGAGTATGATTATAAATAGCCTTCAACAGGGTAAAAAAATGCTAAAACTCCTTATTTTAAAAAAAAAAATGTATAGCAAAATAGACAAACTTCAGAGCAAATCAAACATTTATCCTTTGCCACTTTAGCAAATCCTGCTGCTTTATTCATGAGCCAGAGCCATGACAGGGAGCAAACACAGACATGCACTCACCTAACTTGTTGGAGTCAGAATTTCTTTTGCAGTTTTAAATTGCAGATGGTGTTTCAGGATGTCAGAGTGAGCAGCAGGAGACCTGTGCTGCAATCTCTGTCAGCTTTGTGACCAGTAGGTCTCCCCAGCAGCTGCTACTGGGATGTCTAATTGCTCAAATTTATAGAAAGGGTCTTGTCAATCAAGGCAGATCCTTACTTGTACCACCCAAGGCATCAAAGCCATTGACTGTAAAGCAAGACTCCATTTTCCAGCTGTGATTAGCTTCAAGGGACTTATTGTTTTTGCAAGTTATTGTTTCATAATCTGATCAAAAAAGGAGTATCTCGGTGAGTGAAATTATGAGCAGGCACTGGGGCAAAATGGATCTTCTTTTCCATAATGGAATGTCAACACCTTTGTGAAGGAATTGGAAGCTGGCTCTGAAATTATCATTACCCCTCTAATTTACAATCCCTAAATAAATATCCTCAAGGGAGACTTCTCAGATGCTTGTACAAAAAATTGCCTGGATTTTTGTCAGCTGCAGAAGATCTTTTTTTACTTGACTTCTTTGTACAAGCAAGGGCAAGGGATGGGGGGAGGAGGTGTGAGCTTACAGGGAAAGTGTTCTTCTCTTGGTGAGCTAGGCAGCTGAAACACAGGTAAGTTCCACTGTGAAAGGAAATTTAGAAATCATTGTCCTCTGCCTTCACTGTGCAAACCCAATTCTCAGCTGTCCACAGGACAGGGAGCAGCTGAGGAAGTTGGTTCTGTGAAAAACTTGCTGGTCAGTGAGTTCATAAAAGATGAGCGGGAGAAAGAAGTGCAGCCATAAGCTCACACAGTGGCCTGGAAAAAGTCACCTCCCTTCCTTTCCACCATGAATGGACAGTGACTCCCAGCTCCGGGACCCAGAACAATCCAGAAAAGACAGGGCAAGTGTCAGGGATTATGGACCCCACAGGATGATGCTGTGTTTTAGAGGGAACAAAATAAGTAGAGAGCAAAAAAAGAGTAGAGGAAAAAACCACAACAACCAAGCAAAACAGTATCTGTTGATGTCCAGAACATGCATCTTATCAAATATGAATCAGTGATAACTATGAGCTTGTTAATTTACTTTACAAATATCCCATACATACTTCTGATGGATTGCATTCAGGCTTTCTGTAGTATGAGCTCTAGAAAACACAAACTGCCATTGAGGAAATGAGATATTGAATCGTTCAGGACCAAACAAGGTACACCACAAGGGTGCTCTCCCTTTTTCAGGGTAAATAACCCATGGCTCAAGGTCCTTGTTTCACTGCCAGGGTCAGCAGCCCACATTTGGTGCAGCAGCAGAGCTCCCACTTGTTCTCAGAGCCCTGGGAACCCCAGAGCACTTGCTGAGTTTCATTATTCAGCTTGGAGCAGCCACACAAGCTGGAATGTAAAAGGCTGGTTATTTACTCTCAAGGTCTACCTTTTCTGTCTAAATTAGGAAACAGTGATTGGAACAAGTGAAAGAGGGAAGGGACTGTTTGAAAAACAGAAAAGCAGCAGGCATTTAGTGCTATTGCCATCATGACATGGGAAACAACTGTTTCAAATAATTCACTTTACAGACACCAAAGTAATAAAAAAAAAGAAGGAACAGAATTTTAAATTAAAATTTTAAAAAGTTAGGAGGGAGGGATTATTTAAACTCTATCCAAATATTCGCCCTCATAATTGTACCAAATCTCACTGGCAGTAAATGACTCCAGATTCAAGTGAAGGGTGATCAGGTGAGATTTTGGAGGTGGGATGTTGAATGAAGGGGTTATAAATGTCTCCATCAGATCACCAGACAATGTCCCAGACACCTTTTTCCACCACTGAAACCAACAGGGAAAGCAGGAAGTTCAAAGACAAATCACAAGTCAAGAGGATCAGCCCAAGTCCTGTCACTGATCTAAAATGATCACTTTCCACTAAAATAACCCTAAAACTACTTTTCTGTAATTTTCACTGACCAAAAATAAAGCTAGAAAATAAACTTCTAAAGCTTTTCCAAAAATATGCAGTTTAAAAGTTCCTGACTTATGGGGAAAGCATGTAAAAGTAAAAATACTGAGCTTAAGTCCTCTTTATTTGATTCTGGAAATGTACCAGCAAAAATGAGCCCAAGATTAGAGACAGGTACAGGAAATACGTGCCAGATGGCAGATGAACCAGCTTTGACAGATCCCTCTTCTTCTATGGATTAAAAAACCAGGTGCTGGAGTTTTTGTGTAATTCAGCTTGGTTTCAGTGACTCCAGCTAAGATCCTGTTCTGTCATCTCCATTTGTACAGAATGGCCTCTTAGAGTGGAACAAAAGAGAAATTGCAGACTCTCACTTATTCTGTCTCTAGAAAATCCTGTCTGTTTGTGGGACAGACACCAGTTCCTGAAGGATTTGTGTTGTGTTGTGTGAAAAGCCTAAGTGCTGACTTTTTCCCATGCAGAGTTTTTGCTGTCTTACTGTTCTGTGAGTTTATCTCATTTAAGTTAATCAATAAATATACCAGTAGGATTTCAAGTTGGGTTGATCATGAGAAAGGAGCTGAAATGAGCTATTTAATGAGACTGACCAAGGGAAATACCAATGCTGAGTGGCTGCACACAGTAAGCACTGCACAGAGCCATGTAGGCTGTGGCAGGCCAAAAGAACCTGGGGACCATTCAGGCAAGAGAAGTCAGTGACTGGACAGGAGATATTTAATGCACTGCACACAGCAAGGGTTTGGAAAAGTGGGTGTTAGTTCAAAAGCACCACAGAAGGAGAAATGGGTGAGGAATCAAGGTGGTGTGGGATGGCTGGCCAAGTTCACAGGAGGTGGCACCCAAGAGAGGTTAGTGTTCAGTTTAGAACAGAGTCATAAAACTATCAGGTAGGATACATAGCTATAAATGTTAGATGTAATTTGATGAACTCATGGGAAAAAAATAGCACTAGAATAACTTTTCCCTATACAAGTTAACATCAGATTTTATGTCAATAGGTTGTTTAACCTTTGCTGGTAGTTTTGAAAAAATATAACCTTTATGTCCTGAAAACAGCATTTCAAACAAGTGCATTAAGATTATTTGATCCATCCCCACAGCTGCTGTGTGTTTGTCTTGGAGAGTGACTTTCTGTCATTTTCTGCATTCTGAAAGAAGGCAAAGAGTTGGTTTGTGAAGGGACAGACAAAGCAGGTTTAACCTTGAGAGGGCATAGATGATCTGTAAATGAAAATCAAAGGCAGCAAGTAAAGCTCCTTGAAAGGCTTTGATGGAAACAGTGCCAAGTGCAAGCACAGGGAGCAAAATGCAGCCATCAGGAAATGTGTTCCTGGGCAGGAATGAGATAAATGTGGGCTCTCCCTGCTAACAATGGGACACCAGTCCCCACTGAAGGTCTCGGGCACACAAAGCCACTTCTGCTTTAAAAGACTTTCTGCTCATTTTGCTTCCTGAGCTTAACACAACACAAGCTGGCACCGGCTGAATGAGCATTAGGGGGACAAGAATGCAGTCAGGAAAGAGGATTTCTTGAGGCTGCTATGGCAGTAAATCACACTACACTCAGTACTCGGGGGAATGAGCCCTCTTACAGAGGAGATAAACACTTCTTGCAGCTTGTGGGGGTACCTGTGTTAGGAAAGGCAGAACAGCCCAATGAGCACACCTGTAAAATCCAGCCTGCAGATCTGAAATGCTGGGGAAAAGCTCTGTGCTGACTGCAGCAGAATCCCAGCTGTTTCAGCACAGACACTGCCTCAGCAGCACGGCTGTTATAAGGAATCTGTCAGACACTATTCTTCTCTTCCTTTTCCATCAGACTTGGAAAATGAAGTCCAAGGGTGAAGCTTAACAGTAACAAAAAACACTAATCCACAGTTTGCTGGAGGCACATCTATCCCAGAGAGATAACACTCTTCTGCTAAAAAAGGCCTGTAGCTATGATGGATTTAATCCAGAAGAGGACTAATGAAGGTCCTACAGACACTAGAAGAGCTGAAGCTTCTAAAATTTGGTAGTTTCCAAGTCTGATGGAAAAGGAAGAGAAGAATAGTGTCTGACAGATTCCTTATAACATCTCTAATATACAGGTATTGCACCCTAAACAAGGTAATTCCAATAAAGATAAATCCATAGCAGAACTGCAAGTTCACTTCACAACCTGATCATAACCTGATTTGATACTATATGGACAAAAACCTGATTTGTTACTATGTGGACAAAGCATATAGTTTAAACACATTTACTAACATTCCTTTTTTGTATGTTTATATACAGGCTACTTCAGAAAAGCTAGTTTCTGAAACCTTAAACTTTGAGCAAAATGATTTGCAAGAAGAAATCAGAAGGAAAAATGTAAAGGCAAAAAAGGAAGTAAAGACTCTCCATTGTCTAGAAAATAACAAGTTCAAACAAAATTCATCCTGACCCACTGGCAAAGGATAGCAAAATTTAAAATAAAATATGTTAAAATAAAAAATTTAAAATAAAAGACCAGACCAGTTTGTGTGCTATCTGTCCCAGTCTAACTAGTGCAAATATTGATTCCAGAGTCCTACTCTACTGTGGCTGTAAGTTACATGTTGCAAAGATTAACAGCTGCTGAAGACACATTTCTGAAGCATTGACTGGCAGGAAGAATTTACCTGCAACAGGGGCATTCCTGGGGAGTTCCCTGAAGGTTCAGGGGTTGTGATATATACAGTGGTGAGGGGACAAACACAAACCCACATATCCAGAATGGATGAGGAGGAGAGTAAAGGTACAGAACTGAGCCCAGGCTGTGGAACTCCTTTGTCATGGTCCTTAGGAAAGTAAGGAGACTCATTTCTTAAGGCTGCTCTGGAAAAGGTGTATTTGTCAAGCATAGCTCCTGATAGTAAGCAATCAAACACCACCACACTGTTGGTAACATCCTTCTCCATTTCCTCAGGTACTTTGGAAGTGTGTGCACCCTCACATTGTCCTCAAACAAGGCCACATTTTCTTTCCTACCAAACTGTCCCTTCAAGGTGATGATGCTGATCATATTCAGTCTAGGATCTAGATTCAAGAATTCAAATCCAATGGAATTGGCTGAATATTGATGGGAGAGAGAACTGAGCTCTCTAATTGTACACCAGGGAATTGTCTGGAGATTTGATCTGAGTTCATTACAGTGTGGAAAAGATTTTTCCAATAAATATAGAAACTTTATGTTGCTGACAATAACCACTTTAGCTCAAGTACCTTCTGCACTCCATAGCTTTCCTTTAATAGTCTTTTTAGAAAAGACATTTTAGTCTTTTAGGACAGAATAATAAGCAATGACACGGCTGCTCTGGGCTCAGAATTTGAAGATGAAGCTTCTTAATCAAAACTACAGAAGTTCAAAGATCCATTACCTTAATTCAATAATTTCCCTACTGTTCATGGCCAGTGCACTGGAGAACAGACACCTTGTGTGACTCACATCACTACTAGTGCTTCCTTTTAACATTGCCTTCGTGATGAGTGAAGTTTGCAAATTAGACAAAGCTGGAAATGACGATTCCTGAAACAAAGCTACTGTCTCTTCCTGTGAATCCTGTCAGAATAAACTCATAGAACCATTGAACTAATCCAAATCCAGCCAGGGAAACAAACAGGATGAGAGTCCCAAACCCCAGAGAGGCATTTGGCCAAGTCAAACCTCGGCACTGCACAAACCCAGACAGTAACAGGCAAGAAGTGTCAGAAGCAGATAGAACCAAATCTTCCAGCCTGAAGTCTTTTTATCCTCTGGGGAAATGTGGATCTCAGACAACACTTTGGGTCCTCAGACTTTTTCCAGTGTCAGTTCTTCACACTATTCCCACTGATTTTAACAATTTCCTTGTGGTTGCAGATTCACCCCATGTCATGGGACCAGCAGGGCTCACAGAGGCCAGGAAGAAAAATATGTTCCAGCAGACCAAAAACAAACCCCACCACCATACAGAGACAGCTGAGGTACCAGAGGCTGCCCAGGTTTCTCTTGTCTGTCTGGAGACACCAACTTATCAGCAGCTGAAGAATTACCAGGGGAGGAAGATAAGAAGAGTGAGAGATAACAAAGATCCATCTTTCACCTCTGAGCATCACTGCCACAGGCACATCACACTGTGACTGTCTCATCACTCTCTCAGGGAAGACTTTCTTCCTAATGAGCATCATTCATTATAGTTTACAGCTTATTTACAAATTCTGACATCACAGTAGTAACGATTTCACCTGAGCTGAAAGTTCAGGTCAGAGCCTGCACTCTCCTGCATATGGATTAATCAATAGAGATTAACTGAAAAAAAGTACCACAAATTCAATTTTATGGTGCTAATGCTACACACCTCTGCCTTTCTTCAAGCATGCCTTTTATTCTGCAGTCTTTGTAATCTATGTCTACTTTAATTAGATCAGACAGATAAATCCTGATAAAAACAAAACACTTTTGTCATTTAAAGACATTTTCAAACCAGACATTAATTTATAAAGATTGGACAGTCTAACAAGACAAGTTTCATGTTTCTCAGAGCTTCATACAGTATTTGACTCTGACAATGTCAGCTATATCCTCTGGAGTTCAAAGGTCAAATATGTAAATCATGGCTAAGTATAATTTCTTGCTTTGCTTGCAGCTGGCATGTGGCAAATGGATGTTGAAATCCAGCTGCTTAAATCCTCAATCATTCATTTAGGTTTTAACCCAGCAGTAAACAACTAAAAGGTATGTTTGCAGAGGTGTGTGCCAAACTGTACCCCAGGGATTCCCACTCGACTCAAAGTACTGAAAGACTCTGAACTTCTTGGACATGTAAAGAATACAACATACAGATGTTGCTTTATAAGGAAAATGCATTACAAGTGACTCACAGATTAAGCTGAAATGATAATAAAATGCTGGGTTTGACTCAAAACGTAAGGCTAGAAAATTAAATTTAAGTTTTGCCTCTTTAATTAGCATCGAGGATCAGGTGTCCTGCAGGCTCCAGTTTCTGGACATTTTGTAAAGCATCACCCAAGAGCAACAAGCACTGTAGGTTAAATTTACCAGGGTTAGCAATGGCCAAATCTCCACTGACACTGAAAGGGGAAAACTGCTGGGCTGTGCTTCCTTTAGAAAACCCTCCTCACAGAGGCTAAGAATGCCAAGAAGACACAGAACAAACTCCAGAGCCACAGCCCAACATTTACTGATCTTCTTGCTTGGGTGGCATTCCCTGCACAGAGTGGAGAGCCCTGGTGGAACTATAATGTGTCTCTAAAGAGACTGGTATCAGTGGCAGCTTCTGGACATCACAGTTGCACAGCCTTTTTCAACTGAGAAATTGCCTTATTTTTTTAATCCAAGGAGCCAGAATGTTGACAGATAGATTAAAATTATCTAATCTGCTCTCTTCCCCCATTTAAGTCGTTTGAGTGCATGCACAGGACCGTGTCCAGGCAAAGGTTTTCCAAACCTTCTAATTAATATATAAGGAACAGTGGCTGCAGGCTGAGCATCACAGATTTTGCCTCACCCAAGAGGAACTCTGGAATAAAAAGGATTCTCCATGTCACAGGAAAGTGGGAACTTCAAACCATGGTCCAAGGATGGATCCCTGCTATAAGTGTGGTCTTCTTGACATCATTGTCAAGGGGTTTTTAATCACCAAAGCCATTAGACACTGAATTTTCTTACATTTTTTTAAAAGGCTCAGGGCATTTCATACAGACATGGTCTTATTCAGAATCTCTCCTCTACCAAACCTGTTTGGCACATGAAAATAGGAAATTACTGGAGGCACTAAATACAGCTCCCCACTCCTTCTGTTGCCTTCTCCTCAGCACCTGAAGAGAAGGACAACAACCTCTCTAAACCTCACACAGAAGTCAACCTAAAACAGTCACATACAAGGACAGGTAAAAACACAGAATCATTAAGGATGGAAAATACTATTAAGATCACTGAACCCAACTGTTAATCCAGCACTGCCAAGCCCACACTAAACCATGTCCCCACCTGCCACATCTGCAAATCTTTTAAATATCTCCAGGAATGGTGATTTCATGTCCCCAAGCAGCCTCTGTCAGTGCTTGACCACCTGTTGGGTGAAGAAATTTTCCCTAATGCCCAATCTAAATGTCCTCTGGCACAGCTTGAGGTGGTTTCTCTTGTCCTGCTCCTTGGGAAAACCGACCCACCCCCACCTGGCTACAGCTTCCCTTCAGGGAGCTGTAGAGTGAGAAGGTCTCCCCTGAGCCTCCTTTTCTCCAGGCTGAGCCCACCCCAGCTCCCTCAGCTGCTCCTCACAGGACTTGTGCTCCAGACCCTGCTCCAGCTCTGCTGTCCTTCCTGTTCCAACCCCTCAATGTCATTCTTGTAGTGAGTGGCCCAAAACTGAGGCCAGGATCTGAGGTGCAGCCTCACCAGTGCCCAGCGCAGGGGACAATCACTGCCCTGCTCCTGCTGGCCACACTGTTGCTGACACAGGCCAAGGTCTATTGGCCTTTTTGGCCACCTGGGCATACCTGGCTCATGGTCAGGCACTGTTGATCAGCACCCCCAGGCAGTCAAGAGATCCAGAATGAGCTTTTCACTGACATGGCTGAGACAGCCCTATCCTGTGACATCTTCAAAAATGCCTTGTCTCCTTAATTCCTTAAAGATCTGATCATCTTTCAAGGCAGATAAATGTTTGAACAGATTATTTTGACTGGTCTTTTCACCTCACTGTAGCACCTCCAGCTTTAAAACTTCATTCCAACCCCACATTTTTCCTTCTCCTCTCAGGTGTGGGGCAGAGCAGCACATTCCATGCAAAGTCCCTTTTTCCACAGTCTACAAAGTGCTGGTACACTTCCATTACAGATGGTACACACCTTGCTTCTCAGCATCACAGTGACACTTACTGCAGTCCATACAAAATACTCTCCTGGATGCATCTCTCCAAACAAAGCAAGTGAAATTATACTGCCTGCTTTCCATTTTTTTCTCATGTCAAAGAATAGGTTAGCAGGGTTTTTTTGCAAGACAGCATGTTTTACGTAATTAATAATAATGGATAGTCTCAGAGGAGAAAATTTTTAGTAACACCAGTCATGAAAGGACAACTGCACCAGGAAAGGGCAGTTCCCTGCTCCTGAAAGAAAAAGAAAAAAAATCTTTTCCATTTTCCCAGCAGCAGAATAACATCTTTTGAACAATGAGGCCCTGTTCATAACCAAATTCTTTTGTAGGCAGACATTGTGTCTAGACAGCCTCAGAAAAACTGCCTCACTTAACATCCCAGGGCTGGGTTCATTACATGTGCTGAAGTGTTTACCTGAATGCTCAGGTACAGATCACAGATTATGCAGCAGACATTTATTCACTTTTTTTTCTGGAGCTGATGGGCGTCATTGTAAAACAGGCAGGAAACAAAGTGGGATCACACATTGCCTCTGAAGCTCATACCCATAAAAGCTTTCTAGAGGTCACGCAGACAATGTACACACAATAGTGGATGATGTGAGTAGGATCCATTTACTGCAGGAAGAGGAAATGAGTCCATGTCACCCCTGTTAGTACTGACCACTTTCCCACATAGACACAGCAGATTTGTCCAATCTCCTCACAGATCTTTATTTTACTTTTGGTGACAGCAACAGGGCTTCCATCATTGACTCTGGCAGGAAGAGAATTAAGTCCTGCAGTTTACAGAAGAGCTGTACTTAATCTGTCTCGTCGTGTTTCTGTACTTGGAAGAGGCAAGATCTCCAGCAGTCATGGTAAAAATAATGACAATAATCTTTAAAAAGACCCCAAACCTTAGCCTTGGATAGAAAACATCTGATTTATCCCTGAGATTTAAACAAAATCCCCTTCTGCAGAGGGACAAACTCTATTCCAGACTAACACAAACCTTTTTTTCTGCATATCCTCCCCTCCAGGCATCTGATTCTTTGGGAAGTGAAGAACTCAGGGAAGTGTGTGGTAGGATGGAAAACCTAAGGAGTGTGGATCCAGTGGAGAGTGAGTGAGGGTTACCCCACAGCCCTCTCCCCTCAGGGAAGGGAGGAACCATGCAGGGAGTGGGGATGTCCTCCCTGCATCGCTCACACACCCACCCCACTGGCACAGGGATGCCAGAAACCTTCTCCTCCTCCTCCTCTCACCTCCTCAGTCCTCGTTCTGAGGGCAAAGAGATAACAGCCCCAGGTCTGCAGAGAGACACTTCCAGGAGTGAGACTCTTCTTGGAAAATGTATTAGCATGAGTGGCCTGAGGGGGAAAATGGATGGGAAAGAGAGAATGTGAACACATGGAAAACAATTCAAGGTTTCAGTAAAGGAAAATACATTCTAAAGCTGTGTTTTAGGCAGTTCATCTGCTGCCAAGTCAGGCAGCACAGAAGGAGACAAGCCAGTGTGGAAGTAAGGTCACAGAAGTTTAACTACCAGCATTTCCATAGCAAGCTTGAAATCACTGATGCTAAGCCTTACCTGTATTTTGCCCACACTGGCTACTGAAGGAGAATATTGTGGTAGGAATGCTTTCTTTTCATCTGATTTTTCTGTTTCTGGTCAATAAAGCACTGGAATATAAAACTGAACCAGTTTCTGCCTTGAACTACCCTGCCACAATGGATGAAGGTTGGCCCAATAGCAATCCCATGAAATCAGGCTTATGTTGAAGCAACAACTTAAGCATTAAAAATCAACTTTTATTTATTGCTGCAAGATCTGGATTCCATGCCCACACTCCCTGCTGCACTGATGATGCAATCAAAACAGGATATTCTACATCAATGACTAATTGACACCCAAAAAAACACCCAAAAGCCACTATGACATTAAATGTCTTATTTATGGAGTCTGTTTTCCTAGACACTTAATTTAAGCTTATAAATTTAACTATTAGATTTCAAATCTTAGTAATGGATTGGATATTGTCCCATGAAATTATATGCAGCATACATATCATTGTCAATGATTTTAGAAGGGATTGGTAAATTAGAATAGGAAGTGAGAAGCAGTTTGGGGATTTAACAGAAAAATAAATTGTAGAAATTTTTATTGGAAGGGGATAGGAAAAAATGTGTGTGTGTATTTTTACAGTTTAATTTAGTTAATCTCTTTTCCAAGTAAGTGAAATCATAGGGTAAAGGGTACATTCTGGGCACACCTGATTCCTGCTGGGAGAATGTTCTTTTGCACCTGAATGCCAGGTTTGGTAAGTCTGAAGCACTTGATGTAAACCAGGGGGATCTTTGTTACTAAAGTGTATTTGAACTGCAGAGAGAGTCACAAACTCACACCCAGTGCAAGAAAACCAGATGAAATGTGCAGGGCAAAAAAACCAGCTGAAAAAGTTCGAAGTTGAGGGAATAAAATTCCATGGGACAAGTGGCCACCTCTGCTCTCCTAAATTCAGACAGAAAACAAGCAAGCAAGAACTCTGGCACATGCTTGGCCTGTCTGAGCTGTATTAGCAGAAGAATCCAAAAGGTTTGTGCTGCTTGTGAGCTTGGGATCTTTGCAGACATTGATCAGAGGACTTTATGCAGTGGTGTGTAGTGAGAGGACAAGGGGGAATGGCTTCAAACTGATGGAGGGCAGGGTTAGACAGGATGTTGGGAAGAAATTCTTTATTGTGAGGGTGCTGAGGCCCTGGCACAGGCTGCCCTGTTGAGATGTTGTGGGTGCCCCGTCCCTGGGAGTGATCAAGACAGATTGGATGGGGCTTGGAATAACCTGATCTGGTGGAAGGACCTCTTAAAAAATCCCATTTCTTTAGCTGACCACTTAAAGGCATTTGCTTGGAAAAGGCTGAAGTGTCCCCTGGTCTGTAGTTATGTTCCCCTTATGACAGTCTCTACTAGAACAGCATATTTTGCTTAAATTCAGTCCAGTACAACTCCTTACACTTGTGTTTGCAGCACCTAGTGGAGCACAGGAGAAAGAGGGGCTGGGGGCACCACAGGGCAGTGGGAAATATCCTTTTCTTTGTATTCCTGAGTCATTTTTGTCTGGCCAGAACTGATGTTTGGAATGTGCATAACCACTAACCGTGACAATTATTGTCTGATGAGTGTCATGGAGAGCAAATAGCAATAATATCCCCTTGTGCTTGTGAAATAGTCTGTGGGCTAACAAACTAATTACCACTGTCTGAATTCCACATTTCCTTCCTCCAGAAATCAAGAGTGCCCTTTGCCAAGTTGCAGTTTACTCCAAGATCTGGCACCTGCAGATTTCAGCCTGGTGCCTCCAAGATGCCTGAAATGGAAGATTATGTAATGCAGATGCCCATGTTGGTTGGAGACAGTTAAATAAATATACAGTGATTTTCCACTCATGCACATCATAAACATTGCCAAATAGCTAAAAAAGCAGGGGAGTTGCTGCACAGCCTTTGGAATGAGCATAAGCTGTAACCCCACTGAGCACACTTTGCAGAATTAATATAAAAACCTAAAACTGAGCCGGATCCGTTGTCCAGTTTGCTCACATGTGCTGAAGATTCAAAAGGCAAAGATTCAAACCTGACCTGAGCCTGCTCACTTCACAAAAGGTTTGCAGGTAACCTCTGCCTTTACTGCTGGAGGCCTGCACAGATCCTTGTGCAAGCACAGGGTCTTTCCTCCCTGGCTGTCAGAGCCATTCTGCCCCAGTGTGCTCCTGCTGGGGCTCCAGGAATACTCACTGCTGGGTCACTGCTTCCTCTGCCAGGGAAGTGCACAGGTTTCTTACACAAGGAAAAGCTTGCAAAGTAAGAATTTTGACAAGATTCAGCTGGTGTGTAGAATATTCTTTTCTCATTCTCTTTTTGGAAGCCCTTCCCAGATGCAGGGATAATGCCAAGTTCCCAGACACTTTCAGTGTGTATCAAAGTATGAAGTGCTGTATAAAAACCAGACATTTCTTTAAATGCATCTCAGGCTTTCCATCCTTCCTGAGTGACCCCCAGCTTCTCACACCTTCAGTGACTTCAAGGGGGAATAATGCTGAATATACAAGATGGACAGGGGGGAAACAAAACCAAACAAACATAAAAATAGTGCCAGATAAAGTTTTTGTATGACCTATTTTCCTGTCATGGAAACCCCCAGAAGAGCCTGTGGTCACTGCTCACAGTGGGCTGGTACACTTACTTTCAAGGTATCTACTAACAAATTCAGGGTATTTGTTTCATCTTCAGCTCCAATGTTGAATCTTTAAATCCACAGATCATAATTTGAGACCTTGTGTCAGTGTCCAGTTTAACTCCCAAGCTATCCCTTCAATGTACACTGAGGCACAAATTAATGCAGCCTTGGGACCAGCCTGTACCTGCACACAAAACTACTTTTGTAGGCTACACACTTGTGATCTGAGGTCCAAACTTAATGTAAGATAAACCAGACATTCTGCTGCTGCAGGAGAAAGCAAAACATCCCTGGGAAGGAAAGACCAAGAAGAAAAATTAGCAAAGCAATTATCATTACTGAAAGTAGGAAACTAATTCAAGTTTTTAATTCCAATCCTGTAAAGGTTGATTTCTAACTTGCAAGTAAGAAGACAAATCCTACCCTGGAGGCCAACTTACTGCATGTTCTCTTTATTTTTTTTTAAACTTCTTTAGAAAATACTTGCCTTGCAAAAAGAAAGTAGAGAGACATGGAGTTGTTAAGCAGAACTGCTGTGAATATTGTCTTACAAGTATTTAAAGAGGTTTGTGATAATGAGCTCTTCTAACAAAGGCAAGATCCAACTGATTAAAATTAAAGTTGGGGAAAAAATTGGAAAGAATTAAGGATTAGACTATTGGAACAAATAATGTTAAAAAACATAATTTAAAATGGTGATATTTAAAAATCAGATGTTTAATAAATATTTTCTCATTTTATTGAAGCAAGCAGCTCTCCTACACTGCTGCTAAAGCCATTCACCTGCAGTGCCCCTTTCCAGGCTCTGTCCATGGCTCTCTCTTGATGACCTCCAGCCTTTCCCTTCACCTCCAAACTGCAAGGCAGAGCAGCAGGAGCACTGAAACACTAGACTGCTGCCATAAAGGAACAAAGTCCTTCACCAGCTGCACAGTGGAAGGCTCAGAGGGTTCCCAAAGAATTCTGTGTGGCTTTGATGCCTCTTTCCTGCATCCTGACCTCCCTCTCAGGGGGATTGTATGAGGTACAAGGATACTCACCATCATCAGAAGACCTCCGAAAAAAATTAACTTAATGAAAACCTAGTGTTTATTATGGTAATTCTGGCTGAAATTTAAAATTACCACCTCATTGCTTCATTGTTTGGTTTGTTTTTTTTTTTTTTCTTCAGACAAGATTCCTTACATTCGATACATGCAGATGGGCACCTGACTGCTCCAAGTTCACTGCTGAAAAGGCTCATGAAGTTTAGATGGGAGGAGGTGGAAAAAAAAGCCAAGCACCTGGAAAACACTTCATTGCTTCTTTATTTAGATGCACCCACAGTACAGAGCCTCTTGAGCATGTGCAAAAGAGGAAGATAACACATGTATAGCTGGGAGCACCATTGAGTTTGAGTTTCTTTGATATCACTTTTAAGAAAGTAAACTGTTTCCAAAGAATGACATTTGAATCCAAGAGTTTAAGACCTGCTTGTACTTTATCCAGAGGTGGAAGAAACTTTTATTATTACTTGGATGTAGAGTAGAAGACATTTTCACAGTCTGGTTGGACCAGTCTATATTTTCATATGCACCTTTTAATATATATAAAAATGTTTCATTTTCCCCCCCTACCCACAGATAGTTAGATGCACCCAAGTTTAAAAACAGTAATGGGACCAGAGCATTCCTATGGGGAAAAATGAACTTTTGCTGCCCTCTCCTGCCTAAACAATGAAATGCTAAAATATTAAGATCTATGAATCTAATGCTAACCTTGAAACAAAAAGCATGACAGGTCATTCGCTATACGACAATCAAAAATAGGACAACAACAAGAAATGTATTGGTACTATTTATATTTGAAAACTCCTCATGGCTCCATGAGGTTATGAATACAACATATTTACAGCAGGTGATCCAAGTAACAAAAACTCTTACTCAGAGAGGTCGTGATAAAAAGCACACGCTTCTGTGGATGGGAAGCAGCACTTGCATAAAAGTTTTCAACCAAAAGTAGTTCCATTCTCTTTCAAGATGCTGTTTCATAGAGTTCAAAATGGAAAACTGGGCTACATAAAATCTGCTGCACATACCAACTAGGAAGAACTAAGTCATGGCTCACTCCAGAGCTGCTAAGGGAAGCACAGGAGCCAAATTAGAAAAAGCTGTAAGTAAATAAAAACATTCTTTAATCTTGAGCATCATCACTCTTGTCTTCTTTAAGGGCAATTGCTTTGGGATAGTGGTGTCACACAATTAAGAGAAAAGGGCATCTTTGTTTTCAAAGACAGAACTAAAAGGAAATTACGTCCGTTTTACTTGGAGGGAGAAGAATCTCGTCTTTCCCACTCCTCACAAAACAATAAAGAGCTTTTTAGAGCCCATAATATATTTTCTTTTCCATCGAGTGAGAGAGCCTAAGGCTGTACTTACACACTTATAATGCAAGTACAGCTGCTGCATTTCTTATTCAAGCAATTCTTGGCTCCAACACCCTCGATTTTTCCATATATGAGAAGAGATAAAAAAATAAATTAAACCCTTTTACTTATGCTAACAAAACCAAGATTAAATATACTCTAACCCTGCTAGAAATCGCTCCAATGGTATTAGAATACCTTTATTTAAAGCATTCCAACCTCTGGAAGAGAGACAAAAAACACTCGAAAGCAACGAAAGGAAAACAATACGGGAGACGTGCAAGATGAAGAAAGCAACATGTGGTCAATTCAGTGTATGAGAGGAACTTTACTTGTACAGTTGTTACATCCCCATGACCCAATGCCCTCGCAGCTCCTTCCTGTGAGCAGACAGTGCTCAACCCTTCCCCCTGAGACCAATGTGGCCCAGGACACGCAGGACCACCCAACGCCTGCCGGACGAGCAGTCAAGAACAACACTGACACCAACAAAGGTGGTTTGTGGAACTCAAGAAGCAAACAAAAGTGTAATTTATGATGCACTGATCACACTTGGGCCCATGGGCTGCCTTCCTCTTCCTCCTGCTGCAGCTCCAGCGGGAGCAGTGGGAGCCCTGCGGGGCCGGACACGGCGCTGGGGCTGCGGCACACGCGGGGTCCTGGCAGCAGCTGCTTCTTCAGGTGCATCACCCAGCCTTTAGAGTCAAGTGACTTCATAACAACAGCACATCATCTCCTTCTCCTTGAAGGAACATTCCTTCTCAGAAGTGATAAATCACCTATGAACGTCAGACGCTCCCCGCTGTCCCCGCGGCAGAGGCCACGAAATATTGCAACCCACCAGGTTCTGGTCAGTTTTGTATGATCAAGAGTAGAATGACATGGCAAAACCAAAAATAGTTATGAACAAACAACACTCACCTAAACTCTAAGTACAGGACAAGGTGCTTTTTCTAATTTCACATTGTTGTGTTTTACTCCACCAGGTGAAGAACATCAAGTTTTATACCTCCATTCTTTCTCAGTTTTTCAAAAAGGAACATAGTCTTTGAGCATGAGTTTGAGTCCACCCTCTTGTACTGTGAAATGATCATTTCACACAGAAATCACACTGGCAAGTTCGGTTTTTTGGTAACAGAAATAAAAGACTGTCAAAATCAATGGGCTAAGGGACATGATTTGTTATAAATTTATTTAATCTTCAGTATTTCAGCTTGCACCTTTGCTTCAGCACTTTAAAATAAAATGTTTCAACTATGACAGTATCTGCCTAATTTACATTGAGTCCCAGTCAATGTTCTTAAAGAAGCTCATAATAATCCCATTAAATCATGTTGTGTTTGGTGTTGCATATGACTAGTTCCACTTTTTTTTTTCTTTCCAGAATTAACAGTGTCAAGTTCTTACAAAGCCTTGAGTTTACAACATTTGTGTGTGCAGACCCAGGAGTACAAACTGTGACCTGATAATCCTGAAACAGTCAGTAGTCTAGGAGGGAATTACTTTGTACTTTTTTTTTCCGTGCCTGAAAACAAGAAAACTTCAAATTCTACTGTATATTTAAATGGTAGGAAGAAAAATATACAAGCTTGTATTTATACGGTATTTCTATCAATGGCAACAGGTCATAAATTCATGTTTGCAACTATCACAAAGACTCATGAACACCAATTCATTTTTATACTGTAAATACTGCTGGATTGATGGTTTAGGATTATCAATTCACTGTTGTCATATGTCTATAACAGTTCAAAAGCATCCTGGAGAAAAATCCTGAAACACATACCTTCCGGTATAGAATAATGCAACTGCATTAGCTAAATATATACTGTACAGAAGTCTTATCAGCATTTTACCTACCAAAGATGTAAGATTCCACTTTCAAATACAAAGCAGATAGCCAATAATGTATACTTATAATACAGCCTTCTTCTTTGTTTTTGTTTTTTTTTTTCCTCTTTTGTTTTAAACAATTTGGTCACAATGCACCTTTGATATAAAAGCATTTTAAACTTTATTATTAATACTCAGAACATTAGGATTTCCAGAATTTTTTTTTTTCAGTAGCATTTGTAGAACCACTTTTGGTAACAAATACAGTAGTTAGGAATGAGCATCCAGATGAGAATGCAGAAGTGTATTATCCAGAATCCTTTCCAGCTAAGACCATAGGGCTGGTACTGTGATGAGTAATAGTACTAGAACCACAAAAACACTACAGTATGTTTCTTAGAGGCTACATCCTCTTTTGCTGGAACACTTTATAAATACATATTAAAAAGTAAGGCAACAACTCCAAACTGTCCAAACTGCTATCTCAAGTCAATTTCCAATTAGATCCATGACCACTGGAGATCAATTTCATGCTTGTGTTGTTTAGCATGTGTCTTTAATCTTTCAGAATGGTCCAATAAGAACATACTGTAATAATTTAGCAATTGGTGTTTCTAAACCAACTCAGGTACGTGTGTCCAATGCTGCATCACTAATACTGGTTAGGTACTGAAGTCCAGGGTGTTACCACTGCCTGTTTTTTTTTTCCATGGATTGTGGACATTAATTTGGATTTGCAATAAATAGGTGCACGAATCCAAAGCTCCCTTTCCTACTATGTTTATCACCTACTTGTTTTTTAATTCCTAATGTTCAAATTAAGGAAGCACCAGAGACAGCCTGGTACTAAAAAAATGCTCACACCAGTAAACAAAACTTTTATTCAGGACCAATGTTCTTCATGGCCCTGATCTGAATGGACATTCAACTTATGAAGATATGCAAAAGGAAAAGAAAGTCAAATTACAGTAAAGTTATCCAGAGAAGGAGGATGTTACACAAACTCATAAGGAAATGACAGTCTTTTTTCTCTTTTACTATAAATACACGTAACGGTTTAGCAGAAAGACAAGCTAAATTTTAAGATTGTTCACATTTGAAAGTTGTATTATACTCTCTGCTAACGATAAATAAGGAACAGGTCCTGACAATGGAATCTGACATTGCAATTTTCATCAACAGATCTTTGAAGACTGGTTTTAAAGAAGGGTTAAAACAATGATTATGTTTGCAAAGTTCTGAGAAGTCCATCTGTTGTCCAAACTTTGGATTAAAGTCCTTATTTTTTTCCTTTACTTAGAGACAGGTATATACAGTGCTGTTGTAATAATGAAACAAATGTGAAATCTACTGTAAAGTTGCACAATACAGAAAACTGTTGCTCCATCTTCTACTACATAAATGTGTGACTCCACAGGTTAATAATGCTGTTTTGTATTTTTGTTAAGTTGGAATTATTCCATCACGTCTAAGACCTCTCTTTAATTCCAAATCCTCCAGTTTTTTCCACAGTTCTTCACGCTCTTTCTCTTTCTTCTTCTCACTGACAGATGAAATAAAACAAAGAGTTAGCAGGAGAGAAGACTGGAGATAAATAATACTTATGTTAAAAAATACATAGTTGACATTAAATAACTGTACTAATTTTCCTGAGCACAACTGCAATTTTCCTAAAATATATTTAACTTTTTTTAAAATATTTTTTTTCTTTTTGTTACCTACATAAATTTAACTAAGCAAAGCAGTATGAGAAGAGCATAAAACATAAGCTGAGCAAAATGGTAGTGTTCATAGACACTAATTTGCAATGAGGAATTAAAAAATGCAGTGGATTTTTACTACAGAACTGATCTGCCAAAATTATAAAAATTAACATTTTAGACTAAGTTATGTAATTATTTTTATGTTTATTTACTTGCAAATCACACCAACTTTCTAGAAAGCATTCCCTGATCCTTTTAGAATCACTATTTTTACTTACACTGACTGCTGGCTTCCCTATAGCTTAGGCACCAACCAAGGCAAAGTTCAACCTACAAGATGTGCCTTTTGTTCAGTCACTCTTTTTCCACACCAAATTCCTCCAAGATCTGTGTAGCATTTGCTTTAACAACAGACTTCAGTGGCTGATTTGAGAAAATTAAACAGCAAACCTAACATTTACTTTACCTGCATTGTTTGCTTTCTAAATTTCCTGTCTCTGCCACAGCTTACTGTGAATAAATCTCCTTGAGACTGCAAGGCACAAAATGCTTTCAAGTTCTATGACATCACCTTGTAGGTTTAGATGAAATGGAAATCTAACAATGACAGATACACAGATTCTCTGCCAGTCACATTACAGAAGTCTTGAGAAGTATTTCAAGGGATTAGAAACATTGCTACACACTTTGATTCACTCAACATATCAACATCTGGCTCATTTGTTTGGAATTCTGATTTCCCAAGAGGATTATAAACATATAAAAAAATACAAACTTTCAGATAAATCCCTGAAGAACAATAAAAGAAAAAAAAAAAGAGCCTATTGTTACTGGAGAGTATTTAAAATTAAATACAAGAATAAGTGAAATAGCCTTACATTTTCAGGCTACTTACCAATATTTATCTTCTAATCATTAGGAAATACATGCCTGCTTACCTAAAGGTCTGTTAGAGTAGGATCACCTCATCCAGCTTACCTATTTGACCTATCCTAGCCATTAATATTGAATATATTTCTCCTCAAGCTTGAAGTGGTATCAAAGCTACCTTTCTAAAATGTGGTTTTATTAAGATGCTAAAGATTTTCTGAAAAACTTAAGGGAAATATCCTGGTTTATACATTCAGATTTTAAAATTATAATAAGTAAATAAAAATGGTGAAATGGTTAGCACCAGCCTTGGTAAGAAGTACAGTGTCAGCAGGTGCAAAAGAAATTCTTTGTGCAGTTCAGCCACTAATCCTCCCCCATTATCCAGACACGGGACACACCACTGCAGCATCTGGTCCTGTTCAGAGCAGAATTTCTTATCTTAAGGGGCAAAGTGCCACCACAAATGGATTCAGGTCACTAAGCTGCCTCAGTGAATATCTGGACCAGATGATCAGTGCTGAAACTCTGTCTTTTTGCTAAAAGAAACCACAGAGTTTGTCTCAACTGCAATACATGATTGGCACTTATTTATCAATCATACCAAGAATATCTGGATTCTTAGTTCAAATATATCTCTAAATAAGTCTCTACAAATAAAATACCATGTTAATGAACTGGCCTGTTATGTGCAGATTTTTTGGGCTATAAAACAAAGAGCAAGGAAAGGCCAGTGGCTCCAGTCACACAAGCCAAGCCAACTACAACAGCCAAGAGACTTTCAAGGTTGGACTACTCTAAAAACCTCTGCTGACATGCAGTGTCCTTTGCATTGCTTGGGGGAACCCTGAGTCACAGCCAAAGTATGACTTAAATGAAGCTGCAACCTGTTCAGAGTTCCTGAAATTTGCTCCTTTTTTTCACCCTATCTTTGCATAAGGTGAAACTTTTGAGAAAAGATGCTGCACTGTAATGCAGAAATAAAGATTAGGGAAAATGGGAGAAAAGACAAGAAGCCATTGCAGTTGAACTAATGCCTCTATGAGTGGTGTATTTAATGGATCCTGCATGCTAAAAGACTCAGATACAGCAGGACCTCTGAATAAGAAATAAAAAGGCTGAGAGATGCCTCTTTCCTTCAAGATCACATCCAGCCAACAAACAGCAGCTTGGAAAATCAAATCTTAGGGGTTTTCCTCATGTCTCTTTCCACATCTCAGTGTAACTTTTTTTTTTAAAGTCTTTAAGCAAAGTGTTACCTTTCAACCCCTGTTTTCCTTTTATCATTGAAGATCTTGATACACTTAAGTGTTTTGGAATGTGGAGTCAAAAAGGAATTGCATGAGGAATGTGGATTCCCAAGCCGTGCAATGGATACTGTATTTATTAAAGACTAAAGAAAAACCTGCACATCCTACCATGAGAAGACCAAGGAGCAGGCAAGAGCAAGAATGAGGCAGTGTCTATATAATGTCTGAGATTCTGCAACTGCACCTGAGTCTAAGGGGACAACTAAACTGCAGGCCATGGGCACAGCTGACAAAAAAAAGCTTTAAAAAGTTACCGCTGACGATCTGACTTGTAAGTGGCTGTCAGCTCGTCAAACATGGTGCTGTTCATTTCCATAAATGCCTTCAACACATTGTAGACTAAAGCCACAATAGCCCTGTGAAACATGGAAAAAGAAGAAAGAAGAGAATCCATTAGTTTCAGGTGAAATCAAACGTGAAATAAAAAGTGTCTTCTCTTCCCAGCCTTTCTGTGACCAATTCTGTTCCTGCAAGTATGGTTATGTAAATTCCTCGATTTCACTCAAACTACTTTTGATTAACATACTTAAAGGTGAGAATCAGCTTTCATGTCCCTACTGACTACTGAAATGGAGCAGGCCAAAACTCTAGGGTGAAAGGCAACAACAGAAAGCTATTACCATATAACTACAGTCTCTTCCCTCATGCTGTGGAGCAATTCTGAATGCAACTTCAGAGATTCTAATCATCAATGCTGGCAGAAGGAATAGAATTCAAACACAAAATGAAAGTGATTCATATTTCCTTATGACTTCTATGAAGCTGAATATTCAGTGCATCTATGCAAAATACAAAGCTGTATTTCAAGAGTGATTTCCTTGTGCTCATGCAGTTCATATTCATTTTCCCTTTCACAGTTCCTGATCCACTACTCTGGCTGTCATATTCAGACCCAGGGCTGCTTAAGAAGCAGCTCTTCAGCCAGGAGGCAGTGAATCAACAGTACAAGTGCCAGGAATCTTTGGAGCTAATCCCTTTGGGACACACTAACTATGTGCCATTTCCCATGCACCCCTGTCTCTCTCATCTCTTTATTTAAACTTTCATTTTTGTTGCCTACATTAAAAATTTTCTTATAAACATAAAAATTCTATAAATAGCTCCTTTATTTTAGATGTGTCTTTACCTGGCTCGTGTAACAAAATTACTATGGGTATGAAAACTCTGAACTGGGATACTGGAATATTCTCATTACCAGAAGTATCTCAGTGCACAGTATTAAAAGGTTGGAGACTGGTACTGGAAAGTGTCCTTTTGTGACCAGTGTTAAGCTACAGAGGCTTTCCAGCAGCATTAGATTTGTCATGTAAGCACACAACCTTGAGAGTTTGACTAGGTACAGAACAAAAAGACCAATGTTTGAAAAGATGAAACATTTTACAGTAAGGTCTCAAAGCAACTGGGACCTGAACATAGCACAGCTCATTAAAAATATGGGTTTACTAAATGCTAATCATCTTGACTTAGAAAAACTTTCCAAGTAAAATAAAGGATATATGTCATCTTACTGCAATATAATTTTTCATAAAAACACTTTTTACTAGGCTATTCAGTTTAAAATAAAATTGCCTAATTATCACAATATCAATACTAAGTAACTG
Source organism: Haemorhous mexicanus (assembly GCF_027477595.1). Lineage (NCBI taxonomy): Eukaryota > Metazoa > Chordata > Aves > Passeriformes > Fringillidae > Haemorhous > Haemorhous mexicanus. The sequence continues at coordinate 59,543,409 of NC_082346.1, read as the reverse complement.
CTCAATTATTGTCATAAAGAGCTGTATTTAAATAAATTTAGAAAAAACAACCCAACCTAAGAATATACTGTCTGCATGTTGCATGGATGTTTAAAAAAATGCCAACACCAAAAGTCTCCCAGAGGTATCAGTTGATGATACAGCTACAAAGCTTTATTAATGTCAAGTGACATTAATAGACAATTTAGAATCAGGCTTAAGAGCCACCCTGTTTATAAAAAAACTGCGTAGGAGAAACACTTGATGAGCAACATTTTTCCTTCAATAACAATGTAACATTTAATTTCTTCTTTTTTCTAGCTTGTGAGAAGGCCTATTTTTATCCTACAAAGTAGTGATTTTTGTACACATACCAGTTAATTAAAAACACTGAGACAAGCTCAAGTGCAGACTAATACATATTGTCATTAACAGAGCTGCACTTGCTCAGAGCAGCTTTGAGTCTGCATCTCTCCCATTCAGATGATCTTCAGCAGACATTCCCTGAGTTTATCAGTGGGATGTCAAATGGCAAGAGATAAAGTGTAAATGCACAAACTTACGGATTCCAGTGTTCTTTAGAAATCCTGTAAAGGCTGGAAAACATGATGGGAAGTATAACGTTTGAGTTCTCCTCTATCAAACTCATGATGTATTCATTATTCCAATAATACAGCGCTCTTTCAGCCACCTTGGAGTCAAAGAAATAAAATATGAACAGGAATTCAGATACCTGTAATTTTGTCATTTTCTGATAGAAAAACAAATTACAGAGAAACTCCACAAAGATGAGCTACCAGGAGTCATTAGTTTTGGAATTAAACTACTCTAATCAGTAGCATAACATGCATTAATGGAATTAATTTCTATCTTGTAGTTCTGATCCCACAGCACTCACTCTCTATTTCCTGAGCAATGTGTTACTGCTCACTGAAGATTGGGTGCAGACACAGCAGTTGAGGAGGGGAAGGAAGAGCATACAGACTTCCCATCACCCTTTCCCTCAAAAATGAGGAAGAGTGCAGTTGGAAAAAACCCAGCAGTGCTGGGATACCAGAGGACAGGGAAAGGCCCAGTAGCTGGGCAGGATAAGGGAGGAGAAATCTTAAGTGTGGGGAAGGTACCAAGGACAGTAATTACCCTGGAGAGGAGCTGGGGGGAAGGAAGGAGGATGCTGATCTGAATTATGATTTAAAAAAAGATGTAGTCCAAGGAAGAGCTGAAAAGTTACATCTGTCCTTGTGCCAGGACAGATCACCAGGCTTAACATGGAGACACTACAGGCCGTGAACTCTATATCCTCTTCACATATCCATTTACAACCCATTCATTCCCCTTCCTCCCATTATACAATGTGATTAAAACAGGCTACAGTTTGTGTCACCTCTAACCAGACAAGTGGTTACATGGTTAGAAGGAATCAAGTCAGAAAACAGGAACTGCACAAGACTGCACCAACACCAGGGAGCAAATCCATCCTCCAGAGTTCACAGGGCCAGCACCTGCCACCCACAGGGGGAAGGGCTCAAAGTCTGCTTGGACACAGGTTAGGGATTTGTGAGGGACTCAGAAGGACAAGCTCTGTGCTGTAACCCCAAACACCTAACAAGTTATTAATGGAGCTCAGACCTAACCTTCCACCCCAACATATCCTCTTCCACAGAAGACAAGTACTTGAAAATATAACACAGAATAATATTTACATTTGAGGGGAGTTATGTTTAAAACTGAGACTATACATTCCTATATAAACAATAACCTTTACCACTGACCTGAAAATGAGGGCTAGAGACACACTTGGCAATTTGTTTAAACAAGGGTTCCTGGATTTTGACAAATTGTGATGGTTCAATTACATCCAAGATTTCCTCCAGCTCTCCTAGGAACATGACCTAAAGACAAAAAAGAAAGTATTGAATATAAAACCTCCAAATCATCTTGTTCTGCAGAATGCTGGTAACCTCCAAATTCTACTGCTTCAGGAGGAAATGGAAACCTCACTAGCTCAGCGAGACCCTGTCTCAAAAAATGTCATCAGTTCTACCACTGGCAGCTTTTGGACTCAGTCCCTTAAAACAAGGACAAGTTTCTTCTTCAAGTGCTGCATTTAAAACATTTTGAATGAAATTCAGAATTGCACCAGCATATACCATCCATGCTGAAAACCTTGTCTCATACAAAGATCCGAACAAAGGCTTGAACTTCAGCAACTAAAGAGATTCTCCTAATTTTACCTCATTTTTGAGAGCAACATGGAAAATAACAGTTTTGCTGTTTCAAAAAACCTCACTAGGGAAACTCTGATTTGCATCTGAAATAAAAATGCACATGTTTAACTGCATCTTTTACATGTTGACTAGGTAAACACCACATAGAGCATCTTTCATCCTTACTGAAAAATACTGTCTTCATATATAAAGAACTCCAAATCTGAGTTTTTCCAACCTATCCTTAACTATCTTTATTTTCTCCTTTCTAAAAGCTTCTCTGCAGCAGTACCAGGAATCATTTTGTGACTAGAAACCAGACTAAGCAAACTTTGCACAGTCAAAACTGTTCAAAAAACTAGAATTAAAGTATTGAAAAATCATCTACAATAAAGAATACCAAGATTCACCACAAAACATGCTATCGACCTCAAATTATTTAAAGATTCCCTGCTTATTACATTTTAGAGCAAAATACCTTTTTTTTCCCTATGTAATACCAGCATATCACTTACCTCTTTCTGACTGCAGGTTTTTGGCCAGAATTTCATTAAACCTCTAATGACCTAAATTAGAAGGAAAAAAGAAGTTAGATTTTTCTACTTTTCTCTCTAGAGGGTAAACCATTCATAATGAAAAAAAAAAAAGTATGAAAGAAATATTTACTGGTTCTGTGAGTGAGGGGTCCTTCTCCAGAAACTGTACTATGCAATACGCCAGCTGCAAAGAGGTAAGAATTCACAAAAACAAAATTAGAACATTTCTATAAAGAAACCACAAAACCCCAACTTTTTTAAAAAGAAAAACTTAAGGCAAGATGCTATTCAGCTCTCTCAAACTACATCCAATTTTAGACTGAGATGCACAGTTTGCACTGAGCAAATCCATCCAAAGTTCAGTTTATAAGAAAGAAAAAGAATTTACAAGAACAGAGTGACAAAGTAGCATATAAAACAAAAATCAGAACAACTTGGAATTCTAAGTACAGTCATACAAGCAATGTTTTGAAGCTTCTGCTACTCTCTTAAAGTGCAACTTTTTACTAATTTTATACAGCAAAGTCATGAGAATTCTTGCAAGATGAGTCGACACAGCTAAAACCTGCAATAACATACTTAGAAAGCAGAGCTTTATCACCATAAGAAATACTGAAAATTTTCACTCTCTGAAAATCTGAGAGAAAGGAAACAGGTAGCAGTATCAGAGGAAAAATTACATCATGAAAGCTGAAGGTATAAAAAGATGTATGAGAGCATAAATGCAGTATTAAGGAATCTGTGTGGGAGAATATTAAATGAAAAAATGTGGGTATTAGTATTCAGAAGGTTGCCAGGGTGAAGAAGAGCCTTGACAGGACAAGACTAAGGAAACCCAAACATCCTCTTGGGAGAGAGAATGGGAAAGGCAAACTTGTGAGAATGAGAAAAGAACAGAGAGGAAAACCTAGAGAGAGAGCTTAACTACTAAATAAAATTTCCAAACTATTACAGATGTATGTTATGTTTTTTATTACCTAATCAAAACAGAAGCTAGATATTTATCATACAAAGAATACTGAATTAATTTTGAAAAAAAACTATTGTATGTTTTCCACATTTAGAATTTCCCTCCCCTTTTTATGTGCATGTAATTAAATTTACAAAGCAACCTTTAAAAATATACATACAATTCTTACTGAACAGAAAATATTTTCTTAATTTCTACCTGTGCATGGAAGAGTGATAAACTCCTGACTGTGTGTAAAGGGATCAGCACCTTCACCAGAAACTGTTTATGCTCTGCCTTGAGAGGTAAAGCAAAACCATTGATAATACTGGAAATGAGAAAAGAAGTATTTATTAGTGTCATCATCACAGAGAACAATACTGAGGTCTGAACAAACACTTTCTAGATTAAAATATATTTAGCAGTCAGCAGCTGTTTACAAACAGCACTTGTAAACAGCTGCTGACTTTGGTCCTGCTTTATATTAGCAGGGCACTACATATCTAGGTAGTAATCCAGCTCCCATTAGGAATAATCACATAAACAGCTGCACAAACCTGCTGCCAAACAGAGAAGACCTTGTCTATGTGGTCTGTAAATTCATGTAGGCAAGGTGGTCTCGAGTAATTAACCTACCAAAATTAGATTCACTCAAAACATTCCCTCTGCTAAGTGTGCTCAGAAGAAAATAATCCTCCAGCATGCAAGGATGAAGTCTGCAGTATTTAATGGACTCACACTCATAAAACCAATCCAACACTTCAGCTGTAACTTGTAGTTATATATTCTTGGCAAAGATGGGACAGAGATTTGCACATGGGCTTAAAGATGAGCATGTGCACACATCTGTTTTCAGAGTCAGGGATTATCATAATACTTTTTCCGAATCTGACACTATCCTGACGTGTCCACAAGGGAAGTCTGAGTTAGATAATAAATAAAGACTCCTTTACCTTCCTAAAATTTCCAACAGTTCAGCTACGCCATTGAAGTGTTCGGTTTCATAAACAAATCTAAAAAAAGAAAAGTTAAATATAAGCAATATATCAGTTTCCTAAAGGGCTCATAAATGAAAAGCCCCTTCTTCCACAACTTACCGTAGAAAAATATTATTAATCTGTTTTCGGATAAATGCTCTAAGGCCCAGGAACTTGCCATAAATTCTGTGCAAGACTGTTTTTAGGTAGTCTCGTTCCCGAGGGTCTTCGCTGTCAAACAGCTCCAACAGCTGTGTTTGAAGGAAAAAGAGAACTGAAACAGGAGACATTTGACAAGTAGGACACACAGACTTCTGTATGAAACTGAATTCATGAAAACACATCAGTCAAAGAATGAGACATCCATGGTACCCAAGCAGTAGATATCCACTATTAAAAAAATCTGTTGGAACCTCAGTATAACATCATAAACCTCAGAACAATAAATTTGTGATTAACTAGCTCCAATATGCTGCCCTTCTTCTCCCCAAAAATAAATATGGTAAGACAGTTTGCCTTTTACCATCCACCATTCCCTGACTCTGCAGAACCAGAAGATCCTCCTTTGCTCTAACACTTTGTTCTCACAAGGTTGTGTCAAGGTCACATTTTTCTAATTACTTGTAATTCATATGATGAGCTCTTAAGCCTTCCTAGTGATTGCATGGCCCTCACACTGTGGAAAGACTCAACAGGGAAATCCATGCCAGCACTGGATCTGCTGCTACAGGATCTCCACCAATTGCCACAAATGAAAAGCATCAGAGGGAATTAATCCTTCACTTTGAACAAAATGGTGATTTCATTATCAATGCCAATTAAAAAACAAAACAATGAATAAAGAAAAAAAACAATAGAAAACCCACATTTACTAAGTAGCTCTTAAATGGTTATGTGAGACTCAGTCAAGAGAGAAGGTGTTTTAGTGTCTGGTATTGTACAAAATATATCCCAAACACTGACACCTGAAGCTGCACAAAATGATCAGCATGAATATCACCTGCAGGACTTGGTTTTATTCCCCTTGAATCCTCTGCCACCACAGTATGAGCTTTCCCTTAGCCACTCTCTTCATTTTTTTTGTGACACCACAACATTGGGTATTCTGGTGGATGTTTGGAATAAATTCAGAGGTAAACTTTAAAGCAAAAAGCACAACCAACTGCCACAGATGTGCAGAAACCAGGGAATTTTAGGTAATTTATAGTGATCATAGGCAACCAGTATCTGTCTTGCATGAAAAAAGTAACTGTGAACCAGTACCTGTCTTGCAAGAGAAATAAAGACAGTTTGTCAAACAGGTCTTACAAATGGGTAAGATGCTGTCAGAAAATCATTACAGGAGTGGCAGAAAACAAAATTATCTTAGATTCACAAACAGATAAATTATAAACACCTATTACAAGTAGATATGTCAGTGTATGCTATACATGCTCTCTGTTAAACTGCTATATAACGCTGAGGAGGTGAAAAAAGATAAGAAAAAATATGATTAAAAGCTGTTAGGCTGTCTGGGATTTTGCTTTCTGACATCCAAGTCTAGGACTGATGCACACATTCTTCCTCATTGTTTGGAACATTTCTGCAGCTTGCAGTGAGACCTCACTGTATCTTCCTTGCAGTAAGAATCTGTGGTGGGGATTTCATGAGGGAAGTATGAGGTTTGTCAGCTGCCCTCCAGAGGTTAGAAACACATTGCTCTCAATTAGTTCTAGATTTAAATAAATAAACAGTCACCTCATCCTTCCCCAAATAGCACATTTCAGCCTAAGACAGCAAACAGCTGGAAGCATTTATGTTTTTTGTTTTCTTACTGGATTGAAAAGTATTTATATTTCCAGTTCTCTTATGCAGATCCTCTCTGGAAACACTGCTAAACTAAGACTAAGTCTCTCATTAAAAAAAAAAAATAATAATAAGACTATTATTTTGCTATGTCCAATTTGTTTTCAGGTTTCAACAATAAAGTCTTATTTTTATGAACAAGCTTTAAGACTTCCATAATTTATTTTGACTATTCTAAACATACATAGAAAAGGGAAATTAATTTTCCAAAATAGCAACCTACATAACAGAGACTTGTGGATATATTTGAATAGTATGTCTCTTAGCAACCACTGCCAACCATTTCAAACTGTACATAAGCAGGCTTTAGAAATGAACAGCTACACTGGTAAATACAGTATTTTATTAAAACATACAGCTGAAAGCCAGAAACACAGCTATATTTAATAAAAGAAAGCAAAAAGCAAATAAACAAGGAAAAAGTTTGAAAAAAGTCCATTAAAAACCTAACTTTTTTTTTTTTACTTTTTTTTTTTCATACAGGCATCCTTACTGCCAAGAAAAGCATAATTAAAATTAAAAAAAAAAAAAAAAAAAAAACCTTGAGAAAAAGCTGATTCCAAATACTGCAAATGTCCCACTTGAGTTGTCAGTGTCACGAGACACCAAAATGCTTAATGCTCTTAACTCTCAAACTGCTTTCCTGTGTGAGGGATCTCAGCTGAAGATACTCAGGAGTTACCCCTGACACACAACAAACACAACAGGAAGTGGAAGGACACTCCAGCTTCCTACAGCTCACCACCAAGTATTTACACACATGGAAATATAACTACTTATATGTAGTGTGTATATGTGTATATATATGTGTGAATAGAACTTTTTATAGAAAAATGTGAATTTTAAATTGACACAATATAAAAATGTGCATCACCAAACCCCATGGCAAGAACATAGAAATCCCTAGAACTCCTTTGACCTCTTCATTGTCATATCATGTTTTCTGATATGTAGGTTTTAAAATCTCCTATTCCCCTCTTTCACTAGATAATATTCTTCCATTTAGTAGATTTAATGAAAACTAGCAAGATTTAAAAAATAAAATTAAATCCTTGGTTTAGACCCATTCTCCTGTGCCAAACTGACAGTTTTGAATGTCTTAAAAAGGTTGAGTGGGATGTTGCCAGTCATGACCAAGTTCAGCAGCACAGAACAGGAGCATCTAAGAATTATTTTTACTAGATTTTGAAGGAGAGCACATATATTCATCCTAATGCAATCCTGCTCTATCTAATCAAACTAAAACCAGCCTGGAAAAACCTGTCAGGAGTGATTTGTCATGCATATTCTCTTATCTCCACCAGGTACTGGATGAACACATTGGTGCACCTCCTTGTCAAATCAGTACTGAGATGAACAAAAAGGAAACCACCAGAGGTTTGATCCAGATGAAAAATGCTCTTGTGTTTAGGAGATGGACAAAATAAAAATTTAAGTATATCTTATTGCTTTTGTAGGATGAAGAAGGTCTTGTGATATCAAGAAGGAAACTGAATTCTCTTCTTTAAACTTTGAATGTAAGGACAGAAATTGCTCTGTTCACTACATTTTTCAGGTATTCTTCATCCAAACAACACAGATGAACAGTAAAAGCACAACTTTTATTGCCTGAGCAGCACAGGGAAAAATAAAAGCTCCATGAGTGATTAGGGGCAAGAGAAAGGTCTTCAGAAATGCTGAGTCTCTCCTGCCAACTCCAGTTCCTTTTTCATTCAAGTGACAGCCTGCAAGGAAACTGCATTTTCTAACTAAATAGCAATCTTTCTAAATTCCCCTGATTTTCAAAAGCAAGCTACAGACAGCATCAAGCACAAAGTTCTTTTTGACTTCACAGTTACACAAAAACTCACAAAGGGAGAACAAAACCCAAGACAGGCCTGTTCTCAAATCTGAAGACAAAAAAAAAAAAAAAAAAAGTATCTGTGGAGTGTCCTGGCTTACCCCAGAAAACAAATGTATAAACAATAGTAAGACACATTAAAACTGGTGTCTAAGTAGTCTCTCTAGATAGAGAGAACAGCATTTTGAGACTCCTTGGTAGCAAACTTTTCATTTTTCAACAGTTATTGTTTCAGCTCTGCCTCAAAACCAGTAAGTCAAATATTTTGACTGAGGTATTGAAACTGGATCCAAACCATCTATTTTTGTATCTATAGTAACAGAGACTGACATACAATCACACACCTTTTTCCACTACCTCCATAGATTGAAAACTTTCACTGTAGATGCTGGTTTAGCCTTTTTTCTGTTGCAAATGAAGATACACTTTCAAATTCTAAACTAAATCTTTTTAAAGGATTTTTTTTTTCCCAGAAGTGACACTAAGCCCTAAAGAAAACACACCAGCTTACCTGCAATACAAATTTCTGATCTATGTACTTTTTGGCAATGCTGGGCTGAAATTCTTGGCTTTCCAAAAATCGTATGAAAAACTCATATACAAGCTGCAAAAGAAAAAATAAGCAAAACATGGGTTTATTTCATTAATTGATTACTCTTTATATTTTTAGTATTTCCCCAAATTATTTTGTTAGAAGATTAAGTGCTTATTTTTCCCCAGTACAAAGGGTTAAAAATGGAAAAGATTTTTCTCCTTTATCAAATTGCCACCTTTTAGTTAAAATTAATTACATGAGCTTTTTAAGCTGCTTTTGCTTATTTAACTCCAGTCAAAGACATTTCATCACCCAGAACAGGCACTGCCATCTTGTAATGCTTGTTATCATCTTGTAAAGCTTCCCAGAGTAATTGGGAAGCACATTTAAACTGCCCTCTGAACTGCTGAAGTCACATCAAATACAGACATTACAATTCTGAAGGGGTTGGTGTAACAGTTGGAAATATTTAAATTAAATTAGAAACTGCTTAGAGTAGTGTTCTAGTACAACTTGAAACACAGAGGAAGAATACAAACCAGAATTTATTCAGAAGTTCCTAACTTACTGTAAAGATTAGCCTCAGGGCTGGAGAAAATCTGCTTATTTTCATGCAATTCCATCTCTACCTAAACTCTTCAGTGGGACAGCAAGACTTTTCATTTAATGGAGAAAAAGAAGAGTATAAAAACCAGGGAACAAGGAAGTGAAGTGAAACAGAGACTGCTGTGGCCTCATAAGACAGCAGCTCTGATCTGTCACTGATAATGAGCTACCAGCCAGCCATTCTCTTTGCAGAACCTTTTCATAAAGAGCAGCCACTGAAAACTTTTTCCTTTTTGTCTTTGGTGAGTATGAATATTGATACTGAAAGGAGAAAGGAAGCTTAAAAATTTCATTTTAAAATAATTTTAAACTCTTCCATGACAGCAATATGCTGCAAAACTGCTGCTGGTACTTTTTAACAGTGTTCTCTAACTTCTCAAAGGAAGCAATAGGAAATCAAAAGGAAGGAGAGAGGTTTAGAAATAAGTTGTGGGAAAAGTGACAGTTTACATAACACCAGCATGAAATCATCAGGAAATCAATTCCATTGACTTTTCACAAATACTCTGGTGAATTTCTTCTTGACAATGCTAAGTCATCCACTGGATAAGAAATTCCCTCATTTCCATGCAAGGAATGACTTTTTGAACTACAGCACCAGTGTCACTGAATGTGCTGTTTCCAGGCAAGCACAGCTCCTCAGAGCTGCCTTGAAGTTTTGAAAATTCTTATTTTTTGGTGAAATTTAAATATAAATGAGGGATGAACCTACATTTCAACAGATTCTGAATTAGAGAGCACAAAAGACTGAAAAAAAAACACTCACAGGATTGTGCCCGCAACTGTGAAATAAAATCCTCATTTCAGGTTGAGATCAATTCTGCTCCTTTGCTCACAGAAACTCCTAAACTCCATAAACTGTTACTCAAGCAAACTTCCTGTAAATTTACCAGTGGTGTGAGTCATTATCCTGACTAACACACACAGGATCTTCATCTATATTTTCTATAAAGGAATTTACTGCATTTAATATCAGTGATGTTTTCTCCAGTTTAGTTTATGTTCTTCATTCAAAATCACAGAACACTGGAATGGTTTGGGTTGGAAAGGACCTTTAAGACCATCTCCTTTCACCTCCCTTGCCAGAAGCAGGGACACCTTTCCCAAGACCAGGCTGCTCATCCAACCTGGCCTTCAACACTCCCAGAGATGGGGCAGCCACAGCTTCTCTGGGCAACCTGTGCCCAGCCCTCACACCCTCAAAAGTCAAGAACTCCTTAATAAAGTGTAATCTGAACCTCTCCTTGTCCTATCACTATCTGACCATATAAAAAGTCACCCTCCCTTGTTTTTTTACAAGCTCCCTTTCAAGTACAGGAAGGCTGCAATGAGGTTTCCCTGGAGCCTTCTCTTCTCCAGGATGAACAACCCCTGCTCTCTCAGCCTGTGCTCACAGGACAGGTGCTCCAGCCCTCTGATCACCTTTGCACTCTCCTCTCTGGAGCCACTCCAACAGGTCCACAGTTTTCTTGTGCTAATAACTCCAGACCTGGATGCAGTGTTATTCCACATGGGGATCTCAAAATCCCTTGCTTTGACAACTGAAATTCAAAGGAAGGGATGCTACTGAATGAGCTTGAATCCTGCTCCAACACCTGGGAGCAAACCTTGAGGAGAGGAAGGAGGACTTAGAGAGGGATGCAGCTTCTCATTCATTTTTCTGATCAGCTGCCAACACCTGTGCACTTTCCTATGAATATTAACCACCCTCAATAAAGCAAAACTGCCAGCAGTGTCATCCTCACAATGCTCTTGCTGCAGTGGTTGAAAAATACTTGTGCACCAAAGCAGTTGGGAAAGCAAAATAATTTTGAAATCAGCCAAGGAAAACAGGAATATGAGGGATATCATCAATATAATCTTGAAAGAAAGCTTTAACATTTTGGAAATATCACAAAGTTCTCTCCCTTCTCTGTAGGTACTATAGTAGAATCATAAACAGTATTAATAAATGCTAGTGTCTCACAGACTAGTTCTGATTCACAGGTTAAAAAAAAAAAAAAGCTGAGAAAATTATTAGATACACCAAGTAATGACAAGAATTTCTTCTGAGGTAAATAATCAAAAACCTGTAAGTGCGGCCACGATGCCTCCAAGGTGGGCTCATCTTCTTCTGGATCAAATTCATTGCTGTCACTAGGTGGGAGAGTTCTGAAGATATTGCAAGATACCTGAAAAGGCAAAGAAAGAAGGATGAGATCCATTCTGCAAACAGGTAATAGATTTCAGGACCCTGAATGTCTGTACCTGCTCCATCCTCCATCACTTACACACTGTTTCTTTTTCCTGCTGTCTGACAAGAATCTTTAGCAGCAGCACAGGGCTAAGGAACCTGTCACCAGCCTTAGCTTTTCTCCTTTCCTCTGATATCCCAGCATTACCCAGTCTGCCACCATGTTCCACCAACATGTAATTCCCAATCCTGATGGGCATCAGTGGGAGCCAGGACTGCTTAAGACTTGTAGGAAATACCATCAACTCGTGCTTATAAGTGTTGTCATACAGCATTTGGTTATTTTTGTCTGTACAGAGAAACATTAATGATTAAGGTCTCATCTGTCAGCACTTGCTAGGAGTTGCCAGTGCTACTCACACATTAAATGCCTGGACACCTCATGCCAAGTACAGAACTTGGTACTAAATGAAAGCAAACAATAGTATTTGCTTGACACTTAGCCTACATTTTATTTCATGGCTGGCTCGCTTTGCTTAATCTTATTTAGAGGTACTTTGGTGAGCCTGCCTGGCTTTGTGAGGTTCATGCTATCAGCAAAGACTGAGCCAGAGAGCTTTCCTGGGTTAATTAGAGTGCTGAATGGAGCGTACAGCTTATTATGCAGCAAATCTGATAACTGCAAATATGCTGTAGAGCCCCTCTGCACTTGGAAGGTGATGATGTGCCTTCCTTGCTCTGCCCCTGCGCATTTGACCCATCCCTAAGCTGGTTAATCAAACAGCTGGGAAAAGCAGCATGTTATCCCCTAATCTATACATGACCCCTTCATAGTAGTTCAGACAAACTAAGCTATTTAAGACACAAAATTAGTATGTTCTTCAGCATCCTTGTTTATTTTTCCAGCTTTTTTGCTCCTGTAAATGTTTTAGTCTGTAAGGAGTATTTTCAGTATGTCAGCAACTTAGTGAGAAAGGGCACTTAACAGCACACAGTTTAAATACAATCCAAATACTGATAAAACCAGATTTAAATAGGGTGAAGTTTATGAATTTGCAAGACAAACAGAAGAGATTCAGGCACTGCAAGAACAGAAAGATGAAAGAAGCAAGTGCAGGAAAGCACACGTGGTGCACCCGAGTGAGGGATGTTCACTGAACACAAAAGAGTGAGCAAGGCAAAGCAGTGAGCACAGAAAATAAGAGGCCACACTGGTTTGTGCTGGGACTTGTCCCTTCCTGCCACAAGAGGGTGTGTGCCACTGCAGTTCCAGTCCTGCAGGCTCTACAGGAGCCCCACTCTGTAAAGCTCAGCTCTGCTTTCAGCCTGGAGACTCTCAGCACTTCCTGCAGCCTGTGCTGGTGGGCACTGAGCTCCTCCTGCCCTGTGCCCACAGCAGCCGAGTGACTGCCAGCATTCAGAAGGAGAAGATCTTTTCCCCCTTTCTCCAGCCTCTTCCCCAACTCATTCACTTCTCTCAAGAGCCTCTTCATGAAGAGACATTTCTAATCTCATGAGAGGTCAAATAACTATTCCAGGAATACATACATGTTACAGTTTGTCTTTCCTCAAGGATTCCTGAGCTCCTCCTTCTACTATCCCTGATATGAAAATGCAGGGAGAGGAGGAGAGTGATCACAATTAGCAAGACAGAGGTTCTATGATGGAACACAAGAGAGGATAGACAGCCCAAAGGATTTCCAAGTAAAAAGTGGGAAATGTACCTTGAATCCAAAGACCTGGGATTCTAAAATACTTACTCAAGCATTTTTTGTTAATGCTTTACAGTCAAAAACCCCAGCTCTCTCAGAATTTGGATCAAAATAAGAAACTAAAAAAATCAAAGGCAGCTTTTTTTTTCCCTTTTCTGCTTTAAATTTCATTTGAAACAAGAACATTTTCTGTAAATTTAACTATACATGTATTATTAAAACTTGTACCTACAGATCACTCATTAGCTGTTTTGTTTGGAAACTGGTACAAATACTGAATTATGGCACAAGTAAAACCTGCAAGGGAAAGTACGTACTTTCAGCATGAAGAGCTAAACAAAGACAAATGTCTGTAAGACTCAAATTAAGTCAAACCAAGCCTCAAGCAGTTAGTGCCAGGGCCTTATCAGCACGACAGAAGTATGAGAGGTTCAGCAACAATTAGCTAAGTTCCAGCACAGACACCTGGATCTTGAGCTTGGGACAAAATCAGTATGATCTCTGGAGAGTGCCTATTACAAAATGCCAGTCTCAAGGCAACTCACAAAAGCAGGTTTTTTGCATAAGAAAATTAACATGCAGGAGTAAATGCAATGCAAGCTAGAAAATGGTCCTAGCATGCAGTTTGCTCTCTTTAATTTTCTGGTTTGCATTAGGAGTAAAGATAAGCTATGTGGAGCCAAAATGAGGAGAACAGACAGAACAGGTTATCTTTAAGTGATTTCCCCAGGTTATCATAACTTTAGGAGATAATGTGTGCCATTACAGTTACATTAATCACCACAACACAGCACGATAGCTCATTTACATGCAGTGTCAATTTATAGCACGCTTATCTAAATCAGTAGCCTCTGGGTGGTTAATGTTTATAAGCCTCTAAGGGAGAAATGAAGACAACAAGTCCTTCCATGCATGAACTGCCCAGCTGTACTTTGGAGACCCTGACAGCCACCACACAACACAGGAACACACTACATCAGATCTGGAAAGACTTTTTCTCAGATAGGCAAAAGGCAGCTATTTAGAATTTATCCCTGGGCCCAAGCACCATGCCAAAATTCCTACAGCTGGATAGCTGAACCATTTCTCTCCTGACCTTTCTTGGATCATCAAGCCAGAGGACATCCCTGCCAGCCTGCATACACAGTCCCCAGTGATTCCTGTCCCAAAGCCAACACAAATGACTATGGATCAATACTGACTTCCGTCTGCCACTGATTAGGAATGCCTCCAAGCCCAGATGATCATTTTGGAAGGCAAACCAGAACTCCAATATTCTAGAAAGTTGTATCGAGACAGATGTCCCCTCTCTGTCCTCAAAAACACCTGTACCCTCTTCTCCATGGCTGTGCCTTTCAGAAGCACACACCAAACTGGGTGTGCAGAATCAACCACAGTTCCTCCACCACAAAGAATGTCAACACCCAAGTGCCAGAAACCAACTTAACAAGCAGGTAAATTTACCCATTGGCACTGAATCAAAAACACCCCAGACCAAAGTGGAAATGCTGAAATGACAGATTTCCAGACTGGAGATGCACAGAAACCTCTGAGCTCTGTGTCAGTCAGGCACAAGTCACAGAATCATGGAGTACAGGAAGGGACCTGTAAGGTCATCTCCTTCCAGCACCCTGCCATGGGCAGGGATGTCACACACTAGACCAGGCTGATGCAAACCCCATCCAGCCTGGCTTTGAACACTTCCAGGGATAGGGCAATCACAACTTCTCTAGGCAACCTGTGCCAGTGCTTCACTTGCCCTCTTAATAAAGACTTTCTTCTTAAGATCTGATCTAACACCTAACTCCAGCCAGATGCAAGACAAAAACTCTCCCAGGCAATTATAAGTCAATGTCAATTTGTTAAAAACAAACAAGACAGGGAAGGCTGCTCTGTAACCACCCCCAAGAGTGAGCTGCAATTTCTGTACAGATCCGATGGCTGGTACCTGGCAATACACAACCACAAAATTAGGAATATACAGGCAAAAACATCAAGCTTGAAGAAATCTTTATCACCACATCTATATTTGAAATAACTTTTAGAAAAGAAGGTACTAAGAGGCTCAAGTCTGAAGTCAAAATTCATGTTTTGAGAAGTCCTCTCCCTGCGCCTCACTGGAGTGCTATGAAAGTGACAACACTGTAACAGAAACACTTCACAAATTGAATTGCAGCTGAGCACTTCTACTCTGTGCTGTTTGAAACAAAGATTTTTATCAGTAATAGTCTTCCTGAATGAAAGCTGAAATGAAAACAAACACACGCACTGCAAAGTTTAATGTATTCTCTATATAAAACCAGGCTAAGTGGATACCCATTTAGCTTACAGGGAACACCTATTCTTCAATTAAAAATATGTGGAATCATCCAAATAAACCCCATGGACATATAAAATTGAAACCCAGTATCTCTGCTCAAAATGTTTAAACTGCTGTGCATAACAGTAACACAGAGCAGCAATAAAATGTAATTAAGTCATAACATGAAGCCATGCTAACCTGGAGACAACACTGGCCCCCAGAAAAGACACTGGACTTGTCCTTCTGAAACCTATCTGCATATGTGGAGTTCTTTAACATCATTTAATATCACATATTCTAGAGCCTGAAGCAACTACTGCAGTCACTCAGCTATAATCTCTCTATAAAACCTGCTGAATTGTTCCCAGAAGTTTGACTAAAGAACATCTTACGAAATGTAGTATCTAATTTTATCTTAAAAGATTATAAACTGTTCCACCAGCTCCTTTTCCTAGTTTCACTACTAATTTAGCTACAGCACTGTTGTTGATCTCAGGGTTGGATCTGCCTGATACCCTGTTGGTTCTTGCTAAACCACCAGATCTCTTTTACACCTGTATATATATTTGCATATGCAGTATGTGTCTATCTATAGATAGGTATTTTTATAGAGACATGACAACTCTCAACCTCTGTGTCGTTAAATGGAAAAACAAAGCTCCTAAACCCAGGCAGTTGTTGGTTTCTCTGTTTGTTTTTAATCCTGTGATTATTTTTACTTCCTTCCTTTGACCTCCCACCTGTGCACAAGTGCACTGGGGTATATATAAAAAGCCAGACCATCTCCTTCTTTTTTCCTGCATGTTGTCATATTAATTTATCGACATTCACTTCTTTGAACAGTGCAGCGTACCAGAAATTCATATTAAGATACTCATGATAAGCAATCCACAATGCTCAGGTTCTTTTCTGCACCACTGCTTGCCTGAATACAGTCTTTCAGGGCTCAATATTATGTGCCTTCTTTTGCCCAGCAGCATTACTTTTGATTTGGCTGCATCAAAATGAACTACATTGGATTGTGAACACAGTCAACAAACCAGATCACAGGCTGGGGGGAAAACAGTTCTTCTCATTTTCCCTTGACCTTTAAGTCTTCTAAAAATTCAATCAATAACCTGCAAGAATTCAGCTCTGGATCAGGGCTCCTAAACTTGTTAGCTTACCCTCACCCACTTCAGTGGTGGTGGCAGCTTCCATCCATACAGATGAGGAAGCAGCAAACCTGAGATCCTTGGGCAATGCTTCTCTTGGCAGAACTACAACAGGAGTGAGTTTGTAGGACAAAACAGCTGGAGCTCAGGTGCAATGTCCACACCATGTGTGTTTACAGGACAGAGTTGCTTTCTAGTGATACCTTGCACTGAAAAAAGCAGTAGCTATACTCCTGCAGTGGATGCTTTGCCCAAAAGAAACCCAATTTTCAAACCCTGAAACTCCATACAGAACCACAGAATGGTTTGGGTTGGAAGGGACCTTATAGGTCATCTAATTCCAATCTGCCCTGCCACAGGCAGAGACACTTTCCACTATCCCAGGTTGCTCCAAGCCCCATCCAGCCTGGTCTGGAACACTGCCAGGGACGGGGCAGCAACAGCTCCTCTGGGAAACCTGTGCCAGTGACTCACCAATCTAACAGTGCAGAAATTTCATCCTAACACATAATCTAGTCCTCTCCCCTTCCAAATTCAAGCCACTACCATTTGCTCTCCCCTTCCAGTTTAAAGCCACTACCCCTTGTTCTAATCTTGTTGGCTCTAACAAGAACCAAGGTGGATTATGACACTTTGGATCTGAATTAGAAGTGTTAGCTCAGCCCCCAGCCCTGGGTACAACCTCCTCACTGCTGGGAACTGGAGCTCTGCAATTCCACTCTAGGTCACCTAGACCCAAACTATATCTGGGTACCCTACCAGTAACCCCATTCATCACCATCTCCCTGTAACTAAGCTTTCAGATGACTCAAAGGAAGAACTATTTATTTAATGTGTGCCCAGGTAATTCAATAATACAGTCTGAAAAATCATAGCAGTAGCTAAGTATCTTGGAAAAATTAAAGCACAGTACCAGAAGAAAGAGCCCCTCACCTCTAAAGCAGGCAGGAGATCAAGTGAAAGCCTGCCAATGAATGAACTTGAACTCTAGACAGCATTACAAAACTCATGCTGTCCTGGACTCCAAACTAAAGAACAAAACATACAATTCAAAACTCAGGAAAACAATCCCTCAGAAGCAGATTAACACTGTACTTGTCTGCAGACAAAATGCTTTAAACGTACTTAAGAGGATGACACAGCCAAAACAGGGTGTGGGGGATGTAAAGGTCCTTTAAAAAAAAAAATAAAGCTGAAGTTCTTCTTGAACAATAAAGTGTTTTCCCAGTTTATTTCTCTCCTTCAGACCCAGTCACTGCACTGCTATGCAGATAGAGCCTGACAGATGCAAGGCCCATGCAACCAACCACAGCAATAATGGATACAGGTAAATGTAATTACAGACTGTCCAGAAATATTATTAGGGACAACTGCTGCAAGAGGAGCTGCCTCCAACTGATCTTTTGAGAAGGGCACAAAACATCAGAGCCTCTTCTTTTAATAAGCATTACACATTTAATATGAGCTTGGTGTATAAAGAATGTGAGTAACAAAAACATCTAATAAAAGTATTAAGAAATAATGCATAAAAAAGTCAAAGTTAGATTCCTTTCTTTCTTCTACAGAATTGATAACCCTCACATTAAAGAAAGAAGAACAGAATGTAAAATATTATGTGATTTTAATGTGTTTTTTCCTTAACAATAGCATGTTTGCTCCGTTATGGCTGCACCTACATGACAATTTTTAATCAAAAAACTTTTGGGGGGGGGGGGGGGGGGTGGGGGGAATCAAAGGACGCTGCATTTTCCTTCCAGCATTTTAGATGGCTTCAAAATCTGTTCTACTTCCACTGAGTCAAGTTCAAGATTAATTCCTAATATTTTACAGAATTCCTGAACTTTATATACAATTCCCATTAGAAAGAGATATGATTTATCAATTCTTGTGACAGTATATGATTTCATTAACTTCCCTTGAACTCAAAATGACATTCAGTATTATATTTTGAAATCTAATGCAAGAAGCAACAGGAACATACACACAGGGTTTTTGTTAAATCAAAAAGGAAAGACTGAATATAGGTGGACCTGCAGAAAAATCTCTATCCAAGAACATTTTAATACAGAAACTGAAGATGTCATACTTAGTCACAAGACACAGCTAAAGCTATAGAAAATATAAAAACCATAATGCCTATGAAGTCTAACAGCTAGAACACTTCCTAAAAATAGGTTCCTCAACATACTAAAAAAATCATGGCTTAGCAAGATATTCTTTATGTTTAACGGGTCTGTCATAAACAAACTCCTGAACAGACTCTGCCCTCACATCTGTTGAGACAAACCTGCAGTAAAAACGAATGCAATCTCTCTAGATTTATGTCAGTAGAAAGAAGAGAGAGAGGGAAAAAAAGAAAAACAAACCCAAACCAGAATCTGACCTTTAAAATGCATTTTTTGTGTTTATTTGGGTATTGATTTGACCAAGTTTCTTTCTCTGCGTTGCTTAACAGAGCTTCTACACCACATGACATCTCCTATGATGTTTCACTTGGGCTGTACAGAAATTACAGTCTTATTTTACTCAATTTGCCATTACAGAAAAGATAAAGATGACAATGGGAAGCCAGAGGCATTTCAGCAGTTAGAAAAGAGAACAAAGTATCACTACTCCATTCTAAAAGATGGATCTGAAGAGAGTTTCATTAGCCATCTCCTGTGGGCTGGCAAACACACACTGATGTGTAAACGTCAGGGCCCAGGTCTACAATTTCTAAAGAAGCAAGCAGGAGAGCTGAAAGGTTGCTCACCAACAAAGAGATTCATCCAGACTTCTCAGTTTAAAAGCTTGTCAAATTTTTGTTCCTTTTTCAAATTAAATAGATGAGTTTCCTCAATCTGTGTCTTAACATCCATAAAACACAAACAGTTCTACCACATACAGCCTTCAGGATACCACAGATAAAAACAAACATTTATTTCCTTCAACTACCACTGCTTAATCTACCAGCAAAAATCAGTATCATTAGTTTAAGCCTCCACATTTTGCTCAGACAGGAATAAATTTTAGATTAAGTGTCCAATTATTGGCTCATAAAGTCCTATTACTGGCATTTCCTTCTTAGCAGAGTGTGGCTTAATTGGCAAGGCCATTTTTCCTAAGATTTGCCTAATTCTGAGGAATGTCATCTGCCCTTCTGAACAACACATCAAACTGCAGGGGAGGCACGCTGAGCAATCCCCCCCTGAATAAATCAGTTCAGCTCATGGCCATTACCACAAATCCCAATTCCTCTCCCCATCAACAGATATGGGTAACACGAACGAGGCCTCTGCAACTTGCTTTGGTGGTCATTAGGAGATTTTGGTTTATTTTATTTTTTTGAATAACAAATAACATGCCAGACACTGTATCAAGCTACAGAGGGTGGTTTAAGGAAGCAGATTTGCACACAGGTTGACAAACAGCCAAGTGGTTTCACATTCAGCTATATACAACATCATATCACATGCTCAGAGAAGATGATGAAAACATGTGATGGTAAAAGCATGGATAAAGCTTTTATTGGCATAAATTTTACATGTTCAGCATGAAAAACATCTATAAGTTATCTGGCTGCCACAAATGACTTTTTCAAACCCTTATATTTTAGAAGCAATTAAAATCTCAGCTCTTCTGAAGAATTCTACTGGCAAATTTTTCCTAGCCTAGTATGTCTAGAGCCAAGCACCTTTTGAGTCACTAACAGAGATCATTAACATATACATACATTATAAAACCTTAAAACAAAGAAGTCTCTTCCACAGATACTATCTTTTCAAACATTTTAGATGATTTAGAAAACACTTTAGCTATTAATCCTTCTCTATGAATATTAGTAAATTTAAAAATACCAGTTTTAGACTGGTACACTTTTTTTCCTGCTCCTGGATGATGTTAAAACTCACAAAAGAACTTTTTTTCTCTTCACCTCCAAATCACAGTATCCCAACCCCAAAGGGACAAGCAGGAAATACTAATTCTCAGATTCATAAACACTAAACAGAGTAGAGCTCTTTCAAAGGGACATAAAACAACTGGGCTCCATTTTGATCAGTTTTAAGACCCTGGTCTTTCAATCAAAACACTCCCATGACAATTGTGGCAGGCAGGCAGTGGGGATGCTAATTTGGTCAGGACATAGATACTGCTGTTTTCTTCACTATCATGACAGGTCTGAGACTGTCAATGTGACATCTCCCTTGTGAACCCAGCTGGAGACTTTGGTGAAAATCCCCAAAAGCACATGAAGGTGGCAGCTGCACTTGTGAAGTCAACTGTGCACATTTAAGTCTGTCGCAGTGGATGATTATGGGCACAAAACTGCCTGAAACAACAACGTGTATTTACTGCAAAGACCAAGTTATACCAAAAAGCAATGCTTCAGCACAAAGTGACTAATGCCATCTCTTCACCCAGCAGTATGTGCTGAAAACTTATTCTACAGCATATTAGAACTACCCTTCCCTCTAGGGCCTGTGAAACTGCTCTCAAAGTGGTCTTGCTTTATAGGCAAAGACCAGCAGGAAAAACCAGCATTTTTACCAGATAGTCCATCTACAAAAAACAAACCACCTGCAAGCCTCAAAGGCCCTGGTGATGTGGTTTAGCAGAAACACTGCAACAGCATTCACTGGGACCATCGACAGGAATCATTCATGCATCTGCTACAGGCTCACTCACACAAATTCAGTATCACAGCACTGCATCCTGCTCCCATGGAACACAACCACCAAAGTGGTTTTCCAGCAGCACATGCACCCAAAACACCACTGGTTGTGACAGGCATGATCAGGGGAATCCAGCTTTCAACTGCTTACACCTACACCAAAGCTCAGGCGGCTGTTGGAGGCTGGAGGTTCACCCAAAATCTAAATTACAATTTACAATTATATTTACTTAAAATTTTCTCAGTAAAATCTTAAGGAAAAAAACATGTTCACTTCCTAAAATACTTAGGCATCTTTTTACTTGTTAAAAAGAAATCAGGTTTGGGCAGTCAGGGGCCACTGGGTAGCCAGACACAGGACATGAGAATATTTACAGTCCTGCCCCGCTTCAATATCCCAGCACTGAAGAGGAAGCAGCCTGGGTTCAGCACCACAAATGCAAAGTAGAAGAAAGCAGAATGAAGAAGGGCATGATGCCATGAAAGGAAAAGATGAGAGAACAGATTTCTAACAAAAGGGATCTAAGGTGAAGCTGGAATTTCTTAAGCGCCATTAGTAAATATCTATGAAATACACTGGAAATATTCAGGCTGTACCTTTATTTAAAGTAACTCCTCCATACCATAAATATAAACTATATTTAAGGAAATTATTCAAAACCATGCTTTTCAAACTCTTTAGCAATACACCATTTCCTTCAGTTAAAAACTGCTGTGTGAATCAATACAAGTGACTGCAGGAACAGCAGGACATGGTACCAAAGAGGTTTTACTTTACTGTTCAAGATCACACTGTTTCATGGATTATTATTTATGATTCAAATTGAACGTCATAAACAATTATAAATCAAATTCTTCTTGCTTCCTGGGGCCCAAGCTAAGGCAACACCAACTTGCAGAGTTCTTATTCAAGAGATGTTGTTGCAGTAAACAACTATAACCAGTGTCAACTCAAGAATACAACCTCAGTAACAGAAATGCCATAAAAATTACCAAATTCTCTGGGGGGATAAGTTTGGAGGCATCTGCTACACACAGAAAAAGTCCCCTATTTTATTGAAGTTATCTGTGCATCAACATGCCTTCTAGGCAAAGGGTGTGATATACTTTGTTCATCACAAGGGGTACACATCAGATTAAACTAACACATGCAAACCATTTAGATACTACAGTGCAGCACCAGCAGAAAAACTGAGAAGAAAAAAAAAGTCATTCTGCCTGGTATTTGAATGGTGCATGAGTTCACATTCTGAATAAATAACACAGCAAGCAGTTCATTCATAAGACTGGTCCACTGCAGAAAGGGGCAGGAGAGGGTAAGAATCTGATCTCATAATTATAGGCTTTCTGACAATGCATACACACAAAGGAAGCCATATTAAGATTTTTTCATACACCCTTAATTCTGTTTTTTTCCTTTGTGATTAACTGCTTGATGGTTCTGTCACAATTTACAGCTATTTTTAAGTATTACAGACAAGCAACACAGCATGTATCTGTGTGTCAGAAAAGAAGCAAGGAGCATACACAATGCAATGCAAAAACTATTCATGTTTTTCTTCTTACAGCACAGAGCCAGTGGATTCCACAATCATGCAGTACTGTTAGGAAACTGTCAAGACCAAATCTATGTTTAATTAATTGCTTTCTCATTTAGAGAATAGGTTATAAGGGTTCTGTTCAGTAGCACAGAACAAACATTTTAAAGGAATGATTGATTTTGCCAGTTGCAATGAACATTCTTCATCATGGAGCATCTGGTACTGTTTCCATTTTTACAATGAAAACACTGTTATTTAACAATTTATATATACAAGGTATGGCTTTATAGTTGAGCAATCTTGCTCACTTTAACAACAACTGCAATTAATCCACATAACCCAAACAGGAAATTGACACAACAATCCTATGCAACATTTTTAGCATTTATTATTTAAAAATTATTATCCATGCATACTTTAAGTTATCTCTACCTAAAGCAGACACCCAAGAACTTGGAGAAAGTTCAAAGAAAGATAAGAAACTTGCAAAAATTATTCCATTATTTACATTGGGAGGAGAGGGAAGATAGATTGGAGGAAACATGAAGGACCGTGATTTAATGGCTGCTGGCTTTCTCTATCAGGAAACAATCCAGGTTTCCTTCATAATTTGTGACACTATAATAACAATAATCTACTTGACTTTCATTAAAATATATAAAAATTAATATTTTTGTCATTGGAGAATTATCCCCAAGTAATGTCTATTAGCAAATCCAAGCCAAAGGCATCATTTAATCCACCTACTCCAGGGTTCAATTTTGCCCACAGTGTGTCACTGGAAGTGCAAATGGATTTAAAGAGAGACCATGAGAAAGAAAGAACTCACCATTCTAACTACTTCAGGGTAAGTCTGCTCTGTCAAACAGCCTCTGCTTATTGTAATGTAGTCCACCAGTTCATTAAGAGTGGAGCGCTTGTATTCTTTCATTTTAAGGTCTGAAAGCGTGTCCATGAAGTCAAAAATGACACAGCACTGTTGAAGTTTCTTTAGGAACAGTTCAGGCTGCTCTGAAGATGGAACGTCTATGAAACAAGAAAGGAAATCTTTGTGAGTCTGGCATCTTATTATACAAAACAGGATTTCTTTTTGAAGATCAATTTCAAAGGAAAGCAGCATTCATACAATTCTTGTAAAACAGAGCCCAGATTAACAAATGAACCACTTACAGGAACTGTATTACTATTGTGTGTTTGAGATCTTGAATGTATTCTAGAAGGAATTGAATCATCAACTGCTAAAATAAAGCTCACCAAGAGAGTCCAGGCTGAAGTAGAGAATGGAAACACACCAGCACTCAAGACACTTTTACAATAAACAACTACTTGGACTGGAGGCTGGTATTTACCATCGTTAACTTCAACTCCAAAGAAGGATGAAAGAAGTGTCAAACACATCCAGCTTGATTAATTTGTATTTCTAAAAACACCACGTCATTTATAACCCTGTATGAATATACATAAATACATATATATGAATACACAGCAAGACTATAATTCCACAAACAAGTTTTGAGTTTCCAATCATTATCCCCACATTGACACTTCCCATAGCAAAATCAATTTCACTGAAAAACAGTGAGGAATTTTTTTCTGTACTGTGAACACATAACATGCATCAATAGGAATATTTTCACAAAAAATAATATGTGCTTGACCAAAAAAGTAAGCAGAACTCACTACTTTTGCTCTGTTTTCTTCATTTGCAGCAAATGAAAAGACTTAATACAATAATAAAAGGAATGTCAACTTCTTAGCTGTTAGTTGCTTTACCAAATGCATCAAAAGAATACAGAGGCAACTTCTTTTATCCAGTGTTCATGTACACAAGAGGATAGCAATAGCAGAAAGTTGCAGAGATGAAATCCACATTTTTACTCTGAAGGTCTGTCCTCAGACTAGGGAGCACATCATTTCCTTTGAACTACCTGGTTTTATTTAGACACCAATACCTGCCTCAGCACCAAAATCCATTGACCTTCCTGATCTCACTTAAAAAAAGCTTTAATAGTAAAGAATTTATGTTTATTTCTTAAAACCTGGACTTCTAAAAGACCAAACTAAGATGGAACTTCTCATTGCTGACACAAGAATAAGTCATAGTAAGGAATACTTGGCAAGTGCTGAGAGGTGTTAGTAATTCTATGGTACTTTTAAGTAGTTTTAAGGCTTACACACCACAAATCTGTTTTGCTTAAACACAGTGCTTCAATTTAATTAAAACCAGTGCCTAAACGCTAAAAAGAATAAACATGGATTGCTGTACAAATAAAGATGCAACAGTTTGTTCAACCTGGTTTTGTTTACAGCACTGAAGCAGTGACAGGATTCCACAGGGAATCTACATGGGAGAAGAATCCTCCACAAACACCTTTGGAATACTAAAGGTCCCAAAACCAGGCACCCTGAAGCCATTCCACTGGCCAGGTCTCTCTCACACATCCAAACACCTCAGAGGAGGCAGAGCTGAAACCTAAGATGAGCCAAGGAGACAGAGAAACTCATTAGCCTTCACCCACAACAAAAAAGATCATTTCTATACACGACCTTTCTAAGGTTACAGCCCTAGAGGACACAGAGGGCCTGGGGAGGCAGAGTTCTGTGACTGCTCTCTTGACTACCTGCCTTCAAATAACAGAGATGAATGGACTTCAGAATTCACTGTTATTAACAAGCAGGCAACAGTTAAATGATGAAACATTTCTTTAAAGACAGCCTTATACATAGGCTGAAAAAAAGAAATAGAAAGTGCAATTGGTTACTTTTCAAAAGCTTTATTTTTAAAACTTAATAAAGTTATTACACCTATAATGCACCACCGACCTTGAAAATATTTAAAAGGTATCAATACAATCTATGTTGCTACATGACCATAATGGGGTTTTTGTTACACTGTTCTACATGACTATTACATGTTTGTTTTGACCAACAAGGACATTATAGTTAAAGAAAAACAGGCTGAAATCAAGTGGAATCCATTAGGATACAATTCAGCACAAGTTAAAACCAGACTCATATACATGACTCAAGATTACACTCATTTTAAGCAGGGTTCATATTAAATAAAAATTTTAAAATTACTAAAGCATTAAAATAACTCATAAAAGTTTGTTTTCTTTTCTTTCTCCAGTTAAGTATCTGGAGGTGTGGGAACAAAACAAAAAATATAATTACATTCTTCTCAAGAAAAACCACTCTAAAACCCTTCAAGAAATTCATGCCAGTCTGACTGCATCAACAGGCCATATGAACCATAGGGAAAGCTAAGCAAGACCAAACCACAGCCAAGCAAAAAACTTCCAAACAAACAACAAAAAAACCTCAAAGCCCCACAGAATAACAGCCCACAAGCCAACTGTCCTGGTCATATCTGCTTTTCTTTATTAAGCAAGTTGCCACTCACACTAGGGAATACAACTCTATGAAGTTTCACTCAATGTTCCTGGGAATTTGGGATGCCTTGGGAACAGGGAAACACCTAATGCCAGAGGTTTTTTGTACTTGGAAAAAGGGGAAGTATATGAGAGTTAATATGCTTGAAAAATTAGGGGATCCTAAGACAAGAAAAGGGTGGTACAAATAAATAAAATCAGTACTCCATGTTCCCAGCCTTCCCACACAGACCATGGCATTGGCTGGTTTGAGATTCTGGGGTGGGGGGTTCTTTTTCTGGTATTTAGGGCACATACCTACAGACCCCACAGCAGAACTCCTGAACTCCTTAATGCAGCAGCTTGGAATGAAACACACAGTTCCCTACAGATGTTCACAGCTGGCTGAGGAAAGAGAGCAAACCCTTTTCTTCTCAGCAGATACTCAAAGCTTTCAATGAATTTTACTCCCATGCTAACACACAGCCACACATTTAGGTCCCAAAATTTAATAACCTGCAATAGTACCATTGTATCTACTTTCACATAAAAGAACAGAAAATTGAGCAACCACTCTAATAAATCTGTGTAAATACACATAACACTTTAATAACCTATAAAATAAAATTAAAGTGACGTTATTAAGTAGCATGTGTGATTTATGTCAAATACAGAGAGGAGTATACATTTATTAAAGCCAAAATTTAAAGCAAGATAAATTTCTGTTTGGGTGACTGTGAGAACTCTCCTCATTTTCAGGTCTTTGCTAGAATTTAATTTTCAGGCTTGTCAGTTTTCTGTTCAGCCATTTAAAACTGTTCAGAGCTTTTGAAATACAGCGAGTATTCACAGACTCAAAGGAAATCGGCTTAGTGAAAGCATGTACTAGTACATCTGAATGCTGATTATCAAGACAGAATCAGAGCTTTAAAGTCAAGTTTTTATAAAGTTATAAGAAAAACTGACAGAAAGTGCTATAATATTTTTTTAGACATGGACCAACACTTTTTACTGCAAGGGCTGAAATACTAAAATGGCTAAAGCAATTCTGTTTTTCTCTTAATAGCCTTTTCCCAAAATAATCCTAATCCAACCAGCCCATCCCTTCTCATCAGTCTCTGCCTTCTGCATCCTTTTATCAACTAAAGACATAAAAATCTGATGGCACAGTTTTATTGCAAGTCTCTAACATTCATAAAAACATATTAACGTTTATACTACATTCATGTTTTAATTAAAGTCATTTACAAGTAACTCATTTTGGATTATAGAAAACTAACTATGCACCAGAGAAACTGCATCCAGGGAAGTGTTCTCTGCCTCTCCCTGGCAAGTGAACAGCTAGATGGGGGAAAACCTGGATCAGTTCCCTCCTGCCCCTAATTTTGCAATGAAGGATACAATGCTGGGAAGTGAAGAAGTGAAGGTGTAGGAAGGAATTGAGCTGCTCAGAGCATCATGACAACTGTGAGGAAAAGCCATGGGACTGCAGACACAGGGCAGTAAAAATCAGAATGAAACAAGACAAAATATGCAGATTACATATGAAGTATTAAGCAGAACTAGAGGATGCTCACATATGCTACCCTTCACCCACATATACACTATCAGAACATTTATGAATCATTAAAATCAAAATGCTCTCAGAATAAGTATTGCTTCCAGTATATACATTACTGGTATTCGTCAGCTTGAAGATGACATTTGCATAGAGAATTAGCATCATCTTTTTGTATGATAGTAAAAGCAAACACCACATTAAACACAAAAAATAAAAAACACATACTAAAACCAAAGTAAGTCCAAAATGGGGAAGAGAGACTAATAGTAACATTTTTATTCACATTAATTTTAAGAACTTCCTTATAATGTTCCAACATCTGAGAACTCTGCTTTCACTCCACCTCAGATTTCCTCTTTCAATTAAGTTGCAAAATTTCAACTTTTCCTTTCAACTTAATAGCAAAATAATTCCTCAACTCTTCTTCAATTTTCATATCTTCCAGTTTCTAAGTAAACCTAGTACAATTCTGTTTCTAGTTAAGCAAAATCTCCTTGTGACAAAAAAAATCTTCCAAACCCCAAACTGCTCCCACTTTGCTGCCACACACCAAATCACATTAAATACAACCAAGTACTGCATCAAGACCTACCTGCACAAAGGGGGCAGTGGTGCATAGAACTCTGCTACAGCTAGCCCTCACAAATCACTGTGATGATTTTATTATGGAAGAAGTTACCTTTCTAGTCCTCATTCCAATAAAACTGGCAAATTTGAATTTGAAAGCCTTTTGGTTTTTTTTGAGCAGCTGACTTCAAGAGACCCAGCTCAGAGCTTTCCCTGACTTACAGTCCTGAAATACAGAACAACTACGTGTCTATAGGTCACTTTTCACAGCAGAATATTGCTCTTAACATTCCAAGAAGTACAAATGTTTGCCCTCTTTTTCTTATACAAACACTTCTTGAGAAAAATAATCACTATCCTGATTGCATTGATTTAATTTTCCTAACTGGCTGTCAATATTATGAATGCTTTGTCAAGTCAGTAATCATTCATTTATAAGAGGTGCTTTTCTCAAAGCTGTTTTCCCAACCCATTCTCTAGACTTAATAATTATACAGGCAGGGCAGCAGTTAGGCACTGTGTTCCAAATATGTAAAATCTAACCAGTACAATTATTCACACAGCCATAAATACAGTGGGACAAACTCAAGCTGACTTTCCTGAGTGAAAACACTCAAAGAAAAAGCACAACATTACCATACCATTTCCAGCACATTCAAACTGCATGATTAGAAATGCAACACAGGACATAATCCACCAATTTCCTGATAATCACTGCCTCTTCAGCTAATCTGTCACAAAATTGAGAATTATTTCCCTGGCCATAAATTTGCCCTGACTCAAACTGAGCAAATTCTCACCAAGTGGGAATTTCCTGGGTAGTTCCACAGGGATCCTGGATCCACAAATGCCTCCACTGCTTGTAACACTCCCCAATCATTTCAGAGATATTCAACAAACATCATTTACTGGGGTGGCTACTATAAACTCAGTGTAGATCTAACATACCATTTGAGTGCCTTGATGGGGCAGCATTAAAAACAACCCAGGATACTCCTTAACAGATGTATGCTTAGTCACATAAACTGCCCAAATTTTGCAATGTAGATATATCAATCAAAATTCTGCCTTTACTCACATATGTGGTGCCTCAATAGAATAATACATGGATGAAAGGCTACAAATTGACAATAAAAATAATTTAATAAACCATATTTTCAAAATTGTACTTTTAGACTTTGTGAAGTTTCAGTTGAACCTTCTGCCTATTTCCACAGCAGGCACAGTGAAGGCAATAATTAAATTTAGTTTCTCTTCATTTTCATACAGCTCAATCCAGAGCCACAGCAAAGTTTCAAGGAAAAGCCTCCTTTGAGCTATGGTTCATTAACCTGTGACCAACACTTGTTTATTCTCACCAATGATGCCTGTGCTGTGAGCATCTTTCAACTTGGAAGTGAACCAAGACCACAAGCCTGGTTGTCAAAGCTATTTATGAGCCATAAGAAAACATTATTCCATGAATACTGGCTGCAAAAGGTCTCTATTAGTGCAAATTGGCACTGGTGATGGGCACCCTCAAGTGGGCAGAGAGACTCCAAGGGACCTGAGGTTTTACAAGTGTGGGTGCTCTCACTCATCACTGACCTACACTAGGAATCTGTTATGAAATAGTTACATCAAACATCTTGGATAATGATAGGTAATCAAGGAAATACATGATGGATAGTGAGAATTCCTGAGCAATTAATGGAAGACAAGACTGCCAGGGTATTTTGGTACACCAACTGGTGTCCCCCAAAAATAGACTCAACGAGATATTTGGTCTGTACATTATCAGTCCTTATGCTTGGACTGATTATCACCACTAAGCAGAACCATGTCTCTTCATAATCAAGTAGCAATACCTTGGTTTTTAGGCAAACTGACAACATTTTCAACATTTCCCCATTAGTTCTTCAAGAACTGGGAGGAGTTTAATGAAATAATCCCAAGACAGTCAACATTTACCTATTCTACATGCAAGTCTATTCAAGCCAAAAATTATCCAGGCCAAAGAAGGTAAAAGAGAAGGTAAGGAAAAGGATTCAAATGACAAGATTTCAGAGCAAAATTGATGGAAAAACAGCAAGTAGACGAGTGTACCAAAAAATTTCAGCAGAGATGGAAGAACAGCAAAGAGAATGTGAATATTATGAAGAGGGTAGACAGAGGAAAGTTAAAGAAGGCAGGGAAACAACATAAATTATTAAAAGACCAGGAGAGAGAGAATGAAGTAGAGCAGGAGACCTGGAAGATGGAGGAAAAAAAATGTTTAGAGAATACGTACACAATGAAAGTAGAACATTTTTAAAAGGAAAGAAAGTAGTAGCTCAAAGTGGTTAAGCAAAACAAGAATGAATGAGTTAGATGTTAGGGGCTGGATTTGATTAAGCAGCCACATATCTGGAGGTTCTTGACACTCTGACATCTTTAATATATCCAATTACATTACTTGGGGTGAGTTTGCCTAGACATCAAATTAACACTTACATTTTAGCCCCGGGCTGATCAAAGGTTTTGTAGGTTGCTTTTGCTCTTTCCCCCTCAGTTTTTACTAGTATTTCAAAAACAATGATTAGTAATTTCTTTTTTTTCCAGGAAAGCAAGGAGGCTGGCAAAAATACACACAAACATGATTTCAATTCTCCAAATTGAACACATGGCATAAAGTTCCAAAAGAAGACAAAAATACTTTGCTGAAACAGAGGTACTGTGGCCTGTTTCTTGCCCTGACTCAAGTCTCTTGTACACTGGCTCAGAAAGCACATGCCAGTTGTTTTAAGTAGGTTTTTACTGAATTGCACTTTCAAAGTACAAGCTACTCTTCACTCAGCTGAAGTCACTGAGTTGGCTGAACAGTCACCAGAAAAACCTGGTGCCAATGCCTGCCACTTGAAAACACTGACCTGAGGTAGTCAAGAAGTTATCAGGACACCTTTGCCACACACTTTCTGGCCAATACCATCCAGCATTACACATGAAACACTTAATTGTTACTTTTCGAAGTCTTCTTCAAGAAAGGGGAAAAAAGCGTGGTGGATTGCAAATGTTCTTTATTAACAGAAAAAAAGTACAAAAAAATCCTCACTGTTTCTTTTCTAAATTCTACATGTATATAAACATAAGCATCTTTCAGTTTGGTTTTTTGTTTGTTTCTTGGATGGTTTATTGCTTCTGGTTTGTTTTTTTTTTCCTGACACTAACCTCTTAATTTAGCCAGATGTATTAAAAAAAACAAACCTGGGAGACAGCCCTAAAACACAGTAAACTCCGCTCATGCTTTGCAATTCCCTGAGCTGTCAGACCATTCTCAGTGTAAGAATCAAAATACCCACAAACTCAGAAGATTTCCTGAATTTCAGCACCATGCTTGGTTACAAACACAAGACTGACTCTTCATGGGAAATCCTTGCAGCTGGTGAGGCTCCAGGATTAGTCACTAAGTGTTATTCCTTCCACCTCTGCTCAGCTCTAGCTGGTAATGCCTCCAGTGCAGAGCCCTCCACCAGCTCCTTTCAGCCCTTACCAGGAGGAGCCGCACACCAGAATTAAAGTCAGATTTTTCTGTAGACATTTGAATAGCAAAAGCTACAGAGAGAGCAAATGCAAAGTAAGCTGAACTTATCTATGTGCTCAGCTCCTCTATCCTAAATCACATCCCAAATCCCAGAGGCAGGAACACCACATAAACAAAACCACTTCATTTTCCAAAGGATTTCTCAAACATCCAATATAGAGCAAAGCTGCACAAGGGTAGCTTAATGCTCCATGGAAATCACCCTTTCCTTTAAAATCTCTAACAATTCTTCAAGGTGCTTTTCAGTGTATTTTAAATTGCCTAGCTGGTCACTAGGATGCTGCCATCTTACATCCATTCCCAAGTTCTTCATAGAACACTGGAACCCAAAATATCAAAAGAAACACCAACTCTCAGCTCATTATTTCAACTTGGTTGTGCTATGCTCAAATCTCTTTTATCTCATACTTGTTTTTCTGTTAGAGAGCATGATGGATTGCATTGCAGCTTCAGTTTTATCTTGCTACAATGTGTACACTTTTTTTCCATTGTAAATTAATGGCAATATTATGGCAAGACCAATCATTTATAATGAACAGGACCTTGTTTCCAGGTTTCTTAGAGGGCAAAAAATTTAAAATGTTTACAAGCTCCAGGACACTAAGAAAACAAACCTTTGCAAAAACCCCATGATGGCCTCCTGACCTAAGACAGAAGAATCCTTAAGAGGATTATTGTCTTTCTTTTGATAAGATTCTTACCAGATCACATTTTTTGTCTGCATGACATGAGAGGCCTGTGCTCTATAATGATCATTACATATAAGAACACACGTCACAGCAATCTTACAGTTAACTTCCACCCTGAATGCAGTCACAAGGCAGTCCAGGATTTGCACTGCAATTCATTTCTTCAGTGCATTAAGTACATAATGAAATAATGATAAAATTATACATCTGTACATGCTTCCTGTAAGAATGCAAAAATTGTATTTTGCTTAGTAAGTGCTCTGAAACTGCCATCTGTCCAAATAAAATATGCAATATTCATTTTGCTTCAACTACAGAGCTGCTCTATGAAATTTATACAGAAATGCCCAGACACTTGCAAAAAAGCTTGAACCAAGAGCACAGGAAACCCAACTCATAACTCTTATCCACGCAGGCTCAGAGCAAGTGCCAGGATTGCTGCTTTGCTTGGTACTGACCCACTAATTTATCCCAGAAGTTACAGGAATTCATTCTTGAGTGGAACAAATAATTATGTGTGAGCTGTTCTACATACATAACCCAATGTCTAAGAGATCAGCCTTATATTCTAAAATATTCACATTTATTAGCTTAAATAATATACATACATATAAAATATAAATTTCTGTAGCCCTGTTTATACATTGAGAAGAGTTTAATTGAACCCTGAAAACATGATTTCCATTCTCTTCTCATTTGGCAGTATAAATTTAGTCAGCAGCATATTCTACTTTATGCTAATTTACCACAATAGTCTCCCAACATTTTCCAGTTATGTACTACACAACCCAACTGTTTGCTCTCTCACTCCCTCCACAGGGGGACAAATACGTGTAATGGAGTAAAGATTTTATGGAACTGCACATCATTAAGGTCCAATGTTTGTGTAAGAAAAGAACCCAGTATTTAGTAAACATACCCCAAAATTATGACAAAAGATGGAGAAACAAGCTGGGAATTCACTCCTAAGTCCCCAAACGGACACAGTGAAAGCTCAACTTCTTACACATTCTTATTCTCATCTCCTCTTTCTCTCTCTTCTCTTTCTTAAGAATAAGAGATATTCTTATCTCCTCCTTTTCTGTACAAGCTCCAGGGTGACACAACAACAAAATCATGGGGTTTAGCCTTCATTATTCATTTCTTTTTTTTTTTTAATTCTAGTTTCAACCTATTGAGATGTCCAAGATGAGAATCAACAAGCTGGACTCAACGTTTTGCCAAAAGCCAGCTGGGGTTGCAGGAATGCTCCCTCTGCAGCAGGGGACAGCAGCCCCTGTGTTTCCTGAGCACAAGAACAGAACCCCTGCTACATCCCAGCCACGGCAAACACAGGAAAACCTGAAGGTACAGCCTGGTCTGCAGGCTGGGATAACAGCTCCTGGCCAGCTGAGAAGCTCCAAAGCATTACTCAGAAGATGCTACGTGAGGGCTCTGCAGCACACCAGCCCATGAGGTTTCCCTGCCAGGAAGGCGGCTCCCACAGCCACGCATTCCCTGCAGGGCTTGCAGGGCTCAGGCTGCACAGCCAGCCCCAGACACGGTCACCTGGGAGCCTCACACTCTGTTATTCAACACCTTGTGACAATAACTCAAATAACTCAGAGGAAACACCCTTTTTCATACTGCCAAGCCCAGTGCATATGTCTAAATGACAGAAAAGAAATATATAAATTAACTTTATTTTGCTTTTGCAATTGCTGTAGAGCTCTCTCACATTCCCTGGTGCACAGAAACGCATTGCCATTCTACACCACTTCTATAGCAACTTTTTCATCTTCAGATTATTCAGGATCTGGAACAACTCAGCAAGAGAAGGGAAAAACATGACATTTATATAATACTCGTCTATAACCTGTCAAGTTAATATGTGCTATGCTGGGTATTTTATGTTATTATGTATTATCATTACATATGTCTATGTAAAAATAACAGCTATTCCTTTAGAAATAGCATCTTGTCCATCACAGAATGGCTCAGCTCAGTTTCAAAGCTATGTAAATGAAAGTCATTTACTGGTAATTATCCACCTTTAGAGTCTATTGCTCTGTTATACCTAAACCAGGTATTTTTGCTAAAACTTGCAAAACTGACTGGCATAGACTATTAGGCCACTTTTCTCTCTTTTGAACAGAAACTTTTTATGCTGCTTCTTGAACCCTAAATGGCATAGACATTTTATCTCCCTAACATGCTTCTAGAGAGCAAAGACCTAATTTCAGAATATTTATAATTGTCTGAAGAACAACCTGTATGATAACCTTGCACTAGCATGATGTACATAGAACTTTTTTCACAAGATCTTTACCTCTCACCTCTTCAAAAACACTGAAGAAAATAATGCAGGGTTTTTTAGGCAGAACATTATCTACCTGCTTATGGGCAAATCCATAATAGGGGGTTTTGTTCCTCAGAAATGCTGTCTGCTCCTGGACAGACAAATATATCTGATGACCGCTGGGTCTTGGCACCTGAATTTCTCTAAAAGTTACTTAAACTCTCTGCCTATCATTATCAGTCTACAACAGCACAGTGCTGTTAAAAATAAATATTTGACCCATAACAAATTAGAAGTTTTGTATTAAATTCTTAAGAACAAGTCTGAGAAAATTAGAAACTTGACAGACAAGGTTATGTCATGCAAGTAACACAACCAAAGGTATAGCTCTGCTGGGCTTAGAGTTCACTTCGCAAAGCCTTCTTAGTTTAGACTGTTACAAATATTAACCAGACATAACAGTTTAGGCATTAAATATAATTACAACACTTCCTCTGTGGTTAACAAACAATACCCTTCATCATCAGCTCCTCTCTACCTCTTCCAAGCTGCTCATTAGTTCAGCTGCTTCTCTGTTGAAGATGATAAACTGAAATTAGATTTCCAGCAATATTTATCCCCAGCTGTGCTGTGGTCACAAACTTCATCTTGAAGGTGCTACCCTGGCCAAACTGAAGTCAAGGAGTGTTACTCTGGTTCATTACAACTGCGATTACACCTTTGCTCTAATTGGCAGAAAGCTCATAGCTTACTAATAAATTTAAAAAAAAAATAAAAAAAAAAGAAGAGCAATCACATCAGTTATGTATTCCACATCAAATTAATGGAGAAAAACTCAGCAGGAAAAGTGTGTGCTCTGCAGGTTTATACAAATATAGGTAAGTCTAAAAGTGAGGTGATCCAAATACACTACTGGTGAATTAGCATAACATTCTGCAAGCCTCTATTTTTATAGAGCTTCTGCAGGTACAGATCAGCAAGCATGCTTTGTATCTGCCCTAAGGAATACAGAGATCACACCTTCCCTGGCTTGTACTTTTCAGAAAGCAGCCAGCTCACTACTAGACCACTGGTGTGAAATCTTTAACTTACACCCTTTGTATTTGAAGATAGGACTTCAAGTGCATCCCTCACGTCTTCTCTTTCTTCCATGAAGTATCAAATTCACTAATACATTATTAAATGCTGAGTGAAGCGAGCCACTCACAATAAAATTGAGTATTTTAAGTAATTGCCTCCACTGGACTGATGTTTATCAAGAGAAGGCAGACAGCATCCTAGGTTCTCTTTGCACTCAGGCTGTACCAGTGGGCACATACACAGATGGCCCTTTCCCAATCCAATAGCTAACATGCAGCCAAAGTAGGTCAGTGGGCAACAAAAGAGTTTTTAACTATACTAATCCAGCAGCTTCAGTATCCTATGAAAACAACAGGGCAGGACCATCAAAGCTGCTGTGGTCCCAGGACTAAGTTGTAACTGTAAAGGCTAGAAAGCAAAATCCCAGCCCATCCAGTTCTCCTCCCTGTACCCCTCATGGTAGTTAATGATTTAGTCTCAGAGATGCCAGCAGTAGTCAACTAATTGCCTTCAAGCAAATCAGCTGAAGCATCACTGGTGTGTGACTTACTCCTGCCTCTGACAGAGGCACTAATGTATCAATCCTGAACAGAAGAGCTAACGATCTAGCGAGCTGTACACCCACACCTCTGGTTCCTGTCATTTTCAGAGGATGCTACAGCTTGTTTCATTTTCATATCAATGCCAGCCTTATGCTCTTGTCAAATGGAAGCCTGAGCCCAGCTCAGGAACTCCTCTGGCAGCAGAGGCCTGCTGGTTTCAGGGTCTAATCTGGCATTGCTTTTTGCTATTCCTCTAGGCTGCTCCTACCTTTGCCTGCTCATGGAATTTCTCACAGCCCTGTACTACTCCTTTCTGAAGGGTGCCTCTTGCTCTTGTTTCTCTCAGTCTACAGCTGAAGACCTCCCCCAAGCCAGCCCCCAGCTCCTCCAAATGCCATCTATTTTTACCCAGGCGCTGCCGTCTCATCCGGATGCTGCTAATTGGCCCCTTAGTCACAACTGGAAAAGTAACCTGGCTGAGTAACTCCTGAGCTGCTCACATTCATTCAGACAAGGAAGCTTCCAGTAAATTTGTTCCAGGGTTTAACACAAATTAACCAGAATTTAGTTCCTAAGATTTTACAGCAGTGTCACACACTTTTTTTTTTAATAATAGCCTTCCTGCACAAGATGTTTAAAGTTCAAAATCCTTAAGCAAGCACCATATAAAACAAGAGAGAACTGCAGCACTAGAGATCAATTTTACCCTGCCTATTCACCAGGGGTTTTTCCCCCTCATACTACCTACACCAACATGCAAACTTGCAAGGGTTGCTCAAAAGAAATTACCAAACAAAAAAAAAAAAAAAAAAAAGCAAATTTAGAGTTTTGAAGACTGAAACAAGCAAAGACAATACACAGATAAAAGCAACCCATTCTGAGGGGGCTGCTTTTCCACAGGGACTTCTTTCTTATGTAGGTGACACAGCCTGGTTTGCTACGCAGCTACAAAATGATATTTCAGACATCTCAGTGAACCCTCCTTGTTTCCCAATCACTTTGCTAATGAAAAGTTGAAACATCTTGGAATTTCCTCCCACCTATTCTGCTTCTGTAGAGTTATCAACAAAATTGGTACAAACAGGAAAAACAGACCATGAGAAAGACAGACTAGTTAGGCAGCTTTTACAAGGAAAACACTGGAAAAAACAAATAACTAAATGATCTGAATTCATCCTAAATTATTTGACAGCCTTTGTAATACTTCAT
Source organism: Haemorhous mexicanus (assembly GCF_027477595.1). Classification (NCBI taxonomy): domain Eukaryota; kingdom Metazoa; phylum Chordata; class Aves; order Passeriformes; family Fringillidae; genus Haemorhous; species Haemorhous mexicanus. Next base: position 59,505,546 of record NC_082346.1, on the reverse strand, counting down.
TATTCCACTAAAAAGCCAAATTTAAATGCTTGGTACTTAAAAGCCATTACTTTAGAAATATAGTACATAATTAGAAAATTACCATTTTATTAAGAGAACCTGACTCATTTTTACTAATAGAGACTGGAATAATTTAATATTAATATAATTAATTCCTTCTAGAAATTCTGATGCTACCACAGACAAATACATCATGTGTTTTTAACAACATGAATGCAACTCTTAGATATTCTGAATATCATCTGTAGTAACTAAAAGCAGAGTTTTGACAGGTTAGTAATTCTGGATTCTGTTCAATACTGGCAGGATTAACTCTATCTACTAGGACCAAAGAGAGAGCCTGTTCCACCTTATGAAGACAGCTCAGGCTGCCAAGAGTAAAGGGAAGGACCTTCAGCTGTGGATCATTAAGAAGCAGCCATTTTAAAAAACTGATGTTTTGGAGAACACAGCATCCAGTAAAACGATGGAACACTTTTTCCATGCTGGACTCAAGAGAACTTAAAATTATTTATTCTGCAAATGAGAAACTGAATGCTTCTATGATGGTTTGTTTTGCTGAGAAAGGAACTTCTTTTCATTTGAAATAAAGGCTAAAACAATCTGCTTTAAATGTGATTTTGCTGAAAAGAAAGAACACATACAACAGACTGCAAAATCCTTGCCCAGCAAACCACCACCCCATTAGCTGGCACATCCTTACTTCCCACTCTCACATTAGTGTGGTTTGGCTGGGGCTGTTTCCCTTTCTGAAGGAACAGTTCCATATGGCTGTGCACAGCCTTGGTCCTGACTAAGGGCTCAAGTTAATTACAGAATGGGTGTGCACAGCTCTTTGGGTTCAAACACATGTAGGTACCTCAAAACCAATGAGGAATCCCTGTTTCCCATGACACAGCACTGTGAGGGACATCCAGTGCCTGGAGAGAGCAAGCAGTGAGCAGAGGGAGAACAAGACACCACAGGACACTCAGAGCCCACCACAAGAGCACCAAGCAACCTGGGCCCTAGAACCCAGCCTGAGAGCATCCCTCTCACTCCTCCAACTCCCAAACCTTATGGCTGTTCAGCCAAAATGCTGGAAAAACATTTGGGAGTTTCTAGCTGTGGACAGACATGGTCACTCCTAGTTACATACTCCAACTCTCCAAGAAATGGTTCAGGCATACCCAAGCAGTTTTTGGCCAGGTAAAGGCCTGATAATTTTCTCATCATTTTACAGGAGACTCCTCTCATGCAATCTCTGAGCCAGACCTCTCTCACTGCACACAGCCTTACCTGGGCAACCAGGCTGCCTTGGCCTAATGCAAGGTTTCAATCAGGATTCAGCAAGGCAGAGGAAATTAAAAAGGTTGCTTGTGTAATGAAGAGGAAAATGACAGGTTCTTCTGCTTTGGGCACTACTCTTCCCACTCTGAGATAATCCTTCCTTGAGGCACCTGCACCACTTTAGGGCACTCATGGGGCAAGTATTTGCTCTTGGCCCTCCCTTCAACAGCTCAGATACCTGAGAAAAAAATCAAATTGCTCCAAAATTCAACCAATTGGTAGACAGATGTAAGCTCATGTATAGGCATTTTGATTAAAGTCATAGTAAGGCAAACAGAACTGTACTATTATACAGTAGTGTGCTATTGTACAGAACTTTACCTGTTCAGGAATAAAATCTTATTATAATTTCTCCACCTCCTCACTATCTCCAAGAAATAGCACAGCAAGTAAGCTGTGAACTTTCTTCTGTTTCCAGTGTTACAAAGTGCTCGGACTTTAAAAGGCTGAGGGGAAAGTGGCTGAGCTCTCCCAGCAAGCTCAGACACTGCAGTTTGCCAGCAGCAGCAGCACTCAGCACCTCTCAGGTGCAGAATAAAAGGGCTGGAGCAGAGCTCCCTGTGCTCACCCCGGTACCAGGGAGTTGCAGCTCCCTGCCCTGCACCCGACACAGCCCCTCCCATACAACAGGTCTGGCCAGTTCCTCTCTGTTCCCCATTCTGTGACTGAGCAACAAACTTCCCTGGCTTTTCCCCCTTCCCTGATCATCCCCACCTTTTCCTTGGCATCCCCTTGAAAGCTGCCTTCAACCCTTAAATTTTGGGTAGGTCTAAGATAACAATCATTGGTCATTTTCTGGTTTTGGGCTTCCTGAGCCCTTAAAGCAAACAAAAAACAATCAACAACAAAAAAACAGGAAGTTTATTTTCTCATTGTAAGTAATGAACTCATTGAAATTTGTAGGAAGAAGTTTAGAACTATTTGAAAATGTTTAGGGGGGAAAAAAGACAAACAAAACCACCCTGTGACCACAGTAAATGTCTTACTTACAGTCTTAATGTTTTCTTAATGTCCATGGGGGAGAATACACAGGAGGTGTATGAAATTCCCAGTGGACTGGTATTTTGAAACTAAGCTACTTTTTTATTATGCCTAATAAGCAATGCTGATGTCCTTTCTTAAACCAAACTGAAACACAGTATTTCATTCCTATGAAAAATATTTAAGAAAACACATTACTGGTATAAAAACTTCTGGATTTGTAACTTTCACATAAAAACTTTGAAAACTCCAGTTCAAGTTTATTTTTAAAAGTAAAATTTACCTTTATTCTGAGCATAATTCTCTACATCCAACCAGAGGAGAACCAACTCAGGCCCTGGCACGTTCAACAACAACTTCAGCAAAAAGATGGGCAAAAAATAAACTGAAAATCTCTCTTTTGGATTAGAATACAAACAGTCCTTTTTAACATCCTTCAACACAATGATTAGCCCTTTCTTTATTAAAACGTTACCACAAAACACACCAGCCAGAGTAACACAAACATTAACACTCATCCTTCACCTTTCAAATACTGAACCTGATTCAGCAATCCTTAATCAGGCAAAGTGCTAATATAATCAAATGAGAATTATTTCTGAGCATCACAAAAACTGGCCTAAATTCTGAAATGCAGGAAAAACTGTTACAAGTGGGGACTGATCCTACACTTCTTCAGCTTTGGGCCTCTCAAGCCTAGGAGGACTCTGCAGCTAGGATCAGGTTATATGTTGATTTGATTTCCACCCACTGTCTCAAAGCTCTAAAAACCACAAACAAAAGTATCATTTTAAAAAAGTAAGGATCAGCTTTCCTCTGACACCACTGCTTTGCTACAGCAAACACAGACAAAATATTCTTAAATGGTATCAGCTGCTAAAGTAGTCAACTTAAGCTGCAAACCAAACCAAAAATCATCCTACTTGAAACTTAGAGCCCAAAACATAAACTACTAGAAAAAGCAAATAAAACAACATCCCACCGAAAAGGAAACCCTAACACCTTATCCTTTGTTTATGCATGAAAATTTCACAGTCAAAACTGTATTTCAGGAAATACACCTTTTAAATATATAAGAAACTATCATAAAATTTTCATATTTTTACAGACCTCTCCAAATTGAGGAGCATTACCTTCATTACATCCACAAGATGAATATGAAATTTCCCTCAACAAAGCACTCCAAGTAACATCCCTCCTTTTAACCTGAGTGTTTACTGAAGGTATGTTTAGAAGTCCAGCACTAGCCTATGGTCTAATTCACTTGTCTAACGAGTGAATTATATTCATAACTGGATGGTGATTAACACTAAACAACCCAACACTCACACAAACAGCACAGCAAATCATTCTTTTCAAACTGCCAATCGCTGAGGTCAAAACATTCATGCTTTTAAGTCAAATTACAATCAACTTCCTCCCCACCCATTCTATTATTTCTTATTCATGCATTGACAAGAGCATGGAAGCCACTTCACAAAAAATCATGAGTGTCTTGGAAGAACCTACACTATTTAAAGATCAAACTATTTAAAAACCAAAAAGAGGGAAAGGACTTCTTGATTTTAAAAATAAAACAAAGAAAACAAAGAAAAAAAAACCAAACAAAACCAAAACCAATTAGAAAAACCCAATCAAATTTAGTTTCCCCTTTGATTTGTTTTAGATACTTCCTTTTATTCTCTCATCATTTTATCCTTTATAGTGCTCAACTATAAAGGATCCAACCTTTAGGATCAAGCCAAATGTTTATTTTCTACTCCACATTTTTTCGGAAGTTTTCCTGACTAATATAGCAACACTTTGAATTACAAGCAATTCACAGGGTTCAGTTCTGATCTCTGAGGAAACGTCAGGTTTAGAAAAAATTAAGAGGAAATTAAAAAAATACTGCTTTTCTCTTCTGTTGGAATTCATGCCAGAGCCCCTCTTTATCTTCCCAAACTACATTAACGCAACCAAGTATTTTCCAACAAAATATTCTCAACCTCCTTGAAATACCACTTCTGACAGCAGCAACAGCACAAGGAAGACAACACTGGGAAGGACTTGTAAGAGCTGGAGTTTTTGCTTGCAGCAAAGCTGCTGACACAGGTTTCTGCTTACCCAGCCTGGATCCTCAGGGCTGCTGAGACGAGGGAGCCACGGCCATGGGCTGGCACAGGAGGTGGCTCCTCAGTTCCTGGCTGCTACAACTTCTCTCCAGTTTTCCTGGATAAACCCACACCGGGCAGTCCTTTCATCATCTGCATAATCCCAGCCTCTCTGACTGCTGCACTGTAACACCAGTGCCCAGTGAGTTTGCTTTCCTGAATTATGGCCACGTAGAACACGACTGGGGGTGTGCCAAACAAGATGATTAAGCAGCAAAATACGACGAGGCATGAGTTATATTATTAATATTCCTATCTAGCACTAGCCACAGAGATGAGGGGTGTGTGCAGCCAATAGCAGCTGTGCACAAAGCAAGCTCCTCCACTCTGACTCGCTTAAAAAATAAGAGCAACTATTTCTTTTGAGCAATTTTACTCTTTGGTTGCTTTGACACTGAGCTGTATTTCAGGAGTTTACAAATTGCTTCCTTTTTCAAACTCTACCTTGAGACAGCGTTGGAGGGAACTCTTAAAAAGGCAGTCTCAAATTACAAGCCTTTATTTTCAGAGAACATAAGCATAACCATTTTTCAACAAGATAATACTGAAGAGCAATTCACTGATATAAACATTTCATATATTTAAGAATAGATAGATATATATCAAATCTCCATAAATTTCAGATTCATCAGCACAGTTTCATGTTTCCAGTCCTATTAAAAATAAACCAAAACGCAAGTTTTAAGGAGTTCATATAGAATAATAAAATATTGAGGAAACCTTTTTTAACTCTATTTTGCTTTCCTTTTTTTTTTTTTTTTGGATATATGAAGATGTAACACATGACAATAAATTACTGCGTGCTCCACTACCAAATTAGTAGAATAAATACTGAAAGCCCACACAGATGAATTTTCTGATGCCGTAAAAGATCACAGTGTAGGGATGTGCTGCTCAATATTCCCTAAGACAAAACATTTGCTACTGAACTCCTTCCAGCTGACAATAAGGATCTCCAATGCATGGGGTATCAGCCCTGTCCTCAGCTGTAAACAAAAGAGGGGAGAAAGGGCAGGCAAAGATAGCTGTGCTCAGGCAGGAAGTGAGAAAATAGAAGAGCTTAAGCAGGATCCCAGTTTAAAATTATTTTAACACTATGGCCTTTCTTTAACCTGGTGAGCCTTGCTAAAATGTGATGAGGGAAAAGATCCGGTGAAGCAACAAAATGAACTATGGATTTCAGTTAAAAATTTTTAAAAACCCTAAGAGTACACTACTCTGAGGGGAAAAAAAAATAATTTTGCATAATAAAATCAGGAATTACTGTATTATATTAAAACAAAAAATAATTAATTTTAAAATTTTATTCCTAAAGAAAAATAGAATCTGATTGAAATGCAAAAGACTTCATGCTCAAAATGAACCAATGAAACAACACTGCTCCAGTCTGGATACTTGAATTTCACTAAGAACTTCATCACCTCTAATCAAGACTTTTAAAAATGTTTGTGATAGTCTCATTTTTGAAAAAAACAGAAATAATTCCATCAGATTTGTTTCTATTAAAATAAAATTAGAGCAATCTTTCAGTTACTTAGCTGTAATAAAAGCAGTGAATCCTAAAGAGTTAGCATAATGTCAAATGTAATTTTATCTTGTTTTTCCTCAAAGCTGACAATAATAATTTTTTTTTAAAGACTGTCATTTTTATGCTGTATTACTCACAAGATACCAATGTAAAAGAATGCTGAGAAATAAAAAGAGTCAGATTAAAAGCATCCATTAACTCTCAATGCTCAACTGGAGACATCCTGATTTCTCTGGATGTTTACTTAGCACTGTGTGATACTCAGGACTAGCTCCCACCAAGTTCACTTGCACTTTGAGTCATCCTCCATTCTGTAAATCACCACCTCCTGTCTCAGGCCCAGCAGCAGAAACAGTAAAGGAGCAGCTCTCAACAAGGAGCAGATTCACCCAAGATACAAAGAGCAGAGGAAAGAACAGAGGCTAATTCCTCCAAGGAAACATCCCACTAGTCTAACTCATGAAAGCCTCACTTCACAAATTCCTTGCTGCTTTTCCATCAACTTTCACAGCTACACAAGTGGGAGAAGCTGGGGTCTTAGAGCTGCAGATTTGGGAGACTGCAAGCTGGAAGAGGCTACCAAAGCAGGTACCCTAAATGAAAACAGTCCCTAAGATATCCTACAGAAGCAACCCTCCACGAATTAATTTGGCAACGTGTGCTCAACTACACCTTCCCAAATCAAGAGTCATGACTTTTAGGGAATTTATCATCCATGTAAAGAGCTCCTGCCAGCACAGACTTTCCTCACTATTAAAACCACATGGATCCTGCTTTAGCTGACAGCATCAGTTCTTCCTTTTAACCAGTATTTCCTCCCCATAAGACTCTATGACCATATCTGCTCATGAGCCTTTTAATAAACTATTCAAATTATTTTTTAATTGTATTGCATAAGGCATTTTCTCTGGGTTTTCCATCATTTAATGGGTTTACATCTCTCTTATCCTCCTATAGCTCCTGCAAGTTTGGCCATGATGCATCCTCATATTGATCTTACCAGAGCCCCAGCCAGATCTAACAACGCTGCCTCCATCACACCTCAGAGGAAACAAATCACCCTCATCTGCTCTGTGACACACCTACACTCTGGTTAATAACAGATGCTAATATGCCTGGTCATTCTTAATTATGATAACCCCATCTAGCTGTTATACACAGAGTAATCTGCTGTCTCAGAATTCAGCCAGTTTTGGGCTGGTGTTCACAGACAAGGCAAAAAGCTGACCTAGGGCACAAACACCACCCCTGACTAATAGCAAGGGACCACTAGCAGAGTTCTAAAGCACCATTTCATGTGGGCAAACAGGCATTCTTTCAGAAATACATTTTTATAAACTCTGAAAAACAACCCTGAAATTTAAGAAACTGTATATAGCAATTTTAGCCACATTACTGTATAATGTAGTAGCAAAAAAAAAAAAAAAGTAATCAAACAACCAAGAAGAACATGTTTATGAAAACTGAAAACTGCTTTCTCTCAAAAGCAGAACAAGCAGGCAAGATAGATCAACACAGACCCTCTGAAAAGTCTTTTGTCATTTTCTTTGCCTCACTTTAAAAGTGAATATCTTTTTTTTCTTTCATATAATTTTGACAAAGTCTCCGAGGTTTTAGTTAAATCTGCCTACAATGAAATGATCATTTCTAGAATAAGTAGGCCATGGAAAACTCCATATTCCATTTAGATTCAAACAAGGGATTGTCACTCATTTGGATATTATTTTGTGGCTCAATGTGAACTTTGAGTGCAACATGCTGAAAAGATAATGTTTCTCCCTGGTTTCTATAGCACCTGCTAGAAGTTTCAGGCACACAAAATCAAACCTCTTCCAAAGGTACAAAACATTAATCACCTCTTTTGACATTTTGCCGGTTAAGTATCAAACGTGCTCTACTGGAAACACTTTGTTACCCACACGTGTGCAAACCTCTGCTTCAGAAGCAAAACTATCTCCCTTGAAGTTAACTATTTAATAACCTGGCACAGAGATGCTCTCATCAACTGTCCCCATGGAACAGGTCATAAAAGAAACCCCACTTAGAAATTAATTAGTTCACCCTCCCTGTTAAATCAACTATCCTGGTCCTGAGCAGTGGATTCCTTAGGCCTTTTCTTATAATGTTTACTCAGGGTGCCCAACACCTTCACACTACTTTTATCTCCCCTCTCCAACCCTAAAAAAGAAAACAACAAACAATGCTGGGATACTTCATTTCATGTGTCCTGCACAGCATCTCACAGGTCAGAAATGAAATGGCTAAAGAGCCTTTAAACTCTGGCTCAGCAACAAGGTAAGAAACCATGGCAGCTCCCAGGACTATCCAATTTGCAGGGATGGATGATGCTCCTGCAGGGATGAAGAAAACTTCCCCTCTTGGAGCATCCATGAAGCTCTCCACACACCCAGCAGAAAGCCAAGCCCGGTCCCACCACCTCAGTAATGATGCTTACGGTCTTCTTAGGGTGCTCCCAAAGGCTTCAGCACAAAATAAACCCTTAAGGTAAATTTTCATTGTGTTATGGCTTAGAAAAATGTTAACACTGAACTTTCTGAAAATTTCAGAAAATAACACTCCACAGCTTTCAGCTTAACTTACATAATCATGATCAGAAACAGCATTGCTCCCTTTAAAAATGAAGTTCAAAATGTTGCATAAACTGACATAATTTTAAAAAAAAATTGTAAGACAGGTAGGAAGAGAAAGAGCTTGGGGTTGCATTTCTTCTGCCCTCCCATCAAGATTAGCAAAATATTTGTAGCTGAACTCTTTTTTTTTTTTATCCAACATGAACAGCAGATCACATCCACACAGTAAGTACCTTTTTAAACTGCAAGCCCATTGTCATATTTGTCCCACTAATTCTTTCAGTCATTAAATGTCTCTTTTTTTAGGCAAACCTACTAAACAGCTCCCTAATATTTTCAAGTAGTTTTGGTCCAGGTAGCATCTGCCAACCTCTGAGCTACATTTAGCATCCTCCCACAGTTGAAGCCTAACAGACTTCTCTATTGAGACTTAAATCAGCAGCCTCTTTGTCTCCATGCAACTGCTCTTTTACTGAAAATGGTATGGCAGCACAGAGAGCACAACACGAATTTAAGCAGTGAAGCTGGGAGAAAACTTCTTGTCTGAAGGGGGAAAAAAGAAGAGTGAAATCCCACTTACTTCCTCACTGGAAAAAATCAAATGCAGGCCCTCCCTCCCTGCAGCCATATGGATGCCATCACTGTGGCAAAAGAGACATTTCAGTGGTCAGAATCCCTCACTGCCCTGTCAGCCAGCTCCCATCCCTTCCAGGGAATGGATCAGATGGGATAATTTTTAAAGGGTCTGTACCAGACAAAGCCATGTTTTACATGGTAGCTTTTTTTTCCATAAAGGAAATCTCTACTCATGTAAATAAGCTTCCCTGCAATTTACATCTCCTTGCAAGACTGTCCTAAATTTTACAAGTACAGTATGCTGAAATTCCACACTAACTTCTTTCTTATGTTTAGTATTAGAAGCATGTGGTTTTTTCATGTTTTATTATCCATGTTGTTGTAAGAACAAATATTAGAACTGATGAGCCAGATTTACTTAACATTGCTGATCATCTTGCTTCTTAAATATGAAACCAGGAGTATTTGTGTTAAACACCAACTACTTAAAACAAAATAAATACTTGTGGACTTTGAACCCAGGCCTGCTATGCAGTGTGCCTTCATTAACTGTGCTGTGCAAAGCTGCCATTTGACATGATCATTATCCTCATTCCCCAAACACCTTATAAAATCAGATTATTTATCACTAGGTGAAATGACAAATCCATCATCCTCTAACAAAAGGTACCTAATACCTTTATTAGACAAACACAGACACCTGACCTTCGACAACTTGTTTTACTTAAGGATTAAAAAAAGGAGGTTTTTCTCCTTCCATTTCTCTAAGGAAGCAATCCCACAGAAGCACTTTGTGCAACCCTTAGCAAAGCCAGCACCCCAAAGTGTTAAAGCCACCCTAAACAATCCCAGGACAAACTCATTTCTCCCAGGACAGACTTCAAGACACGTGTGTGGATGCACACACCTTCTCCTTGAACCCAAGGTTTAATCTGTTCACATTAATGCATCCACTCAGTCCCAAGTGGCCAGTGCTAAAAAATGCACTCTGGTTTCTGCCTTAGTCATACACACAAAGGTAAACATTTTGAAGTTCAATTCAACTTCACAGAAGAAAAATAAAACAGAAAATAAATCAATTCCTTTTCCTTATCACTGTAGGAGATGCTTAATATTAGCCAAGTGGGAAATTTCATCTTTAATTTTATCTTATTTCTAGAGATGAAACAAAAACCTCTTAGTTACTTATTGTTTATTCCATAAGCATGAAAATATGAGTAGTGTTTATTTTTTTACTAGTCATTTATTTTATCTGTTATTTGCCAAAATCAATCAATCAATCTGACCTCAGAAGTAAATTTAATCTTCCCAAACTTTATAACCTTAGATACCATCTATCACACTATATTCTCCCCAGTTCCAAAGATTTAGTTCTGTAGGAGATAAAGTGGATTAAAGACATACTGAGGATTATAGATTATGCAGTTAGAACAAACACAGGCAAGTATTTCAAATAGCTGACCCTACAGAAAGGAATCACATTCTGTTCTCAAGATGATATACAAAAATAGAAAGCACATTCCACTGGGAAAATATTTACTTAATAATTTATCATTTAAGAAATACTACTGTACAAATGAAAGTACAAAAGACAGCATATGGAAATGCATGTGAAAATACATTTGTAGTGATTACAACACATCTTCAGTTTCAATTGTGATTGGATTTACAAAGTTTACTCTGTTCCAGCATGAATCACACTTCAGTTTTCCCTGAAAGTCCTACGTTTAAAGCAGATTCCAATTTTTTTGGATAGAAGAGGCTGACACAAACAGTGTTGCCAAAACGTCTAGAATTAAAAGGATAAAAATCTCCAAGTATCCAACTGGAAAGAAATGCCAGTGAGATATAAGAATCAATTTAGTCCAGACATTAATAACTTCCTCAATGATCTAATGATTAAAATAGCATATAGATAACATCTTCTGAGGATATTAAATAGAGAACTTTAAGTAGCAGTAAAGTCAGAAATAATACAAAGGAACCTAAGCACATTCCTTACACAGCCAGAAAATAATGTGAAATTCAGTTTGGAAAAACATCAGCGAATACATCTGGGAAAAATAATCCCAAATATAGATACTCAATATGGACAAGAAACCTGGGACACAACAATGCAGAAAAACTGCATTAACCACAAAAGCAGCATGAGCAAAAACAAAAAAAAAAGAGGGAGTGTCTGTCCAGCCACTGAATGTAGGAATGGGAAGAAGGCTGAATTACTTTCCTTTCACCCATTTGACAACTCTCCCAAAATGAAGCACGCACGAGTGGGTGTTCTGTTCCACTCCTTTTTGCAGCTCTGGACATGAGATAGGTCCTTTTCCTTCAGACATTTGAAACTACATAGGCAAAAAATACTATCAACTACTGAGTGCTTTAGCTTAAAAGACCAAGTGCAATGAAAAACAGTCTGTGAATTTTTTATTGTATAAGATGTGGTGTTTTAGAGCATTTTCATTATATTTGACATATCAGAACACTTTAATCCAGAAGTACAATACTTCTCCAAAAGCAAATAAACATGAAAATATGCTCATTTCCAAACCATTTGCTTTTTATTGACCATGAAGTTTTGGCACATCTCACCACAACTGAAATTACTTTGAAGATTTTGGCTCTCAAATGAATTTTTGCCATAGTGCAATGCCTGTTCATGTTGGGAACAACTGTACAAAACAAGGGAAGACAAACCAATGCTGCACTCATGTCAAATGATGTCACCTTAAAATCTATATGAAGGGCATGGCAATCCTCCTCTCTACAAAGTCCTTGATTAAGAAAGTTTCTGCAAGAGGAATGATTGCTCCTTACCAAGCAGGAAATAAGAGAAACTTGCTTAGAGATACTCAAAGCTGCTTCTAGCCATTTACTTTTTTTATTCCTAGGTATTACAGCATTCTTTCATTATGAGAATATCCCAAAAACTTAAGAAAAATAGATTTACATTGCTAATGGAAATTAGAATGTCCCCAATTCCCTTACACTCAGAACCAGCTCAGAAGCATATACAGAAATTCTAAGTATTTTTGGGGTTTTGTAGATTGTTTTTTCTACTGTGAGGGTGGGATATTCACCTCAAGAGTGTTACTTGGAAGATGATGTCCGATTTGAGATTATACAAAGCTTATATTTGGCCCATGAAGCAAGAGCTCCAAATGCTGTTTATTGAACTTGACTGTGCACATTATGGATGTGGCAGTTTAGGGACAAACAGGACAGTGCAAGAACAGGAAGAGGAACAGACTTGTCCTGAGAAATTCAACACATTTCTCTTGCCACTGGAATTTCCCACAGTTAAAGAGAGACAAAATATTTAAGAATAAATTCTGACAAGATCATCGACTCTGTGGTTGTCTTTTTAGAAAAAGATAGAATCTTTTTTATTTATTAGTTGGGACACTTGTTTGTTCTTCCTGAAATTAGAGAAGAGTGAGAAATTTCACTCCATGACCTGGAATTTCACAGTTAATAGGAGGATGGAGTAAACACAACCTCAAGTACTTTGTTCCTCTCTCCCTCCTTGCCACGATTCCCGCTGACTCATGGCAATGAAGTGTTTAGAATTTTTCCAGGAGCCTTTTCACTGCCTGGCTTATGCCTAGCCCACAGTATAGAGCTCATTTGCTCATTTCTCTAATATTAGGAGACTCACAGCAGCTCTTTTTACTTGTGACTGCAGAGATTTCATCTGGCAGCTCAGATCATATTCCAAAGCAATTGGACAGCGACGGACACTTCTAAGATTATGGCATCCAAAATACAGGCTAACAACCACCCTGAAATGCTGACTTCTTGAAGGTCATCTGAAAAGCCCTGCATCCCAATGCTCTCACACATATATAATGGATCTACTCCCACATCTTTGTCATCCAGCCACACCACACCATTTTTCCAAGAGCCAAGCCCAGGTGCCAGAACTCTAGTCATGGTCTCCACCACTTAAGGCACACAATTCTGGAGCTGCTCTTGTCAGAGGGACTAAGGACCACTTATTTGCATCAGCCTTCCTAGCCCTAAAAAGGAAAACTGAAGCAGCATCTAGTCCTGAGTAAAACACTCGTTCAAGACTTGGTACAGTCAAAACCAGAAATTTTTACTAAGATTCCCTATTAAAGACCAATCACAAGAGTGGCTATTTTCTTCTCTGCCTCATCTTTTCATTCTTTTTAAAGAATTATCTTTTTTAAACATGAATAGAAATTTCAACCACTGCAGTTTCATAGGACCAGTGAAAAAGGAGGTTTTGTATCCTAGTAAACAGGAGAGGGAGGGAAAAAAAAGCAAGAACTACCATAAGAGTGCATGGGGGAGAAAGGAAAAAGAAAATTATTGCATGAATAAAGATATGAAAGACTGTCTTGCAGCAAGGTCTGATTACTACAACAGAGGCAGGATGGAGCTGGCATGTTCTTCCCAGGGTGGATCTTCATCCTGACAGGTCTAGTCTTGCCCCCAGAAGTGCACACAAACAACCACTGTAACACATGGATGGAGCTGAAGGTGAGCAGACTATTTTTTTCTGTATAAGTACAGCTAATTTCATTCTACTGAGTTTGTCAATAACCTCTGCAATCCCCTCCACTTGGAGTGCTCGTTTTAACACGTGTGAGTTTTATCACCCTCTTGTGGAAAAATATGTTATCGTATCCATCAGAGGGTGCAGGAAGAAAAAGAAGTGGGAGTAAGGAAGGCAGTGATAAGGAACAAGCACAGAAGAAAACAGGAGAAGTATGGGCTGGGTGGAATAAAGGGAAAGTGAAGGAGAACCATGATGACACAGTACCACCTCAACTTCTTCAAAAAGCTATCCCAAAAATGTTATTTGAAAACATCAAGAGAGCAAGCTGCCAAATTTACTCTCCCTTGGTAGCACTGACAATATTCAGCCAATAACTTTTGTTCTCAACAGCCAATCAAGTACTGTCTCAGCTGTAATCACCACCTTCTGCATTTCTGTTTACAGAGAGATGGGAAAACATATTCTCTATAAACAGTTTTGAACAGTTAACCTTATATGAAATCAGAAAACACTAACTAGACTGTCTAATTTATACAGAGGCTGCATATAACATCTATGTCCTGCTGTTGGAATGTGAAAGTGGAGAGCACACGAGCGGAACTTGCCAAGAAAATTAATGAAAGTTTATGCATTCACAGTACTTTCTACTGGGTAACATAAAGGAAAAATAAGAATATTTAATTCCTCTAAAAAGTTAAATCATCCTTCCCTCAGTTTTTAACTATCCATAGTATCAATTTGTAACAGGAGAAATTTAATGTGCAGTGGATTTCCTTTGCAGCATAATCCATATGACAAAAGCATTGAAAGCAACAAACAAATTTGCTACCACCTACGCTGTAAAATTTGAAAATCCAAGTTCAGTACAAGCACATGGGAAAAAAAAAAAGCCAAGGAAGTCATAATAACATGAAACTCATGACACCGTAAAGAAGCATAGAAATCCCAAACAACAAAAGCACAACTCAGACTAGGTAGCTGTATCATGAGCATTACGAAAAAATACATCACAAACAATGCATTCCTAAAACTTCCTGAAAACCTTCTAGGAATCCCACAGAAAACTACACACCACGTCCAACCAGAGTTACTACAAACTACAGTTACTCCTTAATGACACTAAACTTTTTTCTGATACTCCTCAAAGAGTTAGAAACTCACTAACAATTCTAATGACAGATCTCCTTAACCTTCTGATAAAAGAATACCCAAAGAAATGCTTCCCCCAATACCCAAACTACATTTTTGCCCAGCCAGCCTTCACATTGAAAAATATAAAACAGATAACCATGCAACTTATATTTATTTCATTGTTTCAATCAAAATCTGACAGCAAAGAACTCCAGACAACA
The DNA here is from genome assembly GCF_027477595.1 of Haemorhous mexicanus. Classification (NCBI taxonomy): domain Eukaryota; kingdom Metazoa; phylum Chordata; class Aves; order Passeriformes; family Fringillidae; genus Haemorhous; species Haemorhous mexicanus. The sequence continues at coordinate 59,490,514 of NC_082346.1, read as the reverse complement.
CAAAATTTCAACTTAACCTTATCCTTCATTATGGTGTCTGATTTTTCAGAATAAAAATTGTTGTAACTGAGTAGTTTATCTTATCTCCTGCTGGGGGTCAAGTTCTAAAACTGATACTTTTAACCAGCAGGGGCACAAAGGTATCAGCATTTACTCATCACCCCTGAGATAACACTGATGGTTTACTTCAACTTCTGCAAAATACCATCAGCTGAATCTGTGACTCATGTTTGCAGGAGATGCACCTTTTCTAATTCAAAAAAATCTTCAGAAATACCCTAATTATGCACAAACTCCTGTAATCAGAACAGAAGATTGCTGTCTGCACTCTCCACATCTCCTGTAACTCGGTCAGCTCTGAAGTCCAACACTGAGGTATTGGAACAAGCTCTTCAGTTCGGGGAACACGAGAAACTGCTGTTACAGAAGAGCTGGCACCATGTCCAACCCTGTAAAACAGACTTTACAGCAATCTGATATTCTAATTTTTCTTTTGGGAAGCTACCCAGAAATGATCCATTTCACTTTTTTTTTCCTTTCTGCCCATTTAACCAGGTACAGCAATTCTGCTGTATTGTTTTCCTCCTCTGCCCCAGACTCTGGCAGATGCTACAGGAAGGACCTTGCACTTCACACACAGGGCAAATACCACTGTCTAAGATCTGTCATACATACTGGAATGGAAGAAGAATGGAAAAATCAACAAAGAGAATAAATACAAAATAATAATCTTCTTTATAAAATATATTAAAAATGCTGAAGTGTTTTAAAATAATATCTTAAATACTTTGTTTTCAAGCAAAAAAAATTTTTTTAATGTCAGATATACTGTGACTGGAAAAATAAACTTCCTACAGGAAACTCAAAAGTAAAATGATACTGACATGCATAATTTTGAAAATGTACATATTCTTAGATTTAATGTAACAATTAGAAAAAAACTACTGGTGAAAAACTTTCCATTAATGTGGATCATAATAACTCCTATTCAAAGTGATTCCTCTTTGGTCTGATTACAAGACTTTGTTGAAAACAGACAAAATTTTCAATCAAGTGCAACAACTAAGGGCAGAAAAGTATTTTACACTGATTCTTTGGACAGCCGCCTTATCTTTTGAAACGCTTGATAAAGATCCTCAGACTGTAGCTGCACTGTTTTTTACTTTAAGCAGAAAACCACAGACACAGAAACTATCAACCCTACATAAATATCCACCAGCATTTCAGATTTGCTGATTTAACTGCTTGAGAGGCCACAGGATCAAGCACATCACTAAAATCAGGAGGAGGTGCAATGTTTCTAACAGTCTGTTTTACACGGTGGCCCTCAGACACTTCTCTCAGCAGATGAGAGGCCACACTTGGCTCCAGAACTTCTCAAAGTTTTGCCACCAGAAAAAAACCTTCCTGTCACTGCACCTGCAACCAGAATGACATTACCAGGGAGGTTTCAGAGGAAGAGTCTAGTATTTTTCTAACAGATTTGCCTTAACCTCTTATGAAGCAAAGTGAGCCCATCTGCTGATACTTGTGAGTTATACAGTTATCAAGAGTACAGTAATCCATAAATACCCATCCTACCAAAACTCCCTGAACTCCCCAAGTCCCCTCCTCTGTTACTAAGGATTTTTGCCTGATTGAGTCAAAGAAACAGTAATAACTTGAATGAAAAAACTGTAGGTGAAAGGAAGTTACCCTGAACCTAAAAATAGTTGTGTGTCCTCCTCCCACTCCCCAGAAAGCATTAATGAAAGTGCTCTTTTCTCAGGGAGGCAGTAGCTTACAATGGATGAATGTGAAAGGACTGCTGCCTTACTATAAAGCTCTACCAATGAACAGAAACACTATCCCATTTGAAAATCAGAAGAGAAAATTAAATAAACTCAAACCTAAACTTTGTATATGACATTAAATATGTCTATAGCTTATTTATATACACTTACATATTATACACATGTAATATACACAAACATAGATTTTATAAATACACACATAATTCCAGAAATATGGAAAATGTGTTCTTTCACAACAGTAAAGCTCTATAACATAATCAATTATAAAGGCAGAACTGTACTTCAACAACCATGTGCACTATATAGAAATAATAGCTTGGCTGAACCAGAACTTGTATTTGTTGAAGGTACTTCAGGAAAGGAATATAAAGGAGGTACTTATTACAGAAACTGGAGGTTTTATTACAGACCCACAGAGTTACACTTGGGCACAGAAAAGAAAATAGCAATATTATTAGAGAGATAAGTATTACTGGGAAACGTTATAAAGACATACTGTACAAGTAGAGGCTTGTACAGAAACCAAAAGTTTTTCATGATGATGGCCAGGTTGGATGGAGCTTTGAGCAACCTGGTCTGTGGAAGGTGTCCCTGTCCATGGCAGGGGGCTGGAACAAGATGATCTTTAAGGTCCCTTCCAACCCCAACCATCCTGTGACTCTGTGATTCTATGATAAAGTCTAAACATCCTGCAGAAAATTATCAAGATTTTCTACTCAATCTTGTGAAGAGGAAAGAAACACATTTTACAGAACTATAACTTACTTCACTTTAAAAATTATTAAAAAGAAAAAAGAAAAGGAAAAGGTGGGAATCATCATCACTAAACACTTCCAGAAGCCAGGCTGAGAAATTCCGGAAGTAAAACAATTACACTGGAGGCTTCAAAAGCAAAGCAAAACAAAACAAAACCAAACCACCTTCCCCCAAGAAACAAAAAATAACCCACCACCAGTCTGGCCACGGGAAAACTGCCAGTCCTGCAGAGATGGGCTATTCAGAAATGAATAGAGAGAACTGACTGGAAACATTGGACGATTGGGGATCACCTGACAGAATTCCTCACCAACTGCATTTCCAACCATACACTGTTAAGAACGGTATTTTTTTTACTTAGCCTGCCCATTCTCTACACATGTTGTCCTACAAAAATACATTCCCAATGTGGGAGACAGTAAAAAGCAACCAAAATATAAAAAAAAAAAAAAACCCCAAAAACAAACAAAAAAAAATCAAAAAACCAGAATGTAATTAGTGTACTGAAACAACCAGAAACCTTTAAGATTACTGGAAAAAATTTTCTACAATCAACAGATGCAAACAGATTATAAAGAAGGTTAAGTGCATATTCAAAAACCAACTGACAAGAGTGCAAAGAAAGTGAAGAAATTTATTACTTATGACTAGAACATTATACATATTCATAAAAAAAATACTAAATGGCCTAAGTACTTCTTCCTTTTGAGACTGTGTCCCTGTTCCCAAATCTTACACAGAGATGGCCTATTATGTCCAGATTTATATCAACCAGAATGGGCAGAAAATTCCTAGAAGCAGTTCCAGGATTCATCCCTGATTATGTACATGCAGCTCAAACCAAGTTCCAGTGTTTCTTCCATGCAATAAATTAAGAGTCATAAGATCTATTTCTAATTTTGTAAATAAGGCTGAATTTTATTTTGGGAAATCACAACCACTATGACCCTAAATTCCTGTTTACATATGAGAAGAGAGCATTTAGCTTAGTGATTTTATTAACAGCTTACTGATATTTGTATATCTGATTATCTGTAAAACATTCCAAATATCTCAAATGAAGAGCAGCACAGACAAGATAAGCAGGCAGCTCCCATGGAAGCCAACAGAAAACAAAATCTGTATTTCTTCTTCTACAACTCAAATCATAACTATTCCCATATAACGAGTTTTAGGTGGCATCCATAGGTCTGCAAAGACCTGGATACTTTTTTTATGCTAAAGAAATATTTTAAAAATTCAAAAGTAACTGCATTTGAACAAGAAGGTGCACATCTTGCAGTTCTTAGTCAAGAATCTTTTCAAATTGTTAGGATTTTTTACTCTTTAGAAACCTCAGCATTTGACCAATAGATAAGATTCACAAGAAAAGCTTATAATAAAATCTCAGCTATAGGGAAATAATTTAATGATCAAAAGCAAACTGCAAGTGGAAAAAGATTTTTGCCTTTTTGACTATGCAATGCTCTTTTGTTGCCACTACACCAATTCTTTAATGCCATGGAAACTATCTGATAAATGTATTAGAAGCTCAAAAAATTTCATAATATTGAGGTAACAAAGCAATTGGTACTGTTGACAGAGAACTTCTGCTCTGAGCGCTTATTTTAAGAAGGAAAAAGCATCTAAAAATAAAATTCATACTTTGAAATGTTTTCCAAAAAAATATACAATAGTTGCAGAGAACATGAAAGTAACCCTCACTAATTATATTAAATCATAGGAAAACGTGGAAAGATGACAGGAAAAAAAACGACACCCTGAATTAGAAAAATGGGATACAAATGGTTTAACAATTAACAGTCTCACTTCTGGATGGTTTGCTTTGCCTAACTTCTGTATTTGTAATGAGGGCAACGATGCTGTGAGCTACATGCAAGTTTACTGTGCAATTTCTCATGATGCTAAACATGCATTTTTAAGACACACGATGTTTTTAATCATCTCTGTGTATGTTTTCATCCTCTGAACACTCCCCTACCCCTACAGACACCAGGCAGAAATACAAATGAGCTCCCCCTCCCCCGTTTGCAGGTAATACTGAAATTGCTCTGCTTTCACATGTCCAGCACTTACAATATTCTCTTTTTCCAGCCAAATGCTTTCTAACATTGCACTCCTGCTGTTCCACCTCTAGAGACTTCTAAGTAAAAAGAGCAGCTATACAAAATGAAAGCAAAATAGTCCTCCAATAAATAATACACCTATCCAACGCAGCTACAATCCTATTTTCCTCCACAGAACAAGCTCAATTTGAGGCACACCACAAACATGGTTAGCAAACCTGGGAGGGAATCTCAGGCACATAGATGGAATTACTCAATCTCAAAAAAGGGCCCTTCACCAGGACTGCTCTGTCACAAGCCAGTTACACCTAAGGCACCTGTCAGCCTGGGTAATACCAGCAGCCTCTTCAAAGTACAGCCAAAATCCATCATGCACTGCGAGATCCACCAGGGAAAAGCATGCAACCTTCAAAAAATGCATGTGAGAAACATACAGAAGAGGCAAAATGCAACTGTGCCACAACTCTCATGTGCAATTCCCATCCCATTCCTCTACGCTTGAAACAAAGGAGAAAACACTGGGCTTAAAGTATTGTATTGGACAATAGTCAGATTTTAAAAGATAATTTCAAATCAGATTTAGTCACAACGCAATAAATAAAAATACAATTAAATCATCTAAAAGTATAAGTCTTTACTGAAGGTAAACAGCAGTTTTTTGACTTGGGGCTTTTGGAAGCCTGAACTCGGCCCAGCAAAGCCTCAGAAGGAACACCTTGTTTTCCAAATACATTAAATGTTTGTTTACAAACAGATACCACACACACTTTTTTTTTTAAAAAATATGAGAGCAAAAACTTCATTTCTCTATACCTTTTTTTTCCCTGAAATGAGCAACACTGAAAATTCCAGTTGTTCTTATTCCATTTCCTAAATATCAGCTTATCCTTCAGACTTGTACAAAGCATCAAAACATAGCATCTCTCTTATTTTTCTTTCCCAAAATATTTTTATTACCAAAAGAACAACAACAAGGCTGGCATATCTATCTGTTTTTGCAATACAGGCGTGTATGCTCACAGAAGGAAACAGACTGCATTAAAACACTACCAAAACAAGCCATTTCACTATATGTGACTCTGCCCCTAGGGAAAGGAAGGAGAGCAGATAAGATGTGACAGATGTGTAGTCACGTCACTTAATACACTACTGGAAGGTGCTCAGATCATTATGGTGACAGGCAGAGTATAAAAACTTGCAAGGAATGGACCAAGCAGTTACCCAGTTTTCTGCATTCACGATTCTTGTAATCACAGATGATACTGAAGGCCATAAAGTGCTGTTGGAAATAAAGCAGCCTGACAATGTCAATATGCAATATATCCCAAAAAAAATTTTAAAAAGAAAATTGAAGGAAGCATAGCATGTATGTTTGTGTAAGCAAGACCCCTCCATGAAATACATCTAATGATTATGAATTAGAGGTCTGTCCTCTAAAAATTTCCCCTACTGAAATATTTCTGAAGAGGTTTAAATAAACCGGAAATTTACCCAAACCAGGAAGTTTATCAATTGCACATCTCCAAACTAAGTTCAGTTTTCTGAGACTTTAAAAAGCTACTTTGCTGGTATCTCTTCTCTGTTTGGGTTTAAAAGACAAAATTTTCCAGGATAAAACTGGAAATCATACAGTTACTGAACAGAAGGAACAGGACTGGTCACTTGTTGGAAGGTGAGTGCAGCCGTAAGAGTTAAAAAATAATCAGGACTTTGATGAAATTGGTCAAGAAAGGGATGAAAAACATAAGAGAAAATAATTTCCTCACTTCTTGCAGACTTAACAATCCTGAATGTTACAAATATTAATGTAGGTCAAGAATATTTCCAAACAGCAGCATGATTTTTAGCTGCCAGTGTCCCTTCTGCAGGGACCAACAGCTCTGCTGTTTAGAGCAACTGTTAGGCCCAAATCCCACAAATTAATCTGCACAGGTAGATCCCTGCCCCTCTGGGAATCGGCATTAAGGCAAAGAGGGAAAACCAACTCCCAGGATCACATTCTTAATTTGAAGCTGGACCACTGTAACTCATTATGACACTAATCATAAATGTCTCACCAACACTCTCTGCTCCCCATCTGTTTGTTTTATCTTATTACAGTTTTATATCTCAATCCTCAGGACTGGCTGCAGTAGTCAAATTAAGCACCTGGACACGCCTGTGTTTCTGCAAGGAGAGGTTCTCACTGTTTCACTTATGCTTGTGCCCATGCCTGGTTTACTCCCTGGATGGGACTACAGAATAGAGTGAAATAATTACAACATCAATTTCTTCATTTGTACAAATACAAATCCAAATGTTTTCTACTAATCCCATCGTTTAAGCCAAAGGATAAACTCCAGTCACCTTCCGAAATGCAGCAACTGGTATGAAACAACCTGCATATCAAAAATTACCTGAAAAAGTATAAAACTGAGCTTTAAAATTATGTGAAAGGAGTATTTGCTTCTTTATCATATTGTCACAAAACAACAAAAGAGTTCAACAACAAAAGAGAAAAAAATTTTTAAAATCACAGAATAACCTGAGTTGAAAGAAACCCACAAGATCATTGAAGTCCAACTCCTGGCCCTGCACAGGATCACCCAAAGAATCACAAATAATATTCACTGCAGACTACAAAGTCAAATCCAGTGGCACCAACCAACCCTAAACTGAGAAATACTGAATAAAGTATTTCTCAGGCACAGTGCACATTTCATTTGACTCAGGATATTCCATTTGTGTGTTCTTACAGAGAGCCACAGAAAGAAGCCCACAATATTGCAATGACAGCTCCAGCGGAACTAATCCTGGAATCCTACTTTTAATTAAATTTAAAGACACACATTAAGGCGAGAGATTTTTGGGGGTTTGTTGGTTTGGTTTTTTTTGCAACTACTGTATCCTTATGAGGTGGGGTTGAAAACTAACCCAAGTGCAGTTCCACGTTAGTTACATATTTCAATACTCTGATTAATATATTTGTCAAAGGAGGTAGATGAGAGAATGTGGGGAATATACTTGCCCAAAAAGGGACAGACTCAGTATTAAACATAATAAACTTCCTATTTTCCAGAATTATCAGCACCAGCCATGCCTATTTTCAGTACTTAAGGCAGAAATGAAGAATAGCAATGAAAAAAAATACACAGAAGTAAATAAACCATTTGAGATGTCAGTGTTGAAGACTCCTGAAAGGTGATTTCCCCTTCCTCACCAAACAGACATTCTGAGAGGTGCTTTTGACCCCTCAATTTGTACTGAAATTCAGTGACAACTAGAATTCAGGGGAAGCAGTCAAGGTGTCACAGAGATATTGGCATCCTTTTAAGAGCAGTATGCTGGATCATATTTTTCCTTCTCAAATTAGAGGTTAAATCTGCCAGCAGAAACTCAACCAGCATTGGGATATGCAAGATCTCAAAACAGCAGGGCCTTGCCTAAGACCAGATTGGCAGCATCCTTCCCCTTGGGAGGCTGCAGCTCATGGGACCTTTCCATTTCAAAATCCAGGAGAAGGCAGGACCTGGGAGCTATCCATGCACAAACGGTATGAGAGGGGATCCCACCTTCTCTCTTGCTGTAGGGGCTGCAGTTGGCACCATTATCACAGGGTGCAGATCCACACACCAAGGAAAGACACGAAAAACCAGCTTTCTTCAGCTCACAAGTCCATTTACCCTTACCAAAATTACTGCTGATTTATGTCAGCTGCTGAGAATTTACAAACCAGAACACTCTTGCAAAAAGCCTGAGAGCCTTGAAAATTTAAGTCACGGTAGGGGTTAACATCAGCATTTAAAACTTCCAAAAGTATTGCAAACAATTACCACGCCCTCAAGTCACAGATAAAAAATTTTGTAGAGCTTAAACACAAATATATCTGGCATGAAACATTTCTCAATGCCTGCAAAATTCCCCTGCAATTCCTGACAATAGAATATTTTGATTTTCAGAGTTGGTTGTAGAGCAAAAATTGTTTTGTTTATTAAAAACTGTGTTTGATCTTACCTTTTAGCAGAGGCAGGGGAGTTAACTCGATAGGCTTGCCCTGAGACCTGAACTGGGAGGAGCTTTGTGACCTCTTCTGTCTGGCTTTTCTGACGGACTTCCGAGAAAATCCGTCTACTTTATCCACTGATGGAGGAGTAGTTGGTGCTGAGGACATATCCCTACTGAAGGAAAGCACATGTTAAAAATGTGTTCCAAATGAGTGAAACAGGTGAAGATTAATCTAAACTTTCCAAGTATCTTCTTCCTGCACTGCTTCCCTGTTGACAACTCACACAGAGAAACTGTTGAGAGATCTAACCCATCTTATAGATGGAATAAACTTAATGGAACTTAATTATTACTGTAGTAATTCCTCTTGCTTTTTTTTTTAATCTCTGTCTCCCATTTGCCAAAAATTTCAGACCTAATGCTGATATCACTGCATTCAGAACTTCGTCAGAACAGAACTTCATACACCTGCAGGCCTGACTGTAGCTTTAAATTATGCACTCCTTGGGATGAAGTCATTTCAACTTACTCTTCTAAAGAAGGGTACACAAAAAGGTACAGATGGTTTTTTGGCATTAAGGTTACTCATATGCACAGGACAAAAAACACAGGACAGAACAAAAACTCCATTTATTTGCAACACCTACATACAAGATTTTATAGAAATTTAGGAAAGTATAGTAAAAAGCACTGCTATGCTTCACAATTTCACTAACACTGACAAACTGTGCATATTACTTCTTTATTCTCCACTTCAGAAACATTCAGTTATTTTCCTGTGAGTGCCTTTACATGCAGTTATTCCATGTCCTGGTATTTCTGGACAACGGGCAGCATGGTAGCAGTAACTGCTCTAAGGGCATGAGACAGACAAGGTTTGCAGGCAGAGGCAGAGAGCCAAAAAAGGCTTCTGCAAGCAAAAGTTTGTTTGTTTCCCAACTTCAGCTGGCCTAAGCAATAGGCATTTGCTTCTTCCTACAAAACCTGCCTTGGTGGTACTCCTGCAGCTGATTCTGTACCTCTAGCAAACACTGAATTACTGCATCCAGCTATTTTATTTACCAGTCTGGTCCTGTCTGTTAAAAAGGCCCATCAGAGCTTGATGAAATACATGAGTAATACTCAAGGGAGAGGAGACAGGAGGAATTCAGGCCTACACGTTACAAGCAGCTCGGTGCACAGTTAACTCCAGCAGCCTCATCTGCATTAATGACACGATCATTAACGAGGGCAGCTCTGTCGATTTCGGCCAGGACAGGCACCCGTGCAAAGTTAAGCATCGGCGTAAGCACTTGCAGGATCAGGGTCTTAGAGCATGTCCTTGGAAAGCATTACTCATCCGCAGTGTCTGTTGACTTCAATTACCAAAGTGACTCGTGTGCTACAAGAAGTTGATTCCACAACATACAGAACACTTTCGAGTACTTATTATTTTTATTGAAATTATCTGGTTACCCGTGTGCTTCGCAGGTTACTAAATCCACTGAAACAGGCATTATTTGGGTTTGTCTTTTGTAAGAAAAGCTTTCAAAAGCATGATTTGTTGCAACAGTGTAAACAAACTCCAAAAGATAAGAACTATTTAATGCAAAATTACATATAGGTGCACTGAAGCTATCAAAAATGGAGTATAAACTCCATAGCTTCTTCAAGGAAGCATGTGCAGCACCCAGAAGCTGAACTGTGCAGCTGGCATTACAATAATGAAAAAATCTTATTCCATCTTTTTGATTTCTCCTGAGGTATTCTTTCACTACCAGCTTAGGCTTTCTAAATATAATATACTATCAGCAACATGAACCCACACCTTAAACTGGTCTTGTTTATCACCCAGGCAAGGAAAAAAAAAAAAAAAAAAGCCACCATCACCAGGGCATTCAGGCCCCAGCCAAGATTAATAAATAAAAAAGTCAGATAAACTGGAATAGAATGGCCTGTACTTTAGTAACCCACTTCTAAGATTTCAACAGTCCGCCAAAAAACACACAAAGTTACCTGTTACATAAACCAAATTCTGAATATATCAGCAAAAATATATTCCCTAAACCTGAATCGGTTTGGCCCCATCTCATCTCATCAGAAAGCTTCCCCTCCTCATCACGTGCATCATTAAAGTGTAACCATCCCTGCAGAAATGTTTGCACGCTCTCTCCAAATTAAATTACAAAAAATAATAAAAATAGTAATAATGGACAGCGACTAAAGTAGATCACTTAAACTGCAGGATCATTGTGTCAGCAAGGAGCTTTACTGACACTTCTCCGCTGTAAATTTAGTAACAGTTTCCCTAACCTGCTTTATAAATTATTAAAATCTAATTCTAATTCAACAAGACTACATCCAGCCTAACAACCTTACAGTAAACACTGATCTTTTTTTCGCCGCTCCAAATGAACATTCGCTGCCCTGCATACACTATCACAGGGAAATACTCTGTTTCCACCAACAGTGGAGGGGAGGGGGGGCGGGGGGAATAAAGCCCGAGATTATTTATTGTGTGCGAGGGGGAAAGCTGCAAACCCGGCCACCGCTCCCTGCTTCCTCCGCTCTATTCCCCGAGTATTTTGGTAAATACGAAGCCACGCTCATCAGATCCGCCGGTCCTGGGGGTGGGGGGGGGTGGGGGGGGAAGTGAAAATACCGACGGCTATCGGCGGGGAGGGGAGCAGAGGCGCAATTATCCGCTCTCGGCTGTCATTTCCAGACGGGATCTCCGCAGCTGGAACATGTCCTCCCGCAGCCCCCCGCGCCTCCTCCTCCCGCACCGCCGGGCGGGCGATGGAGTTACCTTGACGCTCCTGGTAGAGAAGCCAGAGACGGAGGGAGGCGGCGGCGGCCTTGGCGGAGCGCGGCCGATGCCTGGCGGCGGCGGCGGCCCGAGTGCGGTTCTCGCCGGGCTCGGTCGCTGCCGCGGCGGCGCAGGAGCCCTGTAGGCCTCGGCCTCGGCGGCGGCGGCAGCGCGGCCTCCCCGGCGCAGGGCGGCGTCGGCGGCGGCGGGTTCAGGCGCGGGCGGCTCCGCTCAGTCCCGTGCACTCCCCGCTGCCTGCGGTGCTGCTGCCTCTTCACATTCCCGGAGAAGGGCCCTGCGAGGCGGGAGGGAGCCGAGCCGAGCCGAAGGGGAGCGGCGGGCGCGAGGGGGGGCAGTGCCGGGCAGGGCGGGGAGCGCTGCTGTTCCGCCGGCGGCTGGCGCGGGGGAGAGCGAACGGCGGGTCCCGGTGGGCGTCGGGGTCTCGCTCCTATTGTGGCTCTCAGCGGGCTCCGGCCATGGCACTCGCTCGCACGCACTCGCTCTCGCTCACAACCGAGCGCGCTGCTGCCACCGCCCCCCGCCCGCGGACCGCCCCCGACCGCCCACCGGAGCCGCCGCCGGGACGCGCCGCCTCAGTGGCGCCCGGAGCCGCCTTGGCCGCCGGGACCGCCGGGAAAGGGCCGCCCCCTCCCCCGGCAGCGCGGCCCCGCGGCCCCTCGCGTCCCTCGTCTTTCTCGCCCGCGCGTCGCTCGCATCCCTCGCCCGGGCGAGCGGCGGGGCCCGTCGGCTGAGCAGTAAAACCCGGCGCTGCTGAGGGGAAACCGCGCTCAGGCTGAGGTAAAGCCCCGTCGGAGCCTCTCGGGGGGCACAGAGCCGCTTCCCGGGGCGGACTGCGGGCGAGGGGCCGCGCTGGGTGCAGCCGGAGGGACCGACCCGGCAGTTCCCTGCTTTGGGAAGCAGCCATGCACCCCTCACTCTTTCCTGCTGCAGATCTTCATCCTTGGTTTCTTAGCCCAGTGTGTGATCGCTGTCTGCATCGCTTTTTTTTTTTTTTTTTTTTTTTTTTTTTTTTTTTGCCCCCAAGTATATTTATCTATACTTGGAACCAGGGACCAGCACAATGACTGCTTGTAGATATACCATAGTTAAATATCATAAATTTTGGCTAAATTTATCTACCCGATGGCTTGGTGTTTGATGGTTTTGGTTTGTTTGTTTTTGCTGTGGGTTTTCCCAAAATACCTCTAATGGCTACAGGGTAACGAAGCTGGGCAAGGATCTGCAGCACACAGGTCCTGTGAGGAGCAGCTGAGGGAGCTGGGGATGTTTAGTCTGGAGAAGAGGAGGCTCAGGGGTGATTTTAGTGCTCTGCAACTCCCTGAAAGGAGCCTGTAGTCAAGGTTCAGTCTCTTCTCTCTCAGACAAGTGAGAGAAGTGAAGGGACGCAGTAGGGGATGTCAGGGAACATCCCTGCTGAGCCGGGGGATGTTTAGGTTGGACACTGGAAAGAATATCTGTGTAGGAAGGGTAATTAGACATTGGAATGGGCTGCCCAGTGAGATCGGTGGGGTTACTGTCCCTGGAGGTGTTTAAGGAAAGACTCGATGTGCCATGGTCTGGTTGACAAGGTGGTGTTCAGTGATAGATCTCAGAGGTCTCTTCCAACCTAACTGATTGTGTGATTCTGTAATGGTGATAATATGAATGCTATGTTTTTTAAAAAGTTGACATCTGTGAGTAGCAGCCCTCCTATGTTAATATGACCAAATCCCTCTGATATACAGGGGTTTTTTTTTTAGGAAATTAGCTCAAAGGCAGTTTGAGAGCTGGTTGCTTTGGTGGGTCAGCCACATCCCTGCTGTTTGTGCAGGTACTGAATCCTCTCAACATTACTAACCCTGCAAAGGATATCTAGTTGCTGTCCTTCTCAGCTTCCTGACTCAGCTTTTGGCATAACGGAGGAAGTGAGACTGTGTCAAACTTGATTCAAAGTCATTTAAGCTGTTGTCAAACTGCTTTCAAAACTGCTAATTTTCAGCCAGTTCCCTGGTCCAGCTCCTGCTGAGGAGCCTAGTTAAACACTAGTTAAAAGCTCATGGCCACTGAAGTATAACTGTAATGGATGAGAGGGGTTTTGCTTCACATCTCTCAAAATGCCTCTTTATATCTTAAGATAAATGTCTCTCCTATTTTTTTTACCTATAGACAAAGCATTTTTCCTTCCTTTCAATCCTTCCTGGTGTGGCACAGTTTTAAACCTCTTAAGATGCTTATGTCTTCTCCTTGTGTTGTCTCAAAACCATTCACCTTTTTTTTTTTTAACTGTAGTGCCTGACATTAAGACTGGACATTACTAAAATTTGGGCCTCAGCAATGCCAGCATCTGCTGTCCTGCCTGCCACAGACCCCATTCCTGTTTCCACGTGCCAGTACAAATGCTTTTGAGTCAGTCTGATCTATTCACAATCTTGCTGACCTGTTTTACCCCCACATCCATTTCTGCTGACCTCCCAAGCCAGGTAGTTCTCCCTCAAGTAGACAGTAATGCTGCTTGAGAAATTATGTCCTGCAACAGCCCTAATGCTGTGCCTTCATTTTTATTTTATAATCAAGCAGCCAAGACATCTTTTAAAATGAAATTCCATCTGATGTTAAGTCAGAGAACTGTAGGAATTTGTCATCCTCTGTAAATCGATTGCACTTCTCGGGAGGATTGTATTTAAAAAAGCAAAACTAAGATTGAATTGTGCCACAGTTACAGGGTTGTGTAACTCTAAGTTTAAAAGAGTGTTTTGTATGTATTTTTAGACATTTAAAACTTTAAATTTTCTTAAACTAAACCAGCTAAAATAATCTAAATTCAAACAAGGGTGGAAAACAAAGAATGTGGGTTGGAGTTATACCAATATAAGATAAAATATGGCATAAACAGTGCAACCTCCCATTCGTGAGGGACAGAACCTGCACTTGTATGTGTTTTGCTGTTCCATGTGCTTAGTTTTGTTAGCTCAGAATTCCTCAGTTCTGCTCACTGTCCTGTGTGCTGCTTTTGATGTGAGCAGTGCAATGAGCAGCTCATAAAGCTACTGGCAGCACGCTCTGCAGAAGGGAGGTTCTTGCACAGCCTGATGGCTACACTGGCACTTTAGGTGCAGTTGAGCAAGTCATTTTGCATGATTGTACTTCAGTTTTCCTAGTATGGGATTAATCCATCTTTGTAAAACATCAAATATCTAAAACTGAAGCCTGTGATGTGGGTATATATTAAAATAACTGCCATAGTAGGGATAAAAATCACCAGTGCTGTCCAAGTCCACTGTCCAGTGCACACAGATGTTTTTACTCTTCATTCTGACTTTGTCTAATAACTACAGATTTAGTTCTTCAGTACAGCTGAACAAGCTCATAAATAATGCATTCAGCTAATTCATTTCTTAGATGGTCATCATGTAGTCTGGTTGGTCCATTTTGGCTGTGTAAAGCATTTTTATGATGTGTTTTATATCTGATGATGTTTGGACAGTAACAATCCAAGAAAAAAATACAGGCTTTATCAATGAATAAACAGAAATCTTACCTTTTCTTTATCATGTGGCCATCAGATTTTACGCAGTGGGCTTCCCATTTATTTCCTGGTCGCTTTCTTTTTTCTGCTTTAATCTGTGAAGTCCTCATCTGTGATGAGATTTCAGAGCACAACAGAAGATATGAATGTAAAAGTGCTGATGTTTCAAAGGGGTACTGTTACTAGTCCTTCTCCTACTCTCTGTTTA
The DNA here is from genome assembly GCF_027477595.1 of Haemorhous mexicanus. Lineage (NCBI taxonomy): Eukaryota > Metazoa > Chordata > Aves > Passeriformes > Fringillidae > Haemorhous > Haemorhous mexicanus. Next base: position 59,475,393 of record NC_082346.1, on the reverse strand, counting down.
GCCTTGTATTTTGTAAAAATTGCTACTTTGAAAATAGTTATGTGAATCCCAAGCAGAGATGGAGAAGAACTGAGTACTGCAGGTGTTTTACATAGATGTGTATCTCTATAGGTTTATCTATGTGTTTGTATAAATACATGTAATACCAATTTGCAAGAATAAAAATTAACTTTCCTCAGATAAAAGTTCCCATGACCAACATCTCCCATAGAAGTGTGTGGGCATATATATGAAAATATGTGCACATTCAGTACCTGCAGCCCTTCCTGGAGAACTACAAGCACTAATAAATCCTTTTGATCAGTGTTTTTCCATTGCTATCAAAGGTACAAGACAAACCTATTCTTTTTAAAACTTACACTGCCTCACTTTCCTACAAAAGGGCTTTTTAAAAATAGCTGGAAAGGAATTTTCAGGGCCAGCTCCTCACCAGTTCAGCTCTGCTTTTTAGCACCCAGAAAATTGGAACAGCAGTCAAGAGCCCTCCAGAACAGAGATTTTTGTACCAGTGACTCAGATTTGTGCCACTTCACGTTTTTTTGTGTGTCTGGAGTTCCACTATAGACCATCTGTTATGGCCACCCAGGCAGGAATACAGGAGCTCTCATCCACATTGGCATTCTGCTCTTTGCAGAGCAGCTTATCAAACAGGATTGCTGCAGAGATACCACTGTGCAAGTCCTGCTGTATTGAGTGATAAACATAAATGGATCTAGCTGGAGCTTGTTTCACCTGGCACATGTGACATGTATTCGTCTGCAGGAAGGGTCACATAATGCTCCATAAAGGATCTCCTATATGTCAAAGGGAGCATTATCAGGGTACCATGGGATTAGTCCAGATATTCCCTGTTCCTATACTAGGAAGCAAGAAAAGACTTGATCTCCCCAGAGAACTAATTATTCAGACCATCAGGAAAAAGACCAGCCAAAGAAAGTGTTATGGAGGAAGAAGCAGAGCTGTTTGAAGAGGCAAATCAGCATCTGAACAAGGCTTTTCTGATACATCTTTTAACAAAAATGAGTACTGTGGAACACAGCATCAAAGTAACTGTCCTGCTCCATCCCTGGCATTGAAAGGGCACAATCTGAGACTTTTTTGTTTACTTTAGAATCCAATTCACATGTAGCAAGAAAGCATTCTGCTAAAGTCTGTTCACCCTGTAGCTGACTCCTGATTCATGTTTTTGGTTTTGGTGAGGAGTGGTGTGGCTTTTAGGCAGTGTTTGCAATTGCCATACCAAGTTTCTCTAATAATAAGCAAGTGCTTGTTTCAGCTTCCTCCTGCTCCTCCTCTATCAGCTGTGCCATGGCACTGTCAATGCCCTCAGGAACTGAATTCCTGGTGCGTGTGTGGGGTAAGCATTTTAGGGTCATAGACACAACTACCAGAATGGGAATTAATTCTTCCTCTCTGTTTATAGACACTGCGTCATTTGAGGTCTGTTTCTGTAGTCAACATGGCAAGATAAGTAGGAGCTTGCTCGCCTTGGCAGCTGGCTAGCTGCCTCCTCCAGCACAACACTGCTCTCACTTATTCCCCAATTCATGGGTTTGTTCCTGCTTTGTTCCCCTCCCCCAGCATCTTAAATTGCCTCCAGGCCCCAAGCACTCCTTTAAGCCAAGTTTTCTGAATTTTTTTGTTTGCTTTCCTTCGCTGCCTGTTTACCTCTTACCTTCCTCAGGCCTTGTGCTCCACTGCTGGGCCAACTCCCCTCCCCAACTGTCCCTGCCCGCCCCAACTGTCACCTACAACTGCCTCAGAAGGTTCTGGTGCTGCCCTTACCCACAGGGCAGCCTCTGGCTCCTGAAACTGCCTGGAAACAGCCACCTGTGTTACATGGTCCCCTGGGCCACTGGGGGACGTCAGAATTTCAAGGAGCTCAGCTTGTGCTCTTTGCTTTGTGATCAAGTCTCCTTTAAGTACCTGAAGGGAGCCTACAAGAAAGATGGAGAGGGATTTTTTTGGAGACCATATAGTGACAGGACAAGGGGGAATGGCTTCAAACTGAAAGAGGATAGGTTTAGATTATGTATTACAAAAAATTTCTTTACTGTGAGGATGCTGGCACAGGTTGTCCAGAGCAGCTGTGGCTACCCCATCCCTGGCAGTGTTCAAGGCCAGGTTGGAGCAGCCTGGCATGGTGGAAATTGTCCCTGCCCATGACATTGGGTTGGAACAAGATGGTCTTTCAGGTCTCCCTCAACCCAAACCATTCCTTGGTTCTGTCTCCTCAGTTATCTCTGCATTTAATGTATTACAAACCAATATATGCACTGCCATAAAACCATCCTCTTCAGGTGAGCACCTTCCATTGTGGCCCAGCTTCCTACTTACAACATCACCCTGGAAAAACCAAATGAGCAGAATACCCAGAATACCTGTGTGTGTGTGGTGCAGGGGCCCAGAAAGTGAGTGAACTGTAGCACTTTCAAATCTCACTGAAGCATCCCCAGCTCCCTCCCAAGCTTGGTACATCTCTGGTGATCAAAGCAGCAGTTGATAAAACTCTTGGATTTTTCCACAAGTGCAGAGACCCTGAGGATGGAGTAGGCTGAGACAGAGATGTCTCATTCTCTTTGTTGTAAAAGAGAACAGGCAAGTGTTCATGTTGTATTTTTGCAACCTCCTGTATCTCATGGTACAGCTTTAACCTATTGGATACTTTTTAAATTTTCAAATTACAGCAAAGTGTTCTATAGTCAGTGGCTCAGCTCAGCATTGTAAGGAATGCTTAACATCAGAGGGGGTCTAGCAGCACTTAAGTTTAAAACACAAGTCTTAATGGGTTCCAAATTTTGCAGTAGGGATGAGTAGATAGGTAGGACTGCCAAAATGGGAAGGATAGGATAAGAAAGGTAATAGGAGCATTTTCTAGAGTCTTCTGAGATGCACTGTCTGGTAAACAAATAGGATAATTTTGCCACTGAGAAAATTACATGAATTAGGAGATTGTAGTTCTGTCATGACCCTGTACAGGAATTTCAGATACCCTATAAATGACCAATAAGAAAGGACTTTGTGTGAGACAGGAACTGGAGTTGGGATCCAAAAGCTATAAATCCTAGAAAAAGGCAGAAATTCATTCGATTGAGATGGAAAATAGCAAAGAAATGCCTAAATAATCTCATGACTAAGCAGACCACACAAAAATAGATAACTGGAACAAGAACAAAACTGGTGTTCTTCTGTGCAAGCACTGGAAGTTTAACAACTTGAAGAGATGAGGATATCTCACTTTCAAGGAGCACTCTGGTAGGACTGATTTTTAGGAAACACTGAGAAGGAATAGCATTAAAGCCTCCCCCATACTTGGTGGCCAGAAGAGTTGAGGATGCCAAAGTTAGGAAAAGAATAGTATACCACTGTACAAATCCATTGTGCATCCTTCCTTATCTCTAACTTTCTGTAATTTAGAGAAAGTCAAGGAATAAGATGGCTTGGTACAATTCCTACAGAAGGAGAGGATTCACACACTGGTGATCTTGATCTCAGAGTTAGAAAAGCTTCATGCTGAATTTGACAAAGGTTTTTGAGATCTTCAGTGGAAGGGAGATGGGTGAATGAGTGAGTTATTTATCAAAACTGCTTTGTATTTTTTGTTCTTATGTTATCTGGCAAGGTGGAATATTGCAAGCTTCCACATCCTGTTAGGGAGGCAAAAAGTTTGAACAGGTTCAATAAAGCAAAATTTTAAAAACCAGATGCTCAAGGGCACTGAGGAGATTAAATTGTCCTCATATTTAATGGGCTGCTTTAATTGCAACATACATGACACATACACTATATTAGTGAGTGGAGAAGCCTATCTAAATACTAAATAAAAATGCACCACTATCAGCTTTAAAAGTCTGCTCTGTAGAGAAGTCTAGACACCAGATTTAGGATAAGATAGCTCAGTAAATACAGAAGAATTGGAACCAATATAAAATCTGTGATGTGGTAATATTTGGCATATTATCATTATGGAGTGGCTTCTTTGACATGCTGTGCAGTCCCCACACTTGGGGAATTTTCAACATTATCCAGTGTCAGGTGGGACCTGGAAGAATTTATAGCAAGAATCAATAGCCAAGACTTGAGTGAGAGCTGATCAAAAGCAGAGTTGAGATTTCCCTTTTTAAGAAGCAAGGAGAAGTTAAAACCACAATTTGCTGGGGCACCAAGTGGCACCAGAGGACACCTCTAGAAAATCTTTGTCTTAAGTGATATTTAGTACGTCCAAAGAAATTGTAGCTCCCACTTGAGCCATTTCAGCTCAAATACAAATAAATAAATATTTGAGAGAGTTGTATGCTTCTGAGTCATGTTTAGTTTTAAGATGCCTTGCCTTGGAGCAAATTAATTTCTAACTGCAATTCTATAGGTGTGCACCTCTACTTCATGTGCTAAAGGCCATCAAAAATACAATAGGCACTCAAATTCTAATATGGAAAGCTTTTAGTAAAATGGCTAATGAGAGCCCTTCAGACAAGCACTTCTCAACAAGTTTGTTTTAGAATAATTATAGTTTCTTGCAATTAGTGGCTTTTAATGATAGGCTGTTGAGACATTTTTTTTAGTTCCATAATCTTTGTAGAGTCTTTTGTTCCTGAAATTTTATCACCATCTTGATGCATGAGTGTAAGCTACTCCAGGGAAATGCTGTTCAATGCCTGCTTGAGTACAATTTTTAAATGTAATTTTTTGTCTTTTGTCTGATTTATAGCTAGGTCAAATTCATATTATGATCTTGGGTTCCTTCTTGAAAACTCACTGCATCTTCATTTAAGATCTTAAAGTGTTATGTAAGTCACATCCTGGGAGATGTGAAAATAGATTTTTTTTATCTTCTTCATAAAACATCCTTTCTGAGTTAATAAACTTTCCTCCAAAGTGCACTGATTTTCATCCAGAATTTCATTCCTTGACATTCAAACTGTTCTGATCCCATCAAATGTAATTCTACCCCCAGTGAAAACTACCTCAGGCCTTCTCCCAGCGTGATCCAGGGATTTTTCTTTGGGATGTTACAGAAGTTGCACACCACCATTCTGATACACAACAGTGAATACACTTTGGAGACTTTTTTCAGAATTCCTGGTAGCATTGCAACTCAGCAAACTGGTTTGATACGTCTGTGTAAGCAATTTAACTTGTCCCCTGTTCCCTCACTGCTTTGCTTCTGACAAATTGACAGAATTCTGACAAATACACTCACCAAAGCTTTCATACAGTGCCTGTTATCCCATTCAAATGCTTTCTTCACAGAAAATGCCAGTAGTTTTAGTCCTGCTGGTGAGCATCCACAGGATATTTCAACCTCAATGCCACATATGCAGAATGTTTTATTTTTGTTGCAAAAATATTTGCCACCTGAAATATTCTCCACTTATTCAAGCTATTAGACAGAAATATAAGCAGGGTTGTCTGCTTTTGACAGAGATTTGCAAAAATCCTCATTACCTCCTGGGGAAAAAGGGTAAAAGACATTTGCAGAGAAAAGTGGGGCATCCGTTGTTGCTGCATGTTTAATTTTATTTGATTTACTATACTTAACTTTTTCCCTTGTTGGCAAGAACAGCCTTAGCTGCTGCTCATGCTGTTTGCCAGCACCTCCATCTGCATCTTTGGTTACTCTCGGGTTCGTTCTCCTGCATTTGCAGAATGCTGCTTGCATCCTCTGCTCCCATGGGAATGTTTCCCCTTTGTGGCTAACATTCACAGCAGCATGGAGTTACTCTCCTTGTGGATGACATTTTCCTGCAGCTGCAGACACCTGAGCCCAGCTCTCTCTGAGTCTCCTAGGTGGCCTTGGTGATCACTGCCAGTGATAAGGGAATGCCTCTCTCTCCTATTCGGAAGTCTTGGATGGTGCTGTGAATCCACACCCACGTTTCAGTTCTGTCAGTAATCCCAAATCCCCTGTGGGAGAGTTTATCTGAATTAATCTCATCTTGTAATTTTGCCATGTAGGTTTGTTTTGCAACTGGACCATTCCTTATCTTACCTTTTTTAGATTTTTTTTCTCTTGGGAGTGGTTTCCATAAAACACCTCAGAAAGCATTTAATTCAGTCTTGCATTTGCTTGGAATTTCTGTCTGGCCTGTTTTCTGCTGACCTTTACTTAAATGATTATATATATGCATGTGTGCATGTGTATTTGTAGTGCTTTCTATCTTGCTCAAGTTTAATTTTACCCCATAAGGCAAGCTTTCCTCTCGAGTATGATGTCCCAGTTGTTTTATTAGGATTGTGACAAGTCTGCTCACACGAGGCACATCCACAGCACATCTGAATGAAAGCAAACATCCTGTGTTCCTCAGCCTTCTCTAAACCCCAGCAGATGGCTGCTGCTTCTGCAAACTGTGAGCAATAGGATGGATCACATTTCCCATGCAGCAGACTTATTTCTGGAATCCAAACCCAGTATACTTCCAGAAGGTGGGAACGTGGATCCAGCCACAAAGCAGTTTAGCCCAAATCAGTCCTACATGGTGATTCTCCATAGCTCAGCCCCTCTTGCTTTTTGGGGTGGATGTACAGCAGGGCTGAGCCAGGTGGAGTGGCAACAGCTTCCACGTGCAAGTCTTTAAACACCAAGCCTGAAAGTCCTTTGTGCATTTGTTAAAATCTGTGTATGTTTATTTTTTCTCTCCGTGATTTAAGTGTCTTGTGGAGATAAATGGTGGTTTTTTTGGAATAACTGGGTTTTTCTCAGAGCCAGTTCCTGCTCAGGATGCTGGCAGGATCTGCAGGAGGTGATGTGTATTTTCTCTACCTCAGGTGACACTCAGGGGACACAGACAAATGTCCTTGCAGCAGCAGTACCCTGACGTGTCTGTGCTTAACCCCAGGTCTGGAATCAGGGGCACTTCGGTGTCCGGGTGAATTAGCAGGAATCACAGAATCATGGAATGGTTTGGGCTGGAAGAGACCTCAAAGATCATCTCATTCCACCCCCTGCTGTGGACAGGGGCACTTTTCAGTAGACCAGGTTGCTCCAAGGATCATCCAGCCTGGCCCTGACCAGGGATGGGGCATCCAAAACTTCTCTGGGCAACTTTTCTCAGCTTGAAACTCGACCCTGCATGTGTGTGGTGTGTTCAGGGACCCGTTCTCACTCATTTTTTTCTCCCAGAAGGAGGCAACAAAGGAGTTATTTGGGCTGCAAGTCCAGGCAAAGAGCTTCTGCTAGGTCTGTTGAGAATGTTGTGTCCTGAGGAAAGGGCAGTTTGGGAGGGGGTTTTATCTTTTCTTACTTAAAACTTCTCTCCCCTGAGCAACAGGCTCAGTCTCAGCCTTTTGTGCCCACTCTCCATCTCATGTTGGAGTATTTAGCATCAAAGAAGGCTTTTGAAAGAACACCTGCATTCTTCTACAACTTGTGCACTGATTTCTTTGCATGGATGATCTTCAATGGGCTACACATCTGTTCTGCTGCATTCAGAGGCCCTAAAAATGATGCCATTTGTTTAGAATCATAGAATCATTAGGGCTGGAAAATACCTCCAAGATCATCAAATCCAGGAAGTAATTCTAAAGAATTACAACATTTCTGATGTTTTTCCTCCAAATGTAGTGATTATAAAAATGTCTGTGTGCAAGCTAGGGTAGCATTAACAATCCTTCATCATCCACAACCTCTCTGGTCATGCAAACCCAATACACAATTAATGTATACCATAGGATATTTTCCTCCAGCACACCAATGTAGAAAGCTCCCAGTGGCTCTGGAGTGCATATTTCCATTAAGGATTCAACAGGCTAGTCACAGTCCAAAACAGTCTTCATTATTTCCTAAATCAAAGTTATTCACACTTCAATTTCCTGTACAATTCATTGGGTTTTTTAAACAAACTGTTGTTAAGCCCAGCACACTCTTGGTCAAAACCTCTGATGAAATTTTTGATCCTGTCTTCCAACGGCTGCTTCTGTACTTGAAGAGACACTGTCTAGCTGGTTATGACTTTTTTTCCTACTAATGGGACTGTGTCATTGACTGGGGTAGGCAGCCAAAGACTTTCTTGAGGTTTTTTTTATTTTTACTAAAGGCTGTGCTCAGAAAAATCAATATTACAGAAAAAAACAACCGATCAACATTTCCCTTTACATACATTTGCTTTATTTTATTTTGTATTCTGGCCACAGAAGGATGGGCACTGAAATCAGGTGGATAACCTGCAGCCATGGAACTGTGCCAATAATTTAGTATATTTTGCAAATTGCAATATTTCTGCTCTTGTTTTGGTTCTTTAATCAAGAAGAAATATTTACAGCTGGTTGTATTGACCCACTCAAAGGTGTTTGAGAATAAAGTATGAACCACAAAGCTGGATCTAGTCCTTTTTCTTACAGTTTTTCACCACAGCAGTGCCTCTTGGGCTTCTCCACTGAGTTTTTCAAACTCAGCAAAAGCATCTCTGAACCATTTTGCCAGCTGCAGTGAGCCCCACGGGGTTTTGCATCTGGGAAGAGGGACAACAGTATAAAGAATGAAAAAAAAAAAAAGAAAGAGACAAAGTCAAGGAGTCATTTTGCTTGGAAAAGCCCTCTAAGATCATTGATTCCAACCACTAACCCAGCACTGCCAAGCCCATCACTAAACCATGTCCCCAGGTGCCACATCTACATGTTTTTTGAACACTTCCAGGGATGGTGACTCCACCACTTCCCTGGGCAGCCTGTTCCAATGGCTGTAAACCCCTTCAGAGAAGAAATTTTCCTTAATATTTTTCCATCTCTACATATATTTATGTTTCTGGCACAAGTGGGCTTGATAAAATGGTCATGAATGATACCTGTGATCAAATGAGGCATCAAAATCACTTGTTCCTCAACGAGAGAGCTGGAATCCAGTGTAAGTACCTGAAGGGAACCTATAAGAAAGATGGAGAGGGACTTTTTACCAGAGCCTGGAGTGACAGAACAAGGGGGAATGGCTTCAAAATGAAAGAGAGTAGGTTTAGATTGGATATTAGTAGAAAAAATCTTTACTGTGAGGGTGCTGAGGTCCTGGCCCAGGTTGCCCAGTGAAGCTGTGGCTGCCCCATCCCTGGACATGTTCAAGGCCAGGTTGGATGGGGCTTTGAGCAAGATGGTGTGCTGGAAGGTGTCTCTGCCCATGGCAGGGGGTTGGAATGAGGTGATTTCAGGTCCTTTCTAACCAAAACCATTCTATTGATTCCATTTCTGTGGATGTTTGCTATAATTAGAAGCAAAGGGCCATGAGCACAGCCTTGCAAATTTTAAGTGGGAGAGAAGCTTCCTACAAAAATCCTGAGCAGAGTCACAGCCAGAGTCACACACTCAGCCAGAAGCCTTTGGTGAACACTGAGCCTCTCACCTTCTGCTCCATACCTACACACAGATCCCACACCCTGTGGATATCCCACATCCAGCTCAGGGTTTTCCCCCCTGAAACTGCTCTGGTTGCCTTTCACTGCCCAAAATCTCTTCTAGCCAGCCAGGGGCTCCAGCACTGCCACAGAGGAGGACAGCAAGCTCCAGCTCATCAGGCCCTTGAGGAGGGCAGTGACCCTGTGTGACTACTGAAGAAGGTAACAGTATGCTCAGGCTGTTCAGAAGAGAAATACAAATAAATCCCTACGAGTACAAATAAGGCACATTCAAATGTCTTTAATTGTGTGTGCCTGTCTGGAAGTCTGGCTCATCATTCCTCTTTCCATTTCTCACTCAGAGGGTCACCAGTGCCTGAAAACATTGATGTGCCAAGGAAGCCAATTCCTTGTGGGGGCACGACTCTGCTCCACACAGACACTTTCCCTTCTGTCACTTGGCAAAATTCAGTATGTGACTTGAAAATTCAAAATATAAACAGGAGAGATGAACCAGGGCCAATCATGTTGCAAGCAGAAGTCTCAAACCTTCCCAGTAAGTGAAGAATACCTCTCCTCTGCAAATACCACCAATGTCTCCATTTTTTTCAGCTTAACCAGAATGATTCCACTGCAGCTTTTAACCTATGAGGAAACTGGGGCAAAAATACCATGGTCAAATACACATGTATGAGACTATGAAACCACTCAATGCCTCACAATACACAATTTGTCAGGCAAGTTTCTCCCTTTCCTCGTTCTCCTGTTCCTGTGAATTGCTTATTGCTTTTCTTTCTTCCTCAGCATCATTTTCCCCTGTAACTTTGTTATTCTTTACCAGTTCTTTCACAGTTAAAAACCTTCAGGGTATTTAGATATCATTCCAAGAATGACAGAACTGTCCCCTGTATTGTCCTTCAGTGGCTTCTGGTCATTCCCACGTCCAGGATGCACCAAGTTACTGCAGCTTTTTCCTGAAAATGGATAAATCATACACCTGAGCAAAACAAATAGAAAAGGCAAAGAATTTATAAGAGTGAGGAGGGCATGATCCTTTCACAGAATTACTAAACTGAATTAACAAGAGTGACAATTTCTTAACTGGGAGGGAAAGCAGGGAGAAGAATTCAATGGAAGTTGATACTCCTGGCTAAAGACTTGAAAGATCCATTCTGCATTTTGTCAGGGAAATTATTTTGAGGAAAAAAAAAGAAAATTGTATAAGTATATGAAAATACACTCAAATATATGAAATATATGAGTGTGAAAATAGCTGTGATGCTTTAGTAAATGAGGAGTTGTCATCTCTTGTGAAGGAAACCCAATCTTAATTTTTAGTATTTCCTGTGCTGTGGCCTTGTGTGATGTAGGCAAGTTGCTGAATGGTTAATTTTGACCTCTGCCATTATAATGTACCTTCCTTCTTATTGGAATTATGTCCAATTTTGTCTCCCAGACATTCATCCTGTCATATGTTGATTACTGTAATAAATATTGTCATTACTGAATTTATTCCTATATGCAAACTGAAGATCAGAGTCTGCAGTGCTCACAGGCTGTTTCAAGCAGAATAAGCAGCCTCTGAAAACTTTCTGTCTTCTCTCCTGTGGTTTCCCAGCCCAGGAGAGGGGAAGGACTGCAGGGTCAGTGGAGAAGAGGTCCTGGAGCCACGCTTCTGCTTTTGGGGGTTGATTTTTTCCCCCTGTACATTATGACCTCTGCAAGGAAAATACTGATGAGTTCAGGCATCCCACTCTGGTGGTCATCCCACCAATCCTGAATTCAGCTGTTCTCACAGATGTGTGGCAGGATTAGACACTCATATTCTTGGCTGTTAATTAATTTTACTACTAATTGTGATGTCTTCACATAAGCCTCTGTTGCAAAAGGAATTTTAAACGTGCTTAAGTCTGGATGTTTCTCACATATAAATGGATCTCAGTGGCACACAGACTGTATTAAACACAGTATTTGAGCTAAAGCACCTAGAGAAAGACAATTCCTTGTAGTGGGCTGAAGCCAGGTGCCCACCAAGCCACTCTGTGATTCCCCTCCTTCAGCAGGATGGGGACAAGGGGAAATAAGATGGAAAAGGCCTCATGGGTCACAATAAAGGTAGTTAAATAAAGCAAAAGCAAAGCCATGCATGGAAGCAAAGGAAAACAAAGTATTTATTGCCTACTTCCCACCAGCAGGCAGGGTCCAGCCACTTCTGGGAAGTGCTTCAGCATGGAGCAGCTGTAAGGATGGAATGCCCTCCCTCTTTCAACAGTCTCAGCTTCTATTGATGACCAGGCATCAAATGGTTTGAAACATCCCTTTGGTCACTTGGAGTCAGCTGTTCTGGCTGTGTCCTCTCCCAAATCCTGGTCCACCTGCAGCCTCCTGGTGAGGGGAGGATGCTGGAGAGGCAGCTTGATGCTGTGGAGTGCTGGGCAGCAGCAGCCAGAACAGCAGTATGTTATTTATCAACACCTTCCCAGCCTCCAGTGCACAGCACAGCCCTGTGAGGGCTGCTGTGGGCACAGTTAACTCCATCCCAGCCAGACCCAGCTCAGTACAAAAAACATCTTCAGCCTTCCCCTGGTGGAGGCTGTGGGCACTCACAGCCATTTCAGACCTGTCCTGCTTTCCCAGAATGATGATTTTAAAGGGATTGTCAGTGCCCTTAGGGCAGTAAATACAACACTGCTAAAGTGTTGGGAAACACAAACAAAGCCACAGGAGAGATCCATGGGTTTTTCAAACTAAAGTGAAATGAAACAGACTTGGTTTATCATCTCTTCCTACATAATGCACAATGGCAGCAAGCACAGACAGGCTCCTGCACACACTTCATGCTGTTTCCCAAGTGTGTCTGGTGTTAAGAGCTCCCAAAATTTCTAAAACCCACACAGAAACACAGCAGGGAAGTCAAGTCCCTGCAGCAGAAGACAGAAGGCAACAGCCCCCATGTGCCCCATGGTCTCTCAGCTCACACCATCTCCTCCACATCACCCTCAGCCTGACTGTTCTTGTTCTCCCATCCAGCCCTATAAGGACAAAACATGCAAAAGAAAACAACAAAAGGTTCCTTTAGTGCCACCCATGGCAAAAAACCTCTGTCCATCTTTATCTTGAGGCTGCAGAGGATCAGAGTTTGGTAAAAGTTCTTGCTCAGGGGAGATGAGTTGGGCTAAGCACAAACTTCAGCCCCACTGCCCCATCCCCAGGCCCAGCTCCTGCTGGACTGGCACAAGAGGTTCCCTGCCTGTGTTCCCCTTTCCTTCACACTCATTAGCAAGGAAAACAGGGCTGGCAGCAATCCCAGCACTGCGTTTGCTAAATGGATCTATTAAAATGTAAACAGAGATCACGTTGCAGGGCATCATCATAAAACACCGTGGCTGACAGCTCAGCTGGTTCCCAAACCCTGGCTGGGCTGTGCCGAGCTGCTCCTGCACATCCCAGTCCCAGCTCTCCTGACTCCTCCTCCTCTCTCCAAACATTTGCCCTCTGGGATTTTTGAAGGCTCATCATTATCTGTCAGTGCCCTGCAGCCTCACACCAACAGGAGCCTCACTGCATCTCCAGCACGTTTTGGAGCCCTACAATTTCTCTGAGGCTTTCTGCTTTAAGAAAACAGAAATTACTGTAATAAGGGCCTCCTCAGAGGCCCCTTGCCATCCCTTCAGAAGCCCTTGAGTTTGCAGTTTAGCATTGATGGAGCACAGGACAGGCCACACGGGTTACACCTGTCCTACTCCTGCCTGATACACATCTAGGAGGAGTTTTATCACCTCTTTGTCTGACTTCCAAATGAACATTTTCCTGCTCTCTCCCCTGCTGCCCCTCCTTGCTGTCCCCAGGGGCTCTCAGGAAACCACCAAGCCATTGCTTTATTCTCTCTTCAGAGTCCTTTAAAATTGTGTGTTCATTCCCCTCCCTGCCAGCCAGCCTGCAAAAGCTTGACAGAAATGGGAAGGGGCTTGGGAAAGGTTGGGGGTTTCTGGTTTGATGACCTTGGCTTGCATTGCTGCTGTTCTCATCTCCTTCCCCTTCCCTGAGTGGTTTATTCCCTCAGTACATCAGCTCTGTGCACCTTGTCTCTCTGTCCTCTGGAGTTCCAGACCCCAAGCTTCAAATCTTTAAATTAACAAAATAAATTACCCCTGGTGATGGCTTATAAACTCCACAAGAGGCCAAAGCAGCAGCAGCAGCCTTGTGGAGCAGAGGGATGGAAGAGAGGCAGGAGTTCTTGATTCTGATCAGCTCTGGCACAGATTTCTTATGTGCAACTAGGCAGGTTTTTGCCTCACTTTCCCTTCTAAAATGAAAAATAGAACATCCACTCCCTGAATGAGACACTCACAGGACAAGCTCTCTGGCAGGACAATCCACTGTTTATCCACAAAACACCACAGGCAGCCTGTACAGAGCTGTTCCTCCATGCAGGAAAACCTTGGGCCCTGCTGGTCACAATGAACACCATGAGCAGCAGGTCAAAAAAAAAATGTTAGTGGCACTCAGAGAAGACTTTCCTAAGGAAGCTAAAGAGAGATGCTGTTTGATACCATTTTCTAAAAGCTGATACAATATTTATCAATGGGTTTCAAGACCATTCTGCTTGTGAAATATATTGTAATTAAACCCTCCTGGTGGAACAAAATGCATATTTCTTATATTAGAAAAAAAATCTGTGCTTTTAGAAACCTAGATTCCATTTGGGTTCTAAAGTTTAGAGGTTTTAATTTCATTGCTTGAGAATAACTATGTAACATAACTTTAAAAATGAGCCAGTTTATTTTAGTTATACTGGAGATAGTGGGAGGGGGGGACCCAGCTTAAATCCTGTCTAAAATCTGGGAAAAATAATCTCTGAGTGACAGAGGACCATTTTCTTCCAGGAGATTAGCAATAGTTTATTATTCCAAGTATAAATTTAGACTATTCCACTTAACACAGTTGCTTTAATGTCAACCATGTTAAAACCTTTCTGATAGCTGTTGGCATTCATAAGTGATTCCAAGCTCCAAAAAGTGGAGCAAAGTGCCTCTCAGACCACCATCTGGGCAGGGCTGCTCACACCTGATCCCTCTGCACATTCCAACAGGGAACAGGGCAGGTGGGCACAATGCCCTGCACTTCCCACTCTTCTTTCAATATCCTGCATGAAGCCCCACAGCCCAAAATGTCAGGGAGCAAGAGAGTGCTCTTGCAGCACTCAGTAACATCCTTGCAGTTTGGGATTTAAATTATCTATTTTTAACAAACAGCAGGTTTCCTGTTTCTTTGGTGCTGTCCCAGTGCTTGTGTGGTGAGCCAGGGAAGTGGAATTTTCCTGGCCACTGTCAGGTTCACTTTGCCTAAAGAACAGAAATGGTTTGAGATCAGGAAGAACAAGGCAGGGAGCAGGAGGTTCTTAGAGATCACAGAACCACAGAACTATTGTGGCTGGAAAAGAGCTCTAAGATCACTGAGTCCAACCATCAACCCAGCACTGCCAAGGCCACCACTAAACCATGTCCCCAAGTGCCACATCTGCACCTTTTAAATCCCTCCAGTGCCTCCCCCACTGTCCTGGACAGACTGTTCCAAGGCTTGACAACCTTTTCTGTGAAGAACTTTTTTCTTTTCCAATCTAAATCTCCCCGGGTCCAGTTTGAGGTCATTTCCTCTTATCCTGTTCCTTGTTCCCTGGGAGCAGAGTCCAATCCCCACCTGGCTCCACCCTCCTGTCAGGGACTGGCACAGAGTGACAGGTTCTCCAGGTTAAACACCCCCAGCTCCCCCAGCTGCTCCTCATCTGACTTGTGCTCCAGCCCCTTCCCCAGCTCCAGACCCACTCCAGCCCCTTTTGCAGTGAGGGGCCAGAACTGGACACAGGGTTTGAGGTGTGCCCTCACCAGTGCCCAGCACAGGGGGACAGTCACTGCCCTGACAAAGACCAGGTGCCACTGGCCTCCTTGGCTACCTGGGTTCTGCTGTCTCAAGTGTCAGTTCAGTAACACTCTCTTTTTGTAATAAGATGACACCAGACTGCACAGGAAGTTAAAGAATCTCTTAAAAAAAAAAAGGGAAAAGAATGGGAAGACACAGCAGGAACTGCTCTCAGCTCTTGTTTCTCTATGCCAGCCACACATGCAGGATTTATTCTCCTGGACCTTGGATTCTGACCCAGCAGAATGCTGTGAATTGCACCCACATGAGCTGTGTGGAGCTCCCTGTGGCCTTTCTCCCCTGAGCTCCTGAGCACGGTCCAGGTGAAGCTCAGGATCCACAGGGAAAAGCTGTGCCGTGGCTGAACTCACCCTGCAGGGTGGAAAACACGTTAAGGACTGGAGGGGTTTTGTATCTTGCAAACAAAAGGAAGTTCATTTCCTCTATTAGCTCACCATAGCACTATGTGCAAAAACACGCCTGGAGCTCTTGAAATACCTTCACTTATTTCTGCATCTACCAAATTTATTTATAGAGCCATCTGGAAAACACTGGCTCTTCATTTACAAGATACTGTGGAGCTTTTTGGAATTGTTGCACCAACACAACTCTGTAAAAACACCCCCACCTACAGAAATTGTCAACCATAATCAAATCTCAGGAATTTTTTTGTGTGTCTGTGTCTTTAAAGAGTATTGACCAGGCAGTTAAAACTGCTGTATTAATGCATAAAGAGGTAATTCTCCACGTGCTAATTTTGCCATGCTAGTCAATCTATTAAATGTGTCTAATAAAATCAGCAAATGGGTCTAATACACACCCCTGTAAGAAACCACAAATACTTCAGCTATGTCTCGTTTAAATGCAGTCCTGGGGCATTCTAACAGTTTAGAAAATAAATGGGAGCAAATTTTTCTATGAAATAGAACAAACCTGCTGATTTAGAATACCTGAAACAAAAGCAAGGTGAAGCCTGGGAGACAGGAGTGTCCTGGTTGGCAGGTGGGGACAAGAGAGGGAAGAGCAGCTCTCACCCCCTGCACATGGCCCAGAGCTCACTCAGGACAGCTGAGTTACAGCTCACTCACTGTCTAGGCATCCTGGCAATAAACCACAACAGAAATGTTAAAATAATAACACTATTAAGAATAAATAAGGATTTGGGCTTATTTTAGCCAAAATGTTGTAACAAAGTGCCACTATTCATTCCTTGGCATGTGCTGGGATGCCTGTGTGCTCCCTTTGCTACATTCCTGAATTGCCTTCATACTTTTTCCTGTTTGCAACAGTTAGGACTCCATAAGTTCAACTCAACTATAAGAATTAATTCCAACAATGATTTAATCTACCTGTGGTTTAATACCACACACATCTAGGAAGCTCCACAAGATCTTTATTACTGCCAGGTTGATGGGTTGCTATCTCAAGGTATCCTCCTGACCCATACAGCATTATGTGTCTTCATTTATCAAAACAAGATTGTTTTCTAAAATGCTAATTCCTTTCTAATAAACATCAGGTTGTCCAGTGCTGGCCTCAGCCAGTCTTTGGTTTTTGGGGTGTGAAGCACAACCACCATCCTAACTGATCCAAGGAACATCCCCTGTTTATGCTGATCCCCCATGTATCAGTCCTAAACTGAGATAATTCACCCAGATCATTGCTAGGGTGAAGCCCCGAGCCTTCCTTCATCAAATGATGCCCAAATTACTGTTTGAAAACACTGCACTCTGCATCCTCTAAATGCCTGAGTGAAAAACCTTTAAAGGAACCTCTGAGATCTCCATTAACCAGTCAGAGTTCCCAACAGAAAAGTGTGTCAGCCTCAGTTTCTTCAAGACATGTCAGTTTACCCTTCTACCTTCATTTTCCATCTATCTGCATTACTGAAATCTAAGACAAAAATCAGAACCACTGTGCTTGGTCTATGGGCATTGCTCTCCAGAAGTCCCAGTAAAAGTTAAGGGAGCCACTTCCAGCTGTTTGCCCTGCTATTTATTAAAATTAATTCAACTTATTTTAATCTGGACTTGAAGTACTGAGACCTAGCATAGGTTGTACTTGCAGGTATTAAATTCCTTTAAAAGTCAAGAATTGCTGTATTAAAAACATCCAGAAAACTGGACTCTCAGGCTCTAAAACTGCTTCAGCTTTTATCTAATATACTCTCCAAGTCAGTAATATCAAATATATTACCTGGGATGCAACAGTCCTTCAGCACCCTACTGTGTATTTTGAGATATTAGACCTTCTTTTTTCCCACTTTCAGGACACTTCTCCAAATGATTATTTTAAATCACCACTGAGAGCTCTCCTGAACTCCTCCCAGCATTTCTCACTGCCAGTTCTGAGTTCCTGCAGCCACAGGCTGCTCAAGTACCACCTTTATGGGATTGGAGCTCCATCAAATCTTTAGTAAGAGCACGAGAGAGTAAGACTGAAATTGCTATTCAAAATGTAATCTATTCCCTTAAAAATATCAGTGCCAAGATTGCAGAAGAGTATACAGAATAGTATTTTCTGATATTCTATTTCCAGAAAAGAAGATAACTTTCAAAATATAGATTTCAAAGTATTCAAAGGCACAAGGAGGAAGACTGGAAGAAACACACATGCAGAAATCCCAGCAGGAGAGAACAGCCTGTCAGGAAGTTGAGGCCACACCTGCAGTGGCAGCAACTGTAGGTAACATCTCTTCCCTGTGCCAGGTCAGAACTGGTGCAGAAAAAGAAAACAGAAACCAGGAAGTTATCAAAGATCCTCAGAACTGGGTGGGTTATCAGGAAATAACTCTGCTAAGGAGCAGGGAGCTGTATCATCACCCCAACTGCAGCAAGTCCCAGGCTGAATTGCTGCCTTTAGCTGTCATCTCCACAGCAACTCCTGCCCTCCTGTTTTTTCATGGCACTTGGAATCCCCAAATCCATTGGTTCCTGTAGAGCAGGGAGAACAAGAGTGGCTCCACCAGTGGCTCTGCTCACAGCTCCTGGAAGTAAAGAACACCCAGCCCTGGTGAGTGAACACCTTCTTCATCTCACACACTTCACTGCCAAATCACACAGACAATCTCACAGACAAACCCCAGCTCAAAGACAAACAGGAACTGGCTTTTATGCTTAAAGGGTGTTTATGTCTTGCATAATTTATTTGAGGTCCTATCCTGCTTCCATCAAGCTCAAGAATAAGCTCTTACATGTATTTCAAAAGGTAGAGGGTCCAGCTCCTTATCAAGGAGCTTCCCTGGAGAGATGCCCTGTCAGAGGGTCAGCTGGGGCCAACCTCCCCTTTTTCTTCCCTTTCTCTGCTTCCCACTCTCCAATTAGTGTGGTGAGGAAGTGCAGAGTCCAGCAGATCATGTACTGGGCAGGAGAGCTCCCAGAGGAAAGGAACAGGACTCATCTCTTCAGAGAAGCAGGTGCCAACACCACTTCCCACTACCCCGTCCAAAAAGAGACCAAGAAGTCAAACAACAGGAGGAGACCATTTTGAAGGGGTGAAGAGAAAACTTCCAAATTAACCACGGCAAATGATCTTTAGGAGATGGGCAGGTGTGTTAGTTCTTTCAGGAGTACAAAAGCTTTGCTGATGGACTAACAGTGCAATTAACTGCATCCATACCCAACCCCTCCTGACAGAAGGGAGCCTCTCCCCAAAACACAAATATTTAAGGGTGAGTGCCAAGAGGATGGGACCAGGCTCTTTTCAGTGACAGGACAAGGGGCAATGGGCAGAAACTGATGCACAGGAAGTTCCATCTGAATATGAGGAAAAACTTGTTTATTGTGAAGGTGGCAGAGCACTGGAACAGCTGCCCAGAGAGGCTGTGGAGTCTCTTGGAGATATTCAAACCTTGAATATTCAAGCCTGAACACAATCCTGTGCAACCTGCTCTAGGGGAACCTGCAAGAGCAGGGGGTTGGACCAGATGATCTCCAGAGGTCCCTTCCAACCCCAACCAGTCCAGGATCCTGTAAAACACAAGATGCAGCTCCAGGAGTGTGCAGGGGCTGAGTCAGCACTTCCCATGACAAAATGCACTGCTTCACACAACACTCTGACCCACAGAGCCACAGCACAGCAGGAGCCAAGAGAAAGCTGTCATTTGGAACAGTGTAAAGCTTGCACTCATGACTTTAAAATGTTTTACTGTATCAGCTCCTCTGCTAAGGAATATTTGAATGTAGATATGCAGTTTGAATACACAGGACATGTGCCATATACAATCTGACCACAGAATAGATTATGGCTGGCAACTGGCTAAATAAATTCCACCCAGAAATGAATTCACAACTTTAGATTTGTCAAATAATTTCCACCTCAACTCCAAAGTGTGGGTAAAATCCTACACTCAAGTAATTGATGAAATTATCCACAGACTGTGGGATGTCATCCTGAACATCTTTTACTTGAAAAACAGTGATGAGCGTGCAAATACTGTACTTTAATTACAGAGACGAGGAAAAAATGGAGAGTACATTCCAGGACGTGCCAAATGCAAGTAAGTTAATTTTCATGTGTTTACAGCAGGATAATCTACTGCTCAAATATATCATACAGCAGGTTTACTATAAACTCTGAATAAAATGGACACTGTTTTTTGCATTGAACAAGTCTATCTGGATTTCTGCTTTTCATTTACTGGAACAAATCTGATACTGCTTCCGGAAGGAGAGCTTCCCCTGGGGTTAAACAACTCACACAGTGATGATTTCCTAAAGCCACTTGCACATAGCTTTAATGACGTAAGGCTTATAAAGGTCACAGCTGGACTCCTGCAAGGCCTTTGACACAGTCCCCTCCTGCATCCTTCTGAACTGGAGATGGGTTTGGTGTTGGGTGATGAGGAATTGGTTGGATGGTCACATCCAGAGGGTAATGGCCAACAGCTCAATGTCCAGACAGAGGTCAGGGGTCTGTACTGGGACCAGCACTGTTTAATTAATGGCACAGACAGTGGGATCCAGTGCAGCCTCAGCAAATCAGCAGATGACACCAAGCCCAAAGGTGCTGCTGACATTCCTGAAGGATGAAATGCCATCCAGAGGGACCTGCACAAGCTCAAGAAGCAGGATCACAGGAATCTCACAAGGCTGAAAAAGATCAAGTGCTGGTGCTGCACCTGGGTCAGGGCAGCCCTCGGTATCAGTCCAGGCTGGGGATGAAGGGATTCAGACCAGAGCAGCCCTGCCAAGGACTCAGTGCTGTTGCTGGAGAGGCTGGCCAGGAGCTGGCAGTGTGTGCCTGCAGCCCAGAAAGCCAATCCCACCCTGGGCTGCACCCTCAGCAGCATGGGCAGCAGGGCCAGGGAGGGCATTCTGCCCCTCTGCTGAGAGCCCACCTGCAGTGCTGCATCCAGCTCTGGGACCCCCAGCACAGGAGAGATGGTTCAAAGGAGGCCACAGAGATCTCAGAGGCTGGAGCACCTCTGCTGTGAACACAGGCTGAGAGCTCGGGCTGTGCAGCCTCTGGAGAAGAAAAGGCTCTGGACAGATCTTATTGCAGTCCTTCAATACCTGAAGGGGGCCAATGGAAAAGATGGGGACAAATGTTTTAGCAGACCCTGCTGGGATGAGATTAGGGCTAAAAGTTCTGAACAGAGAGGGTAGATTCAGGTAATACACAAGGAAGACTTCTTTTACAGTAAGGGTGGTAAAACACTGGCACAGGTTGCCCAGAAAGGTGGTGGATGCCCCATCCCTGGAAACATTCAAGGTCAGGTTGGATGGGGCTGTGAACCTGGTTGAATTGAAGATGTCCCTTCTCCTTGCAGTGGGCTGGACTAAACAGCCTTTAAAGGTTCCTTCCAACCCAAACTATTCTGTGATTCCATGACTCAGAGTTTCTTACCAATGCTGAAGTCAACTTGGAGATGCCAAAATTACCCTAAGAGATTAAATACTGTTGGACAAGTTAACCTGATTTTGAGTCTATTATTATTAATGTGATCACACATGGATTCTGCCTGTGCTCTGTGGTCTGTGAAACAGTGTCTGCAGCCTACAGAAGCAAGCAGTGCTAATTACTTGTTCACATGTGGTTTCCATCTATGTTTATTTTGTGGGTATTAACCTGAAATTAAGTCAACACAGAAGAAAAAGAGGAACAACAAAACTGAGTATTTTCAGAGGCAACACAAGCCTCAGTCTCGTGACAGCTGCTGTGCCTTTGCAGAATTTTAAGATACAGACACACATTTTTTCACTTCTGCTGCTATTTCTGTTATGCACGTAAAAGGGAGAAATCAGCTTCCCACAGAAAATAATGGCTTCAGCTGTGACTGATACAGAACAAATCAATATCCACCTAATCCAGGAACAAGACAACAGGCACAGGTTGCATACTGCAAACTCTTCAGAGAACTCCCACCTCTGCTACTTTAATTCAGAGGCAGCTGGCACAGCACACTGGAATTTCACTCAGCAGACACTTGAAGGCAAGTGGGGCAACCACAAACTCCCTCTCTGTGCATTTCTCTACGTGCACACAAACCTGTCTTCAAGAAATCAAGCATGAGACAGACCCAACGACTTCACTCCAATGAATGTGTCAAGATAACCAGGGAAAGAGAGGATAAACATCTAAAAAGCAAGTTATACACTGGGTACCTGCAATGAAATAAGTCTCAGAATCATCCTTCAGTCCCCCACCCCCAATCTGGCACTGAACCAAGCCAGGCCCATGAGGGCTTCACAGTGAATTCAGAGTCTGAAGCTGCTCTTGGTCCACTCAGCCACACAACAGGCAAAAACCAGTGACCTGGGATAATAAATCTTGAGAGGGCACATGATCCAGATGCATCATAGCCCTGATACTCACTGCCCACCTCGTCTCAAAATAGCACAATGTAATCTGGAAAGCAACAGATAAGGATGTTGGGGACAACGTGAATTTAACACAAGTAACAAAAGAAAGGTGTAAAGAGCTGTGATTTTCAAATGGAAGCTGCACTTTTAAATAACCAGCAGTAACAAAACCAAGTGAATCATCTTACTTATCACCAACAGGCAAACCCAAACCAACAATGGATTCACAGTTCTGGCTAAATGGTATTAACAGTTTGTGAAAAATCATGTGGAAACTCAATACTTGTGGTTGAAAAGGATTCAATTCCACAGATGATTCAGGCATCTTCAGCACAGCTGTAACCACACACTAGAGTATGTTCTGTACCTCAGAAACTTTTTCTAAACTCCAGGATAACCTTCTAAACCTCATGTTCAGGAGTTGTTCTGAAAGAACTGCCCATCTACCCTCAAGGGAAAAAAAAATAAACCAAATAAATCCTTTGCCAGCTAATCTGTAAGAGAGCAATTCTTAAATACTCTGGTGCTGGTTTCAGTTGTTGTGCACATGTGTAACTACAGCCTAAATACCAACACCATTTGCCTGCAGTGCTCCTGGGAAGGATGGAGGTGAGAGTGTGTGCAGAGCCAGGAGCACAGGTTGGAGCAAAGCAGAATAAACATGAAGTCTCACCCATTTTATAAGTACAGGGCTGGTTTTGCACCACTCAGTGGCTATTTAGTGGAATAATAAAACAAAGCTCTCCTGGGGAGATGTCCAAGCATAAACCTCTCTGCAAAGAGAAACTTTTCTTAAAGGACCTAGCCAACCTCTAAAAGGTTTTGGTAAAGCCTCCTCATATCAGTCTGTTCCTCCATAACTCGGAAGGCAATGTTCATTTTTGGGTTTCAGCATCCCCACTGAGCATGTGATACCAGTTTCTTTCAAATCAGGGTTTGGGATTTTAAGCACCACTGGTGTAATTACACCCATCAATTTCTCCAACCCACCAAAGATCTCCCCAGTCTTCCAGGTGCACTTAGGAGGAGAGAATGAAGCTGCTTGCAAAATTCTTGGGTATTTTCATGCAGGAAATAATGCCAGTTGAACAGTTCTCATACTCATACAAATTAGCTGCTGTTTGGTTGAATACATTCATATCTGCTATGAAAAAGATGGCTCTATCAGCTGCTTCTTTATGAGCTTGTTCTAAACCAGTGATGTGACAGTGCAAAACTACTTATTTTCTGTTTCATCAAGAAGTAATTCCTTCAGGCATTAAGATGTGACATTAAATCTTTTACTAAATTGAGCAATTTCATTAAGTTTTCTGTGAAGAGAGCAGAATACAGCATGGAATACAAAAGCTGTTAAAATGTGCCAGGGGAATATCATTGGGAAGGTAACAAACTTTGCAAGCCATAGGCCTGTATTACACATTTAAAACATTGTCTGAGACATTAAATAACCACAAAACCAGTTTTATATAATATGATTTAGCATCTGTTGCTCAGGAATTCAGGAGCAAACATTTACTCTTGTCTGATTAATATTAGCAGCTTAAAAAAAAATAAAAGGCATTCTTCTGATGACTGAAATACATTCCCAGGGGGAATTCAAGCACCACAGTTCTTTCCACAGAAAACCTCCAAATAAAACACGGCCAAGTATTGCCCAGAGAGATTAAACACCAGGAAAGCTCTACACAGCAGAGATTCTCACTTCAGGCAATTCACTTTTTCCTGCTTTTGAGGGAGGTGTTGTGAACTCTCACTCTCTTCTGCACGGAAGAAGAGATCTTCAGAGATGCTTTCTTTGTAAGGGACCTTTCCACAGCCCCGGGTTTCCATAGCAACAGCTGAGCATCCTCTCCACCCGTCAGCAGAGACTCATCCGTGGGGCTCCAGCAGAAGGAGCGGACGGTGGCCGAGTGTCCCCCACACAGGGTCCCCACCAGGCTCAGGCCATCAGTGCTGCAGCTGATCAGGTGGATGTCTCCCGTGGAGGTTCCCCCAATCAGGAAGAGTTTCCCTGCCTTCTCGTGGTAGAAGCCTCCCACCAGGTAATGCAGGCCGTGGTTTTCAGTGCACACTGACTCTCTGACATCCAGAACGTGCAGCAGGGTTATCGGCTCCTCGGTGTCCAGCTGAGCCATGTCCCACCAGCAGAACCCCTCATCGTGGGTCATGCAATAGACCTGTTTGTAGTCTTCCCCAGACCAGCCAAGAGAACTCACTGATGAATCTGAATTGCAAGTGGATATCAAGGCATCATCTTCATTGTCCTTGTTGATGTCAAACACATTCACCAAGCCATCGGTCGAGCCAGACACTACCAAATTGGGTTCAACAGGATGAAAACAGATTTTGGTGATGTCATCATTGTGACTTTCAGAATAGACTCCCAAGGGCTCTTTGGAGGCACTGGCACAGTCTGTAATGCCTCTTGCATCCCAAAACACCAGAAACGTGTCCTTTTCAACCTTCTCCGTTCCGGCACAAACGACGAGGTCGCTGCAGCTGACGTCGAAGCTGATGAAGACGTTGGAGGGATAACCAGTGAACACCTGCACGGGCTCCTGCGTGGCCGAGCGAACGTCCCAGCACTTCACCGTGCCCTGGCTGCAGGCTGAGAACACCAGGCTGTCACACGTGTGTGCAAACCTGACCCCGGCCAGGACCCCGCCGCGGCCGCCGTACTGGCGCAGGCAGCGCAGCGTGTCCCTGTCGTACACCCTGAGGGATTCATTGGAGCAGGAAACGGCCACCCAGCGGCTGCTGCCGGCCTGGGCAGCTCTGGAGGTGTGGATGTCCAGCAGGTAGGCGGGTTCTTCGCTGGGCACGCAGCGCCGGGCTATGCGCAGCCCCGCCAGCTGCTCCTCCACCTTCTCCACTGCTGTCATCTCCCCAGCCTGCAACAAATAAAAGCCAAGGAGAGCTTTAATTACAACATTCTTCAACAGTGTTAGCTTTAAAAACAAGTACGAGGAAGCATCTTGTGCAGAGGTGATGCACGGAGCTAAAATTCAATTATCCCGATGTCCTCCCCAGCACAACTTCATTCACAGGAGCACAGGACAGGGAAGGGCTCCCTGATTCAAGTTCTGTCTCTCGTGTCTGTAAGCACCACACCAGATAATCCCCTTAGCAGATTAAACAGTCTATCTGGGAAAATCACTCAGCTAAATTTGCTTTATTATTTTTATAAAGTAACACGATGTTCTCCACAAGTGGAAACAAAATGAAGTCACCCCCTCCACCTGAGGAGGAGTAAGTTTTATTCTAGGAAGCACAGTCCACAAACAGCTGCATGAGTGCAACTGCAGGAGACTTCTTCAGTGAACTTCTGTGCCCAGGGACGTGCACAGGGGAGGCAGAGAACAAGACCAAAATGACACAGCACTGCAGCCTGAAATGGCCTGCTGAGGTAATTTTACAAGTATTTAGGTGCCCAATGACGCACAGAAACACCTGCCAGCGTATCAGGGACCACCTGAACAGGCTACACGACCTGTGGAATTCACTGCAATTAAGCACCTCAGTGTTTTCTGAGCCTCCTGTAAAACCACAGAACACTGGCTTTTATTTTAGTGCAGCTGATAAAAATCTTCCCTTCAGAGGCAATTCCTCTCTGGCACTACTGAACCCCTCTAAAAACCCAAACTATTTCAGCAATGCACACAAATGCAAACTTTACCCAGCAAAACCAAAATGAAACAAAATTCTCTTGGATTCTCTCACAGATTCACTTTGAAAATATGCCCTAAAAAAAGGAAAAACATACTTTTCCTTTCTATAACACAACAGAAAATTCTATTCTGTAATTGCAGTAAAGACTCCATCAATTCAGAGTCAGGAAAAGCAGAGCAGCATTTACATTTTAAAGAGATATTTGCAATAGTTTTAGTGGTTCACAAACTACAACCATTTTTTTAAAGGAACATGTAGGTATGTTATTACAGTCATCCACTTCTGTCAAGAACACAGGTTCAATGAGACCACTATTCTGTGTTTAAAAAGAGTCAAAACCCAAACATTGAGGGACTCACAGCAGGTTTTAAGGGGTCAACACTCCAGTGATTTCTCACTGATACTGGCATTTCCTTAAGGTCTGGACCAGCAGCCAATCCCAGGTACCATATGCATGAAATGACCCTTAAAAAAAAAAAAAATCCAAAGAGAAATGGAATAAAAATCAGGCAGACACAGAATGTAAGAAAATATTCTCATGCCTTCCCAGCTGTTCTATCATCAATTTTTCTACAAATTCTCCAGGCTGGATTTTTAGGGGTGGAATGTGCAAGTTTCCATGTATTACTTGCTTTAGTTGCAATCATTTTAATTGCCCATGAGAGACCAAAAACAAAGGAGAAGTTGCTATGACAAAGCTGCATTCTGCTTTTTTTTTTTTTTTTCCTTCTTGGCTTTGTGGTTTCAGGGGTTTGCTTTCCCTCCTCTGGTTTGGTGTACACAAATATTCACGACACCATGTGACAAACCAGCAAATTCTTAAAAAACAGCTTAAGCAGGCACGCATAAAAACTTAATTCCCAAGTCACAAATAATCTCACTAAGTGATTTGCCTCAGTAATATCCTGACAATGAGGTCCCCAGGTTAATCTTCTACATCAAAGCAACCTTTCAGAGCACATCTACCAGTCATTTTTGCCATAAAACGCAGACATCCTGTGGAAACTCCTTCCCCCTCTGAAGCAAAGAAGTTCAACGTGTTTTCTGGCATTACCCTGTGCACAACCTACCCACAGAACTTGTTCCTTCCTTACTTTTCTGGGTATGTCCTCAAATGAAACAAGCTTTTACTAGAACTATTACATAAAGCCAACTGCTCTCAAACGCTGCTTGCTACGCTGCTTAAACACAAAACTGTTCAACAGCCATGCAAATTAATAATATTAGCTGAAGAAATAAAATATTTTTAACATTATTGATTAGGAAAACTGCTTAATTCAATTTACTGAAGAATTACAATGGAAGCTTCTATTTAAATAGAGTTTCAAACACACATGCTTGAGGGTGGAGAAAGGAGTTTTTGTAAACCAGCTCTCCTGCAGTGCTATGGTTACTAAAAAAATCTGGTTCTCTCTGTGAATTTCTTGTAAGAAAAATATAGTTTTCCAAGCTGACCTGAATTTTAAGCTCTAAATATTCAGACTTTGTCTACTCAAAAGGCCAAGTAAACTCAAACAGACATGTTCCTGACAAATGTCATCCATTTGGAAGGCAAGCTGCAGTTGTTTAAATATTACTGACTATGACGGAGAGTATCTTTCAATAAGCAGTTTCTACAACACTCGTGTATGAGCTTTTACTGCTGGGGAAGGTGAGGGAACTCTGCAAATACCCAGAAGTTGTAAAAAGCCAGAGTCTGCAAAAGGAGGTTCATTCAGTTTTAATAATATTTTCTGGGAAATAAAATTAGCTCAACACAACTCATAAGCTTTTGCCCAGAATGACTTAACTACAGCTATTCTGAAATACCAGAAAATGATGTTCATGTTGTCAGACAGAAATGCAATTTCTAACATCAGGAAGGTGAAGGTTCAATTCTATTTCCACTGCAACAACTCAGACTTGTGCTCGATGGCAGCCAGGTTTTTGCTAAAAATGCAGTAAAATGTCTGTTTTAGCAAGAAAGTCTTCAGACTCTTATGAAATTGTGATTGAAGGTTATATAAACAATCCATGCTCAAACTTCAGGGTGTAGCTGCCAGCCCTTCCTTTTCAGAAGGGGAAGTCACTGTTGTATTTTGATGGGAAAGTTTAAATGGCAGGAATAGGATCTGTGTTAAATTTATGAGACAAATAGGAAACAATGGTCTTCCAAACACAATGGAAGATAACTAAGCACTGGACTGCAGCCACCTACAGAGCACATGGTCCTCTGCACTGAAGCACTTTCAGTTCCTTAAGTTCAACAACGGAGGTATCTGTTTTCCAAAGAATCCTTTGGCAAAATCAGAGTCTTTGAAACGTTTTGGACATAGCACAACAGCCAGTTATGGTCAGAGAGGAGAACTGCTCATGTTTGTATGACAAACTCTCTGACACAAAGACTTGTACCAACAGCTTGCTCTTGGACTACTTCAGTCTCAGAAAAAAAATCACAGAGGGCACTGGCCAAAAGCTCTTCTTTCCCCATGGATCCTCCTCTGCTCAGAATGTGAGTTACTTCATTAAATTTGTGAGTTAATTCATTAAATTCAGGTTTTTCAATTTCTCCAGCAAAGTCACCCACAGTCTGGATCTACAGTCTCAACAGTGGCAAAATGCAGGGGATGTCAAGGTGCCAGGAACCCCCCCACCACTGGGATGACACACCAGCACCTGGCTGAAGGTGGCTGGCTCTGGCCAGTCACTTGTGCTTGACACAGAGGTGCAATCCCATCCTTAGGGAACACCATTCCTTACATGGAATTAATCTTTCAGTTGCATCCACACCTGCAGCCCCCGAGCCAGGAAAAGCCACCTTTTATAAATTAAACCTAAAACTTCTGTGTTATTATATCCAGACTTAGAACTACACTCAGGTGATCTGTTCTATGAATTAAATACACAGTTACATGCAACCCCTGCACATCTCCTGGATACCACAACTACCAGAAACAATAAGCTTCTGGAAGGACACTCAAAACTCATTACATCTTGGGAACTCAGAATAAATACCATTCTCTGAAATAACCTAAAATATTTTGACCTCCAGGGCATCCTACAAGGCTCCTTTAAAAAAGAAATAAACTCAATGTTTAGAATAGAAGGCACGAAGTGGAAGTGATGCCAAAGAGGCAGGACAGGATTTTCAGATGCCTTTGTTATGTGTTTTTCACTGGTGGAGTGTGGAAACAACCACACAGCAAGACTAGAAGCAAACAGCTGTGCTAAAGGCAGCCCTTTCCAATGGTGGAGGAATGAAAAGCAAGGACCTATCTGCACAAACTAAACTTAACATTGTCCCAGCACTTACTGCTGTGCTGTTTGTGCAGCATTCTAAATGCTGCAGCTTCAGTTCAAGCCAACAGGCTCATCAGTCCTCTTCAATCCAGAACGTTTTTCAAAAGATAAACCAGCAAATCAGAAGTTATTTCCCTTTTCCTTTGAGTGGTGTACAGAAGATGCTGCCAAGTTCTCCTTTCCAAAAGGGAATGTTAGCTCAAAAATATATAGAAATACAAATTTTTCTTCGAAAAATACAGAGAAAAATGGCACATTCTCAAAGATTTAATCACTAACATAAGAGTAACTTATGAGTAGGAGGGTAGAAACACGTAATAAAAATGAAAAAGACCTGTAGTTCTGGCAATCTTCTCTGCAGAGGTCAAATACCAAAAATAGCAAGGGATCTGAACAGCAGCAGATGAAATCTTGCACTGTTCTTTCCTACCATAAACAATACAAACAGACCCTCCCTTTATTTTCACAATTATTACAAGTTCCAGAGCAAGCTGAGAACAAACCCAGAGCTCTGGGCAGCGGGAGGCAGCTCGTGCATGCACAGGACATGTGGTTTGCATTTGGGAGCAGAGCTGCCAAGGCAGGGAGAACACATCCCTGCTGCTGCCAAGACAGGGAGAACACATCCCTGCTGCACTGCCCCAGTGCAGGGAGAACACATCCCTGCTGCACTGCCCCAGTGCAGGACAGAACACATCCCTGCTGCACTGCCCCAGTGCAGGGAGAACACACCATTGCTGCACTGCCCCAATGCAGGGAGAACACATCAGAGCTGCACTGCCCCAATGCAGGGAGAACACATCCCTGCTGCACTGCCCCAGTGCAGGGAGAACACATCAGAGCTGGACTGCCCCAGTGCAGGACAGAACACATCCCTGCTGCACTGCCCCAGTGCAGGGAGAACACATCCCTGCTGCACTGCCCCAGTGCAGGGAGAACACATCAGTGCTGCACTTCTCCAGTGCAGGGAGAACACATCAGAGCTGCACTGCCCCAGTGCAGGGAGAACACATCCCTGCTGCACTGCCCCAGTGCAGGGAGAACACATCAGAGCTGCACTGCCCCAGTGCAGGGAGAACACATCCCTGCTGCACTGCCCCAGTGCAGGGAGAACAAGAACACACCATTGCTGCACTGCCCCAGTGCAGGGAGAACACACCATTGCTGCACTGCCCCAGTGCAGGGAGAACACACCATTGCTGCACTGCCCCAGTGCAGGGAGAACACACCATTGCTGCACTGCCCCAGTGCAGGGAGAACACATCCCTGCTGCACTGCCCCAGTGCAGGGAGAACACACCATTGCTGCACTGCCCCAGTGCAGGGAGAACACACCATTGCTGCACTGCCCCAGTGCAGGGAGAACACACCATTGCTGCACTGCCCCAGTGCAGGGAGAACACACCAGGGCTGTAGTTTTCCAGTGCAGGACAGAACACATCAGGACTGCACCTCCCCAGTGCAGCAGCCTGCAGAGACCTCTCCTCAGTGGCACCACTCTCCAGCAAATGACCTGAGCACAGAGGGGAAGCACAAACCAGCCCTCAGGAGCGCTCAGTTTCTCCAGCACGCACTCTCCCATAGCTGGGTTTGTTGTTTCACCCAAGCAGAGGGACAAGGGGTTTTTCCAGCATTCCCACAAAGCCTGCTGAAGGCAAAGAGCATTTAGTCATCAGGCAGGAAGGGAATAAAATGCACGAGAGGCTATGCTAAAGTGCAGAGACAAGATGTAACTGCCAAGAGAATTATTTCATCCTCTCCAATCAGCTGCAGCTCGCTTCCAAATGTAAGGCACAGGCAGAAAGAAGCTCCATGTAATTCTTCATTTGCAGTACAGAAAAAATTGTATCAGTAGAATAGAAAGGAGGAAGAAGATAAAACACAAAGTCTACAGGAAGATCAAAAAAATTAGGTCTACCAAGCTACTTGCCTTTCATGACATCAATTCGTGCCCTCCCACCAGGACTGAGCTTTGGGGTACAATCCTGTTTAGCAATGGAGAGAGGAGCTGTAGGTGGGAGAGAGAACCAAGGAAATGGCCTTAAACAGCATTGGTTGGAAGTAAAAAAGTAAGAGTCAGAGGTAGTAGAGAATAAAGGGAAAAAAGGCCCAGGAGCTCAGTGCTTTGGAATTCAATAATTTAAAAAAAAAATTTTAAAATGGAAACTACAACTGTTCTGAACTCATCTTTTGGGGACATAAGCAAGTAGTCACAAAAATACAGAAACAAAACCTCTTTTGAATATTATACTGGACATCCATAGAGAGAGAATGTAAAAACAACTTCTGAACTGGATCAAGCATAGCTTTAAATGCATATATCACAAAAACCATACAGTGACTATTTTCATCAAAAGAAAACTTTCAGGTTTTTTTTTTTTTTTTTTTGGTGTAAGATTCTGCATTCAAACTAGAAAGACCTATCCTGATTTTGCATCCAACACTAGAAATTCTGGTGGAGATCTACAGAGATCTAGAACATTTAGGAATGCCTTCAGGTCCAAAGTGCAATGACTAACATTTAAGCTTGAGTAATTGAAAGCCTATTGACAGAAATACATGAACCAAAGAGAATATCAGATGACCAACTGAAAAATTGTAGAATAACCCAATGTACAATTAAAAAACTCAAATAGGGTAGAGAGCACTAAACAAAACAATAAAAGTACCAAATTATAAATTTTGGCATCAAAATTAAGGCAAATTTATTAAAATATGATGCTCAGATTGCTAACCTACCTTCTCTAGAACAATTTAGAAGACTTGACATAAACATGGGAAACAAAGTTTCTAAATACTCTTAGAAATTGTATAAAACAAAAATTCAAACATGTTTGAGAATATCCCTTTTTCAATCTTCTCTTTCCATCCAATTCCATGCCTGTGACACAGACCTAACAGAGGAGCCACAAAGAAAGCTGTCCCTGAAATCCCACTCTGCCATGAGCAGCTGGACCCAGCCAAGAACTTCCCTGTGAGGGGGAGCTTTCCTTGTAGTGACCTCACCAGGTAGAGAATATGACTGCATCCAGGTGTGGGTGAGGTGGTCATCCAATAAGGGAGTTATAAGAGGATAAGAGATGCTCTATTTTGCTCTCGTGGCTATTCTCAGATCAAGCTGCAGCAGAAGCAATCCTATTTTATAAAGGCAGGTCTGAAAGATTCCCAGGCAAAGGGAAAATTACAGGAAGAGATACTGCAATTGGGCTACTTGTATTCTAAATTCTATATGTTATGTTTTCTTCTTTTTTTTTTCTGGCAAAGAATACTGTATTTAAAAACACTCTGAAAGCTCATCTATGCCTAAATTGCACTCTCAGAAGCCTCTGAACAGGTGAACAACAAATGCTGCATCCTCAGGTGGATTCTGCAGAACAGGGAAAGTGCCCTAGTGCTGGGCCCTGGCTTCTGCACTGAGACATGGGGGTCAAAGATGAGGCTTGTGCCTGCTGCCTGTGATGGAACCACAGCTATCCTGCCAGTCTGCTGCAAACCTTGAAGAGAATCCAAGTCTCAGCCTGCTGCACTTGTGCTTATCTCATCAGACCACAGGCAGCACAGAGAAGTCATTTCCTTTCTCCTGTGAGCACCTCCCACCGAACGCATCGCACCGAGACGGCTCCTTGTAAGCACAAACATGGGAAAGAAGATACAGGACTCATCAGCCTCTCAAACAACAGACAGCCACAGCTGCTGGAAATCAAACATGGAGCTACCATGGTCACCTGCATGTAGCATTAAGTTTGGATCCATTCACACTTCAACACAGCAGCCACGAGCAGCTCAGAGGAGGCTCATGCTCCCAAGCAGCATTTTGCTTTGTGAAGGGGTCCAACAGCTTTGCTGTCTGACTTGGCACTAGAGCTGAGCACTGAGATGGCCATCTCAAATCAGACAGAAATAAAGTATTTATCTAAGTGGATTTGAACAAGAGCCTGGCCTACAAACACTTCCCATCCCTGACTGTGGCAGAACAGCTTGCTGAGCAATTCCCAGCAAGGGCCAACATTCACTCCTCGCTTTCCCAACCAGTGAAACAAGGACAGTGTTTGCCCAATTCACAATCCTTGTGCACACAAACATTAGTGAGCACAGCCAGCAGCACACTTTCACACAAGAAGCCTTGCTCTGAATGTCCACACTGCAAGATACAATGCAAAAGTCACTGTGACACCGTGGTGCACCTGCAAATTCCACAATCACATGGGCTCTGATGCCCTTTCAAGGTTGGGATTCCAAGAAAGGACTCCAAGAGTGAAGATTTTCAGGGCCATTTTGAGCTGAACAAAGCACCACATGAATGGGCAACACCAATGATCCACCCAACAGAGAAAGGTGAAAGGAAAAAATTACTTACACAGCTGCATGAGTAATTTAGTGACTCTGAAACAACACCATTTATTTCCTTCAATTTAGACACTGTCTCTTACTACCAGCATCCTCATAGAGAAGAAACCTGGAAGTAAGTAGAAGTCTTCCCAAAGATTAATAAAACTTGCTGAAATTCTTCCAAATAATTTATTTCTACACCACAGGAAGCCTGGGAAATTTCAGCCTGAATTTAGCAGCAACCATAATAAAAGGATATAAAGAAACTGCTGTAATTGGAAAAAGAGCTTCTACTACCACACACTGGTGCCAAAATACCTACAATGACATAAAGTCAATGTTTTATTTACTGGAATACTTCAGAAATTCTTTCACAACAGTAATTTACCTTAAGTACACTTCATTATCAGAGCTCATTCTTCAAAACACAAACTATTATGTTTCCAGGACTCTTTTCTTACCAACCCAAGCTTAAATCAGTCACTGCTGAGCAGGTGAGAAGATTCCCCTCCAATGCAGATGTAGGGGAATACAAGACAAACAACACTTGTGTGCTTGGTTATTCTTAGCCCAACTCTAACATCACTGCCCAAGCAATTCTCTGCAGTTCCAGATGTGTTGCACAGGCACAAACATCTGCCAAGCCTAAGCAGGGAAAATGACTTCTCATTTTCCTCATCTGCTTCCCCAAAACTTGCAGATCACTAAGGTGTCTTTGCCAGTCACATCCCACAATATCCACTTTTTTTATATTTAGCTACTCCAGAACATCCCCACATCAAGGTAATTTGTCAGACCCTCTCCAGTTTCAAAGCAACAAGAGAAACCTGAGATCCCTGTGTGCCCCTGACAGCTCACAGACTATCAGTTTCCAAAACATGCTCTTTGTGCACAGTCTGACAGCTGGAGGCTCTGCTGAATCTTTATCATGCCCTAAGCTCAATTTTCAATGCTTTGTAGCAGACAAAAGGAAAAGATGTCATCTAAGTGACAACAGAAGATGGAAGAGGCTGAAATAAAGGGTTTCAGAGCTATGTTGCCTTCATCCTGATCAGGAGAATTTACTTTTGAGTCTCCACAAAAGATGCTAAGGCATCGAGGATGTGGACACTGAAGCCATGCAAGGCACTCTATTCAGCTCTTTGTTTTCAGGAGCCTTTAGACAGTGCTTACTCCTGAACCATACATGGAACTCCAGCAGCAGCTTCACCAATGCCACAAAAGAGTAAAAAAAAAACAAAAACCAAACAGCTTTTACTTTTCACGACACTCAAATGCACAGTGATTTTCCATACTCCACTGGAAGTTCACATTCAACTGTTTGTTCACTCTTTAAGTGATTTAGGACTCAGTCACAAGCAATAAAATCATGAAAGGGAACAACAAAGGAGAAAGTGTGCAGGTATTGATACTCCAGATTTTCTGACCAAGAGATCTGCTGTGTGCAGCAGCACAGACAATCCCTGCTGGCAAAACCAGAACTCCATGTTTTTGTTAGGACCCACAAACCCTGAAGACCTAGGTGGAAACTTACTTTTCTGAGATCCACAAACACCTTTCCAACATCTTCAGCAGCCTGCTCCCCCAAAATAATGCAGGGATAAAAAGAAAAGTCAAGAGCTTTCTGCATTTTAATAACCCTGCTCTCAAGCCATGTTTGTTCTCAATGCTTAAGTAAACCCACATTTCACAGGGTCATAGCAGGCTCCCAGCAGTGCCCTTTGCTGAGGCCAATGTCTTGATAACTAAGCCATAATCAAGTGCAGAGAAGGAAGGGTGAGATGATGCAGGTAATGGACTGTTTATTTCACAAGAAGTAGCTGGATGCTTTGCCTTGTGTAGCTTGGCAAAGACAGAGACTGAAGGGGATACAATTACTATCTACAAATACATCAAAGGAGTAAATGCTGGGGAGGGAGGGGAGCTACTCAAGAACAATACTGGCACAAGAGTTTAAAAGCATAAACTGACCATAAATAAAATATGGAGCAGAAATCATAAAGTTTATCTTACAAAACACTTCCCAGTTATAACAGTAGGGGTAAAAACTTGAACTGCCTTCATCTGCTTTTATAACCCCGCCAGCCTGGCACCCACCACTGTCCTTGCACAGCAAAGAACCCAAATAGGAAGGCAGACTGAGAAACAAGCAACTGAGATAAGCTGGCTCACAATTCCTTTCTGGAAGATACCAGACAACAGCAAGACACTCTTTTTGCTCAGTCCATAGCTCCAAGAGCAGCATTAGGAATTTAGTAAGAGGGCACGTGTGTGCACAGAGAGCACGCAGCTTCCAGCTGAAGGGGGCCTCCTCTCCACGCTGCTGGAATTGCGGGGACAGCAGCCCAAGGAACTGAGCGTGCCCCTGCACACAGCCAGGCCTAGAGCCAAGGGTTTGGGTGGGAAAGCCCAAAGATCAGGGACAGCAGCCCAAGGAGCTGAGCATGCCCCTCCACAGAGCCAGGCCTAGAGCCAAGGGTTTGGGTGGAAAAGCCCAAAGATCAGGGACAGCAGCCCAAGGAGCTGAGCGTGCCCCTCCACACAGCCAGGCCTAGAGAGAAGGGTTTGGGTGGGAAAGCCCCAAAGATCAGGGACAGCAGCCCAAGGAGCTGAGCGTGCCCCTGCACACAGCCAAGCCTAGAGCCAAGGGTTTGGGTGGGAAAGCCCAAAGATCAGGGACAGCAGCCCAAGAGCTGAGCGTGCCCCTGCACACAGCCAGGTCTAGAGAGAAGGGTTTGGGTGAGAAAGCCCAAAGATCAGGGACAGCAGCCCAAGGAGCTGAGCGTGCCCCTCCACACAGCCAAGCCTAGAGCCAAGGGTTTGGGTGGGAAAGCCCAAAGATCAGGGACAGCAGCCCAAGGAGCTGAGCGTGCCCCTCCACACAGCCAAGCCTAGAGCCAAGGGTTTGGGTGGGAAAGCCCAAAGATCGGGACAGAGCCCTGGGGTTGTCATTCCGCTCTCGGCCACCGGGTGTCGCCAGTGCCCGCCCCAGCAGCACCGCGATTTAGCCGACCCAATAATAATTAATCCGGGCGTTAATAAAGCACCAGTACTTTTTTCTTCTTTTTAAAGCCTCCGTTCCTCAAATCAGACAGTTAATCAAAAATCACAGCACAAAACTGCCTAGCAGAAAAACAGAAGAAAAAAAAAACCCAACCAAATTCAGCTATGGCACAACTTTTCTTTCTGAACCATCAGAGGTTAACAATACACACATTCTTTTTTAGAGTCTCATTTGGTGACTTTAATGCACAGATCTGGATCATTCAGACTTGATAACAATGCCAGATGCAGCTCATATGTCCATGCAAGGCAGACATAAACATAGGGAATGACTGACTTGTGTGCATTTGCTCTTGTAGCATCCAGCAAGTGCTGAGTCCAGAAAGAGCCATCATTCAAATTTCCTAGGGAAGAGGGATCAACAAACCAAATCCAGCAGCTACAAAAATCTTCCTCTTTCAACCTTTCCATTCATATCTATCTCCCAGAAACATTCCTGAAGCAGAAGTGTTCAATGCACATGCAAAGTAATAGCTGCCCACTATTACTATTACTATGAAACCACTAGAATTAACTTTTCTTTACATCTGTTTTTTCTCCCTTTCAAAACTGAGTCATGTATTTCCTTAGATATCCTGGCAGATATTGAATAAACTAAAATCAAATCCTCTTACCTCAAAAAACTCCTTCATGAACTGCATAAAAACTGAAGTCAGTTAGAATTGCCAGTAAGAGCTGTATGTTTCTAAACAAGAAATTTTGCTTTCACAGCTGCTTGTCCCTTCTGATTGCACAAAGGAGTAATAACACTTAATTCCAGCTCTCCCACTCATTCCCATAGCAACAAAGATACACAAATTGTTATTATGAAAAGATCCTCAAATTACTGAAAAGTGAACAATACCTGAAGCTTCCTATTCCAGGTACTGCCAGCATACAACTCCAGCTTGCCAATTGTAACTAAATGCTGGGCTGTCTTCTCACCAATTGTACAGCACTTTTGTATCTTATTTTTAATGAGAACAGTTTTGCCTTGAAATAAGAGGCAGGGGAAAAAATATCTCAGTATGGTGAGAGTATGAGCTCAGATGGTGAGCTGCAGAGAGATGCAAGTTGAAAGTTGTTAATTGGTTAAAAATACAAAAAAAACAAAAAGTTTTTGCTGAAGAAATAAAGCAATTGCAAGAAAGGTTATAAACAATACAGCAAAACAATCATTTTACTTTAAAACTAATTTTGGAAGTAAGAGAGGAAAATGCACCAACAAGAATTTATGTAACTCTTTTGTGTTTAACTCCTCTGTTGAAGGAAAGGGGACAGTGGCAGGGACATAAAAGGGGAAGAAATGAGGGAGAAGTGGGTGGTGGGTCAGGGGGAAGGTCCCTGAGGAGGGCAAAGCCATGTTTGAGGTTCAATTTCCTAACCCCACAAGGGATTGGGCAATATATTCTTTTTCTGCTTTTCTTGTATCCTCCATTGCCCCTCTTGCACCTGAACTGCTCCAGAGTGCAAAAGCACACTCCAAGACCTTGCCAAGACCCTGACTCACAATTCTTAATGCTTTCTTTTAATGTCTGGTGTGAAAGCCACTAATAGGCTTGTCCCCACAGAGGAGAAGCTGAGTCCCATAAAAAACATTTTTTCCCTCACCAAATAACCCCAAGTTTTAGATTGTCTGCAGAGGCAGCTTGGTATCAACACAGATCAACACAGCTGAGCAGCATGGTAGTGCTGATTTCCTTCTGTTTTGCTCATTTGTTTGTTGGGTTTTTTTTTTCCCAGAAAAGCTTGGAAATACCATTATTTTTTATACTTCCAGTAAAAAGCACAACAAAGCTGGAAAATGCTGCCAGCAGGCAACAACCATCTGGTCTCTCAGGAGACCTCCCACACAGTCAGGTACAGACCAGACCCCAGGGCTGCCCTGCAAAAATGATGTACTGAAAGAAAAAACCATTTAAAAAAAATTCATCTTGAAAGGTTGAGAGAATTGGGATTGTTCAGCCTGGAAAAGAGGAGACTTTGGGGTGACATAACTGCAGCCTTCCAGTACCTGAAGGGAGCCTGCAAGAAAGATGGAGAGATTATTTACCAGAGTCTGGAGTGACAGGACAAGGGAGAATGGATTTAAACTGACAGAGGGCAGGAAGAAATTCATCCCTGTGATGCTGCTGAGGCCCTGGCACAGGCTGCCCAGAGCAGCTGTGGCTGCCCCATCCCTGGGAATGGTCAAGGCCAGGCTGGATGGGGCTCGGAGCAACGTGGTGGAAGGTGTCCCTGTCCATGGCAGGGGGTTGGAATGAGGTGATTTAAGGTCCCTTTCAACCCAAATCATTCTATGATTCTATGCTCTTTTCTAAAAAACATTTTAAGCCACTTGAACATCATCAATCTGTGCACAGAAGAACTCTTATGTGGAAAAAAAAATAATATATTTATTTCCAAAAGGTCTGAGACTTTGGAAGAAACAGGCAGGGTCCAGGTCATGCCAATGCATGCAGAGGGTGCCCAGGAATTCCAGGCCCACCTTTCCCTACAGGGCTGATCCTTGACCCCATAAAAAGATATTTGGAGGAAAACACAAACAGCTACACCAGTCTTTAAACAAGCAGAAACCAACATGGAAACTTTAAAGAAGACCATGTAAATCAGCACCCAGAAACCATGGGATTCACATGAACACAAACCTGTTCAATCTCTCTGCTGACAGGAACAATTATCTTCAGGAGCTGCTCTGCACACACACTTCACTGAATCTGATTATTCTCTCAAACAGGAAACCCACTGAAAATATGAGGAAACAAAAGGCATTAGCATAACTTAGTTCTGAGAACAAAGTTCTTACAGACCTAAAAACCAGCATACTAAGAAAAGAGCTTGTGTTTCTGCATGCTTTCAAATATGTAACACATGTCCAGGAAAAAATAATTTAGAATTATAGGATTATAACCAATATGGGCCAGTAACATAACAGAGAATTGACAATTCAACTCCCTGTATCTTGTAGGAAAAGATAATTCTGCAACACAGCATACTGAAGAATACCTGTTCATTATATAAAATAAAAGTTTAGGATATGCATATCACAGCTTTGGCAGTAGTTTCTGTAACTACTTTTATATTCAAAACCATAGAAAAGTGTTTTCCTTTTCTCCCCAAAGGAGTAAAACTACCAAACAAAAAAAAAACAAACTGCAACTTTCATTTCTTCTGACATTTTCCAGATTTGTTTGGGAGTGGGTTTTTTTTTTTTTTTTTTTTTGCTGTTTCAGACTGTCACCATCATTAATAAAGATTCCCATCTGCACCAAACCTGGGTGAGGTCAACTGGTGCTTACCAGCACAACTTCCTAATCCACATATTTCATTAAATCACAAATCATTAGGGCTGAAAAAGACATTTATGATCCAGTCCGGACACTGCCAAGGCCACCACCAAACCGTGTCCCCAAGCGCCGCATCCACGCGGTTTTGGACACGTCCAGGGGACGGTGACTCCACCACTGCCCTGGGCAGCCTGTCCCTGCCGGTATTCCTTATCCCGATCCTTATCTCTGTCCCTGCCGGTGCTCCTTAGCCCGATCCTTATCCCTGTCCCTGCCGGTGCTCCTTATCCCAGTCCCTGCCGGTGCTCCTTACCCCGATCCTTATCTCTGTCCCAGTCCCTGCCGGTGTTCCTTATCCCGATCCTTATCCCTGCTCCTGCCGGTGCTCCTTACCGGAGCCTTATCCCAGTCCCTGCCGGTGCTCCTTACCCCGATCCTTATCCCTGTCCCTGTCCCTGCCGGTGCTCCTTATCCCGATCCTTATCTCTGTCCCTGTCCCTGCCGGTGTTCCTTATCCCGATCGTTATCCCAGTCCCTGCCGGTGCTCCTTACCCCGATCCTTATCTCTGTCCCTGTCCCTGCCGGTGTTCCTTATCCCGATCCTTATCCCTGCTCCTGCCGGTGCTCCTTACCGGATCCTTATCCCTGTCCCTGCCGGTGTTTCTTACGCCGGTCCTTATCCCAATTCCTGCCAGTGCTCCTTATCCCTGTCCCTGCCGGTGTTCCTTACCCCGATCCCTGTCCCTGTCCCTGCCAGTGTTCTTTAACCCGATCCTTATCCCTGTTCCTGCCAGTATTCCTTATCCCGGCCGCGTCCCGGGTCCCATCCCTGCCGGTGTTCCTTTTTCCGGCCGTGTCCCAGGCACTGTCCTACCGGTGTTTCTTATCCCGATCCTTATCCCGGCCGTGTCCCGGTCCCGGTCCCTCAGGGCTGTCCCGACCACCGCCGCGTGCGCGCCGCGCGGCCCCCGCTAGCCCACCCCCGCCGCCCCATTGGCTGCAGCGGCCGCCATCTTCCGTTTATGGAGGCGGGGAAGGAAACGACGCACAGGAAGGGGATTGGTGCAAAGGCGGAGGGGCGGGGACGGCCGGCAATCGGCGCGGTCTGATTGGCTGGCGCAGGGAAGCCCCGCCCCGGGGCCGCGGGCGCGGTTGCGCTCGGCCATGGCGGGGTTGGAGCGCCCCGCGAGGGAACGGGCGCGGGAAACGGGAATGGCTCCGGGGTGACACACGGAGCTGCGTCCTCCAGGAGAGCAGGAACACGGAGGATTATTTCCTAGGAGGGACCCAAACACGAAAAAGGACAAGAAGGTTAATTAGATTTTCCCAGATTCTTTTTATTTTTTTTCCAGTTAAACTTCCAGAGTATTTTTCTCCTCTTTTTATTTGCCAATTACTAGGTTAACGCATCCAGGCTATGAAAAGGAAGATGGCATAACTAACATTTGCTTCTTTTAATGTTTTATTTAATATGGTCCCAAGTTTCTTAATTAAAAATTCCTTGTTTTACTCTGAATTTACTGTTCAATACTGATGAGTAACATTAATCTATAACCTTGGATGGATGTTATTCAGTGAGGAAAATAATTTGTAACTTTATTTTCATAGCAGTTAAAATCACATATATAGTATTTTCTGATAAATTATGTATTACCAATTTCATGGACAAATAAATAATTTCAAGACTTTTTAAACATAGAAATATTTTCATTAGCTTAGTTTGCACTTCCATTTTTAAAAATGGAAATCTAAGAATTTGAGCTATGTATTGTTCTAGCAAGATAAAAAGGGCTTTAGCTATACCAAATGACTTGGTCAAGTTACATGAACAATGACCATAGAGCAGTCTAAAAAACACACCTTGTAGTTCAGTCTAATGCCACTTTAAAGGAGAAAAATCAATCAAAATTCTTCAAAATACTCACAATTTCATTTGTCTGTCACTAGCCAGTGCAGTATTTTAATTCTACTCACTCCAGTATAACTGTTATTTTTACTGTTTCTACTTATAAATAATGCATGTATTTATGTTCTCCCAGTGCAATTATCTGTCTGTGAGCAGAGATTACCCTTTTCTGTTGATAACTCTGCAACATTTTGAGTAGTTTATTAGAACCAGGTACTTGCATTCTTGAGGAGCCACAGATGCATAGCTCACCGAACTGCCATGAAAAAGTGCCCCTTTATTGTTTATTTTTGCTCCTTAACAGTTATTTGGTTGACATTTTTACAGTGCAGTGAACATAGAAAAATATCTAGATACATCAAAGCACAAAGACCCCAATGACACACTCATGTTTTCATAGTAAATACCTTTTCCTCATTCTGAAGCCTCGTCCTGCCAGAGCTGTCACCCAGAACTAAAGCCTGCTCACACTGGTGAGATTCGTTCTGAAGATTTCCAAACAGGAGGCAGATGATTTCACTGAGATCACAATATGCACTATAAGACTGTATTACAAATGTCAGTGCTACAATAACATTTTCAGCTGGTAGTTTTTCATCTGGGTTTCCCAGGGCAGTTGCCACAAATTCATCAATACCCTCTGTTCATTGTTCACGTGGTAGAAACAGCTGCAGGATCAAGTGGAAAGCCACAGTTTACAGCCAAGGGTTTGGTGCCCAGCAGTCCCAGACAAGTGCAGCTGTATTAACTGAAAATATCATTTTTTGGATAGCACACCAATGCTGCTGAGTCACAGGCTACCACGGGTAGAGATGCAGCTGTGAAGTTTACCACAGGAATTGCAGGGCAGATGCTCCAGAGATCACTTGTAACTATTGACAGACACTTTACAGACATAAAAGGTGTTTTGAGAAAGGAATCTTTAAGATCCCCACCTTAAAAGAAACCGGAGTCTAAACAAATCTGAGTTTCAGTGTCATGTACTCTAGGCCAGAGGTCAAGAACTCAAACAGCAAATTGTCTGGAATAAGAATTTTCTTTTTTTTTTCCTGTGTATTTGCATCTACGTAATATGCCAAGGTTATTTTTGTGGCGGTGTACTTTAGGGCTTGCAACTTTTTCAGTATAGCAATTTGTAATTAGCTCATGTGCATAGAGACAAAGTGTTACATTCCAGGGATCAGTAAACACAACTCCATCAGCAGATTCCTGCAGCTGAAGTAGCAGAAGTTAATGTGAATTGCTGGAGAAATGGGTTTATTTTTAACATCTTTAAAAGGTACAGCTCATTGGTTTCACTTGTCAGTTCTCCTCTGTTAGGGATAAGGGGGAGGGAGGAGCTTGCAAACCTCCCTCCGGCATTTTTTGGCAGTCCTATCTGCAGAACTTGACAAAATGTACAAGTGAGGCAAATTTATTATGACTGATGATAATCAGGTTTTGGGATTCACTGAAGGCACTTCAGTGCTTAATTGCCACTCAGTGCTGAATAAGCATTTAATAATCCAAAATCAAGGGCTGATTAAATTATATACTCTAATTACACAGTACAATAAAAAGAAGTTTTGATTGCAAAGTCAAGTTGTTGGGTAAGGACACCATTTTTAGAGGTCAGCTCAGAGTTAGCAGTGCCTGACTTCACATAATCTAAGCTAACTTCCTTCATCCTGCAGTAACAGAGCTGTGTCTTTCATCCCTTTGCTACAGCAAGCCTTAATTTTAATAATGCTGCTGTTGGTAACAGCGCTCACAGCTTCTCATACCTTCACAGGGTGCCAGGTTGGGATTTTATATTGGATCCTGTTGAAAGCAAAAACCTGGGCTATGCATTGCGGGCTCTTCCTCAGCCTCAGTTTCCTGAAGCTGCCCCTAAGAAGCTGAGTGGATGTTCTAGGCACATTCAAGTAGGAAAACAGACTGCAGACATGTATTTCTGTTTTCCTGGTCATCCTCACTACCTGAACAGGCCTGCTAGGAGTGTACATATTGAAATTTGATTTTTTTAATTGGCCATTTTGTTAGTGGCAAGAATTCCAGATTCCTTTCTGAAGCTGAAAGTTCAAGCTGGGCACCAAAGCAGGAGCCTTCCTTCCACCTGAGAGGTAGCAGAGGGAACACCCAAAAGTACACAGTTCACCCAGTGCATGCTCAGTTTTTTCTGTACTTGTACAGAGGCAAAACAGTGGAGCCAAGCTTGAGCCATTGCCTTCCTGCTGGCTTTTCCCAAGAACCTCAGTCAATCCTCCAACGTGTGAGATTCCTGAATGCAAAAGGCATGCATTATAAAGCAGCTCAGAGCTGCTGCTTACTGCCTTTTGGGAGGGGCAATTTATTGAGAAGGAAGATCTATCAGATTCCTCAGGCTGTACAGGTTTTTGGTGGGAGGGTACCATCTTTATTTTTGATTCAGCATCTGATCTCCTTACCCCAGCTGAGACAGGTTGGGGTGACACCAAGATCCCTTACAGAAGGCTGGTCCCCAAAAGCCCAAGCTCAGCACTAGGCCACTGTATCAGATGTGCATTCCAGAACTCTTGATCCTAGAACAGGGTGCTTGCATAACTGCTGAAGTGCCTTGTATATAAATTATAAAATAGTCTTTTTTTTTTCATTGACAAGAAAGAAAACCTGGCAACCAGAGGTTTAACAAAGGTGCCTAAACAGGCCACTAAGTGTAAAGAGCCAACCTGGCACGAAGCATTTATTATTTTTCTCT
Source organism: Haemorhous mexicanus (assembly GCF_027477595.1). NCBI lineage: Eukaryota > Metazoa > Chordata > Aves > Passeriformes > Fringillidae > Haemorhous > Haemorhous mexicanus. The sequence goes on along the minus strand of NC_082346.1, from coordinate 59,431,127 downwards.
CAACTGTACATTAGTGAGGTTAGTCAGCCTGAAGTCTAGACACAATACCAACACTGACACACGGCCAGTGCATCAGGAAAGAACTGAATCTGCTGCTGCAAGGCAAGCACAGTGCAGTGCTAATTACCATGCTGGGAAATCACTCTGAGTGCCAGAGCTGTTGACTCTGTGCTTTTACCACTGTCTTAAAGAGATTAGCAACTTTTCCACCTCCAAACCATATTAAAAATGATCAGAGAAAGCATTATGTCTCATAAACATCATGTCAGATAAAATATTCTCACTCTTAAAGCTGGAAGTATCAATTTGAGTAAAAGCTTTATTTAATTTAGAGTTTCAGCATCTACAGCTGATGTACTGCAGTCCACAGCAATAACCACTAAGCAATCAGGAGTCATTACAGCATGAATAATGCTGCAAACAGTAAATCACCAAAACCAAATTAATGAAGTACCTGCTGCACACAGTGAAGCATGGGAAACAGCATTCCTGAATTTCCAGTTCAAAAATTTTTACAAGTTAGTAGAAATCTGGGTCATCATGTTCTGAAATTTAATCATTCTATACGAGGCAAACATGATTACATCCCTTTGCCTAACAGCATGAGGTAAGCAATTGCAAAGGAATTCTTCATTACAGGCATTATTTTGGCAATCTTCCCAAGGCAGCTGCAGATTTGATTAGCCACCAGGACTGAACTCTCTACAGCAGGAATTCCCACCCACATATGGCTACTGGCATACCAGGAGAGATGAAAAAACATGCTGGGTTAAATATTCCAAGGTAATTTTTCAACTGACACGGAAGCAGAATGTATTTTCTGCTTATGTTTGCTAAGCTACTGCATCAAATCAGCCTTAACACATATAAGGGGAAAAGAACTTTCAGAAACAAACTTTGGGGTTGTTTTGGGGTTTGAATCCGTCCACAAACTCAGACCTTGTCCCTGAGCACTGGAAGGAATAAAGACAGTAACACAACTGAATCCAACAGGAGTTTATTACCCACACATTGCAGGTAAAGTTAGACACTTCAGTTACCAGTCAATATAAGCTAAATTGACAACTCAGAAAGTGTGCAATGAGTACCAAATCATTAACAAAACAAAGTGCTGATGTATTAATTTTTAAAACATCAGTTGTACAGTATTATACAGCAAACATTTTTGATCCTCAACTTATTCAGGGCTTGCATCTCCATTGTTTGGGTTTTTTTTTTAAATCAAGTTCTCCAAGAGGTTGAGAGACTTTTACAACTGCATTATTTCCCAAAAGGCTAACTTACAGCCTTACCTTAGAGACAACACAGGTTTGTATTTTATCAGCTTCCTTTTATCAGGGAATGCAGTAAACAAAACAAAAAAATCTATACATAAAAACAATTAAGCTCCAATGCACAATATTTTTATATATATATATCTATATATTGTACTACAGATTTCATATAAATCAAGTGTAGGCCAAATTTTGGCATATTTTTAAGTGCATTAAGTTTAATACAAAATCCCCTTCAAGACTCTACTCTTACTGTTCCCATTACTTGCTCCTGAATTAATCTTTTTCAGTTTTGATACTTTAGTCATCTAGAATTGTCTTAAGAGCTAATTTCCATTTCAGTAAGATCACTCTTATCTTTCATTACACTTTCTAACGAAAATAAACTTGTGGAAAAACTTAGTGACTGATTTAGTCAAAGTTAAGTGACTAATAAAATTCTCCAACTTGACGGGATTTACATTTACTATTCAGTATATCTTTAAGGTACTGTTATCCCATGTACCCTCTCTTCTCCTCTGATCCTACAGGAACAAGTTACTGATCATGCACTGCAAGCACACCCTGCTTTCCTTTCTTTTCTTACAAGGCCTCTTACCAACATGCAAATAATTTCTGGTACAGAATGGAGTGCAAAGAAATTTTTCTAATGCGTGGCTAAATTTGCTTTAAAACCAGCATGTGATAATATGTGCTTTTTAGAGAACACCTAAATTGCTTTATCCTCTCTGCCACACAATATCACATTTTGTTTCCAAATTCAGCTTTCATTGCCTTTGTTCAGTATTGCAAGAAAAAGAATGTTAGTGACCCAATTAATCTATCAATTTGACAAATATATCATTTGCAGTAAATTTTAAAACAGGCTCATATATTTTTTTCTGAAACAAAAGGCCACTTAAGCTTTCCTGCAGAATGAAGTCTGGCAAGAAGTCATTCAACTTCCTCCCACAAAAAAGTTAAGTTTCCTCAAAGTTCTTTGTACAATACAGAAATAAATTCTATAACCAACAGACATTCTACTTCAGACCAAAGTACCATTCAAGAACCAATTACAATAAGTTGAGTCACAATACCCCAAGAAATCAATTCTCCTCTCATTTTATCTACTGACTTTATTCTGGGATCACTTCATTCACAGAATTATGGTACAGAGTGAGAATGTTAGAAATGTGCAGCCAGTTCCACCTATAGAGAATGGACTTCCAAGTTGAGCCCTTAAGCAATCTCATAAAAACAGGGCTAAGTGTGGTTTTAGCAAGGAAAATCACCCAAAAGCAAGGCTATCACTTTTAGAGCTGAGTCACTTCACACTCACTGAGCCTGCTCACAGGTCAGCACAGACTTGCCCTTCAGGCTTCATTCCCAGGGTTGTGTGGAAGGAACCAAGTGCAGAACTCCCAGTAAAGTTAGCAGGAGTTTGACAGCAATACCATTGGATTATTAAATATCTTCTGTACTGTGTGTGAAAACTGGATTTTTTTATTGAGAAAGCAAATACTGAAACAGAAACAACTTTTAGCACAACAGATGTATTTACTTACAGCATGCAAGGATTTGTTTTTATATATTTTTGAAGCTAACAACCCTTAATTATTTACAAGTTCAAAATTACAGTCTTCACATAAGTAGCAATTGCTTACAGACGTTCTGGACACTCTCTCAGAAATAAGCAAAAATGGAGTAAAAAATACTGAGAGCAGTAATTAAAAAAAAAAAAAAAAAAAAAAAAAAAAACAAAGGAAAACATAGTAGCTTCTAATATCCAGACAATTTAACACTGTTCTGGTAAAAAAAAAAAAAAACACAAAAGCCACATATCACATTTGGAGATGCCATTTTAAAAGAAATGCATCTTTCTGCTTGGTTTTTCGTTCCAGGAGAAATGCTGTACATAACCTTAAAAAAACTCCAAATAAATACACAAAACCCAACTCCCTTTGGTTTGCCAATTTACCTGCAAGTCGCTCCTCCACCTCCTGCTCAGAGACCCAACAGCTTCACAGGTGATCACACAGGAGAAAGCAAAAGCAATGCTTTTTTATAAACATGAAACTTTTTTCCAAAATAACAGATTCTGAAACTCACCCAAGATGCACATGTCAGTTCTGAGTGAGGGCCAGGCCAGAAAAAATCCTGCTCCTATGTTTAAGGCAGTCTCAGACTAATTTGCATCTCTTCAGCCTCTTGGAAAACAGCAATTTGTGTCAAATTGCTCTCTACCTACCTGTTGGTTTAAAGGTTTATTTCATACAATAATTAAAAAAGGCAAATTTAGCCTGCAACTTTTTGTAATAAATGTGCATTTATACCTGGTTCTATGAAGTATATTTCTCTCTGGGACTGAGGGAGTTCACTAGCAGGACGATTTTGCACCATGTCATAAAGGTTTTCAAGCATTTTTCCTTGTGGAAAGACATTTGACTACCTCTTAAAGCTACATTAACTTTATTTATAAAGAATTTGGTACCAGCTGGTGCTCACACTAGAAACATTTTTCATATTCAACTCTTAAGAATAGATTAGGGCAAAGAAAGTGCTCCAGTTTTACCTGCTGCTTTGTTATGCCCAATTCCAAGGAATCTTAGCTTATCAGTAAACAAAATTATACGACAATACAAATACTTTACTTGGATTTTTAAGCATTTGCATGTCTGTAATTCTTTATCCTCTAAAGGTATTCATATTGCATGACATTTTGTGCTAACTGCCCTCTCGAGCCTAACCCCTTATAAAACATGAAAATAGAACAGTAGAACTTTTTCTCATGTAAACATCAGTAAAGTAGTTACTGAAGGTGCTGTATAGACATTCTGATGGACATTTCCTGGATAGTGGAACATGACATTTTGAACTTACTCAATGTACTGTATAAAAATAAAAATTTATGACAGTAGAATAAGGTACAGTGCGATTTTCCTTAGCCTGTTGAAAGCTCTGTGTGATCTTTTTCACCCCTTCCAGATCCTCCACAGTACATCTCATGTTCCATTAATACTACAGGAGAGCAAGCACAGCTAGAAAATACAGCTTTAATTACGCTCTTTATGATGTAAACTTGAAGTTTCTATAAGTCCAATATGTACCTTAAAAAACTAGTTTTGCTCACTTACCTTTTCTGTGCTAGAATTTAAACATTTTTTGCTATAAACTGTAAAGCTAGGATATTTAAGGAGAATATGCTCTAAATTTCAGAGAAAGTTATCCTATTATTTTTAACAGTCCTCAGACTAATTAAATATAATTGAAACTACACCACTTGCTTAGGGCTTTAAGCATAAGGCATTTTGTGTACATTCCCCCAGCTATGTATTTAATGGCTATCTTGGTGTGTGAAGCCAGATCAGTGGAAATCCCACTCTCAAAACCCCAGAAACCAATCTACCTTTTACTGCACATTTTGCATTGAACTGCAAAATAGGAACAGACACAAAAATCAAATCCAGAAATACACACTGAAACAAGCTAACCATTTTTTACTGGGTGAGGTCTTTTCAGCTGTGGAAGTTGTTTAACACACTCAGTTTTGGATACCTCAGTTTGAATACATTCATAGCAGTGCATTCAGAATGCACAGCAGAAATGCACCAGAAAAGTGGAGTTTTTCACATCATCCAGTGCCAGTGTGCCATAAACCTCGTCTGCTTCAAAGAAAGTGAAGTTAATTTTGTCAATCTCCATATTAACAGCTTGGAGATATCATCTCCAACACAAAAAACCTTCTAAAACCAAATACTGCTTAGAATACAAAGTCTACATTTTTTGTATCTAATCACCATATTTGCCAACCAAATGATGCTTTTCCTGAAAAACAAGTACAATACAAAATTAAATCATTTGTGTCTGCTCAGACACTAAGACAGCGCTTCCTGCAGTGTTCCTGACATGGAAAGAACAGATCAGGCAACACATGAACAAGACAAAATGAAACAGAAAAAAGGCACATGAAATTACACCTGAAGGGAAAAGGATCATGAAAAGCTCAAAAGCACATAATAAAATCCTGCCAAATTTAGACATCACAAACCGTTCATGCATTGACCATGCTGTCTTGACTCCTCACAATCTGTCAATCAGAATGATTACAAATTTACTTTAATTGTTACAATGTCTTATAACTATCTAAATTGGGAAAAAGTGATTATAACATTTAAATATAGTAGGTTAATGCATAAAAATACAGATTTTTCTAGAATAATATTTTCTAACCAAATACCTAAAAGCAGTGGTCCTTCTAGTTTAGTTTGGAATAATAAATGAAGCCCATTTCTTTGCAGAATGGGGTGCTTTTATTGTTTATATGTTTAAATAATTAATTTTGAATATCCATCCACTGTATAAACAATCTCCAGAAAAATATATCCTCTTGCAGTAACTTACAATACACGTTAAAAATACTTACAAAAGGGACTATTGTTCATTTACAATATCTTGAGCTCAAGGACACAATTCCTGGGTCATTTCATTTATGCAATTTTGATCAGTAAAAACTGGACATTCTGGTTAACCTGGACCATGTCAGCAACATGGACAACTAACATTTTTTAATATGTGCCTAATTATGTAGGATTTTCCATAAAATTAGGCATTTTTACATCACAGTATATATGGCATTTCTTAATTTAGCAACAGAAAGGCACAGTTATTAAACCATATAATACAGTACCTGAATTATATATACTTTAGTGATATCTACCAATGCTAATCCAGACATTTTTCTCTGCAAAGGGGGCTAAAGAAAAAGCCTTTTGCTTGTTTATTTAGAAAAATTCAACCTCATTACAAGTTTGGTCCGTTAAAAATACCTATTAATTGAAGCAGGACTTCAGGAAAAGAATAGAAGAAAGCACATGAACAGTTTATGGTCCAACAACTTGAATTAATTACCGTGAAATGGCAAACAGATCATGAATGGAGTCTTCTGACCAGCTGTCAGACACACCTGCTGAAGTGTCAGTGTACACAGGTACAGCCTGCCAGCCATCCCAGATACGTTCACTGCATCACACACACACAGACTTGGTTACAGCAACAAGTCCAAAAAACAGCATTTACAGAGGTCAGCACTTCTCCTGGACTGATGCTTGACTTCTGGCCCTAAACCATCCCCAGAGATGTGCAAAGCCCTTTAAATGCTTTGTTTGCTCTGTATTGCTGTTAATAGGAAGGCCCTGCTAAAGCCAAGCTGGCTGGCCTTCCCTTAGCAAACTAGTGCACCTCTTTAAAAAGCAACTAGCTCAGTTCTCCCTACCCAAAGTGATCAAACTGCATCAGGAAAGACCGATGAAATGGAAGAGGCAAGGAACAATGAACATGAGGGAGAAGCCCACCATGCCGTAGGTGATGTAGCGATAGGGCAGCTCCACCTCCATGCGCTGCCGGGCTCTCCGCACGTCGCCCTGCGGGATGCGGAATATTTTACACGCCAGAGGAATCGTGGCTTTCTTCATGGCCACTTTTGTTAACAGCAGAACGATGACCCCGATCAACAAGCGCAGTATGGCCTTTCCAAACACAGTCACGGTGAGGGAGGACAGGGACAAGGGCAGGGTGTGGGGAGGAGGGTCCAGCTGCAGACCCAGGATGTAGTTGACGTGAGAGCCACAGGCCACGCCGGCACCGCAGCCCAGGATCTGAGCTGTGTCTCCTCGCGACGTGCTCCACGTGTCCAGGGTGAAAGAGAAGATGCCCAGGGCCAAGTGGAGACTGATGATAATTAAGGGTGCATATTTGTAAGTTAAGTTGAAATTGTCAATCAGGTCCACAACTGGATGGAAGAGAACCAGGATAAGAATAGCATACAGAAATCCAGCAATAACGTCCTGTTGAAGAGAAAGATATGGTTTCAGAGTAGTCACTATTTTTTAAAAAAGCTCTCAAGTTACATTAACAAGAATTCAATCCTAGCTGCTGTGGTGTTAAAAGCAACTTGTGGATTCCCATCTTTTACCTTTTACAGAATGAAATCTTTCTTATGTTAAACATAAGGTAAGGAATTGCATTTGCTCACCTATTAACAAATCACCTGCATCCTGACCAGATCATGAATGAAGTTATGATCAAAGGATCCTTCACTGTAGTGGCAGGTCTGGACTTTCTAGTAAGGCCTGCTGCAACAGGGCAAGGGGTGATGGTTTTAAAATAAATAAGGGGAGATTCAGACTGGATATAAGGAAGATATCTGTTTTCCAATGAGCATGATGATGCACTGGTACAGGTTGTTCAGAGAGGTGGTGGCTGCCTTGTCTCTGGAAACATACAAGGTCAGGTTGGACAAGGCTCTGAGCAGCCTGTTCTGGTTGAAGACGTCCCTGCTTATTGCAGGGGGCTAGGACTAGATAATCTTTACAGGTCTCTTCCAACCCAAAACTATTCTGTGATTCTTCTGTGATTTTTCTACTGGCAACACTGGTCCCTGTCCAGGGCCAGGGCATTCTAACCTACAGTCAGCACAAATCCAGCTCAGCTAAATATGTTTTGCCAACTTAAGTTTGCTGAAACAGCTCAACAGTGGCTCTGAGGGCCTGGGTGCCAACACACCCAACACTGGCGGCAGCAGCAGCTGGTGCAGCAGTCAAGGAGCACTGCAGTCAGGCACTAGAGCAGCTTCAACTTTCCACTCCAGCTTCAGAATTAATAATGCTGGAAGGATGGGAACTGTTTCCAAATATTAAAGAGAGGAAGAGATAACCTCTGTGGCTTCCTAACTGATTTTCAGTTTTTAAAGTTCTTTTCTTAATGAAAAGGTTACCCAATGATTTTTTATTTCAGCATTAAATTTCAGTTAACTGTTGACTGATCACTCAGTTGCATGGAACTCTCTGCTACTTTTGTCATCTTTGATTGTTAAAGAATTTGTGCAATCCAAGCACTACAAAGTGGCTTGCCTTCATTTTCATGCTTATCAGCTCTTCCACATGAGCCAGGAGGTGGGACTTCAATTAGCAGAGTTTGTATTGCTCCAGCTTCAATGAATCATTCTTATTTGCTTCCACTAATTGAAAGCCTGATAAAAGCTCTACTAAAATTGACTGATATAAACATCAGACTTGCTCATTTCAGAAGCAACAAAAAAAACTTTCTGCTCTGTTTGCCACCTACTCCCCCCAAACTCAGGCACAGTGGTTGATGTACATGGCAGGCACCACATGATGAACTGTATTCCCTCAAACTCTGCAGAGGATTCAGATGTGAAACTGCAAAATAGCTCTGTCTGCTTGCTCACTATTTGTGGCATGACTTTGTTCTATGACATTTTGTGTCAACTGAACTATCAGTCCATCACATCATCCTTGACAGAGTGGTTTTAGATTGGAAACTCCTAACTACTGATGCAAAAATGTCATTTAGTTTTTCTGAGCTGCATTATTTTCCCATGCTCCTTTTCCACTGTGTTCATCTACCAGCTTTTCTACTCCCTAGCAGGTGTTAGCTTTTCTTCCAGCACGTGATGCTCAAAAACATCCTTAACCACCCTCATAAGTGATCTTGCACTGCAATTACCACTTTGTAGTGTTCTTGTTTTCTCATTTCTACATTGCATACATTTGTGTTTCAGTTTGGGGAGTTTTAATCTGTTCAATAAATGAGTTTGTTTTCCAAGATGACAACTTTGTCACCTGGTTTTAGAAACTCTGGTAAATGAAACTCTAGCATGTAGAGTGGCACTCCAAAATGCACATGCTTTGAACAGCTGATGTGGAATGAACTTTAACAGCCACTTCCTCATTCTGCAAAATATTTCTACTCTGTAGAGGAAAATTTACTCTACACTTTAGAGCAGTCATCAATTTCTGCACTAAAAAATGACATTAAACACCTGTTAAGTTTCAACCATGGACTGAGTTTAATAAAAGACAAGTATAAGTTTAGCATAAGAGCCACTTGTAGCTATTTTATCAATTTCTATGCTGAAGAAATGTAAGTCCTCTGTTTCTGTATGGTAGGACATTACAAAAAAATACATCTGTATATAATTATTGCACTGTAAAACCTTCAATGTGATGGAAGTTTAATAAATCAGAACAAGATTAAAGCAGAAGTTCAATAGTAGATTAGATTATTTTCTTACCAAAATTGAATGCATTCCCATATAAATTCGACTACAGCAAACCAAAGAACACCAGCAGAATGCCAGGATCAGTCCAAACATAAGGGGATACTGGTAGAGGAGAAAAATGCAGGAACCACATTAGTATTTGAAAACAAAAACAAATTACTCTATGAATATTCTACAATTAATTCCAATTAATGCCACTGATGTTTACCCTTTTCCTTGCCCTAGATCCCACAGACCTAGCAGAGCATCTTTTCATAAATTGTTAAGTCAAACTTTCAATCTTGCCCATTTTCTTTGCATTCAGATATATGAATTTCTGTGCTTTGATCAGACTTTTTCAAAGCAGTAAGAAATGTATCAATCTCTGTAGCAGTTGTCTTGCCATGCTCTGATATCCCAAACTGACCACATGGGCAGAAACAAGTGTGTTAAACTGTGCAACAGTTTTACACTGGGTGCAGCAGCTCCATCACACTCATTTGTATTGTCGGCAATTGAGGCTTCACTTTTTTTCCTGAAAAGAAGGAACTCATAACATTATAAAGAAATTCAATTCCTTCCTCAATTCTTTGTTTTAGGGCTTCTGCAGTTGTTGACTCAATATTTGTGCATCAGCATGAAACTCATAAACCAGTAATCTTTTTTGTTATTTCCAAACCCCCATAAATCTCCTCCTACAAGCCACATTTGTTAAACACAAATCATAATAATTACTTCCAATTATTTTTGCCTTTTCACATTTTTTAATTAATAAGGACTGTTTACCAGGAAGAAATTAAAAACTTTGCTTTAATAAGCACATATCATGTAGAAAAACATAGTTTTCTTAACTTTCTCAGGTTTTGGATAAAACTATGCTAATTTACATATTACAGCACAGTAAGAAATACTTTCCCCACTATTGCAAAATGTCATACAAGACAGGATACTGCTTCCTTTTTTGCCACTGTTCTATAAAAGACGCAGTCACAAGATAAAATGGCAAGTTTCCAAAATTGCTTCTCTTCCTACGATAAACATGTTCAATATAAACAGGCAGCCTAGATGTACTCAAACCTAGGAACAACATCTACAGGCAGTTTTCTTGCCCTTTCCCTTGTTCCTTTCATAGGTAACCTGAAGGTGGAATATCCAACAAATTTGAGAAATATTTTTAAAATTACTGGAGGAAGTTCTGTCCTCTGTGAAGGCCACTTTACAGATTGTAAAGTTCCAAAAATCAGTCTTTCTGTAAAAGGTTTGAGATAGATAGGATATCACTCTTCTGCATTTTTCCAACCTTCACTGAATTCTCAACTCCACGTCAGCATGACAAAACTAAAATAACATTCTCAAACTAAGAGAAAATCAGGAAGCTTATGTTTCATAAGAAGCAGATTTCACATTAAAATAAATACTAAACACCCAGCTCATAGTTGTATTCCATCTAGACTAAACTCTATTTCCTGTAGCAACATTTGTCTTTGCTTCTATCACATTTATCTCGAAACTGGATCTAAACAGAACTGTGTATTTGTGACTCATTTCTGACTGCAATGATGAAGGAACAAACTCAGTTTCCTGCCTTTCAGAACTCTGTTACTCCCGGGCAATGCACCAGTAACCTGTCACACTCACACATGATGGCAGCTATCAGACACCAACATTGCTACAGCAGCCACAAAAGCAACCCTTTTAGTACAAGTGCAGCCACATCCCTCTGCCCTGCTGTGCTTCTCCCTTTGCCACTGCTCTCAGGGTAGGAGGAATGCTGCCTGCGGCTGCCACACACCCACCCTGCACGGCGCTGCTCCACTCGCCCTCCCTCACACAGAAGTGCTGCATGTGCAGGGACAGCTGTACCCTGGGGCCTCTGAAGCAAGAGCAGCTTCGAGTTTCAAACTCCTTGGCCATCACTTGACACCCTATGTCCATCCTTGTCTCCTGACACACATCTTTTGTGCTTTCAGAGCCCAATCAGGGGTAAGGCTTTTCTTTATTAAAGACTTGTCCTGTTTCTGCAGTACCTGACAGAAAGAGAGGCTGGAGCTTTAGCAGGAAGATGAATGAAGTGCCAGGTTCAGCAGGGCTCAGCAGCTGCTCATGACACTGTGGTAAGAGACTAGGATTGGGGCAGGGAAGAGGTTAAGCTAAACAGCAAAATCCTGAGAACAAGGAGTATGAAGGAAATAGTTAGGTGAGAAGTCTGGTTTCAAGAGTCCTGAGCAGGTGATTGTAAACAGTAGGCAGACTACAATAATTCTAAAAATGAAAGAAGAAATGCTTGCTGTCAGGGAATTCACGGGGGAGGGGTGTTTGAGTAAGAAAGAAAGAAAGAGAAACTCCAGCTCTGAAGAATGTTTTGGAAAGATTACTTGGCTCTGTCATATCTCACTCTAATTCTGAATAAAGAGCCCTTAAACCATCTGAAAACACAGGCTAGTTTAGTTTCTCTGTAGCAAAACATAGTAGAATAGCTTGAACACCCTCAACTAGTACAGGTTGCTCAGAGCCCCACCCAACCAGTCCCTGAATGTTTCCAAGGATGGGGCATCCACCTCCTCTCTGGGCAATCTGTGCCAGTGTTTCACCAGCAGAAGTACAAAACTTCTTCCCTGCATCTGATCAAAATTAAACCCTCATTCAGTTTAGAACCAACACGTCCTTCTCCTATCACAAGAGGCCCACAGGAGCTGGCTCCCATCTTTCTTACAGGCACCTTTTAAGTCCTGATCACAAATGAAGCACAACACCCTGGGTCCTCCTCAGCCTGTTTTAACTCCTACCTTTTCAAGCAGCTACTGGGTTTGAGAATTCCCAGAACACCAAACTGGTAGCACCTGCTTCAAATCTGCCCTGAGGTGGTGAGACAAGCGTGTATTTGGTCCTCACACACTGGGCTAAGTGCACAAGGTGACTAAAGGAGAATATCAGCACTCCCACACACCTCTGAACTCAGCAGTATGCCGAGTCACACCACCAACAGGGACATCACCTGGATCCTTGTAAAAAAAGCTGATGCCATAAACTTACTTCCAAATTGTTGCCTGCAAGGCTGAGGTACCAGCAAGTCTTGAATTAATACTGTTTTATGATAAGGGATTTCAAAAACCTCTTCTCCAAATCATAAATGAATATTCAAAGAAAAAAAAAAACAACTTTTATTAGGTTTTCTACTTAAAAACAGGCATACTGTATGAAAGACTAATGTGAAAATTTGAATATAAACTTATATCAAGTGCTCAGGGAAGAAAGTCATAAGCACTTTTTATTGTGTTGACTTGGGTCTCTACTTAAATGTGAAATATTAAGCAAGACAGCTGAATTCCAGCAGTTTTAGTCCTATGGTTCCTGGCATGCCAGATCAGACCTGCAGAGGCACAAAGGACAAAAGATTACAAGTTTACTGCTACCCTCTTCCCCGATTCACAGCTGGTTTTGCTCATTTGGGCATCAGAAGGCAGACTGGCATCACATGTCCTTCTAGATGAGTGTGGAAGCTTGTCAAAGATCACAGCTGGGAGAGGCAGACATAGAACCAGGTTTCATTCTCTCAGCTTGCTATTTCTGACAAAAGAATTGATGTATCATCGATCTGGACCACACCTGGGATCACTTTCAGTCAGACACTCAGGAGCAGCCCATTTTGGACACAACCATCACAAACCCTGTCTCCATGCCCTCATTTAAGACCATCTCATGTATATCCTCAAAAACTCCTTATGCCTCCCCAGAGCAAACATGCCACCTCAACGATTCTGATAGTTTTTTTTGTTTTTTTAATGCATACTGCTTTCTTTTTTACAAGTTAAAAAAACCTCAAACCAATAAGCATGTTATTAAAAAAAATTTTAAAGTGTATTGATTTCTTAACTTCACCTATTAAGGTAAAGCTAGGGATAAAGCTGACTGAATAAACTACCCATTGTGTTTCAGACCCCAATTTTGTTCCCATACCCAGAATCTTGTTTTGATCAAAGAAATGGAATTAAATTCATATTTGTAAAACAGCAGTGAAAATACTCTCAGTAAGTATTTGAGAACTTTATATCCTATGTTTTTAAAAGAAAACTCCCATCCTATACAAAATTCCACTACATCCTCCAAAACAAGATTGCAAACTTCTGACTGGACTGCACACAAAACCCTCCCCTATCCTCCTCCTGCTCCTTGATCTTTTTGCCAAGAGTCTTAATAACATAACCATTGTTTAAAAATGCTTATAAGGAAACAATCTGTCCTAAAAGCTTTGACCTAGGTCAAAAAATTCCTTCTTTCATTAAGGGAACACTATTAAAAGACACTAAATGCTCACTTCTTTACCTTTCTAAAGCACAGTCTGCACAGGAGAAGTTGCCAGCACCCACAAATGATTCCAAAGTAACTTTCTAATATTTTCCACGTTCTACAGTATTCAGTGATCTTTATTTAATCATATCAAAACTCAGAAGTTCAACTTGAGTTTGAGACAATTATTTTGGGCTAAAGTTCACAGAAAGAATCCAAGCAGCACTTGCAGCACCAGGCTTTTCATGAGGTACCTGGGCCATGTACTGGCAACAGTCATACGAAAAGCCATAATCGATGCTTATGGGAATGACTCCAGCACCCTGGCTGGACAGATGATTTCAAAAAGCACATCATAAAAATTATTTGGTGAAGGGAGCAGAAGAAAAGGGAGAAGAGGATTGTTAGAAAAGAGAGACCACCAATCAGTCATTTTAGGTAATATAAACAAACTTTTTTTTTCAAAATGGGCCAGGTGGTAAATACCACTGGTTAAGCTACATTTATCAATGATTTTCTCCTTTCTTGCACTGACCAACATTAACACAAAGAGACATAAAAACCTCAGTGTTACATGTCACTACAAGAACCTCTTTTTAAAATTCCAAGATAAACTTTTCAATGCCAGTCCTGAAGGAAGTTAAAACAATTAATTTTCTGCTACACCTAACCTGAAAAGAAACTGAAGAGTAACAATAGGAATTAGCTTGTTATTTCTTTTCATTGCAGTCATTAAAAAAATAATCCCTCTCTGAACACAGCTAGCAAGAATCACTTTTGGTTTGCTCTGTTTATGCCCCAGTACCTAAAACTACATTTTTTCTGCAAAACAATGTTTTCTCAGTTTAAGCAGCACACCCTATTTAAAGAACAAGGAGTGCTTTTACATGTGTACAATGCACCAAGAAAAACAAATTGCTTGAGAAGCATTTCCTTTGAATACCTTTTCATCAAAAACTCTGTATCCAACCTTAGAGCATTTGTTTTTACATGTTTTCCCCCAAGACCCTTTACATTAATTAAAGATTTGCTTAGGCAAAACTGAAAAATACATTTAATGACAATCAACACAGTCTAATGAGACAGGCTGTTGTATTCCTCTGGCAGAGATTCCCAGTGACATTTGTCAGAACTGGCTGTGCTCTTTTTAAACTTTTAACACCTGCAAAAAACAACTTTTTTCAGTTTCGTTTACAAACAAACTACAGGCATTAATATGGCCCATGGAAGACCTTACATCTCACACACACAAGACAAGGCCAGGGCTGACCCTCCAAATTCCCATCTCCCTCTCAAATCACTGTGTGGGTAATTCTGTGTTTTCAGATCATCCCTTCAGCTGTGCTTCCCATGTCAGAAGAGTTTTTGTTTGACTGTTTAGGAAACATGTACAAGAAGACCAATTAGACAAGCATGGACACATCTCTTTGCCAACATTTCTTCTCAACATTTTAGTATTTTAGCCAAAGGGCCATTTGGGCTTCTCTGAGGGGTGATGTGTCTCTTTCTGAAGGGACTGCACTTGCTTCTGCACACAGACTTTGTATGTAAGAGATGGCTGTGTGTAGCTTCCAGTTTATCACTACATCAATCTTACTGAAAATGCAAGCCTTTCACCAAAGACAGACTTTTAAAACAAGGGTGTGCCCCTTTCTGCAAAATTCTCACTACAGCACTGTTGTGATTAGACCAATTATTCCCTATTTCCAGTGGGGATCAGAGAGTTTAGCCTTTTGAAATGAAAGAGCAGGCAGACAATTCTAGAGGTAATCTTCAATAGGGGTCAGTCAGAACCACAGAGCAATGCAGATCTCCCTGAAATCCCAACACAGATCCTGTCAAACCCATCTCATTTAATTACATTCACCAGCCTTGGCTGATAAAAGTCACAGTGCAGATGAAAGATTTCTGGAAGGGAGTTTCACGTGGTACCACAGAAGAGTCTTACACAACCAGTACCACAAAGAGTCAAAAGAGCACTGAATAAATGAAACCTGTAAATGAAAACTGCATCAGAGAGGCCACTGGAGAACAGATGCACCTACTGCAGGTTCAGC
Organism: Haemorhous mexicanus; assembly: GCF_027477595.1. Taxonomy (NCBI): domain Eukaryota; kingdom Metazoa; phylum Chordata; class Aves; order Passeriformes; family Fringillidae; genus Haemorhous; species Haemorhous mexicanus. Next base: position 59,415,471 of record NC_082346.1, on the reverse strand, counting down.
AGTGGTGTTTATCCAGGTCACCATTAGCAGCAGCAGGGTGGAAAGGCAGTAACTGATGACAGGCTTTGCATATCAAACACTGCCAGACAGGTACCCAGGGAGGACAAGGCTGTCATATTCAGCACCACAAGCTGCTTCAGAAGGTAAATCAGCACTGGTTAATATAGTTAAAGGCCTGCTACTCATCAACCCAGGCTCTGGGCTCCTGCTGAATACCAACTGAAGTTTGCTCGGTGGCTACAGTGAGAGTCAGCAGTTCCTCACTGAGCTCACTAACGCAGAGCTCAGGAAGGAGTGCAAACCCATCATTTCCTAATGCACACAGCCACTGCTACAGCCAGGCTGCAGACTGGAGGAACTCTGGGAGAGAAGCAAATTTTCTGTATCCATCCCCTGGCTGATATTTATTTATTTCTCCTCAAAATAAGCCATCAGAGTTCTGACACATTCAGGTACCATCCCAACTCAAGGACCATTTCTAATAAAATACATCTTGCTGTCTATTTGAAATCAGCAGTTCAACACAATCAAACAAAATATAAAAAATACTTGTTCCAGCAGTCTCAGCCTGAGCCTTTGAAGATTTTGTGGATAATAAGCAGTTCACACTATCTCTTCCTCACCCCATCTGGGACATGATATAAGCCAGCCTGGGTCAAACTATCATGACTTCCAAGAAAGCAAGTTTTCCCCAATTAGATAAAGGCTGCTTTTTCCTACATCATATCAAGATCTATAACCTCACTGTCTTTTAAAAGCTTGCCCTCAGGGTATCAGCACTTCAAAGATTGGGAGGTGGGAAAATCAACATTTATAACACTCCCAAATTCTCATGAGTCTTTGACGTGAGCTTTATATTTCATGGTTACTGAAGTGTCGTTGAAAGAAATGGTTTTCCCTGCAGAAATGTAACATATTAAATAAATAAATGAAATAAATGAACATGGATTATGCAAGTAGAATGGAAAGTTTCAGGCAAGCTCTCATAATACAAGAAGAAACTGAAAAATTGGATACAATGGACAGAACAGTTAGCTACTATGAAAGTTATCCTAATATGTAACTTGCTCCTGTCTGAAAGACAGTTTCATTGAATATTCCCTATGCCCAAAGTCTCTAATTGTGATAATTTCCCAAAACCATCTTTAAAATACATTATCTCTGACAATATTTTACGTGATCAGTAGAACTATTGCATTTTTAGAAAGTATTTTCGTTTTACAGTCAAAAATCCTTTTTAATACTATTTTAAAATAATTGTAACAGAATTGCTTAAAGGGATTGAAAAACTGAAAAGCACAAAGTCAACAGGCTGAAAAAAAACCTTACTGCAATCCAAACATTTTTAAATGGACAATCTGAGCCACACCTAGAAAAATAGGAGAACATTTTCTCTGTTCTCTATTTTCTTCAAGAAAAAGACTCAAATAGATTGTCTTTGATAGAAAAGAACTATCACACAATAGGAGGAAGTCATAGATCACTGAAAGCAAACTGCAAATAAGCCACACAAGAAAGAGATTCCCTCCTGACTGGTGCAACATCTTTTAGAGCAAGAAGAGCTTTCTTTGGTTTAGTATAAACTTCAAAGTGACAAACTCAAAGCTGCCTGTATTCCAGAATAAAATCCCTGCAGAGAGTTACACCTGTATCTGCCTCAATTCATCCTCAGCCTCATTCCACTATGATCTGCTGAACCAACAGTCCCAAGATACTGTCACATCACAATCAGGCTCTGATTTATTAAAATAAATTCTAAATGCCCAGCTCATAGTTGTGTCCTTTATACTAAATATAAGTATATATAAGTATTTGTTATACTAAATATATACAGAAAGAGGTTAAACCAACAGGTTTAACTCCAGCAACCTGCACCTAACAGTAAATTTGTAGAATTTAATAAAAATAATACTAAAAACCTCTTTATCTTTAAAAGCTTTCCAAGAAGTTCTGAGGTTAGTCTTTATTAACACAATTTCCAGAAAACCACCATTTTCCATGACAAAAAGATGCCACATAGGTTCTACTCCCTTTCAACAGAAGTAAAACAGGGAGAACAGAAGAAGTGTCAGATGAAAGGTTAATGAAAAGACTCTTGACATGCCACTGGTTAATTATTGATTAATTTATGGAAACAAATTAAAAATCAGAAGTGATTTTTTTACATGAGTATTTTGAAATGACAGAAGTTGGTTTCAGTGAGGTCTTTTATTCATACTTGTTTTCTAAGAAAAAGGAACTGAAATCAAGATTCAAACACTTTGCTTCTGCATTTCTTAAGCACAGTCCTACATGAATAACAAGGATGAATGTTTATGATTTCTTACCATGCATTCATGGTAAATATGTTTAGTCAATCAGCAGTGTTTCACTGACTGCAGCGGCAGGGTTGGCAAACCACAGATCGAACTCTGTTCATTGGCAAAAACACCATTTCACACCCTGTTTGCTGCTCCTATAAAGGCCATCGAGACGGGCTCTCCTCTGCACGCATGACATCAGTCTGAGCAAAGCTGATCGACTGGTACTGCTAAATGAGCTTTCCCACACGCAAAGTAGTACAAATCCAGTTTGTGCTTCCAACTGACACCAGCCCTACACATCTAACAACCAGTAATCAAACATACAGATTTTAGCCATTTAATAAAAACAACTTTGAGATGAAACATCTCAGGGGCAAAACTTCAAATATTTATTTCAAACACTCAAAAAACATTATATATATATATATATGTAATTATTATGCCTGCATAACTCCAGCAGATAATACTTCACCTTTTCCTAGCAAATATGAATGCCTAAGAGCTTCCTTCTGGGCACATGCATTCACCTCGCAGAAACAGATAAATAATCTTTGGTTAGAGAGGCCAAATAAAATCTCTAACCCTTAATCATCTCACTCCTTTCAGTCATCCATTCTAGATGCTGAGATAGAGGCACAAAGTGTCAGGCAGCGCCAGCAGACAACTGGTGATTGCTACCAGTAACTGGGAAGACAAGAGTTAAGCCCGTGCACGAAGCTTAGGATCAGAGTTAGTTTCATCTTAAGACATGACTTATATCCAACTTAAACCAGGCAGGTATTACAGTAAGGATTAGTAAACATTAACAACTTAAGAGTCTAATTACTGCCTGACTTCTTAAAACGCTGCACTGGACATTTACCTGGGAAAGCCTTCCCTCAGCTACTGCTTAAAGTGGATTTAGAGAGCTGGATGTGCTTTCTCTGGAGCTGCTGCTGTTGCCGTACTTCCAGCAGCCAGCGCACATGCCACTGCTTGCGTAAACCAGACGATTAACAGTGTTATTTTAACTTATCTATTGACCCCAAGTGCAACAGCCAGATTTTAGAGATTCTGCTGAATGAAGGTGATGAAAATATCACAGATTATCAGTTCCTGCTAATTATGAACGCACTGATAGACTGTAGAACCTCCTGAAAGTACAAATACCAGAACCATTTCCAGGTTGTGGTTAATGAAAATAAAATCGTTAAACAAAAGGCTAAAGCTACAACTCAGTGACGCTACAAAGCGACTCGAAGCAAAGAAGGATCATCAACAAGAAGCTCTTTAGTTACTGGCTCTCCACTAAATTCTCACTCTGTAAAACCAAATGCCTGTAAAAACACTGGATATTTATCCAAACTGCGCAAATGGACAAGCTGGGAAAAAACCCTCATCGGAACAAAACGCAGATTGTTACCGCGAACTTTTCATGCGTGCTGAGCTAATCCCCAAAACCAGCACAACTTCCATTCACAAGACAGAATTACTAGAACACTTCTCGTTACCGGAGCACTCGCTTAAATCACAGGAAAAAATAAAAAAATGAGGCAAGGAAAAAAGGTACGAATCTCACGTTTTCCCAACCAAACTCAGCCACCTTCCCGCCTGAGGAGAAATCAGGTCTGCCACATGGTTACACCTCGGGGCTGGAAAGCGCCACGGATGAGGACGCGGAGGTGTGAGCATTACCTGCCAGCGGCCGTAGCTGAGCAGCAGGAGCGCCAGGGGGATGGCGGTGCCCGACATGGCGTGGGTGGAGGGCATGCTGTACTCGGAGTTGTAGAAGACCTCCAGCTTCACCACGGGCGGCGAGGCAGGACGCGGCCAGCGGATCACATCCTTGGTGCACTGCCCCAGGTACATCACCCACACCCAGATGATGATGAGCCTCCGGCCCAGCCAGGCGTCCACATTCCAGATGCAGAAAGGGAAAAAGAGGATGTAGAAGAGCTCGTTGCCCAGCTCCGTGCCCAGGCTGAAGAGATAGTAGAGGAATCGGCTGCGAGTGGCGAACTCCTGACTGCCGTCCTCCTCCTCCGTCAGCGAGTTTCGGCGCGGCCTCCTCCTCCAGCGCCGCGGGGTTCCCGCCGCGCCGGGCACGGCCCCGTTCCCAGTGGGATGCTCCTGCCCGCCCGCGGGGCCACCGTTCGCCACCGGCCCCCGCTGCTCCGCGCCGGCCCAGCCCGAAGGCCCCTCCACCCCGCAGAGCCGCTGGAACGCGGCCACTTTCCGCGGGTCCTGCAAGTGAGCGGCCAGCCGGGCCAGGCGCTGGCCGAGAGACATAGCGGCGGGACCGGGGGCGGGCTGAGGGCGGCGGGGGACTTCGTCTGAGGGGCAGAGGGGGGACGGGGGCTCCGCGGAAAAGGAAAGCCGCTGCCCGAAGAGAAACCCGCTGGAAGGCGAGGCTCCGCGGATACCGCGGGAATACCCTCGCCTCACCCGCTCCCTCCCGCCGCTCGCTCCTCACGCCCTCCCCGCTCGCTCCCTCCCTCACGCCCGCGCCGACCCCGCCCCGCCGCGCCTGCGTGCAGCCCCCACCCCTCGGGAAACGTCCTTCGCGGCGCGGATTGGCAGCGACTCTCTCTCGGTCCCGCCCCCACGGGCGGCGCAGCCAATCGGAGCTCGGCACTGGGCGAGCGTTAGGCGGCCTCGAGCGTGAGGGGCAGAGGCGTCTCAGGGCGGCCCGTGGGGTGGGTAGGGGTGCTGCGGCGGAGCCTCCTTCTCCTCCTTCTCCTCCTCCTTCTCCTCCTTCGTTGTAGAAACACCGAATCAATTGCGGTGGAAGAGACCTCTGAGATCATGGAATCCAGCTTGTCACTGATCACCACCTTGTCCACTAAACCATGGCACTGATTGCCCCATCCAGTCTTTCCTTAAATACCTCCAGGGACAGTGACTCCACCAGCTCCCTGGGCAGCTCATTCCCAGTCACCCTTTCCGTGAAGAAATTCTTCCTAATGTCCAACCTAAACCTCCCGTGGTGCTGCTTAAGGTTTCTCGGAGCCTAAATCGGGAGGTGTAAACACGAGAGGGAAAGCGGAGTGGTCGCAGCCCCGGCGGCCAGGCCGGTTCAGCCGCGGCGGCAGGCCCTGACCACAGGGCTGCGGAGCCGCCCGGGGAGGTTCTGCAGTGCCTGAGGCAAGCAGTCGTGTCTTATCCCGTCTCCGTAGTCGGGAGGAGACTCCACATCTCCTGAGAGTGTGTGTGTGTGTGTGTGTGCAGGGCAGGGAGTTCAGCAGGACCAGGAGATTTGTGAGCAGGTACTTTGCAAGTCCGCAGTTCCTGCGGTTTCCACGCTGGAAATGCTGCGTCTTCTCTGCTTTCTGTAGCTTCTGCCTGTACTACAGATACTGCTCCTGAGTATCTGTATCTTGCCTTAAAATAAGGAGGTTTAAAGAAGTGATAAACTGTTGCTTTCTGCCGTTTTTAAAAGGATGAGCAATATGACCCAAGCAATTGGTTAGCTTAATAATTATCCTAAGCAAAATAGAAAACATGATGTGGAATTCAAATAATAAAAGTTGAAACCAAGGAATATGATGCAGATCTAGAGTGTTTTAGTTGAAATAACTATCAATACTGTTTTGAGGAGGTACTTGATTTGGTGCTGTGGGATATTCTCATTATACACTGCCAACAAACCAGACAAATGGAATTTGCTGCCATATCTCAAGAAGAAATCTGTATGGCGACTTAGTTGAAAGAGATGGCATCTAAAAAGCTCCTCGTAGCAGGTTCCATGTCCTGCTACATTTTTAGCAATGATCTGGAAGCAGATCCAAACCTGCTGCTGCAAAAAATTCAGCTCCAGGATTAATGGAATTGTAAATAATGACAAGGATGGGGCACTGATCAGTACAGTTCGTACAAGCAGCTTGTTCAAACCTAGCGAATTTTCATTCATCAAACCATATAGCTGTATATCTTAAAATCCAAGTGTGGAGACCATAACTGGAAAATGGAAGACTGTGAAGGTAATGACTTTGAGAAGGATTTTAGGGTCAGATAAGTAAGCAGTCAGATAAGGGCTTTCCTGTATGCTGCTATGGCAGAAAAGGATTAATCAATGTATAAACAAAGGTATTAAATAGTGTTTGTTTTACCTCTCATGTTTGACCTCAATAATATCATCACAGGGTAGTGCATACAGTGCTGCTTTTCAGATTTTAAGAAGCATATTGGAAAATAAGAGAGAGGAAAAGAATGAAGCAAAATGTTCTGGTGGTTGGAGAAAATGCCTTATCCTGGGATGTTTTAAGAGCTCAGGCTGTTAAAGTTATCTGGAAGAGAATTGGGAGGTGACTTGATTGTAGTGTACAGGAACATTCCTAAGGGGAAATACAGGATATTAAAGGGTTCTTTAATCTATTGAAGAAAGGCATAATAAGAAGTAATGCCCAGAAGCAAAAGCCAGACAAATTCAAATAGGAAATAGGACACACATTTTTCCATGGTTAACCACCAGAACATATTCCAAAGAGAAGCTGAGGATTTGCCATCATTTCATGTCTTCTGTTGAAGATCAGATGTATTTCTGAAAATTAGTTTTCAGCCGAGCAGAAGTTATGTTTTATTTTATTGGATGAATGCAGGTTGAAATCTGATGGGCCATGATAAGCACAGCATCAAGTTGATCTACTGGGACCATTGTGTTTCAAATTCTAAGTGCCAGAAGCAGACATTTCATTTATTATCATGAACATTAGAATCAATTCTTTTTTTGGCCTTGAAATACCTACACATCATAAAAAAGCTGATCTGAATTAAGCCTTTGGCTGCAGAATATATTTACTAAGAAAATATCTAAAGGTTTTGGCCTTTTCCCTCCTAAATTTACACTCCTGGGATTACTTGGGAAAATTCTTTGCATTTTAATTTAAATCTCTGAAGGAGTAGATCCTTACAAGAAAATTCATTTAGTGCATTCTGGTTCTCTTGGCCTTGAGGCAATTTTACCTATTTGATGTTCACATTGTGAAATATTTCTTGTGGGATTATTATGCAGAGTGCTCAGGTAACTGCACCAAATGAATCCTGATAGATTTGCTATATTGTACATTATGTATATTTGTACGTGACATATGTTTTCATCATACAGCCTTAACCTCACTTGAGGCATCATAATATGAACAATTATATACCAACAGAGGAGCTGCTGTTACTGAAAGAAGGATGAATGAAATAAAAATAAGATTTCAGATCAGTAGCTTGGCAGAGAAACATGAAAAATCCACCCCCAAAATGGTAGATGATCAATTTTTCTGTCTTGAGACTGGAAGGTGTGCTGTCATTTCTCTGTCTTCTGAGAAATGCTAATCCTGCAAGATACATGTGCCTCCTAATTTACATGCTTCCCTGGCTCTTGGGCAGAAAATGCAAAGACAGGAGCTGAAAAACAAGCTGCTGCCTCGTTTGTGCATTTTCCCAGAGTCAGGCCACAAACAATCTCCCTTAAACACTGAACAAACTGAAATCTGTTAATTAACCAGATGACGAGTTCTGGAATGAGATCTGAATAACTGTACAGGGGGGAAAAGTCAGCGATTACAAAGCAAGACTTGTCTTTATGGTATGTGCTTGGTAACTTAAAAAAGCAGAAAGTGTTTGTGTGTGTGGCTGGAACTTGTTTACTTTGACTTTGAGCTGTTAGTGTGAAAATGGCATGACATTAATACTGAGGGAGCTTTTAAATTACCTCTGAGCATTTTAAGGCAAGTAAGGATTGCAGTGGGCACACAGGAGGAGGGTGGGGTGTGCCCTAACACTGAACTTGGACAGAAATTGTGTTTCTTTGTAGTATCTGCTGAAGATGGCCCCAAGGCTGTTCTGGATCCATTTCAGCTCAGCACACAAGGGCTGCCTGAGCTGACACCCATAGCATACATTTCCAAGGATGCCTGGCAAAGCCATGCACTCGCAGCATGCTCTGCAGGCTGGCAGGATTTGACAAGACAGCTGTGGAACTCGATGGCATATGAGGTGCAGATCACATCCCACTTACAGCTGCTGCTGTCACTGCCCTGCCCTGGTGATAGGAACAGCACCAGGAGTTCCTTTTTGAAGCAGAACATCTCGCTTGGCACCCACTTAGATGAGCACTGGTATTTAACACACCAGTTCTGCCTTGTAAAGCTTTGAACAATTGCAGACCTGTTTATCCCAGACAGCAGAACCACTTGTTTATCTGTCCTAATAAAACTGAAGGAGCAGGTGTCAGGATGTTCTCCAGGATTGGGGGATTCTTTTCTGTCATCACCAGAAATAGCTTGAATCCAGTCATCTTTTTGTGCCAAAGGCATGTAGGATGGCATTTTGTCAGGAGAATTAAGATTATTTCCCAGCATGAGGAAGGATTGAAAGGAGTATCCATAGAGGTCTTGAAGGACTGCCTTCCCATTGAAACAATTACTCTAATGCTGCTAGGGCTGTGTTATATTATTAATGATGTTAAAGTGCCTAGAGTCAGAGGAAAGCTTCATTTTAGATGATTTTTGAATGTCAATGAATAAAATGTGCTAACCATATCGGGTTCATTATTAATTTTTAAAGAAATTGGTCAGTTGAGTGCCCAGATTTGAGAAGGCAAGAATATATTTATTATAAGGTTTATAATAAGTCTTGAAAAATACATGAGAATATAAGGGAAAATGGATTTTATTCCTAATTAATGCTTATTGCTCTAAGCAAAAAAAAGCCTCAGAGGGTTTTGATTTGTTCTTGAGTATGAGCTATTGCAATAGCTCAGTGAAGGAGCTGGACAAGTGCTAATGTACCATTACAGGAGTGGGAGAAAGAACAGACTGAAGGGTTTTCAGCTCACTTAGGCTGTGGTGCTTGGTTGTTGCTGAGTCCTGCACAGTTCTTTTCTTCGTAAGCAATTTAAGGTATCAAAATATTGCTTATCTCTGTAAAAGTTACTGCTCATGAATCTCAGTGATGGCTTTTTCAATGGAACTTCAAGGAATTTAGCTGTCTTTAGTAAAAATATATGTAATGAGCCAATGTAGCACTTCACTTAGATAAGGTCTAACAACTCTGTCATTCTACATGGGGAAAAAAACCCCAAAATCCTCAGTTTGGAAAGAATAAGGTTTAGTTCTTATGGGTTTTTGTTTTGTTTTGGTTAGGTTATTTGGTGGTGTTCTAATTGCTGTGTTAAAAATTTTACCATTGCAATAAAAAAAAAAATTCAATGACTAGCTGCAATCTTCTGCTTTCAATTTTGCCTGGTTCTGCATTTATTTCTGCAGGATAATGTTTTAAGTTCTGTATGCAAGAGAACCTTTTTTGTTGATGGTGGTGATTTATAATATACTTTGCCTGTATTATTTACTTTGTTAATCTGTTAAATTGTGCACACACAGGGCTTTGGCATTTGGGTATGACAGGGAAAGGTCACTGGGTACCTCAGAAATCTGATCCTTTGGCAGCCTGGATAAATTGCAAGATGAAGGCCCAAATTACATTACCTTGGCAATAGGACCATGAGCACCAAAAGCAGAAAGCACAGGCTTTGTTTGAATGGTGAATGTTTTGCTTCAGAGTTACAAGCTTGGATTTTGCAGGGAGTGGAATCAGCTGGCTTTGGTGTGTTGCTATTTTAGCCCAGGGTGGCACAGCAGCACATGTCCTCGTGTCACAAGATGCATTTCTCATTATGCTGCTGCCTCATTTAGGTGAGAGCCAAGTGTGCCCATCATTCCAGGGTCTGCCCAGCTGCTTGGGTTGGTTTATCTTTTTTTAATCTGCATGTCTGTGTGGGCACATCATCTGGGAAAGGCACAGAATTTTAGTGACAGTGAGGCTGTATGCAGATGCCAGGTGTGCACTGCTGTGATTCATTACACCAAATAAGAATAAAAAAAGTGAAAATAAGTAATAAAAGGGACTGCAGTGATGGAGTCTCCTCTCTAAAGTTGTTCTAGGAATGCAGTTGTTATTGTCCTTCCTTTCTTCTGTGAACTTAAATCCATGGATTTAACCCTGTAACATGCCATCTCAAACACAATTCAGATAAGGTGTCATTCTTTAAGCAGCATTTCTGTTGTGTTAAAAATGAGATTATTCCATTTTCAACATTATCTTAAAATACATTTATCTCAGTGTCTTACATAGTTCCTAATTGGCAATACATCCAAACAACTCTGTGAGGGAGTGGAACATGTGATTACCACCCCCTTAATTTTACTACTGGGAAAAAGATACTGATTTGGTAACAGTTTCATTCTTCCATTTTCCCATGTTCCTGTAATTTAAAATTTTTAATTCAGTGATGTGCTGACTGTGTGGTGAGAAAATGGAGATTGTTTTATTTTCCCCTGTGGTTTCTCAAAGAGACTAACAAATCCTAAAGCAACAATAAGCCCTTGGTCTTTTTGCCTCCTCATCCCAGGATTTGGAATTGAAAATAATTAAATCTGGGGAGGCAGGGGAGACATTGGTTGCTTTGTAGGTGGGCAGAGTGGGTTTGCTCTTTTTCAGAAACACAAAATGATAAAAAAAAATTAGAAAAAGAGGAGGAGGTTTAGGTTCCTGCTTTTTCTGAAGTTTGAACTAATAATACCTAGTTGTGGGTGTAAACTCTCTTTTCTGCAAGTTGTTTCTGTACTCTGGCTAGCAGGGATTAAATTGTAGAATTGCTTGTTTTCACTTAGAATAACTGACTATGCTCTCATTCCCATGCTTTCCTTTATTATCCACAACATTTTTCCATGGAAGAGGCAAGTTGCTAACTTGTGCCTGCACGTGTTTGGGTGCCATCACTGTGCTATTTTATAGCTATGTTTTATTACTAGCAAGACAGCAGAGGAAGGGTAGAATTAAAAAACCCCAAGCAACCAAAACTTGTGCACAGCCCTTCATCAACCTGGAGCCCAGAATTAGAGGGTTCCCTCTTCCACAACTCATCTGGTGGTTATACCATACTTTCAGCCTTTTTATCCCGGGAACTTCTGCAGATCCCTCAGATACTTGTCCTTTAAGAAAGGAGTAAGTACTTTCATGCTGACTCACATCAATTGCAATTCCTGCACATTGGGCTGAATTTTGTGTGCAGGTGTGGCAGCCACATCCGTGTCTGAAAGCCAACTGTGCTGCAGGGGCAAACAGCTGCTGGGAGTTCCTGGGAGCAGGAGGATTCTGGTTGGAGCATGGTGAGAGCAGCAGGAATCCTTCTCCTGGTTCCCCAGGAGCAGAACCTGCTCATTGATGGGACAGTTCAATTGTCCCCAGGCCAAGGATGAAAACAACCCTCTTCTCAGGGCATCACAGAGTTGGAAGGGCACCTAGGAAGGTGATCACATCCTAGGAATTACAGCTTTGTGGGAAAAAAAACAACAAAAAACTCCTTTTCAAGAAACTAGAGCCTTTCTGATTCTTCAGATTCATCAAAGGGATGTGCACCACACCACAAGAATGGGAAGGAATTCATGGGAATCAGCCTGAAGAGCAGGAGCAGAAAGTTCACCACGTGGCATCCCATGACATGAAAGGGAGGAGCATGTTCAAGTCTTCCCATCAGTCTCAAAAGTTCATGTGTGGGTAACTAGGCAAGGCTTAGATGTGCCAAATAAATCCCTAGGGAAGAGGGATTTGATATGCTGAGAGAATCAGGATGCAAAGTATAAGATGTACAGCTGAGGGGAATTTGCCTTTGCATTCAGAGATGTGTGTTTTAGTCAGTTCTGGACTCTTTTTCTTGGAAGATTGCAAATTGCCAAGATTATGAAATGGAGCAGATTAAAGTTCAAGGGTGTGTCAACTTACTCATCCTTGAGTAGGAGGAGTGAAAGCTTCCCTGGGGTCCTTTCTGACAACATTTATTCATTTTCTATTCAGAGGGGGAAAGGAAGCCACAGTTTGGGAAATGTGTTCGTCATTCTTGGAATCATTCACTGGAAAAGGCAGATACCTTGACAGACAGACAGACAGACCAGGAGATCTACAGGCGGATGAGAGAGTTGTTTGGAGTTGGCTGATAACAAGCCAAGTGTGGGGATGGCTCTGAAACTCCATCCCACACCTCAGGCAGGACTAAAAGAGAGATACCTTGAGTTGAGTGCAATACAGGATCCACTGATGGTAGTCAGTTGTGATTACTTTTATAAATAATTAGGTAGATGCCACTTTTTACACAGTAGGATTCCCACTTTTTATATCAATGCCAAGTGGTCAGAGCTCTTGCCAGGGAAGGACATTTCTAAGCCCTTTTAACAATGTGATAGCCAATATTAATTCCCTCTCATTGTGGTCCTGTTTGTTGCAGGTGAATTGAGAATATCCAGCATTGCCAAGAGCCATTTTTTTTCAATCTGCTGAAAATGCCAGCAATCCATCTCCATCAGTCTTGGAGTGTTACGTACTCCCAGTCCTGAGGAGGTTCTCAGGAAAAGGCCAGGTGTGCTGAACACACATGGTGATACTCAGAACAACTTGCCTGCCTTACTGCTGCACCCTTTTTCAGGTAATGCAACCTGTGCATCCCAGGGCGATTCAGAACCTGTAGGACAAGTATTTGGGATGGAGCCCGTGGTTCTGCCAGCTCTCGTTCTCAGGGTAACATTTGCTGCTCTTTTTAATTACACAGAAAGTGCTCAGAATTATGTGTGTGTCTGTGATATTTCACAGAGTATCCTGAGTTGGAAGGGACCCACAAGGATCATCAAAGTCCAGCTCCTGGCCCTGCACAGGACACCCCACACAAGGTACCCTTGAGCATTGTTCAAATACTTCTTGAACTCCAGCAGGTTTGGTGCTGTAGCCATTTCCCTGGGGACCCTTAGCCATTTCCTCAAATGTAAATTAATCCTTAAAATATCATGATGAAGTAAGTAATTAGATGTTTGGGGTGGTGAGTTAAAATACATAGGGTTATGTGACTTGCCCTCAAACATCCAAGTCATTAAATAAATGCATTGTCATGATGGAGAGGTTCTACAAAGTCTGCATTGGGCACCAGAGATGGGACTCAGGTGGATTCTTCTGACCAGGTTCAAGAACACTTCCTATCTTCTCAATACCTATCAGGGAAACTATTTTCTGCTGTAGCAGCTGAGCCCAGAGGTGTGTCAAAATTCCTACCACCAACTGTCCTGGCAGTTCCCTAGGTGACTGAACTGGGCTGCACAGGTGTCAGTGACCAGTAGGGCCAGGCCCTCAGCCTGATTCAGGGACACAGCAAAGGCATGACTGTTCCACCTGGATCCCTGGAGAAGCCCACTCTGCTGTGCACACTCAGAGCCTTGTGGCACTGAGCCAGTGCCATTCACAGAAAAACCACAGGCTTCTGTGAAAAAGGTAAGGGAAGAGAAGCAGCAGAACTTTCTTCCATGTATCTTAATAAATGTAGTCAGCTAGGGAGTGGGAAATCTCAGTTCAGTTTCATCTTGGCCTGATGGGATGCAGCCCACTCATGACTCAGAAGGCTGCTGTAGCCACCAGGTTATGGCATAATCCAGGGCATTGTGTCTTCCATCCCTCCTCCTGATTTTAAGACCTCTGCCAGAGGAATGGAAAGAGATTTGGCATTGCAAGTAGTGCTGTGATTGGGAAGTTGGAGAGCCACATTTGGTGGAGCTTCACTGCTTTGGCTGAGGAGGGAGCAGAGACTCCTGATTAGGTGTTATCTCCCACAGGTACTGGGAGCTGCAGTTGGAGGCCCCCGAAGTCCTGCCCTTGGAGTTCAGTGAAATTAGTCATGCAAACAAGTCATGCAGCTGTAGGTTTGGAGTCAGGATATGTAAATGGTAGAATTTGGCCAGAAACACAAGACTGCTGATTCACAGAGTTGTGGAGCAACCATGCTTGAAGCATAACTTGAGGATGCAGCAGCTCTGTGTTTGTTTGCCTGGATGTCTTCTGATACTGCCCCTGTGGTCTGCTGTGGCCCCTGAAAAGAAACCAAGAAAAAATGATGTATAGTAGGAAAAGCATTTTTAAAAGTTCCTAATTTTGGAGGCAGCAGGAGACTCTATAACTTTTTTGATCACTCTATTTTAGAAAAAAAAAAGGTGTTTGTAACATGGCTGGAGGAACTTGCAATGTAGGTTCATCAGTTAAGGACCTAAGCATTCTCAGGATTGTGTAGTTTTGCACCTCTGTTGTGCTAGAAATGACATCCTGCTGATGAAGGGGCTTTTCAAACCAGCTTAGCTAGACAACAAAGGAAGATAAAACACTATTCATGAAGAGGCTGAAGTTGTCACGCTCACTTTGTCATAAAATTTGCAGGTTCCCTGGCTAATCTGATGGTTTTATGCTATCTCTTCTAGGCTGGAAGTGCTCATTTTTTTTAATCTGATTTTGCCTTATGGCTGTGGTGCTGTCCCCTTCTGTATGATGTATATGTGTGCCCATACACCTTTTTTATTATGCCTTGTTCTCACTAGCTCTGTCTGCCCTCTCCCCTGCATTTGTTTGGTTGATACTTCACCCACATGTGCAGTCAGGACAACTCTTCAAAGTCGCTTTGGCTTTTTGAACATAGGGTGTCTGGCAAGGCTTCTGCAGCCACAAGCTCTACAACCACTTCTGTCCTACTCTTTAATCCTACCAGCACCAGTGGAGTGCTCACACTTCTGGTCATATGGCAGTACCAGGGTCATGTTACTATAGTTCATATTTTTTTCACCCTTTAAGTGCCAGCTGCAGAAAAGCACAGACAGACTCCTCCTGCAATGCCAATAACAAGAGCATAACTGGATTTGTTATGGAAGAAAATAAACACCAGACAGAATCACTCTCTTAGTAGAGTAATTTCTTTCTTGGATATGGCTTGTAAGTCCTACATAGGACAGGACTTCCTCATTTTTCCTTAAGAACTTGGACTTCATTAACAAACTGGAGACACAGGGTGACACAGTTGCTGGAGAACACATCATATGTCCTTGGATGAGTAGACAATAATAATCCCATATCATTTACAAAACCAAATCATAAACAAAGCATAAGTAAAGTCAAAGCTTCCTAGATACAATCACAGGCTTCTGCATATTATCCAGTGTGTAAATAGAGCTTACCCTTCTGTCCTAGAGAAATTTCCAGCCTCTGAGTCTGCAAGATTTGGCATTCATGCCAATAGCAGCATATCCAAAGAATAATGTGGAGAACAAGGCAAACATGGTGTAGCAATGACTAACAGACATATTTCAGGTGTAATAAGGACACCTTCTTTGCCTAACAAAATCACCACTCTCCAACAAAGCCCTCACTAAAATGGCATCAGGACTTCCGTGTCCAGAAGGAAATCACATCTAAATGATGCAAGAGATTGGTCATCATCATCATGCTGCTGTTGCATGCCATGTCCAGTGAAATCCTGGCAAACAGGACTTCACTCAAGTGTCAGACCATATTGTTTAACTGGAAGACAACTGCCTGCAAGAGTTTTAATGAGGACATGGCAAGATTTTTCTCTGTAATTTAACAAGCTGGTTTCATTTTTGAAACAAGTGCTTGGAAAAGCCCCATGTGAGACTCTCAGTGTCTGTTGGGTCACAGTCTTGCAGCAGCCCAGCAAGGGGAGCAGAGCAGCCCTGGTGACAGCAGCTGGAATCAGCTGCAGCCCAGCGAAGGCTGTGCAAAGCCACAGCAGGGAGGAAGGGCAATGCCCAAGCCAGGAAGGCAAGTCAGGGAGGTCAGGGCAGATCAGACACAAGGCCATGCAAATTCCAGCCTGGAGGAGACTTCTCACAGCTCTTTTCCCTTCAGTCTCATCCCAGGTTACAGCTCTGGCCCCAAACATGGGCACTAAACCCCTTGGAGCAGGGTTGAAGGGTGTGTTGGTGCTCAAACACCCCTGACACTGTAAAAACTAAAATGCAGTTGTATTTGTTAGGGCATGCAAAATACTTGCAAGAAAACCTCAAACCAGCATAAATTACAAATCTGAAACTCAGATCAGGTTCTGTGTAAGCCTGTCTAAATTTTATGATCTGTCTCACTGAACCTGAGCCATGCCTTCAGCAAGTCTGGCTTGAGTTATAGATTTTGGCTTAAATGGTTTAAAAACTGAAGTTTAAAAGGTTTGTGTAAATAGTCATTTATAGCCTTCTGGTTTCAGAAGCTTTTTTGGCCACATACATTTACTAATATAACTGCTCTTTTCACACAGAGGTGGAGGAGCCCTGCATGCAAGAACCTGGGAGGCACTTAAACAAAGACCTTAGAAAATGGCACCTTTTACTGTAAGAGGTATTTCTTACAAAGCGGTCTGTGCAGGTTTGCAGCATGAAGTGATCTCCAAATTAAAGGCAGTCACGCTATTCTCCCAAGTGTGCCATTACAAAATAATACCTCTTTGTAATATCCCCCCATGAAAGGTTTAATTTACAGTAAAGATACTGACCAGTGCTGTGATTCTGCAAGGGATTATCTTTATGCTCACACATTCCTTTGAAGTCACAGGGAAGGCACTCAGTGCTGGAAGTTGAACATGTTTGAATCTTGACAAGGTCATAAAATGTTTGGAATTAATTTTGAGAAGCCTGTGGGCTTACTGCTAATAGAATTAAGATGCAGCTTCCTTTCTCAGTGTTGAAATACTCCCTGTAAAGATAATAAGTAGATTGAAATATAAAGAAATTATTTAGGTGAACATTGATAGTTTTTTAATAGGCCCCTAAGGCTCTCTTAACTCCAAATAAAGTTGAGAGGAGCCAGAAGTGTTTAAGACCTCTGCAAGCAATCTTGTTGTTAGGAAGAATAAACCTTATCAACTCCTTTTTCTCCCTGTGCTTCTGTACCAGTAACAGTGAAATAAGGACACTGATTTCCTTTGTAAATCAACCAGTGAAAAGTACAAAAAAAATTGTTATCAATGCAATGAAAACCTGCTTTTGTGAAAAATTTCCAAGTACCTTTTCAGATGCATGATCTTTGGCACTCATGTAGAAAAATATTATTACATTGAATCCACTGAAGTTTCCTTACCACAAGCAATAAAAATATAAGGTATAAACTGCCCATACAGTCCTTGAAAAAATAAAATTGATACTTTGAAAGAGCTGTTTTCCCATTCTTTCCTGTGTGGTCTAACTACAGTCATAATAACTGAGAATATTGGATTATAGCAATATTTCTTTGTTGTGCTGGAAAATGGATGTCAAAGTATAGCAAAACAGTAAAATCAGTGACAGCACAGCACACATTTGTCCCATGATTAGCACAGAACTAACAAAGGCCTAAAAACAAAGATGATGATCCTGACAATGGTCAGAGAAAAGCTTTGAAGAAGAAGACCTGACAGAAATACCAGCCCTGTGGAAGGCATATCACATCCTCCCGTGACCTGTGGGTTTGCAGTGGGTATTTCCAAGGACTGGAAGAAAGGCAGGACCCTTGTGGGAAGGAGGTGGCCCTGCATGCTGGGCACAACTGGGAGAGGTGTCCAGCTGCCTCCCAGAGCAGCCCTGGGCTGTCACTTTGATATCCCCACCTGGCTGCTGCCTCCTCTGCCAGTGCTTGTGCTCACTGGGAGCCACCCTGCTGAAATCCCTTTGTGCATCCACACCTGCAGCACACCAGGAAACAGCTCTGGCACAGAGACCTCACCTCTTGCTGCTCATCCCCACAGCTGTCTGCTCCAGCTTGTGGGCACAGGGAGATAAGAAGAGGTGACAGAAATTCATGGAGAGGAGAGTTTGAAAGCAGTGCAGAGCTGGGATCAGAGCTTGCTTCCACAAGGACTCTTCAGCCACATGAATAATCCCCATGAGGTGGAGAGGAGGAAAGAGAGCATTTCACCTGTAAAATGTTCTGTATAAAGAGCAGAGTTGACAGAGGAGTGAAGAGTTTGATTAGGAAAAATAAAGTCACAGGACAAAATTTACAGACTGTTGGCACAAAGAGGAGAGGCTGCAAAATGCTTAGCTGGACAAAGCTAAGGAAAAGACATGGAACTGTGGTTTAATTACTCTGTCTGGGAGAAGATTATATAGAGATTGAGGGAAGTGCAGAGATAATACAGCTTGAGGGACAGCCAAGAGATCAGAGGTTGTTCAGAGGTTTACCACTTGTCCAGTGCCTTTCAGCAAGTGAAGCCACAAATTGAGGCACTCGCTGGCCAGGAAGCACTGCCAGCACTCACAGGTTCAAACTGTGCCAGGCCAAAGCAAAAGCACAGATTGCAATGCATCTGTCTGAGCATGAAAAATCAAACTTTCATTTTGATTAGGATAATTCTAACCTAAAGATCAGCTTAGACATGCACCTACACTGAGATAACACAGATGGCTTTTGCCTATGCTCTGTGCTCATCAAAAGCTGTGTTCCTGCATCCATGAGGTGCCAAGCTCCAGCAAAAAAGCCCCTGGGAGCACAGTATATTGCCTTTGAATCAGCACCAGGCTACTGTGATAACACAGCTTTTAGATGGAATATGCCATGGACACTTATGCTGTATAAACATGGCTTCAAAGGTGTTTGTATAATGAAAAAGAACATCCCATATTCCTATTTGCTTTATTTATTCAGGTATATTACTGCAGAATCACAGATTCATTTAGGGTATAAAAGACCTCTAAGATCATTGAGCCCAATCTTTGGCCAAACTCCACTTTGTCAACCAAACCATGGCTCTAAGTGCCACGTCCAGTTGTTTCTTGAACACCTCCAGGGATGGAAACTCCACCGTTTCCTCAGGCAGCCCATTCCAATGCTTAACAACCCTTGCTGTGAAGAAATTCCTCCTGATATCCACCTCACACCTCCCCTGGTGCAGCTTTTACCGAGCATCAGTTTTCTCCAATAAATTTAACTTCAATCTTCCTCTTCCCTCAGCAATCCCAGACCTCTGGGAAAGCTTTGTATTGAAAACCAGCTGCTGTAAAAAGCTGCAGTCAGTGCAGAGACTTGGATCCAAGCAGCACAAATCAGGACATGGTAACCAAGAGCACACCCTGCTGCAGCAGTGCAGAGCAGCTCCACGTGTGTTTTTCTCAACCTCTTGCCCAGCTGTGTCCATCTTTGCTGAACATCTGGAGATAGGAACCAGCTTTACACAGGTATTCCAAATTAGACTCTCTGCTGTTTTCTAAAGCAGGAGCCTTCTCCAGCCTTTTCATCAATAGCTGACTTTCCTCTTTCAGATCTTACCTCCCGTGTGTTAAATTAGTTGCAGGATTAGCCCCCCCACTAAATTTTACATGTAAATTCCGTGCATTCTACCTGAAAGAGCTGTTGATGCAATTTTCACAGCACTGAAGGGCACTTGTCAGGAGACATCTCCATGATCTCTCTCCAGCGAATATATGACCATTTTTGTAACAGGAGTTCAGGAAAGTCTGAAATGAATGAAAAATGCAAATTTTGAGTTCATCTACCAAATTTCTAGCATCTCTTAGGTCTGTCTCTGCCCAACTCAGCTCTTTTGTGCTTCAAATAAAACACATTCTACTCAACATGGCCAAACTTAAACAAAAATTCAGGGGAGAGGGCTGAGAATTTATATTTTTTTTATCACTGCTGTGGATTTGCAACCCTCATTCTTCTGCCCCTACTGTTGTGTACAGTCAACGAGCCCCTCGGGGCTTTTCTTTTTGGAGGAAACTTCAGACACTGAGTGCTACTTGAAAACGATACTATCCATAGCCAGATATTTGCAGTGTTTAGGTGTGAGCAAAGATCTGTAATTAAAATGGGTAAGTGAAAAAAAGGAGTAAAACATCCGAGAAGACAAAGCTGGATTTACTCTTCCTGAGAACACGGTGAGGCAATGCTTTCCATTAACAAATACACATCCTGATTCTGTGTCACTGGTTGGTTTCTGCTAATGAATTACAAAAAGGACTGTTATAAAATTCGATACATGCACTATTTTGCAAAGTTCCACAGCTACACAGAAATGTATCTGAGCAGATACCTTCTGATACCCAGAATCTGGGAATAAGGCAGCTGTAACAAAGTCAAAACAAAGCATTAGCAGGACAGATAAAGGATTGATAAAGATTTCACTGTAAAACTATGGGAATTTAAGAGCTCATTTGCTAAAGGATGCCTTAGCTTTGTTCTCTATTTTCCACCGGTTTGATGGCTGCACTGGGACCAGATTTCCCATACTTGTAATGACTTCGGAGAACGAGGTACAAGCTATGGGGTGGAAAAGCCACCTAGTGGTACAGGGACACGGTGCCAGGCAGGAGCAGGTACCTCTGAATTCCAAGCTTTGTTCTCATGCTGGGACATCATGCCCTGGCATGTTATAAAGAGTATTTGCTATTATTCATGGAAGTCTGGAATGTGTATTGTGGGTGCATGAAACCCACATGCAAATTAGAAAAATATTCCAAAGGACAGGACCATGAAACTTTGTGTTGGATCATTGCCTGTTTTATATGTGCTGTGTAGACAATAACATCTCATTAAGAGCTATTTCAGAGAATTAAGAGGATAAATGAGTTTGCCTCATTTTCTTTCCACCTCTCCAAATAAATGTAGGAGTTGCTATAAGTCCAGCTGCCCAGAGCACAAAAAGAGAAGAAAGGTTATAGAGACAACACCCATCTGTACTTTTAATTTAATTTTCATTGTGTCATAGCTTTGAGGCAAGACAAGTCAGTGCATTTGCAGAGCTAAGGACTGGTTATCCATATCTCTGCTCTGGATCCACTGGTGATTTTTCTGAGAATAATTTCTACATGTGCTGAGAAAAGATGGGAAAGCCATCCAATCTGGGGAAACAAAAATTCACCCTCTGGCAAAAGGCTGCTGGGTAGGGTTGATCAGGACACTGCATGATCAACATGTGAAAGTCTGTCTCCTCTGGAAGGCTGAGAGTGCTGGGGGATGGTTACAACAGCTCCATTCCTTCAGGACCCTTCAGCTCAGCACAAGCAGCACAGAGTTATTGCAAGAATGAAGGCATGTCTCCCTTTGGCACACCAGTGATTAAACCTGAGCCCGTGTAAAGAGTAACAGAAAGGCAGCATGTTCTTATCTAAATAGTCAAAATGCAAAGTCAAACCCGTGTGCTGAGGTTTGGGGTTTATAATGCTAAGGTGATTGCAGCTTTGTGCTCAAAGCAGAGTGTTCTCTCATTTGCAGATTCATCTGGGAGCACACAGAGCAGGGAGCTCTGCAGGCACAAGGGATTACACACCTTGCCCAGCCAGGCCTCACAGGGTTTTTCAGCCTGGGCTGGCTGTTGAGTGGAAGGAGAGAGAGGGGGATGACCCTGCAGGGCTACAGCTGGGTTAAATACCTGCTGGAAATTGTGGGGCTGTATGAGCAAACACACCAGAACACTCCTGACTGCAGCCCCTCTGTAACATCCAGCTGTGAGGATCAAGCAGCCCTTGGTCACTGCCCACCTGCAACACCAGGGAAAGGGAATATGGCAAAGCCCTCAGGTGAATAAGGGACAGAGAGGTATGAAGGGGACTGTGAAAATGAAGCCTGTTGAGGTAAATGAATTTCATCTTCAGAATCAGAGGCTTAACAAGTCAAGCTAGGAAATTAGAGTAATTACCCCTAAATGTTTAATTACATAAATGCATCTGCAAATACATGGCAGACCTGAGCTTTCCAGCCTGTAGTAAATGCAGGAATGTGCCAATATGTGCATCAAATAAATCACAGCACTTAGGAATATAAACTGACAGAACTGCATCTGTTGAGCTAGAAGAGGAGGGAAGACATGTAGGAAAATGCCTGCAAGCACCAGCATTGCCACAGTGGACATGGACCTTGGCAGCCAGGGAGGTCAGTGGGAGTAGAAGGGACATGGACCAAAGCTTGCTCAGTTCATCCAAACTGAAATCACAAGATTTCGATTCCCTGCCTGAAAGGAAATGAAATTTCCATTCAGGCAGGGAAACAAAATCTTGTGAAACATAAGACAAAGACTTACAAACACTCTGGAAAGGAGATATGATCCAATGAAATGCAGTTGAAAAATCCCAAAAAAACCAGAAAATTGGGACATTTAGTGACTAAAAGAAAATGGTCTGGGAGGAAATGAGGTTCAGCAACTGCAGGGACACAGACCAAAGCTTACATACTGATCCCCATTGAAATAGCAAGATTTGGTTTCCCTTCCTGAAAGGAAATTTCCTTGTCCCTGCACTTGATGGCATCCCATGCCTTTTAATTGTTTTCAATTTGGTAAAGTTTGGGGTTTTTTGTTTTTTGGGGTTTTTTTTAAGTATCCATGCCATCTCCCTCATATCTTCCTCTCAAAGTTGTGTCTTCCTCCTTGATTTTTTCCCCTACTTTTGCAACATCTGCCTGGATAGTTTTGTCATGTTTAGGTCCTTTGCACTGCACCTGATTTCCTCCTAGAGCATTTTCTTGTAGTCACTAAATCTCCCAATTTTCTGATTTTTTGGGGTTTTTTCAATTTGATTTCATTTGATCATATCTCCTTTCCAGAGTGTTTCTAAGTTCTTCTTTTCTCTTTCTGGGATTCTGATGGATCAGTTTTGGCAAGCTTTGGTCCATGTCCCTGCCATGCCTTTTGATGGCTTCCACTTTGGCCCAGATTTTTTCTTTTTTCTTTTTTTTTTTATTTTTTTCAGTATCCATACAATGTCCCTGATATCTTGCCCTCAAAGTTGTCTTCCTCCTTGATTTTTTTCCTGGCTTTTGCAACCTTGGAGAGGTTAGTTTTGGCATGTTTTGGCATGTTTTGGTCCCTTGCACTGCACCTGATTTCCTCCCAGAGCATTTTCTTGTAGTCACTAAATCTGCCAATTTTTTTAATTTTTGGGTTTTTTTCAATTTGATTTCATTTGATCATATCTCCTTTCCAGAGTGTTTGTAAGTCTTTGTTTTCTGTTTCGCAAGATTTTGTTTCCTTTCCTGAAATGGAATGAAATATTGAAAAAAAAAAACTTTGCTAAATGAAAGCCATCTGAAGGCATGGCATGCCATCAAATGCAGGGACATGGACCAAAGCTTGCCCAATTCATCCCTATTCAAATCACAAGATTTCGTTTCCCTTGTGAAACAGATAAAAGGTCTTTAGAACATTCTGGAAAGGCATTATAATCCAATGATACGCACTTGAAAAATCCCCAAAAACCCAGAGAACTGGGACATTTAGTGACTGCAAGAAATTATCAAGTACAACCAACCTAATATCTACCATGTGAGGTTTGGTTTAAGCTCTGGGGTCTTGTTTCTGAAGACTCCAATTTTTTATTTTTGCATTACTTGGCCACCATAAACCTTTTAGGCATCCTTGATGCAGGCACAGTGTGGGTGAAGAGAAAACCTAAACCAGGGGTATAGAAACCTGGAGCAAAAGGTAAAAAGGATCTGGGAAGGGAATTTTGGAAATGTTCCCCATGTGTAGGGTTGTGAGGAGCAGCATTCCCAGACTGCACAAAGATTACACATAGCTTGGAGTAAAGTCAGCTTTCCAGATGAAGGTAAAGAGAAACCCATGTGTGGGAAGGCACATGCAGGCCTCCCAGGACTCTCATATTGGGCTCTCCATGCTCATTAAAGCCAACAGGGGCTAATTAGAGTGGTTGGGTGTGGGGATTATGCCAGAATGCCTGAAAGTGCTGGAATTTATAGGTGGACTCAAGGCTGCCACATATGCCCTGGTTTTCTGTGGTTAAATCCTTTCTGTTTGATAAAGGTTTCCAGAGGTGCAGCAGCTGAAATATGGATGGACTCTCTCCATGAGCACTTCCCACAGGTCAGGACAGCCTGCACAACTGTACAACCTGCATGCTGCGCTGCACACAGGTGCAGCAGGTCCTCTGCTCCCCTGAAAGCCTCAGCCACTGCGGGCACATTCAGTCCCACTGCTTGAGACCCTTCCCAAAATTGTGGGATTCATAAGTCTCGCCCACATGAACACCCCAGTCACAAAGGAAGACTCACCCAATGCTGATAGCCTCAAGTAGGACTGTTTCCAGGCAGGGCAGTCTCACCTGTCCCTCATTTCCAAGGTTTAGTGAAGACTTTTGAAAGACTTTGGGAAGTCTCTCTGGTTTGCACTGCATTCTCTTCGGTGACAGTAAAGAGAAATGTGTAAATCTCATGAGCAAATGTTCTCTGATGAAATTGCTGCAGTAGCTTTTCCTGGTATGCCCAGATTCCTGAATCTCCCGTAGCTCAGATAATTCCTTTAAATGCATTGTCTTCATCTATCACCAAAAATGTAATCAGTAGAAATCTGACAGCCTTCTATATAATTCAAGATGTGGGAGAAATGACCCAAAACTTCTTATGCCAAGCTGTTACAGTCCCACTGTCTGTTTTTTTCAGGGAAGTTTCTTTGCTGCCCTTCCACAGTCCAAGTGTTCTGACTGTTATTTAATGCATCAGGTAATTTCAATTTTATTGAAAGTGTAAGTTCTGCCTATCTGCAAATTTCCCATGCTATTTCTGCATTGCATCCCTCAACTTTTAAAAGGTCACATAGGAGCCTGTTCAAATCAATGGTATCACCAGTTGTAGTCAACATCCCTGGAAGTGTTCAAAAAGTGTGTGGATATGGCACTTGAGGACATGGTGGTGTGCTGGGCTTACAGTTGGACTTGATAATCTTAAAGGTCCTTTCCAACCTTAGATTCTATGATTCTAATTTTGTTGTAAAGTGCTGCTTACTAAGGATACCAAGAACACAGGCATGTCTTCTCTTTCCCTACTTGGGCAGAGGACCAGCTGACTCAGTATGGTCCCTTCCAACCTTAACCATTCCATGATTCTGTGAACCTAGAAGCTACAAATCCATAATAAACTACTGCAAGCCTTGAGAAAGGGTAGATTAAAGGGGGATGAACCTTGGGAGCTGCACATCAGCCCTTCTCTCTACAGCCCTGACTACACAGCTGGGAAATGAACCCTTCTGCTTCCATTGCCTTCTGCTTCTTCTGCACAGACTTGTGATTTATGGGTGCATGGCGGGCACCCATAACTAAACCAAATAAATTAAATAAACCACCATTGGTAAATAAGTAAATAAGGAGCACTGCTGCTTCATCACCTTGATTGGTGACTGGAGGAGGTTTCCTGAGTCTCAGTAGCGAGTTCAGACATCTCTGTGGGTGTTAACAGCAAAGAGTTGTGGCACAGGGAGGCAGTGGCTCAGTAACATTCAAGGTTCCCAGGAAGCTGTGACATGAGCTGGCACATGTAAGGTGACAGCAGCTTTGCCACCTCCATGTCCACATTAGCCAGAGCACAGCGTTGCTGTCCAAGCCCTCGGGTTGGGGCTGGTGTGTCTTGTCTGGGTGTTTCAAAAGAGAAAGGAAATACACAAGCATGTATGGTGGGTCTGTAATACTGATACTGTCTGGCCAAAGAGGCACTGCTGGGAATTGATTTTCAGTCTCCAGATCTGGCTTTGGAGGCTGGAAGAGAATCCTGCCAGGCAGCCAAGTGCAGCCGTGATTGCCTGCTCAATAGAGATCGCTGTTTCCATGCAGGCCACTCCACTGAGCAAACACAGCTCCGTGCTGGCAGGGATTTCTGTTTGCTCTCTCCAGCTGCAGCTTTGCTTTGTCTCTGAGTAGCTTTGCTGAGATTCAATTTGGGGTCCCAAAAAAGCTTTAACAAAGCTCCAAACTGCAAAGGCAAACAAAAGAGAGAAAAAGAAAAGGTAATGAAATGTAATGAGTAAAATACTGCTGTATGACCACAATAACTTGGGATACTGGGAATTTTGCTTTAACAGAAGCTGCCACAGTGGAAATCACTTCAGAAAAGCACTCCTGCTCTCCAGTGTTTCATCTGTGCTGTGTGGATGAGAGATTCAGCATCCCTCTGCATCCAAGGCCTGCTATTCCAGCCTTGCAGGGTCTGTGAGATTTCTGCAGCAGCTGAAAGGGATGCTGTGTGACACAAGACCCTTTACTTGGGGAGCAGCTCTATTGCCTCTTTAATACACTCCCAGAGGAGAAAACACGAGTCAAGTATTTACCCTGAGATTTAGGCTGAGCCCTGCAGTGATCCTGAGCAATAGAGTTCCCTTTTAGTTCTAGGTTTTAGTGAACAAGCCTAAACTAAGGAATGCTTTAGCTCTCTGTGTAACCAACCTCATGGTTTAAGGTCCTGATTACATTTTTACCTTAACAAAACAGGTCATGTTTTGTAAATTTTCTTTGCAGCCATAAGAATCCCTTCTTTTTATGGAATTTCTTCAAATCAATGAAGATGAGACATTCTCTTCTACCTATTGCCTGAGAATGTGCCCTGTTTGATTACAGGTCTTATAATTCAAAACTGTGAAAGCAAAGTTTTCATATGTTTCTCGTTCATGTTCAAAACTCTGGTTTGTGGGAGTGTGCAACCCTGCCAATACTGCCTTGCTCCCCCTCTCCTGGGGAAGCTCCTGGAAGCTGCTTCTATCTCCATGTTTCCTGTAGGAAAGTTAGCTCTTTACAAATTTAACCTTTACAGTCTAAAGGATTTGTCCTGACATGCAGTAGCATTTTCCAAACAGAGTGCATATGGGTAGACCTCGTCCACTTTGAGTTTAAAAAGCAAAGTAAACCTTAAAATCACAGCTCCCCTGCTGGTTCAGCCTCTCCTTGCTGGCTCTTGCAGTAGCAGCTTTTTCAGGCAGTCCATCATGGTCTCTCCCACCTTCATCTCACAATCTTTTAGTTGTTTCTAAAACATGGGAGGCTTATCATTCCCTTCAATATCCTTGTTCTTATCAATCAGGGCTATGAAACTGCCTATTGCCTGTTCAGGTTTCTAGGGAAACCCCTCCCCCTTTAACGTCTCTTCTAATCCACCTTGTTGGCAAAATTGTCCTTTAGAAGCAGAGGGAGAGGCACGGACTACAGACATAAAAATTTTGATTTCTCTTGTTTCCATAGGCATTGTCAGATATGATTGTGGAGCAGCAACATCCAGCACATGCCCCTGTTCAGTGCTTATGTAAGCAGGCACAGCATTGATCTCTGTACTGCAAAACAAGTTGTAACACAAAACAAAGTTAAGCTGCACAGCAAGATCCCTTCCTTCTGCTGCTTTAACCCTTCAGTGTTAAGGTTGGTTTGAGAAGGTTTGACTTAAAACAGACTGGAAAACAAAGCTGATACCCACTGCTGGGTATCAGCTCTGCCCCAGCAACTGGGGAGACACGTAAGTCACTGATGTTGACTTTCAGCCCGGTCATTACCGGCGCCTTTCCAGCCGTGGTGGTGATTCCTGCCGGCACAAATCCCTCCCAAAGGCTCTGCCGGCTGCCCGAGGAACGCGGACTCCCCGCTAGATGTCAGCGTCCCTCCTGCAAATCACTGCGGCTTAATTAAAGGCCTCTAATGAGGCTCCCTCATTTAGCCAGGCTTCCAGCGGGCCGGTGGGGACCCCCTGCATCACACACTCTCCGGAGGAGATTTGCACCGAAACGCTTTTGGCATCATTGGGAGGATCTGTCCGCCCGTGGGAGCCCACGCCTGCGCCTGGCACTGCCCTCCAAACAGCCACTCTGGTCATGGAGGTGTTTAATTGCATTTATTCTGCCAGAAATATTTACATTTATAATTAAATGTATTTATATTTATGTAAATATATTTTATCTTTATATATTTATCTTGATATATAAAATATAAAATTATATCTTTATAATCAATTGATAATAAATTTCTTGTTTATATGAAAATATATATTGTCTAAGTATATATTTATACATATATATTTTATATTGAATTTTATATTTATAATTAAATACATTTATAAATTAATAATTATTTATAATTAAATATGACCTGCAGTTACTCTGCCAGGTCCAAGGATCCAGCAGCCAGTTCTGAGTTCTGGATCTGATGAGAGCCTGGTCTGCTGGGGCAGAGAGAGTATTCCTATTTCCAGTTTATTTGGTTGCCTGCCTAAGGACAGCTCAAGAAGCTCACTGACTACTGAAAACTTGTTCTCTTCCTCTTGCCTAGGAAGGGAAGATGGCTGAGGATGAGAGCTAGCACTTCTTGAAATCCAGAAAAAACTTCAAATCTCATTACAGGAAAAGGTCCTCTATTTAATGAATCAGTTGGCTTTATTTTTTTTAAAAAGAGTAAGTTATGTGTCGTTTCCTGTATATATTCAGTTACTTTGTTGAGTAAAATCAAATTTTAAAGCACTTGTAAACTAATTTTTAACTGCAACCCAACATGACCTAAGAGAAAAATAATCATGTTTTAAAAAAAAAAGCATTATACACCATTTCTAACAGTTTTATTGAAATATAATTAGGAATCTGAATAAATGCATATAAGATACAGACTCACTGGAATAAGTAAAAGCCACAGGTGCCTTCGTGGTTAGTCACATCTAATTAATTCCCACGGCCTCTAAACTTAATCTTCCTTTAAAAATTGAAATGACTGCAAAGAACCATTGCAAAGAGAAACTTAAAATAGCAGAGAGAGATTTTAAATTAAGATTTCCCGATTGTTGAACTTTGTCAAATTCATCACTTCAATCCATCCCTGAAATGTACAGTTAATCACTTCCTCTAAATACAAAGCACAGGAGGAGATTTCCTTTCTGCAGCTACATCTCTGGATTCAGCTTTTTCATTACGTTGTAATTACAATGGATCTTCAAGGTTGTCATGAAAATAAAGGATTAGTAGAACTGAAAATGAAAGTTTAATGGCACAGACTAAACATCAGCTATGAGCAACTTCAGCTCTGGCCTCTTACCCTGATCCCATTTCATTTTTGGACTTGTCTGAGGTGAATAAAGAGCACAGAGCAAAAATTATGCAGTGAACTTTGTTATTGAAATAGCATGGAGTAACACTTTGAGCTTGAGAGGGATTGACATTTTGGTTTAGTCCATGGTGGTAGTGGAATAACAGCACTTTTGTGTCACACAGAGCTTTCTTGGGGGCTCATCAGGCACTTGGAGATGAATTGTTTCATTGCTTCAGCAAGCACACACTCTCTCACACCCAGCTTACCTCCCCTTGCCCTAGCAAGAGCTGAGTTTTGTCCCACAAGTCATGGCTTTTTATGGAAATGCAGTCTGCTCATGCACATCTGCCTGCAGCTTGGTTTGAATCTCCTGGAGACCTTGACCTGGCTTTTTCTTGGGGTTGGTGAAACATCTGGAGGCCTGTGCTGGACCTTGCTGTGTAAGGCCATACTGGGACAGTTCACTGCACATCTGGTGGAGAGCAGCAGCTCCTGCTGCAAGGTCACACTGGAGGGTGGCTTGGGGGAGCAGCTCTGTGCATCAAACACCAGCACATCCAGTTCCCCCATCCCTTGCTCTGGTGCTCCCAGCACAGCCTGCCAGGGCAATCAACCAGCCCAGCCTGAAGCTATTTTTATGTCTTGAAATGAGCTGTTGGTTGGTTCAGGTCCCTGAAGGACAAGCTGGCTGCATGGTCAGTGGGTACCAGGGGCAGCACCACAGTCCTGCCCAGCCAGAGTGTGGTGGGGAGGGGACCAGGGACAGAGCACACACCTCAGGGGCTGGGCACAGGTGAATGGGCTCAGCCACATCACAAAATGCTTAAGATTGCTCCCTTTGCATTGTATCTAGTGCTGACATGTCCACGGGATGCATTTGCTCAGTAAGCTGATCTGATTGATCAGAAAGTGCCTCCATGGAAGAGGAGAAAGGAACAGAATGTCTCACTTGGGACAGATCTACAATGAACATTTCATCCAACTGCCTGACCAAAAGTTACAGCTTGTTATTAAGGGCATTGTCCAAATGCCTCTGAGACACTGTCAGACTGGGGGCATCGACAGCCTCTCTAGGAAGCCTGTTCCAGTCTTTGACCACACTCACTGTAAAGAAGCAGCTTTCTGTTGGATCTGCTGGCTGAGCTGACTCACTCTGGTGACCTCTCATCACCAAACCTGGAAGGAGAGAGTGCAGCTGAGGCAGCTCAGGATGGGACCACCCTACTGTGACAGCCCCTCTTAGATCAGCTCAAACAAAACACTGGCTGATGCTCACCCATGTGGGCAGAGTTTCCAGAAGCTGCAGCCTGTGCCCTGCCAGCTCTCCCCTTCCCTGATCCATCAGCCGTGGCTCTCCGTGCTGGCTCCAGGCAGCCCACTGACAACCAGTTACACACCTTTTTCCAGACTGCTCTGCAGTTCCCTCAGCTCACTGAAACTGGGATTTATGTTTCCCACAAGTGCCAGTCTGATGCAGAGATGTGAAGGCCACCTGGCTAGAGGTGGTAGGGAAAAGACAGAAATGCATCTTGGAGCAGCAGCTTGGCCCTGCATCAGCCCCTCCACCTGAACCATGGCACTGCCAGGACTTCATTGCTCTTCACACTCACATTTCCCCCCTCTTTGTCCTTGTCCCCCTCTGCATGAGCATCAGCTCTGCCAGGTTCTCCTCAGCTCCAGCCTCCCTCCAGATGCTCACCCAAACCCCGAGGAGCAAGCACCACTTTGGACCAGCTTAGGTTTGAACAGGTCCAGCCTCTGCCTTCTCCACCAGGAATGAGGTCCTGCACAGCAACTGCATTACCTCTGATACCTCCAGGGCTGTGCACAGGCTCTTCTTACCCTTTTTCTGCTGGTGGCACTGATATGTCACTTTGCCACGGGAGACTCCTGGATTTTAGGCACTGCAAACCCTAAAAATAATTCCTGGAAGAATTGCCATCATCACAAAATTTCTGCCATGTCTTGTTCTCCTTTGACCTCGTTTCTTCAAATGCAAGCAGTACATGATACACGCTAATGCATTACATTAGGCTACGTATCACTAGATATTCTCTAGAAGTTTAAATTTGGAAAAAGCTTTTAGCTTATTTCTGCAGAATAAAAGCCAGGGATTCACTGTATGGCACAGGGGAGATACCCAGCATCTTTGGATGCTGCATGTTCAGCACCTTCCTCTGGTGTCCAAAACTGGCAGGAGCAGCTCAGCTTCCTGCTCACCCAAAGCCCCTGTCTCTAGTGTGTATCTGAGCAAGATCTGGGACTTGCCCAGAACAAGCCCATATCAGGAGTAATTTAGGAGTGATAATGAAAGGAGAAGTTCTGATTGGCAGAGGGAACAAGGGGCTATTTCTGCCCTCTGAGGCTGAGCCCAAATCCAGCTGTAAGAGGTGTGACCAGCTGTCTCTGAGCCAGGCTTGTCTCCAGCCCTAATGCTCGGTGAGTTCACCCCAACAAGGGGTGCAACATCCCCATGATGGGGATGGAGGATTGCAAGGGTGTGGGGAGGTGTGGGGAGACCAGGGGGTCATGGGGTCCCACCTGTAGGGCCCTGCAGAGTCTGGGGGATGAAATCACAGCAATGCTGCACCAATCCTGGTGATTTAAACCCAGCTTTCTGCTGGCATGGACTCTTCCTGTGGTCATTTCCTTCCCTTTCCTTAAGGGAATGGGAGGGTGACTGCTGATATTTGGGCTACATACAAAATAATATGAGGGGTTTTTTTCTCCTGCAAATTCAGTCAAGGTGTTGCTCTGTGGTTAGAGGATGAACAAGCCAACCTGTGGCGGGGACTAACACTAGTGGCTGCCTGCATGGAACGGGATTGATGGAACACGTGCTTCTGTGGAGCAGAAGATTCCCCTGACAGCGCCTGACACCAGGGCCTTGGTGGCCAAAAATAGCTGGGTCTGTCACAGGAGGATGATACCCCTGGGAGGCTGAGGCCACACCTCAAGGGACAGCATGTCACACAGTCAGAAACTCGAGTGGCTCATTTAGCATGCATTTCCCTGGGTTTCAGGAAAACTGCTTGTAAATAAATATCAGATTGTTTGCTTAGGAGAAGAGGACTTGGCTAAAAACCTGCTGTGTTGTGCATGAGCATTTGGGAGTTCAGGGTCCTCACGGTGGGATAAGGGAGAGGATGTGTCCACTAACACTCTTTTAAAATAGACCAGTGTGCAAATGACAGAGCAATTTATGGACTCCAGGCAATGCAGGACAGTGAACGTCTCTCAAAATATGGGATCTGTCCCCACACGAGTTATAACAGATGACAGTTTACTAAATATATCTGCAATGCCAAAACAAACAGCACTGCATTCCAAAGCAAGAGGTCACTGCAGTCTGTCTTCACAGGCCACTTCTCCTTCTGATCTGCAAGAGACTTTGACCAGGAGGACTGAAAGATGAAGCAGAGAGTTTGAGTGTGTGAATGTGAGGGTTTGCCAGGGAGATGGATTCCCATTTTGGCAAATGCCATCAGTTGTGCTTTCAAGGGTCAGAGTGGTATCTCATTATAGTCCCTACCTATCCCCTGTGACCAAAATAGTCTCAGTCACCCAGAAAATCTTACACAACAGCAACTTGACACAGATAAGGACTGAATGAATGAGACCTTCCAGCTAGAGATAAATTGGATAAATGTTGAAGGTAATGAAAAATTAATTGTATCTCCTGCCCTGAATAACATCTTAAATATCATCTGCTTTTCAGGCTTGTGCATAAATACGCATAATTCTGCATCTTTAATTGAAATAGGTATTCAGCTCAGCTGTTTTTCAGCTGACAGCTCAATGGAGTTACTCTGCTAGTGATCATTACAATTATTTAGTGGTACTGAGATCTTGCTAAGAGGTCTGAGCCATCCTCTGAGACTATAGAAACCTGGAACCAAAATATATGCCCAGCCCAAGAGCTGAAATGCAATAATAAATTGTGTAGTAAAGAAAACCTTTTGTATGAAATTATCAGCCCAAGTGAGTGAGGAACCCACAACAAACTAAAATTTTTTAGAAACCGTAAATATGATTCTCTCAGTCCTCCATGCAAATCTCAGCCAACTGAGTAATAAGTAAAGAAATAAACATTTTAGTGGAATTCCTGCAGTCCGACATGGCCCCCTACACATCTCATCCCAAGAGGGAGCAGTACAGGGCAGTGTTCAGGCAGGCTGTTGTTTGCCTGAGCTTTAATCCCCTAGCAGACAAAATCCTGAACTTGAATGCATGAAAAATTGCTGTTGATAATCTTATTTTGAGGAAAAAAATGATGTACTTCAACCAGCATCTGGCAAGGTACAGGCCTTTAGCTTCTGCCTTAGAAAAACCCTTGTCTGCATTTGCTCTTCCCTGGCTGGTAAAGTTTCTGGAATTACATTTTTTTCCTTTAAAATTCTGAAGACACAGTAGCAGCTTGAATTCTCCTTTTCTGTGTTATGTATCTCTGCACAGTGGCAGAAGGGCAAGAGACATTTCATAGGCCATAAAACCAGAATGGGCTTAATCCTCTTCTCACAGTAGATTTACATTTGTGTGACTGTTAGTAAAGTTGGCAGTAAAGATGTTGACAGAGCTGGGGGCTGGCTGGGGCCCAAGGGCACTGATTTTTAAAGGTGGCAACTGGGATTACTAAATCCTACTTCCAAAGAAGCCTTAGCCCCACTTCCTACCCTTGAGAGCTTTTTTGTTCTCCACTGAATCATGGTTGAAAATGGGCTGTAGCCACCCAAGATATGTCTGTGCTGCAGGGGAAGCAGAAGCAAAGCAAACTGCTGCTGCCTGAGAGCTGCTCCAGGGAGCTTTGCTCTGACCATGCAGGGGTGAGAGGGGTGCCTCATTCAGTATTTCCATGTCCTGATGTGGTTTGTGCAGTCCTCAGGCCAGCTGTATCCTAGAACTATCAATACCTGCAACAACCAAGGAAGGTTTTTTTCCTCATTTCCTTTCCAATCTTGGAGGTGGCAAGGAAAGGAAAAGCTGTCAGGGGATTAAAACACTGCTCAAAGAGAAACTACTGCAGGTCATGTCTGAGCCTCAGTGAAAGTGCTTCAGGGGTGAGAGGAGGCCAGCAAGAGGAAAATGCCCAAGCCCTTGCTTGCCTTCTGCTGCTCAGTTTTGTTTTACAAGCACCTGAGCCGGCAGCTGCTGTTGGAGCTCTTTCACAAAGCTGCTTGTCCAGCTGCTGTTATTTCCTTATCCATGCTGTGGGGTCCAGAATCCAGACCTGGAATTTGACCACTACACTGTGTTTCTCAAACTTCTGCTTTGGCCAGCTGAGCAGTGTTTCTTGGCAGGTTTCTCTCACACAACTTCTAAGAAATACAGCCAGAAGTGAGATGCCAAGCTGCTGGTGAGATACAGAGTGTGTGGGAGGCACCAGCCAGCCTTGGAGCACAGGGCAAAGCTGACAAGACTGGTGTGGTTTTGACTGCAGGCTCATTACAGTGCTCTTATAAATACAAGGCCTGCAGCTGTGACAGTCCAAGGATAGAAGGGGTATTATTTTTGTTAGACTGACTAATGTAAGTTAAAAAATTGATAAATGTTTGGGTTTAAGATAAGGGGATTCTGAATCCAAAACCTTGCCTGAATTTACTGATGAGATTGGGTCAGGGTGTCATGGGCTCCTAAAAGTCTGCAAAAGCTTCACCCGATCTTACTAGGAGTCCAACAGACTCCTAAAACACAGTCTGCTACGCTCACTAAGTCAATCAGGAATGCAAGGGTTCAAGTAGGACCCAAAAAGGCACTTCAGTACCTGAAGCAGGACTTAGGTCAGAGGCAAATACCCTCAGTAAGTACCTGAGGGTACTTGGTTTGAAAAGACTGGTAGCTGCTAAGGAAGGCAGGAGCCTCCATTGAAATTACTATAATTTTGAAATTAAGGGGCTGTCAGGCAAAGATATGGGAAAAGGAATAATAGTTCTTAACTGGGAAAATTAAAATAAAAATGCAATAATACAAAAAAAAAATACTGAGTCAGAATACAACCTGACAACCTGTTGGTCAGGGGGGTGGTGGCAGTCCCATTCAGTGGTGGCCTCCTGCAGTGACAAGTGTGGTTCTGTTGGAGCAGGATCCTGTAGAAAAGTGGAGTTTTCCTCTGGAGGTGCAGTGGTGGTGCTGATGGGCCTGGTCCTCCTCTGGGAATACAATGGAAACCAACTCTCCTAGTGTTCCAAATCTCAAATTTTTATCCTGATAGGAATACTTGGCTCCTCCCCCTGGGCGGAGCATCTCCCAGTGGGATGATGTAATTTTATCAGTGACTCTTAATGGCCTATTAAGAGAAGATATCTCCTGGAGGGAGGATGGGTCCTGGAAGAGAGCAAACTGCCCCACCTGCTTTTAACAGCTGGCCCATTAACAGAGGATATCCCCCCCTGGAGTTTTGAGGGATGGGTCATGGAAGAGATAAAGAACACTGCTCCACCTGGTTTCAACAGATGGTGACAGAATACATAGTCCTGGTTACATCTTGCATTGCAACCTAAGACAACCTGTGCAATCCAAAAAACCCCACTAAGATGGAATTGAGGGTTAGGGATGATCACCTTTGAATTTTAATTTTCGGTTTTGTGTAACAAACCCTCCTCACCTGTAACTGAGGAACTGGTGCACTTTGGGAGGTGGGAAAACAGAGTGGAAACCTTTATTCATGCATGATACCTGTGTTACAAATGGAACAAAATGAGCCCTGCACAGTTCAGATTGCAGGTGTCCTCAGGAGACTAACCTGGGATGTGCCTCTGTATGAGCAGAATCCAGTGCTTTAGTTCTGAAAAATTTGAGTTCACAACAGCACTGTTCACTTTAAGACAGTAAACACCTCCCTAATGCAATCCTGTATAGGAAGATGTAAGTGCATGGTTCTAGCTCCTGGATGCTGCCATAAGGTTCAGGTACTAATCTCTAAGTGTAGAAATCTTCAATTCATCCTGTTTTAGCCACAGGAACTACAATCCATAGGCAAAATCAAGGGGAAAAGGGAACTGAAGGAAAGATGAGGATTTCTTCTTTGAGAAATGTAGATTTGCTAATTACAGACCTATTCCAGGAGATTTCCTACAGATTTGCAGCAACTTAAGTGTTATTAACCTGTTTTTCTCTTTTGGAACAGTGCTCCTCCATCCTAAAATTAGCTGGTGACCTAACAGAGCATCTAGGCATGGGCACCTTTAACCATCAAAGTGTTTCCACTGACTTCAGCAGAAACAGCCGGGTGTTGGAGGCAGCGTTGGCGCCCCGGCAATCGGCTGGAGCCGTCTTACATGCCAGGGACGGTGTCATACACAGAGCTTAGATCAAATGGGAGGGGAACAGGGAGCATTTCTAACATGATTACTGTCAGATTTCCTTTTATGTTTTCCAGAGGAAAATAGTATGCAAATGTCACACGTGCCTGCATGGATTCAACCTTCCTTTCTTCTTTTTTGATCTCTCTAATTCTGACAAACAAGCTGGCTGTGACTGCTGAAGGGAAACTCTCCCCAAGGTGTTGGGCCACGGGCATTTTTTGAGGGGCACAGTGGGTTTAGGCAGAGCCCTGTTTTACTGCTTCTGGCTACACTTTCCCACTCCAGCACTCTTCCTCCAGTTGCACCTCAGTGGAGACAAGGTGAATTGTGTCTGGGAACTGAGCCAGGGTAAAAATAACTGAGGAGGGGAGGGTGCTGCTTTTTTAAAGCAGTTTCCTGGTCTGTTTGACAACACAACAGCACAAAGAGCTGCACCAGCACAACAGAGGGAGCATAACCTGACTGGTCCATCAAATTGCTGCCACCAAA
Source organism: Haemorhous mexicanus (assembly GCF_027477595.1). Lineage (NCBI taxonomy): Eukaryota > Metazoa > Chordata > Aves > Passeriformes > Fringillidae > Haemorhous > Haemorhous mexicanus. The sequence continues at coordinate 59,378,796 of NC_082346.1, read as the reverse complement.
AATGGTGCCTGCAAAACTGCAGCTGTATTTCCTTGGTGTTGTTCCACCAGCACAGTGGAAGGTCTTTTGGAAAATCCAAAGGTGAGTTTGTACTCTCACCCCTTCTTCCCCTTTCCCAGTTGTCTCTCCTGCAAGGGATGGGGTGAGCAGAGAGCACCTGGGCACAGAGGCTGGTGTTTCTGGCACAGTGCTGATCCCTTGTTTTCTTGCCTAGAGTCCTGTTCCCAGCTCCAGCTTCTGCTGTGCATTCCTGTCCCTGTGCTAGATCCTGCTGCCCCCTCTGTTGTGCTGACATACCTCTTTGTGTGTCCACACCACAACCAAACCCTGGGAGCAATCCAGATCAAAACAAAGTATTCTTCTTCAGGGCTAACTTTCATCTGGTTTCCAGCTCCAGCATGCACACTGTGCCAGCACAGCACAGGGGGTTGCACACAGGGGAAAGAGGAGGGTCACTAAGCCAAAGGTTTCTCCTGGCAGACTGCAGAGCAAACATAACTTGGAGTATCCAAACAAAATTTGTTTACACAGCCATCACAATCATTCAGAGTTAACACTTTATCCAGACTGGGGCTGGGATTTGGGGACATTTGATCTCCCTCCAATGCTGGAATCTAGACATGCAAATTCTCCATTATGGAAGGAATATCCTACCATGAAGCTCATGCTGTTGATCCCTGTGGGATCTATGGACCAACCTTCCAATTATGATTGGAAAAGACTTCTGAGATCATTGAGTCCAACTGCTAACACAGCACCATGTCATTCACCACTAAACCAAGTCCCCAGGTGCCACATCCACACCTCTTTTGAACTCTTCAGGGATGGAGATTCCACCACTTCCCTGGGCATCCTGTTCCAATGCTTCACAGCCCTTTCAGTACAGAAATAATTCCTAATATCCAATGTAAACTTCCCCTGGTACAACGCCGGGCGGTTTTCTCTCGTCCTACTGCTTGTTCCCTGGGAGCAGAGCCTGATCCCCAGCTGGCTACAGCCTCCTGTCAGGGACCTGTAGAGAGTGGTAAGGCCTCCTGAGTCTCCTTTTCTCCAGGCTAAACACCCCCAGATCCCTCAGCTGCTCCTCATCAGACTTGTGCTCCAGCCCCTCAATGTCTTTCATGTAGTGAGGGGCCCAAAACTGAACCCAGGATCTGAGGTGTGGCCTCACCAGTGCCCAGCACAGGGGGACAATCACTGCCTGGATGCCTTGTACAGGAAACATTCAGCTCTGTGGCTCTGCCATTCTGGGTGGTGTGGGAAGGTGGTGAGGCAAGCATCACTGCTGAAATGATCAAACCCTCTTCCAGGAAGGAATTTCATGGGAATTGTGAGGGCTCCTTATCCCCACTGCAGTTATATTCATCACTGCCTGACAGTGCTGCTCTGTAGGGCTCTTCCCCAGTGCTCTGTGCATCCATCCAGACAGGTCATTTTGGACAGCCGTAGACAGCAGGCAAGAGCCCTGCTCTCACAGCTTCCAGACCTTCACCTTCCACAGAGCCTGATCCGTGTCAGCCACTTGCTATCCTTGCTGGCAGCACCCATGTACCTGTCAAAGCAGTTATAGTCTGAGCACAGGGCCTTAGCAGTTCCTAGCTGGAAGGCTGTGTGGAAAAAAGAGATGAAAGCTTATTTTCAGTGTCAGTCCAAGTAATCAACAGCCTGAAGATTTGGATACAAAGTAGGCATATATGACTTAATTCTACCTTTGTGTCTCGCACCTATTTTATGGAATTACTGTTTAATTGCTCATGTTAAACCTGTCCAACAATACCTTTTTGTGTTAGCAACACTTAGTGTCATATCTTCAAAGTGCTTTACAAGCAAGTTATGAAATGTGTAATTTGAGTGAAAACAAGCACCTTGGGCTGGGACCTGTGCTGTGTTTGACACAGCCTGGCATGCCTGCAGTGCTGTGTATGCTGGGATGAGGAGCCCTGTGATTCATAGCAAGAAGTCAGTGAGAAGAACATGGAGAGATATTGTGGGATGGTGTTCTCCAAGGCATAAAAGATCAAGGATCCATGAGACTTCTTCTGGTGAATTTCATAGCATGTGCAAAAGCCTCAAGTGATCAACAGGGGACTTGAAATAACTCAAGTATTGCAATAACTGAGTACTGCATCTTCTTCTCTCTTTTCTCTAGCACAAGAAAACTGGCAGTCAAGAGTCATAAATCAGTCTGAAATGTTTCACTTTGAGGATATGCATTACAGTAGCCATAACACAGGAATTAGGAAACCACAGCATAGCCCAAAGGCCCTTGCCTTCAGCTGTGTCCATGGACTACCAGATAGCTGTGTCACTATACAAACACTAATTAATCCTCAATAAAACAAGTAAAAAAAGTACACAAAGAACCATCACGGGTTGGTTTGTTGCCAGGATGGCAACAAAGCATGAATTGGACCAGGTGTTTGCAGAGGCAGGGCAGTCAAGTAGTAGCCAGCTTTGACTGTTGCTTCTGCAAGTCAATGCATTCTCAGGCTCCAGCTGAAATGACACTGAAAGGTGCAGGATTCACTTTTGCCTGGAAAACTTTCCTTGCAGAAAATCAGAGCTCCAAATCTTGCAAATTTCTTTAGGCAGATCTGTGGATATAAAGAGAAGCTGTAGAGTAAGAGAAGCTTGAGTAAGCAGGTACATTTGGTTTTGTAGCCTTCAAATACAGGACCTCACTTGCTTCCCTCTTTTAAGGTGGTTGATGTTTTACCAGCACAGACTGAGGAGAAGCCCAATTTATTGACACTGGCAGGAAGTGGCTTTTGTAAAGTTACATTTCCTTTGAATAGCTGGCTGACCTCTGGGTGTGTAAAGCACAGCTTAATCCCAATATTTCTATCTTCTCACTTTGTGAAGCCTACAGCCGAAAGATATTCAGTGTCAGATGGGACAAATCTAAGGAATTCCTTCCTTTTCCTCCTCCACAAACCCTTCTCTGAGTTCTAAAAGAAGACCCCCAACTTATGTTCACATAACTGAACCCCATCTGCCTTCCAGAGTTCTGGCTGGGCATGGCCAGATGATGCTGTCCCTAAACTGGAGGAAAGTCTGAATCTGGAAGAGACGGGTAGATGGCTCATGCCTGGGGTCTGTGCCTGAGGTGAGGAGAGCTCAGCTTGGGGAAGGCTGTGGAGGCTGTGCAGAAACTGGAGAGGTCTCCAGTGATCTTCTAAATTTGATTTGGGGGTGCTGCACATCTGTGACGAAGTATTTTATTTTTGCCTATCACCTGTAACCCCAAATGTTCCCAGACCAGAAAACAGTTCCTACAGCACACAGGTTTTCTTACTTCCAGCACACGTCCTTACTCTGAAGCACATGGACACAGAGCGCCTGTGGCCCTGCCCGGCTGCTCACGAGGGGCGGGATGAACAGCGCCGTCCCGGTAAGCGCCGAGAGGGAAAACACCGGGAAACCCCGCACGCCGAAGCCAAGGCTGGTGAGGACGGGCGGGCACGGGGACCGGGGCTGTCCCCTCCTCTGGCCACGACCCGCGGCCGTGCCAAGGGTGTCCCGCGGGCGGGGGGCGCTCCCGGCGGGGGAGGCGGGGCCGGCCGGACCGGGCTGGGCTGCGGGGGCCGCGGCCGCGCCGCCCTCCGGCCCGCGGGCGGGGAGCGCGCTCGTTCGCTGGCAGCGGCCGGGGCGGGGAGCGGCCGGTCCGTCCTTCCTCCTCCTCCTCCCTCCCGCCCTTGGCGCCGCCACCCGCGCCCGTCGCCGATGCCGGGACTGCGCCCGCGGTGAGTCTGCCCCGCCGGGACCCGCCCGCGGGAAGTTGCGGCGCGGCCCCGGCTGCGCCTTTGTGCGGGAGCGGCGGCGCTGCCCGCCCGGTCCGGCCCCTGCCCCGGCTCGCCGGTGCAGCCGCCCCGCTCCGCTGCCCGCGCCCTCCGCCGCGCCGGTACCTGCCGCTCTTTGTTCCCCGCCGCCGCCGCCTTTGTTCCCTCGGTGCCGGCTGCACCTTCGGCACCGCCCGCGCCCCCCGCGGGACATCGCTGCGCGGGGGGGCGCGGATGGAGAGACCGCGCTCCCGGAGCGCGTCCCCCCCTTTCCCAGCGCTGCGAAAGCCGGGGAAAAGGAGAAAGCAATGCGGCGGGGCAGCGGCGGGAGTTCGCCGGGCTGCGCGGGGGGAGCGAGGCGGGCTCGGCCGGCGGCGGGAGCGAGCTTGGAGCAGGCTTGGAGCGAGCTCCCGCCCCCGCGGTCCTGCCCTTCCCTCCCCGAGCGGGGGCCGCGCTGCCGGAGGAGCTCCGGCCGGAGCCGGCTTGTCCCGGGGCCGGCTTGTCCCGCGGCGGGGGAGCGCGGGCAGGTGACCGGCGCTTCCTCGGGGAACCGGGGGTACCGGTGGGAACGTCGCTATCTCTAGGGTTGTGTGTTTGGGAACTGATCGTGCAAAGTTAGGCAAAGTTATCGGGAAAAGGGAGGGACTGCTCTTCTGGGAGGGCCGCAGGAGGCAGGGGCATCTTCTCTGCGCTGTGTTTTATTGCCGGTGCTGCTGCCTCGGGTGAAGCGCTGCCCGCTGAGGAATCGAGCACTCTGTGCTTTCCGCTGCACATGGGCTCCTTTCTCTTTCCCGCCTCGCTGCCAGCCTCCCTCCTGCTTTCCCTCCCCTCCTCCCGTCTTTCCAGGGCTCCTGGCAGCCGCCTGCTCCCTCTCGGAGCAGTTTTTAGGCATGTGTGTTATTCTAGCCCATGGGATGCCGCACGTGGGGCTTCCTGTCTGTAACTTGGTGCTGATTTAGTGTCAGGTGCTCTGTGTCTATTTGTGGATTTAAGGGAAGGCTCCTTGTCTTCCTTTCACCTCCAGAAGTAAACCTGGGCTCAAGTCGGAATCGTTCTGAATCAAACTGAATCGGTCTTTTCTGTTTCTCCTGAGAGCTGCTGCAGGCATTAGGAAGTAGAGCAGGTGCACCCTCCTCAAGTTACTGGGAATCTACCAGAGGGAATACTTTGAGCAAGTTTTAGAGTTTCTCGCAGCCTTTGTCATGTCTGGGACTGTGTCCTCCCCATGCCTCTGCTTTTCTCTTTCCCTGTGTCCCGCCTGTCCTCTCCCCCTCGTTCTGTCGTTCCTGAGTTCTCCACCCTCTCAGCTCACAGGGTGATCTGCACTTGCAGGACAGATAGACAGACAAAGACGTAAGTGCCACGTGCAGCCTCCTGGCTCGTTATTGTGACTCTTGGCCAAGTGAGCAGAGCCGTAGCTTGGCGGGCACTTCTGTTTACATCTCTGTGTGAAATGCAATTCCTGCAGAAGCAACACGCGGCTGCTGGCGCCTGGTTAGCTGTGTCATGGTCTTCAGCCGCTTCTGGGGTGGCTCCATCGCTCTGAGAAGGAGCGGGGTGGCAGCTGCTAACTCTGCTCACAATAACAGTGTCTGCACACACAGCCACCTCTCACTGAAATCAGGGCAGCCTAAATAATTGATTTCCAAGGCAGAAGGCAGCGTGTCACAGCAAGAGAGGATGGGGTGGTGTGAAGTGAGCAGGAGGTGACAAGGGAGAGGAAGCCCTGGCATCTGCAGGTGGTGACAGTGGGGATGAATTGAAGAGAGGGATGGGTGGTGGCGCTGGAATTTGGAGGTGAAACACCATCAGTGACCACAATAACGTTGTCACCATGTACTGATGTGTGCAGTGGCAATGTTTGGGCCCCCCTCATGTGAAATGCTGTACAAACCTATTCAGAAGTGTATAAATTAATGTTCATTCTTCCCTTTCTTCCTAATGAATTGTAATGAGTGATAATTACCTTTTTACCTGAGTTTTCTATAAAAACATGTATTAAAGTTCCTTTATTTAAACAATTCCTTACAAATACCCTCAGGAAACTCTATGTTAAGTGCTGCTGATATCATACAGGGCTAAGATTTAAGCATGGTGGTTTAAGAGGGGCAAAGGACCTGTACTGTAATGCTCCTTGGGGGTTCCTTCCAACTCAGGATGTTACATGATTCTGGATATTCTAAGAAAGGAACTAATCTTTCTCCTATTAAATCTGGCTAAAAGTTCAGTAAAGTAACTCAGAATTTTGTTGGTGTCAGTAGCACTTGACCAGTCCTGTAGTGTGCCAGCTATTTTTTATTTAATTGTCAGGCAAAGATTTTAAGCAGAGACACAATGAAGTAATTCAAGGAGCAGCGTGCATTGCTGGCTAATGAGCTAATAGCTTGAAAATGTTTTATCTCCCTAGCTGCTAATTTTAAGTTTTATGTTGAAAGAGAAAGTAAGAAAAAAACCCCCAACCAGTTACTGTTTGTTTCTTCGCAGTTTTTATCTGTATGTTTTGTGTTACTCCTTGTGATATGTTTTGGGAAAGATTGCATGCATGCTTCGGGAGAAAGTTACATTGTTTTAGGGGAGAAATGGACCACAATTTAGCCCATTTATTGAGTTAATCATGCATGTTGTAAAACCCCTTTACTAGTAATTATTCCACAAACAGTGAGTTCAGCTCTGCTCCATTTCCTCAACATCTGAATATAGAAAGGAGCTAAAGAAAAAGTCCCAAAGCTGGTATGAAGATGGCCAGCTTGGGAGATCAGGTATAAAGAGTCTCATTCATTTTGGTTTATCTGTAGTACAGGGATATGCCCTTGCTCCATGAATCATCTCCTGACATCTGTTTGCAGCGCTGTTTTCTTAGCAACTGCAGTTCTGTTTTAGATCCGGGCTCTCAATGGCTGGGTTTGTGCTGAAAGATGCAAAGAGACAATCCAAGCTCTTCCTAGTGAAGCTGTGCCTTTCAGCCCATTTAGCCAATTTATTTTCTTCCCTGAGGCACAATAAATACCGGTTTTAAAAGTCTACCAGCTGAGATGCTTTTTCTGTGTTGATGCAGAGATGCTTATCTGTTGCTTACCACAACTGAAGTGTTTCCCCAACACGATCTGGCAGCATGGGAGAGGATGGCCATGGGCTGTGTCCTGTTAAAGGGATGAGCTGTGTGTGCACCACACTTGGTCTACCTTTCCTGCAGGTTTTTTTGAGCTGTCGTGGTACTTCTAGATGTGGGAGAGGATGTGGTCTTGAAGGAATGCTCCCAGTGATGGCAAGGACCCACTCCTAGCAACGTGCCTGTTTGAACAAGTAGTTGGATTAGGCAGTGGGATTATACACAATGTGGAGTGTGGAGCACTGCATGAGTAATGCTTTGGATGGATCCATAAGCTGTGATTAAAGGGAAGGTGACATTTCATACACCTCTCACCTAATCTTTCCTTGCTTTAATTTCATCCCTGGACGGTTTGGGTGGGGGACTCCTGTAACTGAGGCAGAGGTGGCCACATAGACACTGGCAGAGCAGGTTGAGCTGATTTTGCTATTTTTGGTCTCTAGAGGAGGAATCAAGACCTGACTTGGGTCAGAGGGAGTTTTTTACTTCAGCTGATGTGGATGAATTGGTCAGGAATGTAAATGTAAGGGAGTACAACTGGTATATTCATGTTAAGGGACAGGCAATGTTCACCCCACTGTCTTTGTGCCAGCATGCAGTTCCTGCAGGAGGAGCAGGAGTTTATACCTGTGGTAGAACATATAGTTGCTAGACTATGAATCATAAAATACAGCTTATGTTATCCCATAGGACATGAATTTGACTGCCTTACACTTCCTGGCCTGACTTGCATCCTGCAGAGCATGAAGGGTGCCAGTAGCAAGCAGTCACTGTGAAGGATGAATGTATTTTGGCTAGAGATAATGCTGAGAAGGGAGAGACCCCTCTTGTTTGGAGCATTTTCTTTGCAGAAGGATTGTAGACTAAATACTGTTGCTGAATACTGGCCAGCTTCCTGCCACCTTCATGGATCACACGCAGCTCCTGGTGTTGGTGAGGGTACCAAGAAGACAACCTCTGTAGATCACCTAAGTGACAGTACTCACAGCGGGAGATGGAACAATCTGCTCCTGTGGAGATGCAGAGGGATCAGGACAGGGACAGAAGAGGGAGTGGGGCTGAAACTGCTGGTTAGCCCAGCTTGTGTGCCCAGGAGAAAGCTATGTGAGGGACAGAACTGGTGTAGATCAGTCTGTTATCTCCCCACAGGAGGGGAAATGGGACGGGGCATTGACTCCAGGCATAACTTTGGTCTCGTAGGGAGGCATGTTTGCTTTCTAACCTTCCTGCAGCCTGCTGATAACTCCCTGCACAATGCAACTGCGCAGATTGGCTGGAGAAGTTTTTAAGGAGCTGCTGATGCTGGTACAAACAATACTGTTTGTGACCAGGGATGAGGAAGAAGAGAAAAGAATGGCATTAGTTATCTGAGCTTTAAGACTTAGGCTGCAAGGTCTATCAAAGGAAATGGCAATTAAGATGGAAAACAAAGCCCTTGTAATTACTTTTGTGGAAGTGCAGGGAGGAGGCAGAAATGTGGGGTTTGCAGGAAAAAGTTATGTTTTCTGAATCTTTTGGGTTGTTGGTTGCCAGGAGAAAGACCAGGAGTTGGTGAATGGTGAAACAAAACGTTTAAGCAGAGAGGGGAAGGAATACACTGGGTACCCCTTGGTCTGTGACTCACAGCTTGTACATGCATCCATGAAGTGGTTGTAGAGACACCTGAGAAACTCTGTTCAATTTCCATTAGAGAACTCTGTGTTGCATGGGCTTATGTTGTTAATAACCAGCTAAATGATGCAGGGAAAGGAGCAAAAGCTGACTCGCAAGAAGCTTGTCCAGCTTCTTGGAGGCTCTTGAATCGTGAGCAATGTGCAGCTCTGCTTGCAGGAATTTTTGGTGAAATATGCAAGTTCAGTAACTCAATGAAATTCTTCCAGCAAAGCCAGGCCCAAGGGTGAAGGTGGTTGTGTATCATCTAGTTACAAGGTGTTTCTGGGGGAGGGAGGCACAGAGCACTTGGAGGGTAACCTGAGGGGGTGCTGCTTTGTTTCCTTCCTTTCCCCCATCTTTAAAAGTCCACAGTTCATCATGCCAAACTCTATAACATAACTATCTGCACGAAAGACAGTTCTCCAGACTCCTTTCATAGTCACTGGAAAGGAGCACACGCTTTTGAGCCATGATTCATCCACGCTGGGTTGGACATCTAAAAATACATTGGACAAACTGCCCTAAAAGTGCCTGTTCCTCTCCATTGTTTCTGCTGAGCTCAAACAAAGAGCACTTACAGAGGTACTGCTCCTGTGGCTGTTTAGCGTCAGGAGAGCTGAATCTCGGCCAAAGTGTCTCATGTCCCAGCAGAGCATCTAGGAGGACTCTGAGTGTCCTCATTTCCACCAGACTCAGTGTTGGTTGTGCAGTGTAAGGCATTTGGCTGTACCTGAGAATGGGGAGCAGGCAGCAACTTCCAGTTTAAATCCACCCTTCACCTCTGGTCAGTCCCTGGACTCAGACAAGCTTCAGGCTGGACCTGACAATCTGCTATAAGTAAGAGGCCGAAGGGGATTTGCAGAGTGGCGTTTTCAAGGTCACACATCAGGTTAGTGGCAGAGGTGGAAGCAGTGAGGACACTGTGGGCTCCCAGGGGTGTGCTCCTTCCCCTGCCCGAGCTCCTTGCAGCTGCCTTGCAATCTGCTGCACTCCTGGGGGGGGAGGCTGGCACTGGCTCTCAGTGGTGGACAGCACCTGGTAGGTACTCACTTCATTTGGCTGGAAACCTTTTGCAAAATTACATAGGCTCATCCTCCTTTCCCTGCCCTTTCACTTGCAAAAATCTGTAGTTGAGGCACAATGCTGAAGTATTGTGCACCCATGAGACTGCTGAGGGTGACTGTATGTGTGCTCTCAGTCACAAGCACTTGAACCTTGGAGTAAGTGTGCAACAGTTCAGTCTTGTCGTGGCCCAGTTCAGCAGGTGTGGCTGTTCCCTGGTGGTTGGGTGATGTGTGGAACCTCTTTAAACAGACACATCCACAGCATGCAATAGATAGATCTAAATGTAAAACTCGGGGAGCCAGACCCTGGTCACCTCGGAGGTGTTGCCATCATTGTGTTACTTAGCAGTCTGGAAAAGAAATCACCAGCTCTTGTAGCAAAAGCCTATCTGTGCTGGTAAACCAGGTAGGCTAAGGGTAAAATTCCTCCTGTGTGGAGAACTAGTTCACAATAGAAAGACTTCTTTTGCTAAATGAGCTAAATGTCGAGGGAGAGACTTTGCTGAAGAAATTTGCTTGTGTAGCAGAGATATGAAGCACAGGCAGGCACTGAGTGTTAAATGGATCCTGTGCATGTCTGATTCTAGACAAATACCAGACTATTATATCTTTCCTGATACCTGAGAAAGAATATGATAGCCATGAAATAGAAAGAATGTGTTGTCTGAGCCAGAATTTGATTCCTAAAGTTCTTTTTAGGGGGTCTGTGGGTGAACTCCAGGAGGTGAAACAGATTGCAATTTGACCCCGGAGAGAACAACTGGGGAGAGGAGGGAAAGAGCAAATTATTAAATAAGAGCTGGGAGAAAAGCCAGTCTCCAAAAATAAACTTTGAAGATCAATTCCAGGTATTTCCTGGCATTGTCATCCTGTTTCTTCAACTGCTCAGCCTGTAACAAGTGGTTTCACAGTTAAGGCTGACAGGTTTAGGGTTGTTTGGTAGGCTTTTTTTTTTTTTTTTTTTTTAAAGAAAGTGTATGATAAACAGTTTGCAGTGTTGTTTCTTATGCAAAACTGGGTGGAATGTTGATGACGAAATACCCCTGGGATGGAGAAAGCAGAGCTTGTTGTTGTAAGAGGGAATCAAGAGCAGGACTGGCTTTGTTTTGGGGAAGTGAAAAGTCTGGATTTTCTTCCCAATTACATGTCCAGGTCACCTCAGGGGGTGGAAGTGGGTATCTGTGCAATTTAGTGTGAGCAAACAGTGCTCCTGCAGAGCAGATGTGTCATCCTGGTGCTGTAGGTAGCCTTGGAATGCCTTACAGATAATGTAGGTGAGTGAAGGCATCACCTTTGCAAAGCTCAGAGGTGACTCTGAACGTGTTTCTTCTTGCAAAAATTCTGCGAGAAGCCAGTCCAGGAGTTCCCTGTACTGAAAGCCAGTGTGTGAATTGTGGGGAAATTGAAGCGTATCCTGTTCCAAGGGCTTGTGTTGGTGATCACACACCATCTCCCTGCTGGGGTTTCATTCTGGATGGTGACTGCCTGAGGTGTGTCCCTAAAAACTGTCCAGGGACACAGACACACCTCGGTGGGCTGGAGCTGGCTCGGGCTGGGGCTGGCTCATGTCTTACCTCACCTGCTTGGCCCGGGACAGGATGGAGCAGCAGCTCTGCTTACGCAACACGGCCTCTGGTGCTTGACTGGGCTTGTCTGTGAGTAACTTTGGTGTCAGTAATGCTGGTGCCTTTCAGCCAGGGAGATGCATGCGGTTCATGGGCATCTCTCCTGGTTTGTCTGCGTTGTAAGAAATAAGAAATCCTGATTCTCAAAGAAAGCAGCCGGGACACCCTGTGATTCAGACTTGGATGGGAAGACTGTTGTCACCCTGAGTGTGCAGAAGTGGAATGCATAAGTAAGGCATTATTTGATCTGGGCTGCTTCTAATTTGGAGTACTTGGCTTTGCAATTGCACCTGTATTTTATTTTTTTATTTTGTATAGCAAGAAGAGTTTATTCTAGCAGTTTACTGTGCAACACCAGGTTCTTTCTCTTGGGTTGTCTATGAGCCCTTTGGCTGTTTGGTCTTCTCTGGTATCAGCACTGTCAGGAGTAACAGTGTTTGGCCAGGTTTTCACTGCACACCAAAAGTTACTCCACAAGCTTGAAGCAATGCTATAAGTGAGAGATGTATGTTTGTGGGTTTCTTTTCTTTCCCCTAAAGAGCAATGCCTTAAAAGCAAAGGCAACGATATTTTATTTGTCATAAAAATGGACAAGAAAAGTGCTCTTCTTAGTGGAGGAAGTCCTGCACAGGCAGTGTGGGAGATGCCACTGTTGAGAGGCCCCTTTTGTATGTGCAGAACCAGCACAGGCATGCGAGCGTGCAGGCTGTGCTTGTAGAAAGGCTGCTCTGCCCACAGACCTTGAAGTATGTGGGACAGAAGGCATAAAACAAACAAACAAGACCCTGAACTAGCACTTTGAAGGGAATTTTCAGCTGGAAGAATTATAGGGACATGAAAAACTCATTCTTTGGAGAGGCAGCCCCTCCAAGTCAGAGGAGAGGTGTGCTGGGGAAGCATACTAGCTTGCATTGCTGTAGCCTTGATTGGACATGCTTGAGAGAGAAGCTGATGAATGCACAGCTGCCAGGCTAGGACCTATCATTTAAATTGTAATTTGCCCTTCAAATTTGGCAAGCTTCATTTTCCTTTTGCTTGACAAATCTCTTTTGTGTTTTTCTTCTGCCTGCGTAAAATAGTGAGCACTGCTGGAGAGAGCTACTTGCAGTAGATTCCTTTTCTCTGCTATATTTAGCAGTCACAACAAGTTTGTGATCCTTGCAAGAATACTGCCAAAAAGTAGATGGGTTTAGCTTGAGACATGCCCTTTCTCTTTAGGCTCCCAAATCCACTCTGCAGTTCACTTTCCTCGCCTTTCCCAGCTCTGTTGTGTAAAAAAATTGCTCTCCTGCTTCCAGGGATTCTGCTCAGTCAGAACAAGTCCCTGCTTTAGTGGAAATTCCTGTGCTCAGATTGCCACTATCCCTTGTGGCTTTCTCTTTTCCTAACTTCCTAAAAGAGATTACTGCTCTTCAGGAAGGTCTTTCTGATCAATGTTATGATTTAATTTAGATACTCCAGGCCTTTTATTGCTTAGGAGAGCTTCACTCAACAGAATAATGTGTTTGTTAACCATCTGACTGTTTCCTTTATTTGGGGAAAAAGGGAACTGGGAAGGCAGTGGGAAGGAAACATTTGTATTCCTTCAAAGGCAGAATATTACTATGAGCTTGTTTCTCATGACTATAATGCCATTAATGCCAAGCAGGTGTAGTTGTTATATATTGCTATTTTAAATATATTTACCATGTAAAGTGGTTCCAGTGTTCCTGCGAGTCTGTATTAAAACACTTTCAGTTGCCATCCAAGGGAGGGAAACACTTGTAAATAAGAATAACAACTTACTGCGATGCTTCTTGCTTGGTTAGCATGGGCAGTACAGTCCAGTTTGTCCCGATCAGGCGTGAGAGCTGTAACTCTCTGTGATTGCCGACCATTCCCGCCCCCTTCCCGTCCCTTCCCTACTGTACAGCCGGACCGGGGCCAGGAGGCCGAGGAGGGGCTGTGGGAGCGGAGCTGTGCGCTGGGAGCTGCCCAGCCCAAGGTCAGAGGCCTGTCTGAGGCCTGTCTGAGGCCTGTCTGGGCCCTGCGGCGCTGCCCGGCCGCGCTGCGCCCTTTCCCCTTCCCTCCGGAGGCCGGGCACGGTGCGGCTACTCCGTGGCGACAGCCTGAGCCCAGCTAGCCGGGGCAAGTGGCCAGTAGGGCTGTCTGTCGTGGGAAAAGGGGGAGAGGCTTGGAGGAGTGAAATGACAGCGATTGTTCTCTTGCTGCCTGTGGGAAATGACAGCGATTGTCCTCTTGCTGCCTGCGTTCCCAGTTAGCCCAGCCCGTGGGAGGAGGTGGTGCTGGTGCGCTGGGTGCAGTTCCCAGGTACAGCACGGACCTGGAGCCAGCCGTGGTTTTGTGTTGTTTTTGTGATAATCCTCCCCCACAGCCCTGTTTTCTGCAGGAAGTGGCCTTGGCGCTGCTCTGCCTGGCTGGGGAGTGCAAGACCAACCCCTGGTCTGGAAAACCTTTTCCATTCTGGCCTCACAGCAACAGATGAATGGCTTTTTGGATATAATTGGAGGCTTCTGGGCATTGCACAGGTAGTTTTGGGCTGGGGTGTGCTCATGGCTTTGTGTTTTGGAGCCCTTGATGGTGATGGAGGCATGAAGTCACCATGGTGTGTTTGGCTTCCTGCATAGCGGTGGACACTGGGGTGATGGAGGTGTATGGCATCAGCCTCCTGAGCTCCAGGCATTCAGCACTCCTTTTTTACCTTAACAGCTGTGATTTAAAGTCCTGAGCAGTTCTCGTGTTTATTAATAATATGGAAAATCTTGGAAACCAGTTGAAAACGGAATTGTTTCTGCAGTTCTAGTCGGTGTGCTTTGGCACTGCCTTCCCGCTTGGGAACAGATAAATGTGAGATAGGCTCTTATTCTGAGGGCAAGTAATTGCATCGTGCTCCTCTGTGGGTCAACCTTTGTGACTGTGTGAACAAGGCTTAGCTCTGTTAATAAAAGCGTTTCTCTGTGTGTGTTAACATCAGCATGGAGTTAGTGCAGTTTTCAAACTGTGTAATTGTACCAGGATGACTGATATATTACCACCCCCCCAAAAAGAGAAAAGGTCAAGAAAGACACTTAGCTAACAGTGTTTTAAAATTGATTAACACAATGAGGACATCCATTGTGCTTCTGTAACAAGAAGTGTTACTGATGTGTAAATCAAAGACAAACTAGCAACATTTGCTGGCCTTAAAAATGGTGTGGCTTTTGTATACTCATATGCTTCTCCTGGATGGTTTTCAAAAACTATAAATAGATCACTGGGAAGTCCCTGTATAACAAAAATGTACTGCTGCTGCTTGTCATAAACAAACTTATAAGAGCTGCCTTGGTCTTGCAACTCTTCTTCTTTGGAGGAGTCCTTACTTGTCTACTTGGTTCCAGAGCATCAGGTCACATGAGACAAGATCATTTCTTTGGCAGTGGGGTGCAACTTCATGTCCAGCTCTGAATCCCCTCAAGATCTTATGTTCTCCAGGCTTGGTGTCTTGCAGATCTATCTAATGCTCTCTTGGTTCTACCTGAGCAGAGTTGTTCAGTCTTTTCCAAGCTTTTCTCTTTTGGATTCCTTCATCTCCAGCTACTGATAGTGTAGGAGTACCCAAGGTCAGGCTTGTTTCACATTCATCCCAGGCAATGCAGAGTCTCTCTTGTGCCACATGCACTAATACCACTTATTAAAAGACTGGCTGATACCCATCTGATGCTCTTGGGTGTTTTGTAGTATCAGGAGGCTATAGCCTCTTTTCTGTATCACCCTCAAAGGGATGGAAACCTAATGGGTGCACTTTTCTTCCTCTAGGGAAGCACAGAGAAAATGTCATTATTGCATATTGGATGATGACAAATAATTATTTTTTTGCCAGACATAGAGAAGTTGTCAGTTCCTCAAGAGAGGACGTCAAGGCAGGTGTGTCAGTGATGCTGTCCTGATTTTTGCCATCCTGAGGTGTCTGGCTTTGAAGGGAGGGAAATCAGCATGTTTTTTGTGTGATCACATTCCAGTTGGGAGTGTGATACAATCTGAGATGGCCCAGAAGAATGATGTTGGCACACGCTTTAAAAGTGGATGGGATGAACTTCAGTTTGGAGTAGGATCTTAAAAAAAAAAAAAAAAAAAAAGTGTTTAAACACAAAGGTGATAGGTCTGTTTAAAGGATGCATTTTCTTTCTCCTCACCACTGAGTGAAAACGTGGTGAAACCTTTGTAAGTGAAGTCTTGAGGAGAAAGCAGAACCTTCAAACTGAAGTGCTGTATGAGCTTCTCAGGCTTAACAGAGCTGTGAGTACATGCGAAGTGATGGGAAAAGAAAATATTATGAAAAAGTGAAAACCAAACCAACTTCATGTGGGTTTCCTGTGATAATTACTTAGGTCATGGGGTCATGATTTGAATGCCAACAATTTGTCTTTAGGGAGGCTCTGTCAAAGTTACAGAAAGATAATTTACAAAAAAAATCTGGCTTTGACACTTTCAAAGTGTCTTGAGCACTTTGCAAGGTTCAAGACTCACACCTCCGAATTGCTTCTTCTTTCTGAATCTAAAATAAACAGAGATCTTTGTTAATTGCCAAAAAGGAAAGAGTCCTCAGTTGGTCAGCATTGTGGAGCTCTACTTCCTTTGGATTGGTTCACCAAAGATAAAAATCTGCCGTTTCTGTTCATGATGTTGGCTTGGCTCAGTGCATGAGTAATAATAATCTGTTGCTAGGAACAGACTTCAGTTTACATGGAGAGGCCTCTGTGGAGGGCAGGTCTTTGAGTCCCTGAGTGGGTCATAAATAATCAGTGGCACTTCAAAGGAGGAAAAGTAAAAACAAGCAGTTGGAGATGCCATGAAAAGATGTCTGCAATTCCTGTTGCAACACCAGTGGAAAGCATGTAACCAACATAATTGGGAAAGTATGGGGCATGGATCTCCGAAGGCAAAACCAAATGAAGCAGGGATTTACTCACAGTGGGTTATAATATTCACATCCCTCTAGCTGGGCTTGTTTGCAAGGTATCTGCTGCTTTCAGCTTTAAGGAGTGCAAAATTGAGCTAATTTCATGGCATATGATTTTTCAAGACTGGCTCCTGGGGAGGGCCTTGAGGGTGCATCTGTGCAGGGATGTGCACAGGTTAGCTGTGAACTCGGGGGCTAAAAAGGTTCTTACCTTGGACAGTGTGGAAAATCCTAATTTGCCTTGCTTTCCAAGTACTGTGCACAGCTGCTTTGTACAGGTGGCTTTAAATTAATTGATGAAATACCCGTTTCCTGTTTTAGCTGTAGTTACAGGCATTGTTTTTGAAGAGGGCAGTGGTTTAACTGCTGGGTTTTCCATGCCATGGAATCTTACCATCTTCAGTACTTGGAACAGCTGAAAGCCAAGGATTGCAAACCACCCTGGTCTGAACTAATGTTAAGGCTGTGAAATCCTTTCTAATGAATCCTCTAAATCCATCTGAAACTTTTTTCACCCTTTCTTCTGAGACAAGAATGTCCTTATAAAGACCCTGCTTAAGAAGAGCATCTCTTAGGTCTCATTAAGACTTAAGCCTCAGTGGAGACAAGGTATTTAAATCACTGTTGTCTATTCTTATGATAATGGAATGCAAAGCCTGGGTATGATTATTTTCAGGTTAGTTCCCTGAGATTTGCAGTCTGCTACTTGCTCTTGGGTTTCTCTCTCTTATTCAGTGTGCCTATGTGTGTATGTTAATGCCCAGGATTTTCTGCAATCTGCTGGCTAATATTAGCTGAATTTGGTAGAGGAAAGGAAATTACACTAGAATGGATGTGGTACAGCTGTGCTGATATAATTCCCACCAATATTTTTAGGAGCCTGTTGTGGAAATAGCTGGAGAGGTAGGGGAAGAAGGGTTTGAGTCTGAGGAGTGTCATCATCACAGGGAAACCTTTTGTTGATGGTTTAACCATTTGAGCTGCAGATTGAGCCCAGGTGGCCAGGAATTTGCCCCATGGTGAACACCATGGAAAACTTTCTTCTCCAGGAGGACATTGCTAATGGCACTTTTCTTGTGTGACTTACCTGCGTTGGAGAAAAGATGAGCTTGCACAAGAGCTCTGGTGCAATTCACATAAATGAACCCATTGGAAATAGGATCCCAGTGTGCCTGGAACTGCCTCTGACTCTGTGATCCTTCACAGGCTATCCCAAGGTGAAAGCAGTTAATGCTTTCCTACATTAATGCTAGGTTCTCCAGACAGAGGGAAGGACAAGGTCATTCTCCTCACCTTTGTTTTTATTCCCCAGTGAAAAAGTGTAGTTTGAAAGCATTTGATTTATTTTTCAACACTGTGGGTATATATTTCCTAGTTGTCCAGCATTTCTTGGAGGGGAAGGGATTAGTTTAGCTCTGCAGTTCATTGAGTTGATATGAAACAAAATAACTGACTTAAATATGAAGTAGAAAAGATGATCCTTCCTGCTGCCAATGACAACCATTGCTGGTTGGTTGTTTTAGACTCTTCAGAACTTGATTGTTTTAGACTCTTAAGAGGCTGTAATGATACAGTTACAGTTGACAGTGCTGTATATGAATGAAATTTGGGGCAGAGAGAAGGACAGAGCAGGCATATTGTCCCTGCATAATCCCTTCTCAGACAATCTGTACCTTGTACCTTTTAAAGAAGACTAATCCTTGCAGGTGTGTCCTCCAAGACTGTGTTTGTGTCTCCCCTTCAAAGCAGCTGTGGAGTCTTCTCTTGGGGCAGGGCAAAATGCATCTGCTGTGTTGGGTGGTGAATTGAGAGTTTGAGGGACATGAAAGCTTTAGCATAAATTTACCTGGTATTAGCTGTGTGTCTTCATAACCTGCACTGTGGATTCATTGAGTGGATGTCTCTAAAAGAAAACAGTTTAAAATTTCCCATCCTTTTGGGAAGGAGGCCATAAATTGATTTTAAAAGAATATAAGAGCATATGTTTTTCTTTACTTATGATCATGTGCTGTAATTTAAGTTAAATAATTAGTAAATTAAGTAACAATTTCTGCTTTAGACCTTAATATACTTTCTGCTTTGAAATCCTGGAAGTTTTATGAGCTTTAACTACTTTAGTGGTTAGAGATCTGAACTGAGATTGGGGTCCCATCACATGAAGTGCAGTGAAGCACATAAAAAGAGACACTATGTGCTGTGTTGTTGCTGTAGCTGGCAAGGGTTGGGCACAGAGGAGGAACAGTCACAGAAAGGTTAAAAATACACGTTGTGTTGTTTATGAAATGTCCATCAGTTATTCAGGCTCTTGCATACTTTCCTGTTATTATAATGGAATTTTAATGCCAAATCCTGCTCCTTTTCTCTGGACTGTAGTCCCAGTGCCTCTAGCATCATGCAAGTTAATTGAACATAAATTGGCTCTGCCCATCTCACCATCTCAAATGTGGGTGCTTTGAAATTGAACAGATATGTAAGTTTCCACTGTTGGGGAGTTTGCTTACATACTTCCCACCTGGGCCATTTGTCATCATCTTCAAGGTGGTGATCAAAAAACCAAATTAAAGACTTAGTCATAACCAAAAAATATTAAGGCCACCTGACATTTTTTGTTTTCAGACTTTGGGTTTTTATTGCTTAATCTTGAGAGAAAAAAGAAGGGAGTTTCCCAGGAAATATTGCCTTGGGCATAGCTGTGAGCACTGGATTCTTGCTCAGCCATTGCCCATCCTCAGTTTCTGTAAGAGCCCAGTATTTATTATAGAATTCCAGGTTGGAAGGGGCCTCAAGGACCATCTTGTCCAATAAAAGCCTGGTCCAGACAAGATGGCACAGCATTCTGCCCTGTCAAATCATAACAATGCCAATGTTGTGGAATCCACCACTTTCCTGGGGAGATTAATCCAATGAGTGGTTGTTCTATGAAAATTTTTCCTCTTGTGTTTAATCAAAATCTCCCCAGCAGTAACTTGTACCCACTACCCCTTGTGTTTTCCATGTGAGTCCTTGCAAAAAGGGAGTTTCAATCCTCTCTGTGGGCACCCTTCAAATACTGGAACATGGTAATAAGGTCTCTCCTTAGCCTTCTTTTCTGAAAGCTCACCAAACCCAGTTTTCTCAGCCATTTCCCCACACGGGCCTCCCAGTCATCTTTGTGCTCTTCTCTCACCAGCCTGTCCACATAATATTCTGTACAGCATGATCCCAGACTGCACCCAGTATTCCAGGTGTCCTGACAAGTGCTGAGCAGAGTGGGACAGTGATTTTTCCATCTCTGCTGGTGATGCCCTTGTTCATGCTGCCCAGCATTTTGTTGTCCTTCTTGGCTAATTTAGATACTTTATGATTTCCAGCATAACCTCAAGACTTGGCTTGTTTATATCACCGTGTTCTTGTGCCAGCCAAAGATCAAATCAGTTGTTCTCCTATTTTTGCTTGCTAAGCAAGCCAAACTCTTGTAAAATATGGGGTTTTTGATTATCCAGAGAGGTCTGACCTTTACCTGCCTCAGCTAGAACTCCCCTTGCTCAGATCTGGTGCCTTGAGTTGCAGTTGTAAATTGTTGGTGACTTGCAGAAGTGCTGCATGGTCACTGCAGCAGCTGGAATCAGTGCTTCAGCCATATCAGCTAATATCTGTTTCTCTAGGAATCCAGACACTTTTTTTGTTGCCATTTTTCTCTCTCTGTCTGGCCTTTGCTTGTCATCAGTAAAATGATGTCCCATAGCAGGGGGGTTGGACTGATGGTCACTTCTAGCCCAAAGCATGCTGTGATTCCAAATGTGGGCAATAACCCCTGGTCTTACCTAGGTGCTGTAAATGTGAATTGATTGATGTTTGTGAAGTGTTCAGATGCCAGGGTGGTGAGTGCCATAGAAAATCTTGTGGGTGACTCAATAATCCTGTCATCAGAGCAGCTCTTGGATAAAGCACAAGGACACACATTGTTCAGGGCGAGGAAAGTAAAATATTGAAGAGTTCCTCATGGAATGCATGTTCCCCTTTCTGCTCTGAAAGAGACAGTGAGGAAAAATAGTATAGAGTGGAGTAAACAAAGGCTGCCTCATGATTCATATGCACAAGGGAATGGATGTAAGAATTTCTCTGGCATTCCTTAATGTTGTAGTTCCTGACTCATCTATTCACACCCTTTATTTTGACATATACTTGGTGGATGAGTTATTAATATATGGTGTGGAAATCCTAGTGCTTCTGGTGAAAAGGTTACAGTTGTGTAGGTAACAAAGCTTGTTTAAGAGTAAGCCCTTAATTAAATTTCAGCTTAATTACTTTTAAATTTGTTTAACTTCTGGCCTTTTGGTAAAAATGAGTCTCTGTCTTAAGCATCCAGTTCTTCCTACAGTGGCAAATTGAACAGTACTGCAGAATGAGGATCTCTTGTAGTTTTTTTAAGGAAGATAGAGCATGTTGTTTTCTAAAGTTGCATAGGTATGAGGGAGATATCCAGGGAGAGGAAAATGGAGGAGTTGGAAAAAGAAACTCCTTCATGGGAGTTGAGGAGTAACGAAGGTACCAGACAGAGACAGCAGTTTTGTTGATTCTATACGATAACTGCTGCTTTTTCATTTCATCTTCATCTTTGTAGATTCTGCCTGAGTTGTTTCCATTCTGTAACAATTATCCAGGCAGGAAGGGAGGACTGAAAGGTACAAGGATTAAAACACTGATGTTGGGCAGCTACCAATCCGCAGAAGGCACTGTGAGCTTTTGTCAACTTGGCTTTCTCAAAGAAAGCAACGGGGTTTGAATTTTCCTAATCCTGGTGGTTTTGTTTTCATGGCAAGACCCACTGGGATCCTAGTTTGTACTCTGGAGTGCTGCTGTTAGAAAAGAGTCGACTGACCAAGACTTCTGTTCCTGCAATGGGAACAGTCACTTTATTCTGTATAAACTGAGGGAACAGCTGACCAAGGGAAGAAATCCCAAAACAAAATGTGTATCTCGGTGCCACATCATCATTGAACATCACCAATTTTTATGTAAAACTGTACTGATTTTCTTCTTCTCTTTTTTTTTGTAATATAATTTCAGTTTGGAAATTGATTGAAGAATTACCATAGAATTCAATATGGCATCACAGCAGTCATCTGCATCAACAGAGGAGCAGGCTTCCTCTGAAATAGATGATCTCCATCTAACGCTGCAAGGTAAGTCACTGAAGTTTTCTGTGCCTTTTTAATTTAGATCTTTGTCAAAAATCTGTGGCTGTGTGTACAAGTTGAAGGGAATTCTGAGAAACTTGTTTAAACTGGGGTTATGGTGAGTGTAGTTAGTTCATGTGTGTGCTTCTTTGCAGATTTTTCTGTGTTTTAGGAAAGACGCTTCAGCAGGGAAATGACAGATAAGCTCTTCTAGTACTTTATTGTGATATTTTCAGATCACTTGCCTTTTTTGGTACTGATGTGCTCACTGGTTCTTATGCTTTGTTACTCAGAATACATGTTGCTGTAAACTGTTTGGAAAGGAACCACCAGCCTGAAAACAAGCCAGTTCATTAGTTTCCTTTTTTCAGCTTGCTGACAATTAGGTGGTTGCATTGAGCTGTCTTCATGAAGCTATGGACTACACTACTATTTTATTTATTTGCTTTTCTGTTTTTAAGTACTACATCCCTGTGGGGATATAGTGGGAATAATTTTTGTGGCTTCCAAACAGATTTCTTATAGGTCAAGTCTTAGGTTCTTACTGGTCATGTGTTATAACTTGTTAAGGAAGCACTCAGTGCTGATTTTTAATTATTTCAGTTTAATGGCATCTACCTGGACAGTTAAATGATGATGACTGCATCCGACCTGGCCTGTCAGAACTTTTGGCTTTTCCTTACTCACATGCTGAATTTCCTTCTATAAGAATTTTCTGTGAAGGTTGACTGCTGTGAACATATTCATGGAGGCTATCAAGCAGGCCTGTCCAGGCAGCAGGACTAGCCCTGCTGAGAAGCTTGGCTTTGATGTGTTTCGAGCCTGGTCCATCCTAGAACGGATGGACTAACTCCTGTTTCCACAGAGCTATTTCCTTTTAACTCTCTTGCAATGAAATTTCCATGGTGCTTGGTAGAGAGCAAATATGTTGAAAACAGATGGTGCAAAAAAATATTCTGCCAAGTCCCTTGTGTGATCCATATTTGCACTAGTGCTGTTGTTCAAGCCATGTGTTTTGAGGAGTGAGTGTTAATAGCGGTCCAAAGCCAAGTGTCTTTAATATGAATTTTCTTCCGGTTTGCTTCAGTGTTGCATTTCCAGGAGAACAAGCAAAAACTTGTAACAGAAAGGAGCTAGTCTGACTTTTGCACCAAGCACAGCTTGTCAGACACACATTTGTTGTGCCAGTCAAACTCAGCCTTGGGTAGAAAGGCTGAGATGGCTGTTGTTGTGAAACAGATTTGGAAAACACTCTTCAGCTTGAAGGCAGATTTGAAGTTACATGCCATTTTTAGGGCAGGGATTTACTTTCAATTTTTTTTTTTTTTTTCTGAGAAGCTAGGTTGATGTTTGTGCTGAAAAACAATTGGTCAATGTCTCATTGAAGGAACCCTGCTTAGTAGAATTGAAATGACTGTATTTCTTTGCTGTAATAAATGGAGCTCTTAGATTGTGCTGAAATGAACACACTGCAAATCTTGTGCTGTTGTAAAACATCCAGAGATATCCCTTAGAAGTGACATGAGCAATTTTTTGTAATGATTGAAGACACAACAAATGGTACTGACACATTTTGTGTGTGGAGCTGTGGCGCTGCAGCGTCTGCTCAGGGTCAAACAAGCAAATGGCAATACAGCTGTGAGGAAGCACCAAAGACATGCTCCCTGACATGACATATAGGGACCATTAGCAGCTCTGCTCACAGATCTGTGGTAGCAAAGGTCAAATAAGAAGAATAGGGTCACTCAAGGAAACAGGCTTTTCCATTAATAGGAATCTTGAGATTTATGAAGCAGCCGGTGATATTGACTGCTTTAAATCAATGAGAGAAATTTCAGATTCAAGGAATAGTTGCTTATAACTATCAGAAAAGCAGCTTACATTTTGTGTGACTGCAGATGGATGTTAAACTTGCTATGATCTCCTTTCTCAAATTGCTGGGATATGGCTTCAAAGAGTATGTACAGCATTGTAATACACAGCATAACTGGAGATGTGCATAAGGAAGAAGCAGGAGTGAGAACTAGTCTGGATATAGTCTAGATATATTTTAATCTACTTTTTAATTCTTTGTGATCCAACCTTCCATTATTCCTGAAAGGCATCCCATGGGGATAGAGCATTTGTCTAGTCTGGTTAATTAGGGCAAGATCAACTTAATGTGTCAGTTGGTTTGGTCATATAACTTTGTGAAATTTATGCCTAAAAAAATGTAACAAAATCATTAGCTTTATTTTTTTTTCCTTCCCTCCCATGTGTAGGTACGTTATTTTAGGTATGTTTGACTGTTATTTAAGTTACAGTCTTCTGTGAGGACAGCACTTTTGGGAAGAAAAAGAAGCAAAAGAGAGGGCAAGAACAATCTTATTTAACTAATTAGTGGAGGGTTTAGTACTTATTAGTTCTAATCATTATATAATTCCTATTAATTTATGGCTAACTGGTTAATAATGTAAAAGCTTGTTTTAGTGGGTTTTTAGGCAAAGAGTGTTCAAGGGTGAACATTCACTTTCCTTAATAGTGTTTGGCCTAGAAGATGCCATGAAGAAATTCACTGGAAAATAGGTAATAATGTAACTTAGTTCTCAGTGCATCTTTCTTGTCAGTTAATTACTTTCAGGAGACTTAATGAAGCTTGAAAAACATGAAGAAAATAGGTGAAGAAATGAAAGCAGTATGTTTTCTACTGCCCCCATCTCCAGACAGTAAAGATAGTCATAAAATCGTGAGGCTGAAGTAAAAAGCTGCAAGAATATAAACCCTTATATATAGATCTTTTCAGATTTATTTATTGCTCTTTAACCTTTACCAGTTTTCAAGCTGATGTCCAGATGAGAGTAATAGTTCCCCCTTCCCTCCCTGCCAAGAAAATGGAAATTGCTATGAAAATGCATGATGTCAGGAATTGGCAGGCTTTTATTTTCTTTTTTCCCCCTTCCCCCCTTCCCTCTGTCCCAGATGTTATAATAAAATTTAATCAGATTAAGGTCAGCATTATCTGGACCTTCTCCTTCAGCACCTCTCTGCTTCTTCACAGTTTTCTGATGCAGCACATCTTGCAGCAGCTGCAGAATTGCTTTGTTGCAATCCTTGCATAGCCATGTAAAAGTACAGGTGCAGAACCTGGAGCTGGACCTATTAGTGCTATATCCAGTGGGGGAATACTTAAGGGAAGGGTTTCTCCTGCCAGGCAGTCTGCAAACATTTTGGTGAGCAGGGGATACTTGACAGGGGGATGCTTCATTGCACCACAGGCCATGTTTGAAACCTGAAGTCACTTTTGGTGTAGGATAGGGCAGGCAGGAGCTCAGGGCTTGGCTGGCAATGAGCATGGGAGGAATAAAGCAGGGTCCCTGTCCTGTGTCGTCTCCTCCTGTTTCCCTCCCCTCCCTGCATCATGGGCTGGCCCCAGAGAGGGGTCCAGCCTGCTGCTTATCCTTCTGTGAGTTGAAGAGACATAGTCAACATCCAAAATTGCCTTTGGCTGTTTGAGATGAGGAGGCATGTCAGCTGCTTGGTAAGAGAAGGGTTTCTGGCAGAGCTTTTGGAGCTGTTGGAGATGGAGCCAAGCTCTGCTGCTGAGCAGGAGTGTGGGATTGCAGCGAGGGGAATGCTGCAAACAAGGCTGCTCGGGGATGGGTGGCTGCAGCAGGAGCTCTGCAGGGTTTGTGCACCCTGGATCCAGGTTATTTCTTGCTTCTGGAATGTAAATCTCTACCTGTGGGAGGATTCAACTTCAGGTTTTTGTCCCATGCACAAATCCTTCCCCTATCTTCCCTGGGATAGCAAACAGACCCTTGTGTGTGGAGCTTCCCACCAAGCCTGTACAAAACTCTGTTTTCCCTTTTCTTTTTATGCTTGCTGAGCTAATTCAATCACAAGAGTGTGTTTTAGCTTTTGGAGTTTGGGACATGTACTTACTCTTTCACTGCTTAGTTAACTGCAGGGTTCCTAATTTTTGTCTCTGCTTATTAATATGTGTTACTGTTTATTACTGTAACCCAAAGCATGATAATGTAGGAATGTGGTTGCTACAGCTGAAGAGAATTTGAAGAGAATTGTTTTTGAGGAGAGGTTAGTGATAAGAAATGAGTGATACTATTTTCATGTAGTTATGTCTAATCCTTCATGAATGATTTCTCTTCAAGTGAAATTGAAAATATAGAGATGTGTATGGATAGGTTTTGTTGTGCAGCTTGTAGTAGATTGTACTCATCTCTGAGTAAAGGGGTATTTCTTTTTGAGACTCTCTTAATTCATCCAGAGGTAAGGTAAATTAATCATTCTTACCCAGCTTTTTTTTTGTTTTAACTGTGTATCTCATCTGATGGAGCTACTTGCTTATTGAAGATACACTTTTGTTTTCTTTACCAGAATGATTTTTAAAAGTCTGTTAAATGTTTATTACAATTTTACAAGAGTGACTTACAAAAAGCTCCCATAGGAGCTGCACAGAAATTTATTCCCAGTTTATGCTGTCTGGGTAAGGAGCTGCTCTGCAGTTCCTGTAACTGCACAGCTTCGTGGCATGTGACAGGGCTGATGGCACTGGAGAGGCAACTGACACATGACACTGCCTTGAAAAAATTCAGTCATGGGTATTTTTGTCTGCTTCACACGCCTAACATAAAAAATAGATTGTATAGTTGTGTCAAAGTGTTCCCTGCTAGGTAAATTGCAGTTTGTTAAATGCATTGACTGGTATGTAACTGGTTAAAAACTGGAATTAAAATGCCAAAGGAGTTGATGGCTCCTGAGTCACCTGTGAGGTCACTGCAGTCAGATCTCTGTTTCACTGTTCACTTTCTTTACAATGTTAGAAAAACCACTTGAACGTTTATCTTTAAAAGTATGTTGATATGTAGATGATGTGACTTGGTACCTTTTGAGAATTTAATCTCCATCTGCCTGTGCCCCTGAGTACTAGACATCACTTTGTGGTGGCAGTGAAGACTGGTGATTCAGAGCATCCTGACAGTGAGAACAGCTGAAGGGTTTAAGACAGCCAGGAGGGCAAAGCTTGGTGTGGACACACTTCCTGAGTTAGCAGCACTTGTGGTAAACTGGACAATTGGCTTGCAAAAGGAAAAGGAGGTTGAAAGGACTAGTGCAGAAAGTTTCCACTTGCTTCACTGATGTGGTACTAGTGATTTAGTTAATATTTATGTAATATTTGGATTTGAAAAGACCCATTCCTCCTGTAGAGGTATTTTCCTCATCTTCATTGGGTTTTGGGTAAACTTCTCAATCTTGACAAAGAATTCTGTGTTTGTTTTTAATTGCTTAACACCATGTTGCTGAACATAAATGCTGGAAATAACCCTTTTCCCTGCTTTCCTGTCTGCAGAACGTGAAACTGTTGCTTCAGGGAAGGGAAGGGACTTCACAAAGGGCTTGGGGTTAATTGCTCACTCTCTCCCTGGATTTGGGAGTACTTAATTGTTCTTCTCATGGTTCCAATCATTTAAAGAATGTACTTGCTTGGTGTATTAGTTCATCCCTGCAGTGCTGTCTTGAAGGTGCTCTCCTGCTTCCCATCCTTTGGTTCATTCTACTGCTCTGTCAGGGAGTGTGGAAATGGTTATTTTGAATGAAACTGAAATAAGGAAGGTGCTGTGGCTGTGTGGCATTGGGGCTGGAGTTAGCCCAGCACAGCCTTTGTCCCTGCACATTTGGTGGATACACTGTGTTGTGAACAGCAGCTCCCCTGATCTGTTCCTGATGAGCCCCCTGCACACTGCTGCAGACATAGCCTCAGCTGACCTCAGTGCTGAAAGGAAGATATAAAAATATCATACACAAGAGGTAGTTCCTCTTGGTGAAACAGAGATGAGAAGATGACAGGCTTGTGCTCATTAAAGTGATCGCTTATATATTTTTTTTTTTTTTTAAAGAAGACATACAGTTGTAAATTGTTCACTGCCAGTGATACACAAGTTGTTGTGATAGAAAAAAATCCTCTTTGCTGTTTGGTGAGAGTGTTTGATGAGTGTGGATGGACAGCCTACATCTGTTCTGCCATGATTTGCTTCCCCCAGCTCCCTGCTGAAGGAGGAGATGGTGCTTTCCTCAAAGCTGCCATTCCCCCACCTCAGGAAGGGAGGCATGAAAGGCAGAAAAGGAGAGTAGACTAATTTTAAGTCTTGTTATTTCTGCATCACAGTTTAAGGAAGGCTGAGAGTAAAACAATGGCTGGCAGTGCTGCTGCTCTCCTTTTCCCTCCTGGGAGAGTTCAGCACTCACATGGTCCCTGCCTGTCCTTGTGCTCCTAATGATCAGCCTGGCTTGTAGCACTTGTTGGTAGCTCATTACTGAATAAAACAGTCATTGTCCAACAGTGTGTATTGATTTTTGGCTATCCTACGTGACACATTGCTTGTATGTGTTATTCCTCCCTAAAGAGTTGTTAACACAGGGTGAAATGTGATAGATTTTGAGTATTTTCAGATTACCAGGTTCTTATTCTGTTCTCTCAGATACACTTTTTAACTTAGTGAGTTTTGACCTGAAGTAAAGAGGATGATCAGTGTTTGGGGGTTTTTATAGCTTTTTTATTCTAGGTCAGTGTCATTTTGAAAACTGGGGCAAGAGAAAACCAAGGTCAGAGTCCTACAAAAAGGCCTAACAAAGAATCCATTCACTCTCGTAAAAATAAAAATCTGTATTAATTAACCACATGGTAGAGATAAGAACTGGAGAGCTTGATTAAATCATTAGCGCCTCTGAGCAGCAGCACTGGGGGGGAACTGGGAGGGAAAACAGACTCAGCCTGAAAATTGTAATACAACTGCCTGCCACGGTGCCAGGAGCACATCTGTACTGAGTGTGTGTGGCGTGGAAACCCTGACTGTTGCACTACAAGCTGGGGGAATCATGGAGTTCTGTTATTAATTCAGGAGGAGATTCTATTATTATTATTATTTGTTTGGGTAGGGAAAAAAGGCACAATGCAGCAGAGGCAGCAGCTGCTTGGAAGGCAGCCCAGTGGGTTGTGTTTGGTAGCTTGTGGAGGGTTTAAGGTGCTCTTACATGTGGAGTAACCACCTTGTACTTTCACCAGGTGAAACATTTGCCTGAGAGCTGCCCATGTGAATCAACACTTGCAGTGTCTGGCCCCTATTGCATAATGAAGGATTTTGATAGGCATGTCAACCAAAACAAGGCCAAGTGTCTCATCCTAACCATCTGTAGCCAACCCCAAATTCAAGTTCTTCAAACCAGCAGTGATGTGTATTTGGCAAGAGCTGCAGCTGCAGGAGCCACTGGCGTCAGGCAGAGCAGTCAATATTTGCTCTCTGTCCCTTTTCAGATGCTAGCAATGCCAGCCTTGCCTGCCTGATAAAATTGAGCGCAGAGACTCAATAATTGCTGCTTGGGTAATTGGAATGGCTCCCACGTGGTGTTCAGCTGAAGGGTGTGGTTGGCTCCTGTGCTAACATGAAGCCAGTATCTCCCTGCTATTTTTGTCCTCCCTGTGAGCGTTGCAGCGTTGTTTGGTCTGTGTGCCATGTGCACACTTAATTTTCTGTTTTCCGAACAAAACCCAATTTTGTTGTGTTGTTTTGGTCTGTTAAGATTGCCCTTATGTAACCTTTTGAGGGCAATCTTGGTGATGCTTAGAAAGAATCCTAAAACAATCCAGCCAGCAGGGGAAACCGCCTGCTTCATGCTCCGACAGGATGGTGGTGTTGCAGATTAGTGGAGGGCTGATGAAAGATGCCTTCACTACAGCATGCAAACCAGTGCTCCACACCGGTAATGTGAATGGTTTTGTTGCTGCTCACCCGCCCAGTGAGGCAGAAGGCAGCCTGTGAGATGAGGAGCAGGAGTCTGGGTTATTCTCGAGTGAAATCCTGTGTTTCATGAGCCGATGAAACTTCACAGAAGCTCCTTTGGTCTGTCTCGGATCATGAAAAGACTGGGGTTTGTGGTTGCAGATTTCCAGAGTGTGGTAAAGTGTGGACATTTTCCTGTGAGTGGCATTTTCACTTTCATGGGCAGGACAGTCAACTTTTTTTTTTCCCCAAGGGCATGGTATTTTTGGTATGCTTCATCCTGCCCAGCCTACCAAAACATACATATCTATTGCTGAGAAGTCTTGCACATTCCTTACAATGTCAAGCTTGCCTTCAATTAATCTTAATCTTTGAGCAAGAAAATGCTTTCAGAGGCAGAAGAGATGGTCTGTTCCCACCCTGTCTCCCAGATTTCTTTCTCCATACATGCCTTTTCTGGGAAGCCAGCCCCAGTGCTTGCAGTGAAGGCTGCTATGGAAAAGGAGATAAAAAGGAGTCTGTGTTCAGGCTGGCTCTCAAAAGCCTTTGGGATGGCTGCTGGTGGCAGATGTCAGTCCATAATCTCAGGGGCCAGCACCTCTGTTTGTCACCTGAGACTTGTGTTCAGACTTCCAGGCCCTAGGGCTGTGTGGGTTTTGTGGTGTATCTTGGAAATGGAGTGGTATTTTGGGAGGGAGCATGAGCTGGCAAGTCAGGTAATACACTGCCCCTGGTGGGGCTGGGGATCTGCTCTGGTCCAACTCTGCTGCTCACCCTCTGCTTCACCTTCTGGGGCAACTGGATTTTCCTCCATCTCTGCTGCCCTCAGGCAAGTCTGAGAAGCTGTTCAAATACTCTGGTTTTTGAAACATTGGCTTAGCCAGCTCCCTGTCTCCCTGCAGAACTGCTGGTTGGTGGCTACTCGCTGTGTGGCACCACGAGGGCCCTGGATGCCTTGTGAAGAGGCTGGACAGAGTTAAAGAATAAAGTAGAGATTTATTAAAAGGGCTCAATGGATCCACCTTGGGCAGCACAAGAGCCCAGCCAGGGCTACACCCAGGATGAACCCGAAATGGTCACAAAATGAACAACTGGTCACTGGGTCTCACACTTTTATAAGTTCTGCTCCATTTGCATATTGGAGTTAATTGTTCACGTATAGCTTTAGCTTATGCAGTCCCATCCTTCTTGCTTTTCTCTCTTCAGTCCATGTTGTTTAAGCTCTTGGGCCTGAGATCTGGATGGGTTGTCCTTGGTCCCCAGCAAGAGAAGGAATTGTTTTGTCTCCCTACTCTGTGAAGAGAGCTCACCATCCCTTAATATACAGCTTAGAACTGCACACTAAAGCAACACAGAATCTGAAAAATACAAAAGCTAAAACCTAAAGCATCAGCTGGATTAATAATTTGTACATCCTAGGGAGGGCCCAGCAGTGGAAAGAATGCAGGTAGAGGCTGCATTTCCCCATGACAGCCTCCTAACTCTCTCCAACCCTTCAGTTAGCAAAGATATCTCATAGTGTAGCTTCACCCATAGATGTGCATTTATCACCTAACTCCAGCCTGCATCCAACTTAATGTGTGGCTTTTCCCAAATTCCAGGATCTATTTTATATTGATGATGGCCCTGAGTCCTTGAAGGAACATCTAGGAATGGACAGAGCTATTGCAGACATATTTCTCTGTAGAATTATGCTTTCACATCACTATTTGTATTTGCTGATCTTCTGAGAAAAACTTCATTAGTTGTTCTCTGCATCCTGTGGGTTATGCTTGATGGTTGTAGAGGTCTTTGCAGTACCAACTCAGCAACCAAGAAAATATCAGCTATGAAACAAGAGTTGAGAAAAACTGATATTAAATAGTAACTTAATATCTGGAAGAACAGACCTTGGGTTTGAGATGGATACCTTGTGTCTTTTTGGGAAAGAGGAATAAAACCTGATCATTTTTTCCCCTTAACTTTAGTTTCTCTTTTGTTTTTATTTTCTAGTCCAGCGAGAGTTTACACAGAAGAAAACCTTCACTAGTTGGATAAATTCAATATTGGCAAAGGTAAATGGGGTTTCTTTAACAATCACATGCCTTTTGACTTTTTCATTCAGATATGCTGGTTAGAGATTAAATTTTTTAGTTAAAATTACTACAAGTGTTTTTAGGCACTGGATGGGAAAAGTAGCCCCGAGAAACATTTGTTTAGTAAGTGCAGCAGCACTGTATTGGGGCACGTCCAAGGACATTTGTATGAGGTGGTTTGTGTGTAGATGTCACTCTCCTTACATGTGGTAAAACTTGTGGTGGATTGAGGTGCATGTCTCAGGGTTTTATGAGTTTCTGAGTTTACACTTGGTTTTACTGGGATTAGGTAAGTGTTATTCTATTATGCAATCCAAGAACATGAGTTTAATGAGATGACCTGAGTGACTGGTAAGTATTAAGACAAACCACATAGTGGTGGAAGTGCTCTTTAAGCTCTCAGAAAACAGCTCCTGCAGCATGTGCTGGGGCTCTGACTTGCTCAGGTAAAAACAAAATATGATTTTGTTTTGGTCCCTCCTTGAGCAGAAGCTGCTGAGCTCTTGATAAGTTTGTGTTGTGTGGGTGAAAAGAGGTTTAGTTATGCAGCTCTATACTCAATTTTATACTTAATATTGAGTAAGATCTCAATAAGAATTAACTGCCTAGTTTAGCTTTCCCTTTCTCAAATTTTTTTTTTTTTTGCCCCAGACCTCCTTGAAAAATGTGAGTGCTTGAAATGAGGCCTAAAATTACCCCTGTAAAACACAGGCAGGACAAGGAGGAGGCAATAAGACACAAATATAGTAAAGGGTTAGAAGAAGCAGGATGTGGCTGTTTAGATGCAGGATTTTTATTGCAGCTTAATGAAAAAAAATAAAGGATGCTAAAGATTATTTAACAGCAGAGTAATCTGTGGTGTTCTGTAGTGTGTTGAATTCAAAATGACAAAAGATTGAAATTTATCTTGCAGCATACCCCTCCTTATGTTGTCTCAGACCTGTATACAGACATACAGCAGGGACATTTGCTTCTAGATCTGTTGGAAGTGCTTTCAGGTCAACATCTGGTAAGACAGAGTAATAAAAATATTACCTCAGTCCTTTGTCAAGTCCAGCAAAGATTTCTGGATATGCTTAAGTGCAACCATATGAATCATCCCTCTGGGGTCATAGAGTTGGTTTCAAGTAACTTATTTTTATACCATTGACTCTGAAACATGCTGAAGTAAGTTGATCCAAAGTAATTTATGAATTTTTGCTGGACTTCCCTTTTCAAAATATAGAATAAAATTAATTTTTGCAGTTGAAGATATAACCTGTTTTTTTTTGCTTTGCAGCCACGGGAAAAAGGATTTAATACATTCCAGTGTAGAAGTAATATAGAAAATGCTTTGACATTTTTAAAGAGCAGATCAGTGAGTATTAACTTCAAAATTCACAACTAAAGCCAGTTTAGCTAGTGGAACATTTTCTTTGTTAACAATGATCCCTTTTTTCCCCTCCTTAGCTGAAGCTCATAAATATTCATGTAGCTGACATTATTGAAGGAAAACCTTCCATTGTGCTTGGCCTAATCTGGACCATTATATTTCATTTTCATGTAAGTATTTTAGCGATGTGAGAGACTTTTAGTAGAGGGGAAAAGCACAAAAATGTGTTGATTTATGTGATTGCTAAATAAGATGAATTAGTACTGAACAAAAGATTATTTTCTGACATGTGGAAGTGACATCTCAAGGAGGAGATGCAGCAGTGCAGGGCTGGCAGTGATAAACAGTATCTAGCTGCAAATGGTAGGAAAGAAAGATACTGAGATTTTTAATTTTTTAAAGTAACCAGTTAAAAAATGGGCTAAACTTAATTTGTCTAAGGTCTGTAATAATTAAGCTCCAAAAAGAGCAGATAGTGTGAAGTGGCTCATCCATTTCTCAGAGACAGCCTCACTCCTCAGTGCTGACTTTGCTCACAATCTGCAATTCTTGTATTATTTTTTCTCAGTAGTAGTGCATGAAATAACACAAAGGCTCTCAAAGTCAGGTTTCTTATACAATAAGAGTGTGCACCTTGCATGCCATGAGGTTATTAGGAGGTGTGAAAGCCCAGCAGGGCTGCAGAGGGTGCTGGGGGCAAGCTGGCTTCTAGGGAGAACCCAGCAGTGAAATAATGTAGGTGCCCTAGTGACTGGGGCTCAGGAGAGCAGTAAGAAACAAAGTTTTCTAGCAGTATTTAACCCATATTTTTTGTGGTAGAGGTACTTTGATGCCAAAGAGTCTTGTGCTGCTCGTGGCCTGTGCAATTACCTTTTAACCTAAACCAGCTTCTCTAACCAAATAGAGATCTCTGAGGTCTGTCAGGTAGGTTTTCCTGCACTTTGAATGAGCAGGCAAACTCTTACTGTGGCTGGTATTTGTCATTCCTGACAGTAAAAAACACAATCCTGTCACTGGTTAGAGTAGAAATTGAGTGAGAAAGTCCCTTGATGTCATTACTGGTACCCACAGCATAACACACAAGTCTTTGGGTGAATATATCCTGCCAAAAAAATTGCCTAAAGATGAGAATTCAGCATGAAATGGTTCAGATTGTGCAGATTAAAAAGCTTGGTTTGATTTTTGGGGCCAGGGAAGCTACTGTTACAGCTGTGATTGAGTCTTGTCTGGTTCTCTATGGTGTTCTGCCATTGATGCCTTGGGAATCTCTCACTGAAGCCTCATTGAGTCTCCCATCTTCTCTGATAGATTGAAGAACTGGCCAGGACACTTGCCTGTACCTACAATCAGCCTTCACCTGATTGTGCAGGTGCTGTTGACTCCTCTCCAAAGGCAAACAGATCAGCCAAAAAAAGTGCTAAAATTAAGGAACGGTGGAAGATGTCTGCTACAAAGGCTCTTTTGTTGTGGGCAAAAGAGCAGTGTTCACTGTAAGTTCCATCCAAGACTTATAATTAACATGCTTAGCTTTGTATGACTCCTTTCCTCTAAATGTGGTGATATTTCCCCCTGGTTTTTAAGATTACTTAGTGACACCTTAGCAGAAAATCCTTTAACTTTCAGTTGTGGTTACCAGTACTTTCGGCATCAGTCAGGCCCCAAATGTTTTGACATGAGCCCTTTAAATATAATAAAGTGAAACTCATCTTACTAATTAAACACAACAGTGTAATCTGAGTTGTTTAGCTTTTCCTTTTTAGGGGCTCCTGTGTGATAAGTCCAGTGAAATGTTTCCATGATTTACTTGTTTTAATCTTCATGGTTGGCACTGATTCACACAGTCTCAAGGATTTTGTAATGTTTTTTAATGGCAAAAGTAGGATTTCTGTAATCCTACAACTCATGCTTTTCTGTCAAAACACTGCATGATCCCAAAGGAGGATGCTAATCCTGGTGGTCCTAGTCCCTAATTCTAACAAGATTGTGCTTGATGTACAGATAGCATTGCTGCTTTCAGGGGAGGGGCTGTTCACAGCATACACTCTAGAGCAGATACAGATATTTACATTTTCTTCAAGGGCTGCTGCTTCACTCCAGGATCTCCCAAATATGCTTTACAGTAATGTCAGCTCTTTCTCCTCAGCTCTTTGGGTTGTTTTATTTTCTAACAAAACCCTACTAATATTCCATGTTATTAGTGGGAGATAAAGCACATCAGTGGAGAGATGAAGCACACTTCATCAACACATCAGACACTTTCTGCCAGTAGAATGGCACTGAGGTTTGCCTTCTAGCTGTCTTTTATCAGAAGATTAATTGGCACATCAAAACCAGCTCTTTATCCATGTAATCTTCCTCTTCCTTTTGCCTCTTTTTCAGCAATATTGCTGTCTGGTTTGGAGTCTCATTTCTGAACTGGCATTACGTTGAAATATTTTGTTACCAGTGAATCCTGTAGTTTTTGGTAAAGAAACAAATCTCGTAAGACTTGGGCATTTTTTTGTGACTGAATTTGATTGCCTGAAACCCCACATCTTTTCCATGCTGTAACACACTCATAACATACAGGCTGTTTTTGGAAAGTTGTCCCAGAATTCATTGTGGCCTGCATGGCTGGGCACCTCACAGCACTGTTCAGACTGATAACATTAAAAAAAGATGATTTAAGGACACTAAGCCAATGAAGAGAAAAAGAAGACTTTTTCCTGCACTAATACATTTGTTTTAAGCTTTGGGTTTTCTAAAATGCCCATTCTTGGTGTCCTTACAGACAAATACATGTTCTGCAGTGCTTTTCTTGTTGCTTTTCCACCCCATAGAATGCATAGATGTTGAGCACAAAGGTGATATTTAGAGAGGATTTGGATCAGCAAGGCTTTATCTTCAGAATGATGTAGAAGACAAAAAAAAAAACTCATCTTGTAAAATAAGTGAATTGTGTTTGGTAGTACTGGCTGTGTTGTTGTCTGACTTGCGAAGTTCATTGGTGAGGTGCTTTTGAATTTGGTTCATACTCCATTTTACTGAATTTTTATTATATTTCTAAATTGGTACTTAAATCCTGTTTCTTCAGATATCCTGACATTTTGTTTCCACTCATTTCGGGACAGGCATGGCTCTGTCAGTGTCACTGATTTCAAGTCCAGCTGGCGAAGTGGACTGGCCTTTTTAGCCATCATCCAAACCTTGAGGCCAGGTCTGGTTGATTTGGAGAAGGCAAAAGCCAGAAGCAATAAAGAAAACCTGAAAGAGGCTTTCAGAATTGCAGAACTGGAGCTGAATATCCCACGGCTTCTGGAGCCTGAAGGTAAATGATCAGCTTTTTAAAAACCTTTGTTATTAGTGAGATTAATGTGATCAATAAGACTGTGCTTAAGTTTGAAATGGAACATTGATGTTTGCTCTAATGCTCAAACCTGAGGTCCTTTATTTTATAACATCAGCTGTACTTAAGGACTGTAGGATTTTTGAATTGGCAACAATTGCAGGAGCAATATGCAGAAGAAAGGATATGAAACTTTACTGTTCATGGGAGAAACTTTTTCATTACTTAATCATGTTCTATTAAAATATTCCCAAGGAAAAAAATGTTCATGACATATTAATTTCTGTCAATGGTATGTTAAGTGAGCTGTTGCAAAATAAACATGTTTATGGTAATGTGTTTTAATAACTGCAGCATAGTGTGTAATTATGTGATCAGGCCTCGGAGGCTGCATAATTATGTAAATGCTGTATTGGCTCTCATAGATGTTGACACTGTGAATCCAGATGAAAAATCAATCATGACTTACGTGGCTCAGTTTCTACAATACTCCAAGAATTTGCCTGAGTCTGAAGAAGACATGCAGGTATGTTGTGTGGGTTATCACTGAGGCATTTTCAAATGAATGTGCTTTCTTTGCCCAGTTTATATCTGAGTCAGTGGCACATAGCAGATCCTCTGATTCTGCTACTGACAGGACTGAATTGGTTTGAGCCTTCTGATGCTCCTATGTGGTAGAAAAAACTCCATGTTTCAGATTTTTGGTTGGTCCTAGAAGTGGAATTGCTGTGCAGGTTGTTTTGTTTTCATTTAACTATTGCAGAGGACATTTTCAAGCTTGGTTGTCTTCATGTGTGCTCTGAAGTCTGTGTGAACATTGGAGGAAAGGCAGATTTGCAGATGTACAGAACAACCGGTTTTAAATTTAGTGGTTGACATGTAAAGTGGACAGAAGTTGTCTCTGACAGATAACACTGACCAGAAACCCACATTTTGTATTCTCTATAGTTTTTTATGAGAGTTTAATTCCTTATTCACATGCTGATAATCTCCTTTCAGTAGAACTGCAGTCAGGTCTTTTTTTGATGTCTTCATATATCCAGATGCCAAAGGTTTAAAACTTTGTCCCTGCAATGTAATAGTGCCTGACTCAAAACTCATCAGGGTCCCCAGGAATTATTATTTGTTTTTCAATAGCTTTGAATGGACTTCATCATATGCTCAATGAGTGTTGTTTTATGGCACAATGTAAATTAAAAACAATGCTTGCAAAATGGAAAAATGAAATTTTCTGCTCTAATTACCAGGAGAAAGTAAGAGAGGCTGTGGGCTGGTTGGCTGCACAGGAGGAGAAGTTAGCAAAACTACTGGTGGAAACAGAGAATGAAACATACTACCAGAAGTACAAAGTGAGTTGCATTTCATGTTCTGTGAAAAGAATCTGTTTCTGTGAATGTTTTTAATATTTTTCGTCTTCATTGCCTGAACTGAAGTGTTAAATAAGCTTTTAAAGAAAACTTGGAAATCTGACTATGTAATTTTTAAATCCCTCATATGATTGAAGGGAAAGGTAGGCTAAAATTCTGTCTGTTATGAGAAAGAGAGATGTTATTTCATTTTTGAGCAAAGGTTTTGGAAAGAGTAAAGTAGTGTCTTAATTAATTGACGTAGTTGAAGACTTGGACAAGATTCAAGCACGTAGGCCCTTCACAGAGTTACTTCTGCTATTTCTGTGCTAATTACAACAGTAGGTTTTACCCAGCTCATGTTGTAGAGGAGTGGCTGAATTGCTGGCTCTAGGTTGTGCTGCAGTAAAATTTATTTGGCTTTTATTGTAGCCGGAGTTTGTAATAAAGTGGCCCATGGGGAACTGTGAGAGGAGGAATTTTCCCTTTCTCTTGCTGGGAGGGGAGAACTGTGTTCTCACTGCACTGACATTATGTTAAATACAGACTTATGGAACAGCACCTATAATTTCAGACCCAAATATTGCCTGGAGACAAGAATGCCTCTTGCTGTCTTGCCTTTGCATGCATCACACCCTTTGAAGTTAATGGAACTCATACCAGTGTGTTCAAAGGCAGGACTTGGCTCCTTGAGCTTCCATCTGACATCTTCTGTGAATTACTCTCTGTTTTATCTCTAGGAAATGATGTCATTTATGGAAACATTTAACCAAGAGAAAATCCCCTTTCTGCCCGTGTTGTCATCAAAAAGGGGTGAAGCTGAGCTGAGTGAAGGCCAGCAACAGATGAGGGAAGAGTGGGATAAAGTCATCTCTCAGGTCAGAGGCATTTCTCTTTCACTCACCCCCACACCAGCATGAGCATGTCGGATGGATGAAGAAGCCTAAGTCTACCCCAGGAACTCACACTGGGAAAAGTGGGGACATGATGCTTTATTTGGGATGATAAAAGAAGTTTGACCCTGAACCTGAAGTCCAGTCAGTCTGAGTGGCATTCAGTGCCCAAGAGGTGGCAGAAGGTGACTTTTGTGTGTTACCCTTCTGCCTCCTGAGCCTCAAGACTCAAAAATCCCTGGAAAATGTATCTGGTTATCTCAAAACACTCTTCTGATCAAAGTTTTTGGCCTTTTATGCTTAAAAGGTTATTTTGGGACACAGTTATGGCTCAGAGCACAGATACTGATCTAGTGGGGCCTGGTTGGTCAGTGCTTTGCAGTGAGGTTGGCTGTGTTGGCTCAAATTGGGATATTTAGGGCCATGCTGGGAATTGTTGTTTGTGGAAGAGATGTTCCCCTGTCAGCCCCATGACAGACAGTAAGCTGTTCATCTCTATTTCCCCCCCCTACTTTTGCAACTAGTTCACTATAAATTTTCCTGTTTCTGGGCCTTGGGATGGTCACCAGCAAAGGATAGTCATGCCTCATTCTCTGTGGTGTTGCAGAGGTTATGGGCTGGGAGCAAACCTGGGTTTGAGGTAAATGGGGCTGATTTTAGCTGACTTCACTGGAAACTTTATTTTTTTTGAACAGTGGGAGGCATGAGGGAGTGGGTTCCTGGGATGTCTTGAGCACCAGCTTATGCAG
Organism: Haemorhous mexicanus; assembly: GCF_027477595.1. Classification (NCBI taxonomy): domain Eukaryota; kingdom Metazoa; phylum Chordata; class Aves; order Passeriformes; family Fringillidae; genus Haemorhous; species Haemorhous mexicanus. The sequence goes on along the minus strand of NC_082346.1, from coordinate 59,339,933 downwards.
CTTGTATCAGCATCTTGGAGATGGGGAAGAAAATAATAGTGAGAGATTTAATCCACTTGTTTTCCTTTTAAAGATTAACGAGTGGAAAGCAAAGCTGGACCAGATGTTGCCCTCCCCTCTGGATAGCATTGAGGCTTGGCTCCAGGAGGTGGAACGTCTGCAGGCAGAAGATTTGCCTGATTTACAGGACCCATTCAAAGCAATGTCTGTCTTCAGAGAAATAATTGTAATATTTAAGGTATGCTGATCACAAAGGAAATTGTGCTTCACTTTGACCTGGCAAAGCACTTGTTATGGAATTGCTGTTTGACATTTTGGGAAGTGGTGTGCATATGTTTGTCTTCTGAAGATGAAAAGCTCTTCTGAACATACCTTTGAAGAATTATGAGTTTAATTAAATAACTGCATGGGTCTATAAGGCAGGTTTCAGACTTCACTGGGGAGAGATTAAATTTGAGCACTGCCTGAATGAGTAAATTATGCTGTTCTTTTTAATGTGGTTCCTGCAACTTGTTTGTTTGTTAAGTAATAACACAGGATAATTGCATCTTTATCTTAAAATCTATACTTAATGCATACCTATTCAGAAAAGCACTTGAGCTTAAGGTTACATTCCAGGGTGTTCAAGAAGTTTGTGTGTTTAAAAGTTAAATAGTTCAAGAAGTTTGTGTGTTTAAAGTTAAATATTTGCTGAATCACTCTGTAGTTCCATTCAAGGCAAGGATATTTTGATACCTTTGTACCATGCAAGTTATTTATTCTGATCTTCAAATATTTGCAGAGATAATAGTTTAAACATCCTTTTGAATTTGAAAGTTCTGAAGGAGTATATGTGTTGATGCCTGGCTGGTGATCATAATGCCATACTTGGGTTTTTTATAAACAAATTTGCTCATTTTGTGCCATTGTCCTTAAAGAGGCTTTGAAAGAATGGGCTGGGGAGGTTCTTGCAAGTGGCTTAATAACACCACTCTGTTGTACTGTTTCTAGTCAGTTCCTGATAGGAGGGATGGCTTTTTAACTGGTAACAGCTTTGTCAGTTTTAGCCATTTGATAAATATTTTTGTTGTGCAACCTAAGTACTTAAAGCATTTTTAAGAATAAGATAGAGACTGAAATGATTTCTTAAGGCATTTTTTTCCCCATTAAATATATAGATAAAATGATGTCATTCTTTCAGAAGAAGAAACACATTAATGCTTAATTTCTGCCACATCCTCTTTTCTTGATGGGAAGACATCCTGCTAAAATTTTTTTCCCCTTTCAGTATGTTGTGTGTAGGGATCATATTGGCAAGGTGGTACCTTATAATGCAAATTTTACTTAAGGTCTAGGACATTATCCACCAATGCTCATAACTGTCTGACTGATACAGTGTTAAGATTACAAAATCCAGTGTTAAAAATCTGTGCACTATTTTTATGGTTGAGGGCTGTCCCAGGATTAGGCATTTCCATTAACATGCTTTGTGGCAGATTTTATAACATAGAAATGAACTTACAGCTTTTTTTTTATATGCCACTGAGAAATAGGCTTCTCTTCTGTGCAATGCATTTTATGTTTTATTTTCAGGTAGGGAATTTGGTGCTGAGACACATGCCTGTGAAATATTCCCTCAGTCATGGGACACTGGCCATTGAATGGTTAATTTGATACCCTGTCAGCCTGGTGTTAGACACACCTATAGAGCAGTCAAATGAACTATGGAGAAGGTGACATAATAGATTTATTCAACAGGTTTTGCTGTCAGTCTTTGCTAAGGGATAGCAAAGAACAGCTCAATACCCTGAAGTTGTTACAATGATGCTTTTTTCTCATAGGGATGATAGTGAAATTGTGAAAAAAACTGATAGCTGGAGTAGTGTAAGGTCTGTGGTCCTTATATTTAAGTAGATGCACAGTGATAAGAGAAATCAGGTCATATTGCACTTAATATGCACTTCAGAAGGTGATTAGGTAAATCCTTTTATTGCACTTTAATGAGTAAAGACACTGGGAGATTGTCTTGTGCTGACTAGTTCTTAATAGTTCTTTCCCTAACAGCAGGTGAGTTGGAGATTCCCAGATGAAATACTCTAGATCAAAATGAATGGCTTACTGTGTCTTGTTCTCCCCAGGGCTTGATGGATTGTTTTGATTCTCACTTGGACACCCTTCAGTCATTTAAGAATGAAGATGAGAAGAATATGCCACTAGTCTTGCCTGAAAAATTAGAGGAAATGAAAAGAAGGTTGTGATGCTCAAATTACCTCTACTTCATGTTGTATTCTAGCTCTGCTATTGACTGGCTCTGGTGTTCTGAACAAAGCACATAATTTATCCATGCCTTGCAAAAAAAAAGAGCATTTTTAACCTAAACACAGGCTGACTGTCAAGTGGAGCAGGCAGGGATCTCTCATTGGTCCAATGAATGTTTAATTGTGTGTACAGAGTAGAGCTCATTAACAGGACCTTTTCAGATGCCCTTTGCTAGTGGGGATATGAAACAACCACTAGGGATAGGAAACTCGAATATTTTCAATGTAAAAATTTCCCTGGTGGCAGGGATTCTCTAAATTTTTATTTCCACCATTAAAAATCACTGTAATCTATAGCTTGTACTACCCCAAATATCTGTTGGAGGATATTTAAAAAAATGACCAGTGAATCTGTATCCATAACCTGAGATGCTTTGACATACAGGTGGCAGATGTCCCTTTTTTTGGGCATTTAAGGTTTTTCATATATTGAGCAGATAACATTGACTGCTCAATTGTTGCTGCTTAAAAAATGAACTGTTGCTATCTTATCTATTAATTCCTGTCATAAGAAAAAAAAAGTTTACATAGATGTAATTTTGATTATTTTCAGGATAAAATCCTGATACATTAATGCCTTTTGTATCCAATGGTTTTGAATAAACTTTTGGAACTATTTTCTGTTTGCAGATTTAGCAATATTCGTTCTACAAACCCCAGCACTTTTCTTGAATACCACTATGGGCTGTGCTCAGCCATTGCCAATGAGGTGAAGTTAAAGCTCAATATCTGGGATGTGAAATATGGGGCAAAAGAGTCTGTGGAGTCACTGCTGGAAAATTGGAATGTAAGTTTCAAATATATGTATCACACCCTGATGGTAATTCTTTCCCAGCTCTCTTTGATTCAGTCTTATGTCATCTGAAGATATTATAGTTGGTAGAAGCATGGTGGACTGGTGAAATCTCAGATTTATTCAAAGAAGGGCAGGTAGACTTCCCTAGAAGTTTTCCTTGCCCCCAAAATCTTCCATTTTGCTTTGAATGAGATTTCTTTCTTCAGTTTGGAGAAGTAAGGCGAGCCATGACTGTGATTTTCTCTCTGCCCTCTTTTATTCTTTATTGTGAAGATTTCTTTCTTTCTAGATTATTTATAGAGCCAGCTGTAGTAGCCCTTCCCTAGCTCCAATCCACAGAACCCTCTCTGGGGTAGTTCAATAGTTGCTTCCTTCAAAACCAGCCATTATTCACACTGCTGCCTGTTCCTTTTCCCAGCCTCTTTACTTCCTTATGCTTTGTGGTGAATATGACTTGTCTTGTACTATTACACTTTATGCTTAGCTCAGTTTCTGGACACAAGTTATGAAACTGATGCCACATGTAGGCTTTTAGGAGGGCATGGATTGCCCAGCCCCAAATACTGACCAAGGCAGAGGTGAAGATGCTGATGCCTCCAGTTTTTCCCCATCTCTGGTTAATGGGATTCCTTGTGAATTCCATCTTAGTGGACTTTGTCAGAGGATTTTCAGACTGGCAAATGCACAGTTAAATTAGTGGGAATTTCACCAGCCTCAGTACTGTAGAAGGAGGCAACAATAGGTTGTATAAAATAGCAATTTCCTGAGCAGTGTCAGCCTCACCCTGTGGTGAGATGGTTGTGCAGAGTTAATCTGTGCTGAGTTTGTTGGTTCAGTTGGTTTCATAAATACTTATTATCATGTTGTTTCTACAGTTGTGGCTCATGGTCTTGCTCAGGCTGATAGAATGCAGAGCTTTGCCAGGGAGTTTAGGGCTTGTTTAAGGTTTAGGGCCCAGGCTTGTCACAGTCACAAGAGAGGTTGTTTTGTACCCTGCTGGGTAAGACATTTGTATAAGTGGGGAGTGTTGGAGTGAGATCAGCTCAGAGAGGGGCTGAGGATCAACCCTCACTCCCTGTGCACACACATCTCCTCCTCTGCTCCCATTTCCTCCTCTTTCACCCTCTCCATCCCCAGTTCATTTTGATCTGTCGGAAATGAGGCACCTCAATGTTTCTGTGCATGCAGGGAAGCCCACCTTCTGCTTTCATCACATATTGGTTTATGTGACTAAATTCTGCCTGACTTGTTCTAGATGCCATTTCTCAGTATTGCCCTGGGGCTGTAACTTTTTGAAGTAAGCAGTCCTGACTCATGCAGGGCTGTGGCTCAGGCAGTGGCATTCAGGTATTCATAGTTCTATTTACTTTACTCTCTGCACAAGCAGAGTAAAAGAACAAGTTTGTTTCAGACTAAAGGGTGCAGCTCAGTTGCTGGGTGGGCTTTGCTCAGTTTACATTTCACCTGTAGGTTGTAGGTTTATATTGCAAATACCCATATCAATTACTTTTCACTTTGGGCAGAATTTCATTGAAGAAAAGAAACTTGAAACACAACTAGACACTGCTACCCACATCTGTGAAGACTTGAAGAACATAAGTGGTCCTGACCTGGGTAAGCTCATGCACATAAGTTGATATGAAGATCTCTATTTTGAAGTAAAGTGCTGCCACCAGTTTTAATTCCATCTGCTGTTCCATATAAGCAGTGTTTCTGTTTAATTAACCTCTCTGTTCCCAAATATATAACAATAATCCCTATTCCACGTCCTAGCTGGAGATCCTCATGAAATCAGCAAACTTTTGAAGACAGTGGAGTCAAAGATTTCTACATGTAAAGAGTATATTTCCAATGTAAACACCACCCTACAGAAAGTCCTGTCCTCCTGGAGTAATTACACAGAAAACATCCACTTACTAAAGACATGGCTGGAAGAAAACAGAAATGAGGATCCAAAAGAGGTACATGGTTGGATTTCTCTTTGTTTGACAGAGATACTTCAAAGCCTTCTGGAAGAAAAACATTAAATCTCAACAGTGGCTGCTGTTGTTGCTTTTCTGCTTTTCATTTTGGAAATAAATGTTTGACAGGGTTCTGCTTAAAATTATTTCAATGCCTCTGTCTAGATCCCTGCTGAGGTCCTGGCAAAGAGGAATTCGATTCATGGTTCCTTAAATGAAGCTGGAAACCATCTCATTGAAGTCAGCAAAGAGCAAGTTGGATCAAATATTGCCAAAGAGCTGAAGAAACTGAACAGGAGATGGGCAAAGTTCATCAAGAGGACACACTTTGTGAGTTACAGGTTACTGTTACTCTTTGCCATGCAGCCTTCAAAGTAATCTTTTCTAGATTTACCAGTTTGCTAATCAGAGATTGATCAATCTTCCAGTCATCTCAAGGTTGCCAGTTTTAAAGCTTGAGGAACAGAGTACACAGCAGCATCCCATTCTTAATCTTTGTGGCTCAGTAAAATTCTCATTATAACAGGATGGAAAATGTTCAATTTTTAAATTGAAATCTCTAAGCCACTTACAAAAGGAAATCTTATTGCAGGCTGAAGCTCTTAATTCAGTGCTCGGGGTGGAAGTAATCAATTTACCTGTGTTAAATTTTACAGACTCTGTCTTAGCTGGTAGAAAGTAATTATTTCTGCATAGATATTTGTAAGGTTGTGTAACTTTTCACCACTCACTTGACAGGTTTTTAGGCTGCTGTAAATCCCTATACAACCTGCCTAATGTTATACATATTACAGTCCCTGGAGTGCTTTCACAAGAATGACATTTTCACTCTGCCTGGGAATATTAGAACTCTTAATTTTCTGAGTTGAGCCTTTCATTGACATTTATTAAAGCTACTGCTGTGACAGTAAATGGTGGCAAAAAATTACTGCTATGTTTTTGTAGGAGATGAGCTTAGTGAGAATGCAGTAAAATCAAAGGAAGCAATCAAAGGGTGAGGGAAATCCAGAGTTTGCTAGAAAAACCCTTAATAAGAGATGCTTCAAGGAAATATATTGAGGAATCAGATAAGTGAGGTGCAAGAAGCCTGTTTAAGGTCTTAAGGACTTCCCTAGTTATTTTTGTGGCATTGTTTGGACATTATGGCTATCATATATATAATATTTATTTTTTAATATAAAATGCAAGACCAAATACTTGAGCTCTGGCCTGTGACTGCCAGTTCCATTAATGTCAGCACACTTCCTGATCTTGATTTGACCAACACCAGCTGCTGTTCTTGAACAATTCCCTGCTGTGGGCTGGGGAATGCTGCAGCCCAGGAGTTTTCTCCATAGTAGGGTTGCTGCTAATAGGGGAGGGGACAAGGGGACAAGCCATGTGGACACAGGTTGTGCTGTCCCACCTGCCCTCAGGGCTGAGGAACTGAGCCTCACTTGGTTTATTTATCAATATGTTTAGCATTTATTTCCCCTTTGATCCCTGCTGAGTGCTAATGCTGGGAAATGACCCAAGTGGTGGCTGTGTTGGAGGAGTGGGAAGATGATGGGAGTGAACATCTTACCTTGCTCTTTGTTGATAGCTTGGAGAAGAGAGCACAAATGCTGCTGAAGAGACCCCAGAGCTTCTAGAGAGCCTGGAGAAAATTGAAGAGCTCCTTGGAGGCGTGGACAGCTGGGCAGCAGAGATGGGACATCTCTTTAGCAAGATCAGTCACGAGGAGCCTGTGGAACCTGAGCTGGAGGAACATTTGCAGGTGAAAATGTTGCTTAAAATACTTGATCCTCAGATTCTCATCTTGCAGCATGGATTTGTGGCTGGGGTAAAATGAGGCATCATCAGTGATGCAGAACTTAATGTGGATTTTGTGCTGTAATACTTGTAAAAAGTCAAGACAGTGCTTGTGCCTTGTTGTTATTTCTCAGGATCACTCCCAGATGAGCTGTGAGTGAATCTTCCACCATCAGTGTGTCCACATGACCAGCAGGTGCCAATGAAATTCTGTTGGTGCCACTGATCAGCAGCTTGTTCTTGAGTGCTATTAATTACTCCTGTCCAGCAGAGCACTTGGAGCAGACCAGAGCTCTGCAAGTTGCCAATTTGAGTAGTTCCCCTGGTCACACAGGACTTGTATCATCTACTCTCCAATGCAGGGAGGAGGTTTGGGACACCTTGGCTGTATTCAAGGCTTACCCATCAAAAATTGGGATACTTGAAGTATTTTCAGCAGCACATGGGGTAATTTGGGAATCTCATAGGTAGTTGTTAGAAATATCCTCAGAGAGCACAAATTAATTTCTAAGAATAAATTCCACTTGTCACTGTGTTTTCCCACGTCTCTCTGCCTGGGATTACCCCCAGCTCCCAGCAGATGGCAGGTGAAAATCTGTGTATATAACTCAGCTTCAATACAAAGTCTGATTTATTTTCTTCACTTGCTAATGAAGGTGAGACAGAATAAAGGTGCCAAGATTTACACTGAAAAAGCTGAAACACTTCTTATGTTGCCTTTACTACTGTCTTATGTTGCCTTTACTACTTCTACAACAGGGCCTGTGTAACCTAATGGTGTGGAGGTGACCACCAGGAGGTTTCATTGAAACTCCTTTGTGTAACTGCTATAAATAAACAGAAATACTCTTTATTTCATATAACTTATATGCAGTAACTGTGCACTAGAATCTGTGTTAGTTTTCTCGTGCTTTGTGCCTTCTTGCAGAGTGTTTAGCTGTTGCATATAGGTAATGCCTTACAAAAGAAAAGCCTTGTTAAAAAAAATAGTTTAAGCCCTACTACTCTAGCTAAGCTAGCAGCTAGCTTGTAAGTTCCCATGTGAAAAAATCATGAAAACGAGAATCAGTTGACACAAAAATCTATTCTGGTAAGAGAACTTTTCACACCTACAAAAACAAAGAGTCTGTCCCATGAGAATCCGTGAAGAAAATATGTAAACTAACCAAAAATAGAGAAGTTTGATAAACATACCCCCTAGCCATTTACCAACCAGTAAACTGAGTATCGGTTGACCAGTTAGATTGAACACAGTGACTTCTGATATTCTTATGAAAATATGAACTATACAATAAAAATTCAGCTTTTCTGCAGAAAGAATCAAAAGTCCTGTCTCTTTTTGCTGCAACATTTACCTGACAGATTTGGGAGTGTGAGAGATGAAAAGGATCAGTTGATCTTTTTGTAGTCACAGGTATATGTTTATGAAACAAGTCTCATTTTACCATGTGACTCTAGTTTGTAAAAAAACCCCATGAAATAACAAAGGACACCCTAAAATACAGCCTCCAAACACGTGGCTGGCATTGTCCCTCCATGTCTGGGGGCAGGAGAGATCAGGTCACTCGCTACCTGCAGTGCAATAGGTCAAGATCCAGAATAAAGCTCTGATTTTGATTAGGAGAATGGTAATTGACAACTTCAGACAGGAGAAACATGATGAATATTCATAGATAGAAACAGCTCTAATAAGGACTTTTCATGATATGTATTCAGACATGGCACACTACTCCTGCATGCAGGGCATCCAGCTGCTTTCCTGCCTTGCAGTGCTGAATACTACAAGGAGATCTGAGCCTTGGTGTGTGCTCACTGTGGATGACTTCATGATCAGATAGATGCTGCATATCCAAATGTGTGGTTTCATTTGGGAAACTGCTTGGATGGGAGAGCACGTTTTAAAAACACATCTGATTGGCTCTGTGGCAAAGACAGAGGAGGTGTTGCACTGACAGAAAGAAATTGCTTCAGCAAACAGAATCCCCTGTGGATGGCAGCAAATTTCTTTCTCTCCACACAGAGATTTTACAGTGCAGTACACTGACCATAACTGGAATGTAAGGCTTTCCTTTACCAAAGATCAGCCCTCCATGATCAAGGCTGGCTTTTTCACTCAGTTTGTTTAAACAAAAAGACAAATAAACACTTGTAAAGGCTTCTAATGCTTTTTGTTCAAACCAGAGTTTGGCTGCAAGAGGATCCTCGTGCCAAGACCAAGTTGTGGCAGCAGAAGAGATACTGCAATCCCTGAGGCAGAATGTTTCAAGTCAGGTGTTTCAGCAGCATTCTCACACCACTGGGCTGGAGGCACGAATTAAAGAAGCCAGAGACAAAGTAGAGGTACTTGTTTATAAACACACAGATGTCTCTAATTTTACCAATACAGAATATGGAAAACTCTTCGTCAGTCATGTGAAATAGAAAAGGTTCTGTACTATTGGAATCAGTCTCCCAGACTCTTGTCAGGGCAAAATCTAGAACATTTCCAAGATCAGTATCTCAACTTGAAAAACTTGAGTGATGTTATGGAGCAATAACTCTGTGTAATTACTGACACTCAGGTGTGTTCTGAAAAGTCTCTTTCTTCCAAGGCTGTCATGGGTGACCTGAACAACATCTTGTCCAAATCTGAGAAGAAACCCTCAGAGAAGGAGGCTTTGCTCAATTTTGAAGAATCCCAGAAAGAACTTGAGGCTTCCATTTCAAAGGCTGTGCAACTTGTCAGTCAAAAATTAAGTCCTGAAGAGTGTGTTTCAAGATATGAGGTGGGTTTGTGTTCTGAACCAGCTGAATTTGAGTACTTCTGAGGGCTCTATGGTCTCTAAAAGTCTGAAGTAAGAAAAATACTGACCTTTATTTTTTTTTGGTAGCTGTTAATACTTTGCTCAGTTCTCTGATTTAGCACTTACATTAACTTAGCAGAAAACTTGAATGAATAAACATAAATCTATATGGCAGTTTATTCAGTGCCCTGTCCTAAATTACTCCATCATTCCATCAGAACTCATAATTTTCAGAACTACAGCCTTTTTTTTTTTTTTTTTTCCTGGCCTGATCAATAATTAAGCTTCCCATCAAGAAGGACATGCCTGAATTCTTGGGCAGGCTATTATAAATACTGAACTCCTCTTTTCCCAGAGAGTAGTTGGTAAATCAAATATCCTGTTTCAAAATGTGGATCTCTTAAAGGGGTGCTGGAGATGGAAGTGCCCAAAATCTCTGTTCCCTGGTCTGGCAGAGAGAGCTGGGTGACCATGTACCAGCGGGGGCACAGAGCTCATTCCAGGCCATCCTGGGGGTGCCATGGTGCTGATGGAGACCTTTCACCCTTTCACTGCTCACAGCCATGGAACACAGCCTTGTGTGTTCCCTAGGGAAGAGGCACAGTTCCATCTTTTGTCTTTGGTACCAGATTTTCCCCTGACAGTTGTTACAAGAACAGTACCTGCTTTTCCCCTTAAATCATCCACTGATTCTGCAAGCTTTTGCAGGTAAACAGGGATGGAGAATGCCCTTGTACCCACCCCCAGCAGAACCACACACCCCATGTATGTGATGTATGCATTGATTTATTCACAGGTTTTACATGCTACCAATGCCATTTTATTAGTTAAGTAAGTTACATTCACTTCTGTTTGGTTTTCATTATGATGTCTGGGTTTTGTTTTGGTTTTTTTTTTAGGAAGCTTTTAATGCTCTGGACAATAAAGTTCTTGACAAATTTTTGAAAGCAGCTGAACTGCTGAAAAATATTTCATCTGACCATGAGAAGCTGGTGGTGGAAGATGATTTTCGTAGGAGATGGGAGGTGAGATAATGCAGGAATGAGAATTCACTGTCTGGTCTCATTAGGCCTGGCATCTTTGAAAGCAAATTTTTTCTTGTCACAGTGTGTTCTGGTGTTTTTACTTGCTGTGTAACACTGTCTCACCATCTCATGGGAACAACGTGCTTTGTATTTTGCAGGCAGTTCGTCAGGAAATTGTATCCTATGTCCAGCTCATCATAGAAAGGGAAAAAAAGAAATTTAATGCAACTTTAAAAAAAATCAATAAGCAGTTAGGCAAAGAGAAGAAACTGCTAAGTATGGATAAAACCAAAGGACTCATCAAGGAGCATGAGGTACCTGACACGCTCCTTTTCTGCCTCTCTTTGTGGATGCTTTGCTGTCCTTCTTCCTCCTTTTTTGGTTCATTTTCTGTGGAGCAGGGCCCTTGTTATGTAAACACAGAGCAAAGAGGCCACCAAAATTATTATTTCCCTTCTTTGACTGCAGATGTTAGTGTGCCTGCAGACTTTTAGAATTAACCCCTTGTTAAGTAGATGGTATCCTTTTTCCATTTTTCCCCCCAGATTTTTAGTGTATCTTGAATTCACCCTAAGAAGTATAATAATTGACAAGAAATATTTTAAATTGACTTCTTTTTCTGTAGTCAGTAGGACACTTCTGTCTGATGTCAAATTGAAGAAGACTTGGGACCAAAATTAAAAATTGTAGAACATAATGAATTCCAAATCAAGCAAGAGTCAGTGTAGTCTTGTGAATATAGTTGGGAACATGATGCCAGAAATCCTAATTTAATTTCTAGCTCTACTTTAGAAAGAACCAAGAGAAAATAAGTGTGTGTTCCTTGGTTTGACAGCTTAGACTTTTAAGAGCACTCAACCAAGATATTGGAAGTATTGAAAAATATATGAGAATAATTTCCTATCCTTGTGTTTTAACATGAGCTTATTATATTGTTTTTTCTTTGTTTAGGCCTTTTTTTCACATGAAGGCAGCATGAAGGAGCTTAATAAGTCTTTGGAAGGCCTTAAAACATTGGCAAGACTCTCAGGAGAAACTGTCCCAGGGATGCAGACACTCACTGCAGACTGTGAAAAAAGGCTAGAAAAGGTTCAGCAAATGGTGGCAGACACTTACACAGCACTGCTGGCTCGTGTTGGAAAAGAACAGCCCCCTCAGAAAGGGTGGGTGGCTGTGTCATGGGGTGTTGTAGCTTTATAGAAATCAGTTCTACACATAAATTTTGGGATACTCTAATGTGTTTTGGTAGTACATTACTGTGGCCAGCTGTGCATTTAAACACTTAAAGTATTAAGTTTCATAAACTGGCAAGTACAATGTTTGATTATCCTTCATCACAGCTGCACTGTTTTAAACCTTGAGCTAGGAGTTATTTTTCCCTTTGTATTTAATATTTTGTTCTTGTAGGAACTCCATTATGGCTTCTGAGAATGGAGAAGAGTCTGGTTCTTCTCAAGCAATTGACAGCCTTATGGTACAGGAGGTAAGATGTCCAGACTTACTGATGGAAAACAGTGCTCTGTCCAAGGCAGGTCATTGCCAGGAGGAAAAAGGGTTTCTTTTCTTACTGTTTTTATTGTGGTAAGACCTTGGGCCTCTGATCAGAAATCCAAACCCCATTGTGCTTGTGAATGTAGACTAAGTAAATAATAAAAATTACCATGCAAGCAGCAGTGCTGGGCATCCTGAGAAGATGTGAACCTCCAGCCTGGAATTATATTTTGCAAAAATGTCATTTTCAGGTGGGAAGGTTATGTGGGAAGCTGTGTTCAAGTGAAAATCCCCTGTAGTGTCCCAGTAATATGAACAATTTTCAGAGGACAGAGAGAGTCCTAGTGAAGAGTTGGAGGCATTTGTCTGTATATCTGTGAAAAGAATGAATGAGCTGGCTACAAGTATTCCAAAATTTGCTCGTGATTGAGTTCAAACACATCTTGAATTCATGAATGGCCTCTCTCATCTCCTCTGGGATACATCAAGCAATCCCTCCCTTCAGGAGCTCACAGATGATTGTTAGGCTTTGCTGTGTGTTACCCAGGATATTGTGGAGGTCACTGTCACCCTTTTTATTTTTACTCAGACCTCAAGACCTGCTGCAGATACAGTTTTGGAACCAGATGTGAAGCACCACAATGGGGAAAGCTGTGCAGACAAGTTTGAGGAAGATGGTGATTTGGCCATACCAGCTTTGTTAGAGAGGTAATTTTTAAAGGAGAAAATGCATGGTTGTTAAGGTATGATGCTGTGTTAGACAAATTAGCTCACAAATTCATTGAATGTACCAAACATAAGGTGCACTTTTGCTATGCAGAGCCCTGTTCTTTTTTCTACTACAGTTTACTGAATATTGATCTGTAATTCATAGGGAAGCTACAGTAACTAAATGCTTTGAGCATTAGGATTTTGTAGCAAGAACATTTTTAGCTATGAATGTTTTACTCATTTTCTTGGGCTAGGAAAGTCTGCATCTGCCTTACTAATAACTTCAAACATTGCAAAATAAAGAAATATGTCGAGTTTTTTGGAGAACTGACATTTTTACTTTTGTAAAACTGAATTTAGAGAATGCAGGCTGGCATTTAGATTTGAAGATAAGCCATATGAGCAATCTGTTTAATATGTTGCTCATTTATGCATTATTCATTCATTTTGGACTTAAATAAAATATGTATTTGCAATAGACTGTGCTTATTTTTTATGGTACTCTGTTGATCAGTGAGTCCCATACCCTGAGATGTTCCATTTAATTAAAAGTAATATTCTCTCTGAAAGTGTTTGCATCTTTCCTTAGCTTTAACACACAGAGAAGTAACCTGGAGGAGCTTCTACGACACAGCAGAGATAAAGTAGCATCTGACTTTACTGATGAAATAAAAGACACTTCATCCCTTAAGTTTAAGTTGTTTGAACTAGAGGCAAGTATTCATCTTTTAAAAATATACCTGGTGCCTAAATTGTTACTTTCTCATGTAGAGCACTCACTTCCCTGTTACATATATCCAAGGGAAAAGCAGCATCCTTGCAACCATATGTGTTAGAAGAAGGGAAATCAAGGATTTAGGATTTTCCAGAACTGCATTGCTGCCTAGCACTGGAGTTTTGCAGGTGTTGCTGAAAGAAGAAACTGGTGGCTCTGGGTTTGTTTTCTGCAGGCTGAAATCGGTGTAATGGGAAAAAACTGCAGAAAGGAGCTTTTTGTTTGTCAGCAGAGATGGCCAGGGCTGCAGGAGTCATCAGAGTTGAACCACCAAGTGGTGTTTGTGCAGAATGGAGCTGTTCCAGGAGACATAAAACTTGGTTAGCTTTGTGAGATCCTTAAGGCGACAGCAAAAGGCACAGAGTTAATGTTGAAAAGTTTATTACTGCAGTTTTTCATGGCATTTCTTGAAAGGACTACAAAGCCTTATCAAAAATCTCAGAACTTGGTTCAGTTCTACATTTGTTTTTCTTCTGAACATAGCTAGGTGGAGATATTTTCATTCTTGTGGTAAGAATGCCTGGCCCGTTATTTAGTGACCCTTTTATAAAATGTAGCCAAGGCATAGATCTGACATGGAAATTGTCACTGTAAAATGTTACTGGAAATTTGCAGGCAGCTAAAAGCTGGGTCTTGAAGGGGAAAAAAAGCAGTAGATACTCTTAGTTTCAGATGATGTTTTCCCTGTTTTTGTAGAGACTCTTGTGACTAGTTTTATGAAATGTCCAATGGGAAGTACAGGATCATATTAATGCATTAGAACTGCTTGTCTTCTAGACAATGATAGACATGGAATTCAGGTCTGGTTGGAAAGAATTGGAAAAGATCTCATCTACCTTAGAAAATCTTGTGTCTGAAGTGCAGCAGGCTGCTCTCTCTGAGGCAAGAAACAAGCTACAAAGCGAGTGGGAAGAACTTCAGGATATTATAAGTATCAGGTATAAAATAACACTTTATGGTATTAACTAAGGAATTGTAACTAATTGTGTACGTTGTGAAGAGAATAATGTGTGTTCCAGATAATAGTTGCACATTTTTAACCTTTTCTTCATTGCAAAAAATTAAGCTGTTCTTAATTTTTCTTTATTCATATACACATGGATGATAGTGTGAGTCTCCCCAAGAAGATCAGAGACAGATCTTTGTGACATAACTGTGCAATATTCCCATTTATTGCTGTTATTTTCTTTCATCTTTTGGTTAAATTCACAGTGATTCACATTGCTTTTCTCATTAATCAGAGAAAAACTCTTCTGACCTTGGAAGGGGGGGGAATAGATCTATTAGAAAGTTGCATTATTTTTGTGGCTTTTTGTTCTTAAAAATATTTAGTGTCTTTTCTAGCTTGCTTTCCCAGTTCATGTTTTGTTACCTTTCTTTCAGAGCAAATTCTTTAAGGGCTGCTGTGGAAATTGTTTTGGAAACAGAATATCAATCCATCTTTGTCTGTCGATTAGTAGATGAATGGCTGAAGAAAAAGTACACCCACCTGTTTACTCTGATGGACAGGGACCTTCCTGTTAGTGAACTGGAGGTAAGGGAAGATGCAGAGACCACACCCTAGCAGGGATAGGTTTTAATATCTAGGAAGCAGAGAACTTCATGGGGTTTTCACTCAGGAGGTTGGGGCTGCTGATAAGACTTCCCAAACCTTCTAAAATCTGTAATAGCAATTATTGGTCCTGTAGAGCAAGCCAGGGACCCTCAGTAGGTTCTGCTGTGAAAGCCATTGTTGTGAACATTTCATTGTAGGTTAGGATTTTTTTTTTTGATGCAGATTTGTGGTGTTCCCACCTGGCTTTATATCATTTTGTGGAGTCATGCACGTAATGCACTGTTTATTTATGAGCTCAGCCAAGCTACCTTGTGTCACATCTGCTGCAGGGTCTGAGCACGGCTCAGGATGGGTTTGGAAGCTCAGTGTGGGTGCAGTAATTGTTCACCTGCTATCAATATCTGATGCCCAGGCCCTGGTCCACTGGGCAGAGTGAATTCTCTTTTATTCTTGGCTTGTCCTCTGGGCTGAGCACTCTGACAGCCACCCAGAACTGAAAGTTTGCATTTGTCTGCCCTTGGCTCTCCAATGAAGTAGGGTTTAGGTCTCTCAAGCTGTAGGGCAGACAGCATGTGTGCTCTGTCTGACCAGTTTTGGCTGCAAGGGCCCAGAATTTTTGCCCAGCTCTCTGCACATCTGGGTTTTCACAGCCCTGACACGCTGCTCTTTGAGGGCTGCAGCCAGAGAGCCCTGCAGGCTGTACCAGGAGATTTTTAAATGCATGGAAGTCTGCTCCAAAAGTATAGCATGAAGAACTGAAAGATGGCAGAGTAATAAATATCTCTGTGGCTGCCTGTGCTCTGGCTGATGTCCTGCTGTGGGAGCCTGCTGCTTTCAGTCCCAGGACTATCATCATCTTCTTGTCTGATTGCAGGAAGGAGTCTTGAGCTTTCTGTAGTGTTGAACAAATTCCCTGTGTGTGGAATACTATTTTATTTGATTATTTTGATTATGTTCTTTTTTCTTTCCTCCACTAAAATCCAGAATAGGTTTTCTATCTTACCCATCCTGTTTAGCATACTTTTTTACTGCTATTATAATTTGTTTTTCAGCCATAGGTTCAGCTTGAATGCAGGATATATGTTTTCTTTCACTTGTTAACACTTTTGGTCATTTTCTAAATTTCAGATGCTGCAGAGATCCATATTAAGTCAGATTGAAGAGTGCAAACAATTGGAACACCTGGGCAGTTCAACAGGGGATGAAGTTAATCCATTAGACCTGCAAGCTGCAAGAAAAGTTGTAATTAACTGTCAAAAGCAGCTTGAAGAAATGCGCCATAAAATGCAGATCCGTGAGGCTGTCCTTAAAGATCTGGAAGCTTTTTTGGCCTCCCTGAGGAAGATCCAGACTTGCATCACATCTCTCCCAGATCCCCCTGATCAACCTGAAATGCAGGGAAAAGCTTTGAGGGAGGCTGCACAGGAAGTTTCTCATCTGGCAGAAGAGGCCAAATGTTTGGATGAGCGCCTGAAGAGTGTTCATATCTGTCTGGAAGATGATGATCATGGGAGAAAGACTTGGTGTGAAAAACTTGTTCGGGCTTTATCTAAAAAGCTAAATGCCATTTATGATCCCTCAAGTGAGCAGGTGCCTACAGAAGAAAAGGACTTATACAAGACTTTTTCCAGAAAAAACAGTGAGCTCCTTAAAACCATTCAGGATCTACAGGACAGAATCAACAAAATAGGCTTGAAGGATCCAACAATTCCAGCTATTCAGAAAAGGTGAATTATTTTTTAAAGCTCTTTAAATTTCATAATATCAGTGGAGTCAGCCTGGGTCCCCTCTGCAGGAGAGCACTGAAAATTGAAGTATTTGTAGAGCATTGACAGTAACTGTGAGTTTGTTTTATTTGTTCCATCACAGCCTAAAAAAGGAAGCCTTCTCCATTTTTTTTCTTTCAAACTCATGTATATGTACATATATATTTCTATGTATTTATGTATGTGTGTGTGTTTGAAGCAGCATTGAGGAAGAAAAAATAGTAGATGGGTTATTGTGATCTTAGTTTTCAGTAAGAAAACTGTCAGACAGGGAGATGGGTCCCCTAGCTGGGCACTGATGCACCTGATCTGAAGCTCTGCAGTGTAAGATAGGCTGCACTTGCCTTTTAATACAAATTAATTTCACTGTGTTCATACAGACCCAACTGCCCTTCAGAATTTGGATTATTTTCTCACAGTGTTGAGGTCAGCATAACTCATCTGAGGGCCTGTGTCAGATTACATGAATTGAAGACCAAATTAGACTTTTTATGATGTCATTTAATACAGTATGTGGAGCTCAGGATGAATTTCTAGGGAACTTAATAATTACATTGTGAACCAAATCAAAGGCTTACTTTAATATAAGACTGTATTTCATTTTTTTTTTCTAATAAAGGATAAAATCATTAACAGAATTGGAAAAGGAATTGGATCGTGCTGCTGCTGAAATGAAATCTATGCAAGAAATTGCTAATAAGCTCCCACAGATCAATGAGGAGAAAGCAGTGGAAGCAAATGAGCAGTGCAGAGTTACAGAGAGGTTATGGGAGGATACAAAGCTCTTGCTTGCTGAATGGTAAGGAGGGAAATTGCATTTTAAAGTAATACTGTTCAAGAAGTTTGCTTGTGAATTCAAACAGAAAAAAAGCCCTAGACTATACCTTAAAGGTACAGTGGAGACATAAGCTACCATTAAACCAAGAATTGCATGTGGAAGTTTGCAGCCAAAGCTCATGAATCTTGCATATTTTTAAAGCATCACAGTCCCATCATTTAGCAGGTATGCAGTGATGTGTTGGACTTAATTGGCATCCAGGAGAAAACCTGGCTGCTGCAGGGAATGCTGTGTCTTCTGTATTTGCTGTGAATTTCCTGCCAGCACACTGAAAAAGAAAAGACAAATTGAAACAAATGGAAAAGGACAGCTGGGAAAACAGTCTCTTATGCAGCAAAATAAAGGGAGCTTGGTTTGATAATTCTGTGAGAAAGGGGACTGGGAGAGGCTGTGGTTGATTGCCCAGGGTATCTGTGCTTCAAATGTGGTTTTTGAAGATGCCCAGAGGTTTTGCATGGAGTGGCACAGCTCTGGTTAATTCTCATGGCTTGCACAGGTGGGACTAACCTGTTTTCATACCCCACTGAAGGATGGGCTGATGTCCACCATCCAAGCTGCTGTGAGCTCTGCACATGATGCTTCAGTTACTGGTGACTGAGCTCACCTCTCAGGTGGAGAGGATCATATGAACACAGCTGCTCATCACAGCTAAATGTGGATCAGAGGCATATGATGGTGAAGGGTGTTTCTGGTTCCAGAAACTGTCTGGATAGCACACAGGTCTCACACATTATTGCAGGATTTAAGACTGGTACAGTTCATCACTCCTTTTCTCTCATCCAAACCTGGTTGTCAAACTTCCCACGTGTGTGAATACAGAAGGGAGCAGACAGGACGTTCAGGCTGCAGGTTTATGCTTACCCCCTAAATAATCTTTTTTTAATAGCCAGGAACAGTGTGCAAGGGTTCTGGAGCTCCTGAAGCAGTATCAAAGCTGCAAAACGAGTCTGACCAGCATCATCCAGAAACAGGAGATTGTGCTTTCCCAGCAAACTTCTTACATGGGGAAGGAGAATTTGAACAGACTAATAGCAAAGGTGAGTAACAAGAACTTAGTGGAAAGGAAAGAAAAGCCTTTCCTGGGAGCATTCAGATGCAGGGTTGCCCTTGTACCCTCAGCCTTCAGGGCAGATGTTAAGGCCGTGTTTTCACTTTGGCTTCCAAAATACCTTTAGGGACTCCATATTTTTGTTTTAAGTAGATTTAAGGCTGTTTTTTGTAGTGAATCAAAGTCTTGGTAATGGAGAGGGATTACAAAAACTAAACCAAACCCCATGGAAGAACTAGGATCTAGTATGAAGAAGAGATTAAGTCCTGTCTTTTTGCTCCAAGCTGTGACAGCAGTTAAACATTTGCAGTAGCTTTTACATTACTTGATGAGCTACTCATACTGAATGAGCAGGTACTGCTGGACACCTCTTCATTTAGCTTAAAGTTTTCTACCTTTTCTGTCAGAAATGTGACAGCCAGCTTCTTGGCTAAGTGAATACAGCTACTGGAATAGTTGTCCATGGTTAACAGATTAGTGAGCAGCAGCACGGCCATCATGACCATTTTACTGCACAGGTTTCATATATCCTGGATTATGTAACTGGTTCAGATCCTCTCTTTAGGCTTTCTGGTGAGACATCACCCATAGCACCCATAGGAGTGTTTGCTCTCAGGCAGTGCCTGGGCTGGTTAGATTTAAGAAGGAATGTAAGTGGTGTTTTCCTGAGGCAGTGGGATGGTGTCTGCTTGTGCCAGGCCCCTTTAGCTAAGGCAGGGTCTCTTCTTGGTCCCTCCAGTGAGACTTGGGCCACCTTGTATCACCTGGGCTCCTGCTGCAAGGGAGGGCATTGCCTGCACATCCCAGCCCCTGCTTTATGGAGACCCCTCTCTGGGAACAACCCTCCCTTCTCACCCTGAGCTCTGCAATTCCCACTCCCAGAGCTCTGGTCTGAAATTGCTGTGGCACAGTCCAGGCATGTCCTTGAGTGCTGATGATTTCTTATATAGAATAATACAAAATAATAGCAGGGAAAGTCCTCTTCTTTCTTCTGGTTTGTGAGAGCAGCTCTGCCATCCCACCCCTGAGCTCAGTGCCCAGTGGGGTTGGTATGAGAACAAGTAATTTCCCAGGATGTCTGTGGGAAATAAGGAGAGAGCTGTTAATATCAAGGTGCCTAGCACTAGAGGTCAGTGTTTCTTTTCCAGGAAGCTTCCATGTTGTTTGTAAACACTGACATTCCAATGAAACACAAAGAAGCAGCTTGGTGTTTAAATAGAAAGTAGGAGAAAGAGACATTTCACTTTCTGGCTGTGACAAATTTGACAGTGTCTGTGTTTAAATTGGATTTAAGCTTTTTTCTGTTAATAGTTCAAAACCTGGGGTTCAGAGTGCAGCTGTAATAGTAGCTCAGATTATTATCACACTCTACATTGTTTATCTCTGTAATCAAGGTTCTGTGTGTGGATGTACAGTCCCCTTGGATCTGGCACTTAGGACTTTAAAAGCAAACCGTGGTTTTGGCTCTCTTAGAAATAAATTGTCCATATTCCTACTCACTCAGCTGTTCTGCAGCCAATAACAGAATGATATTGATTTCTAACAGGGAAATATTCCTGTCAGCATGGCAGGGATAAAACAACACAGAATGCATTCCCAGTCTCATCATATTGTATAAAATAGATTATTTTGTGTAGTGCTGTTGTTTCTCTAAGCAAAAAAAAAAAAAAAAAAAACCAAAAAACCCAGCAAATCAGTTTAAAAATATTTTGCTGAATAAACAATCATAAGCAAATATGCTCACAAATATACATGTGGGTTTTTTTCACAGATTGAAGAGGCAAAAGAGGAATTTAACGATCACTCTGAAGATGTAGACAAAATAAATCAGATCTGCAAAAACCTGCAATTCCAGCTGAATAAAATGAGAAGCTTTGAGGAGCCTCTGTTTGAGAATGAGGCTAACATTATTGTGGACAGATGGCTGGATGTATGTAAAAAGTAAATTATCAGGGTGGTCTTATCTGTTATGCATTATAGTAATTGATTCTGATGTGGGTGTAATATTTCAAATAAATTAAGTGCAATATGGCAGGGATTCTTAAGACATAAATCCAAGTGTTTACCAGAGCAAAGCTTGCAGAGTATCTATGGATATAATGTTTCTGATCTCTCAAGTGATTTATATTGTCTGTACTCCTTGGCAGTAAATAATTCTAGAAAATGCAGAAAAGGAAATATTTGTGTTTTCTACATGAATCTCTAAGCTTCCATAACAACTTCTATGGATTTAGACTTTGGAGACAAATCTGGAAAATTATAGTGCTGATGCTTTTGGTGGGAAATGTTTGCCACTGTCGATCTAAGCAGTGCATCAATACTGAGATTAAATGGTATTTACTGG
Organism: Haemorhous mexicanus; assembly: GCF_027477595.1. Taxonomy (NCBI): domain Eukaryota; kingdom Metazoa; phylum Chordata; class Aves; order Passeriformes; family Fringillidae; genus Haemorhous; species Haemorhous mexicanus. Next base: position 59,318,752 of record NC_082346.1, on the reverse strand, counting down.
GAGTAGATAAACATTAATGAGCAAGGCTCCTTCCTAAACCTGCCTTAAAACTAGCAAGCTGCTGTTGTGATTGGTGTGTTTGGTGACATGTGTGGCAGGGATTTAAGTATCTTCTCCATGACCAGTTCACTGTGAAGACATGAGATTTTTTTTTTCCCCCCATTTTCCGCTCTTGTTTTTGTGGGTGGTTTCATCTCACTCTGATTTTCTTGTGTTGCTTTTGCTTTTGGAATATAACTCAACATTTTTTGAAATCTGTGTGTGTTTTCTGCCTATCAATCTCGTGGTAGATCAATGAAAAGACTGAAAATTACTGTGATAATCTGGGGAGAGCTCAGGCTTTGTGGGACAAACTCCTGAATTTATCTGACACAATTGAAGCTTGGGCAAATGAAGAACTCAAGAATGCAGAAGACCATTGCCTGACTGAGGAGGACCTCACCCAGTTGAAGGTAATTTAAATGGCAATTTTTTACCTTTCCTTTATACTATACTGATACAGGCTTTGGGCTATGAACATGCATGCTGCACAGACCAGCGTAGGAAGTTGTAACATTTGCAGTTGTATCTGCATGGGTGGTTGCACTAAGGATATTACTTTTATTTGGGGATACAGGTCTTGGAAAACTCAGGCACAGATAGTGTATGTGTGTAGTAAATGGTTGTCAATCAATGCAACACTGCGAGTGCTGTACAAAGATGGAGCAAAGAGAAGGCCTGGAAGGCTGTAGCCTGGAGTGCAGCAGTGCACAGAGAAGAAAGAAAAGAGTGTGTATAGGCTAATGATTAGTTTTCCACGTAGAAGTGGCCTGTCATTGAAGATACTGGAGCCTCTGGGACAGCTGGGCAAAGCACAGCTCAAGGAGAGGTTTCAGAGGTGGTTTATTTTCCCCCTGTCCCGCTGTGTTCCTCACTGTAACTTTTTGCAGCCTCAACAGAGAGTGGCTGCAGAGCATCTCCAGGGGCTGCACATGGGTAGGCAGCAGCAGAGCCTGGGCTGCCCATGCCCCTTTGGCACAGATTATATTAATTCACCAAGAATTAACTGTATATATTATACAGTTAATTCTTGGTGTCAGGGTGCAGCTGGGTGTAAAAACACATGCACTAGGTCTGTGCCATTGAAAGCTTCATATATGGGGGTGAATATTTTAATTTCTAACTTTAGGGCCAAAATGGACCAGCTGTGCTGCTTCATTGTGGTCATAACCAATGTCTCCTAAGCCAAAAATTATTTCCTGCTTTTGAAACGGAGTGATTGAGACATAAATACATCTCATATCCTCTTGTTTGAAAATTTGCAGGCAGTTTTTCCTCAGTGTTTACAAGCTACAAATGGCCTGGTTTTTATTATGGTTGTTTGCAGCTTTCCTCCTACTGTTAGCACTGCTCATTTGCTTTAGTTTGCAGAGAAGTGAAAGGCCAAGGTGCTCTTTGTGTATGGATCTTCACCAGGAAACAGTGGCATATCCACTGTGCAGCAGTGGATATTTTGCACATCATTGTTGTCTCTGCCGTTGTGTTGTCAGAATTTTCCTGGAGTAGTTTAGGTCCCTGGAGGCTCCAGTAAAAATGCACCAGCTGGAAAATGCATCTTTAGGGCAATTTTGTTACCTGGAAACTGCTCAAGTCCAGTGTGATGTGACTGTGCCCCCAGCGTGACTCTTCTCCCCCTTAGGAAGGGCTGTGCTGAAGGTGGCTACACTAAGGTTATTCTGCTGCGTTCTTGTGAGAGATAAGTCTCAAAAGAGGAGGGAGAAGAGGGCAAGAGATACAGAAACCAAGTTCCCCTGAGCAATTATTACAAAGCAGAACAGAAAGAGAGAAAACTGAAACCAATGCATTTGAATTTTTGTGAAACGATTCCAAGTGCAGAGGGCATCAGGTTCATTTATCACTTTATTATTGCTCTTTTTTTGTTGATGCTGAACCTTCTCTGCATTGATATTAACTCCAAAAAGATCCCCAGCTGTTGCAATGTGTATCACATTGCACAGGGTTGGAACCCAGGGTCCTTTGTGAGCACTGGTGCATGTGTTTTTAGGGAGCTTGTCACAAAAGAGCAGAGCAGTGGATTATTGGGCTGTGTATTTAAGGATAATTTCAGTATATATAAAAAATGTGAGAGAAGTTCTGCTTTCCTCTGTAGCCTGTATGCAAATGCAAACTCTTTTAAGGGCTGCAGTGCGTGAATGGGTTTTGATGATTGCTTTTACAGAGACTACAAAAGGAAGGCTTTGTCCTCAGAGAGCTTGGAATATCAATTTGGGAATATGAGACAATGTCATTATCCTGTTCATAAGCTGAATCTGGCTTTTTACCTTCACATCACTGACTTGTTCTAAAATACATTGAAATGAGTGGAGGTCTTTTCATATGCAAAGGATTTACATTTAAAAAGTGCTTATTGCCTGTGTTGTATTTTATCACTTCCATACCAAAGCACGTGCCATCAGGATGCCAATTCTTGACTTGAAATCTATGGCATCTGAGAATATCCCTTTTAGTAGAAGTAGCAAGACATAAATGCAAAATTAAAATTATTTTCCTGCAAATTTACTTGAAGCAAAATAATTAAGGTTCTTAAATATACGCTAATTTGCATTATCAGCTTCTTTGCCTGAGCAACAGGGTGTTTCTGTCTCGAATACAAAATTGCTTAATTACAAAAATAAAAATCAGGAAAATGAACAAATGGTGACACCTCTATGCACCAAAATGCATAATCAGAATATTTTAATATCATTTTCTAACGTAAACATAGAGCATTAATTTGGAGGGAAGCACAGTTACCAATGTGTTTTTTCCACCTTTAGGCATGCTTACGGGCCCAAGAACAGAAACTCCAAAAATTCGACACCACGGTGGCTGAGATAGAAGAACTTCTGAATAGTAATGAACCTCCATTGGAGCTACAGGTACAGAGGAGCTTTTACAGCTGATACACCAGTCCTCCTTACTATAGCCCTGCTTCTAGTATTGCCTTTGCCACAGTCAGATACTGGTTTCACTTATATCTGCTCAAGGACAGTTGGAGGTATTTTGTTGCCAGTGGGCAGTGGTATTTCATTTGTTGTACCTCTCAGGCTGCTAAATGTTGGTAGAACCAAACTTGTCATTTTAAACACAAAGGTCTTTCTCACTTCTGAGCCTTTTTAGGCCCTTGGCCCTGCCCAAAGAGGCTGATATCAGTGCTATCTGGTGTTTAGCTGTTGGTCGACACCAGGGCACAATGGACCTCATCACCCCTTTGGGGATCCCAGGAACTCAGCTTTACTGACTGTTGGTTTTAAACTCTGCTTTTGCCTTCACAATGTAGTTTGGTAATGTGGAGTTTCTTGCACAGAGTGAGGTTTTCCTTTGGGGTATCACAAGGAAATCTTCATCTTTCTGTGTTAGCTTCACACAGCAAAGAATAAATTCTTGTTTAAGACCGTGTTAGCTTCCATTGCTCCTAAAACAGTTTTGTAATCATCCTCTCACAGTGTCTGTCAGATGCACCTTGAGCTTGACCCTGTTCAGCTATTTCTGTGTTTATCCTCAGCAGGCAGTGAACTCTGAGCAGTTTCACTGGGTGAAGTGATCTAAGGAGCTTAGGGAAGGATTCAGCAACCTTGTGCTGTGCGTGCTGTGCTCCTCGAGAGCACCCTGAGTCCCTGGGGTGGGGTTCCCACGTGATCCCACCCAGCTGCTGCCTCATGCAAGTCCAGGATGCATGAGTTCAGCACCTGTTGCTCCTTAGTGAACAGTCTCAAGCCAGAGCTCCCAGCCTCTCTGCTGGCCTTTTTTTGAGTTATTGTGGGGAATTTTCCCCAGTGGAATCACTGTAGGGGGGTGTGTGTTACAGAGAGAGCTGCAACCCTCTTTTTCATGGCAGCTGAAGCTCAGAGTAGGCACTGGAGAGATTGATAAATAAAATAGAACAGCACCATAAAACTGCTAATAAAGATGAGCTGAGATCACTTCTCCTCAGAAAAGCAATACTTAAATATTTTTCAGTTTCTGGAGTGGGAGGGAAACAAATCAAAACAATCTGTAATTGAAACATCGGGACTTCAGATCACTTAATTTCTTTTTATGTCTATCATAGATTTTTGTAATGTTCTGGGAAATCAATCCAGTATAATTGATGTATGTTTATTTCCAATTTTAAGGTCATCAGATCATCTGTTGTGCAGAAAATGGAGCTAATAAAAGAGCTCTTGTCAGCCAAGCGAGGGACCAGTGAACTCACTGTGAATACAGCAGAGCTGAAAGGAGACCTTGATCTGGCCAAGACACAGATTGGAATGACTGAATCACTTCTCAAAGCTTTATCTCCTTCAGACACCTTAGAGATCTTTACTAAACTAGAGGTAACATGCCACAGATTTGTGTATATTTTATATATTTGTTCATAATTTCTCTCTTGGTCAAGTGTTCATAAGTGTTCATCCTGTGTAAATTGTAGACTGCTGGAATAACTCAAGTTAAGAGCCTGGCTTGAATATTTCCTTAAGCTGCTAGAAACATGGAAGAAAAGCCTCTTTTTCCTGGAATTATCAGATATATTTAACCCTTGCAGCTGTTGGAAATGGTTAATCCTAGGCACAGTAGTAATATTGCCACCCAGGATATGTTCAGGCAGTAGTGCTTGTTTGGACTGTCTGTTCTCCAAGCCTGGGTAATACACAGAGGATGCCTTTGTGCCACCTGAGCCTGGCTGCAAGGGGAGCTCCCAGTAGGCAATTTCAGCCTAGTATTTGCTGAAACCTGAGCTTGGAGGCTTAGACTGGCAAGATTTAAACCTCCTGTGGAGCAGCGAGTGGATTATGTGCATTGTGGGTGTCAGAGCTTTAGTGTTTGGGAAAGTGAAATCACAGCCATGGAGGAAAGACAGAGTTTTTAATTAATTCTCTAGCTGCCTCTAAGTTACCTTTGAGCCCACAGGGTCTTGACAGACAGAATAAGGAATTTTGGGGGTGGAATAATGCCTATGGCAGCTGAGACATTATAGTTTGTAAGTATTACATGCTCTGGAACATACAATGGCACTATTCACATATCTGTTCTGAGGGGTTAATTGTGCATACAGGTGTACACACACTGCTCAAGGAGAGTTTAGTGCTTATACCTACCAACTGATGGCCTTGCTAATGCCAGCATAATTAAAGAAATTGTTTTGACACACAGGAAGTGCTAAACACTTTTGCAAAACTCTAGTTTGTACTAAAGCAGCTCTGAACACTGAACCTCTGCTTGGCCTTCAAAACTTAGCTTTTAAAGCTGCTTCTGCTTTGTTGTTTGGGTTTTTTTTTAACCTTAGGAGATACACCAGAAAATTTTGCAACAGGAGCACCTTGTGGCATTACTCCAGGAAGAGACAGATTGTCCTGATGTGGATGAATTAAATAAGCAGCTTAAATGTGTCACTGATTTATTCAATAGCAAGAAACACGTGCTTCAAGATCACTTTATGGGTGTTTTGAATCGTAAGTGAACACATTTCAATTATTTACCTTTACAGGTTTGACCACCACAATTACTTAAAGGTTGTGCAATTAATTGTTTAGGTGTCTGAAACTGCTTTGATATCTCAGACTTCTTCAGGGTTCTGAGGAAGATAAAGATTTGCAGAAAAATGGATTTTGATCCCAGAAAACAACTCAGTCTGAATCAAAGTATTTGGTTTCTTATTTTTGCTTTTAAAAAATTAGATAAAAGAAGTGTAAAGCATAATTCAGGAACAAATATTAGAGTTTTTAATTTAAAAATATAGAAATCCAATGTTTTAATTTTTTCCAGTTGTTTTTTATTTAAAATTAGTTATGAGAATAAATGGTGCTATTACTCTTTGCTTTAAGCAGACAGAGGATTATGCAGGTGGGAAATTTGTCCCAAAGATAGTCTTGTGTTTTCAAATTTTTTTAAAATGGTATTAATCTGTGTGGAAATGAGAAAGGTTTCCACTAGGCTATTCCAGGTCTTGTTTACCCAAACTGCTGTGTGTGTTGGCTGATGTTAGCTAAAAAAAAAAAAAGAGCTGCAGCATTTTCAGTCACATGTTCTGTAGTAAAAAGCAACCTTTGACAGTAGCACTGATAAATGTAATTGTAAATTGTCTGAAATCTGCATGTTAAATAGGATTTTCTTTTACAGAATGCAGTTAATGAAAAAAAATGGAATGTACCTTTTTTTTTCCAGGTCAGTGCAAGAATTTTAATGACTGGTTCAGCAGCACTCAGCTGTCTCTGAAGGACTGCTTTGAGCCCTCAGAAACAAAAGCCATACTGGAAGAAAGACTACAGAGGCTAAAGGTAAAGTATTAAAATACTGTAATTTCTAAAGCTGATTGTTCTTGCAGTGTTGCTCTTTTCACCTATGAGGCTATTCTTGGGACTGAATTCACCTGCAGTAGTTTTATAACTGGAGGCTGAAGGAACGTCTCATGTAACTTAAAGCATTAGGAAAATAAGGGCAGTGAAAATAAAACTTAATTGAAACGAAGTGTCAGTGTTCAAGTTCAGACAGCTTGGGCAAATGAGAGGCAGTGGACCTTGACCAAATACTTCAGTGTGCAAGGTTGCAGAAAGTCAAGTATGTAGAGAGTAGCATGAAATTCTGACCCCAATGGACTCAAATGTGAAAAAAATTTGCGTTTAATTTGTTGTAGCAAGATTTTCTCTCCAAATCAGACAGAATGAACAGAAAACAGATGGAAAAGCCACAACATCTGCAAGAAGCAATCACAGTTAAGCAGCAGAAGGAGATAGAGTGATGTCAGTGCTAGATTTGGATGCTGCTTGCCTGTTTCTGTGTGTACCAGTGCTGTAGAGAAAACGAGTCATCAGTTCCACTTTCTCCTTATTTTACAAACAGCAGCTTTTCCATTTACATGTGCAATAGTCAGCAAACTGGGAATTAACATAAATTCTTTTTCTGGAGCTGAAATTGCTGGGAAAAAAATACTCATGGAGATAACAGGAGCTGAAAAGCTCTTGTAACATAAATATCTATTACACTGTAGCAAATCTAACAAATGGATCTTGTTTGTGTTCTTTTTCAGCACTTTCTAACATCTGAAGGCAGAGATAGAGACATCCAAGAGGTTAAAGCTTTACTGAATAAAGTGAAGCCTTACTTGCCCAAAGCCAGCATTAACCACCTCAGCAGTCGTGTGAGGGATCAGGAGGCAGAGCTGCAGAGGTTGATCTCCAAATGTCAGAAAAGGGAACAGGAGCTTGGTGCCTCTCTCCAGCAGCTCAGCAGGTAGGGAGCTATTCTTGTGTCTGACATTTTAATCACAAGTGGTATCAGATGATTCATTATTAAACAGCCATAGAGAGTGGCAAGCAACCCTTCTTTTTACAAGAGATGGTATTTTAATCAAATGTTTTGTTGTATGTTGCATATGGGTTGCTTTTTCAATTTCATAGCAGACCTGTATGGAAACTATGGACAATTTCAGTGACATGAAAAGAGATAGTTAAAATTAGGCTCATATTTAAAATTTTGCTTGATCAGACATATTTCTGTTATTTTTAATAACATATTTTATATTGTTTTTATTTTATTCTTAATAACATATTTCTGTTATTTTTTCAGCAAAACACTGCTGCCAGCAGGTTTTAGCCATATGATGCCTCTTATTTTGACCTGAGTCTCTATTTGTACCTCCTTTAGCCTTGAAGAAAGCAGCATGGCTTTGAAAGAATGGCTCTCTGCTCAGGAGGAAAAAGTAAAAGGGATCAATAAAGATGATAGCGACCTTGAAGATGTCTATAAAACACTGTTAATGCAGAGGTATTGGGGTTTTTGGTCTTTTTCTAAGAACTGTCTTCTAAACGAGATTGTTCCATGTTGTTGCAAGAAATAGATTGTTGATTAATTTTTTTTTTTTATTTTTCAGGAAACCATTTGACTCCCTGGCTCAGCTGTCAAATTCCTTGGGGGAGGCTGGGCTGACAGAATATGAAACCCTTTCAGAAGCCAGTAACCTTATCAGCAGGTACCATGCACTGATAACACGTGTCAGCGAAATGGCAGGGAATACTGAGAGACTTCCAGTGGAAAGACAGAATTTTGAAGACCTTGCCCAGGATGTTTCTTGCTGGATCAAAAAGCTTGAGGAGGCTCTTAATCAAATGAGTTCACAAGGAAGTGAGTTGCCATCAGATGAAAGGATTAATCAGATAAAGGTATTGTGGTAAATATATTCCTTTTTCACCTTCCACCTCAAGCTTAAGCTTGATGAGTCAGTACCTCCTGAAAGATACTGCCACTGCTTGTGGCCTGGAGTTTTGTCATTTGAGCTTTTTTTTAAGTTGTCAGCACAATATGAGTCTTCTTTGTAGAGAATAATTAATAAGTCAGTTTAATTGTCCCAGACTTTGAAAATTAGATATCTATCTCTTTATGTGTCAGCTATGTAATATATTAGAAGAAGACTTGAACAACAGTGTGAAAAGTATGAAAAAAATTTACAGTAATACCTTTTATTTTGTAACCAAAAAAAATTGTATATGCACTGCTTCTGCTTCTTGTTTAATATAGGAAATCACAAGTCTCAAAGATGAAGGTGAGGCCAAAATACAGAGCATGGTGGCTCTAGGAGACACTGTGTTGAGAAATGAGAAAAATAAGAAGCCAGAGGTTCAGCAGACTATTTCTGAGCTCCAGAAAAAGTGGGAAAACCTCTGTCAGCTGGTCACTGAATATAGCAGGTAATGTGGGATTTACCAAGAGGCATTGGAGATCACTTACTTCTATATTGATTTTTTTCCTCTTCTTCCTGCATCCATTCAATTTACTTACTGTTCCTTGGGGGCAGAACGAGATACCCACACAAACAGTTGTATTTCTGCAGAGTTGTGGAGGGGCAGGTGACAGTTTGGCCTGAATGGTCAGGTGGGGAATAGCCAGAGATACTTTCTGATGTGGTCATGAATAGCCAGAGAATCTTCTGTGTCCTCTTGTTACTATTGAGCTCTCAGTAAAACCAGCACAAGAGGCGCTCAGGAGGATGGAACATTGTGGCTGTGTTGGATCCAGCACAGCAGAATGAAGAGCTGTTCACCCTGTTAAAGACAGCAGAGGAGGTGCTCTGCATGCCTGAAGAGATGCTCAGGACCTTGCAGGATCAGGCTTGTGAACAGCAGATGCACCTCAGGAACAGCAGTGAGGGGCTGGAACAGGGAACTTGATGCAAGAGCACTTCATGTATGTGAGGCTGTGCTTTGTTTATTTGCCAAAAAATATGAATCTTGAGGGGCAGAACCCAGAACAATTAAGCTTTGCTTTTGTCCTCAATTATCCTGCTGTACTTAACAGAATTATATCCAGGCTGTTTATTTGGATTTGTTTGTGTGGGATCACATTTTCCAATGTTGGCATTTAAGTTCCATCTGGAAGATATCTGAGCTCCATCACTAAATGTGAACATACAAATGTTACTTCTGTCTCATTGCATACTTCCTGTGGACAAATGCAACCTGTTCACCTGCAGCAGATCAGCATGCTTATAAAGCACACAAAGAGAAATCCAATGTAAAGGTCAGGCAAGTAATCACTGGCTTGTACTCACATACCCCATATTGCGTGTGCTGGTTTTGTTGTCTGGATCTCTAAAACACTCCCCCGCCCAACTAAATGTGATGTGTTTCTTCTACAGAACATTCCCTTTCAGGAGGCTGTCATGGCAAGTCTAGGAAAGCAAATTCATAACCATATTGTAGTTTTTCTAACAGAATTTCTGCAGTGAAAAGCAGAAGAATACAGAGCATCACATCTCAGATGCTATAAACTGTGGGCTTATAGGTTAAGGTTTAAGAGAGTTATTCATTTGTCCTGCATTTAAGTCCAGTTCATCTACAATAACTTCTGTGTTTTTCATCACCTTGAAAATTCCAGTCTGATCAGTAATTTAAAATCTGGGGAAAAAAGTACACTAAAGTTTGTTCTAATGGTTGACTTGTTCACACTTTGACATTTTCTAGGTAATCAATACATTTGGTTTTTTGACTCTATTAAACACAGCATTTTTTTCTTAGCCCTCAAGAGCAACTTCAGAGCAACAGGGAGCAATATGAGCAAAGCAAAGAAGAGCTGAAACAGGCTCTAATGGAACTGGAGAAACAGCAACAGGAGATTTTTGCCCTTCAGCCTGGTTTGGAGGAGAAGCAAGCTCAGCTGGCAAACTATGCTGACCTCCTGCAGAAAACAGAAGCCTTGACTTCCCAATTTAGCAAATTGAAGAGCCAGAAGGAGCATCTGCAGGGCCACACTGTTGATCCCTGCTTCACAGAGGCAGAATGGTCAGAATTAAAGCACCAACATGAAAATCTGCTCAGCCAGCTCCAGGTTGGGACCTCACTCTCTTTCCTTTCCTGTTGGTTGTAGTTCTCACTGTTCAACTGTGGTGTCATTCAGGTGGGAAGGTTTTGGGTAAAGCTAGGAGGGGAGGAAGTTCCTCTGAAAAAGGGCAGGGAGTATCTCCCTCCCTTTCTCTCTGAGGGATAAATACTGAAACAAATGAGACCAAAGTAAATGTGAAGAACATTTTGTACCTGTATAAACAGATTTGGATAGCTATAATACAAAGCATTTGCTCTTACATTCTTCAAGCCACAGTAGCTTTTCTTCCTTTTGGAAGGATGAATTTGGAAAACATCTGAAAGATTCTTTTCCAGCATCTTGCTTGTTCTTGGTTTCACCCAAGGTAGTGCAAATTGCATTTGTACCCTGTGTGGCATTCTGTCTCCAATGTTTCATCCATTTTAAGAGAAAACATCCTTTTTACAAATACATTTCTTTGAAATTCCAACCCTTCTGCTTCCTGCTATTCATTAAAATTTTGTTCATGATGGAGCCCATGATATGCTGGGAAGACAGCAAGATGATTTTGTGTTTAACCTGTGGTTAGCCAGATATTCTATGGGAAATAAGCAAGTTTGTTGTGCTGGTGAGGTCCTGGAAAAGCTGTAACAGTCTGTGGATGATTGTTTGAGATAATGGTGGACTAATCCTAGAAACTCCTTGTTTCTAGGCCATCATGCAGACATTGGAAAGCCCTGCTCAAGGGCACCAGCAGGTTCAGGATATGACAACAGACCTGAGCACTGAGCTGAAAACTGCCTCTGAGGAGCTTGCTGAGTGTGATGGTCCAGCAATGGAAGAACCATCAGCTGAGCAAAATCAGTTGAAATCACAGGTATGTTGCAGTTTCTGCATTATGGAGCCCATCACATTTGTGAAAGAGAACTGCTCATGTTGTCAAACTGAAAGCTGTGAAACCTTTCTGAAATAAAAACTATGTAATGTTCCTTTATTGAGATTATTGTAGGACTCAAACCAGTCTTAATGCACTGGGGGGACTTTGACTATTGGCTGCACTGAAGGTTCAAGCATGCAGTTTGGTTGGTTAGGATTTTTGGTTTTTACCTCTCGTGACATAATGAGGAAAGAGATTATTAAATTTGGTATTAGTGTTTTTAATTTAGCCAGTGTGAAAAACTGAAAAAAAAGTCAGCCAAGTTCATTTTTAAGAAGCATCCTTAATGCATAAGTAGACATTCTTTTGCTCTTTGGTAGAGAGGAAATCAGTCTTGTAGCTGTGAGCATAGAGAGCTGCTGTAAGCTGCAATCATAGCTCAGATATGGATCACTGCAATTCCCTGTCCTTCAGAACTTGCTATATATCTAAGAAGGAAAAAGGGACAGGAGGTGAGGGGGGAATTACCTGTTCAGAACTTGGGTCATCATGTACCACCCTGTGTGCCATGGGATTATTTTATTACCATAATGCTTTTAGCTTCAGGTGTTGTGTGTGCATAAAAATGGCTGATGAAATTATTGGTTTGGTAATTGACTTTCTGCAGCAAGTAGGTCTGCATGTACCTTTCAACACGGTTTGTTGTTCAAAACAAGTATTTATGATTTTGGAGGTTGATTTTAGATCTTAACATTAGGTATATTGAGTGAAGATACTTTTCAACTAAAATGTTTTCTTCGTGTTTAAAGGAACAACAGGGACCTCTTAGCCGATGTGAAGACACGGCAAAGAAAAGTTTGGTTTTAGGAGAAACTGTTAAACAAAACACCTCTTCACCAGAGCAGGAGTTTATTGAGGATGAGATGGAAACACTTCAGAGTGAACACAAAGAAAGATTGGAAGAAAGACTTGAAAATGTCAAGCAAAAGAAGGAAAACATTTCCAGTGAAGCTCTTGAGTTAAAAGATGAGTTTGGTAATGAAATCCAAAAGGAAGATAAGGCAGATTCAATGCTGAAGAGAGGGACACAGATCACTTCTGATACTCAAATCTCTGCAGAGGAGACCCCCACAGCAGTGGAGCTGAAGGAGCCTTTGGAAATGAGTGATGTGAGTTTATTTGTTGACAGTAATAACAATGGAAAGCTGGCTAAAGAGACATCTCAAATGTCTTCTGTGTATTGCAACCTTAATTTCACTGAAGTTAAGCCTTCTGTAAATACAAGTGTATAAATCAAAGAAGTGGAAGGAACTCTCATAACTTTTTATGGCAAGTCTGTAACAAGCCAATAACATATTTAAAACAGCAGTTTTCCTTTTAAATACAATTCCAATTATATGCATGTCACTTTCTCTTGCCACTTAATAGAGCAGGTATCCTCAGTCAGGACATCAAAAGAAGTTGTAGAGATGGAAAAATTGCAGATGAAGCTCTCTGCCTAAGAGCTTTGAGAGCTTCTCTTAAACCAGAGAGGCTTGTTTAGAACTGCAGCACAGTGTTTGTCCTGTTTGTTTTCAGAGAGAATAATTTTTACCATTCAGAGATTCGATGTTAAAATACAATGTTTATGGCAACACAAGCAGATTTTCTTTTCTATCACTTCTCTTAGGGTCAAGATGTAAATGGAAATATGTCTGAGAAAGAGAGGCAGAATGCTCCAGTTGTGGAGGAAAGCAGTGTACTGTCAGGCAGCCCATTGCAGGATATCCATCACAGCAAGGACAGATTGGGGCAGGCTGCTCAGGTACCTGACAAATGTGTTTTAATATAAGTGTGTATATGTGTCTGTGTTCATTAGAAATCCATTTGTAATCCCTTAAAATTTCTTGGCTTACGGAGGCATGTTTTCCTTATCTGATGAAAGGAATGATAAATTATGTTTTCTCCAAATCATCCCCTCAGCCTTGCTCATGTGAAGAGTGCAAAGGATCAAAGTGATGGTCTTTGCAAACCCCCAGGGCTTGGACCCACTTTGTCCATGATGCCAAATCTACCTGTGATTTCATAAAATCCATCACAGAATGGTTCAGGGCAAAGGGTGCTAAAGTTCATCTAGTTCGAACACCCTGCCATGGGCAGGGATATCTTCCACTAGACCAAGGTCCTCAAAGCCTCATCCAGCCTGGCTTTGAACACTCCCAGGAATGAGGAATTTAAGAGGTTTCATCACTGCAGGTAATGAGAGGTCACTAATCTGGAACTGCTGATTTTTATGGGACCTCAAGACACTGACACTGTAAATTACTTGTAAAAATGTAAATGTAAATGTGTGCAAAGCTAAGGGAATGGTCTGGAGTACTCTGTCATTCACCTGACTGACCATAGAGAGATGACCATCAAAATATCACCATGGAAACTGTCCATACTGGGATTTCTGGAGAAGGTGCAAGATCAATAGTTACCAAATGTGTCAAATCAGAAACTTCTAGAACTGTATTAACAATCATGTGAGCACTTATTCCTGTTTACCCTGTCCTGAAACTGTTTCAGAGTGGGTAAGATCCCAGTATGGCAAACTGATCTAAGCAGGGGCTTCCAGTTCTCTGGGTTTGGGTTACCTGAGCCTCTTCCATCATTCATTAAGCTAAACTGAAGATACAGTAGACAGATTGTGGAGGGGGAAGTTTCTTAGGAAATTTGTACTGTGACTTTGACTGATTATAAACATTTTGCATTTCTCAAATCAGGAGGAGGCTGATAAGGAGAACCCAGATATGGACAGAGCTGACAGGTTCCAAGAGGATGTTCTGGACAGTGCAGTTCTGGGAGGTGAAGCAGAACTGGAAAGACATCAGGATGGTGTTGGTATTGAAAGTGATGAATCTAGGGAAAAAACCCATCCAGCACAGGTAACTGGACATGAGATTGCACCAGAGGGGTTGAATTTGAGGGTGTTTGTATCCAGTTCAGTTGCTGTGGGGATGATGCTACTAAGAAATAAGTGAGAAAAGCCTCAAAATAACACTGAGCTACTTTAGTCTGATGTGATAGTTAGGATGTGGTAACTCACTTCTTTCCTGTACATTCAAAATGAGTGTAGAGGGAGGTTTTTTCTTTAGTGGTTGGCTGAGGATCATTCCAAGGGATATTGCATTCCAGGTCACCTGAATGTATTGTGAAATCTGGTGACCATTTTGCTTGAATACTGTTGTGCTTGACTTGCTTTCTTGATTTCTTATTTACATATTTACTTTGCATGTGTGAGGCTGCATTTGAGATGCTGTGCCCTGTGTGGTGCACCGTGGTACAAGGGGAATTTTGACACCCAGAGCAGTGTTTTAGGAGTTGGAGCCAGAATGAGTGGGAAGAGGCCAAGTTCCTGTTGGAGATGAAAAGGCTGACAGGGGTGTTGTTGCTGTCATCCCCTCTCTGAAGAGGGGGAGGTGTTATAGAGCCAGACTCTTCTCAGAATTTCTGGTTTAGCAAACTCTGAGATACTAAAACCTCCATCCAGCAAATCTCCAGGTTACCCACAGGATTATCCTGCCTGGGTTTCTAAACAGACATTCTCTGTCTACAGTACAAGTCCTCAGGAAAAAGCTAAACCTTTAAAAAATGCATTCAAGACTGTGTCCAGGAGCATATAATTCAAGGTCCCTGCTTTAGAATAATGAAATATGAACAGTAGGTCAGAACACTTGCAATTTATTTTAAAAAATTATAGCATAATTACAGCGCTGCTTCTTGTAAGTGGTTTCCTTCTCAATAACCTTGCTCACAGTAAATTATGAGGTGCAATTATGGTTTTCCTCATCTACCTATAATTATGGGCTTCATAACTTTCTCATCTCAAGCCCTGTAATTACTACTCAGCAGGTTTGATTAGAGCTTTTTGATTACTGGTTGCTTTTGTTTTTCTTACGCCAAAAGGAGGAACCTACTGATGTTGAGAATCAATCATATAGAGAAGATGAGGGGCAGGTTCAAGAGAAGCTGTGCCAGAAGGGTCAAGTCCTGGAATCTGCAGCAGCTGAGAAGGATGGTCTGGGATCGAATCCCCCAGTTCCTGCACCTGAGGTAACCCACAGTCTGTTATTTCAAGTGAAATGTGCCAGTTGTTCAATTTTTGTTTCTACCTGGCCCTCAGCTGAAGTTGTTTTAAAAGAAGAAACAATTACTCACATCAAAATCAAGACCATTGCATATAGATCTTATTTATGGCCATGATAGTTTTGAACTTCATCCAAAGTGCTTGCTACATCATAATAATGGTTCTGTTCAAAAGAGAGTTCACCCTAGTTTTTCCAGCCATCATAATCAGTCTTTATGATATTTAGAGTTTCTCTTCAAACTGTTAATCAACACAAACTTTGTTCATGTTATTACAGTCAGTTATGATAGCTTTGCCACTGTAAGGAAAGCAGAGCAGAGAACTGAAATCCAAGGGTGATGCAGCATAAGAAAATAAATGAAATAGAGAAAGGATAAGGGATTCAAGTTGAATTAATGACAAGTTACATTACCGAATGACTTTACTAAGTCTACTCTTCTTTAAGAGTAAAGGAGTTACATCACAAGTGCTCTGTGACTGTTGCACACCACATTCTTAATTTGGAGGTTGGGCTAAATCTAATTCCTGGTGAATCTATGGGCAGGTCCACAGCTGGCCTGTTCATGGGCAGGTGTTACCTGGGACTTGCACATCTGCAAAATCTCCCAAGGGTCTTGGGACTTTGAAGAAGTCCCTGCTGACTGGAAGCTGGCAGTGATATTTTGATTTACAAAAAGGGTGTGAGGGAAGATCCAGTAAACTGCAGACTGTTAGACTAACCTCAGTTCCTGGGGAAATTATGGAGGTCATGCTGGGTACTACTGAAAGGCATTTAAGGAACAATGCAATCATCATAGAATCATTTAGGTAGAAAAAGACTTCAAAGACCATCAAGTCCAACCATTCACCCAGCACCAAGCTCACCTCTAAACCATGTCCCCAAGTGCCACAGGGACACGTCTTTTAAATCCCTCCAGGGATGGAGACCCACCACTGCCCTGGGCAGCCTGTTCCAGTGCCTGACCACCCTTTCAGTGAAGGAATCTTTCTTAAAATCTAGTTAAACCTCCACTGGCACAGCTTGAGGCCATTTCTTCCTCTCCTGTCACTTGTTACCCGGGAAAAGAGACCAATCCCACCTGGCTACACCCTCGTGTCAGGGAGTTGTTAAGAGTGATAAGGTCTCCTCTGAGCCTCCTTTTCTCCAGGCTAAACCCCAGACTTGTGCTCCAGACCCTTCCCCAGCTCCATTGCCCTTCTCTGGACACACTCTAACACCTCAAGGTCTTTCATGCTGTGAGGGGCCTGAAACTGGACACAGAGTTTGAGGTGCAGCCTCCCCTGTCTGTATCCATGGAGGCAGTGTGCAATGAGAACATCACACAAACAAGCAAAACAAGTACACAGCAAGGTTTTTCTAAAAGTCAGGACACTTCTCTGTGTCTTTTGATGTGTTGATATTTCAATCTGGTGAAGTGGATTTCCTCCTTTCTGTGTGATAGCTTAGCTGGGTTTTAATGCTTACTTCAGTTCTATGGCACTCCAAAGTCTCTTGAGATTAAGTCTTATGTCTGAATTGATACAACTGTTATGGTTATGTACACAGAGACATTTAAAAGTTCTCCAACTGACTACTTCATGAGTGGCCTCTTCAGTTTTGACTGAAAATAACCAAGAGTTCAAATGAAGAGAACTATTCTTCTCTGAGAATGTGTAATATTTGCTGTCTCTTTCCCACACTTGAAAGCAGATTTATTTTGCATAGCTCATGACCCATGAAGGGACAGATGACAGTGACAGCTCACAGTGATAACTGACTGTTTCTAGTAAAAGAGTGTCTAAAGTAGCAATACATGAAGTTTATCAGACAAGAATTTTTTTACTGTTGCTGATTTTAGATGTTAGTACCATGGAGAAGCTCACACTGCAGTAATAGCTGTGTATTTGTATACATTCACTCATATAAATTTTATACATGGAACAGATCATCAGATAGAGACAGGTACTGGGAGAAAGGAAATGCAGAAAGATTTTTAAGGGATCATCATGTGATCCAGCTAGCCTGTGACCTTTCATTTGTGATGCTGTCTGCAATAGCTGAAGGTGATGTTAAACCTGGCCCCAGCCCAGGTGACTTGTCCTTCTGTCATGGGAATCACAGGCAGTGCCAGGGACTGGCTCTGGAGCCTCCTGATCCCTCCCCACCCTGACTGAGACATGACTCCCTACTGCTCTCATCTTACCCCAGAGTTTGGATAGCACTTGTGACAGTGGCAGCCATGGCTTTGTGTCACAGCCAGGCAGCTTCATGCATGAGCTGCCCTGTGAAGAAGAGCTGAAGAGGTGTCCTGGTGAAGGTCACGGCAGTGTTGTCAGGGCAGGTGCTGAGCAGGAATGTGGGTGTGAAGAGAGGATAAAGTTCCATGAATATGTAAGGAAGAGAGGGAGAAAACACAACAGACCTGTGAATTTATCAGGAGTAGAGGTGGGTGTTGGGAGGATGTTGTTTGAAGGTGAGGATGCCAGATGTCTCTGATGGGCAGAGATTTCACAGCTACCTGAGCACTGCTGACAGGAGGGGGTGACTGCAGGGGTGGGGGACAGTGATGGAATTTCCAGTTTCTGGCTCCTGATTGATCCACAGAGGCTGTGGGGGAAAACCACAGCAGGATTTAACAACCCCAGCATGGCTTAAACATGTGAAGCAAAGTGCTGCAGTCAGAAAACTTACTGGTTTAGACCCTTCAGCAATAAGAATCTTGTTTTGTGTTGTAGGACACAGGTGCAGAAGTGGTTGTCCAGAAGGAACTATTTCCTGGAGTGCAAGTAAACAATGAATATTTTGAAGAGGAACAAAAGGTCAATGAGCTGAAAAATGAAGTGGCTGAACTGGACATGGTGCTTATAAATGAGCAACTAAAAGAGCTGGAGGTATGGAAACTGCAAACCATTCCTCATTTTTAAGGTAGTGATCCACTTGCAGAATTGTGATTTACTTGGGCAAAATAAAGCTGTTGCCCACAGCCTTATCTGAGTTTTTACTGCACAATTAGTCAGTTTGTCTGCAAACACCATGCCTTGTTGCATGTCCATGTAAATCCCATGGTTTGTACTGCTCTTCCAGAGTGCAGTGATACACCTAGGATTGCTTCCATGATGTGCTCTTTTGCTTGTGGATGAGCAGGAATATGTTTGTAGGTGAATCAGTATTTAGCTGTATTTTGTGTTGAAATCCAAGAGTCTTTAAGATCATCCTTTAATGCCCTCTCTCTCTCTCTGTGTTGGGCTTGATTGTAGAATTTAAAAACTGAGCTGGAAACATGGAAAGCAAAGTCTCTGTGCCATGGTGAAGAAGCAATTCCCAATGGAACAGGATCAAACAGAGCAGAGCTGCAAACCACAGAGCCCTGCTGGGACAGGCTGCTCCAGGAACTGGAAGCCGTTAAGGCAGTGAAGCAACAGCAGTGCTGTTTAATTAATGAATACCAGAAAAATCTTTCTGCTGCACAGTCCTCCATGAAAAATTTGTCAACAGAAAAAGATAACATAAAAATGTAAGTGCAGTGGAGGGGTTTGGTTAAGAGGTTGCACAACAAATATGGTTCTACACTGAATTTTGTGACATGCTTCAGTAATGCTCAGACAAGAGTATGGAGTTATATGCATTTCAAGAGAAGTCTTAGGGGTTTGTAAGTTTGTGAACAGAGTTAAGCAGAAGAATTTCTGGTGCCTCTCTGCTATCCTTAAACAACATCTACTCTCTTTATTCTTTAGGCAAAACAAAGAAGTAGTTGCTGGGCTAAAAACCTATAAAAATCCATCTTAAAATATTTTTTTAAAAATGTGGCAGATGTGAATTACTAATTTTTCTCTAGTTTTTTATTCTGAATGAAACATCTCTTTATTCTGAAAACTAACCTTACTTGATAGGAAAAATTCCATGGCAGTAAGTAAGTCTACATTACCAATTCAGTGGTAACCAAGGCAAAAATTATTTACTGTGTTTTGTGAATTAGTCTTCAAAACACAGAACTAGTTTGTCATGGTAATGTGCTAAATTAATTTGAAAACATTCAAAACTTATGAAATTGTTAATTTACAGCAGAGATTAAAAAAATGTAATAAAAATCCATCTGCTAAATGTATTTTAGGTGGGCATTTTAAAATACTCCTGGAAATAGAAGATAAGTAGATTTATTTGGAAGAGTTTATCTTGCATGAATGGAAATCTCTCAATGATTTATAACCATGTTTTATATTCATTGTCAACCAAAAATTACTATAAAATGTTGTTAATTCACTTAGAGATGATGTAACACTGTTGCTGATTTTTGAGATGAGGGTTACATTCTATATTAATAGACACTGCAATTTTAGAGAATATGCAGTAGAAAAAATTTTTTTTTTTGCACAATATCTTTGAATAGTGAGTGCTCAACAGGTAAGCAAGAAATAACAATACTGCAAGGGTGGTTAGGGAATTCCTAAGAGAACACTGAGAGATGTGTGATTAAGTGAATAATGTTAGTGAATTGTACTCTAAACAGTGAAATTTGTTTTAAAACGTCTCTGTAAAAGGAGAATTTATTATTTTTAAACACTGCTCATGTTTTTACCAGGGGTCCTATGAACAACACAGTTCTTCTGGAGAAAATTAAGGCATGCATAGAGTCCTTACGGAAAGAAAGAGATGTCTTAAACCAGTTGCAAAGTCAGCAAGAAGTTTTATCTCAGCATTTGACATGCATGGATAAAGTGTTGACAGAGAGCCAAATGAGGCAGCTGGAGCACTGGTGGCAGCACATGGAACAAGCAGTGCAAAAGAAACATGATCAGGTTGTGGCAGAAATTGATGAATTTAACCTGCTAATGAATAAAGCACGGGATATTCAGAGGCTGATACAGGAACAGTATTTGCAAGCAGAGTTACATTCCTCAGCTGCAGGAAAAGCCAAAGACCCTCTCATTTGGACCACAGAGCTACAGGACATTAAACATGGTCTTTCTCTATTAAAAAGGAAGATTGAGCTGCAGATGAAAAGAATTTGGAGTGATCAAGAGAAGGTGGCTTTGGAGAACTCTATACAAGATTTGCAGAGCAAACTGGAAGCATTATCAGCACAACAAGCTCCTCAAGAGGATATCCAGACCACTGGTCCTGCTCTCATGAAACATGAAATGATGAAGAGGCTGAAAGAAAATATTTCCTGGGTCAAAGACTCACTGTCCCACCTTGATCAGAAAGCAGCACTTTTCCCCAGTGATGTCAAATCACAGATCAGAAATTGTCAGCTTATGAACACAGACATCCTAAGCAGAGAACCTGTGATTGTATCCCTGGATTATGGGCTCCAGCACATCCTTCCCAGCTTGGAGCCAGAAGAAGTCTCTGATATGACCTTCCTTTTACAAACATTGAAGAATTCATACAAGGCTCTGGTTTTAAAATCTGCTCAAAGATTGCAGCACTTGGAGCTCCAGCTGGAGGAGAGGCAAAGACTCACTGCAGAAATAGACAAAGTTCACTCTCAGCTTTGCAAAGCTGAGCTGATGGCCAGGCCTGACCCAAACCAAAACAGCACCTGCTCAGAGCTGGTGAGCCAACAAGCCATTCTAAAGGAGATGCTAAAGGACATACAGGAAATAGAAGAGCTTATCTCATCCCACTGTAAAGAGAGTCAGGTCACAGCTGGGCAGCTGAGCCTGTCTGAACAACTCTTCTTGATTGATCAGTTAAGGAGTCTGAAGAATAGAGCAAGAAAAACACAGAGGCAAATTCAAAGTAAACTTCATGAAGTAGAACAAAAGACAGCTGTCTCCAGAGAGTTTGCTGAAGGAATAGCTTCATTGCAGCAGGATCTTGAAGACCTGCAGGATGGTGAAATGAACCTGAAAGATGATGAATTAGTAGGTGCCAAGCAGGCATTGAAGGACAAATGCAAAGCACTGAAAGAAAAAGTGTTAGCTTTTCAGTCAAGTTTGTCACAAGTAATGAAGTACAAGGAAATATTTGAATGTGTAGGTCTGAAATGGGACTCAGTGCAGCTGGATGAATTGCAAGCTAAATTTTCTAAAATTAAAACTAAAATTAAAGAGAAAATAATACACTTGGATAATCTTGTTAGGGAATGGGATAAGATTCAAGGATTGCTAGATGAAATCCAGACTGTGACAGCCTCTGTAAGAAAAGAAGCTAATATTCTAAATGATAGCTCCAGCTCTTCTCCTGCTGAGAATGTCATATCTGCACAGATTCTATTGCAGGCAGTTCAACAAATCTTGTACTTAGCCCAGGAGGCAGCAAATCAAATAAACAAAAATGAGGTCTTTGATACATCATTCAAAGAATCTAAGAGGAAAGAAATAAAGAGCCTGGAGAATAACGTTGAAGAATTAAAGCAGTTTCTTCAAAACTTGGTCTCTGGGCTACAGAGTGTAAACAAGGAAGGTAGCCAGGATGAAGTAGAAAATATATTCCACATAATAAGGCATATTCAGTTAGAACTCCAGCAGCCACTTGTGATAGACATAAATACAATGCAGGATGAAAAGCTGCGATGGGAAGCAATTCAGAATATGATGGAAGGAAAGTTTTCTGCTCTTAAATGTATAATGGAAAAAGAGAAGGAAAAACAAGAAGAGAGATCTCCTGCTGCTGCTATAGAAAAAAAGTTAGAGACACTGCAAGGCTGTGAAGCACAAGTGAAGGCAGACATTGCTGCCCGTGTTGTAAGTATATTTAATGAAAGTGAAGTATTGACATATGCCTTTCCCCAAGAATTAGATTAGGTGTCTGTGACTGTGGCATTTCTATTTTCATGACTCACATCCTCATTTATTCTAACACCTGAATTGGCCTGTGATCATCTCCACATTGGTGGATAGGATGGGAATCATGACAGAAACTAAGGATACAAAGAAAGTTGTGTTCACTTTGATTATAATCAATCAGTGGGGATTAGCACAGGAAAAGAATGGTAAAGAGGAGGAAGGAAAAGGCTGTGTTGAAATATTCAGCTGAAGAGAGACTGGGTGCAGTCATCTTGTGAGGCAACATTTTCAGTAGTGACAATGATAAAAAATCCAAGCACCTTGTTTCTACTAGAAAAAAGAAGCTTTACTGGTTGGGAGTGACCAAGAGGATTAAAGCACAGGTCAAACCAATGTGATCAGGAATGGTGAATGTAATTTCTCTTCTGAGGGCAATAAACACATGGGTTACAGCACTGCTCTGTGACTACACAAGTAGCAAATGTGTTTGCCACATGTCCTCCCTCACCTCCTCAGGCCAGTTCTGGGAGAGTTGCTGTCAAAAACGGCCGAGTGTAAAATTTTAAGACCATTGGTGATCCAGAGGAGCACAGCAGCATTATTTTATTGTTCCTTTCTCTTTTTAATGCTTTCAGAATGCTCTGGAGGAGGCCTGTAGGGCTGGTGAGCTTTACACCAAGGCTCTTCAGAGGGCTGCCAGGTTCCTGGAGGACTGTGAAACTCCAGCCCAGGCTGCTGCAGCAGAGCTCTGTGGCTCTGTGGAGATCTGTCAGTCTCCACACTGGAAAGAAGAAGAGTTCAACTCTGCAAAGGCTGACTTAGAAAACCTGCACTCCAAGCTGAAAAACCTAGTGAAGCCAGAAGACAAAGTATGTCTGGAAAATGCTGTAAGAGAACTGGTGGAAAGGAGTTTGGCATTAAAGAAGAAGGCTCAAAGAAAGGAAGCTGATGAGCAGAGGTGGGTTTAAGAGGTCTCCATAGGTCTTGTTCCTTATTGTGAGAAACTTGACCAAAAATAAATCCAGTGTTATTTCTGCTCTGATAGAAATTCAGGTAGTCAGAAATCCCAGCAGCAAGAAGGGTAAGCATTCCTGTTGTTCTCAGGTGTGGTTGTTAAGGAAGGAAAATTGCCAGACAAAAGCCATGTTGCTACTAATCTACAGTGCAGTCACTTCTTGTATATTCCAAAATGTGAGGTTTGAGTGGGGGTCATAGGGTGCCAGGATCAGAAGAAAGCACATTTCTAGTCTGTAGTGCAGTGCTGGTGGAGGTCAGAATAGTTTTCTGAGGGTCCCTAATTCATGTTTTCCATAGGCTGTTCTGGTGGCTTGGGAAGGTAAAACCCAAACAAGGCACAGGCTGTAGTTTCCTTCCTTCAGGTACAGAAGAAATGTGGAGGGCCTTCAGATACATGGGTAGAAAAAGTTTGGGAGAGAGAGTAAAGGATTTTTAAACTGCTTGATGATGTTCCAGTGATCAGTACTTCAGGTATCAAACCTGATGTGTTTACCAAATACTAACTGACTATAACTTGGAAACAGCCAGGACTAATAGTTCAAAGGGTTTTTTTTAAAACTTTTATTCTGTTGGGCATTGTGGTTGGAGAGAGGAGCAACAACAAATTTTAATTGATCCATTCATTGTTTCATGCAGGTATTTTGAAAAACACAAAAGCTACACAGAAACCAAAGATAAAGTATGTGATAATCTTAAGAAACTGGAAAAGATGCTTAGACAGTCTTTGTCTAAGATTCCAGTGTCTTATAAAGAGGCTTTGGAGCATTTGGAAGAAAGCAAGGTAAGAAAGACTCTGAAGAAGTTGAAAAGCTCATTCAAAACTAATGCAGCTATGCATACCATGTGACATCATAGTAGGGAGAAGTGGAATTCTTTATCCTACATTTATCTATATATAAACCCACAGAATATTTTAATATATTTATATACTTGTTAAAACACCAGGTATAATAGATCATGTGAAATGAGTATATCTTACTGCTCTAGAAATGTGACATTTTACTTACTCCATATTTCTCCACAGCCTTAGCCAACAGAACTCCCTCATTCTGACCATATTTTACCAGCTCAGTAGAGTGATTGATTGCCATTTTTCTAGAGGATTCTAGTCATGTTACTGAATGCTTCATTAGTACTCCTGACTGTAGCATTTTATTTATTGATGTGTTTGTTTTTCCTGTAAGATTTTAGTCTCCAGCATTGACTCTGCTGAAGAGGATCTGGTGAAGCTGAGGCAGATCTCTGGAGAAATGATGAAGTTATGCAGAGGAAGTGACAGGGCCCTGGGCAGGATTGTTACAGTGCTGTGGGAACACTGGCTGGCTTTGCTTGAGGCAGCCAAAGGGCTGGAAATTACCTGTGAAGAACTAAAGCAGGAATGGAAATTCATCAATGAAGAGGTGTGTTGCTCAATATCTATAATTCTGGGATGTGGAGATTGGACTGTGAGTAAAATGGCCTGTTAAGGGGTGAGATGAGGGCAGAACATCATTTCCCACCCTTTCTTGAACCAAGAGTCAGAAAAGGTGGGCATATTTATTCAGTCCTCTGAGCCCAGAGCAGCTCTGCACAGGATTATGTGCTTTGTTAAAGCAAACTCAGAGGTTTTGTCACTCTCCAAAGGTTCAAGTTCTGACTGTGTAATTCCCAGTAGTTAGTCACCCGTGTGAGTAAATGAACAATGTAACTTCAGGTGGTGGAACAAAAAGCACTTTATCTCATGCTCTGCCATGGTGTTTACTTAGCTGGAACGAGAAACAATCATTCTGGATAAGCTCCAGGAAGAGCAGCCAGAAAGCCTTAAAGAGAAGGAAAAGGCCACCAGAGAGGAGCTGGTGGAGTTACTCGATTTTGTGAGCTCATTTGAAGAAAACATCAACCAGCAACAGCTCCTCTTACTCTTGCTCCTTCACCGGATAAGAAACATCCTGAGTGCACCTGAAAATGCTGAGGGGGAAGCTGCCCTCCCTGCCTTGGCTGAGATAAAGGCAATGCAGGAGCGCTGTAAGAAGTAAGTGGGGAGAAACTTCTGTTGAAGGTATGAGATAGGACTGTTCACAAGCACAGGATTTTACTGGATAGCAAAGAATACATGAAAGCTGTAATGCAGTTCAAATGACAATAAATGCTCTCCTGGGTCAGACCAGTGCTCCATCTCACCCTTCTGCTGTCTCCAGTACTGGTGGATATTATTTAGGGAGGAGACCTGAGCCTGGCCATATCCTTTGTGGGCTGCAGTTTGTTTGCAAATGCAGTAGGAATTAAGGAGCAATAGTCAGTTTTAGAGGTTCCAAGTGCTTGTGAATTTTAAGATTTTCCGCTTTTAGGAAAATCAGACCTTGTGCATTTTGCAACCATGCAACTTTCATCTGAGTGCCACTGTCTTAAATTCTCCCCAAATGGTTTTTTACAAATCTGATGATTGTATTCACCCTTCTCTGGGTTTGCTTTTAGACATGGTAATCTTTGTGAACAATATCTGTTCTGCCAGCATTTTCAGACTGAGAACCTGACCTCTGCTATTTAAATATACCTGCTCTCTGGTTTGGTCTATCAAATAGCACTACCTGAGGACTCACTTTAAAAAAACTGGGATAAAATTAAATAAAACTCATAAATTTAATAGCAGAAAAAACTCCTAAATTACAGACAAATGTGGTTCTGAATATATACCTACATAATATCTGTAGCCTGCTCTTTGTTCCTACTTAGAGTCTAAAACAATGTATTCTCTCTGGTCATCTTGCATAGGTTGTACAAAAAAGCTCAAGACCATAAAGATTCTGTGAAAGCTGAGATTCAAGAGAGGAACAAGGTCACTGAAGAAATAAGTGCTGTGACAAATGCATTAGAGAATGCTGCATCTGTGTTACTGCAGGATGCTGATGGAAAGGCAGAACAGCTGGAGGTTGGTAACAGCTCTAAACCCTTGAGCCAGCATTGCTGTGGTGGGACCTTGGATTTGTCAAAATGGCTGTTTTTCTATTTAAAATTATTTAGAATTAGAATTTAGAGTTGTGTCTGCTTTTTCTACTGAGTTAGTTGTGTCCAGAAGGAAATTTTCCTACTGCAGGTGCTTTATGCCTTCTTTTCCCTCACATCCAAGCTTTGCTACTCCAAGCACCTAAAACTCACCCAAAAGTGAGTTAAGACCTTGTTCCTGTTTCTGACAGCAATGGAACAAGCAAATGCTAGCAGCAGTTCCATCAAATGATCTCTTCTTAGCAGTATGTCACAGCAGGCCTGTTCCTTTTGAGAGGACTGAACTGAAAGAATTGAAGAATTCATTAATTTTACATAGTCCAAACACCAGTGAGCCAAAATCTGCAGGGCAGTTTCATCCCTTCCAAAGAAAATCTAGTTCCTATGAAATTTATAGTATTAGTCAGGACTCCACTGCACCCATTGAGTGGAAATATCTATTTCATTTCGAGATGACAAACCTGATTTAGCTTGGCAAAGGTTTTAAATTCATCCACACAGATGAAAAGGGGGAAGTGTTATTATCTCATCCCTTAGGAAGAAATTGGGATGGTTTTGATAGGTATCTGCTTTCCAGCTAAATAATCTGTGAAATGTGAATGTGCAGCAAGACACAGAAACCAGTTTGCAGGGACATGCTTTGTTTTGGAGACAGGAGTTGTAACTGATTTTTTGCAGTTCAGGTCAGGGAATCTGTGAACTCCCATAAATATTGGCACAATCTTAATTGGGCCATTTGACAACAGCAGCCTTCTCCCTGAGAGAATGAGGCACACAGCTGTTTCATGGTTTTGAGGGTTTGGCTTTTTTTAGTATCAGACCCAGTTGTTGTAGGATGACAGGAAATTAATCAACCTCAGTGACTTACATATTTCTTCTGTCTGTTGCATTTGTATGAAGGAAAAGATTCCCAAGTGAAAACTATGAATTAGTGGATTACCATTACTCCTGATTGAAAAGGAAAGGCAGTTAATTTTGGTGTCTTTCATTGCCTGGTAGGAGGTTTGGATAATTTTTCCCAATAACTTGAGTTACCATTTCAGTTTCTCAAACAGCTGAGCATGGGGGAAAGGAACCATAAAACCAGCAAACAGAACATTCCAACTTGAAACTCTAGAAAACCTTCCAAACAAATGAATTTCTTCATTCTTCCTGCAGGAGGACTTAGCTTGGATTTTATTTCTAGGCCACAGGCTGTAGAGAGTTGTTCAAGTTTCTTTTATCTAATAAAACCTACATTCTTTGAGCAGAACTGGAAACTACTGTTTTGAGAGGAGCCTGCTGTGCTGCTCTGCATAATTGCCTGAAAGCAGACACTTCAGCCTGAAACCTGTTGCTTTTTGTGGCCTTTGTCTTGTTTATAATAATGAAGGGATGGACGTTGGCTATTAAACTCTTTGAAAGGGAAAAATGCACTTTTGGCAAAAGGGAGAGCACAAAGGTTAACATTTAATCATAGGAGCTCTTCAGATGGTCCCTTGGCTGTGGCTGTCAATGAACATCAGTGCGTCACTTCCCCAGCATGGAGCAGTATCAGGTTTAATTAATTCTTACAGATTGAAAAGCATCATTTGATTAAATGAGTCAGTATTGCTTAGAGTTTATCTGCTTGCAGAGGTAATCAAATCAGGTTTGATATCACAAACCCAATTTTTCCAAGCCATAATCATGGTAGGAAATATAAAACACATTACGTACGAGTGTGTGTACACAAATTTATGTAGATATACACACATGCACTCAGTAAAAACTGGGTAAAACTGCTGAAGTTACTCTTCATTTTGTAGGAGCTTCAGAGTGTGATTGACAGAGAGAGACAAGCTCTGGAGGATATCATGGAGAAACTTCGGATCAAGTATTCTGAAATGTACACCATAGTCCCTGCAGAGATTGAAACACAGCTGGAGGACTGCAAGAAAGTATTGCACGACCTGGAAGAGAAGGTAACTGTTGATGTGGTTTTCATATTCATCTATTTGCCATGTATAAATCATTCCTAATGCTTAGGTCTCTTTTTAGAATAATCTTATGGTCAGCAATGTCAATATAACATTTAATTTTTTTTATGAAAAATGGACGTGGCAGCATCTTTAGCAATAATTTTTAATATTATGTGGATGCTGCCTTCTATCCAATCTGACTCCTAAACTGGGAACTAGCAATCAAAGTTGATTGCAAAGTTTGCATAGCTTAAATGAGAAAATATTTTCAAAACTAGGTGAAGAAAGGACTTCGGAACAGGATTTTTTAAAATGTAATTTGCACACGTGGTAGGGTATCATGACAAGGTTCTTTTTGCCACCTCTGAGAACGTGGCTGCCTTCCTTTAAAATCAGGGAATTGAAATAACTGAATCTCATTGCATCAGATTTTTGCAATATATTCTGTCTACAACAGATATAAGCAGTTAGCTGAAAGCAAAATTAAACTAAATTGGAGTAATACTCTCAGTTTGGGGTCAGATTTTTAGCCTGATACAATTACCATCATTGTTACTTACTCATTCATGTTATTTTAAAAATGAAAAAAAACCCCTTTCAGTTCTCATGTTTCAGAAATAATAATGTTCAATCCTAATTTTTAAGGTTAAATCTCAGTTAATTTGATACAATTTGAAAGTTTAATAAAACAGTTTTGAAATTTAGTTACTTTTTAGTGTCTGTCAAATTACTCATTTTATCTTACATAAAGTGTTAAGCAGCATATTGACTGAAACTCATGAGCTTTAATTTTGTTAACTTTATGGTTTCTGTTTCAAAATGAGGCTAGTCTTTTCAGAACCAACAACTGGGAGGAGAGAAGGAAAGCAAAACAGTATTTATGCTTTGGGGTTTTTTTGTTGTTTACTGTTTCATTTACCAAGATATAAAAGGTTATCCCGAAGCACACATTACCTGTTGGAGTGAAAGAACTGGTCCTGGAAGCTAGATAACATTTGCTTTTCACATCTAGGTGTTAGAAAACATTATAACCTACCTTGGAATTTTTCAAAATGCATTTAGGAAACAAAAAAAACACCCATGGTGGAACTGGAGGTCAGTTCAGTTACATATTAGGAGATACTAGCATGTGTTAAATTGAGTGGTCATATTTTAATGTCATTCTGCTTTCTTTTAAATCTGCAAACCAAAAAATGAAAATAACTTGTACGTTTGATGCCATAAATAATAAATTTTTATCACAGTAAGAGTATTGAAATTAAAATCCTGCTTTGCTGATAACCAGAGCATTGACAGATGCAGTGGTTTTATCCTGAAGAAATAGGTGAAGTCAGAGCTTGATCTGTTTACTCATTTCCAGCTGTGTCACATCACTCATACATGATTGTCTTTCATTTTGGAAGCTGGCACTACAATTACAGACAATTTTCCATGTTTGGTATATTCCAGGATAGTGGTGATGGTCAAATGTTCAGTGATTACAGCCTGAATTCCTATTTCCAAGAAGTCTTAGGCATTAAGTGCAGAGGGACTTCATAGGTTTTGTGGTATAAGCAGGAATATTTCAGAGGAGCCCTCTAGTTCTTCCTGTATATATTTATTTTGATTAATGAAATTTTAACAATACAACATTGTACTGTGGGTCCTTTTTGAGAGGTTGGTTGGAATCTATAAATGATGTTAATAAAATTAAGAAATGAGTTGATAACTTATTAACTAAAATGGTCTTAGTTCCTCATCCCACAACAAGGATAAAGTATTTCAGTACTAGGAGCTTCAAACTAAAATAACTATTAAATAAAATCGTTATTAAAATTAAATTTAAAATAGTTATTAAAAATAACAGTTAAGTTAAAAATCTTTGACATCAAGGCAGCATGAAACTGTTCAGTGTGCATTTCCTCATAAATCCTAGGGCTGCAGCACACAAAGAATTTACCACAATTTTATGATTTCCTGGTACTTAGCTGACCCTGACAGCCAGCAGGGTTTAGTGAGAAAAGATGTCACTTTAGGGCAAGATGAAGGACTTTTTCACTCCCTGCACTTCATCTAGTCCCTAGTAACCTGGTAGCTTATGCTGTGCTGCTCAGTCCTGTGCTCAGGCAATTACTCAACTTCAAATTTAAGAGTTTTTATCTTTCCACAGAAAATCAGGCCCTCCAGTGCACCAATTTTTCATTTCTGTGGAGTCCCGCAGAGTGAAATTAAGTCCCTCTGACCTTTCTATTTTGGTGATAAATCTCCAAGTTTATATTGAGAAATTGGCTGTGCATTGATGCACTTGGATATTCCCTAATTTGTTACATGGAAGTCACTGCTGTCAGCTGAGACATAAAGGTGTCATTCTGGCTTTCTTACAGCATAAATCCAAATGTGACCCTTCCCACCATGCAGCATGAGCAGCCTCTGTCAGGGATGAGAGCAGGGTGAAGCAAAGCACCCAGGGAGCTGCAGTGCCTCAGTGCTTCTTTCCTCAGGGATTGCTTTTCTGAGCCAGACCTTTTTTAATGAGAAGAAATTAGTGAACAACGTGTAGATGTTGAACCTGCTCATGTTAATGCTTCTCCCTCTAAGTGTAGCTCCATTCCAGTGTTTTTAACTAACTTGTCAAGAGAGACAAAAAGAATTGGAATATTTTTAGTAAGGTGGTGCACAAAAACAAGCAGATCTTTGTAATCTCTCCCGTTGTTTTCTCTTTGCTCTGTCAGGTTAGCTCTGAAATCTTGCAGAACTCTCCTCAGTATGTGCTGAAAAGAAAAGCAGAAACTATTAACAATGGCCTTCAAGCTATTGAAAAGATGTTACAACAGAAGAGTGAAAACATTGCAAAAGCCAAAGAAGTTCAGAAGGTAATCTTGCCAAAAAATAATCTGTGGGTGTTAAAAGATTTTTTTATTGTTTTTACAGAGCCTAGTTTAGCATAAAGTGGTCTTCATTCATTTTATGTCTGTAAAAGGAGAAGTACAAGCAAGCATTTAACTGGTGAATATTTATCAGTTCTTTCTCACAGGAAAATCCATGCTTTTTTCAACTGTGAATCACACCAGTAGATGCAAAGTGTTCTCTTCCCGTCATGCCAGTTCTGAAACCTTTGCAATTCATGTCCCACATGCAGAACAAATAATGCTGCTGTTGTCTTTGAGCCTGACATTCTGTTCCATTTCCCTTCTCTCCACATGCAGCAAATTTGGGATATGCTGGACCTGTGGCATTACAAACTCAATGAGCTGGATGCAGAAGTGCAGGACATAGTGGAGCAGAATTCCTGCCATGCACAGGAGCTGATGGACATCCTGGTGGCCCCCCTGCAGCAGTACCAGCAGGTCTCCCAGCGTGCTGAGCGCAGAACTGCCATTCTCAACAAGGTACCTGCAAGTGGAACAGCTTTTCAAAAATCCACTCCTATCAAAAAACAGGCTGAGGGCTTTGCTTGGAACATCATCAGAGGCTGTCAAATGAGCAGTCCCCAGCCTGCTGGGGCAAGGCTGATTGTAGCTGGGGTTTCTGGAGGGCTACCCCAAAGGACTGGCGCAAGCCATGGCTGAGGGGTTTCAGATGGTGAATTCTTGCCCCTGGGTGGGTGTTTGGGTGGTTCTCTCAGACTCTCCTAATGGGCTATTAAAGTGCAAGTGCCTTATAAATTGTGCCAATGCCCCCATAAAATGTAAACATGCAAGTACCAAAATTATTTTTGTGAGAGGGGATAGCCTGAAATCATGAAACTGTTTCAGAAAAATGGTTTTTATTTCACCATGCTAATTGAACTGACCATGGTGCAAATGCATCTTGTTTTCTTTTAATCTTCTTCATAGATGCATTTATCTTATACAATGAAGCAGCTGACGTGTGACTTTCTGTAAAATTCTGTCATTTCCTAGGCCACCAACAAGATGGAAGAATATGAGGAGCTCTTGAAGAATGTGAAAAACTGGATAGAAAGCACCAACAGTTTGCTAAGAGCTGATGCTCAGCACGACTCTGCAAAAAGCTTACACAAGCATACTGATGAGCTCCAGGTAAGAGTTGATGCAGATAAATGCTCCTGTTGGCACTTGTTGCTCTGTACAGATGCAATTTTCTATTCTTAATTGTTACTGACATAAGTAATTTACCATTTTCAGTAAATCCTTTAAGTGAAAAGTAGTTATAGTTGAGACTCATGAAATACTGATGGTTTTTTTGTGCTGGACACGCCTATCTTGTGCAAGTGCTGAACTGTTGTACAACTTCCAGAAATGTGTGATTGTCTTCTGTAACCCTGCTGAGTGGCTAGGATCAGTTTTTACTGCCTGCATATATAGGATTCTTTCTATATTGTATGTGAGCCAAAAAGGCAGAGTGCTGGTTTATTGATGTCTGTGTGTAAGATGGAAACTTTGAAGTGAGTTGTGGTTTGGTAGGCTGTGCTCACTGTTTCTTGAAGGTAATTCTGATTGGTAATTTCAAAAATTGAATGTTTGTAATACTGCAGGGAAAATCAGGGCCAGTGCCAAAAAAAGAAATTCTTTGAATTGTCTACTAATTCGAGTTTTCTGTGCATCCACTCCTTGGCTTAGGCCAAGTGAGAAAGCTGGGGTTCTAAACATAGATTTTTGTAGTAAGATTAGTAAGAATTCTTGACAGGAAGTAGCTGCCCGTTCTGGGCTGATATGTTACAAAAGCATGTAGCCACAGTGGGGAGAATGTGATTTCCAAAACCCATGGACCTTTTTTGTGGCAAAAGCTTATTGTCTTCTGTGCTTGTGAAATGGAATGTTTTGTTTGTCCTGGGCTGTGAAACCAGTGGGTTTGGAAATGCACCCTGGGCTTGCATTAAAGTGGAAATGTGCATTCAGTCCTTTCCTTCACACACCACCCAGATAAATGGATTATTTCTTGCAGCCCTCACTGTTCTTCATGACAGTGTTCACTGCAGTTCATCCAGTTCATTGCAGGGGAAGGGACTTCACATCACACACAACTGGCGGGATATTTTTTGGAGCATTTTGTTCCTTCTAATCCTTACCTCTGTAACTTTAATGTTCAGCAGTAATGTATCAAACTTAACTCCTGTTTTGTCTCCAGATGGCTTTGGAAGACTCAGAGCAAAAGCAAAATCTTCTGCATGGTATCTTAATGGAGCTGGAGGAGCTGTCACCAGTGTTTGAAACTGACAGTGTAATGCAACAGCTGAATGAAATAGATGTTCAAGTAGCAGCTTTACAGCATGAGATAGCAGAGATTCTTCCACAAATCCTGCATGTGGCTGATGTAAGTCTGGGTGACCCATAAGTGCCTTTTATCAGAGCTTCATCATACATTAGGAAATGTAGATTATATCACCTGCATGGAAAACAGGGTGTAGTGCTGGTTCTTGTAGGTGTGCCAAGCAAGGAAATTAATTTTTTGTAAACAAACCATCAGAAAGCATTTGGTAACTAATTAAGCTGTAAAGTTCAGGATTAGCACAGGATGTAGGAGGAAAGGCTGGGATGGGAGCCTGGGTTGGTTCAGCCCAGAGAAGCTTGGGGGTGGGAGGTTGATATTGCTGCTGTTTGCTGCTCCATGATGGGAGATGACAGACAGGATTGGGCCAGGCTCTTCTTGGGGTGTTCAGTAACAGACCCCAAGTGTAACAAAGGTAATTACATCTTCACAGTAGGAAAGATTTTAATTTTTTTTCTTGCAGTGAGATTGATCAAACACTAGATCAGGGGCTCCAAGCAGGGGTAATATTCCCACCTCAAGAGATACCCGAATCTCAGCAGGATCAGACCCCACGTGCCCTGGTTTGATGGGTAGCAGAGACCTTTCAAGGTCTCTTCCAGCCTAATCTGCTCTGTGATTGTCTCTGTGAGAGTTCATAAACAGCTGTCTGTGGGTTCCTTTTCCATCTGACATAAGTCTCTTCCTACTGGAAGCTGCACCAGTGTAATTATAGCACTTTCCTATTCTGATAACTATCACCACTGGAAAAATGTCTTCTCATAACTGGTAATTTCTAATGTGACTTTTTAAAAAAATTTCAGTTCTATATTCAGGGTTTAAAGCAGAACAGATGATCTTGAATACTTAATTCCTTTAGAAGTTGTAACTAAAAGTAATTTATAACAACTAGCCTTTTGCTTGATAGCATCCATTAATATAGCCTGCATATGCTGCACTCATTTTTCAGTATTTCTTTTTAAATTTAAGTGAAAGACAGAAATGCAAGTTGGTTTTGGTGTTTGGGCTATCTACAAATATTCTCTTTGTTCCCAAAATCTAGGAGTTGGATGCCATTGAATCTCATGTGAAAGTGTTTGAGAAGGATGTTGCAGAAATGAAAACAATCCTGTCATCAGAAGATCTGTTAGAATTTTCTCCTAAAGACCAACTTAAACATGGACAGGTCTGTGAAAACTCCTATCTAGGCTTTTTTGCTGATCAATGTAAACCCTGAGGTGAGACTGTTGAGAGACCTTTTCAAGAATCACAGTCATGGTTTGAACACAAAACACTTGAAATTAAAGCACTATTTGAGAATATGTGCACAGAGGACTCGAGTGTGTAACTGAAGCACATGTCAGGCATAGCTGCCACATTTGAGGATCTCAACATTTTGGGAAGTTTATGGCCTGATTTTCAAGAGACACTTGCTGCACACTGCTCCACTTGGCACCAAATGGAAATTTGAAGTTAGAAAATTAGGCTTTGTTTTTCCAAAAATGGAGGCAAAATTTAGCAGATGATTCTTTTAATTCACACCAGTCCACAGTGTTATCTGCCTAAAATACAAAAAGCATGGGTTCAGTTTCAGGTGAGGAATAAAAATGTCATCATACCTCTCATAGCATTGTAACTGTCATAGCAAAGCTGTGCAGCTTGGTTACCCAGAGAACAATTTTGTAATAACTACATTACATAGAAAAATGAGAGTAATATTTGTTCTGGAAAATGGTGTTCACTTACTTCTTTACTATAAAGCAAAGCCTGGATGGTACAAAAAATTCCTGAGACAGTCTGCTTATGAATGAGAGAATA
Organism: Haemorhous mexicanus; assembly: GCF_027477595.1. Taxonomy (NCBI): domain Eukaryota; kingdom Metazoa; phylum Chordata; class Aves; order Passeriformes; family Fringillidae; genus Haemorhous; species Haemorhous mexicanus. The sequence goes on along the minus strand of NC_082346.1, from coordinate 59,283,798 downwards.
ACCATCTCTATTTTCACTGGGGCATTTTAAAACAAAATCTCCTTGAGAGGGAGTTTTAACAAAAATGTTAGTAATTAAAAGTCCTGTAGGTGGTTTGTATTTATAATATTTTTTTTTTCTTCTGGAGTTCCCTGCTGAATGGGGTCCCAGAAGGATTTCATATTTCTTAAGGAAAACCAAGAAGTTTTGAGCTTCTATTGCCATTCTGTCTTTCATAAATTGATTACTGAGTCTTGCATAAAACATGTGTTGTGCTATGAAGCCACACATTTCTGTTCATCCCAGACTGATCAAGGTGGTTGTGAACTGTGCATTTACTCCAAGTATTGTGGTATGAAATGCTGTCCTTGACAGGAGAGCCATCTTCAGGGGTTTCTGCTGACTTCCATCTTGATTCATTTTCTCACCTCTGTTGATAAGACTGCTTTTAGGACCATCATAACATGACTGGTTGGCTGGACAAAAGACAAAAACCATAATTTGCCAAGAGTGACATCAAAGAATTTGCACCACTTTAACTCTCTTCATTGCCAGTGATGTTCTGCTTTGAAATGAGCTGCTTAGTAAATAGCAACTGATCTGAATGTGAGCCTTTTTTGTCACTGTGCACACTTTGTATATACAGAAAAAACAGAATTTTAAATATAACTTATATCTTTGTCTTGCTTTAGACAACCTCAATGTGGATTTTCATTTATTTGTTCCAAGAACAAGAATCACAGAATATTCTGAGTTGTGAGGGACTCACAAGGACTATAGAGTCCAGCTCTTAAATGAATGCCCCATATGGAGATTAAATTTTCTTACTTTTTAAATGGGAAACTCACCAAAAAGAGCTTTTGCTCATCATTAGTGTAGTATAAATTTGTGGTGTTGATTTTTCTAACTCAATATCACATCCATTATCTCTCTTCTATCCTGACAGGTTATACTTGAGCATGTTGGTCCCATGCAGAAAACTATTGTTCATATACAGTCCTATGAAGATGCTCTTCAGCTGCCAGGGCTGAAAATGCAACCTTTCTCAGTCTTCCAAAGAGCAAGACAACTCTTGAGAGAACTGAAGAAATTAGAAAAAATTACTAAGGAACAAAATGAGCTACTGGAGGTAATTGATTTTTTTTCCTGTGGTCACCTGTACCACCTTTTTTTTAAAGTAATTTTGATCTTTATATGCTATTGCTTTTGCAGCCATATAGTTATACCTACTGTGTCTTCTGTGTAATGGTTTTGGGAATTTTTTTGTTCTGCTTTTTTTTTCCCCCTATTTAATTTGATCCTGCAACAAAGCACACTGAATAGTCTTGACATGCATTTCAGTTTTCCAATTCAGTCACAGCTGACAACATACTAAGGAAGGAAGGCAGGCAGGCAGGCTCAGGTGTTGCACTGGTGATTGAAGTCCAGTGTCAGATGCAGGCACTCACCAACTCCTGAAACTCACCTTGACCATGGAAATTCTGGTTGACAGCCATTAGGGAGCAATTGCTAACATCAGAAAGTCTTCTACTAATCCAAATCAGTGAGCCAGGAAATTGGCCATTCCCTACAGCTGTGTTGGGGTTAATTCACTGTTTTGAGGCAGGCCAGCTTGTGTTGGGGTCTTGGAGATGCTGCCAGGTTTGGACACAGAAGGGAAGCAACAACAGGAGAAAGCAATGCTGGCAGGTCAGGGAGTGTTAACTCAGGGGCAGGGAGAGTTATGGAACAGCTCCAAACCTGAGGGAGTCTCTGTGCAGCACTTCACTGAGCAGTGTGGTTGTACCAGCTCAGGGAAGTTTTAGTTCAGGAGCTGGTCATGCTCCAGTGCCTGGGCTGGAGGAAGTCTGGAGTTCTGTACTTCAGGTTCCCACGGCAGCAAGGAATTAAAGTTCTCGTGTGACCCATTCATTTCTTGGCAGGATGCTGACAGCACCTAGAAAAATGTTACATTATCTTTGCTGATTTGGTTTTCCTAAGCTATTAGGGTAAAGCAGAATGCTTTAAAACATCTAACTGAGCATTTCAGAGGCCAGGCAGACAAGTGGCAGCTAAAACGGGAATGTCCATTTTTGATTTTCACTTTAAAAAATTAAGAGCAGAACACAAAGAGAGAAACTCTAACATGCCACATGACTTGTACATGCTTGGAGTCAGAAAAAAGCAGTTACTTTATTAGATCTGTATAATCCCTACAGTCTTCCTCTTTTTTTTTTTTTTAGTCCATACAATTTCTTAGGTCCAAAAAATGGATGTGGCTAAAATGTACCTTTTTCAGAGTTACCAGATCAAATAATGGATAATTTTCAAAACACTTTAAAAGCATCAGAAACAGGGTGCTTTCCATTTATCAATTGTTGTAATGACACTTGTAACTGGTTTTTGAGCAATATTAGGTCAAATTTTAGATTTTTCTCCTTTTTGTGAAGCTGTGACCCTTTTTTGCTCAGCATTTGCCTTTATCTTGTAGACACCCAACAATCTGTAGCTGAGTGAAATTTCTTTGTGAGAAAACAGATTGGAAAAATTGCAATTCTTGGCAACTAGTGTATCAAACTGTGCAGAAGAGATTTTTCCAGTGCAGTTGAATGGGTTGAAAGCAGCAGTACTACAATACAAATGTAGCCCCAGCTAAGCTGTTACAAAGGATAAAGCTATTAAACCATGGCATTTTGAGTGCTGCATTAAAAAGGTGGTGAGAATCCTGCTAGAGAGGAAAGCAAATGGGAGCCAAGCTTCCTGTACAAATATATACATTTTTTCCCCTCAGGGGATTAGTCTTTGGATGAGTTTGCCCATATTTTGCTATGGATGAGGCAATGGAATATTGCACCAGTAACTTCTGTGTAATTAAGTTGCATTGTAACACCTGAAACAGTAAATCAGAAACAAAGCCTGTCATAGATACTGAAAATACAGGAGTTTAAGTGACTTAGTTCTCTGTTGAATGTTGCCCTCTGTTTTTTTATTATGGTTTGTTAAGTTCCACACCTAAATAACGTCATCAGGAAGAAGATTTGGAAGCCACATCTGCTTCTACTGGTTTTCAATGCAAGAAAGTGGTATTATTTGCATATCTGATGATTTACTGGTCTCATTTTCACTAAGCTCTTCCAAAACAAATACACTGTGGGTAGGTGAGCCTTTTCCATGGGTAGGTCTTCTGGAGTTAGCACAATATGAAAAGTAAAGAGCAACTGTTAACCAGGAAATAAAAGAAAGGCAGCACTTGTAGGAAGAAATTCAGTCCCACATATATTGTATAATTGGTTCTGTTGGATAAAGGATAGAATCAGATTTTCTTTTCCCTGAGTAGAAGGCAGAAACGAATTAATTATCTTTAGGTAAGTGACTATATTCACATATTGGTCCATGACAGAAGACATTGGAGTCTGTATACAAAATATTCAGACTCTTGAGTTAGTCTAGGAAATTTGAGGTAGGGCTCAATTTATTACTAAACAGTCCTTTTCATATCAAATTAAAGGTGTGAGTAAGAGAATCTTCCTTTTAGGAGGTCGTCTTTTACTTTCTCATTAAAGCTGAGCAGAAGGCCTATTCCTTTTTCTTTCCTCTTTGATTCTTTGCCTGGGGCACTAAGATTATAGGCCACAAATATCTTCCCCTTCAAAATGGCTTTCTTTTTTCTAAGTGAGGAAAATAGTTTCTTCTCACTTTTAACACCTGTAAAATAATAATGGTTATTTGGAACCTTATTAGCCTGCATTTTCTTGAGAGGGAGTGCTGCTATGAAGAAGTGACTGAAGAAATGGCACTGTTGCTGTTGATAGCAGGAGACTCTTTGCTCTGTGAACACTTTGCAGTGAGGTCTTTGACCTGTTGGGTCATTCAGCTGCTGCTGACAGCACAGGAGGATCAAGCCTGTTGACTTCATGGTTTCTTTATTACCTTTTGCAGGCACCTGAGGAACAGCCCTTTGTTGCTATTTGGTTGTCAGCCTCTGGGTCCAGGAACACAGAGCCACCAAGTGCTGTGCATATTCAGTGTTTTCACAAGATATTCTGACTTGTAGATGTGACAGTTTCTTAATGACCTGAGACATCATGACAGGCTGTGGCTGACAAATATGAGTGTGTGGGGAGATTGCCCATTTCTGCATGGACAGCAGAGCCTGGGGGGGCAATAAGATTTTGCTGTCACTGTCAAATGACTAAAAGTGAATTTGGCTGTTTATTATGTATAATGTGTTTTCCTATAAGCCATGTAAACAGAAGAAGTTCACATGTTGGGAATGCTTATCATTTTTATTGGAAGTATTCAAATAATCAGGCAGTGTGGTTGGGTTATCCTCTGAGCTGCAGTGTTTGCCTGGTGTGCAGCACAGTTCATTTTGAGCAGTTTCATTTTTGGTTTTGCAGAACTAGCTGGCAGTAAAAACTTGAGCACCAATAAAAACCAGTCAGACTTTCTACTTGATATGAAACCCTTTTATTTCTCTCTTTTTCACAACCTTTTCTAAGTTGTAATGGATGTGGTGAAATCTGCTCCATTTCCATTCAATAGCCAAATTCATAGTTCTGCTCTGGAGCTCCTAGATGGAATACTCCACCATACTTCAACTTATGGGTAGAACAGCTTGTTTGTCTTTAGCAAGTGAATAATAAACTTAGTGAGGGATGGGGTTGTGCAAAGTTAGCAGAGCAAATACAGATTCTAGTACACAGAACTGCACGTACAAAGGAGGCTTCAGTACTCTTCAGTTCAACTTTGTTTCCTTACTGACTTGTTTGTTTATGCACTCCTTATTTCTAAATTATTTATGGAAATTGCTATTTCACAGGAAACTGTAAAGAAAACAGAAGAATGTGAGCAAGAAATTGAAAAGTTGAAACAACTCCTAAAGAACAATTTGGGTGAAATATCACATGAAGATCAACCAGAGGCTGAGAAGACTCCTTGTCCAGAGGTGGGTTTCATTCTTTTTATTCCTTATCCTGCCTAACACTAATCATGATGATGCAGGGCACTGAGAAATAGGGGTGTGCTTCCCTTCTCCACCACAATGAAGCAGGCAATTGAATGCCATAGTGTGACCATACAATTTATGACAATTAATATTACTTTGCAAGTTGGGTCTATGTTTCGTAGTATACTCCTTACTGATTTTGGTGTGTCATTTGTGCTATATCAACTTGGAAGAAAAATTGGGTGCTATTTTCACAACAGCTGTTTTGGTGAAACAATATGCAGCACTGAGAGCTTACCTGTGCTCAGCATCCTGCTAATTTTCCTGAGGTGGCAGCTTTGGATAGTGCCTAAGGAGAGAACCAAGCCCCTTTCTGATGACTGGTCATGCAATGCTATTTTTGGGGATTCTGGTTAGAGTTAGATTCATTAGACTCCTTTCTTTGTCCTCACTGCCCCACTGTGTTTTCTTCACTGTTAAACATGTGTTGCTTTTCTCTCTACAGTCAGCTGCTTTCTATAATGGATGAATTGATGTTTTTGATGCAAAAATAAGATGTGTTTTAAGGATAGCACTGCAGAAGCCAGGAAATTACTAATTAAATGTAATAACTATTTATAAAGTGCCTCTGAAATGCTCAGTTTTTTCCAGTCAGTCACAGTAAAGTTAATACACTTACATTGTACTTGCCTAATAACTATAATCACTCAGTAGGCTCCTAAGTACATAGCTGCTCTGCTGTCAGCTGGTTGGATGTTGGAGGCTTGATGTAGTGCTCAGCATGACTCATTTCCTGATTCTTCCTTGTTTTTGTCCCTGAGTGTAGGATTTTATGTTTAATAGTTCTTGTTTTAGCAGAAAACTTGGCAGATACAGCATTGCATGAATAGAAGTGGGCAGTGGAATTGCCCATCTTACTGGAGGATTTCAGAAAAAGAAGTGATTTTAAGAAAGTGTTGGTTTCTGAGGAGGTTATGGCTAATTAAGTTTGCAAAAGAGTAGCTGGCAAATCTATGCTGGCAAGTCTCCTGCAGTGAAATAAATAGATATCCTGTTCCTAGTGGACATTCATAAAACCATGCCAAATTGTCGTGGTTGTCTGTTTCTCCATTTCAGTGTTTTCTTTCCTTTACCTTTGGATGATTTTATCTTGTGGTTTTGAGTGTACAAAAGGAAGAAAGCATTATCAGAGCAGAGATCCCATGTCCTTTGAAAATTTGCTGGAGTTCTTCCCTCCACCTTTGCTGTCATGCTGCCACCCCAGAGCTATTAACAGAAGCTGTAGTGGAGGCAGGAGCAGCAGTCTCCCTGCTTTCATCTGCCACAGAGTATTACCTGCATAACATCACTAATGACAGAGCATGGTGTGGAGCCAGTGCTGTTCTCACTTCAGGCCTGGCATCAAAGCTTGCTGTGATCAGCTCAGCCCAGTGTGTGCAAAGGGATATTTAGCCAGGTTTCAGTCTTCTGAGCAGGTAGCAATGCTTCAAAGAGCTTTAGCACTTTCAGTAATGGAGGGAGTAGGGCAGTTCATTCCATGTCCTGTCTTACTCTGTTATTTGCTGGGGTTTCTTGGTTCACCTGGAGGCTGGGAGGTGAGGAAAGCCCTGGAGAAAACTCTAAGGGCAGAACACTGGCTGGAGGAGTAGTCATGGCCAGGAGTAGTCATGACCAAGACAGATTTATTACCCCCTGTTAGTGCAGTTACTTGGGTTATTGTTTAGTCTCTGCAGAACGTTAAGTTTTCCTTAAGCTTTGTTGGGGTCCATTTATTTCTCCCAGTATCACATTCAAAGAGATGGGATCATTTTGGCCCCAGCCACATCCCCAACACCCACCAAATGGTTTGTTTCCTTTGGGCCAGCTTCAGCAAAGACTGAGCCCTGAGCTACCCTCATTTGCTGGCTTTGCCCTCCTCAGGGCTTTCCCAAGTGTTCAGGCTGCCAGGGAAGGTGCTTGGAAGTAACATCACCTGCTGTGACACACAGAGCAATGTGACCCATCTGCATTCCCTTGGTCCTGGAGGAAGCTGCTGTTCTCATGGATATGCAGGACCTAGTTAGAATTTGTTCCAGCCTGCCACGTTTCCTTCCACACTGCCAACTTCTGCATCACAAGTGGCAAGGGCTGTCCTGAGCTGGATCTGTTGCTGTTGCTTTGCATGTAGCTGAACATCTCCTGCAGTGACAATGGGGAACTGTCCCAAAGCCCAGAAAAAGGAAAAAGGGGAAATAGCCCCAGTACCAGTAAGATGCATCCCTGGTGTCATCTGTTACATTGCTGGTTGTTTAAAAGGGAAAAATGGATGCTTACAGATGTTGTTGCTCCTTAGGGAGAAATGGAAGCTGTAAAAGAAGAAATCATAAAGCTGTGCCAAAGAAAGGAAGATTTCCTTACCAGGATGAAGAATTCCATGTCTGAGCTTCACCAGTGCCTACAGCAAGAAGTGCCTGAAGCAGCAGATGAACCTCCAGCCTCTGTATTAGCCCAGAGTGACCTGATTGGGACTGATGTTTCTCCTCAGCAGGTAAGTGATCACTCACTTGAGGACCAAAGAAGGGAGGTAAATAACCCTTCCTGCTCCTGGAGGAGTGGCATGTGGCAGAGGAGCACCCCTGTCCCTGTGAATCAATAGTGTCTCTCCTCCCCTTTGTGTTCAGAAGGACTGAGGCTGAGGAGAAGGTAGGAGAGGTGAGCCTCTGGTTATTTCTTTGCATCTTTCACTTTCAACATGAAGTTTGCATCAATCAACAGCAAAATGCTCCACATCTAGTTTTGTTGATAACCAGTTTTTCTGGGATTTTTAATAAATTATTTTCATGGGGCAGAAAGAAATTTATCCCTTTTGTAGCTGTGCTGTTGAAACCTAATACAATCAAATCCCAATTTTCAGAGGTGCTTAGAACCTGCAGCTTTCAGTCACTTTAATGTAGGTTGCCAGATGTTCAGTGCTTCTCCAAAAGTGGATCTCAAGTGGTAAATTTGTTTTGGTTTACAGGCAGAAGTGAAGAGGCTTTTGCTGCTCTTGTCATGATTAATTGGGTTGTCTCTCTGTGTGTGTTTTTGTAGTTGAAAAAAAGAGGAGTGATATCTCTTCTGCCTTCCTTAGATGAAGAATCAGAAGACTGTTCTTTACACAGCAAGGTGAGTCCAGTGTATTTTACATATATATATATATATATATATATATTAAAAAAATCTATATATGTATGTATGTGTATATATATAAATATGTATGTATATATATACACAGCTGTGTATGTAAGATAGAAGATTTTGGTAAAGCAGAAATTATGAAAAATGTGAAAATCTGGAATATTTCAGAACAATTTAAATTATCTATTATCACTCCAGTTTACAAAGGAATTGCTCTCAAGCCAATGGACCACTATTCCAGTGCCAGCATTACACAGCACCTTGTTCTGTGAGGTGTGATCCTGCTTTTGGTGGGATTGCCTATTTGCTAATGCCTCCTTTGTGGAAGTGTTAAAGGCAAAATATGGCCTTAAATATCAATGTTTCCGTGTGGAAGTGGATTTCAGAAAGAATTAGCCTCTGACATGCCAAAACATAAACAACAGAATTTATTTGTATGTTTGAACATAAGAAAGCAAGGGTGTGATTGGAGGATGGGGAGAGAAGTTTGGATAGAAGAGATTTCTGGTACATTGGGAGACACTGCCCTACAGGTTGCTCTGAATCTGAGGGGTCTGAATGCCCAGGTGAACTGTAGAGGGGCAAAGCTAATTGCTTTTGGAAAAGACTCCATGGCAAAGACAGAGCAAAGAAGTCCAAACAGCCTGGAGAGCTTGTGCCTCACTATTGATCCAAGCACTTCAGTTTTGGGATTTCTCACTCTGCACCTTCACTGGTGCAATTTTCTTTACATGTAGGACTTCTCTGGGGACAGGACAGGAGAAAGTGTCTTGTTGGTTTGGTGGTTGTTGATTTGTTTGGGGTTTTTTCCAGTTGTTTGGTTTTTTTTTTTTAATATTATAAAATATGAGAATATTCTGCAGTCTCTAGAGAACATTATCAGTGTCATCCAGCTGCCACTCATCTTGCAGCAGAGCTATAGAGCAAGAAGAGAGGTTGGATTTGGGAAACCCGAATATGGATAGATAAGGCAGAAATAGAGCCAAGTGTTATTAGAAGTTTGCAGTGCTTTACATGGCCTGGAGCTTCCTGGTCACAAGCTAAAGCTGAGCTGTTACTTCTTTCAAAGGGAAGTACAGCCACAGAGAAAGATGCAAGCCTTTGGCCTTCAGAAGGAGATGATGAAAGGCTCAAGGAAGACAGTGCAACCTCCTGGTCTTCTGGTACCTTGTCAGATGGCATTGTTCAGGTAATACACTTGGGTTTCTCTCTGTGGGGGTGGGAACTCACCTTTGTGAAAAAGACCTACACAAGTCCTAAGTATTGCTGAAGCTGCACTGCAAGAGAAGAGTAGGAATGCAGGACAAGGTGGCATATCTTCAATATGAATCAATATTCATATCTTCCATCTCGCCCTAAATCTTGCCATTTAGAATCTCTTTTTATGTTGTACATACTGGTTGGACTCAGTGACCTTAAGCATTTTTTCCAATCTAAATGATTCAATGATTCTAATTCCTTTTAGCTTCACAAAACCCCCAAGGGCAGAAATGCACATTTAGTAGCAGCAACTTGTTTCACTGATTCCTGGAAAGGCTCTAAAAATGTGGGGGATGATTTGTGGAAGAGGTTCTCTTTGTACATGAGAAAATCAGTGTCTGGGACACCCAATCAGGTACAGCTTTGGTGCCATTCTTCACGGTGCCTCAGTAATGCAATTGTTTGTGTCTGTACATCAGTGCCACAGGCATAACAAAACTGCTCTCTGTGAATATTCTTGGGCCAGGACCACAGTAGGTTGAGTGCTTCCTGCTCTTTGAGGCTTCTCTAGCACAACAAAGCAGTGGAACATAGAATCAAAAAGTCATTTAGGTTGGAAAAGACCTTTAAGATGGAGTCCAAGCATAAACCAAGCACTGCAGGTCCACCACTAAACCATGTCCCAAAGTGCCACATCTCCACTACTGCACATCTGTATGGAAGATAGGAAATATTTCCACTATTGCCTCTCTTTCCAGGATGAGGATGTTTTAACTGAATCACACAGCAAACATGATGAGGAAACATCTCTGCCAACTTTGGAGGGCCCTGAAGGTCCTGGCACAGGTGATGGCAGTCTGGCTATGGTGAGTTTGAAGGCCTGACCCAGGTGACCTCCTGAGTGAGTTGTGTGACCTACCTAGTGGGCAGAGGCCCTGGTCCATTTGGTTTTGCTATGAGAGTTTGCTGCAGTATGATATGGTAGGATACCTGCAACCCTTTGTGGGCCTCTTCCTGTTGGCTCTGGGTGATAAATTTTCATTTCCCCCTTGAAAATGCAATTTTCTAGGGAAAAAAATGGAGCATTTTCAGCAAGGAAGCTGCTGTCATTCATGCAGGCATGAATGGAGGAGTTTGAGTGGTGTAAACATACATCAGCCATGGAATTTTTAAATGGCAGTTACAGGAGGAATTGAGGAGCTTGACATGTGTTGCTGCTTTGTGGAAGACATGCAAAGGCTCAGAGAAGAGTGGGCAGCAGGTTAAATACAAAAGAGTGTCTGCAGACATGAGTGCTCCAGGAAGGCCAGGAGCAGCAGTCTGGTGGCAGAGCAGCTTCAGGTTTTAGGATCAGAGTCCTGGAGTTGTTAAAATTGGAAGAGACCTCCAGGATCACAGAGTCCAACCATTAACCCAGCACCATGGTGCTAAGCACTACACCATATCTCTAAGTCCCACATTTCTTGAACACTTCAGGGATGCTGATTCCATCACTTCCCTGGGCAGCCTGTTCCAATTCCTGATAACCCTTTCAGTAAAGAATTTTTTTTCCCGTATCCTGTGGCAGGGGGATTGGAATTAGATGGCCATTAAAGGCTCCTTCCTAGCCAAACTGTTTTGTCATTCTGTGATGGCACTGATAGTTGAAACAATGCATTTTGGCTTTTTTTTTTATTCTGCCAAATTTCATTTTAATATGAAGCTTGTGCACTTTGCACTGGCCATCTCAGTTGCCTGAATGTGTGCTCTGGAGCCAGGGGAGCATTCTGTTCTTGTAATATTGCTTCATTTAAGTACTGACTACCAACATTTGCATGTGTGGAGGCTTCCAAGTCACTGCTCTTTATCTCCAAGTACTTTGGACTTTTGTTATGGACATGTGCAATGCAATATTGCTTCTTCAAGGAGTGTGTTTAAGAAGAATTGCACAAGACACCCTTAAAATACACAATTTTTTTATTGTATGATCTAGAGCCTAAGTAAAGCATATTTAATTGCTGGAACTGAACACACACAAGTAGCTTGTAAGCGCTGTCCAAGAGCTTGTTTTGCAGCTTCCAACTGCGTTGCTTTTGTGTGTAACTCCCACAGAAAAACATCTCTCCTCAGGGGAGAACAGGTTAATGGTGAGTCATCACTCCCTGGGTGCTCAGGTATAGCTGCTGTGCTCAGGTAGATCCCTGCAGATGCAAATTGCTGCCTGGAAACCTGTTACACCAGATCTTGGATCACCTGCCTGCTGAGTTTCCCTTCTTTCCTTCTTGGTTTGTGGTTCCCCCCCCACCCCCACTATCCCGCAAGGCTGGGAACGCGGCGACGGAGTTGTTTTGGGGTTTGTTGTTTCCACACTCTGTGAGTGTGGAAGTTAATCATCTCTCACTGCTAAGGGGAGGGGAGGGAGATTACAAAACCAGGTGGCTCACCAGGCTGCTTTGATGTGCTTTCCTCCAGAGCCAGCAGCCGCCTCCAGTGCCCAGCGCCGCCCTGGGCTCGCAGACAGCGCTGGATGGAGGGAGGCCTGAGCCAGAATCCATCCTCCTGGTGTGCCAGGCCCAGGTGGCAGAGCTGGAACAATGGCTAGCCAAAACTAAAATGTCCCTGGGCTCAGCCCCTCAGACCCCCCAAAGGCAGCAGATGGTGGAGCCACAGCTTGCTGATTGCCAGGTAAGGAGGTGACACTGCGGCTGCCATCCCCTTCCCTGGGCTGTGTCTGCAGACACTGTGCCTGCTCCTCTCTCCTGCTTCAGCAGCTCCCTCACCCTCTGCACAGAGCAGGTGACTGACTGCTTGGCTTCAGCTTTGCCAGGGTTTGGATAAATACCTGGTTTTAGAGTTGGGATCTGTATGCATCCAGGAGATTTAGGTAGAATTCTGGAGTATATGTAAAGCTTTGGTTTGATTTGGATTATTTTCAAAACCATGGCTGAGTATAGTTTGAATCCTGTATTAAAAGGCAGTTTTTCATTGGTCCTGATCATAATAAATCATAAAAAAAAAAAGTTGTTTTTTTTTCTTTTGACATTTCCACTTTCTGCTTGTCAGAATGATTTAAAAGACTGGTCTAAGAAACCTTCCACACTGTTTTTTTTTTTTTTTCATTTTTTTCCATAAACTATCAGCATGGAAAAATAGTGGCTTTCCCCCTGCCCTCAATGAGCAGTGGTGATATTTGTACCCACTGCTGTGCACCTAGGGCAGCCTCTTGCCCTCATGGCAGCAGAACAAAAGGAGTGGGTGGTACCTGTTGGTGAAAATGGGAGGAGGAAAACAGGATGGCACAAGGGGCTGGGTGGGAAGGAGTCCTGGCATGCAGCATGTGCAGATTAAAACAGAGCTGAGGCTCCCTGTGGTGCCAGTCTGCTGTGTGCCAGTTGGCTTCAGGCATTGAGCCTACCTAGAGCAACAAATTTCACTCACAATACCAAAATGTCCCCATTTTAAATTACTGGGAGACATCACCAGCTGTTTTGTTGTTGTTTTGGGTGGTTGTTTTTAATTGGAGTGCCTCTGGGTTTAGGCTGTGATTCAGCCAAGTGCTCAGGTGCTGAACTCGGTGGGAATTAGAATCCTGAGTGCTTTTAAGCAGCTGGTTGTGTCTGGATCCCATTCAGGGTTCCTGTCAGTATAGGCTTCACCAGGGCAGCTCCAGCTGGTGAAAACAAGCAGGCTGAATTCCTGTCAGCTTCAAACAATCTGGCTCAGTGTTAGGACATGAGCTTGGGCAGGGGAAGAAGGTTCTCTAGTCAAGATCTACAGAGAGAAATACACACAGAATAGAAGAGAAACAGTCTCTAGATAAGAGTGTATGATGTAAAGCAATTAATTTATTGCAGTTGATTGCTTTGCAGTTGAGTCATGGTACCTTTCCCCATGCTCATCTTAAGAATGTGAGTTTAAAGTATGCAGGGATGCACTTTGATTCACAGCAGCTTGGATCAAAAATCAGATCCCAAGAGTTTACAATGGCCTGGCTGTCACATGGAAACATTCCTATGTGTTGGTAGTTCAGCATCATTCCTCCCAAAGAGTGATGTGAGCTGTGTGTGCATTGCCTCTTTCACCCCTACTGAGGTGTGTTGTCTTCTTGGTTGCATTCAAATGGAGTCTGTCATTTCTGCTGTCCTTATTTATTACTTGATACCCGAGTTTAGATAACCTACTGCAGATACTCTTGTTTGAAACAGTTTTAAGACTAACTCTGTATAAAATTCATGTAATTGTCCAGGATAAAAAGACTACATTGAAGAAAATCTAGGGGGATTGCAGCTATTTCTCTTTTTCCCTGAGTGTTTCTCTTCTCTTCAGACAGGGGAGGTGTGAGCATTGACTTGAGAATGTTGTCAGGAAAGGAGGGTTGCACTTCTGAGAATGAGTAATTATCTGCTGTCCCTTTTAGGTGAGGTTATCAGAGATTGAACAAAAGGTCCTTTCTTTACTGGAAGATTGTGGAGATAGTGCAGACTACCAACAAAAGACAGAGGCTCTTTCCTTGAAGCTGAAGGAGGTGAAACGCAATTTGGAAAATGTCCAGATGATGCTTCAAGACAAGCACAGTGAAGAGCAGGTAAAGCATGTGAATGTTGTGCAGGGCAACAGTTGAGTCCTGGTGCTTTATTGGTCTGTGGTTGCAGGAGAACAGTTAGAGCTCACCATATGAAGCAATGAAGGGAGAAATGTCAGAGTTGCCATTATTCTACTTTACAGTGCTGTATAATTACTTGTAGTTTGCAACAAGTAGTGGATTTTTAATGAGTCTCTGAACAGCATCTTTTCTCCTCTAAGTGCTTGGTGACAGAGGTCAGCATTCTGCTAAGAGCACAGGAAAAGGACTTAGGGTTTGGTTTGGTTTTAAATGACTCAAAAAGTCCATGATGTTTATCTGTGACAGTATCAAAGCAAAGAGACTTTTTAGTAATTTTCTCTTTGAAGAATGTTTAAATACAGTGATTCTGTCAGCTCTCCTGCACCACAGCTGCACAGTCTTTGCTGAGTTTTCCAGTGGGTGAGATAACTCCTGGCTTCAGAGCTCATTCCTTCTGTTGTGTGAGGGATCAGAGAATCCCACCTGATGTGTTTGCTTAAGAGCAGCCACAGTCCCTCTGTTATGAATTAGCACTGGTAAAGCCTTGTGTTGAAATTCTTCTGTGAGCACAGACAGATTGAAAATCCAGGTGTGTGACCAGATTTATAAGAATAAATTGCACATGACTGTATTTTGGCCAAACAAAAAGAAGGGAGGGTTAGTATCACCTAATCTTCTAGCGGGAAAAGCAAAGAAAGCAAAGTAGTTGTTGGGGGAGACATGTGAGGACCTTGGCAGAAGGTTAGAATGGTTAGGATATTAAAACTTTCAGTAAATTCAAGTGGACAAAAATCTTTGCAAAAGCAGCAGTTGTGTTTCATGTGCTGCTGATTCTGTGTGGTAACTCCAAGGCAGTTTTTGCCCTCTCCCCAGGCTGCACCTGTGGAGTTCTGCTCTCTTGTCAAGTCCAGAAGCCTTCCCACAATGGGTGTCTCTTCACAGGTTCCCAGCAGGGAGAGGATGGACCCAGAGCCCCTGGAGATCCTGCACTCTGATGGTTTCAGCACATCTCAGCTGCCCCTTGCCCAACAGCCTTGGCAAAATGGGCTCCAGCAGCCACAGGTAATGAATTCTTCTCCAGGCCAGGCTGTTCCACATCCCCTGTGGGCTGGGGTGTGACGGTGTTTGCAGGGGTGCCAGGATGAGGGAAGAGATGAGAATCTTGACTCCATGTTCAGAAGGCTTGATTTATTATTTTATGATATATAATATATTAAAACTATACTGAAAGAATAGAAGAAAGGATTTCAGCAGAAGGCTGGCTAAGAATAGAAAAGGAATGAATAACAAAGGTTTGTCGCTGACTGAGACAGTCTGGACAGCTGGACTGTGGTTGGCCATTAATTAGAAACAACCACATGAGACCAATCCCAGATCCACCTGCTGCATTCCACAGCAGCAGATAATCATTGTTTACATTTTGTTATTGAGGCCTCTCAGCTTCTCAGGAGGAAAAATCCTAAGGAAAGGATTTTTCATAAAACATGTTGGTGACAGGCTGGGGGACAGCTGCTCTTACAACTGCTGCAGTTTTCCCTGTGGGATCAACTCTGTAAGGGTTGGTTTCAGCTGCCCATCTCCTCCAGGATTTGGGGAGTTTGTCAGGATGGAGAAAGGCCTCACCTCTAAAATCCCCTGTCCAAAAGTTTTAGTAATGCCATAAGCTAGGAGATTGGAGGGGTGGGTGATGCCATCTGAATCATTGTGAAACAAGGCAAGAGTCCTAGCTTTAAAACACTGATGTATTATGAAATCTGAATCTAGACATCCATACTGTTTTTGAAGGTAAGTTTAAAACTAAAGTTTTGTGAACATATTGCCATGGGCTAACTCACTATGACTTTGAAGGTTGTTGTTAACACAATGTAAGAATCTTGTAATGTTCTGTAATTTGCTCTGCAAATTACTTCTATTTTGCTAACTGTAAATTAACTTTTGCCTTTTTCATGCTTTTGGAAAAGAGCTGGAGAAAGTGGTCCAGCTTGAGCTGCTAGAATTGCTCACTTTTCACTCAACACTCTCCTTTTAATTAATGGAACTCCAACTCCTATTTGAGCAAATCCCCATTTTTCCTTGCCTGTTTCTTTATGTAAGGATTGCAGTCAGTGGTGTTTAAATTTCTATATGTAATTTGTTTCTGGTTGGGCTTAACTTTTAAAACTTCAACTCAGGTAGAAATATATTCCATAAAAATCCATGTTTGCAGAAAATGGTTTGTTCTGTTGATTCATGTTCATACATAAACTGCATTTTATTCTGACAGACGTAGTCTTTTTTTTTTTTCTTTGTTAAATGATTTCACATAAAATGTGATTGGAAAAGCACAATCATCCCTTCAGATTATTACAGGTCACATAACTGTTCATGCTGCTCTCTCTGCACAGGACCTGAAATTAAAAGCAGCTGAGCAGAAAAGCCTCATTGACTTTATTGAGTCGTGTGTGGAAAAAATGCAGCCACAGCTTGAGGACAGCGTGACTCCAAAATCAGAATCCAGGTACAGAATAACACAATCAGTTACCAGATTCAGTGATGTAAAACTGCCTAAACTTGCTGAAGTGGCACTCTGGTTCTGTTTTTTGGTTCTGTGTGCCTTTAGAAGAAAAATGGCAAAAGCTTGGGGCTTAACAGTCCAGAGAAATGGGGAAATGTCATTTATGTGACAGCCTCTGTGATACTGAGCTGACTCCGGAGTTCAGATCTTGCTAGCAGACATGACTGACACCTGCCATGAGCTAAATCAGGCCTCTCTGTAGGCAGGTTGGGTCCCTCTCTTCACAGCCATGGCTCTACAAATGCACAGACACACCCAATCAGTGTAAAGGCAGCAGCTTTGAAAAAGGGGACATGGGGATCTGGCACCTTCCAGCACAGAACCAGGACTTCCTACAGGACTCTGCTCCCCGGGTTGTCATTTCAGAGGTGGAGGCTGCCAGCAGGCCTCTGGCATATTTCATGCAGAGAGGAAAGTCCAAGTTTATCAAAGCTTGGATTAATAATCATACATGCACTTGGTTTCACTTTGCTTTTGAGGCAGGAGCAAGAGAAACTAATCTTATACAAGAAGCCTAGTTTTACTCTGCTTCAGTAATTGGCATTCTAACAATGTTTTCTCAATACAGCAATGGAGAAGCTGACTCAAAGAGCAAGCAGGCTGATGCCACCTTAGCTCCAAAGGATCAAATGGGTAATAAATGGCAATATTTACAACAGGAACTCTCATCAAAGATGAAATCTCCTCTCTGCCAGCTTGTGGAACCTCAGGTTTGTTTAAGTTCTATAAAACAGTCTGATAGTGTAGATAGCAATTAGTGTATCTTTCTGTCTCATAGTAGCATGGCTCTCCATCAGATAACTGAAATCTGTGCAAGGGTGGAGATTGTTACTGCACAGTGTTTTCATAATTGTCTTTTAATTTTACTTTGAGGTAATCATGTCTCTGAAGTAGTGACTGCTCAGCACAGTGTGGGAGCACTTAGGTGAATCCCTGTGGTTAATTTTCAGAGTAGATGTTATCTGCTTACTGTGGGAATCCACAAAATCAGAGGGTTTTGGGAAAGCTGCAAAAGGCAGGCCTCAGAGACAGCAGAACTGTGATTAGAGCTAAGCAGTAGCCATGAGATTGGTCAGCAGAAAAATTATTTAAAAAAACAGAAAAGCAAGGACATACAGAACAATGGTCTGTGTATTAACGCTTGTCTAGAATAACTTCCTAAGCTGCAGAAAAGTTTATCTAGCAAGATATTAGGAAGTTTGAAGCTTAATAATGGAGCTCTGTGCATTGTGTTTTAAGGCTTACAAGAAGGCTTTGTATTTGAAATAAGCAAGCATTGTTTTAACCAAAGGTACGTGTGCTTATAGCAGTTGGATGCTTACTTCTTCCAGGAGCACTAAGGTAGTTATCCAGCAAGTTCACAGCTGGTTCCCGTGGATGTGGGTGAAATCTCAGTTCCCACAAGTAAATCTCTGGCTTAAATTTTGTTCTGCCATTCACCATTGTGTTCTCTCACTCTCACGCATCAAAAAACAGAGTTTGAGCTGTGTGTTCTGAACAGACTTTTACTGCTTGGATAAAACTATTAATTCCTGTTATTAACAGTTTTGTTCATACTAAATTAGAATTATTATATTTTCTGTCCTCTGAAATTGCTGCAATACATGGAAGAATATTAGACATGTAAAAGGATGAGTGTGAGCTCTTCTTCAGGCAAGACTTGCCCTGCAGTGGGCAGTAGGGTTGCCATAACCCAAACTTCAGCTGTAGCCAATAGAGCTGGAATCAGAGGCTCATTTTTTAGTCAAGCTCCCATTAAGGCATAGCCTGCCCAGCTTCTGCCAGTGAAAAGGGAACCCTGCTGCCCAGGTGCTTTGTATCAGTGCCTTGAATCTTTTAATGCTTTTTGACAGGAGTGTTATTGTGTTGCCCATAGCCTCTCTTCCTTTGAGCTGTCCTTCTAATTGCAATGTTCTTTTTCCAAATGTTAGATCACAACAAAGATGAACATGCTGCCTCGAGGCACATTCTCAGGTGCAGGAACCCCAACTGTGGAAGAGCTGAAAACTTACACTGTCCAGCTGGGAGACCTAAGCCAGGAAGCAAATGTGGTGCATGCCCAGGTAAAAATGGCATGTCCTAAGCATTGCAAAAAACCCCAGAGATTCTAGACATAAGACATTGTTTGGACACTGGGAAACAGTCAGTAATCCTATTATTGCACATTGCATTCACTGCAGTGAGCTTTTGTGTTGGGTATGGACTGTAATGTACAAGTAGGTTGAGGATTTTGAAAGGAAACATTCCAAGTTCTCCACTATGATACTTCTATCTGAGTCCAAAAGTTTGCTAGTGTGGGTAAAAATCCTCAAACTGTATAAAGCAAGGAGCCTTTGAATGATTTCAGTAAATGTGCAGGATGGGAGCTGACAAGACAAACTTCTTGTCCTCATGCCTGAGATTAGAGACCTGTAAGAGCACAGCCACTGTCCAATACATAAAGGGTCATTGTCTCAGCTTTGGCCTCGACAGCTCTGAGTGTTACATGGATGTATCTAAGTCTGTCCCTCAGTATTTCATTAATTCCATTTTAGTATTAGCTGAGCAAAACCTCTAACCTTATTTGAGTGAATGAATCTTAGCCATGTCTTGGGTGAAAGTACTGAAAACTGGCTTGCATTTACCCAGGATAATGTGGCAGAGGAAGTCTCTTCCAATTTGGACAGAAAGTTGTTTGAGCTGCTTCTGGCAATCAGCCGGTGTTTGAATAACATGGAGGAGATGCTGAACACCTCTGTGCTCTCCACTGAAGAGGCAGCTGTGCAGCAGGCTCTCTATGAGGTAACTGTCCCAAATCCTCCAGGGAAGGAGAAACCCCAGTGGATTTCTTTTACAGCAGATTATATGTGGCCTGGTATTTCCTCTCTGTTCTTCTGGCTTTATTCAGGAATAAGGCTGCCAAACAATTTTGTATTGCTCAGATTTGGGCCTGATGCTTTTAACAATTATCAACTCTAGTCCTGCTGCCTCTTACAGGCAAGAGTCCTTGCATGGACCATTTTCACTCATTTTGTTTTTCTTTCAACCCTTTAGACTCTGTCTGTGGAGCTGCAAAAACTTCATGCTGATCTGAGTGACAAAAAGGATGATCTTCTGAAGTCCATCAGCTGCGCTGGTGGGAGCACAGATGTGTTCTGCGAGTGCTTTAACAACCTGCAGGCACGGCTGGAACAAACCCAAGCTGCCACTGCTTCAAGGAGCAGCTCCATGAAAGCTGGCCTGGATCATAATAGCAATTACCTGGTACTCCACTGCCAAATGCACATCTTGTTTCACAGCATCTGCTAGCCTTGTCAGTGTTAATGCATTTGGGTTACAGATGAGCAATCTCTAATGGGCTTTCTTTTTTTCTTCTTTTTTTTCTTCTTTTTTTTCTTCTTTTTTTGTTTTTTCTTCTTTTTTTGTTTTTTCTTCTTTTTTTGTTTTTTCTTCTTTTTTTGTTTTTTCTTCTTTTTTTGTTTTTTCTTCTTTTTTTGTTTTTTCTTCTTTTTTTGTTTTTTCTTCTTTTTTTTTCTCTCTCTTCTCTCTCCTCTCTTCTCTCTCCTCTCTTCTCTCTCCTCTCTTCTCTCTCCTCTCTTCTCTCTCCTCTCTTCTCTCTCCTCTCTTCTCTCTCCTCTCTTCTCTCCTCTCTTCTCTCCTCTCTTCTCTCCTCTCTTCTCTCCTCTCTTCTCTCCTCTCTTCTCTCCTCTCTTCTCTCCTCTCTTCTCTCCTCTCTTCTCTCCTCTCTTCTCTCCTCTCTTCTCTCCTCTCTCTTCTCTCTTCTCGTTTTTCTCATTTTTCTCTCTCTTCTTGTTTTTCTCTCTCTTCTCTCTCTTCTCTCTCTTCTCGTTTTTCTCTCCTCGTTTTTCTCTCTTCTAGTTTTTCTTTTTTTTTTCTCATTTTCTCTTTTTTCTCTTCTCATTCTCTCTTTTTTCTTTTTTCTCTTCTCATTCTCTCTCTTTTCTCTTCTCATTCTCTCTTTTTTCTCTTCTCATTCTCTCCTTTTTTCCCCTTTTCTTTTTTCCCCTTTTCTTTTTTCCCCTTTTCTTTTTTCCCCACTCAAAACACTTGTTTTGGCCTCTCAAGAAGCAGATTAATTTTGCTGGATACAGTGCTGTTGGCAATGCTGACTGCCACAGAGGCCTGGATCACAGTAGAAAATTTGCATGCAGAAGGTGTGGAAGTAACCTGGGATCCCCTGCAGGCTGAGCTGCAGGCTAAAGCAGTTTCTGTGTGTAGGGACTAGGCCAAGGGGGGTTTCTATATTCTTTCAGGTGCTGTGTCCTCAGGAGAGGCAGGCTTCCTCCCTTGTGGTGCCATGTCTGACACTGGGCTATTTTTAGCAATGTATTGGAGGCTGATTTGACCCCACTGCATTTACTGTTCCTTTAGATTTTGTGCCACAGAAACATAAGCTAAAGTTGCAAAATTTTCCTTCTTTTGTTCTTTGTTGGAAAAGTAGATCATGAGAAGCTTTTCTTTATATTCTTGTGATGTGTTAAATCTAAAACTATTGCTGGAAAATATTCAGATCAGGTCTTTAGTCTGAACTAAGGAAGGAAGAGTCTGATCTTTGAAATACAATTTGCAGTGTCCAGCAAAACTCCAGTGTGCTCATCATCTGCAAGTCATCCTGGCCCTTTACTGCTGAATGGTAAAGCAGCCCTTTTGAGGAACACTGGGATGTTGTCTCCAAACAGGCACAGAACTGGTCTTGCAATGTTTATGTATGCAGAATCCATAGAGCTCCATCAGTCCCCGGTAATGGGCTCATTTTCCCATTTTCAGAAGAGAATAATTTGATTCTCTTACCAGTTTCTCAGATTTTTACAGTCACAGAGGATCATTGTGACAAAGTAATCTGCTTCTTATATATTACACAGACTCAGAATTCCCTTGTCCAAGTACTGCTTTAAGCCCATAATGTATATGCTTTATTTTGGTGGGGTTTTTTTGTTCGTTTGTTTAAGAGAAAAAAAATGCATTTGCTTAGAGAGGTAATAATTTTGTTTGCTGTGTAATGTTACCTGGTCATTACTGTATTCCTGTTAATGAATATTCCTGTTAGTGATATATTTCTGATGTTTGTTTCTTTTGCAGAATCAAACCAGGCTGCTCTATGATCAGTTAACTGAGAAAAAAGCTGCTCTGCAACAATGCTTGAATGAACTACATGGACATAATGTTTCTGAACAGCTTCAGGTAATTTTATTTGAAGGAAATGAGAGGTTTTACTGCATTAGCTATTATTTCTAGCCTTCTGCAATTAGTGAAGTTTCCTAATTTCTAAAGTTTGAGTCTAACTTAGGTTTTTAAAATGGGAAAAGGAGAGAGTTCAGTATTTGCCATACCACCACCCCTTTTGCTTTTTTTTTTTTATTTTTAACTACACCCAATCCATACTCAGACCTAATTCCAGACATTTTAGTGGTTGGAGTGGAGGAACCAGTCTCTCAACCTCCTAGAGCAAATACCCCCCCATGCTATGACAGGGAAGAAAAAGAGCTACACATGTTACACCTTTACTTATGCCTAACTACCTTTTCTTTGTGGGACTCTGATGTTTCCATCTTCTCCTGCAGCATTTATGAGCACTTTATCATATGGAATTTGACCAGTTAAGCTATTTTCTTTGATCTTTATTGGGATTAGCAGAAAATTAAAAATTAACAGACTGTCCTCCCCAGAATGGTTATTGGCCATTTACCAAAGCAGGGAGGGTATTCTGAAGCTTTCTTGTTACAGGTTCATAACCTTGCTTAGAGGCATTATTTTCTGCCAGACTGAGAGCTGTGTTCCCTGCTCAATTCCCTAGCAGGGACTGGCTATATTCTGTTAGGTAACCACTCCTGGAAAAGGAATGCCAGAAGTACCTAGCTTTCCTTCACTCAGAGGGATCCTGTCTCAATCCCTGAGTGTTTCTGATACATAAGAAAAACCTGTTTTCTGACTCCATGATTCCTTTTAATGGCTGCTCTTGAATTAGTAAATGGAAAGGCATGTTGAATGTTCTGAGACACAAGACCTGAATCCTTTCCTGGCTGTGCTGTGTGAACACAGTAAATTATGCCATGTTTTGTCCATTTAGTTTATAAACTCACTGGATTTTCTAAAGTGCTAGCACAGGAGAGATCCAGCCAGTGGATTCACTGCACCACCTGTGATAATGGAAAGTTTATTGGAATGGAACTCTTCCCAACAGTTAATTTTGTCCTTTGTCCAGAAAATTGGTGACTTTGCTGTGGAGCTACAAAACTTTGAAAACCAAGTATCAAAATTGAGAGGCCATGGAGAAAGATTGCAGCTACCTATCACCTTAATCCAAGAAGCTTATAAATTAGAGGTAAGAGCACAGTACAGTTCCCACTTACTCAGCAAGGTTTGATTCTTCTAAGCTATGCACTTGCAGCATCAAAAGGCTGATGGTTATTTTGTATTCTGTGAGTTTGTGGAATTAATTTCTGTCCATCATGGATCAGTGCACAGTGTTTGCATTGCAGGATGTTCTGGATGACATGTGGGGGATTCTGAAAGCAAAGTATGTGGAGCTGAACTCCCCTGCCATCAGTGAAAGCCAGTATGAGGACTTGCTTCGTGGGTTTGCAGAGCTGGTAGCTATTGGAAGAGAGAAGATGGCACAAGATCCAAAGCACCTAACAAAGAACAGAGCAGCTCTGCAGTCTCACCTGAAAAATCACAAGGTATGAGGTGTTGTTCACAGCACTGCTCAGGTCAGCATAGCAAGGAGCACTATTTTCTGGGACTGGTTTCTCTCCAGTGTAGTGGAGGAGAGTGACTGGTTCATAGCAAAGGGGAGGGACTGGTGTATGTGCAGAAAACAGAGACAAATTTTTCAGCAGACCAAAACAGTACCAGTTTTGGTGATCAATTGCTATTTCTGCTTACCTCAGAACACATAGCTGTGTAAGGAAAACACATCTTTCTTATAGTTACCCAAAGGATTTCTGTGTCCTGCCTACTACTTAAGCCTTAGAACTCCTCCTGTGGGAGTGTGATCTCTCTTAGAGAGCAAGCTGTAACTGGGGGTTTTTTCCAGGATTTTTTCCACAACCTCATGACACGTATGGCTTACATGGAAGCATTTTCCAAGAGAGTGAGTCCTTCTGTCCTGCAAAAGAGAGAGGAATTCTGGAGAGAGCTGGTGAATGAGGTCAAATTGCTGGAGCAGAAGGCCTGCCAGTATGGTATACACTTAGAGAGCCTGCTAAAGGTAATAAATCAAAAGACAGCCAAGAGTAAAACCTGGAGGGAAGGAGAAAAGTTGCATCTGGGGCAGCTCTTGCCCTAGCAGTGATTCTTTGGCTAGTAGTTGTCCTTTCTTGATTCCACTGGACAGCAACAGTCAATTTATTACTTACTCTGTGTGTGTCAATAAAACAACTTTCTTCTTGAAAACCTCTGGAAGTGGACATTTCAACAAATCACACTTTGACTTCTTGCTGTAATTTCTGAGTGTCTGGACTGACAGAAGAGACCTTTAAGGCAAAAAAATACCAGCATCGCTTTTAAATAAACTTAAAACATTTAACCAGTAATCTCAGAACATCCCTAGAGAATAAAAAATTGCATACACCACTTGAAAATAAGAATCCCTAAAGATTTTGAAGAGTGCATAATTAATTCTTCTGTAGTGAAATAATGTCTCTCTTTGATATTTACATATTATTCACTTATTTTTGTGTTGTTTCATTAAAGCAAGAGCTGGTGATGTTTTAGAAGGCATTAAGGCCTGAGTCTGGTGTATTAAAATGCAAATGGATGTGTGCTGTGTTAACAATTCAATGTATTTTTTAGGACTGGGTGGTATTTGATGAGGAATGCCTGGTTTTTAATAAGGAGTTAGAAGCACTTGCCTCTGTGTTGCCTTCTGTCAGTTTGGTTGAAGAAACTGAAGAAAGGTTAATGGAAAGGATTGCACTTCTAGAGGTATTTATGTGTTTGTCACTGCTTTTCTTTATGCATCAGTAGAACTGACAGAAAATATTAGTTAGCATATGAGGAGATGATTTGCAGGGCACTGCCTCATCTCCTCAGCTGTGTGTGGATGCAAGCTCAAAACTGACTTTTAAAAGTAGGAGAAGATTGGGCTGCTAATTTCAGCCAGGGGGCTACAAGTCCATTTTAGTGGGAGTAATGGCCATGACTACTTTGTAACTCAGTCTTCAAAGGAAAGTATTTGGGGTAAGATGGATGTTGTGCAGGCTCCATGGATCCCAAGGACAGCAAGAGCCTTGGAGTGAACATAATGTCACTTCTCTGTAATGCAGAAATTGTTTTCATGCCACAGTGTAAAACTGTGGAAAAGGAGAATCAACCTAGTGCTTTCAAATATCTGAAAATACCAAATATTTGAGCTCTTACTGTAACACTGGTTGCAGCTGCATCTCTGATGACAGAGCTACATCTTTATTTACAATCTCAGCTCCAGCTGGAAATATTTTATCAATGTTTTAAGCACATTTAAATATAAGGATATGAAAGCAGCGTTTATGGTTGTTTTACAAAATTAAGAAGAAAGCTTTTCAGTAGCCTTAGTAATGTATTTTCAGAGAGGGCTCTGCATTCCTCACAGGTGTGACCTTTCTCAGTCTTCAGAGGACACTCTTACAATTTTTTGAATTAATAAGTGTTTAATAAAAGCAAATTAAGGAGTGTTTAATCAATGATTAATGAGTTTAATAAAGGAAAAAATGTACTATAATAATTTAATCTAGTTGACTGCAGGAAAGATATCACAGGACATTCCCAGGAAAATCTGAGCTACAGTGAAGCCTTTGTAATAAATCAGCTGTAGATGTTTAGTCATAGTGGCCCTCTGGTGCTTTTGATTCCTGTTGCACTGAGACAAGAGACATGCAAAATTTGCACAGCCATTGATGTGAAGTTGCCTGGTTTTCCTTGGCTTTTTGAGTTCTTCATTAGCTTTTCACTCTTAAGTCTTTATTTGTTTTTAAAGACTTCAGAAACAAAGCCATAAAGCTTTAGAAGATGTTTGGTGCAGGGTGAAAATGTGGAGCTTCACAGTTTCAAAAACAGAGCCGAATAAAATTCTCTAGGGCTTAATTCCTGTGACAGAAATACCCTCAGACCTTTGTTTTTTACTTAATTACTTCACTGTCTACTCTTCATTTCTCCCTGCCACCATTATTTAATAATTATCCCAGCTGTTTCCTTCAAAACAGTGGTAACTTTTTTTCAAAATAGGATAGAGCCTGAAGGAGGAACAGGAACTTTCAGGAGCATGGGAAGATGACAATTTCATGGTGGGAGCAGTCATATGTTTGGACAGTGCAGCCAGATCTGATAGAGAGTGTTTGTCCATTGCATGAGGTCTTCAGGTGTCAGAAAAGCCCATCAAACCATAACACAGTCATTCTGATAATGTATATAAGTATGTTGAGATTTGTCTTGACCTCCCCAGAGGAAACAAACAAACAAAAGATAAACAAACCCACAAAAACCTATGTCCCTTTTGCATGTAATGAATTACAGATTCCTGGCATTTGGAAAATAAAATACATTACAGAGGAGATGATTAAGAGGTTAGAACAAGTGATATGTGTTTTTCTAGTTGTGTTTTCTGTCTTTAAAGTGTTACTGCTTTGCAAACTTCCCATATTCTGACAGAAAATCAAAAGCAGTGTTGATGAAAAGCATGCCAGGCTGTACCAGATGGTGAAGGAAGGGAAGAAATTGCTGACTGCTGTGAACTGTCCAGAAATAAGAAGCCAGATTGGGAAGCTGGAAGAGCAGTGGTTGTCTTTAACCAAAAAAGTTGGCCATGAGCTACACCGACTTCAAACATTACTGAAACTCCTGGTCAGGTGGGTCCAACACAAAAAAACAGTTTGAAGTATCAGCTAGACATTAGTTTGTGATTTTTTTTATAGATGACAGCTGAAGCTGTGCTTCTGCAGGGTTGTGCAGCAGCAGAGGTGCCAGAATAGCACGTGTCTTCTCACAGAGAAGACAGCTTGGGTGAGAAATGTATCCCAGCCTCAGCTAGAAATGTGTTTCTGTGTTTTGTTTCTCCTGTAGCTACAACAGAGACTCAGAGGAATTGATGAAATGGTTGGATTCTGCTCAGCAGAGAATGAATTTTTGGAAGGAGCAGTCTCTCAATGTGTCACAAGATCTTGCCACCATCAGGGACAGCATCAGCAGTTTGTTTGTAAGTCATTTCTGCTGCCAGCTTTAGATAAGACATTGTGAATTCTGGTGAAAATGACCCTTTTGAGAGTTTTTTTTTGTTTGCCATGCCTTTGAGCCACCCACATAATAGAGCACTTGAATGGCTGTGTGCCCCAAAGCCACTCAACAGCTGACCCTGGGGTATGGGCTCAGGGTACAGGAGTGAAGGTGGTCACCCAAAGTCAGGAAAGAGAAACATGCTGAATTACATTTCATGTCTTTGCCTGCTCCCCTTGGATGGCTACCCAGGAGGTTCAGCCCCAGTGTGAGGCCAGACAGAAGCAACAGTGCACAGGGGGAAAGAAAAGGCTCATGAAGGTTGACTGGTAGATATGAGCTGGCCAGAGGTCTGAGGACTGGGTTTGCTCCCTGCACCTCTGTGTGAAGTGGGGATCAGGATATTCCCAGTCTCTGTGGGAGCAAAAGGTGGCATTCAGCACTGTATGTCAAGGTGGGCAAAAAAATTATCTATTTGCCAGAACATGTTTAGGTTTTCTGAACTTTGCCATCTTGATAAAATCTGTTTGTTGAGACATTTCATCCTGTGAAGATATGGCTTGTCTTCATTTCAATAGGTACATAAATATTTACTCCCTCTTAAATTTCTCTTGTCCACCCCAGACATTTTCTAAGGAAGTTGATGAAAAATCTTCCCTGAAGTCATCAGTGGTGAGCACTGCCAGCCAGCTCCTCCACGTGAAGCAAGCTGATACTGCAGCACTTAGGTCATCCTTGGCAAAGTTTGAGCAAAAATGGGGAGAACTGATTACACAGCTCCCAGCCATCCAAGAAAAGCTTCACCAGGTGAGTGAGAAACTCTGCTGCCATCTCTCAGTTCAAGCTAAATAATTATGTTAAAATGCTGCTGCTGGAATTCAGGTGACTTTTTCTGAATTAGCTGTGCCATGCTTTCAGAATAACCCCAATATTGTACTGCAGTTAAAATATAACTGTGTTCTTCCTGAGCTGTTTTATATATATTCCTTATCTTTATGATTTTGCATGGAAGTCTGTTACTTAAAATTAGCAAGAATTACTCAAAATTAGAAAGAATTTTATTTCAGATTGATGAATTCTAGAACTGAAGTCACTCTGGAGCACAGGGCTCACTTTCAAGTTCATGCCCCAATAATGCGATTATAGTGCCTGAGCCTTTCTAAAAATAGAAATGCCATTTTCCTTGGTATTTCTGACAAGTAGAGTGTAGAGGATTCATTACATGCTTTACCTCAGCTTCAGATGGAAAAGCTTTCATCACGGGAAGCTATTGCTGAACTAATGGCCTGGCTGGACCATGTGGAACAGCAGCAGGAACGTGAGGAGCCAGTAAATTCACAACACAGTGCTGCCCAGGTCAAGACCCTCCTTCAGAAGTACAAGGTAAATGGGAAACTGTGAGTCCAGGCCTGCTGTGAAAAGGATGGAAGCAGCCTACAGGCACTGTCATACCTCTTGCTCTCAAGAGGGTTCCTCAGTCTGAAACATGCTGTAACATCCTCCTTTATAAAACCTTGTGCTTCCATAACACACAAACCACTGTTCTGCAATACAGCCTCTGCCTGCTGGGCTGTAATCTCCTTTTCTCATGCTGTCCCATCTGTCTCATCTGTTCTATCTCTTGCATTTAGGTTATAGAATGTAACAAGCAGGAAAGCTTTCCTTCCTTAGGAGGACAGACTCTGTGTTTGTGCTGTGTTCTAGTCTGTCTTTTAACAAGGAATACCCTAATGGAGCTCCATAACTTGAATCCATTTAACTAGGGAACCAGGGGGTTTGAATATTATGTGTCATCAAAAGAAATGACCTGCTAGGAAAGAGGGACAAGATGAACATCCCTGCAGAGAGAGAGAGAGAGGCTGCAGCAGACTCTTGGCACTGTTCAGATGGAGCACGAGTGGCAGAGGCTGATTGCTCCAGCCACAGGGAGGATTCACATTGTGTACTCCAGGGATGCCAGGGAGCCCAGCCTCAGGGCATGAATCCCCACAGAGCCCTGATTAGCTCTGCCCCTGCTCAGGGCTCTGACAGGCTGACAGTTCTCAGTCTGCAGCTGCAGCTCCCAGCCACTTTGGTGCTGCATGTAAGGCAAGTGCCAATGCAAACATTTCTTTCCAAGTACCTTGGTGTAGTATATATATAACATTTTGGTCTGTATCAGTTGGGTTTGGCAGTTGGGACATGTAGGTGAGGTGCTGTTCTTAACACTTTGGCTATTTAGAGGTGGGTTTGTAGGTGTATCTTTTGCACTTGTCAGCAAGGTGGGCTTGTGTGTGCTGAGAAGAAAGCTGGGATGACAGTCTCAAATTCCTAGAGGGAAGCAGCTGTGGCTACTGTGATATTCCCTGGTGACTTTTCTGGGCACTACTGGATAAATATGGAGCCCTTTCCTACTCTCTTCTAATACCCTCTGAAATAAAAAGACATTCCCTTATGTTTTCACTTTGCATGTAGTTTCTCACTTCTCTCTCTGCACAAGAGATGCTGATGCTGGAGGACACTTTTTCCTCCCAGATATTCTGATATTTTATTCTGATACCAGATGTTTTGTTAAAAAGAGTAGAAGCTCATGCTTCATTTTCCTGTGAGTTGCAGGAGTGTGGGAAGGCCTTGGTCTTGGTCTAATCTGGGCCCATGGCAGTGTGATGGTTTTGTCCAATGGATGAAGTACAGGGTCTGGTACCCCTGGGTTTTATTCCCTGCTCCATCTCTAGCCTGTTTTTACCTTGAACTACCCACGTAATGATAGAGATTTTCTGCAGAAATTTCAGTGGATGGAAACAGCTGCACAAATACAGAATGGTAAAATTTGAGAATTATTCCTACAGACAAGTCTCTTTCAGAAGAATATTTGAGGTCATGATTCAAACAAAGCAGTCAACGTCCCATTGCCACACCTTGAAGCATCATTGGAAACATTGTGATTAAAACTACAGAACGGATTGGTTTATGTTTTTGTTCTTTCTCTTTTTTCCCCTGCAGGAATACATGATGGAAATGAACTTTAAGCAGTGGATGGTAGATTTTGTTAACCAGTCCCTGCTGCAGATGAGCACCTGTGACGTGGAGAGCAAGCGCTACGAAAGGACAGAGTTTGCTGAGTGCCTGGGTGAGATGAACCTGCGGTGGCACCGGCTGCAGGCATCCCTCAACAGAAAGGTTGGATTGAATTCCCATGGCTTTCTCTCTTAGAGCTCTGATTTTGCCTGTGCCACTGCTCTGTATTGGGGATATATCAAGCTAGCAGCAGTTTTCCTGTTATAGCAGTTGGATTTGGGCAAGCAGTGATTATTAACTAAGCAGTGTTGACAGCCATGTTCAGATGGGGACATATGAGCCTCCTGGACAAGGCACAGCAGGGATCAGTTCCCAGCCCTGCTCCAGCTCTCCTGGGTCACTGGAAATGGGCTCCTCTGTCAGTGTCCTCCTCCTGCAGTAGTTAAATATGCTTTTCCAATGCAGTGCTTTGAAGGTCAGCAGCTGATAGAGGCAGTCTACATGCAGAATTTTCCTATCAGCACATACTCTTGTTTCTCTGGAGAAAATCTGTTTCAGAATTGCCTTAGAAATGCCTCAGAATTATTCTATTCTAGTGAGGCTGGAAATAATCCATGCATCCAGAATTAGATGCTGCTGCTTGTGTGCCCCAATGCCCAGAAAAGCTGGTGTGACTCATGATATGGAAAAAACATGGGGGAGCTTAGAATCCCAAAATGCAACCATGAGGCTGCTGGAATAAATCCCCCTACCAGCACATTTCTCTTTCATCTCTGTGTCTCAAGTTATGCAGCTTTGGGAGAAGCTGGTCATTCTGAATCCAGATACAAAGACTTCTGGTCAGATGGAAAATTGCCAAAGTTTTTTAGTTCAGAAAGTCTTCCAGAAACATTTTTAAGTGGAAATTTCATTTCCCCTACAATTGAAAATTCCCATGATGAAATTTCAGTTTTGTTGGGGAAAAGGTTATCTTCTCTATCATTTTCATGAAATTCAGTTCTAGGATTTAATGGATCCTCAGGGCCAAGACTGAAGATAGGAAACTTGAGGTCCCTTTCTTATTAGTAGCCTTGTTGGTGGGTTTTAGTAAGAATGAGATTTTTCAGACTCCATATGAATGTGTCCACATAGCCCAGTGTCCCCCAACTTGTCAGGTCTCCCAGCCCCAGAACACACACTGCCTTGTTTCTTCCAAAGGAAAAGGTCAGATCCTAAAAAGCCTGCAAAACTTTTTAGGTTTTCCTTTCAAAATATTTTCTCTAGAGAGTATTTTTAGTATGGATTTTGTCATGTCTAATTTTGTCATGGAAGGCAAAGCCCTGTTTCTGCCCACTTGTATGTTTAAGTTACATTTCTTATGTAACTTTCAGATACAAGACCTGGAACACGTTTTGGAGGATATTACTGAGAATGAGAACAAAGCCCAGACTCTACACAGCTGGCTGGAAGCTCAGAGTGATCGACTGAGATCCTTACAGACCCCAGCAAGTCTGATCTCTGCACAGAACACCTTAGATGATTGCAAGGTAAAGCATTACATGAATGGTATTACTGTAAAAGCCCTATTTAGCACACTTTGCTGAATCCAGACTAAGGAACTGCACAGATTTTAACAGAAAAAAAATGTAAAGGAAGTTGCCATTTCCCAGAAGAATTCTCCAGTGCCATTTTAATTAAAGCATGTTGCATTCAGGTAATAAAGAGCCAGAACCACTTTTAATGTGAGTGGCTATTTTGTGGTTTTTTCCACCAACTGAAGATGCGTCTGCTGTTGCTTCATGGTATTTGGAGTGTTGTGCAGCAATATTGTATTCTGAGATAATTCCAATAGAAGTAGTTCTCAGTTCAGCACAGTCGTGGCAGAAATTACCAATTCCATTAGTTTGAAGAGCTCTGTGATGGAAGTGTCATGGAAACTACTCAGTCCCATTTGGAGAAATAGCAACCCTCTCTACTTCTGCCCTAGACTGTAGTGTAGTCTCTCTGCATCAGCCTCAGGGATCTGGGTGTCCTTTGTTATGTTTTTCTCGGCATCAGATCCCTCAAAATTAATACAAGTGGCAGCCAGCTAATAATTGGTTCCTGTTACTCTGACAGTCTGCTGTTTTCATTCAGTACAGTGTTCCCTCTCTATTTTTTAACATGGAATATTTGTTCTTTCATTGCCATGGTTACATCTCTCTCTTGTAGTAGGCTGCTTTTATTGTCTGGAGTGCTCTGTTACACACTGAGTTACTTGAATCTCTGAAAGTGTGGAGGAGCCAGACTGGAAGAAAGGCACAAGGGTAGCTTGGTCTAAACACTCATCTGCTCTAAGCAACACACAGTGCTAGGATACAGGTGGCTAAAATGTTTCATTAAAATTCATTTGGTCAATAAAAATGAGGTCCAAATTTAAAAATATTTTGAAGATGATCAGTGAGAGGTGAAAAAAGGTCATGGCTTTAAGTGTAGCATTATAGAAAAACCTTGTGGCCCATTGTGGGTAGGGGATAGTTCCTCACATTGTAAAGAACTCCCTGCTGAGCTTTCCCCAGCATGTCAAGACTTTTATAATCTTGCTGGTTGTGCTAGGGAAGGAGTCCCAGGTATCTCCATTCATTGGAGAGTGTTCTCACTTGATTTCACTGGAGTTGATTTCAGTGGAATTTCTGCCGTGGAGGTCCCTCTGAGTAAAGGGACAAACTGAAAATAATTTTCTAGAAGTTGTTAGGATGTCAGGGACTCACTCATTGCAAAACCAGTTCCTGTCTTACCTTTGCATAACTGAAGAATTGCACAAAATTTGGTTTAAAGTAGGAATGTATACCTAAGCTCCTCACACAGAAGTTTTTTCCTATGGGCTCATTAAAATATCCTATTTATGTTTTTTTTTTTTTCCTCCACATTATTTAGGAGCTAGAAAATCAACTCGTGGCTAAATCCAAAACTCTTGATGAGCTCAAAGAGAGTTTGGTTTCGGATGGTAGTGCAGAGCAAACCCCAGAAGCTCAGTCTCTGAGGGTAGCTGAGCTGTGTGAAATGAAGGACAGCATTGTAAACCAGGTAAAAGCCTTGCTTGTGTTCAGGTTTCCTGCACTGCATGTTCTGACCACCAATGTCATTAATCTTCTTCATGGGATGGCAGGAGCTGGTACAAAAAAGATGCAAAGTATTCCTTTCTCCTTACCTTCCTAAGAATTCCATTTTAAGTCTTAACTGTAAAGTAAAATAATGTATTTCCAAAGTTGAGAGAGGAAAATTAGTCTGATCTTGAAGCAGTTTGGGTACAAGGGGAGGAGGAACAGATCCCCATCTGCAGTTCAAGAAAATAAAGAGCTCTGCTCTTTTTCGATCACGCTGCAAATGGAAACCTTAAACTCTCTTATTTGATCTCCTTCTCTTTCATACCCTGTTCTTTCTCCCTTATAGTGCAACTGGTGGAAGCTGCCTACTCTGGCCCTGTTCTCACAGCAGCTTTTCCTCCTCCCACTTACTCTTTCATCCACACACCAGGGTGGCTTTTGCCATCCTCAAAGCCTGTGTAGTTTCCAGTTGCTTTAAGGAGAGTCTGGCAGATTGGTTTCCCATGCAAACTGACTCCCCAGCAGTTTGTATTTATAGTCGTGATATCTTTGTAATTGGAGCTGATCTTTTTTTTTAATGTGGATGTAATTCACAGGTGCAGGAGAGATACTAATGACTGCATTTATAGAGTTAAATTTGTGATAATAAACAACCATGTGGAATTATAGAGAACCATGTAGAACCATAAAGAATTATACATGATGGAGTGGTTGTGTTTCTAGTTAAGAATGCTTTCCACTTTTTATTATAGATTCCTTGCCTTTTTTCCTCAGAACTTTGTGAAACCTGAACCCTTTTGCTTGAACTCTTCCACAGGAGATGTCGATCCAGTATTGATCTGCTGTTTCTTGATTTAGGTTTCAGCAGAAAGGATGTGACTGTTTCTTACCAAGAAAGAAGGAAAACTTATGTTTATGTACATGATGAAAGTTTTTCCTTCTGATATATAGCTGGGGATAGAAATTGGCAGGATTGACAGCCTGGTGCTCTTTTTTTCTCCTTACAATCACCGTGGGTCATGTTAATTTTAGGGATTTTGTGACTCAAGTACCAAAGTTGCAAACTGCAGGATGTTCTTGGGGCTGAGCTGTCTGTGTGTGCAGTGAAACAGCGAGTGCAGGTTCCTTCCCACGGGTGACTGCTCACATCAGAGCCAGGCAGAGATTTCTAATACAGGGCTAAGGAGATGGAATACCTTGATTAAATTGTCCGTGGGTTGAGCTCAAGCCTGTGAGTCTGTGGCCCTGAGACACTTCCCGGGAACGATGTCTTTCCATCTTCCTGTGTGGGCAGTAATTAGCTACAGGCTACAAAAAGCAATTAGAGATTCCTCCCACTTCTACCATGATTCAAAAGAGAATAGGGATGATTAATCCACCAGCCTGTATGTGCCTGAAACTCGGGTACTAGGATAAAATTATCTTTGCAGTGTATTTAGGGTGAACTACTGCGTGGACATTTTTTCATCTTCCATTTTGTGCCTGCATCGTCAGAACCAAAGTCTGGCATCTGGCTTTTGTCAGGTCTCGTGGAGATGTGGTTGTTTGTCTGCTTGGTTTTCATGCTTTTCTTCCAAGCATGACTGAAAATAGGTATTGAACTAGGTGAATGTTCTGTCTAACCCAGGACATGCCTTATGTACTTCCTTGAAACAGAAGGATGAAAGTGATTGAAGGAGGACTGTGGTTTTGTGTTGGCAGAGTCTAGGAGACTGTGGCAAATGGAAGCCATGCCTGCCCCTTGTAGATTAGACAGCTGTAATAATGAAAGAGAAAATAAAGGAGTTATCCATCATCAATGAAAGGGACAGAAGATAAAGGGAATATCAATCATTTAATTTTGTATGAAAATCCTGAACTTGCTAGCCTGGGGTCCAGGTGGGCCTGCGTTGTTAGAGCACAATGGCATAAGAGGGATGACAGCTCTCAGAGTATTGCAGTAGTGGCTTCTTCCATGCAAACCAATTTCTGTTCAAATTGTCCATGAAAGGAAACTTGATCTCTGGATCAAACTATCTGCTTCCTAAAAAGATTAAGGCTTTCAACTTCCTCCCACTTCAGGTTGATTTTGGCAGGAAGAAATAAGCAGTTCATTATTTCAGTACTTCCTGGGGTGTTCTGGCAGAATAATGCCACCTTGACCTCCAGTGAAATTTTGATTTCCAGCAAATTCTTATACTTAAACCTCTAGATATGGTTTACTGCTTTTTTTGAAGCCTGCATAATTCCTTACCAAAAGTATAGTAGAAAACTCCAACTTGGCAAATTCTTGTGAATTGTCATGGATTGAGCATTGAGTTTAGATTTCTAAGTCAATTTAAAGATGATTTATATGTCAGGGCTACCCAAGAAATACTGACACAAATGGTTTATCTGCAGGTTGCACAGCTGAAGGCCTCAATGGAGTCAATACTGGAGCAGTGGAGAGCATATGATGAAATTTATGCAGAAGTCAGCTTGATGACAACAAGATATTTGTATTGCATAGACCAGTGCAAACCTTCTGAGGAAGAAGCTTCATTGGAAGCTTTGAAAAAACAGGTCAAAACTCTCCAGGTAAAGTTGTCTTATTTTTCTGTACTTTCTTCTTTCCCTTTAGGCAAACAAACACCACTGAAAAAAGACAGAAAAAATTATCTGGGCAACTTTTTCTTTATTATAATGACACTGAAGTTAGTGCAATATTACTGGGTTTTTTATCTCCAGAGGAACTTAGACTTCTTATTTTATGTAGTGCATAAGTTCAACTTGAGTGCAGTTTAGGTACAAGAAAAAAGCCACCAAGTCCTCATGCTCCCTTGCACCTTGTATCGATGCTGAGCCTGGCATTTCTGCTTGCTCCAGCACCAGTGCCACTATTCTGACCCCTTCCAGAGAGCTGGAGTCCCCTGCACAGCCTCTAAAGGAGTCAGAATGCCAGACATAAATGCTCTGGATCCTCCTGCTGCTCTGCTTGGTTGTTACAGAGTCCAAGTGGAGCATCTGGATTAGGCAGTTAGGCTGGCCCTGGGTC
Source organism: Haemorhous mexicanus (assembly GCF_027477595.1). NCBI lineage: Eukaryota > Metazoa > Chordata > Aves > Passeriformes > Fringillidae > Haemorhous > Haemorhous mexicanus. The sequence continues at coordinate 59,248,137 of NC_082346.1, read as the reverse complement.
TGGGCACTTCACAGCTCTGGCTAAAATCCCCTTTCCTGACTCTAAATGAGTGTTGAAAGGCTGTGCAAGCACTCCCTGTTTTCCTGTAAATAAGGCTTGAATTTGAGTTTTTTTGAGTTGTATCAGAAGTGGTGCAGGACAGACTGAGGCTGTGAATGCTGGATGTGGGACTCTTGGCAGTAAACCCTGCTCAAGCTCTTGCCACCCTCACCTGGGCTCATGTTATAAATAAAAAGAACTGGCACCTTCTCATCTCCTTCCTTCAATCCCCCTGTTTACTTTTAACCTGGAGCAGTTCACAGATATGCTGTAATGGCCTATATCAGGAGGGGGAGCTTGCAGCTGAGAGCAGGAGATAACAAGCCAACTTTACTGCCAGTAGAAACAGTTGCTTAAAATAAATTACTTTTGGTTTCTAGCAAATTCATTTATTCAGTTCAGAGGTGTGGGTTTGCTAAATGAGCTTTTTCTTTAACAGCCAATAAATTATCTCAGTTTAAAACTGGTCTCCTGATTTTTTTTTTCCTATTTCACCTCTCTTAGCTTCCTGATTTTTAGGAATTGGTGTTACATTTTCTGCAAACATTTTAATCTGTGCTGCAGAAATATGGCATTATTGCTGTCCTATCCCTCCTAATCTATAGGGGAAGTTACACTTAGGTCATTTATCCTCCACAATTAATTGCAATAATCCATTCTGCAGATTCTTCAAGATGAATCAGAGAACAGTGAAGAAAGTTGGGCCAAGCTCCAGGCTGCTGCCAGTAACCTGAAGAAGAGCTGCTCCCCCTCCTTTGCAGAGATTATTGACCAGAAGTGCATGGAGGCACACACTAGGTAAGCCTGCAAAATCAGACCCCAGTTATTAGTATTTAAAAAACCCAAGCTGTTGAGGCAGGACTCAAACATCTGTCAGATTTTCAAATCTGTACTAATGCATCTCACCCATCTAAGAGCATCTGTGTGAGGAGTAGAATCACAGAATCATGGATTGGTTTGGGTTGGAAGGGACCTTAAAGATCATCCAGTTTCAGGCCCCCTGCCATGAAGAGGGACACCCTCCACCAGACCAGGTTTCTCCAAGCCCCATCCACCCTTGAACACTTCCAGGGATGGGGAACTTCTTGTACCTTTTACCTGCATGCTTTTCATGTGATGGGCATGCAGCACAAACTGTGGCTTTCAGGAACAAGGGTGTGGATGCAAAGCAACTCCCTCAGGAATCCTGTGCCAAATCAAATTCTGCAGGAGAACCTACTGGGAAAACACTCTTAATCTTTTGATATTTTGGCAGGTGGAACTCAGTAAATGAAGACATCACAGATCAGCTGAGGGCAGCACAGGCAGCTCTGCAGCTCTGGGAGCCCTTTGATGCTCTGTGCTCTGAGACAGCAGCCAAGTTACAGCAGTACAGCCAGCAGTGTGCTCAGCTCTTGGATGCTCACGTGCCTGAGGAGAACTCCATAGAAACCCTGGAGCAGAGGATACAGGAGATGAAGGTACATGAATAAGTTTCTGCTGCTGGGTACAAACCAAGATTTATTTTTGAGAAATAAGGCAAAAGAATACCAACAATCCAGTCAGTGGAAAAGATAAAATCTGTGGGTTTCTCCCATGAACAGGCACCTTTGTATTTCCTTTAAGCACTTTGACCAGAGACCAGACCAGAGCTAGTGTATGGGGAGAAAAGAGCAGAAGGGAGTCATATTCCATCTCTGCCCTTTTCTGCTCTACACAAAAGATCAGGCCTGTATTGGAAGGAATCACTGAAAGAAAAATTAGTTACTTTCTGGGGCATTGCTTGGGAGGAGGAATAATATCTACAGGAACAATAGCTGAGGGGAAAAAAGAGCAGTTTTCCCAAGCACATCTTCATCCTGAACTCTTCCACAGCCTTCAAATGGTGCTGTGTTTTGGTCTGGTGTGATGAGTTCACAGATTCTTGAGCTCATTAGATTACTCTAAATGCTTTTGACTTTAGGCAAATGAGATCTCATGCTGAAACCACACGGCACATTGGACTGTCAGGCAGCAAAGCTGTCATTAGGTTCTGACATTTTTGGTTTCTTCAGACTGTGATAAAGAAATATAATAATCCTATGTCAGGACAGAGCAGTTATTCATTGTGCTTTATGAATCTCTAGCCATGAATTGGAAGAAGTCCAGAGTATTCCATTTTGCATGTGGCCTTAAATAAGAAACTTTACATTACAGGGAAGAGAACTCTTGTATCTTTCTTTGTCAGAAAAAAACTGACAGCAGCAATGCCTAGACCAAAATTTTTTTTTACTTTTTTCTGATATACTAATGGCTGTGACAGAAATTCACCAATTTGTCAGCAAAAAGGGGATTGCATTTTCTGGAAATTTTTGGGAAGAGTGTTACACCTACTAAGCAAGGCATGACCACCTGAATGCCATTAGCACTGTAGATCTTGTCCTGGTGTGTGTGGGTAGAACACATGGAATTAATTGTGGGTTTTTTAAAGTGGTGAGTTAAAAGAATGGGGATCAATGAAATGGTATATAAGTTCTGTGTATTTGAATATAGATGTGCACAACAAAATTTTATTTTAATCCTTCTCATCTTTTCCTCTCTATATATTAGGAAAATTTATGGGTTTATGGATTTTTGCCACCACAAAAAATAAAAACTAAATTCTTATAAACAGAAGAAGAAATCAAAATGGGTTCTTTATTAAATGGCTGGAGTGGTATTTTATAACATAATCCTTTCAAATTAAGGGGTCAGGAAGCAAGGACCATTTTGCTTTTTAAGGAAATGTGTGTGTTCTTTGCTATTGATCAGAAGACTTGGCTCATTATTCTCAGAAAAGACAACACATAGAGGCAAATTTCAGGGGGGTTCATGGCTAAAAATATATTTCACTTGTCAAAAAAAAAAATCAAGTATATTGAGTAAGTGTGAAATTACTCCCTTTGTTCTTGTACTGCCTTTAGAGTATAATTTTATAGGATCTTTCTTAGTAAAGGGAAGCAAATAAAACCAAACCCATAGTCCTTAGTCCCTGAGGGATCCAAAGTACTGGTATGGCTGTAACTAAATAGCATTCCTCATCTGCAGCATGGGCCAGTTCCTCCATCTTCTAGTGTACACACATATTGTAGATTGGCTATCCCAATTTCCCTCCCTGATTTCCTCTGGAGCTGCAGTATCCCACTGCCTGAAGTCACTGGTGTTCCATTGAACTTTGAACTGTGCCTTTCCCAGCACTGCACTCAATGGATGCAGTTCCCATTATCCTCCAAGTAAAAGACTGAACAGTAAACCACAGCTGAGCTTGGCTCCCAGATGGGCTCAACAAAAAGAGTTTAGTTACAGCAACAAAAGATATCAAATGAAAGTGGCACATGAATGATGATCTGATTCATTTACTGACTTTTTTTTCTCTTTCCCCTTCTCTCATCAGAATTTACAGCACGGCCTTCAAAACCTTGCAGGATGCCGAACCCAGATTTATTTGCAGGCTGACAGGATAAAACAGCAGGCTGGGACAGCTGCTGAGGCCATTCTGATGGAGAAGCTGCAGCCATTGCAGAGAGCAACCTATTTGGAAAAGATGTTGCAGAGGAAGTTGGATGAACTTCAGGTAGTTTTTTCTTTTAAAATTAAATCACTGTTAGTGTGGGGTAACTTCACTAGAGTCCTGTGTGAGCCACATTCCTCATTAGAGCACTCTAGTTCTTGAATTGAAATTTCAATTTGTTAAAACTCAGCAGGATGATAAACTATATAAAGAAATAATACCTGAAGCCAGAGGGACAGGTGAAGGATTTCACCCTTACCTGCTTGTGTTGCTCTGACAGCCTCTGTCACTGGGTCCATTATCCCCAGGACCCTCAGATGATTAAAGGTTAGGAAATGTATTTTTATTTTTTTGAACATTGAAGTAAGTTGTGAACTTTCTTGGCTCTGCCTTGAAAAAAAATCATGGGCCTCAGTTTTCCTTGGGAAGAGTTCATGTAGTGAACCTAAAAGCAAACAGAGAACTGTGACCATTTGATGTAATTCTGAGGACCAGATTCACATTCCTGTTCAGGCCAGGTGGGGAGAGACCTGGATCTAGGAGCTCTGCTCAGAGTAGTGGAGGATTGACTTTTCTTTTTCACAGGTATTCTTGAGAAAGTTTCCAAGCAAATGTACTGCTGGACATTTACTGATGTAGATTTAATCTGTTCCTATGGAAAAAGTCTGATTTCAATGAATTGTTCTGTTTTAAAGTAAACCCAAATTCATCAAGATATTTGAAGCCAGCTCTATTTATGACTCCATCTACCAGCACAGTTAATGGCTGGAAGCCAGAAATCTTAGTGAAGATAGCAGGTTTCTCATATTCCCTGTGAACTTCTCACTGCATGAAAAAATGCATTTCTGGGTAATCATTTTCTCTGCTTTAACCCTGTGGTATTACCACAGCAATCTCTCTCCATACACCAGTTTTTGCCATTCATCCCTTACAAAACTGTTGTTGTGTAAGTGCTCTCAGAGATGTGGAAAGAAAGAAAAAGTTTTCCCAGTGCTGTTCTGCTAAAGGAAAGTTGAATTTCAGCCCTACTGATTTCTCCACAGAGCTCATGTAAGCTGCACAGCTTTGGTTGTGCAGGCTTTGTGTGTACCTCAAAGGAAGCTCATTTTCACAAGTTTCCTCCCTCTGATAAGCTGAGTTTTCACTTTCCAATCTCACAATAAGTTAAATAGCACAAAGCTACAAAAGGTATCACAGAAACCCCTATTCCCTTCACATAGTTACAGCTGTCTCAGAATTTGGAGATTCTTTTTCTTGGTCTCTGCTTTGGGTTAAATTTTCCCCTTGTCCCATTGAAAAATGGAAAAAAAATTCCATAGAGAGTTATAAATACATTAGAATTTAGGTTTAATAACTGTTTGCTTTCCTAAAATATTGCTTATTGCCCTTTTTTGTCTACTGAATAAGTTTTATAAATAGTAACTAATGTAAATTTTCAATATTCACCCCAGTTCAATCTTTTACAACTGGAGGATTTCAACAACTGCCTGGAAACACTGGAGGATCGTGTCAAGAATTGCACAGACACCTTTGATAGCCTCTGTCTAGAGGAAGGAGACAACTCAGAATTGCTCCTGGTATGTTTGCATTCCCAAATACAAAAAGATACTGCTCAGCTCTTGCCCACTTCAAAATGCTCTTTGTGTCCTAAATGTCACAGTTGCAGCACTTCCATCGGAGTAACTATAATTCAGCCAAAACACAAAAAGCAATGATTAAAGTTCAGAAACTCTAGATCTGCATTTTCAGTGCCTGCATGGAAGGGAGGAAAATCACCAGATTTGGGGTTGATGGGAGATCTTGTTCCCCAGCTTTGCCCTGGAGCTGTCCTGTTTCCCTCAATGAAGTAAATGTGGAGGTACCAGGTCTTGAGCATCTGTTCAGTGCTGTTGGAAAAGTGAGCCCTATGTAAAAGAGTTATTGCCTTTTATTCCCCTGTATTTTTTGAAGTTAACACAGAAATGTTGGGTGTTTTCAAGTAGTGGAGAATAAGCTTTTATATTTATTTGACATGAAAGAAAGGCAGTACTTTTTTGCAATAATTTATTTTTTCTTTATTTCCAGAACCAGACACTGGAGCTTGCTGCACTTTCTCCTAGCATAGAGAGTTTGAATGAAGCAAGCATAAAGCTGCCACTCAGTGACTTCACCCTGAAGAAAATGCAGAGCCTGACTCGGCAGTGGAGTCAGAAAACAGCAGCTGCTCTGGAATGTTGCAGGTCTGAAATGCAAACAAAAAAAAAAAATCACTAGTAACAATTCCCTTTTCTGTGACTAAAATGAAAACCAAGTTAAAGCATAGAACATCTTGCAATCTGTTCTCAGCTTTCTCAGGAGCTTGCCAGGTAGAATTCTGCCCTTGTATTTTACTTGATTTTTCAGTGGCTATTTGTATTCCAAGTCACTTGAAGAAAAAACTGGATGCTTTCAGGGGAAGATGGGAGCAAAGTGCCAAATGAAACCCCCATAGGTTAATTTTAAAATAAATAAAAATATTTAAAATAAATATTAAAAATACATTTCAAAATAAATCCATAATAATTTTATTAACCACCACATTAGAGCACCTGTAAACATACCCAGAAAAACATCCGCCAACAGAAGTTTGTGGTTATTCGTTTTGTTTTACAGTATGCTTGAGGGAACCCAAAATGATGAGAAGAAATTCTTTCAGAAATGTGAAAAGTGGATGAAATTCCTAGAAAAAATGAAAGAAGCCTTAAAAACAGATATTCCAGGACAGTTTGAAGAACTGCAAGAGCAACAGAGAGTATATGAGGTAAAGCTAACTCTAAAAATGGAAGCATGAAGGCAGGGGGAAATCACTAGAAAATGCTGTGCCTTTTGAAATTAGATCTGGACAGGATTTTACAGAGCATTTCATTTTTGAAATGCCTATTAAGGTAAAAACTCTGAAACGTGAAAATCCTTTTCCAAAGGGACAGATCCCTTTCTGCAAGGATCAGACCTTCAGGAGTACATCTTCAGGTGCTGTGTCATGAAAGTCCTAAATTTCTCCACCCCTGAGGTGTACTTGTCTGCCTGTCCTAGAACACTGAAGTCTGTGGCAACTAACTGGATAGTTTGCTGGAGATCTAGCAGCAATTTTAACAATTTCTGGAAGAAATGCATTTAAAATAGTGTTTTCACAGCATATTTCTGGTTTGACCAGTTGTTAGATTTTAGTGAAAAGCTGTTTTCTCTGCCATTTTTCCAGACAGTTGCTATTTGTTACAGAGAAATAGTCAAAAAACTATAGGTATCAGATCTGTATATCCAGCTCCTGGTGGGGTCCACTATCACATATGTGCAAATTCCTCCTGGTATCCAAAAACTGTGGACTCTTAGGGTGCATTTGACACTAGCAATTGAAAATAATAGTTTTCAGCTTTTACAATTAAATAAATGCTGTCACTCTGGAGGAGCAGAAGCAGCTTTCATAGCAAAGGTTGTTCACTGAATAGTTAAAATTTGTTCTCTTGGTATTTTCAGATGCTGCAGACTGAGATTTCCATAAATCAGCAGACATTTAATTCTATCATAGAAAAAGTTCTACTCTCCTTGGAATCCGGAGAAGCAGAGAAAAGGTACTTTATTTGGTTTTCTCCTTAAGATCTTGGTCATTTAGTGAATGTGCTGCCTTCCTTGGAATTGGTATTGAATCTTTGCTCTTATGAGGACATAAATCCAAATTCTTAGCTGGGTTCACTCTTTGAATGATCACCTGTCACATTTTGCAAAAGCACAAGAAGGTGCAGTGAGAAAGAAACACAGGTGCCCTGGCCAGACTGCATCTGGGATAGTAACAGGCTGGGCTGAAAACAAAAATAATTGCTCCTGAAGAGGAATCTTTTATTCTGTCCCTGTGGTTGAGAAGCTGCCTGCCCACAGAGCATAATGAGGATGCTGCATATGAAGGATGCTCTCCCTCCTCCTGGACCTCTCTGCTTCTCAGAGTGCAAAGGTGTGCAGTATCCACGTAGCTCCTGGCACACATGGCAGGGCATTGAGTCACTGGCCATGAAACCCCAAACATATGGTCCCTAAACCTGTTTTTTATCAATATGATCTTACACCTTTCTCTTAATCCATGTAGCCTGAGAAACAGCAGGTAATGTTTGTGAGCAGGGGTTCAGCTGCCTCAGGTGTTTGGGGTGAACACATTTCCCTCTCTGCCAGGTCTTGCTGCTTCCAGAGACTTGGCAGGACAGTGTGTGTGCTCCCCTCAGACATGCCAGTATGGAATCCATAGCTTGGCTTAAAACTGCCAGGGAAGGTAGGGCTACACTAAGCTGAGCTGCTGGATTTTTGTGTTTGGAACTACCCACACAAAGGCAGAGGTTTGTCTAAGAGTGAATCAGGGATGATGGCCTCCTGCAGAGAAGCAGAGTTGATATATGGGGTTGCCTTAACCAACCAGCCAGATCTGCTGGATCATCTGACCATGTTGAAGAAGAGGACAGAGTAACTGCTTAAATGGGTTCAATAACTACACAATTTTCCATTGTGCAGATCAATTTTGTGTAATCAGCGACCTTGTCTCACTTGGATTGACCTTTTGGTTCTTCAGAGAAGTGTTTAGTGCATATTGTGTCTGATTGCTGTACTGTGTATGCTGCTATACCACAATTGCAAGATTGACTTGCCTTAACCCTCTTTTTTATCATGTAAAAGGTTGTTTGGATTGCTTAAAAGATGGAATACAGAGAGCAGGGCTGAGCTTAGGGCTGCAAAGAGCTTTCTAGGATTGCTGGGTAGTATAATTGAAAAACAACTTTGCAAATGGAGCTCCATCACAATTACTGTAATATGCAGCCTTGAGATCAAAAGAAATTAACACTCAGCCCTTGTAATTTTCAGGACAGAGTTTATTTCCAAGCTGACACTGCTGAAAGAGCAGTGGCAGAATGTTATCCGGATGGTTCAGCAGAGGAAGAAAGACATTGATGGACTCGTGAGCCAGTGGCAGCTCTTCAGGAGTTCCCTGCAGGGCCTCAGCAGATTCCTTGATGATACAAACAGCTTCCTTGCAGCTGTGAAGAGCCAGGACTGTTACAGCCTTTACCAGCTTAGAAATGTAATTCATGATTTCAAGGTACTGTGTTTATTTCTCATAAATCTAAAATAGGTGGGCTTTTCCCCTCAGACTGAAACAGCTTCTGTCCAGTCAGGAAAAAGCTTTAAAATCCCACACTTTCTTGGGAGAGAAATGATTGGTGATACTTTTTCCTTAGAGCTGAGCACAGGTAAGAAATCAGTGGCATTGCAAAAGGCTCATTATATTCAGAAACTTCTTGATCAGCATGGCCATTTAGTAGCCTTGCATGCTTTAAAAATTTTATGGATATGAAGATGGAAATTCAGGGTGCCAGATGAGACAGACACACTAGTTAGCAGGTAACCTCTATGTCTGTGTACATCTTACTGACATGACTGCTGACTTCAGGACTTTTATTTTGCCTGAAGAAAGGTAGTTATGTGGCAAAACAGGCCAAATAGGTCCTGTGTGTGCAGGGATGGGCAGGAGAGGCCAGAAACAAAGAAAAAGCAAGGGAGTCTCTTCAAGATATACAAACCTTATGAGCAGTTCTTCAGAACAGTGAGTTCTGCATTTTACATGCAGTGGAAAAAAATATTTTCCTTTGTTAATTTTGGATGTTTTGATTTTGCATTTAACTGTGGACCTCTTTGTTTTATAGGAAGGTAGAAACAAGCAGTGAACTTGATGGTTGTGTAAGGCAATCTAAAACCTTTTAAAATCCTACTATTGAATGCTATTTGCACAGTCCAAGATTTATATTGTGTCCCCACACACCTAGTGGTGATGGATTAACACATTACCAGTATTCCATTTGGTGCTTGCCCTTTTTATTTCATCTGTATTTCTACCTGCTGTGTAAAGGTGATTTTCACTAGATTTTACAACTTAGTGCTCTTGCTTTTTTTCTTAGTAAGAAAAGCCAGAAACTCTTCTCCTTCCTACTCCAAATTGCCTTTTTCCTCCTGCTGCTGTTCTACATAAAGAAACTCTGATTATACCTCCTTGTGTTAGGGATCAATTTGTTGTGGGCAAATTATTATTGATGGCTTACTTCACTTGGAGTACATCATGATTAACAGGGCTGTTATCTCTGAAAAAATGAGCCTAAGATGTTGATGTTAGAGGTGGTCACAGAACTCAGTTTGTATTTTTTGTTCTGAGTAACTCACACAACTGAATTTCCATCTTTTTTTGACTGCTGCACTTTCAGTCTGGCACTATAGATTTGGTCTGGGGAAAGCTTTTGTAGAGTTTTATAAATCAAAATATCAGAGAAAACATGATTTTTCTGAAATTAAAGAAGCACATAGGAGATCTATTGATTCCTCTTTCACGACTGTGAACAAAGCTGTACCTTGTGAGTCATCTTCCCAAGTGAAATACCAAGAAAGCACTTCTGGAACTTTCTAATAACAGCTTAGAAAGTTAACTTTTTTTTCCTTTTCAAGAGTAAGGCAGTGATCCTTCAGAGGTGGCAAGCCATGTACACCTTGGTCATCGATGTCGGGGAGAAGCTGCGCACTGTCTCTGATCCCAGCACCAGCGTTGCTCTCCAGGAGGAGCTCAGCCAGTTACAGCAGCGCTGGGGGAAAACCCAGGCCCTGCTGGAGAAGAAGAAGATGCAGTTCAGTGGCACCCTGCAGGTAGGTGATGCCCTCCCCACCTGCTGCTCTGGCCTTGGGTCTCAGGAGCTTCACTGTCCCACCATCTCCAGGCTGAGCTGCTGCTCGCTGCAGGGGCTCTCTGAGGGAAGTGCTGTCATGTGTCATCAGGGCTTGGGGAATGCTAAAACTGTGGTCCCCTGATTCTCCAAAGGAAATTGAGTTGGATTCCATTTGTTGCTACAATGGATGTTTCTGCTCTGATTGTTCCAAAGCTCCCCATGGCCTGGAGCTCACTCCTGCTTTGAGCTGTAAAGCTAAAATGTAGCTTAGAGTCAACATGACTTGTTCCTCCTCATGTTTTTCAGCATATAAATAGAAGGGCTGGTCATATTTATTTCCTTACAGCAATGAGCTTGCTTTCACGGTTAGGTAGAACATTAGGTATGTCTTAAAATTTAATTCTGGCACTGATACAGTCCAAAAACCATGCTTAAAGCCTCTTGGGTTGAACAAAACAAAGTGAGCAGAAATGCTCGCTAAAGCAAGGCTTAAATAAGAGAGGCTTGAAGTTCTGTAAATCCAAGCACCAAAATCTTGTGGGCGGCACTATGTATCAAAAAAGAAAATTCAAAAAAAACAGAGCACCAGATAGATTATTTCAGTGGGTTGAAGATGCTATTTTGTAACATATCCATGTGGTTCATATGTTTTTGATAAAATTTCCTCACCTTTTATATTTCTTTTTGTCTCCCTGAGCCAGACTTTTGACCGCTTTGAAAAGCAAACCAAGGAACTGGAAAGCAGACTGCAGGAGCTAAAGGAGAAAGTAAAAGATCCACTCCCTGTTGAGCATGAAGAGCTCCACAAAGCCAAGGAACATATTAAGGTATGAACAGTTATATTATATTTAAATTGATGTAGTCTTTGCACAACACCTCATACCTGTAAAATCAGTTTTCCTTCTTACATGCTCTTCAGAGACACTGAATTTCTCTCCTCTACACCATCCTGATTCCTGCCCATCTGATCAAGAAGATTGAGTAGTAGTAGTAGTGTTTGGAATTTCTTTTCCTGCTTCTGCTCCCTTTACAGTCTGCATTTATAAAATAAGTAGTTTCTCAAACAAAAGGGAAAAAGCTCCCTTCTGTCAGCTCAATTGGCTGCTGTCCCATGACTGAATCTCCCTTTTTGTTTCCCAATCCATTTTGCACATGGAGCTCCTCAGGCAAGAGACCTTGTAATTCTGCAAAGCACCCTACATACCTGCAGGATCTGGGAATAATTAAAGAGAAGGAAAATTAAGAGTAAGGGAGTGGCAAAAATTCCTTGCAGCCCATAGTGCACCATGAAAATTAAATGGCAAGAAAAGCATTTCCAAGGGATAGGAGACATTTTGTCTGGAGTGGTCAGTCTTTCATCATCCTTTTATGAAGTGAATTGTTGACCTATGTAGTGGGAACAAATAAGCTTATTAACAAGCCAAGGCTTTGAACTCATTATCAGCTGTCTGAAATCTTCTTTATGAGTGCTGGCTGCCTTTCCCACGGCAGCAGCCTTGCTGTAGCCCTGACTTATCTGTGAGATGGAAGCACACAGCTTCTGCCTCTTATCCCAGCAAGAGAAATTCAGCTGCAGAGGCAGCAGGGTCAGGCAGTGCCAGTGCAAGTGCTGCTAGTAGGTGTTGTAGTACAATAAAGGACTAAAATGGCATGACATGCTCTTCCTGCTTTGTACTTCTATCTGGAATAAAGCTATTTTTCTTTCAGTCCTGGACCTTACATGAGGCTAGCAAAGTCCCATGAAATTCCACAGTTAGCTCTGTAATTGCTCTGGATTTGCCCCTTTTTAGGAGACCTAAATGCATGTGTGCACATGTATAGGAGTACTGTGATCTCAGGTAAATTTTAGAGTCAGGTTTGTGTGGTCTTTTCCTCTAGTGTTGAAGCTGGGTCCAAGACCTGTGAAAATCCTCACAGGGTTTAGACCCAGCACACTTCTGACACGAACACTCACAAGTTTTTTTCCCCCTTCAAAATGAGACAAACTGGATTCCCTCTAAGAGTTGTTTTTTTTTTTTTTTTTTTTGGTTGGATGAGCCAGTGACCCTTCCCAGCAGCTTTTTTTGCAAAGTGGGACCTAGGACCTTGTGTGTGGAGACTATCAATATTCAATATTCCCCAGCTGTATGCAGTGGTACCTCTGCCTTTTAGGTGACAATTTTAACAGTGTTAAGGAGAATGTGTAACTTAGAATAAAGAGAAAAGGGAGTTGAGGGAGCAAAGCAGAAAAGAGAACCTGTTTTCTGTGAACAAGCAGTTTAAAAGCTCCACATTCCTCATAAATCTGAGGAAGTGCCTATGACATCATGAGAGAAGGCAACTGATTTAATCTTTGTGTTTAGAAAAATAACCTGAAACTGGAGCAAATGCAGGTGGAAAGCAACTTGTCCAAAACAATTATAGCAGGAATAAAGGAAACCCTGAAGAAGCAGGCATGTGCTGGCCTGGATGTGAGAGCCCAGATGCTGCCCTGGAGCGTGGGGAGCTGCCGGGGCCAGGCTGTGTCCCAGCGCTTTGGGATGCAGGGATGGTCCTGGTGGGTCAGCTGGGGCACTGCCGTGGGCTCCGGTGCCTTCCAGTGGGGTTCCAGTGATCTCCCGGGGATCCTGGCCAGCCCAGCCCCAGCAGAGAGTGCGGCACAGGCGGCTGCACACTCCCTGCTCTCCTCCCCCACAGGCCGGGCAGGGGATTAGCCAGCAGGTTTGGAAAGCCGAGGAGCTTAGTGCCAAGGCTTGTGCGGGTGCGTTTCCATGCAGGAGCTGGAGCAGTCGCTGGCAGACTGGGCCCACGACATGAAGGAGCTGCAGGCCATGAAGGCGGAGCTGGCACACCTCATCCTCACCGAGGACATGATGGTGCTCAAGGAGCAAGTGGAGCATTTGCACAGGCAGTGGGAAGAGCTCTGCTTGCGGGTAAGTGCATGAACACCTCCTCCAGGGTGTTCCTAGCGGGCTGGTATCCGTGGGAGCAGGGCAGGACTGAGGTTCCTCCTGGGCTCGGCCCCTCTGGCAGTTTTGGGTGGGAATGGGGCTGCTCCTGGCACAGCCGGCCCGGTGGAGTTCACCCTTTGTGTCCTGGACAGGCTGCCCAGGGTTTTGTTGCAAACCCTTTGTAAGAAGTGACTGTGGCACTGCACAGAGCCAGATGCAGCTGGTTTCTGGAATAGGTGCCTTTGTTCCAGGCTGCCAAAGGCAGGGAGGGATAAGCACAGGAACTGCCTGAAGGCACGGACCAGGGAAAGGAAGAGGGAAGTTGAAACAAAATGCCAGCAGAAAGGAAACTTAAATGTGTTTAAATACTAACTCCTTGGGTTTGAACACATTGAGAACTGACTTGTCTTTGTAGCAGGAAAATGCTGGAAACATTTGCATTCTCTGTGGCTTGCTGCTGTATTACACTTAATTTAGTGCTGCTTGTAAAATTGCTGGGAAATATTTACAGCAAAGTCACATGGACTCGATTCATTAGGTTATTGTGCAGTTGGAATGTGTGTTTACTTTGTCCTGTTAACAGGATTGGAAGAGGTAAAATACTTCAGGGTCTTAAGTTGTTTGGGGGGCTCTACACATCAGCAAGCCAAACTCTTGCATCCCTTTACTTGACAAGTAAATAGCTTTTATTTTACAGTCTGTAAGGAACTATTGAAGCCAGTTAGTATTTTGTTTCTAACCCTTCCACAGGCAAAGGTCAAGCAGTCTTGGTGGGGATGTTGCCAGAGTAATGAACAGCTGTGCTTATTTCACAAACTGTGTTGTGATGAAATAGTTATTTGGTTTGATTGGAAGAATTAATTTTTTTTTTTTTTTTGCATTGCAATGAGAAAGAAGAATTTAATTTCTTAAACTGGACAGCTGTTCTACAACCAGTTTTTCGGTGTTATTTTTCTGAACTCTGAAAATAATTCCAGAGACATCCTCTCCCCTTCTGAGAAATACAAGCCATTATTTTTTAAATTAAAATGCCTGAACCATTTTCCTAATGGAAATCTGGAGTTAAGCCTATAACTGAGAGAACTTTGTTGTTTTTCATTTTTTTGGTGAGCTGCTGAAGCCTGCTGTCCCCACTGTGTCAAATAGCCCTGAAAATTAAAATTTTATATATATGCTCCACTACAGTCTATCCAAGTAGTAATTTCCTGTAGTAATTTAAGATCAGATTTTATTCAAAATTTCCATTTTAATTTCCTGAGGGAGCAGCATTGATTTCAGTCTGTCTTGGAGGCAGGAAAGAGGTGACAGTAACGTAACTGTGTTAGGCACACAAAATCTGTAGTGGGAGGAATCTCTTGAGTGCTGTAGTGGAGGGAGATTCTGAATGTTTGCACAGCCCTAATGAGCCTCAGGACAGCCCACGGTGTTCCTCAGTGCTGGACACAGGCTAGGAGAGCAGACTTTATCAGCTCTGCTCTTGGCATGACTGCTTCATTTTGGATAACAAAGTAGAGTCAAGATGTATTGTGTGGAGGAAAGTGTGCAGAATAAAAGCAGGGAGGTGAAAGAGCTGCAGCTGTCACAGCCCTGGGGCAGCCAGATGCCTGTGCTCAACTGGGCAGGGGCAGGCAGGCAGAGTGAGCAGATGCACTCAAGGGATTAGCATTTATAGAGCTGCCCTTGCAAGGTGCATGTAGGTCACAGATTTAACCATTCATCCCAGCCAGCATCCAGTGGGGATGTTATTTTAGCCTCCCTTTGGAATGCACACAATGCTCACACGGTGGGTGCAAAATTGGGGTGGTACCAGGGCAGCTGGGCAGAGGAGAAAGTGCTGGAAGCAATGGCTTCAAGGGTTCATGTTCCTTGAAGCTTGTCTGGGATTTTTTGGGTTGTTCCTGTTTTTTACTCTCAACCTGGGTTGGTTGGCCAGCTAAAATGTGCTTCTTGCTCTTAAAATCCTGCCTTGCCCTGTTCTGAGCAGGCAAACATGGAGTCAGAATCACATCAGCATTTAGAGCTTGTTTTGCTGACAAGCAGAGCCTGTTCTTCCACTGACCAAGTAAACTCATCTCCGTGCATGGGAGATGGTGCAAGTGGTAAGGAAGGATGAAGGGTTCACCCTCCAAACCTCTGAGGTTGAGGGTACACAGGAGCATCCCGGAGCAGAGACACTCTTAGAAAGTCTTTGAGGTCCCTGGCACCTCCAGGCTTTTTCCTATGGAGGACTTGGGAGATTGATTGCCTGTGTCTCAAGACAATGCTTTTGTCTTCATCTCTTTGCTTAGATTGTCATCAAGGATTCAGAAATCCCTTTCAGCTCTCCATCCCTTCCTTGAAAACAAGTCAGAATTTAAGGGACAAAAGCAATGTGGTAGGAGATGGCTTGGTGCCTTCTGTTTTGATCCTGGTGTTACATGGAGCTGACCTTGCTTCCACACATTTAAACTTCACTCTGGGGTACGAAAGTGTGTTAGATACTAGTCTAGAAGAATCAATAATGGAATTTTGAGGAGTCATATGCTGTATAAAGTGCGTGTGAGATGTGAAGAGGGAGTGTTTCCTGCCATGGGCATTCATTTAGAGTGGCCATTTACAGCCAAGACAAGCAAAATGTTGTGCACAGTCTTTAGACAGAATTTATTGGTGAGAATGAGGGGTTACTTGTATCTCTTGATTCAGTCGAGCTTGAACTATTTTTCACTTCCTTTGTCCCATATATCCTGGTGCAGGAATCCATCAAGGTTAATAAATAAATACATATTTAAGAGCCCTAGGCTAGAGACAGGTGCTATTAGCTAGTTAGAAGTGTGACCCTGCTTATTTCTGAGATATTGGAGCAATGATAATAACTCTGCTTTTTCAGGCAGTCTCAGACCTTCATTGCTATGGCTAGACAATTTGTTTATCCATCCTGGAAAATGTATTTTTGATAGGGGAAAAAAATTCCATGGTTTTCAATGAAAGGGATAGATTCCTGATGCTCATTTTTTTGGAAGTTCTCCAGTTACCGCTGGGCAAATGAAAAGAAATCAGGGAGGCTTTTATAGAGATAAAATAATTGCAGTCAGTAGTTACAAAGTTTCTCTTAGGGTGGCATTAAAAATAAGAATTTACCTAGGTGTTATTTCTCTTGTGTTATATATGGGGCCATACTAAACAGTATGTAGTAATTGTCTTTTATATTCCTTCTGTGTTTGACATTTTCAGCTTTTCACTGAGTAACATTTAAGTTATTATATTAGCACACTATTTATAAAGTTGTCACTCAGTTTCCTTCTTCTGAGGGAGAGAATCTGGTATTTGCTAATCAACTTTTTGCTCTGCTATCCAAAATAAGATGTAATAACAATCTGCTTGATGGCTTTGGAAAGAAAAGTAGGATACTTGATAACAGCTCTTGCAAAATGGAGTAAGATCAAATGCAGACTAGACATTAGAAGGTTCATAACTGCTGGTTTCCTTCCTGAAAAAGCTGTTGCTAGAATTTCTTGTGTGTGCTTTTCCACAGGTGTCCCTGCGGAAGCAGGAGATCGAGGACAGGCTCAATGCCTGGATCGTGTTCAATGAGAAGAATAAGGAGCTGTGCTCCTGGCTGGTCCAAATGGAAAGCAAAGTGTTGCAGACTGCAGATGTTAGCATTGAAGACATGATAGACAAATTGCAGAAGGTAAGTACTAATGCCACTTTTCTTCAGTTGCAGTCAGATAACTTTTTACAGAGGCACCATTCCTCATGCATTCCTTGCTTCTTGGAAGTGATACATGATGTAAAACCAGCACACAGAGGCTTTTGTGAGATGAGCTTTTCTGTCATTAGCTCTTCTTGATGTTCAGATTTGGAGCTTAAAGCAGAGCAGAAATGCCACTGGACTGCATTTAGTCAGTGTGAGCTGTGGTGGTGGGGTCTGGGCTGTTGGGGTTTTGGGGCACACACGCACACCCAGCACTGCTCAGAGTGGTGTCCTGGGAGCAGCTCACTGCTCTCACCACCTCCATCATCCACACAACTGGTAAGCAGAGGGCAAAGAAAAGACTGAAGGATGGGATAGGTCTTATACCAGGCAAACAAGAAGTTACCACAACCAAAAATAAAACCTAATTTTGTCCCTTCCCCATTGGTGATTTCTAATACTTCTGTATTAGCTTGATTTTAAAGAAGACTGTTATTGTTCTGCTGTTCTTCCCCATGGCTAAAATGTCTCAGTATCTAATCCCAGATCTCCTCTGGATAAGAATGCCAGCAAAATAAAGCCACCCTAAACTCGAATTTGGGTTCTTTCGAGGTAGCTTCATTGAAAAATGATGTTAAATCAGGAAAACAACAGATACAATTAGAACATTTAATTGCTATTTTTAGGAGTACTTACTCCTGGCACTTGCAAGTCTTTAAGCTGCTTATTTTTTCATAGATTGTGAGAGGGCTTCTTCATTGAGGTTTTCTTTTTGTTTTCAGTGATGTTTTCTATGTGCTAATGTAGAAACCTCAGCCAAACCTGACTTTGCATCACACACGTGGGAAAAGAAACTCATATTTTTGTTTTGGTATCATTGTTTTGTTTTGCCCTGTAATTAAAGCTATGTTTGTGTATGTTTATCAGGACTGCATGGAAGAAATAAACCTGTTCAGTGAAAATAAGCTTCACTTGAAACAAATGGGTGATCAGCTAATCAAGGCTAGCAACAAGAGCCGAGTTGCAGAAGTAGATGATAAACTCAACAAAATCAATGATCGCTGGCAGCACCTCTTCGATGTCATTGGAGCACGGTAAGAAAATTATTTTCAATGTTTTATGTGAGATAAAAGTCAGAGGCTCGTGTCCTTGGCCATCAGAAACAGAGTGACATGACTTTGCAGTTAAGTTGGAATTTATTACTGAGAGTCAAGCTGAAGGGAATGCTTTTCTTTTGTAACATACTGCTGTATTATGACATCAAATGTCTTAATTTATCCAGTGGTAGAGGGCAGGGTGTAAGAATTCATATAAAATAAAATTTTAATGATGGGAGCTTTGTAAAAGGAAGAGTCAAAGTGATCTCTTCCTTCCATGTGTTGAATTGCAACCTAATTTTAAGGCAGCATGGTAGGAGTTCATTTGGGCTTTTTAGGAGACCCTCCTATTTTAACACAAGCCTCTCTTTCACTCTGTGTCTGAATGCACAGAATTTAGGATTAGACTCTATTCTGTCTCTGCAGATAGATTTATATGATAATGTTCCTTTTTTACATTCACGAGTGTTTGAAATTTCATTTAATACCAGTGCTATTTCTTTACTCAGTCTCCCTCCTAAAAACAACTGAAAGACCATATGAGTTCCTTTTAAATTCAGGATTTTCTGTACAATGGTGAAGTGAAAAATTCTGTCAGTTGAAATGAAAACCAAAACCTGCACAGTCTAGGCAACAACCTCTTCTTAATGGATTAAGCATCTTTATTATACTTGACAGAGTTAAGAACATCATGATCATTTCAGTATTAGCCTTACTGAGACGATCCCATTTCATTATTATCTCTGAGTTTCTGCCACAGCTTGGGAGGAGGGTGCTGTGCTGGTCTTGTCTCCTGCTGAGTTTGGTGGTAATCCAGAAATAATAAAGCTAACACCAAATTAGTATTGGTCTCAACGACTCTCCCAAGGTTTTGTCTTGCCTGTGATCCCCTACTCTGGGCTCTGAGCAGCTCTGTTGCTCAGTTAAATTTGGGACAGATAATGCAGGTGGTTATGCTGTGACAATGTAGTGCTAAGTGTGCTGGGCCTTAATCAGGAATGAGATCTGAATTAAAGGTGACACAGGAGCTGTGAATGATTAAGCAGAAGCTGCCTTCTTAAGATCTGACACTGCAGATAGACTTGCAATGGTTGTCTCAAGGTGTCTTTGTTTTTATCTGGTGTAGGAAAGCAAGCTTCACTTTAGTAGTATCACTTTTTCTGTTCTCATCTGATAGTAATGTGTCACTTTTAATGCTCTTTTATGATCTTATTTTGTTCTGCTGTGTGTTCATTTTGAATTGTAGCATTTTTTAAATGCAGATTAAAATGCACTGTTTTAAAAGTGAGGTAAGCATGGCACATTTCTGATAATCTTTAGGAAAACATGCTGAAGAACTGATGGGGCATTTAGAGAGAGATCTGGCAACTGTATTCCAGTACTCTGTAACAAGGACTTCTCTACCTGGTGTCTCTTAAATATTTACCTTCAGGCAAGTGTGCAGTGGTGCTTTGGGGCACATTATTGTGGATTTGTCTAGAGCATCAACAAGGCTCCCAGTATTTGGTTTCTAAGTGAATATTGCAGCTACTGGGGAATTGGTGTGATGCTTTATGAGTGTTCCTGTGTAATTAATTCCAAAATGTCTGTAATATGCCAGCTTCTACTTGTGATTTCCATCAATTTGATGCTCAGGACCAAGGTAATGAACTGGAAGGACCTGGAAAAATGTGATTTTAAGCAGCTCCCTTGGTGGCCCAAGATTATCAGCCAGCCCTGTGGGCTCTGCTGGTCCCCTCTGAGTTAATACTAAAAGAGGTTCAGCATATGGCAGTGTTTGCCAGCACCTCTCCTCCCTCACCTAATCCACCTTGCTGGGGCAGGCTCTCAGCTGCTCAGTCATAAGTAACCACCAGGCCAGACACAACAGACTCTGAGTACACTCCTAAGAGTTCATTTTGCCCTGTTATTATAACCTTCCAACTTTCTGCTTTGAGTTTGCTGCTATGGTGTTGGCTTGCCACTGAGATTTGATGTCTGAAGGAATTAAATTAGGCATCAATTGACTGAAATGTTCACCTCACTGAGGTGTGCTTTGGGGCACTGAAGATGAGGTTCCTCCATGCTTTTGAGTAGCCTCTCTCAAGCTCAAGGGATGGTGGGGAGGCAGCAGCTCGACCCATCACCAGTGTGACACAAGTTGGGCATCTTTGAGGGAGAGTAGAGTGGAGCAAAGAGCCTTGGGCTGAAGGTGAGGTGACCTGTGAGTGTGGGTTGTGATGCCCTGTGCTGACAGACTGTCTCCTTCCTTCTCAGTTTGCTTTTGCAAAAACTGTTAAAAAAATTTGTATTGAGGCTGTGATGAAAGAATACATGTAAAGGATAGTGGCAGAATTTTGTTGTCCCTGCTGGATTAAGCCATTAAAGTCCAGAGATCCTCTCACAGTGTGTGGAGGCTGGAGGGAATGGCACAGGGGCTGTGCATCCACTGCAGCCCTGCAGAAGAGACTGGAGCACTGCACAAGTCCTGCCACAGCTGCAGACCTGTGCAAAGCCCTTTTTATTGGGCACTGCTTCATTACTTCAGGAAAATAAGAGGAATGGAGGAGATGCCTCTAGGAAGGATTGCCAGAGGGCTTGGAGGGTTTGAGGGTAGGGGAATGCTCCTGGAGAGAAGTGACAAATTTTGACTGTGATGCAGAGAAAATCTTGTCTTTCTCCTGAAAAAAAGTTGCTTGTAGGAACTTATTTTCACCTCACATCCATGAAATGAGGAGGTGGGTTTGCTCCTGTCTTTTTAAATTTGTAGCTGTGGCGAGTAAAATTGAATTGAAAATTTTCTGATGTTTCGGGTGCCAAATCTGTGACCACTTGAAGCTCTTTTTTTGACAACTATTTCAACTCCCAACAATTTCTGTTAAACACACAATGAGCTGCTACCTTTATTTGTACTTGCACCTGTCTCCCAGTGGCCCACCCACCATCACAGGAGCAAGGACCAAATTTCAGTATGTCTTCATGGCAGGCCAAGATTTGGGAAGAGGTGAACTACAGAGCCAGGCACTGAGTAGGAGGAGAAAATGTATATTGAATAGCTGTGTGTTCAAAGCCAGTTCTTCAGTTTTGGGCATTGAATCTGTCTCGTAGATGGGCACTTTTTGATCCTGTGGTTCAAGAATGAAAAATAACCTGTATCCACAAAGGAATCTAATTGAGATATATTGCCAGCTTCAGTTCTGTGGTTGCTGATGCCCCCATGGCTGTCCCTGTGGCCTGTGTAGGATTTTATCTTCTTTGCAATGCAGTGTATGGCTGTGTGATACCAACATGAAACCAAACCAGCCTGGAAGCCCATATATCAATGCAGAGCATTCCTCCTGATAGCTTATTTCACCTTTTTAAACCAATAAACGTCCTGGGACAGATGGGCAAATTAGGTGAGCTCCCCATTTAGTCCTTGAAGTGATTCTCTTAGTTCATGGTGACAAGCTCAGATTTGCCATATGGCTGCACTTGCAGGACTTAACACTTTCATTATCTGTCTGTGCTCAGCCTGTGTGGTGACAAAAGCTTTGCCTCGTGTGTTGCACCAAGCCGCCGTGTGGCTGCAAACTTGGAAGAGTCTCAAAATGTTAATTTTCATGGGATAAAGTAACCATCAAGGCATTAGTATGCCAGAAAAGGAGAACAAATAAATTCTGTTCAGCTCAGAAGATACTCTTACCACGGGAGGTTTGTGCTGACTCTCTGTTGAGGGATGGGGAGTAGAAACATACTAACAGGAGGGAGCATTGTGCTGACTGTAAAGATGGGCACAGGAAATGTCTTGCTTTTGTTACTGAAGCAGTAGGAGGAGGAGTGCACAGGCTGCCTGAGGGTGGTAGACAACCAAAAACCCATGGAGTGGGATTTGCATCCTCAGTATGCTCTGGGACAGCACTCCTGGGCCAAGCACCTACAGGCAAGGACTAGCAAAGAACTGTGTTATGCATGGCCATGTTCCCTTTCCTGGGCCATCCAGCACTGATTCTAACTCCTCACTTTGCTTCCCAGCCCAGTGAAAAGGAAAATGCAGAAGTTTTCCTTCTGCATTGCTGTTTGTTTAGTGCCTGCAGTCAGGCTGGAGGAGCACCCCTGTGTCCCTGGAGGGTGTCTGCACTGCCTGGGGCTGTGCAAAGCTTTGGATGATGCTTGAGCCTTCATTAAAGCCACCAGCTTCATCAGGGGCTGCCTCCAGGAATTTTGGGTCTGCAGACCAGTCTCTGCAGTAGCTGATGTTGCATTTCTGTACCTCTGGGCATCCTGCAGCTCTTGCCACTTGTTGCCAAGCTGTGAAAAGGGAGAGCCATTTCTCAGCTGCTCTGGCTACAGGCACATTCATGTGTTTTCTTACTTGTCCATGTCTTCAGCTTTGTGAAGAAAAGCAAAGTTTTTGTGTATGTAGCAGGAATGGGTTCAAATGACTGTGACCTTTAAAGCAAGCATGAAAATTCAGGGAAGCAAGCAAGGTCAAATGTGCCTTCTCATTCTTTTAAATGCAGCTGTCCTTGGCAACTGGGTCTTTACTTTACCCTGTGTTTGCAAGCTGCCAGCATCATTGCATTGTCCAGAAATCTTAAACTGCCACATTCAAGTCAGCCCTTACCTTTCTTAAGAGAACTTGGAAGATTGAAGGTGTTTTCAGCTCATTTCCTGCATACCCTGGGGGGGCTGAAATTCCCAAATAGACTGAAACTTCTCAGGTTGCAAAAAAAAAAAAAAAAAAAAAAAAGGAAGGAGTTGAAGGTCTCCAGTGACATCACCTTGTGCTGTGCTGGGGGTCCAAGGAGGCTTTATGGGGAGTGCAGTGAGATGCCAATTCCCACTCCTCTCTTGTACCCTCACTGTGGCTGGGTTGCCCCAAAAGTCACTCCAGCAGCAGCAGGCCCTGGATTATGGGTTTGGGGAGCAAGTGAGTTCACAGCACACCCTTCAGCTGGTCTCTATTTATTTTCCACCACATTGGTTACCCATTGGCAGGGCAGACAATCAGGCACCATGTGCTGGTGTGCTGTCCTACCCTTTGGCAGCCCACAATCAGTGTGGGTGCACTCTGTGTTCAAAGGTCTTTTTAAATTGCTGCAGATCAATATTGCATGGCAAGGGAACCAAAATATGCTGCAGGGAGGCCTCCCCAGGTAAACAAGAAGGCAGCAATGTCCAGCAGAATTGTGCTGGCTTGTGGCAATAACACTGTAAAATCTCATTCTTGGGTTTGGGGTTTTTTTTGTATACAAAATATGTGGATGGTTGAAATCTCACTCACAAAGTGCTTGCTTTCTTTCCATGTTCTCTTTGTCCTTTGAGGATTACACTTCTCTTCAGTGTAAAAGCTGTGACAGAATTCATTATTGTCTCAGGCATGATGGTTGGGCTTATTTTGGTTATGCAATGTGTGCAGGGAGCAGGGGCAGCTGGCAGTGCAAGGGGAGTCCTTGTCTTCTGCACACCATCTTCACTCCCAGTGTCTGCCTGCAAAGCTGGGGGTCATTTCCCCATTTACTCAGGGCAACCATTTCAAATGTGGTTTTGAACCACTCTGGACAATAAACTGTGAAGGTGACTGGGCAAGATTTACCTGTGCAAATGCCCAAAGCCCTCTCACAGTGTGCTGTGTCCTCACAGGCACTGTGTGTTCTGCCATGTGAGCCATCAGCAAGTCAGTACAGGTCTGTGGAAAATTACCTGAATACTGAAAAACCTTTGATTTCAAAATCATTCTTTGCATTTTTGGTGGGATTATCACAACTTCTTTTTTTTTTTTCTGATCTTGGCTGGGTGGGGAGTGACTTGTAACCCAAGGTTCTCCGACTTCCGCCTTTTTTTTCCCACCCTGTGATCTCTGGCAATCATAACACACAGAAATCATGACAGTGTGTTTTTCCACAAACGAATGATATCATAAATGAAGATTAGGGGTTATTTTGCCCTCTGGCATAACAGGCTATTTGCAGTGGAGGCCTTCTGCCTGGTCTGGAAGGTTAAAGAGAGGACAGGTTAGTGTGTGGGAGATTTAATTCGTACTTAAATACCTGGGATATAATGGTAAAGGCGAGAGAGCAGAACGCAGGGGAAAGTAAGGATACATCTTTGTGCGTGGTGCCTGTGCGTGGATGTACGTGTGCTCGTTTTTTTGGGTTCGCTTCAGACTGACTCTGCTGCAAATCATCCGGGTCTGAGGCTCCAATAATCCCTCTTTCTCCCAAGAAATGAGCACCGCATCCACCTTTCTCGGTGCCGGAGGCTCCAACCCGCAACCTTTCTGTCGCCAGCCGCGGGCAGCCGCCCGGCGTGCGCTTCCTCCCGTGCTAACAATTCTCTCGTGTCAGAATAAAGCTCTGGTGGTTTTGTTCTGAGGAGGGATGCGGCCGTTCGCCAGGTAAAATCCCAACGCAAAGCGTAAGGGTTAAAATAGGGGGGGGAGAGAGAGAGCTCCGGTGTCTCCCCAGCTCGGGGTCGGGGAGGAGGAGGACGGACGAGCCTCCCCCCCACACCCGAGATGCTAAAGCGGCGAATAAATAGGGCATCTGTGGAGGAGGGGTTTCCTCTGCCATGCCTGCCTGGTCGCACAGACGGTCCCCCCTTGCAGCTTGGGATTTGCAGGCTGAGGAATGGTTTTCCCTTGCGAACCGTAAGTGCCGTGTTGGGTGCGCGGTGCCGGTGGGTTCTGGCGGAGCAGCGGGAGCCGGCGGCCGCGGGGGGGGAGCGATGGATGCGCTGCGCCAGCGCCCCGCTGCAGCTCGCCTTGGGCGAGTGGGAAGTGCGGCACGTTAGCAGCAGGAATTGAGCTCACGGGCCTCTGGCTTGCGATCAGCTGTGTTTGGGGCTGGCACCCGAGGCGGCGGAGAGCCTTGGCAAGAACCTTGGGGCTCGCCGGCGGGGAGAAAAGCCTCCCCCAAAGGCTCCTGCGCTTCTCCGTGCGCGCACACAGCCCGGGGCACGGGGCGGCTGGCACGGCCCCGGCACGGACCCAGAATGGCCTCGCCTTCCATGAGAAAGGCCTGAGATTTGCCTTTGGCATCACCTCTCCTGAGCGCCTCTTTGTCCCTCACAGGGTTACGCTCCCCCTGCGACTCACTGAACAAAGGTTTCCTGGGCTGTGCATCTCATTTGCTTTGCCGCTGGTAAACAATCCTGTCAGCTGGCAGGGCCATTTCAGCCCCTCCTCCTCCTCCAAAAGACATGCACGGAGTCGCTTTTTCTGGTGACATTTGCCTTTGTGAAGGAGAGTTTGGAATAGATGTTAGGATGTTTTTCGTTCTTTCAGACACTAAAATTTGAATGCTGCTATTTACCTTATTTGAGCTTCCCCCTACCTTTTCCTGCAGCATTTTGACAGCTAAAACAATGCAATAGGACATGCATATTGTAATTCTTTTTGTTTGTATGAATACATTTCGATCAACCTGGAAGCTCCTCCTACTGCTAGGTAATTCCTCGTAGTTACTACAAATATACTGTGTATTTCTGAAGCTGTGCAAAGATTCAGCCCCAGACAGTTTAATGCTTTTCTCTTGTAACCCAATACTGGCAACTTGGGTACTGTGGGTATTAAGACCCAAATCCAATCTCGAGTCAAGTCAGTTAGTCCTTCTGTTCACTTTTGCAGCCAGCTTGTAGTTATAATCTCCTACTTTTGTTCTTTTTCTGCCACTTCTGTTGTGGTGTAAAGATTAAAATATTTTAAAACTGGCTTTGTTTGGCTTATTCCAGGCAATTTAAGCATGTGTCTGAGTGCTAATCAGGATGGATTTTTTAGCTTGGCCCATTGCAAAAGACAAGATAAATCTGAATTTGTCGGGTTTTTTTAAGATTAGTGGTGATTTTTTAATTGTATTTTTTGTAGTATTACTTTTTTTTTTTCTTTCTGGAAGTATGTTGAATTGTGGCAGGTGAGTTCTCAGTGGGAAGTGAACAATGGATAAGGAGTTTTTCCTGTAAACAGAAAATTTTTCCTGTTTGACCAATCTCAATTAACTTGAGAATCACGCTTCATAGAGGAAGAATTCAATCAACAGTGGTGGCACCTTCCACCCTCTGGAAGAAGCTGGTTTTCTTTGCTGCACTTGAACTTTTAGTGCTGTTAATTCACTGTGTGTTGGGTGATTGATACCTGGATCTGGCAGGAATCTTTCGCCCCCAGGCTTGGAGGCTTGCCCTGTGCACTCCCACCCAGCTTCCAGAAGGTCTGTCTTTCCCCAGAAATGGTCAGGATACATCTCAAAAGAGTTCATGAAGTTTCTTTCATGCAAAGATCAGGTGATTTGTAAGAATATTTTCAGATATTCTCAGATGCATATTTGCAGATAGGCATCTGAGAATGGTGGTTGCAAATGAAGACTTTTGTTGATGTAATCAATTAGTCTGTTTCACTCTTTTCTTCGTGCTGTAGCCAGGGAAATGGCAGTTACCTGTGACTTCTGTGCAAACTGAGGATGCTCATGTTTTTCATCAGTTTGCCTCTTGTTTCATGTAGAACCCTGCCCTTTTCCTTGGGCTCTGTGTCTGCTGACAGGAGCAGATCAGCCAGTGTGAATGTCTGGACAAGGCTGCCTTCCCATTTATTCACTGCACTGGTGTGAACTTAGGTTTTTGTTCTTCTTTGGCTGCTTAGCTCAAGTTTGAGATGAATGGCTTGGAGCATTAAGGGTGTTTAAATGACTGGCAAATGCCAAATTCTATTGAGAATAAATAACAGAGTAAATGACTTAATTACAATGGTGTTTCTAATGGCAATTGCTAGAAAGTAAATACAAGCTCTCAGTTCCACAGTGATGCTGTCTTTGAGACTATTGCTTCTGGTAACACTAGAAGATAAAGATCCTCATGGTGACATTCATAACTTGAAAATCAGAGTGATTTCTAAGCCAAAATAATATTGGAGTGGTGGTGCAAAAATCCACACTTGGATTCTAAAACTGTTGCTTTTTAAATTTATCTAATGTACTTTCAGTCATAAATATATTTATTTATAGTCTAATATCCTTTGGTTTTGCTTTGGACTTCCTTGACTGTGTTCATCTATCCACTCTGCAGACTGAAGAAAGATGTTTAGCACCTTGTGAATTTTTCTGTCATGCAGCCTAGGGATGGGAAGCAGGTGGATAGAGGCAGAGAAGGGAGCCCAGGGAGGCAGAGATGATCTGAGCAGCACAGTAAGCTGTGGTCTCAGCAGGTCAGCCGTGCCATCAGATGGTCCCTACATGTGCCTGTCTCCAGAGCAGTTGTGGGAAGCATCACAGGATCTGCAGGAAGAGAATTGCCACAGAATACAATCAGGGACAGGGCAGAGATCGAGCCTTGCTTTCCTCCTGACTGGCCAGAAGTCATGCAGAGTTAATAATGCTACAGTGTAGATGTTTAGCTCAGACTCTTCCATTCTGGGCTCAGCACAGAGCCTGTATTGTCCATCTCTCCAGGGAAAAGGGTTCCTGAGTCACCTGCCTTTGGAGGGCCACATGCCTTGAGAGTCACTGGCCCTGCTGAGCATTGCAACCAGCCAAAATAACTGATGGGAACAGGGCAGAGGAAGAATTATTAGTTCTCCTGGGTAAAATAACTTCCAGCCCATGACAGCACAAGAAAATGATGCAATGACGTGTTCATTGAGTACCACTTGTTATAAGCAAAATCAAAAGCAGCAAGACTTATACAGCAGCTGTTTGCTTGGGAGCCAGATGCTGTCTGCATACAGGGTTGAACTTGGGACCAGAGTTCTGAAAAAAAGCTTGCTAAGAAAAGTAAGAGCAGCTAAATGCTTTTGTCATCCCTTGGTTTCCTCTCAATCAACTGCAGCAGTGGAAGACAGAGTCTGTGTAGAGGGGCAGAGGCAGGTGCTCTGCACAAGAGTCAACAGCTTTGTGGGTGCAAGGCAGGAACAAGGTGGACCAAGGACTTGGGCCAAATCCTTCAGGCTGGCTTGCAGACTTAAATCAGTCAGACAATACTAATTTTACTTTTAGAGAGTGCAGAGTTGCTAAATACCTGCCAGTGTAGGACTGTGTTCTTCTCACCCTCCTTGTCAAACAACTGAAAGTGCTGCCTGGTGCTTCTGGGTGGGACAAGAGGTAGGGGAAACTTTCCATGCTGCTAATCCATATGAGACCCTAAATTTTCTGGCCTTACTCTGTAAACAGTAGGACTGAAATCCAGCAGGATCATTCCCATATCTCCTCCATAGTGCTTTACCTTAAATCAAGTGTCTGGCTGACGTGTGTATCCTCTTTGGTTACCTTAAGGTTGTTAATAAGATCAGATGTTGCTTGCAGAGTGGCATATTCATTATGGATTAGGTGGCCTGCATATCTTCTGTCACTGAATCATCAGGCAGTTGCAAAAGCCATTCATTACAGACAGTTTGGACCACTCTCCTCTAAGACTTGCCAGGCTAGTTTGGCAGCAGGCAGGACAGTGGGCCAGGAAACTGTCCAGGTGCCCTGTGTGGGCACTTCGGCCTTGGAGCAATCTGTCCCTGCCTGCATTACATGAGATCACATCCCTCACCCTTCCTCAGTCCCAGCTTGCACAAGACCTGTGTTGCCAAGTACATCAGGGCTCAACTCAGACCTCTCAACAGTCTCCTCTATTTGGGGACATGCAGTGAACCCCTTGTACAAGCTGTCCTTGCAGTCCCACTGCTGGTTTTGTTTATATGGTGACATTTCCCAGCCTCTCTGGACAATGAATGGGAAATGTTTCAGCCTTTTCACAATACAGACTTAACTTTTTGTGCTGCACTTGACTTAAATAATTGAGGCTCATCTTGATAGTTGCAGTATCTAAATGTTTCATTTGTAAGTTTGCATTTTAGAAATCACATGCAAGGTTCAAAAATGCATCCTAAGGCACAAGGACATAACTAGAGATCAGGAGAGCAGCACAGGGAAGCAGTGCTGGCTAAGAAATGGGCTCTCCCTAGGACATGGGTGGAATGATTTCATCTGACTTCAGAGTCTGCAGTATTGATATTTATAGTACTGCAGGGTAGACCATTGCAGTTCATGGGGAGAAGTATGTGCTTTTTGGTACAGTTCAGCTCTTCTTGTGATCTGGATGTTTAAGACAAGTCTGATACAAGTAATGATTTTTTTTTTTTTTTTTTTTCTCCATTATCTACCAAGGTCTAGATGACAAGCTCTGAAATAAGTCTGAAGCAATAAGTGTCACCCTGGTGTTGTCTTTCTGGTAATTTTTGTTGGGAATTGCAGTAAATGAGAATTTCAAGACAAATTTGTGACCAGTGAGGTAGTTCACCAGATACTCCTCCAACACATGGAGACAAATTTGCCAAAATATAAAAGCATGCTATGTGGGTAATTTGAGGGTCTGATATGGGGGTTTGACATGGGAATGTGCTGCTTAGGCTGGAAGTAAAAAAAAGTTTGCCTGCAGTTTGAGAGCTGTGCTACAAACAGCTGTAAGAAAAGTAAATGGTCTCAATGGCTCATTTGCTTGTCCACTGCACAAGTCTCCCTCCCCATCAGGATTGGTTTTTTTTAATTTCTCACCTGTGTAGAGAGTCTGGCATATCTCTGCATGTTTGTGTGGTGTTTAGATGAGCTTTAACGTTGTGGTGCTACAAGTTCTATTAGTAGCTGTTGTTCAGGCCTTCTCTCCTGTCAGCATCCAGAGGATGCTGAGGCCCTGACACAGGTTGCCTGGAGAATCTGTGCATGCCCCATCCCTGGAAGTGTTCAGGACTGGGTTGGATAGGGCTTGGAGCAACCTGGAATAGTGGAAGGTGTCCCTGCCCATGGCAGGTTAGAGCAAGGGGATCTTTCAGGCCCTTCCAACCCAAACCATTCTGTGCTTCTGTGATTTTGCCAGGGTGTTGGACTGGTGGTTTGTGCAGATTCTGCTTCTCTTGGCAGTGTGGTACCTTGTTGATTAGTGTGAGCTTGTTGGTTGCTAAAGATGACACTGAGCAAAATTCACAGCAGGAACATCAAACCATAGATACCCATTTTAGTTTAACTGTGGCAAATTATGGTACAAATTTCCACTTAGATGAATGTCCAGTGCTCCCTAGCAGATGAAAATTCACCTTGCTTATACAGTTCCATTAAAGCCTTCACCCAAGTCCTGCTTGCAGCTGTAGAGCAGGGGCCTGCTGAGCCAGTTTAGGTAGATTTTGACTAAAACACAGCTCTGATTTACAGGCAGCAGCTTGATGCGACATGGCTTCATAAAGCCATGCCTGTCATCACCTCCTGCCAGCATCTTTTCCACTGATTGACCATCTTTGTAACAAAATGTTCTTCCTGGTTTACTTAGGGTGAAGAAACTGAAGGAAACATTTGCTTTTATACAACTATTGGACAAAAACATGAGTAACCTTCGCACCTGGTTGGCCCGGATTGAGTCTGAGCTTTCCAAGCCTGTTGTTTATGACATCTGTGATGACCAAGAAATCCAGAAGAGACTGGCAGAACAGCAGGTGGGAAATAGCAGCAGCCAGAGTAAATGAGCTAAGATGCTGCTGATTGGTCCTGGTATAAAATCACCTGTTTCTTTTCTTTAGCGAGCCCTTCTGACTGTTTGCTTTGCATGGCGTGTTCCTGCCAAGATGCGTTACATGGAAAATTTTTATTTGCTTGCTGTTATTTCAGTAGTGTGTTGAGTTACCCTCACATCTCCCTGCCCCCCTTTACCCAAGGAAAACATGTAAAATACAAACAAAAGGAAATTTGCTCACTTCAGTGCAGCAGACTTCCTGAGGACTAGGCAGGGCACAGACAGTGTGCAGAGTACATGAGGATGACTGCGACTGACAAGGCGTGAATGCTGCTCTCTGCAAAGAGATGGGATTCGATGTGTTTCCCTCACTGGCTCCAGTCCTTTCCACTGGCTTCTTGTCCTTTCCTTGCAGACAGCAGAGCAAGCTTGGCAGAGCAGGATGCTTGGGCTTTGGAAGGTGGATTTGTGCAGATACACCTTTGGCTGAGGTTTGATCAGAGGCAGGCTCTGAAGATCCCTCAGGGCTGGGGGAGCTGGCACGTGAATCCTGCTGAGGCAACAAGTGTGAACCAACCTCACATTGCTGGGTGTTTGTGGGCATTTATCCAAGGCAGTGGCTTACCAGAGGATCTTAGGAGAGGAGTTGGATAGTCCTGCAGTAAATTTTGTCTAGCCAGCAGCCAGGCAAGGAAAAGGAACTTCTCCAAAGCACAGACTTGCAGGTGGAGTCATCCTTCACTCAGGGCTGTGCTGTAAGTCTGGCCAGGTTCTAAGTGCTTGGCTGTCATCTGGCCTTTGTGTTAAATAGCAAAACTTGCCCAAAAACCAAAGATCAAGAATAAATCTGTCAAGTTTAGAAGGTTGGAAGTTTTATGGCATCTGCCTTTAGGAACACTTATTGGTATCCTTCCCATCCTTTCCATCCTTTCTCTCTGATTTCTGCTTTTGTGTCTAAGGATTCCTGAGTGACCCAGACCTGGGGACTCTGTTCTCTGCTCGTTGGTGTGACTGTCCTTGTGCTCATGTCCCAAATGTCACAGGAAGGGCCAGTTCCTCTGTGGCAGGAAGGGAAGGTGGCTCCCACTGACTGCACTGCAGGAGCTGGTCAAACACCAGACGCCTTGGCCCAGCACCTCTGATGGTTTCATCTGGATTGTGAATGGTCATGTAAACAACAAAGAAATATTTTCTTCTCATTCAAACCTTTTCCATTCTCAAAGGCCATGATAAATTTCCAGGCAGAGCAGAGCATAGAGCACAAAGGAATTGTGTCCAAACTAATTTATTTTTATTATGAGCATTCAAGCTTCAGCTGGCTATAAGAGCCATCATTTGCTGCTCAGAGCTACTACCTACCTAATTTTTTTGGATGCTGTTTTAAATACAGACCTCTAGGCACCTCTAGACTGTCTACAGTAGCTTTTTAGCAGGCTGAGTATG
The DNA here is from genome assembly GCF_027477595.1 of Haemorhous mexicanus. Taxonomy (NCBI): domain Eukaryota; kingdom Metazoa; phylum Chordata; class Aves; order Passeriformes; family Fringillidae; genus Haemorhous; species Haemorhous mexicanus. The sequence goes on along the minus strand of NC_082346.1, from coordinate 59,216,311 downwards.
AGAAGGCTATGCTGACTAAAAAGACCACAGTAAAAAGAAAACCTGCTTTTGTTCTGCATTAGTGAAAAATTTGTCTCAATGAGTCAAATAAAAAGATCTTTCCTGGTTTTAACTGAACAATTATTTCAGCAAGAGCAGAGCAATGGTGAGAAATGTGCCCTACAGGCTTCTTTTATTTGACATCCATGACTGGAAAAGCTTTACCTGTGCAGTCTTGAATAATGAAATTGAAAAGCCTTGTGTATCCACAGAGGTGTTTTATGGCATGTTTGTTAAATTCAAGGATGACGATTGCAACATGAATAATAATAATAATTTTAAGATTGCAAAGGTGTTTCACTAATGCAAAAATACAGCAGTGTGTAGTCTGTCAAAGCTCTCTGGGCAATGCAGTGCAGAGTTGAGGGAGTGGTACTTCTTGGGGCTCCATGTATGTTCCCTTAGTTAGTTATGTTTGTCTCACTTCATGCAGTCAGGTCGTTTGGAAAACAGCAAGGATTGTCTAGGCTCTTCCATGAACCCAGTCATAGCTTGAAGTAATGAGATCATGTCAGCAACATTCCTGTAGTGCAAGGTAGAATTAATTTGTAATCTGCGATCAGAATTCTCATTTTCACTAATACACCTGTAAATCCAGTGAAATGTAATGAATTCAGAAGACACTCTCCAGGTACCAATAGTGAGACAGAGCCTGCACCCAGCTGTGGAGCCTGTGTTTAAAAGACACTGATGCATCTTGCTCAGTAAATAGCTGTGAATCCTTAGTAACCTGTAAAAAATTCTGTTGGGTCTCCTTCTGGCAGTCTCATCCATGTAATGAATTTCACTTCTACATTCCATAAAGCTGTTCATTACTACAAATCCCAGAAGCCATATTTTGACCATTTATGGCTCAGCCCTTGATTCAGGTACCCATGTAACCACTGAGAGCTACCACTGAGTGATTCTCAACTCCTTGCAGCTTGTTGACTTCTGGGAAAAATCTTCCTTCTATTCATTTTGTATTTACTACAAGCTGTGTCTGTTTTGGTGGGGTGTATTTATTTTATTTTGTTTGGGGGTTTTTTTGAAGTCTAGAGCAAAACCAATTCTGCTTCATCTGTTGACTGAAATCAGTAAATACCATTTAATGGGAACTCTAGTTCACTTTTGTCAGGAGAATACTCATTTGTTTGTTGCTCTGGTGTTATTCAAGCAAAAGTCTCTGTATCCTTCATTAGAAAAGCCAGAAATAGGTTGAAAAATGGCATTGTAGTGGCTATTGTCATTTTATTAATACCTAAAGTTGGTAGCATAGTGCAAATCTACCTTTTCAATAAGAAATACTTAGATAAGGCTTTTTTTTTTCTGTCTTTCAATTACACTGACTTTAGGAGTAGTGATGGGTACAGGATGAAAGGCCAGACTATCATGGAGGTGCAGGCTCTGGAAAAGAAACCCATAGTGTAGATTAGACAAAAGGTCTTTGCCAGACCCTTTGAAACAGTCTGTCAGAAGAGAAGCCATGCAAGAGGATTAAGAAAGGTAGTGTAACACCAGGCAATTGTGTTCTGTGTTTGTGTTTCATGCTGCAGCCTGTGATCAGTCAATAAAATGCAAGTACTGCTCTAGGAGTTCTCTGATGAGCCTTTCAGTGTAGTAACCTGATGTGAGACAGTCATCTTGTGCTGTCAAAATTAATAAGAATTTATTTTTTGTATAGGTAAGGTTTGCATTTTGAATGCACATTAAAATTGTCCAGACTGTTAGAAGATTGAGTTTAGACTGAGACACCAAAGGTGGACAGCCCTTTTTTCACATGTTGGCTCTCCCCTGGCCTTTGTCATCTGCACAGCTCATCCTGCAAGTCTTTTTTAAAGCCAAATCAGTTTTTCCTGACACGGGAGCTGCTCTTTCCCCATCCTCTGGAGCATTTTGAAAGGGCATGGGTGGGATGTAGCCATGCATGTTTCCTTCCACTGACACTGTACGTTTCCTCCCACTGACGCTGTTCTTTTGCCGATGGCAGGACCTGCAGAGAGACATAGAGCAGCACACGGCGGGCGTGGAGTCCGTGTTCAACATCTGTGAAGTCCTGCTGCACGACTCAGATGCGTGTGCTAATGAGACAGAGTGTGACTCCATCCAGCAAACCACCAGGAGCTTGGACAGACGGTGGAGAAACATCTGTGCCATGTCCATGGAAAGGCGAATGAAGTACGTCTCCTATTCCTACCCTGCAGAAACCTGTGGCAGCATTGTGAGAAAACGCTGTAGCTTTTGCCACAAACTGAGTTTTGAGGAGGAAAAAAGAATCCAGAGTTGATAGTTAGCTTGTGATAAAACCTTTCTGTTTTTGCTCTCTCAGAATCGAGGAAACCTGGCGTCTGTGGCAGAGGTTTTTGGATGACTATTCTCGCTTTGAAGATTGGCTAAAAGCATCTGAAAATATAGCAGCTAGGCCTAACTCTTCAGAGGTCTTGTACACACATGCAAAAGAGGAGCTGAAAAAATTTGAGGTGAATTTTTTAACTGCCTTTTTTGTGCTCAGCATCAGGCTGCTGAATACTTACTGTCTGTGCAAAATGCCTTAGTCTCTGGAAAACACTGGTTTGGCATTGGTAGTGTAGGGAACATAAATAATTTGGTTAGTGTGCAGCTGCTAGATGTCTGTTTGTTTCCAGAATTTTTTTTAATGTGGAGAATACAATACTCTGAATAGGCACTTAAAAGTTTAAAGCCTTGCTTTTTATACGCAAGAGACTTTTGTATTGTGATATTTATTCTTTTCTTTTCTTCTCCTAGTGAGCTAAGTTTGAGCATATGGTTTAAAAGACGGGTCTATAAAATGTGGATTTAGTTTTGCAGTTGGAAGGTCTGTTTTTAAGGGGGAGGGCACCATCTTTCTTGATGGATAATATCCACATCCTGACTGTTACCAGGCAGTGAGCTCCTGGCTTTGCCTTGCAGGCGTTCCAGCGGCAGATCCACGAGCGCCTGACGCAGCTGGAGCTGATCAATAAGCAGTACCGGCGCCTGGCCCGCGAGAACCGCACCGACTCGGCCAGCAAGCTCAAACAGATGGTGCACGAGGGCAACCAGCGCTGGGATAACCTCCAGAAACGAGTGGCTTCCATTCTCAGGAGGCTCAAGGTAGTGGCACAGTGGGGTGAGGGAGTGAGGAGCACTCGCTGGGGGCCAGTTTTTGGCTTCTTCTTTTTGCTTCTGTCAAGGTCAGGATTGAAGCTCTAGAGACAGTGTTTTGTGTTCAGACTTAGATGTTTATTATTTCTTATTTATATTACAAGTGGTGGGTTTTACAGCATTCTACTTACAAGCTACAAAATGGCTAACTATCTTTCCTTATAAGGTCTTTTAAAGCTAGACTATCTAATTAAGAAATGACACCTGAATTATTTCTACTTTCAACTCAATAACTTATCACTCGAAGTCTGCAATATGGACTTTTCTGTCCTATTACAAATACTACCCAAACTCACGAAGAAGAAGGACTAGCCTCCACTCTAAAACTTCTGTCTTGCTCTGTATATATATTACTACATTCTAAAACTTTTAACTCTAAGTTTTCTACTTAATGATATTACACACTACTTCTAATCAAACTACACACCCCTAATCCCAGTTAATCAATTTTGGAAGCCTTCTCCAGGTCAAATGTAGTATTCTCTTGTGGGTCTGTGCCTTTCAGCATAGAAAGTTTAAAATTCTCATCATCCAGGGTTCTGCAGGAATTACCCATGAGCAAAGCCTACATCAGAGCAACTCTCTCTGTCCCAAGCTACTGGCAAAGCAGTGGAGCTCTGGAAGGGTCACTGAGTACATGGCATAAACCTCACCTTGGTAGATTGGTTTTTGGTAGCTGAAGAAAAGCTTAAAGGAAGAAAGAGTGCAAATTTTGAGAGGTCAATTGCAATACTCACTGCTCCTATCACACTTTCCTTTTGCCCACTTGTAATGGGTGGATGTGTCCATGCACTTGCACCTTTCCACAGATAAGAGACAGAGAGACAAAAGGGCCCCAAGTGCAGATATGGTTTGGAGTTTCCAACTCAGCTCTACTTCGAGCCAAGTTGTGATTCACCAAGAAGGCATTAAAGATGGAGATGTGATAGAAAGCAGCTCCTGCTGTGCTGCCTGCCTGATGAGGAATGTTGTTGGAGTGTATTTCAAAGAAGTATCCTGCTCATCAATTAAACTGATCTCTGGGCAGATACTCTGTGCTGTGCCCTGGAGGAAACTTGTCACTGCCAGATTTTTAAATATAGCAGTGCTGTAAGCAACTGATAGGGAAAACTGTTAGCTCCCCAAAGTCAGTGGATGAGACAGTGAGAGCAGTGATGGGGTTTGATCTGTGCAGCTACAAACTGTTATATTTGGGATGTTACGTGATCCCCCTTCTGAAAAGTAAATCCACCCACAAGAACAGGCAAGCTGCATGTCTGTTAGCTTCTGTGGGACATACCATGCCAAACAGTGCATTAATTACACTGGTATGGTCATACAGATCCAGCCTCTCCATTGTAAAATCAGTAAAATCTGATTTCAATCTCGCAGTTTTAATTACTTTTATTAGAGATGAGGGTTACTTCCTTTGTTTATCTCTGTTTTAAGTTTAGAACAAATTATGTTAAGCCTCAGTCCAAGTTGCTGGTATAATGATGTGGGAGAAGGAATGTGTGGAATCAATAATGTAATTTTATAGAAGCATCTTGAACTGCTAAAATTTTACTCCCTCTTTAGTACAAATAGTGTACTAGTAGAGGGCACTCTTCTAGCATCCCTACAGGAGGAGGACAGGTTTTATACATGGCATGCTGCTGTCAGTGTCCTGATGGCCTTGTTTTGAAATAAAACACAGATTTCAGAGAGCTCCTGTGACCTGTCTCTTTTAGTAGCTGAAGTCATGTAACACTGGTTCCTTTTTTCCATCCAGCACTTCACCAATCGGAGAGATGAGTTTGAGGGAACGAGGGAAAGCATCCTTGTCTGGCTCACAGAAATGGACCTACAGCTGACAAACGTGGAACACTTCTCAAAAAGTAACTTTGATGACAAAATGCGCCAGTTAAATGTACGTATCCTTCTGAAGCAGTTGTTTACTATAGCCCAGTGATCCTGTTGGGCTGCCCTTGCCTGACAGAATCATCCCTTTTCTGTAACTTCACAATAGCCACCACATCTCTGTAGGACTATATTTGTTTGATGACAGCAGTAAATTTTAAAGACATACTGTCTGAATCAAGATTAAGCTGTGCATTATTCAATTCAGATTCAATGTTCAGGCTCAGTTCTGTCCTGCCATTTTCTCCTGACAGTATGTGTCAGTGACAGTGGTGCCTGGCCTGGAAAGCAGCAGGTGCTGCTTAACAGTAAGAGCTACCTTCCTAAATTCAGGCATTATATTCTGGTGCAAATCTTTTTCGAATTGGCATTATTGTACAATCTCTCCTCAGAGCTCATGTTTGTAGCTGGGAATTTCAGCAGAAATTAGACATCAGAAATGTGCAGTGATTGTAAGGAATATTCTAGTTCTTTCCTATTATATGCTCATTTCTCCTTTCTCCCTGACTGACTTGGGATGTAGATTTACTGTTGTGTAGGCTGGAGGCCCAAGCAACCAAACTAACTTCTTGGCTACTGAGAAAAAGATTGTGTGTACCAACAGAAGAATAATCTCTGATTAGCTGAACTCTTGTATCATGATCCCCTGCAAGCTCAGGACACTGCACTCATAGTGATGTACACATGGGTGGAAAATGCCACTGCATTTAGAACTGTAATTCTGCTCATAAAACGAATCTTTGGACCTCTTGAGTAAAAAGATATTTGCCAAATTAAATTAGACAACAATGTCAATTGTTGCTTGTGTTTCACTGCTGTGAGCTAGCAAACAGGGAGAAACCTTGGGCTAGAAAGAGCCAATGGAGGAGTAATTATTTTTCTTGTGTGTTCCAAACAGGGTTTCCAACAGGAAATAACATTAAACACCAATAAGATTGATCAGCTAATTGTTTTTGGGGAGCAGTTGATTCAGAAGAGCGAGCCTTTGGATGCCATCCTGATTGAAGATGAATTGGAAGAGCTTCATCGATATTGTCAGGAGGTGTTTGGGCGAGTTGCCCGGTTCCATCAAAGACTGACTTCAAGGGATCCTGTAAGAAGCAACAGTTGTTTCAATGCTTTGACAAGATTTTGGTGTTTGAATTGCAATGCTTGTTTTGGTTTTTGAATTGCAATTGCTTATTCCTAGCAGCTTGACTGAGTGGTTTACTCTCCAGTGGCTCAGGAGCTCTGCAGTACATGTGCCAGCCTTGCTAAATCTTTGTTGCCAATCCTTTCATGCCTCTCCATCTGCAGAATCTGGATAATAGCATGGAGGTTGTTCATAAGGTTCAGAACTATATAGGTGTGGCTTGAAGGCTTCAAACCCTTTTTGGTGTTTTTAATATCACTTTGTTTTCCTTACCATCAATAATGTGCTTAGAATATCTCTTCATGTATTTGTTTGTCCACTTTGTTGTGAGAGCCCTGAATGGGGAACAGCATGCACTTTGCTTTTCCCTGGGAACTTTCAGATGACTCTCAGTTTGCTTGGCCCCAAAAAGAAAGAACATCTGTTAGAAAGCTGGGTAAAGGAAGGAACATGAACAAGCAGCTGTTCACTCATGCCTGAGCATCATTTCCTGACTGACCTTTTTAATTCTATTTGGAACTGGGTACTTCTGCAAACTGGACAGATGCTGTGGTGGTGGTTGGGTGCCTTGAAAGAGGAGAGGTAGCTGCTGATGTGAGGATTGAATTTGGCAAAAGAGGAAGAAGGCAGAAATTATGTTTCCCTTTAATTTTAGGCACATTGTTGCTGCAGCTGACCACAAAACTGTCTTCAGTAGTACTGTGTGGTTCAATCATTATTTCATTAAGAACTCTTGTAAATCTTATTAATATGCAGTAATTACTTACTTGTAGGGATTGGACGATGAAAAAGACAACTCTGAAAATGAGACAGATCAAGAAGACTCCAGAGAAATCCAGAACGATCCCTGGCATAAGAAAGCCATCACTGAGGGGCCCTCATCAACACAGTCCCTTTGCCACCTTGTGCCCCCGACTCAGGGCCATGAGAGATCAGGCTGTGAGACCCCTGTCAGCGTTGACTCCATCCCACTTGAGTGGGATCACACAGGTGATGTGGGAGGTTCTTCCTCTCATGAAGATGATGAAGAAGCAACATATTACAGTGCTCTGTCAGGTGAGAACCAATGTCCAGCACTTTGGTTTGACATGACCAGCTGGAGGATGTCCCTGTGTGGGAAGGGAGGGGGATTGAAGTCTTGCTCCCACATTGTTGGTTGGTTTTGAAGTACCATTAATAGATGTGAGCAGGCTCGTCTCTTATATGAAGGAAATGGTACTGTCTAAACCAAGCTTTTGTTTTTAGAAACATAAGAAGGTTTTACAAGTCTTAGTGTTTAAGAATGTTTGGAAATGGTACCAAGCACTTTGTTCTTTGTCTCTGCTGTCCTTCATTGTTTCAGTTGTTTTTAATAGTTGGAAGATACTGAATAGTGAGGAAAATGACATTATTCTTTTTTCAGATGTAGAAATCACTGAAAACCCTGAGGCATATCTTAAAATGACCACAAAAACTTTGAAAGCATCTTCTGGTAGGCACCTGCTAATGCATGTGTCTGAACATGGCAATCTCCCTGTGCTGCACGCTATATTCCTCAACCTCTCTCATACGTAATGTCTGACTTCCTGCCTTGTGTGGACACCATGTCTCATCCTGTCATGGTGTTCTTAAGCTGCAGTATCCACATGGACATTAAAAGCAGTCAAGAACACACCATTTAGATCTGCCTGGTAAATGCCAAGGTGGTTAACGTGCATTTCATTGTACTGATCCAAAGTCTTTTGGTTCTTTCTCGGTGGTTTGCTCTGGGTAGTATCAATTTTTGGTTGTTTCTAATTTTGGTTGCATAACTACTGAAGGCAGTAGCTCCAATTCTGAGAATATTTTTTTGTGGTTTGTGCATGACAGAACTATGTGTGTCCTGTCTGTTAAATCCAGAACAAACATTCTCCAAACCAGGACATGTCTAACTTGTTCCTCTGACATGTTGCAGATGTGTGATAGTTATTGTTGGGATGCAAACTTTACAAAACCATGGTGCAGCCTTGTCTTTTGGTTTGTTGGTTTTTTTTTTGAATACTCTAACCTGTATTCAAGCATTTTCCCGAAGAAAACAGAATGTCCCATAACTGCATGGCTCTCATCTCATTACCTTTGAAACACTGTTGATGTTTTGCAAATGTGCATGCTTTGCAAGGAAAGCTGCAAAACTGTCATTTTTATGCCATAACTTGATGCCATTTTATTCGAAGCGCTTTCTAACTTAATACAAAGCAACAGCTTCCTTGTGGAGGTAGGATCTTGCACTCATGGTGTGTGGTTTTGATTTTATTTGTTTCAGGAAAGTCCGTTTCAGAAGCTCGTCCTTGGCATTCTCCAGGTAGCCCAGTCTGCAGGAAACACAGATACAACCAGGCAGAGATGGTTGGAAATGTGTTGTCTGGACCAGAGACAAGTACTCCCTTTAAACCAGACTATGTGAGTTGGAGGCTCTGTGGGCACTGAACCCTGTACTACTGAGTCTGTTTGTTGTTCTGTGTAACTCCACTTTCTTCCCTTCTCCAGCATCAAGGAAAAGAATAGTTGAGGTGGGAATTTTCATTTCACACCAACTTAGATATTATTTCTGGTGACTCAGGTTGAACTCCTGGTCAGTCAAGGCCTGGAGGAGCTTCCTTCCTCTATTGTCATAGGACAAGTCTAGAATTTAACCCCCACAAAGGACAGGGTGTGAATCTCTTGATACTTACTGACATATTTCCCTTTCCTAAGCAAATTTGAAGAGTCTTAATATGCAACACACCATTTAATCTGCTTCTAGGCACTGAAAAATGTGCCAGAATGGCTTATTGTCCATTAGTGCCTCAGCCTTGGTGGCTGTTTGCCAGCCATGGCTTCACCAGCAGCTGCCAGGCTCAGTAGATCTGGACCCATTGTCAGCACTCTTCCAGGCAGGGTGGTACTGGTATCTGGCTGCTTTTGTCATCAATAACCCATTCTCAGAGCCTTAGAGTCAATATTACCAAGACCCACAATCCAACAAAGAACACCAGCAATTGTGCATTGTCTGGAACACGTAGTGCAAAGGCAATTAATTTGCCATGTCCACTCTTGTAGCCATTGGCATCACCATGGTGTGTGTTTGTTTACTGGAAAGGCACAGAGAGCCAGTGTAAACTGGTAGCAAAGCTGCAGAAGCCCAGTGCTAAATCTGATGTGCAAGAGCTCAGCAGCAGCCCAGCCACCCCAGAGTAGCACAAATTAGGCTGGACCTTTGACATCCCTTTAACCTGCTGGGCTCACCCACCAAAATGTCATTCCAGGTGAAGCAGCTCAGCTCTGCAAGCAGCAGCAGCAGCAAGGAGAAGATTCCATCTGCCAACATGAGTGATGAGGAGCCCCAAGACGATCAAGAATTTGTGAATCTAGCAGCAACAGAGAAGCAGTCAGGTACAGAGCATTAGGAGTGGCTTTGGGGCTGTGATGTTTGTCCTGTGACTCTGAGAAGACAAAGCAGACATGGCACAAAGGCAGCATATTTGGGAACAAAAAAAAAAAAACAAAAACCAAAAAAACCAGTACTTTGCCAAATTTCCAAGTCACTGGCTCCCTTCTCATCTGGTTCTGTCCAGCCCATGTGTGCTGTTCAAAGCTTTCACATCTTCTGCCAGAATTGAGATTTTTCTTTCATAACATACTTCTGTCTCTTTGCTGCTTGTAGTGAATGGGAACAATTTCACTTTTGTCTGATACTGAACACTTCAGGGACTTCTAATCAGGTTTCAAACCAAAGGTTCTGTCTAAAACAAGATTGCTATGTGGAGTTACTGGTACTCCATATAACAAGATGCTACAGCTCCCATTTACAGAAGTTTGTTCAAAGCTGGTAATGCATTCTGTTCTTCAGTATCTTTACAGTGGTCCTTTAATGCAAACAGAGCAGCAGGCTGGTTCTCTTGGCCTTTTAGGACCTCATTCCTGGTTTCACATGCTTGAGATTGTAACAACACATTGTACTGCAGTCACAAAAGCAAATCATGTGATGAAAAGAAGGCTGCAGCTACATGCACCAGCTCATTTACTTTGTTTCTCTGGTCTCACAAATAGTCCAGGGCTGTGTCTCACATGTGGGATGAGTAGGAATAACCTGAGAATGGTTTAGATGTGTTTTCAGAAAGTGTCACTGATCACACAGGTCGCATCTCCATGTCCTTTAGCACTGAATTGATGAAACAATCATTAAGAGTTATTAGAATGGTTTGTGTTGGAAGAGACCTTAAAGTTATCTAGATCCAACCCCCCTCCCATGAGCAGGGACACCTCCCAGCAGACCAGCTTGCTCAGAGCCCCATCCAGCCTGGCCTTGAATGCTCCCAGGGATGGGGCAGCCACAGCTGCTCTGGGCAACCTGAGACAGTGTCTCACCACCCTCACAGTAGGGAATTTCTTCCTAATCTCTAATCTAAACCTGCCCTCCAGTTTAAAGCCACTGTCCCTTGTCCTATCACTCCATGTTTTTGTCAAAAGTCCCTCTCCAGCTCTCTTGGAGCCCCTAGAGGCATTGGAAGGAGCTCTAAGGTCTCCCTAGAGCCTTCTCTTCTCCAGGCTGAACAGCCCCAATTCTCTCAGCCTGTCTTTACACGAGAGATGCTCCAGCCCTTTCATCATCTTTGTGGCTTCCTCTGGGCTCTCTCCAGCAGCTCCACAAAGACATAAAACACAAACCCAAGTCCTAACTGCTGGATTGTATTTGTCCTGTGCTGGATTTTGATGTTCACCAAATTGCAGCTAGGCTCATTGAATGCTGTGTCCTTAGTTTTCTTCCAAATGAATTAAAACATGTCCAATTAATGCCATTAAAATTCTTTGTCGCGTTGCTATGTGGGTAACTTGACCAGCAAGATGAAATTTAGACACTGCAGAATCTCAAGAAAATGTGGTTGAATGACAGCAATACATTAGAGCAGTTTATTGATCTCAAGTAGCATGGGAAATAATTTTCTTGCAAAACTTCTTGCATCTTTTTTACACACTCCTTCCTCTACTGAAGTTTTAATTATTTTTTTTCCTGTGATTTGCAGGCATTATTGATAGGTGGGAGCTCATCCAAGCTCAAGACCTCAGAAATAAACTTAGGATGAAACAGAAATTGCAGCAGTGGCAGCAGCTGGACTCAGACCTCAGTGACATCTCTGCTTGGCTTGATAAAACTGAGCAAGAGCTGGAAGAGCTGCAAAAGGTGAAGCTTCCAACCAGCATGCAGGCATTGGAACAAAAGGTCAAGAAATTGAAAGTAAGTTATGGCTTACTGAGAAGAGGGATTTCAAGATGCAATGTTTTTTAATCACTGTGTTCTCCTGGGATCAGTTGGCAGCATGGATGCCAATAGCAATTCCTGTGCCACAGAGGAACTGAACTGCTCTCAGCAACGAGGGCCTTAGGCAAGGTGCTTCTGTCTTCATATACAGAGATTGGCAGGCAGAAGTAAAAGCCTTTCCCCTTCTCCCTTTCTGTTTTCTTGCACAGTGATATCAACATCTTTTCCTTGTGCTTTTCTTCTCTATGCAAACCAGAAACAGATTGAAAATTAGCCAGGTCAACAGGCTGCAAAGTCTAGGCTGCCTTTTTTTTTTAATTGAATTAAGGGTGGGGTGTAATTCCAGCAGGAGACTGACAAAGATCTGCTCTAAAGCTGTGGTTTCTGCAACATGAGCCAGCAGGTTACCTGGGCACATGGAAGTGGGACTCAGGCAATGAAATGCCTCAGGTTGAAGTCTGAGAGAGCAAGTGTTCCTAAAATCTGTGGAAGTGCAAAATCCTTGTGTGCTCACCCCTCACCAGCTGCCCCCTGTGGAGTCACCCTGAGGCTACTGGTCAGTCTGGTAGTCACCCTTGGGGTGATGCTCACAAACAGGACACTGCAGGACAGAGGAGGGATTCCTTAGGCATGCTGAGAGTATGTTTGAGCCTCCATGTCCTGGAGTAGGTATTAGGCCAGGGACAATGACTCTGCACTCCAGTAAGATCAACTCTGACTCCTTCAGCCAGTCTGGATTAGGCACCAAGCCCCAGGAAGGGTTTGATGGTGCCTCCCAAGTGAAGGGATTTGTTTCCCTTCAGCCTGGAGTTGGGTGTCTGACCTCCTCAAGGAGCAGAGCTTCCCTTCTCTCTTCTGCATCTGCTTAAGAGGAGTCCAGCTGGCTGTAAATCCTGTTTTCAGACAGTTTGGCTTTAGAGGGGTGTTAAAAGAGCCAGTGTGCTCTAAGAAGTGAATTTCATGAGGTGTCAGGACATCCCAATTGCCTGGGAGAAGGATAAAGCCAGACTGCCTGCAGAGTGGCTTACTGGTGTTCAGAAGTCTGTTTGCTTTGTCTGATATTAAGAGAAACTTTATTGCCTGGAGGAGAGGGGGACAGGATCCTTTGATGGGTGAAAAAAAGTAATTTAGACCAGCAGTTTTCTACAAGTGGAAGTCAGATCTTGAGATTGACTCTCTTGGATGGAAAGGCTGCTGAGAAAAGCAGTCTGAGCTTTGTGGCTTGTAGGATTCATCCTGCAGCTCTAACCTCCCTCTACTGCAGGAGCAGCTTGGAAAAGATGAGTACCCTTGATTCAAACTGTAAACTGGAGGGTACAAGGAAGGTATTGTTTGGCACTTTTTTCCTAAAAAACTTCAGAAATACAGGGTCAGACTTAACATAAAGGTGGTTAGATGAGATGACCATGACTGCAAATTCCATATTATTCCCTCTGCAATTCTAAGGGAGAGGAGGAAAGCAGGCAGGACTGCCTTCTGAGGGGACCTTGAGAAGTTAGAGAAATGGGCTGACAGAAACTGAGACCAGAGAGAAGAAAAATAATTTCTTACAATGGGGTAGTCTGGTGTGGGAAATAGTAAAGGTAAGAAGATTTTTCAGAAAACTGGGAAAAGCAAGCCTTAGAAGGAGCAGAGGAAACTCAAAGCTAGCTGCAGCTGCAGTCAGAAAGTAGAAAAAGTTATAATGACTTTTTATAAGAGAAACAAGCATTGTGTGAAGAGGTATACATGTACTTTTAGTAATTGGCTAGAACAACTGTCTGTAAGCTTTAACAATATACTATTAACTAAAAGTTTTTAAAATGTTCTGTAGCAAAGAGGTCTGTGGCTGCTTCTGGCTGTACATGAGCTTGGCCATCTTTCTGTTGTCTCAGCCATGTAATGAGGCTGATGCTGCAAATAAAAGCTCAGGGAAAGTACCCCAACAGTCCTGTCCTGTGTGAAAAAAACAAACCTCCAAACAGTCTGGTGTGGGACCAGGGGCCCAGAGAGGGGTGGGGAATCTCCATCCTGTGAAATACTGAAAATTTAAATTAATGGGGACCCTGAGCACACTCCTTGGAGTTTGAAGTTGGTCCTGTGTGAAACAGGAGAATGGAGTACAGACCTCCAGATGTCCCTGACAGGATTATTCTAGGATTCTGGGGTGGCAAAACCTTTATTAATTAGGAGAAAATACCATGTGGTGATCAATGTGAGTATTTGTCAAAATGTCAGGCAAAGAGCTCAGAGGAATTGAAAGGCAGATGTGGATTAAGCCATAATGCCTGTGACTTAGGGAGAAGCACAAGCCCAGTCACACTTATTTTCTTCAAAGTGAAGGTTTTGGCTTTAAAAACCCCCAAACATAAACCTGCCTCAATATGTTCCTTAGCAGTATGGAAAAGCCACCAGATTCAAACATCCTTCCCCAACACCTGTGATACTTTTGAGTGTGTGGTTTTAATGTAAATAAACATACTTCTCATCATTCATAAAAACTCCTAATCTTCTTTTTCTACCAGGACGTGCTTAAAGCATTTGACAGCTACAAAGCAGTGTTGCTTTCTGCCAACCTGAGCAGCAAAGAATTCCAGAAAGCAGACAGCACAGAGTTCAAGGAGCTGCAGAACAGGCTTCGGAAGGTCAACTTGCACTGGGAGAAGGCAAATCGTGCACTGGACAACTGGAGGAAGGGTTTGCAGCAAGCCTTACTGCAGTGCCAGGTGCATACCACATGCCAGCTTGTAAGGGAAAACTCTTTGGGATTCTGTTGAGGAAAGGGCAGAGGGGGAATTCCTGCACATCAGTGGAATGGTCACTCACAATCCAAGACACTTTGTTTCCTGATAAAGTTGCCGCTGATGGATTGAAACGGTTTGGTAAAAATATCTTTGAAGTGGATAATGCCCTTTACTACATAGATGGAATGCTTTAACAAAGTTTCTGTACCCTCACTAATTGTGAATTTGTTTGTAGGTGAAGGCAGTACAAAGGTGTTTTTCCTCTTATGGGCCAATCTTTTTGTTTCTCTAGGATTTCCATGACCAGAGCCAAAAGCTAATCCTGTGGTTAGCAAGTGCTGAAAGCCGGAGGAATGAAGCACAAATCACAGATCCCAATGCTGATCTCAATACAATACTGGAATGCCAGAAGGAGCTGATGGTGAGTATAGTCTTAACTGCAGCACCTCAGCTCTCAGCACACACTGAAGAGCAGGATGTTTGTGTCTCACAGTGTCTGCAGCCTGTCCTCAGATCTGCTGTGCTCAGGCATGTGGGTGGTTTTTGAAAAGAATCAAGACATTGCATCTACAAGGCACTTCTCCATAATTACACATCCTAATAAAGTTGCTTATGAGCAGTCTTTATGCTGGAGCAAGACTTCCAATTTTCAAAATCTAATGTCTTCTCTATATGAATTACCTGCTGCCAGAACTATTTTTAAATGTTAGTTCAAACAGGTACAACCAGTCTCTTCAAGAGAACTTCATTTCCTATATAGCTGTAATAACCATTTCTGTGCCTTGTTGCTTCTCAGGCAGGTTGTGTTGTTCTTTAAAACCTTCCAGAGTTCCTCCTTTTGGGAGAACATCCATAAAGTTGAGGGTAACAGTCTGTTGTGCTGTTTTTTGTTTATTCTCAGCAACTGGAGAAAGAGCTGCTGGAGCAACAGCTTAATGTGAACTCCCTCCAAGAGCTCACTGCTTACCTGCTGTTGAAATCAGATAGTGATTACATTGAAGAGGAGGAGAAGGTCCATGTAATTGGAACAAAACTGAAACAGCTGATTGAACAAGTCTCTCATGACTTAAAAACAATACAAGGGAATCTGGTGAGTTGGAATTTAAATACTTGTTTGTGGCTCTTCCTTACTGGAAAGAAATTACATATTAGACATATTAAGAGTGAAGGTATTTATAAAAAACTAACTTAAAGCTTAAGTACTTCCACCCTGACAAGCTGAAAAAAGAACAGTTCTGGCTGTAGGAGCAACTCCAGCACCCCAAGGCTAGTACAGTATTATAACAGAAGGGTTGTGCTGCCTCTGTCCTCAAGGGGCTTGAAGAGCAGAGAGCATACAGCTCTGAGTGAGGCTTTTGGTCGGGTCTTTTGGATGGATGAACTTCCTGAAGTCCCTTCCAACCTGAATTTGTGTGATCCAAACCAGGTATCAGGCTAGGAGTGTGTAATGAACATGTAGGAGTTGAAGGTCTTAGCAATTGGTTGCTTGTCCTGAGGCCTGTCAGAGATATTTCCAAGTTAATTCCTGTATGCACCCATAATTCCTGTATGCAATTCCTTCATGCTGGGCACTGTAAAACATTTTTTTATTCTATATACAGTATTATAACAGAAGGGTTGTGCTGCCTCTGTCCTCAAGGGGCTTGAAGAGCAGAGAGCATACAGCTCTGAGTAAGGCTTTTGGTCGGGTCTTTTGGATGGATGAACTTCCTGAAGTCCCTTCCAACCTGAATTTGTGTGATCCAAACCAGGTATCAGGCTAGGAGTGTGTAATGAACATGTAGGAGTTGAAGGTCTTAGCAATTGGTTGCTTGTCCTGAGGCCTGTCAGAGATATTTCCAAGTTAATTCCTGTATGCACCCATAATTCCTGTATGCAATTCCTTCATGCTGGGCACTGTAAAACATTTTTTTATTCTATATACAGTATTATAACAGAAGGGTTGTGCTGCCTCTGTCCTCAAGGGGCTTGAAGAGCAGAGAGCATACAGCTCTGAGTAAGGCTTTTGGTCGGGTCTTTTGGATGGATGAACTTCCTGAAGTCCCTTCCAACCTGAATTTGTGTGATCCAAACCAGGTATCAGGCTAGGAGTGTGTAATGAACATGTAGGAGTTGAAGGTCTTAGCAACTGGTTGCTTGTCCTGAGGCCTGTCAGAGATATTTCCAAGTTAATTCCTGTATGCACCCATAATTCCTGTATGCAATTCCTTCATGCTGGGCACTGTAAAACATTTCTTTATTCTGGGGAACTGGTTATGCTCATGTGAAGGGGCAGTGGGCTGTGCACCTACAGAGGCAGTGAAAGGTGGTGTTGTCTTTCAGGACACCAAAACATTCCTGCTAGTTCCAGATGACTTGGACTCAGGAGTCTATAATCCAGAAGAAGAGATATCCAGCCCTGCTGTGAAGAAGGCAAGTATTTTTTCCCTAATATTTTGCTATCAGCATATAATGTATTTTGACATACTTAGTCTGGAAGTTCCTCAAATATAATCATTTTACCTTTTAGGTCCATGTACCTTATTATAATATTTACAATCAGACCTTAAAGTCTACAACTGTCTTTTTAGAGAAATTCCTTGTAGTTGCTGAAACCTGGATACTAAAAGCTATTTCTCTCAACAGATGGCCCTTAGGAGAACAGCTGATGGCAGAAATGGCAGCAGCACAAGGTAATATTTTATATATGCCTGATCTCTTGATAAACAGTGAATATGGCAGAGATGAGCTGTGTAACAGCAGAACCCTGGGCAGTTGTTCCTTGTAGGTTGACACATGGGTGGAGGTGATTTCTGCCTACTTGTGGAGTCCCCTCTACCTACCAGCTCTGGGCTGCTCCTTAGGGAATGGTTTTCTTCAGCACTCCTGCTCCAGGACCTCTGCAGTGATGTGCAACCCTGGCTTAAGAAAATATTTTTTCTGCCAAGTGGAGGATTTTTTAGGTTTAAATCTTCCTTTAATTCCACCAGCATGCCTGGAAAAAGAAACTTGCCCCTGAGAGCCACTTGGTACAAACAGACCATGAAGGACAGAGGGAGAACTTGACCCCCAGTCCACTGGGGTCTTTTCAAAGGGTAGATCTCAGTAGCCAGGGCAGAGAACAACTTCATCAGTGTGGATGATGTCTTTCCTTTGTGCTTCAACACCTATTTGGAATGGTCTGTTTGCCTCCTGGGAAAAGTTAAGTTTGCATCTGAAAACAGGGTAAAACCAACTTGTTTAACTCAAACCCTGAAGTGCCCGTTGTTCTTTGTTTCTCCTTTTCAGGAGTGAAAGCCATTCAGAACCTGTGCAGACAGCCCCTCGGTCTCCCTCTTTCTTCTACCGAGTGTTGAGAGCAGCTTTACCTCTGCAGTTGTTCTTCCTGCTGCTTTTGCTCCTGGCTTGCATGATCCCCTCCTCTGAGGAAGACTACAGCTGCACCCAGGCCAACAACTTCGCCCGCTCCTTCTACCCCATGCTGCGCTACACCAACGGGCCCCCCCCCACCTAGGACAGCCTGCACTCACACAAAACACTCTTGGCTGGTGCTTTTTTCTCCCATGCTGCTCTAGCATCAATCAGGCAGTGAGTTTCACATCTCAAAATGTATATCTTGACAGAATTTCAGCGTTTTTGTACGGGAAACAAAACTTTTTCTATAGATTTTTTTTTTAACTGTAAGCCACACACTTTATACTTTGATGCAATAGATACACTATTTTATAGAGGCAGTGCTCTTAAGCTTGCAAGGTGTTTGGATACTGAGTTCTTAGATGCAGAAACAACATCACAGTAATCTTAAACATAGCAGTCTGTCTTGGGTGAGCATGACAAACAAGCAGGTGAAGAGGGACTTCATTTAATATGATTTCTGCACACACACTTCACGTTACTTGTATCTTTTGGTACTGTAGTCACTTGGTGGAAGCAAAAAAATTGCATATTTTTGAATCTTTGTTGTTGTATTTTATTCATCTAACACGTTCAATATCATGATGCACATTTGTTTTGTTTGACATAAAGTGTTCTAGTAGTTAGGACTGCTGTGTTGTCTTTTTATACCACCTTTGAAATAAGGAATTGCTGCATTGCATGGACATGGTTTATAATGTACATATTTTCTAGATGGACATGATTATGTAGACTATCCCTGATGTATACAAATAGTGCAATGACTTTTTTAATGAAAGTTTTTTTTTTCAGTTTTTAACCTGCTGAATAGTGTACAGTACCTTGGGAGAGAATTGTGCATTTTTATAAGCTTTGTTTTTAAAATGAAACCAGTGTGTGGGCGGTGGCTGGAGAAACACTGTGTACAGTCAGCATTGCCACTGCCCCTCTGTTGTACAGTTTGAGTACTGTCATTAAAATTTTGCCAATGTCTGCAGGACTGTGGGTGTGTCTAGTGGGGGGAGACCAGCTTCATGTTCCAGCAGTGCTGCCCCTTCCACTCCTGGAAGAGTCAATTTCTTTGCCTGCTAAAGGAGTGGTGCTGGAAGAAGCACAACCACTCTCTTGCTTGTCAGAGCAAGAGATCACAAATCCAGGAGTGGGACCTGTGTTCCTGGCACAGATCCTTCCCTTTGGAACTGCTTTCCTGGAGGAAGAACACAAACTTGAACCAATTCATGCTTGTTACTAGTTCGAAATGCTGAACTATTTCCCACTCTGGAACTGACTTTCTATAGTGGGAGTCCTGGAGTGGGGAAATGCATGTGGGGGAGAGCTCAGTGCAGTAGTAAGGGCTTTGGTCAGCAGCTTTTTGTGTGTGGCAGTGAAGGGACCCAGGAATTAGCCTCTTTCTGCAGTGCTTACCCATAGAAAATAAGGTCTCTGATTGGCCTCTGAGAGTTCTCCCACCCCTTCTGCACTTGTCCCCACTGGTGGTTGCTGACTCCCCCCTGGCAGGGGCCTTTACTGCTTTGTCCTCATGTTCAGAGAATGGCCAAACCAGCAGCTTTTTCCCAGCCAGGGTGGCAAACCCACTGTGGTTTATTTCCAGGACATTAAACTAAACTCATAAGGCTGTGTTGAGGTGCCAGACTTGTGCTCCAGCACCAACAGCTCTCACAGTGGGGCTGTATCCAGAGATGGATCCCCCTCACTGCACACAGCCACACACACTGTCCTCTCTCCCTCTGCAATCATTATTTGATATTTTCAAAGCAATTACTTTAAGATGGAGCTCATTGAAGTTTCTTCCTCTGTAGAAGTGAGCCAACTCTAACCATTATTTCATTGCCAGGTTGCCACAAATGCCCATGCAGACCTTTCTGCCAAGAGTAATAGGCAGTTGCTGACGTGATATTCAGTTCTTCTTCCATTAAAGAACCTATGCAGGGGAAAAAATTGAACAATGTTAAAAGGTCTAAGGAAAATTTCATAGCCTACAATTTCCTTTCATTATGAACAGTTATATCAAATTGTTGAGCTGATGTAATATATAAAAAGAGGAGCTTTCAAGAAATTATCTCAAAATGTCACTAAAAAACAATGTCTGGGAAATAGCGTAAATCTTTTTTCTTCCACACTATTTTAAATAGTTTTATTTCCTATTGATTATAATCACTGCACTGTAGGCTGACACTGAAGTCTGCTTTAAACAAGTCATTTTATATCCCCAATAATTTCTTTGTGTCATCATCTCTCTCAGGACTGGGTTGTTAGTGTCCAGGGAAGGAAAAAAAAAATATTTTCAAGAGAGGACAGATGCAGTAGTGAGAGCAACCCATTATGATTGTGCACAAGCATTGAGAAATCAAGCCAAGCCAAAACTAGTTTTGAATTGAAGTCTTATTTTTTTGGCAGTGAGATGAGGCCTTGGTCTGTTTTCAGCTATACCCACCCCCCTCCAGCACAGTCAGCAGCAATGAGAAGGCTCCAGGGAGACTTGGGAACAACTCCTGGTACCTGAAGGGGCCCTGCTAGAGAGCTGCAGGTGGGCTTCTTACAAGGGGATCGAGTGGCAGGACAAAGGGTGGTGGCTCTCAACTGCCAAAGGACAGCTTTACTTTAGGTGTTAGGGGAAATTCAGTGCTGTGAGGGTGCTGAGGTGCTGGGATAAGTCGTGCAGAGAGGATGTGGCTGCTCCATCCCTGGAAGTGTTCAGGGCCAGGTTGGATGGGGCTTGGAGCAGCCTGGTCTGATGGAAGGTGTCCCTCAGTCACTGAGCACACACATTTTGTGCTCATGAGAGCAGACTGAGCTCAGCTGCAGGAGAGAAATGAACAAAAAGCAATATATTTACATTGTGTGATGCCTGCTTAGTCAGCTGCACCAATCCATAACAATGAAACACAGCAACAGACAAATGCCAGCACTTCACAGAACTAAAGACAGCTGGAGGAAAGGGAGGGGCTGGGGAGTTGTGGGGTTATTTTCACATTACCATAACATACATCAAGTGCTTTAAAAGGCACCACTTTCAGTCAGGAACCTGATTCCATTACAAACTCGCAGAGTGAAATGTTGAAACCAAAGTGACAGGAATGAGAACAAAACCTTTTGTGGAAAACAGGCATAGGAGATGTGGAGTAAGCACTGTAATGGCTATGCCAACTCCTCTGTGACACTGATGAGTGAAGAAGGTTTTGTTGAGGCAGTAGCAGCAGATGTTGGCACTTTTATAGCAAAGCAGTCTCTTCAAATCAAAATTGTTAACACTCAGCAATACATGAGGAGTATAGGTGACTCTTAAATGTAAAGATGGAGTTAAATAATACACAGATCATAAATAAAATGAAGCCTTAGCTATGAAAGTGCCATTTAACACATCCCACTTCACTTTAGCAGCAAAATACTGTGAAAAATTAATGGAAATAATGCTTATGTTCCACATTGTAGCACTTGCTGCCATTTGCAGCAGTCTCTTTAGAACTGGTGTGGACACTGGGTCAGCACAACAGATCACATTGTACCTGCTTTGCTGACCCATTATCTCACAGGACCTAAGTGTCAAACCATATTTTCCGAGATGGATGGTGATGATAGCAAAGGTGTTTCCATGGCTTCTAGGTCTGTCTGTTTGGAAGTGTGAAAGGATGGCCTGGGGTAAACTTAGAGGAAGCTGAGAAGTTATGTTTGCATCCCAGCAGTACAGAAATTGAGGGTAAAATGCAGTTGCTACTCCCTGGCTGGAACAAGATTGGCACCTTCAAAACCATTCCACAGTGAGTCTCCACACCCACAATCTGCAGCCAGAACCTCCTCAGAGGGGGTGGAATGGAGGGTGGGTGGGAGACATCTGGCCAGGCTCTGTAGAAATTCTTGCAGGGAAGGGAGACTTGGAGCAGCTTCCAGTACCTTAAGGGGCTGCAACAGAGCTGGAGAGGGAGTTCTGACACTGGCATGGAGTGACAGGACACTCTGAGGGTGCTGAGACAGTGAAACAGTCACCCAAAGAAGTTGTGGGTGCTCCTTTCCTGGAAATCTTTAAGGCCAGGCAGGATGGAGCTCTGAGTAGCTGGGTCTGGTGGAAGGTGTCCCTGCCCATGCCAGGGGAGATGGTCCCTTCCAACCCAAACCATTCCATGATTCTTTGATAAAAGTCCAAACACAACAAAAATTCTTACCTCAGAAGAGAAGAGGAAGATCACTGGTGACAGCTCAAACAGGATCAACAGGCAATGTTCTGGGCCTCACTGCACTTTTAGGCTCTGCTAAACCACTGTAATGAGCAAATACAACAAATATCTTTCATACTCCCTAGCTCATCAAGACTAAAATTAAAAATTCCAGCACTTAAAACACCTAAAAGGATGCTCTCCTTTCACCATGATGATCCCTGTATAGATCTATAATTAAGTCAGCAAGGAATTAACATAATATCACTATGGAAATATCCATATTTATTAAAAAAATCCTAAAGTGTTTAGTTTGCTAATCTGTCTTAGTGTGCTGTTTTGTAGGAGCACTTACCCTGTTGGGCACTATCTCAAGTGAGAATGTTTCAACACATCTACATATCTTTCCCCACACTCTCCTCTCTGACTGAAAACATTACAGCACTAAAAATGGGTTATTTGAAGGAAGGCAGAGGTGTGGAAAAGGTGTCATATTCCTGGAGACAAAGCATTTCACCTGTCTGATACCACATTTCTTTTTAAAAAAAAAGAAGAAAAACATCTGAGATTGTTTTACCATCTGGTTCCAGTTCCAGACTTGAGAGAGGAAGCTCAGCATGTTTTCCTTATGTGTGCTGTTAAAAAATTTGACCTTCCTTCCTGTTTTCTTTCCATTTTTTTTTTTAAACTCATGACAATTGTCCCTCTTGCCCTAGCCATGTTTGCTCACCCCTGTGAACATCCCAGAACTGCAGCACCATCTCTCCAAGCAGCAGCAGCAGCAGCACCCCTGCCAGGTCCCAGCAGAAGCTGAGTCACAGCCAAGCAGTGAAGGAAAGCAGTAAAACAGCCCCTCCTCAGAGCCCCTGTAGATCCTGAGGACTCCCCTCATCCACACTGAGACTGGAACAGCCCCAGTATCCCAATGGAAGCACAGCTCTGCTCCAGGCTGGCAGGGACAGGGATGTCCACAGCAGGACTGCAGCATCTGAGGCAGTCTGGGGGATCCAGACCCCAGACAAACCCAACATCTCTCTCAAGAGAGCCAGGCACCCTCCTTCAGCCACTGCCACACCCCTCCCTGTGCTGTTGGAAATGAGCATCTTCTCACCCCAGAATGAGCACAGCTACATTAATCCAGACTCCAGAGCTGATGACTTTCACCCATTTTAAAACATCGTTAGTAACTTTTAATAAAATCATGTTCAACAAGACAAAAAGTGGGTTAAAATCACATCATTTTCCTATTTGCACTGTACTAATAGCAACATATATGAACACCACCACGTAGCACAAAACTGCAGCAGATCCCTTTTACAGAGTCAGTCCACAGCAAATTTCCATCTAGAAGATAATTTCATGATTTAAACCCAGTCTTTCCCATTTTCTCTTCAAAAGGTTTGTTCCAAGATTTTACACAAATTTAGCACTTTTAAAGCAAAACAAACAAATCACTTAAACATTTCTTTGACAAACTGTATTAAACCAAAAGATTACACAGGATAAGGAAAATCAGAGAAAGAGCAACACAACAGGCAATGAGGCCAGAACACAATCAAGCCCAAGAAATACTGAGACAGGTTTGTTTCACAGCAAAACATCTCTCAACATGAAAGTACCAATAAAGTCCAGACTGTACTCACATTTTTTTTCCTTTTTTTCACTGTAAATATTACACATCTTTAGAAGGACACAGCTATATTACAGTTTCTTAAAAACAATAAAAAGGCAAAGAGTAAAAATTTAGATCAGCAGCAGCATCTGGTATAGTTAGTACAAGATCAAAACAGACAATAGATGTGTAACTCACTGAAAACCTCCTATAAAAAATACTGTCCTTGGCTTTAAAAAACCACCAAGATTAATGGTTTGACTAATATTCAAAATATGCAAATGGCATACTAATCAAAGTCCCTAATGCAAAAGACTTAGGGGCTCAAAATAGACTCTTGGTGCTATCCCAATTCATTTCACCATAATGCCCAGAACATGCATGTGCCATATTTAAATGTTTCCAGGTAGAGAGACAGTTACCAGAATGAATGATGCCACCCTGCTGATCTCTGAGGTCAGCCAGGCCATTTAATCAGTTTTTTTTTTTTTTTTTTACTCAGTGCAGCTTAAACACATGCAGAAATCAGCACAAAAAGGAAGTTTAAACCACTACATCTTCAGTGTAATTCAAACAAGTCATCACACTTGCAAAGCAAAGCAGTGCTTTACATTATCCCCATCTTCACATTGTCTTCACCATTATCCCCATCCTCGCTCTTTGAGGGCTCCTATAAAGATATGAAGACCACAGCACAAGGTGCCATGCATGCTGAGAACAAGCAAGCAGCAAACCTCAGGGCAGCAGACAAAAACAGATCCCCATCCATGTTCCCATCCAGTGCCTCACCCGCTGCAAGAGGGTTTGGGTGGGCAGGACGTAATTCCACACACCAGACAAAGGGGTGGGAAGATTTTTTTTTTTTTCCCCTAGCTGGTTTCACAAGGCCTGATCAGCAGATCATATACAAATACAAACAGTTAATATTCACAGAGCAACTTCTCGTACCTAATTATTAGAATAGATTTAACATCATTAATAAATATATAAAACAACATGATAAACTCACAGACAAAACACATCTCAAAGGTCAGCAGTGACTGAGATATTCAGACGATTTGGTCGTTGCTTAAAGCACTGAAGAATTATAAGCAGATAACAATGTGAGTGTTGAGAACAGGCTCACAAAATACAAACTTAAGATCAATTTAAACTTTCTGCAAAGGCTCTGAACTGACCCTAGAAGCTATTTCTAATGACCTTCAAATGAAGGCTCTTGCAGCCATTGCATATTTGAGAATAAGCTCCTTTACGCTGTCTGTATCTCGGCACTTTATCTAGATCAGCTGCAGAGCAGGCATTCCCCAGGGACCAGCACACAGAGGTAAACATCTGTCCCAAATGATGCTGTCCTGCATTTCACACCATCCCGTGCTGAAAGAGGACATTGTTCAGTCAGTTCTTAAAAGTCTTGCTCTGGGAGACAGAGCAACGTGCTCTCTCCAAGCTTCTCAAACCTGTCCCTTTACCTCTCCCTCTCAGTTCTGCCTCTGAGAAGGAGAGGCAGCAATCCCCTGTCCCACAGTGCTGTTCTGAGGCTTGATTTCATAAGGTGCTTTTGCAGAGTCTCAGAAAAGGCACTACAGCAGTGCAGCTGTTGCAATGTCAGAAACACAGGCAGAGGTGAGCGCCCCGCGGCCTCTCCCAGACCCAGATGTGCAAATCCAGAAGGGATGAGAGCTCACGCCAGGTCACACTTCTGCAGCCCCATCACAGCAGCTCTGTTTTCCCCCATAGCTCTGAAAAAGCCTCACATTTCCAGGTCTTGCACAATTACTGGGGTGCCCCATTCCTCAGGCTGTCTGCAGGCTCCACTTGCTCCAGGGGGCCAAACTCAGGGTGTGTGGCCAGGGATTTCCTCTGCCCTCGGAGGGTGTGAGCATTCAACATCTCCAGCAGCAAGTCATACACTGGCACCACGTTTTTACACTTCATGCTCAGGAGATGCTCCATTCCCTTGTTACTGTGCAGGAGAACAGAAAATAACTCAGCAGTCTGGTCCCAACAGTGCAGAAAAGAAAACCACACTCATGGTTTCAGGAGAGTCCCTTTTTTAATTTGGATTTAAGAGGATTTAGCTGCTGTGGTCCCTGAGATCACTTACCACTACCAACAGTCACAACATCCCAATATTTAAGGCTCAATGTTCTACTGTTTTGAGAAGCAGATTTTGTTTTACCCCACACAAACCCTTCCAGGAAATAATTCAGATGTATTGGCCCTACTGAAATGAAAGGAAAACCTCTTGGATGCTGTAAATGTGGGAGGCCCCATACTGAAGCTTTATGCAATAGAGTGATTTACTACATGCAGTTTACTAAACACTACCTACTTCTCCTACCTGAGTAGGAAGACCAAATTACTCAGCCAATTTCAAGTACTTTGTTTACTCTCTGCGTGTCCAGTGAGAGGATCTTGCAGGTGGCTGCAGATTTTAAAGTAATCTTTCTGTTATGCAGTAACATCCAATGACACCTTGCTAGCTTGAACACTCAGTGCTGTGTCATGGTTTGGACCAAAAATGTCTACTGCCATTGCAGCCACACATATTTATACTCCAGATACACTCAGGGGTTTGGGCTTGAGATGGAAGGGTGCTTGCTCAACACCAAATCTACCCCAGTGGACCTAGCAGCAAACAGCCAGCAGGCAGCTGAGCTGCTGAGTTGGGCTGGGTGGGGGGCAATGCTCCCAGATAAACGAGGTTCTGCTGCACTTCAAGAGTTACATGTTAATGGACAAGGAGGAATTGCAGCCCTTCTCCCACACCCAGCTCTCAGTTATTTCCAGAACAAAGTCTAATTGACTGACCAGCACCAAGCAACCTAAAGGAGACAGGACACAGCAAGCAGCCTACAGACTTTGGCTCAGGGAGACACAGCATAAAGGATCTTGGCTTAATGAGAAAATGTAAAAATTTCACAGAGATTTGTGACGTCTGTTCACAGTCACAGAATGCCAAAACAGCTTCTGCAAAGCTGTGGGGTCACATCACAGAGCACAATCCAGGTGGTGGCAGAGATCAGAGCCATGAGACAGGTTCAGCTCTGGCTGGTGCTGGAGCCAGGCCAGTTCTCAAACTCACCCCCAGCCCACAAACTCACTGTTAAAGCTGTCTGTCAGCACCATCAGGTCCCTGCTGCTGCCCTTTGCCCTCCCAGGGAGCTTATTGCAAAGGTGGCCATCCCCTTTTCAGTGTCCCTATAGATGTGCCCAGCTCTGCTTTGTGTGTTCCAGCCTGGTCCCAGGACATCTTCCCTGGACACACAGTCCAAAGTCAAGCCATGAGACAGCTTAGTCAACAGCTGGCCTCTGGGTAATAATTTCAAAGGACAGATTGAAAATCAAAGCCTCTCTTTGTAGGAGAGAAGCATTTCAGTTTCTGCATTTCAGTCTGCTGTACCACAAGAAGAGATGGACTTCTCAAGGAGGTCCAGGAATTGGACCACTTTCCATTTCCCACGGAAAAACAGGAGCCTAACACTGCTGTGGCATGAGCCATTTGGTAAAAACTCTGGCTCCATGTAAAAGACAACAGATTTGGTGTGGGAAAAACACGGTCTCCAAAATCCACTTTGCTCTACCAAAGCCCACACTGCAGATCAGTTTTGGAAGAGATTCTCATTTTGAATGGGAGGGTTTTGATGGCTGGATGGAAGGCCATCTAAAAGGCTTGATTTGTGTTATTGTTAAACACTTCAGGCAGACACATAATGAATAATTTAATGTAATAAGGCTAAGGCAACATTTTCATATCATCACATCCTTGAGTGCCAGCAAGCACTTGAGTTTCCTGCCTGTTTTGTTGTGCTGGGAGGGAAAGCCTCACAGTGACAGAGGTGCAGAGCAGCACCAGGATTCCCTCAGGAGTGCTCTGGAGTTCCAGCCACCTCTATTTTTGCTGTAATAACCAAAGAGTCACATAACACAAGTGTTACACACACTCTGCCAAGCCTACCTGGCGTGCCTGACGTGGGAGAGCAGCATCAGCAAATTGGCCAGGCGAGTGGTCTGCTGCTGGGAGGGGATCCCACTCTTGGCAATGACCCACACCAAAGCCTCTGTGACCACGTTGAGCAGGTGGTGCAGCTTCCTATTGCTTTCAGGCTCCTCTGCTGACAAGGGGAACATGCCTAACCAGAGAAGAGGAAGAAATATTTGCTGCTAGTGAGGAAGAAAAAAAAGCTGCGACTGTAGATTTTTTTAATGTGTAATATTTCTACAAAATTAGAGAAGATACATGCCCTGACATCCCCCTCAAGACTGTACACATGATGATCTATATGCCCCATGAAGCTTGAATTTGATGGCTCCATCATTTGCAAAGTGAGAAGTTCTTCCAAATCCTCCCTGGACTTGTGGCACATAGACCCTTCAGTCAGGTCATGACCTGCTCTCCATTCTCCAGGGCTTTTTTCCCCTGTACCTTGTTTTTTGTATTATTATGAACTATAATATTATGCTTGTTCTAATCCCTTCTTGTTGAAAAAAATCCCTTCTTTTCCTGTATATGTAGAAGGAAGGGAGGAGAACATGTCAGTGACACTGCTCAGAGTGACCCAGCTGGTCATGGTCTCCCTACAGATCACTAAGGGTGTCATAATAACAGCAAATGTCTGCAGTGAGCAACCTTGAAAGTCAGCAAAACCAAAAAAAAAAAAAAAACCACAAAAAAAAACCCAAACCACACCAAACCAACCAAACAAACAAAAAAAACCCCAAAAAGCCCCAAAACAAACAAACAAAACAAAAATCAAAACATAACAGCAACAACAAAAACTCCACAAAAATAAAATTTAAAAAAAATGAAGGAAGGATAAAGAAGGGGTTTGAGGATATGGACAAGGAAAAAAAGAAATCATCACTAAGAATGTCTGGAATAACACAATAACATTATTGATAAAGCAAAAGAGACTGGGGACAAGGGAAAGAAAAAATCTCAACAGTCCCTCCAGAGATACCTATGGAAGGACAGAGCTCCAAAACACCTTGAAAATTAGAGGCAAATTATTAATTTTGTCAAGAAAGGAGAGTATAAGAAGAGAATGGACAGATCTTTTGAGACATGAACTTTGAAGAAAATATGGGTGATGAATGTGGAGTTTGGTTGGGGTTTTTTGACTGGGTTTTTTTTCCTGTGGATATTTTGGGAAAATACAGAAAAAGAACAGCTTTTGTTGTCCATTGAAATAGTGGTATCCACAGAACCATAGAATCATCTAGACTGGAAAAACCTTTAAGGCCAAGTCCAACCTTTGACCCAGCACCACCAAGGCCATCACTAAACCACATCCCCAGGTGCCACATTTCCACAGCTTTTAAATCCCCCCAAGGATGGTGACTCCACCACTTGCCTGGGCAACCTGTTCCAAAGCCTGACCACTCCTTTGGTGAAGAAATTGCTCTTAATATCCAAACCACTCCTGGTGCAGCTTGAAGCCATTTCCTCTCATCATCATCATCATCATCAGGCCTTTCCAAGCACTGTTCCCCCAGCCTGTGTCACTGCAGGAGGATTTTGTGGCCAAAGTGCAGGGCCCAGCACTTGGTCCTGTTGGTTCCTGACCCATCAATGCAGCCTGTCCAGATCCCTCTGCAGAGCCTTCCTACCCTCCAGCAGATCAACACTCCAACTCAAACAAGGGGGCAGACAAGTGGGATTGCAGCTGGACTGTTCCCCTTCAGTACTGGACTAAGAATTATGCAGCAGCTTCTTGCTGAAAGCAGTAGGTGTAAATAGCTTAGCTGCTATTTTGTTGTGGGATTTTGTTTTTTTGTCAATATTGACTATGAAGTGTTCTGGGGAAAAAAATAATTTTTATTGCAGGCTACCCTAAACTAGCAAAACCACACCTAGTGTGAGAGGCTGCAAAGCAAAGCTCCCCTCCTGAAACTCATCCTGCAGAACTGCTGAGTACTTCCAATCATTTCTAACCAACTCATTACCATTAAATACATTTAAGCCCCATTAATCATCACTCAGTTGAGTAATTAGTATTACTAGAATTACTAGAATTAAGAAAAGGTTTGTAGGACTGTACAACTTCACACATGACCAGGATCCACAGAGATAGGAGCAAAATTTCCCATCCAAAAGGACAGATCCACAGCCTGAGCCATGAGCCCCACCTTGTGAGAAGCCATCAGAACTTGGGGTCTTCCATGCAGTTCTCAGAACAGGACACAGCCTCTGAATACAGCAAATTATAGAGCTTAGAAGTTTCCTGAGCAAAACTCTTTACAATCTATCAGAGACAAGTCCTTTCCTATTATTCTCTTCCAACAGTTTTTTATCATTTGACATTTTGGGTTTTTTGAGGCTGATTTCCCAGCCACCCTCAAAATGAAAGGTGCAGTTTGGTGAGTATTAGAGGCACCACATACTCACTGGAATTGAGGAGGATCATTGCCTTGACACACAGATACTCCTTGTGCTGCAGTTTCAGCTCTCGGAACCTTGAGGTCATGGCCAGGAGCATGTCAAAGATCTCCAAAATTCCCTCTACACATTTCCCCTCATCCCTATGGAAACACATTCAACACGTCACCAAAAAAGAAGAATTGAGGGACTCAGACAGATCAAAGTCAAAGCATGAAGGAGGCTGCAGAAGGCCTGGTTTATCTCACCTTTGGGACAATTTAAAAGGCTCTGTCATGAAATCTGGATTGAAATTACACTGGTGTGGAAGGTCAGCATTTCTAAGAAACTGATTTTCTCATTAAAGTGCAAGCAGGATTGGCCATAAGTGTGATCATATTTCTGTATCCTCTCAGCCTGTATAATTCTGATAATCAGTCTGAAATCCTGTAGTGCAGGGCACAATACCAGCCTGAATAATTTTCCAGATTTGTTTCATAAGGAGTTACCCACAACCAATAACAGTGTTTGTACTTAATGGAGGCCTCAGGACTTGGTAAAAAAGAAAGACTTCCTAAAGTAAATTGCTTGGAATAAGAAGACATTTTTAAAGAATAAAACAATTCTTGTCCCTATCTCCTGGCACTATTTTTTGGGAAGGTATTGAAAGGTATTTGGGGTTTTGGTGGTTTTGTGGTTTGGCTACTTTTATATTTGCAAGTGTTTACAGAATGCAACTTTCCCCATTTTGGACATGAGAAGTAGTCCTATTTTCAGATCTGAAAAACACCCCAAACAAGCCATTCCTATTTGTTTAAAATTCAGCAGTGGCAAATCTCAAGCTCCCGAAGTTGCTGTTCCAGGTTTTTGTTAGTTTTGTTTTATATGTACTGAACTAAAAAAGTGATTAAGCCCTACAACAACAGTATTCAAAGGGAGGCTCCTTATCCTCTTGGTCACAGGAGATTTTTTTTGTCTGTAACATTTTTAAGACAAGACAGATTTAAGAACAGCAGTGCAGGAGAATAAAAGAAATGTGCTGGATCCCAAGAGAAAGGTGCTGAGCCTTCAGGCTGGAGGCAGGAACTTGCAGATAACACCACCTAGGGCAGCAGGTTCTGCCTGAAAAAAGTATTTTTTATGGCCCAGTTTCCTGTGTTTCTCACAGCAAAGAAGAATATTAAGCTTTAGAGAAGGAGAGGCAGCTGCCAGATTCAAAACAAGGACAGAGGTTCCAGAGAAATATTGTCTGCAAAGAGTATGTATGAAACACATCTGAAGGCTCCAGGGAGACCTCAGAGCCCCTTCCAGTGCCTAAAAGGGCTCCAAGAGAGCTGGAGAAGGGCTTTGGACAAGGACCTGGAGGGACAGGACAAGGGGGAATGGCTTCACATGGAAAGAGAGTAGGTTTAGATTAGAGATCAGGAAGAAATTCATGACTGTGAGGGTGCTGAGGCCCTGGCACAGGCTGCCCAGAGCTGTGGCTGCCCCATCCCAGGGAAGGTTCAGGTTGGATGGGGCTCTGAGCAAGCTGGTCTGGTGGAAAGTGTCCCTGCCCATGGCAGGGGGTGGAATGAGATGATTATGAAGGTCCCTTCCAATATAAACCATTCTGGGATTCTAAGTTCAACTAAGATAATAACAATCAAGTTAGAGACCAGGTTCATACAGGAGTGTCCTGAATAAAATCACAGCATGCCCAGACACTTGTAAGCTCCCACTCTGACATGTCCTGAGGAAATGAAGAAATGCATCAAATATTCTCACTCTATTCAGCACATATTAACTCTTGAGCAATTAAATGTATTGTACATTTTCATCAATTTCTGATCATTGCACTGAACAGTACAGCATGTCCTTGCATTGAGTTTCATATGAGCAAATAATATTTATTTCCTCTGTTTTATAAATTATTTTTTAATAAGTCACTTTTACCTATCTGTATCTACAATGATAATTATTGATTGCAAGTCACAAAACAGGTGCAAATCTGAATTTCCCCAGGTTGAAAAGATATTTTAAAACTACCTAAGAGAGTAGATTGCTTCTCTGACTTTTTACCAATGTGAAGCACAGGTCAAATCCTTCTAAGGTTCTGTAAAAAACCACCTCTACTAATCCATAGTCTTCCTTCCTGGTACATGATGCTGCGGAGAAATAATCTTTAAAATTGAAAACATCCTGCTGTAGCTTGAAAAAATATTCTTAGTATCCAACAGCAAGCTAGGGGTCTTTAAATCCCTCTCAGCTAGTGCTCCAATGCTTACTGTTATAGCCAGCTATAAAGTCTGCTGTAGTGGCAGGAAGAAAACAGGCAGGAAACCTATTTAAAATAATTAAAATATTGCCTGACACTGCATCTTCTTTTAAAATGAGGGACGTAGGGACAAATGGACAATGCAGTGCCTTGTGTTGCTGCATTGACAGTTCCAGCATCTAGAGACCTGGAACAGAGGGAACAAAGCCACCCAAAGATGGGAAAAAATGAGAGAAGAAAAATGTGAAGAGAAACTTCACACTCAGTGCTAGAGGAGTGCAGGAATTTGCAAGTTCAAAAAGCTTTTACAGCTTAGCATTCCTTAACCCCTGAAAGGATGGGGAACCTAAGGGCATGATTGTTACAAGCACAAGTAAATTATATTGTTAGATGAAGTATTAGTAACATCTGCCATGTTTAATCCTCTTCCCCACCTTCAACCACACAAATATGAAGTGCTCTCAACTAATTTATTCCTCTTACCTGTCTAGTACAAGGTCTGGTGCAAAAATCAGTTTCCCAGGATGGTCAATGGATCTCCACATCAAACCAATCATTAGAACTTCCATCCAGCAGCTCTCCAAGAGCCTCACTTGGTCATAGAGGCTGAGATCAATGAAGCCTAAAGTGATGCAAAGAATATAAAATAAATCAACTTGTTAAATGTTTTGGTTTAATAAAGAAAAATGAGTCCATGAGAAACAAAAAAAGCCAGAAAGAACTATGGGTTGTGAAGATAAGGGAGCACTGACATCCAAAGTGGCAGGCTGCCACTTCAAACAGGAACCAAAATATTTGCAATTATCATCATCTACAAAACATTTGGAATAAAGCAGAGTGGTGTTTTAGTGCAATTAGTCCCATACAGCTGGTGAAAGTCAAATGACTGCAGAGTCACCTGCTTTATGTTCTTGTCCTAAAAGAGGAGAGATCTTAGAAGAAATATTGTGAGGGTGAGGCCCTGGCACAGGTTGCCCAGAGCAGCTGTGGGTGCCCCATCCCTGGGAGTGTTCAGGGCCAGGCTGGATGGGGCTCTGAGCATCCTGCTCTGGGGGAAGGTGCCCTGCACGTGGCAGGGGGCTGGAACCAGGTGATCTTTAAGGTCCCTTCCAACCCCACTCATTCCCTGATTCTAGGATTCATTTCTCTCCAGAACTTTTAGCAAGGCCTCAGATAACACTGCAGCACAGCCAGAAGGCAGAGACAGTCACAGCCCACCTTTTCTCTTCCCCTGCAAAAAAAACAAAAATAAAAAGACTGGGGAAAAAATAATGTCTAAAAGTCAAAAGAAAAAAATTGGAGATATAAAATTCATACACTCCAAACCAAAGGATCAGAAGTGTAAATTATCAAAACATGGATGGGAAAACAGACTGTTCAGTCAAGGAGGAAAGCACAGAGATGATGAAGAGCTGCTCAGTGATCAAAAACAAGATCAGGCCACAGTTTTCAAAGCTGAGCTTCTTCAGCTTGGGCCCTTGGCAAAGGTGTTCCATTTTCAGATGAGCTGGCATCTCTGACACTGCCTGGTGACAAACCCAGGTACAGCCTGGCCATGGCAGACTGGTTTCCTGAAGTTCTTCCTGTTTGTCCAAGCTGTTAAAACACACAGAGCATGTTTGGGCTGCCAGAGAATCTCTCTGTCAGTAATTTATACAAATGCTCCATGCATTTTAATCTTATTACATGACTCAGCTGGAGGACAGTCAGTGACAGCCAGGGCCTGACATGAACTGAGCAAAGCTCACTTCTATCATCACTGAACGTGCTGCTTTTCAAAGCTGGGGCAGCCTTGCCTCTGGTTTTACAGGAAGGATAAACAGGAGCCTAGGAGTGGTACCTTCCCTCCTGGGTTCCCCTGTCACAAAATTTACTACAGAGCACACAGCCAACAGCAGATTGTCTGCCACACACACTCATCACTTCAAACTGCTTTTAGGAAAATATGCAGGGAAGTGTGAAATGGTACAAAAACTGACAGTGCCAGTTTCCTGGGAAACAGCAGCCCAAAGACATTTCAGAGGATATTTAAATAAACATTTACACTGCCTTGTACTGATTTCTCTAGCATAAACAAGGAATTATCAGGTTTAAAAACTCTCTTAGTTGAGTGAAGTCAGAGCAAGTCCCAAGGTTCAATCTACAGGTTCTTGAAGATCCTGATTTATCACGGGTGTCCTCTGCTAAACTCACATTATCAGTGGCAGCAGTGGGAGCTATGGCCATTGAGCACAGCTGTTAGAAGGACTCTAACTCTCTTTTTCCTAACAATCTCATGCTCCAAAGGTGCAGGACATCAAAGAGCCATCACAGCTTTCACTGCAGCCTCAGGAGTCCCATTTAATTTCCTCCAGAATACATTAAACTAATAATTTTTTCCATGGTTGTGTTACACATCCTTTAGATTGTGGGCTCTATTTCTTATAATTTAATTATAAATTGCTAAGACAGAGAAGAGAAAAAACTTGTGCTGGATGTGTAAAAACTAGGAAAAGACACACTGCTCAGGTCAGCAACACACTGGGCTGCATAATGAATCCAAATGTTGATATTGTGACAGCATCTTATTGATTTGCAATACAGGTTCACCAATGAACCATGTAAACTCTTTTAGACTAGGTCAGCAAAGCAAAAGGCAATTACAGAAGCTGTGTTCTGCTGCCTGACAACTGAGAATTAAAATACTTAGAGTTCAGAAGGAAAAAAATCCAGATGTCAGCTTCTATTTGACAAAAAAATATACTCAATTAGGCTGAAAGACCAGAACAAAAATACAGCCACAGAGTAAAATTCATAGCAAAAGACTGTCATTAAATATTAAACATGAAAATCCCACACAATACAAACATGTTTTTGTTCCTATTTAGGCAAAATGTTACTGTTAAGACAATAAGAAATTTTTTTCACCTCCAATGAGTGTGAAATAAAATCCAATAATAACTTTGAGATGAAAATGGACTTCTAACCTGAGTACACAAAAGCAAATATTCAGCTTTTCAGAAAGTAAAATTACTGCTCACTGGGCCATTAGTCAAGAGCTCTCTATTTTTTCCCAAGACATTACCTCCAGGAACCAGGCAGGGATAGGCATGATCACCTTCAGGCAAGAGTTTTTGAAAAATAAAATTCCATGTCCTGAGCTTTAGTCATCACAGCTTATATATGAAAAACAAAAAAATCAATCCAGATTGAAGTTAATGGTCCCACTGCCATGTGATACAGCAGTGTCACTTATAATTGGCTGCATATTAAACATCTCATCAATTTTTGGCATTGCTCTAAAATGCTGTTTATTTCTGTTCTCTGTAACAGGAGTGATCAGAAGAAACAGAGACAACAAAGTGTCAGCATTCCCAAGAACTGTTTTTGAAGGGGTCTGATTACTTCAAGGGGTTTTCTTCATACAGTTCTCTTACTACCAAGAAAGTTTTTATTTCTGACTTACATTGAAAATAAACTAAAAGTGACCTGTGTCAAAATTGAAGTTGGTTTGAAAACTGATCTTGTGAAAAATACAAAGAATTAATCTTAACTGGCTGAAGGTTTGGGTTTGTGGATTTGTTTTTCAAAAGAAAAAAAGTCTCAGAGCCAAAAAAGAGAAATTAATAATACTCAGAAAATGGAAAAGGTTGGGTTGGGGTTTTTTCCCCCTGAAATATTGATTAAAATGAGGTCATTTTCTAAGACTGGTTTTCCTTCACAAGTCACTTCCTACCAGATAAACATAACTAAGTGTAGTCCTCTGTTTTAATCACATTTTTATGATTAGACAAGAAATTATAACAATAGATACCATTTAACCCCTTATGGCTACTTACTTCACAGGGGGTTTTTTGGGTTTTTTTTTTTTTGAGTTCCTTAAGCCACAAAAAATTAGTCTGAAGGATTTGAGCTCTCAGTTTTTAAACATCCCACACTGACAGCAAAACTATCATCAGCTGGCAGAGGTCCAGCGTGGTTTGAGATACTCTGGGGTGCAAACATCTCCTCCCCAGCAGTTCAGCAGCTGGCCTGGAATCTGCACACCCCAAAACCATCACACCTGGACCCTCCAACCCAGTGTCTGAGACTGCTCTGCCCTGGGAGATGTGCTTAGCTGGAGCTGGAAGCACATCAGCCACTCCGCCTAGACCTGAAAGAGGATGTGCTTCCCTGATGGCTAAATTCCTAATTTAAGGATTAACTGAGATATTCTCCTCCAAGTTTGCTTCCTACACTGTGCACACACTGTTTCTGGAGGGAAAGGTTCCTGTCATGTTTTCCCTGAGTGCTCTCCAGCAGCAGCAGCAGCTCTTTACAGTGCACACCATGCCAAGGGCAGGGCACACACCCCAGCACAGCCTGAATCCTTCAGCACAAAGCCCAGGAGAGGATCCATGGAGTGCTGGCCCCAGCAGTGCACTCTATCTGAAGCTCAGGATCAAGCCCCCTGCTGCTATGAGTCCACCAATATTCCAAGCTTTCAGCTCACTTTTAGTTTTCATTCTGCCTCTTTAAGTCATGGGTACTTCATGCAGAAGGAACTGCAAATGTTCACCATTTCTGGTTTGTGAGAAGCTAAATGGTTCATTGCCATGATGCCATGGAGACATTTGAGACATTCCAGGCACTGGCACAGGTAGTTGTACTGCAGTGCATGTTCTGGGTGTTGCCAATAGCCAAAAGAACCCTTACTGATTTTTGTTTTGAAGGAGTGCACATGATAAATCTGAAATCAATACTGAGCTCCACTGATGTTTTTCTGTAGCAGCTCTGTCAAATGAATCGATTGCAGACAGCCAGGACTTGGACACCCTTCAGTTCTCACCAACTACTAGAAGCCTTCTATCAGGACTCAAGGAGAAAATTTGGTGCTAAATGAACCTTCTAAATCAGCTTAATCAGGTATTTATAGCTGAGGCAGAAATTACCTGCAACACCACCTCTGCTTTGTAGCAAAATGAACAAGTATTTGAGTAAGAACAGACAGCAAGTTATGGGTTATATTGTATCTAAATTAAAAAACAACCAGGTTAATTACTGAGAGCAATAAACTCTTCATTACTTAGCAGGATAGAAAACTTGACTTCTATACTGTGAAAAATGTGTATCATATGATTGGCTTTTTGCAAATATTAAAATGAATATTATATGCGTTATGTTAGAAAGTTATGCTGTATTAATTTTCTTAAATAGTGTGTTAAATGCAGTTTTATGTTATAACATAATGTTAAAACAGAAACTATGCTATGTAAGATACTTTTTTTCTAAAGAAAGGACTCACACTGAGAAGAAACGAACTTCTTCCCATCTTGCTCAGCCATGAAGATGCCATTAGGATTAAGAGGAAGAAGTTGACACTGACCAGACAGAATCCTTTGTTTGAATGGAATTTATACATCATGTATGAGGTGTATGAATATGTAACAGGCTACTGCTTTTAAGGGTTAATCCTCTGTTAACGTGGGTCCTTTTTCGGGCTTATTTTGCGCAGTAAAAGGTACCCGGACCATCCATAAATCCTTGTTCTTATTGTCTCATATTGTCTTAAATCCTAATAGTTCAAATTTTTATTACTCTAATTATATTACTATTTTTCTAACCATTTTATTACTATTAAACTTTTAAAACTCTAAAAACAAGTGATTGGCATTTTTCAAATATACCACGCACTTACTGTGCTGCTCTGTCACGTCAGAGCAGAGAAGGACACATTTCTGGGTAAAACCATTGACCAAAACCAAACCAAACCACTGACCAAAACCAAACAAAAACCATTGACCAAAACCAAGCCTGAATTCCTCACCAGGAATCTTCTTGGCCCAGCCGATCATGTGCACCAGCTCTTTGTCCGCCAGCTTGGTCAGGGACATCATCATGGAGGCCTCGGTGAAGGGTTTGCTGGGCCGGCTGACCAGCACGTGGGGTGGCTCTGCCTCCAGCAGGGTCAGCACGAACTGCTCGGGGCTGAGGGCGCTCAGCAGGATCTCCTTCACCCTCGTGGCCGCCTCGTTGTATCTCCTGGCCCTGCCCAGGCAATGCGCGCGCTCCTCGGCGCTGCGGTGGCTCCGCAGGATCCGGTACCCGCAGCGTTCTCTCCTGGAGCCTGCCACGAGAACCACACGGTTGCATTGGAGAGTTTTTCCCCAGAGAATTTTCCTCCCTCGTGTAAACCCAAATGTCTTGGGTTTCTGTGGTTGAGATGAGCCCCAAGGTGTGAGAAAGTCTCTTTTTTCCCAGCCCCGCAACCAAAGAAGAAGTCAAGATTCCTTGGTTCTGCTTTTCAGGGTTGTTTATTTTCTCTTATCTGTTACATTCTTTCTCTGACCTGATGAGATCTGTCCAGCAGGTCAGGTTGGGGCACAACACCTGCCCTGGGGGTGGTGTTAACTTTTTATGCTAAGAACTGCATGTACTTTATTTACAATAATCTTCCAGTACCTATCACCTATGTTAGACAGTCTGTCTCTAAACCAATCCAAAAGTGTCACCATCACAGCAGAAGATGGAGGAAAAGAAGGAGAAGGAGGACAGGACAGGCCCAGATTCCTCCATCTTGCCTCTTGAACCCCCATTCTAAAACCCCAAAATTCTACTTTTTCACCCTGTGACAAATTAACGATCATTCTACTCAAACTCTTGTGGCTTGTAAATCCTCACACAAAGTTGGTCATTCTTTCCATGGGCTAAAATCAAAGGCACAGGTGTTTTTGACTCCATGCCAAGGTCTCTGAGCCCCCTGCCAGGGTCTAAAATCACCCAGGGCAGCCAGAGGAATGTCCTGGGTCCCATCACAAATGTTTGGAGAGAAGGAGGAAAACCCTTTAATATTGGATGTTGTGATATTGAACATTAAGTTTCTAGGACATTCAGCACGGACTTAACTTTGTCCCTGCTGACTTCAGCTGAGGGGTTTTGTTTATTCTGCTAAACAGAAATAAAGTTTAAAAATGTTTGGTTTTGAACCTCAGTTAACTCGGTTTAAAAAGTCCAGTGGAAAACTCCCATTGACATCAAAAAGATATAAATCAGATCTTTAAAGAGAAATAAAGATAGCTGATTGTAAATTTTGCTTTATATATATAATCTGGAGGAATAAAAAACTTGAGAGTCTGGGCCAGGTTACAGATTAAATGCCTCAGGAACAAGCACAGCTGGGCCTCAGAGTTAGCTGGATGGTCAGCCAGGGATTCACAAGATTCAACCCATTTTCTCCCCATGCCCCAAAAAGCCAGCAGGAGTTTCTCCAAAGGAAATTCAGGTATCTACAACTGAAACCAAACACCCTGTGTGGAGTTCTGCCTGCAGAAGGCTATTTCTGACTGCAAAGAGCAGTCCTTTACATTCCTAGATTTAATTAATTGTTTGTCCTGACAAATCTAAACATTGTCCAGTTCTTGGTCAATGTTAGTAGTAGCATCACTGTAGTAGCTATGTTTTGCATAGCTTCCAAGGAAAGAGTCTAAAAGTTTCTCCAACAACATGATATTAATAAAATAAATACTCAGCTATAGCTCTACTTCAGCTAGCAAAGAGTTCCAAACATTAGCCAAATTAAAAATAAGGGCTGTGAGGGCACAAAAAATTAATTTCAGATGCTGTTGACAGGGCTTTGTCTTGCTAAATAAGATGCTGGGTGACTCTTAGGCTTGGTGGCAGAGGAGCCTCAGGTGGAGGTGGCTTTCAGGTCACAGTCCTGTCACATCTTCAGCAGCTGTCAAACAGCATTTGGGCAGTCTGGGGGAGGGGTGGGTGCAAAGGCCACTCAGGAACAACCTGACTGAATAAGGACCAGCTGAGTCTTCCAGGACTTTTAGGATATGGGCCATGGCCCTCACGTGCTGCCTGTTCAGTAAATCACTTTGGGTGCAGGGAAAGTTAAGAAAGTTGTCTTTAAAGAAGTTCTCAGTATTGGAGAACATTCTTTCCCTGGGAATCCAAGAGATTGGAGAAGCCCAAGGGGCAAAGCTGGTTCAATGGACAGACCTCAGGCACAGAGCTCTCCCAGTGGGACAGGCCATTTGGAACTGGAAGTATTTTTCAGCTGCAATTCCAGCTTTAGGCCTGCACCTTTTGGAGAAAGGAAGGGTTTGCAACTTTGAAAGGGATATGGGTAGGATGGAATGGGCTGGATGCAGACAGGAAATTCACACAAATAACGGATTGAAGGAAATAAATAATTTGTAGAACCAAATGTTTAGCCAAATGACAACTAGCTAGAAGTTGCCAGAGCAGATGAATAGCAGCTAAGGGAAGATAACACACCAGCAGAGACAAGGCATGAGACATTATCTTATGTAGATTCATGGAATGAGACTTGATGAAAATACCCAAAAAATGGTTCCCTGCAGAACTACAGAAGTAACAAAGCAATTTCTTCCACCATCAAATCCTTCCTGAGGAGAGTCAAAGGCCAGCAAGGCATAGACTATTTTCTACAAAGACACCTGGATAATGTAGTGAACTCTGTGCTAAGCCTCGTTTTTGACTAATGCACAAGGGTCAAGAGGAAAATCTTGAAGTGGTTTGTAAGCTTCCAAAAAATACTAGAATGGCACAGTGGGCTGCAGACTGTTCTGAAATCATGTAATGCACAGAAAGCATGCATTTTCCATCAGGAAGGACAAAAAGTAAAGCTGAGAGGAAAGTAGGCAACTGGAATGAGACAGGTGAGGAGATGCCCAGGTACCAGGGTGCTCTGCCTACAGAGAAGGCTCTGGTCTCCACAGCGTGGGAGAAACCATAACCACAAAGAAAGAAAGCACATTGTTTTCACTGTTTAGAAACCTGAAGCACATTTCCCAGGGGTACCTTGAAACACAGAACAAGAAAAATAGAAAAGGGAATAAAAGCCATGGGTAGAATAGAGTGAAAATTTTCTTGGGCTATCCAAAAATACCAAATGCTCTGTGACATGTGTTATCTGAGTTATCCTTTCCAATTCACTGTTGTAAAGATTTTTAAATAACATTTTGGAGCCTATAAATATAAATTTAAGCTTATAGAAATATACAGAAAATATAAACATGGATAATTGAGCAGATACTTTAATGAATATCAAAGAAATCAATTTTAAAAGCAATTTAAAAAGAACTTCAGCATTCTGTTCTAATTGACAAAATCTTGAACAATTTCCATCTGCACAGCTGCACTCAGTGTTCCATCTAAAGATAATTCAATCAGGTTATGATTTTGAGAGTGTTAAAGGACTCAAGACTTGTGGAGGGTTCTTACTGGGAACTAGCAAACCCCTTTAAATTACTTTAGGTTATTTAACTGAATTGCGTTTCTTATATAACCAATTCATATTATATAAAATATGCTCAATTTAAAACATTTACCAAATTTCTCTAAAAACAGTACCAGTGCAGGAAGCCAGACCAAGAGTATTACATTTCTGCATAAAAAACTCGCTGCTAAAGAAAATATAACTGATGACAAAAACAAGGTGGGAAAAAACCCAACCAAAGCAGATTCTGAGTTATTTGTGGTGTTTTTTATTCACCATATATTGCCAAAGCAGTGTGCATAAAAGATACTAAAAAGAGATACCATTTATTTATACTTTCTATTTTTTTCTGCTTGCATTTAAAGTAAAAGAAAGCTATATTTAAACTTTCTAGTCAGCTGACACAGCAGAAAATACCAGTCTTTCCAGTTAAAACAACAGCTTTCAACAACATAAAGGAACTCCTTTTCTTTCTATTCAAATCCAAAGTTTAGGCAGGACCAAGAAATTTTACTTACATGTATATATTAGCATACAACAGACATGTATAACTGTTTATAAAACTATATGTTATAAATAATTATTGGCCAGCCTAATGTTTTAAGTAGATACAGAGATGTGAATCAATGTGTGTAAAGGCAGAGAAATAAAATACAGCTTTCCAGATTAGGGGCTATCTTTGATTTTACTACAAACTCCCTGTTCTTAAAATCTAATATTCATTTCTATAAAGGCAATTCAGGCAATTGCAGAAGTGCAAAATGATCAAATCCCTCATTCTTCCTACCACACTCTCCTTATTTAGAGCTATTTTGTGCAAGAAAATTGCTGTATTCAGCTGAGAATGCTGGGCCAAGGGCAAGACCTTGAGCTGCAGCACCACAGACCATGAGTAAATGGCCCCAAGATATAAGAAGCGAGGCACTTTGAAAAAAAGTCATTAAAATGAGCCTGTTGTTCACTCAGCCACAGCAGGTATTACTGGCAGTGAAACACACTATTTTTCAAGCTTTGCAAATCCTCTGAAAATCACAAATGCTGTCTGATCTGGTAGACAGTTACATGATATGTTGCCCTTCATACTGATTTTGGTCCCTGGCAATGGCTCACACAACCAACCAGCTCTGCAGCAACCACAGATTCTACCACTGGACATTTTATAGTCAGTTTTTGAAAGACTGAGTGTAAACCTGCTCCAGTACACTTCATTGGTAAATCATGATCACTCAGTCACCTTTCAAAGCAAATGCAAATGTTCTGGTGAGTACATACTCCAGAGCTGACTCTCAAATTGAATTCTCAAGAGTAGAGCCACTGACAAAGGAGCTGCTGTCTGCTGTGTGCACATGAGAACGTGAGCCGAAATTCTAGTGACTGCTATAAAAGCTGAAATTCAATTAATACATCTGATGGCCAGAGAATGCCTTGAAACATTTTGTCCCCACTTATTTTCTGTGTGAAAAGTACTTTACAGTATTTCAGCTGCACACAGTAGCCACACACAGGAGAAAGGGCCAAATCCTGAACCAGCCCACAGAGAAATCTGTTTTCCTTCCTGCAAACTTGTCAGATGATTCAAGAGCAGCATCTCCATCTCTTGAGTGTGGCCTCTCAGCCTCCTCACTCAGGGCTGAAAGGAGCTTTACCTTTGGAACAACTTCAACATGTTGAGAACAGACAAATGGGGAAAAAAGATACAGGAGCAGTGCAGAGGAGGGAAATAAAAGTCAGGGAAACTGAGAACTCCTTGTGAAAAAAGGTCTGTTTGAGCCTCAGGAAGCAAACCAAAAGCAAAGCAGGGGATAGCTGCTCCAAGAGTGAAAAGTGATGAAGCAACTCCCCTCTTCTTCACTGCCTTTGACAAAGAGTCCAAGTCCATTCCAGCTCCCCAGGTAAACACCAGAAGGTTCCAAGGGAAGATCAAGAGAAGTTTTTTCCTGGTCTGTTTTATTCAAGTTTTCTGGGCAGAGTTTACTGCAGTTTTTCTGTTTTCTTTGTTCCTAATGACAGTGCAATTTTTTTGTTAATTATTTTTCTAGCACTGTTAGGAGTCCTACTGCCAAACTTTAGCAGTGGCTTCCTTGTTGGGAACAGCAGGGAACATAGATTTCCTGCAGAGGAATTGGCAGATGCAATGTCTGTGACCTGTGCTTTTGGCAATGATATATGAATATTTTCATATGAGATATGAATATTTTCTATGTTTCATCAGAAAATCCAGTATCACCTTAATACAAGGCACCCCCAAGCTGGCCTCCACCAAAACACCTGTGGCTTGTTGGGCTGACTTCTTAACATTTCTGAAGGTGATGACATCCAAGAGAATTTCAGACCAAGAAGCTTTAGAGCAACACTTTTCTGCTTTCTCCTACTGTATGGAAGGTGGCCTGTCCTGCTCAATCAGATTTAGACACACAACCTTGTTTTAAACAAGTTCCTGAGTGTGTGTTTTCTCTCGAGTTGTCTATTGATAATATGCAAAGGGAGGATTTAAAGGTGTGATGGGAATGGTGCTGAGATTTTATGAAGAGCTCTCAAACTACAAAGTGGCAATTGAACTTCTTTCATCACTTCTGCTGGACACAAGTCTCCACTGAGCAAAAATGCATTCACAAACCATTCCAGCCCATCCAGGGCTTTAGCAGATGTGAACCAATCCTTTCACTAAGTGACCTCAGAAAGGAGCAGAGATGCAGAAAAGCCTTCATTAAAAACAAAGTGTTCTCTTTTATAGCTTTCTACAATAAAAAGTCTTTAAAGCCCAGTTCTTGTGAGAAAATGTCTGAGAGATAATCGCTCTGGTCTGCAGGAAATGGCATTTACATTTAATGCAAGAAATACTGTCTTAAAATCTGTCTGCTTTAAATGTCTGTCACCATGTGTCCATACACCAGCATTACTCACAGCTGCCACTTAACTCATCAGCTGACTCAGACAGTTCTGAGTAATTTTTATGTTCTTTTTTCT
The DNA here is from genome assembly GCF_027477595.1 of Haemorhous mexicanus. Lineage (NCBI taxonomy): Eukaryota > Metazoa > Chordata > Aves > Passeriformes > Fringillidae > Haemorhous > Haemorhous mexicanus. The sequence goes on along the minus strand of NC_082346.1, from coordinate 59,172,192 downwards.
GAAAATCAATTGTTCAGATTCTCAAATTAAATTCTCAAGAGTTTCAAGTGTTAGTGCTACTATTTAAAAACTAATTATTTAAAAATACAGGGGTTTTTTTTCAGTTATAGTTTCAATCTCTCTTTTTTTTATTTTTTTATCATAGTCATCAATGTCCTGCAGACAATCATTATTATAGAAATACAGGTTTATGAATATGTGACAAGATTCAAGGGAACACAGGCTAGAACATAAGTGCATACTATAATTTATTACTTGTAATACCACAGTGCCTATCAGGTCTTATCACACACCAGGACTTTCTGGACAGCTAGAATAAAAAGATTAATTTAAGGCAAGCACCGTGGAGGTCTACCTTATAATATCATTATGGAATCAATCTTTACCAAACCTTTCCAACTCCAGAACTGGGGCTTTATAGAAACCTCCACTGGAAAAACTTTGAGCAAAATTCTGAGTCATAAAAATGACCTAAAGACAGTGGCACCATTCAGAAAGATTTTGAAAGGAATCTTATTTGCAGGCATAAGACTTTTCTTGCTGGAGGTAACACCAATAAAGTTGAGATGGACCATCACTGAAGGAAAAGACAGGAGCTTCACGTAGAAAGAAGCATCTGACTTGAGCAGAAGAAACTAAATGTACTTGAGGAGTACAAAAATAATACAAGGAACAGTTGAAATTTCAGTTCTGCTCTGGGAGTTGTCAGCTAGAAATGCACGGGTGACTGCAGTCATAACAGATCATGGAGTGATTATGAACTGCCAGCATGATGTTACCTTGAAAAGGGCAAATAGGATCCTGGGCTGTGAGCAGAGGAGAGCTCCTGCAGCAAGTGTCAGTGCTACTGCAGTGAGGAGAGTCCCCAGAATGCTGTCCATGATTCTGGGCATCCAAGTGCCAATTGGGTTAGCTCTGCCTGGAGCAGGTGGAGGGACAATCTGATGATTTCCAGATTCATCAACTTTCCTATTTTGCAAGAGAAGTTTTCTTACTTTGTTTAGCCAACTAAAACAAAGGTTGTGAGGGAATATGATGCAGCCCTTAAACAAATTCAGGCCATTAGCAACAAAGAGAAGAGGAGCCTCTACGCTAAAAGAATGCTGTTGCAAGAAAAAATGGACATTATTTGTTCATCAATAAATGCAGGCTGAAATTCTAAACAATGTTCCTAATGAAAGAAGTCATTTTGCAAACAGTTTTCAGATCAAAGCTGTGGGAGGATGAAAACAGTGTCTGGGTTTGAAACAGAAATAGCCCATGGGCTATGGGTTATTTTCACAGCCCCTGCTTCTATTACATTGGGGAATCTATAAGAAACAGCAAACCTGGACTGTAAACATACATTAGATTGAAATTTTTCTCAAAAAATTTTCTTCTTAAAAAGTAACCTTTAAAACATCCTCTATAAATTATCAACTGCATTGAAGTCACGTTGCCATAAGTACAAGACAGGAATAAAAGAAAAGGCTGGATAGTTCTAGTGGGGCAGTGACAAACACTGGTGGCTCTTTATTTCTTTTGGTGGAAGAGCTGTGGGGCATCATCTGAAGATGGCTTGTTCAAAAAAAGGAGCTGCCCTCCCAATGCCTTCCCCTCACTGTCCCACCAAAGCCCCCCACAAAAGCCTGGCCACCAGAGACCTGGTTCCTCCCAGGATGGGTGGCCAAGCTACTGAGGAATGTTGTAGATGCTAAGCCTTGATAGGATTAAAAAGAGAAAATGGAAAAATCTGTCATTCCATGAATGTCCCCCACCACTATATTTTGGAAGCTGAGAGCTGACAGCAGGAGATCCTCTCAGCTGCTGCTCTCATTCCTACTCTCCTCCTGAGGCACCCACTCTTGCCACCATCACAGGTGGAACGTTGGGTTGATTAACTACTGCTTTGATGTGACACTGCTGCTCCTGCAGTGCATCCAAGCAGCAGAGCACAGCACAGGCTCCTTTACCTCACATGAACAGAGGCTGGCTCTGGAAGGTTCTGGAAGCAGCAGCTCTTGATTTCCCATTCTGCATGGCATGCAAGTAACTTGCCTCCCCAAAGCTCTGCACAGGTTATATGGTTTTCACTCTTAACCTACAGGTCTGAAAATGACAAGTCTTCTTCCACTTCAAGAACCAGTTAATTCCTTCCTATAAAACCTTGCTTTTGTTGTGGTGCCTTCTTAGGATTCCAAGGGGAAAAAAGATACAGAATTGGCTGAAGGGAAGAAAAAGCCAAAACCAGCAAAGCAGCCATGCCAAACTCACCACATTTCATCATCCCCACTTCGTAGCACTTGCGCAGCCGGCACGCCTGGCAGCTCTTGCGCCGGTTTTTGTCGATCGTGCACTGGTTGGTGGCTGGGCAGATGTAATCATTGTGTCCTGCAGAGGGACAAGAAGGGAAAATTTAACATCTCCAACCGTCTTGGTCATTTCCCAAATCAGGAATGTTCTCAACTTTAAACAACTCAGCTTTTTTGTGTGCATGTATCTAAGCTCCATTAATTTAACTGATGCAAAAATGAATATTTGTTTGACATTTTAAATATCAGCCTGTGGCCTCAAAATTAACCAGACAGCATCACTCAGCTTTATAGTGGTGACTGTCAGATAACCAAGCACCTTCTAAAACCAACTAATTTTTTGAAAATGGAACACACACTTTTGTGGAAATTTGTTCCCAATCTCCAACTGTATATTGGGAGTCTATAGCTGGCAGATACCAGATTTTCTTTTTTTTTTTTTTCCCCTCAGCAGAATTGAAAAGAGCAGCTTCAGTCCTGCAAAGATTTAAGTAAACTACAGCTCTGTTTACTGAACTCTGACGTGATGAGTTCCAGGAATTAAGAAGCCTTTGGAGGATTGACCCTGGACCAAAGTTAACCAAAAAAAAAAAAAAAAAAAAAAAAAAAAAAAAAAAAAAAAAAAAAAGCCAAGGTAAAAGCAGACTGGTAGGAAATAATGCATCCTGTAACTACAGAGAAAAGCACAAGGAGAGGGTGTAAATTTTAGATATTCTGGACAAGTGTTTATCTTACTTGCATCAGTTTTTGCTGCAGCCTCTTTGTTCTCTTCTTATTCTTTCCCACATCACCTCGTTCCCACCCAGACCCCTTCAGGTTACCGCAGTTCATTAATCAATAATCTGGTCCAAAGGTTTATTACTGTAAACTGGACTTGGGTACACTCCTGGTGTAAATACAGTTGAATCATCTCCTGCCAAATCATGGAACTGTCTCCTGCAGCAATTACTAAAGGATGCAAAAAATATTCGCTCATTTACTTTTCTTAATATCTTTTCTCTCAGGCTGCTTTTTAAATTGGTTTGGGTTTGGTTTTTTCCCCCAACCAAGAATAAGATCAAACAAAAATACAGCTACTAGAGTGATTTTTTTTTTTTTTTCACTTGGTGAAAATCCAAGAGTTCATGTCCCCAGGAGTAATTATTTAACTGAACCATTGTGACTATTGCCGTGCAAAATTAGAATTATTTTAACCTTGAATTTTTGAATGGACAATTTTAAAAAGAAGAGATCACATTACAGTTTGTCCCATTTCTTGCTGGCAGATACAACTGAAAAACAAATTGCTGTTTATCACTCTTCACACAACATGAAGGGAGAGGAGGAAGAAACTTTCTGTTGCACACAGGACTATAAAGTGTTTTAAAACTCTTGTGGCCTTAGGATAATTTAATTTGCAGGCAGATGTTCAGTGGTGTGGGACAGACTACACTACAAACTCAGACAAGCCAAGGAGACCACACACAGTTGGTCAGTCACACTTCTAATTTTAATTTCATTAATAAGGCCAACATTTCGCTCCATGGCATGCCCAGAAGTCTTTTATTTTAATACACAATATCCTGCATAACAACCATTGCAACTGAGTGCTTGATAAGTGTTTTACGCCAAGAACTGGCTTTATTTTATGTTCCTTTTTTATTCTTCCATTTGAATTACAAACACCATTACCTGTCGGGGTACACTGAGGTGTACAAAAGACCACAGTGGGTAACTGGCTGGTGGCCCAAGTACATGTGAGCAACACAGAGCAGGCAAAGCATTGGCTTGGCAGAAAACACCTCGAGATCAAATTCAGTCTCCATTTGTGACAAACTGGACACAAAGGTCTCTTCAATTATTTTAGAAATCCACAGTACTTGCACCAGCTTGTAGAAATTGCTATTCACCTGTGCAGAATCTGCACAATGAATTGAAAAGGCAAAACAAGTTCTGAATTAAATTTGATTCTCCCAGTGGCACCATCTCTGCCATACTGAGCAAAAAGAAAATACCTGAAGATTCCTAAAGGCTCTGGAGGCAGAAGAGGAAGAGGAACAGAAAAGATCAAACAGCAGCAGGATTTTCTGCATTTGTATCCACATGTAGCAGCCAATGTCAATAGAAATGATTTTCACCAAATGGCCTGAGATGAGGCCAAAGATCAGGATAACAAGGCCAAGGTTAAAGAAACTGAGTGCCCCAAAGCTGCAGTACAGGGCATGAGTGACTTCCACTGGCTGTGGCAGCAAAGGTGGAGCCCCACACTTCATGCACACTGCAGCCATGCAGCAAACTTGAACTAAACACCAAATATTAATGAATTTAAACATGGCAGTGGAAGTCTTAGATAGAGAGGCCTGGCAGGGTAAGAGATGCTGCAGGGCAGGCTCTGAGGGGTGGAGGGCTGAGCATTAATGATAATCAGGTTAGTACCTGATATGTGCTAAAAATAGTTTTCCATCCTCCACAGTGTGTAGTTATTGTACACTGACTCAACAGCTCCAGGCAATAGACCCTTGTCAAGAAGAGCTCCCAGCAAGAAAAGTCTCCAGATAATTACCTACTCTTACTGTGCCTATGACAACTAACTCTCAATTACTGCAACCAAGCTGGGCCACAAACTCCCATCAGATTCCCAGGTCTGCAGTGCCATCCCAGTGCTGCAGGGCCTCACTGTGCTATGCATTCCACCTCTTCTCTAAAGAAATCAATTCCTCACTCTGTAGTATTTACAGATCTTGATAACATCAGAGCCAAGAGATAAAACAGCCAAATCATGTGTTACTCTATTTTCAGCATGGAGCACCAGACAGCAGGATTTCAGAGCAGCTCATTACTAGGTCAACTGCTGCAGCCCCTGGTCACATGAAACTATTTATTTAAGCAAATTATCAAAACCTGTTTGTCCTACCTTGAATGCTTCTTTTAAAAAATGCTTTGCAGCCTTCACAGGACCAGACCCCATAGTGGTATCCTGAAGCATAGTCACTGCAGACTGCACAGAAGTGGGCATCCTTTTTTGAGCCAGGATTATTTGCTATTGGGCTTGTACAGTCATTGCCATTTGTTTTTCTTTTTAATGTTTCTCTGGTAGAAGAGAAAAACATCTGTTATAAAAGAAGAAAAATTTAAACTGCACTGCAAAGAGTTTCATAATTTTCCATTGTCCTCTATTCTCTCTCTATAGAGTCTTTATGTTCCTGAACACAGGTTAGTGTGAAACACTGCTAAGCCTTTTCTGGCAAGATAAAGCATTTAAAGCATGTAGGAGGATTTAGGCATAAAACTGGACTGCTGCTGAACCAATCACATGAACCCTGGGAAAATCATATGGAATGCTGATGGGTCTTGAATTAATGGAAATATGCAAGTCCAGGAATTTGTGAACCAAATTGGATTTTGCCTCTTGGGAGCTTCACGTGGAAAAGGAGAACCCAGACAGCTCAGACTGACATTATAAATGCTACAATGAACTGAGCTGCAGTTGCTTTGTGCTGTTAGTAAGGCAGAATTACAACACACATCCATCCCAAGTGCTTCATCCTTTACATGAGGCTTAACTCATCCAATGACATTCAAATAAGTGAGGTGTGAATCTCAGCCTACAAGATCAGCTCATGATGGCAGGCAAAGTTTTCTGTTCCAGGTGACAGCCCACGTTGATCACCCCAATGCTAAACAAAAAGGAGTCTGAATACAAGAAGAATGATGAAACACAATTAATAAAATACTTCCATATGTTAAAGAAACTGCAGCTTTATATAAATCAGTAAGATATAGACATCCCTGAAGTGTTGCAGATAACTCCAACACACAGGAACTATTCTTCATGAAGAGATTAAAATTAAAACAGGAAAAACCATGAAAAAACAGCCAATTCCTGACACCAAGATCCTGTAAACAAACAAAAGAGGAAAGGAGCTTAGATCATCAGCAACATTTGGTTTAGGTGCAGGAAGTACATCCATTGTATCCTTTTTATCTGGACCTCATTTTCTTGGTGATTTTTGCACATTGTGCTTTCAGGGTCAGTAGAATTTCTAGACAGAGAGAAAAGTGCCATGTGCAAACTCTGAGCAGCTCAGAGTTTGAGAAAAGGAATGGTGTATAATCAACTTTCAAGTATAAACCTAAGCATAGAGGCAGAACTTAGGAACTCCAGAATTTTCCTCATCCAACCTTCCAGAAGGATTAGGGAGGAGAAGAAAAATCAGTTGGGATAAGACAGCAGGTAGCATGGCTTATGACTTCTACAGAACAAGGGCAAGGTAAACAGAATAGTGGCAACATGCTGAAAGTGCTGTCAAAGAGGCTTTAACTAATATATTAAAAGTAGATTTTGTGCTGGTTTCATGACAGGAGGTAAGGACAAACACACCCACATGCCAACTGAAAAGCATGAAGTTCATAAGTTTTTGAGGAGAACGTGCTCTAATTTCCTGGTAAAAAATTTGGAAAGGAGGAAAAGGTGCTTCTCAGAACAAATTTCAAATATTGTTTGAAATTAAGATATTTGTTGTACAATTAAGTTACTGAGAGATTTTTTTAAAATGGTAATTCATTCAGATAGAGCAGAGCAGAGGAGTGTTTAAGTATTTAACAAGCTGGGTCTTTGATTACACACACACACCTCATTAATGGGCTGGTGAATCACTGAATTATTTCCCTCTCTGCCACGCTGGGAACATCAGTGAGGGGGAACTCTCCCCAAGAGTAAAGGGGCTGTATCACACATGCCTAAATTGCTGCTAATGAAAGGAGGGAAGAACATTCCTATTCCTTCCTATTCCCCTGTATTTGGAAGCAAAAGTGATTTGGTGTTTGACATTAATAAAAGAGGTATATTTTTAAGCTTTACTTGGGAAATGTTACCCAATTGTGAGGGTCAAAAGAGGCTCAAAATCAGCTGGAGAGCCTCTCTGTGACTGACTGATATGCTGTGGAGATCAATGTTTATTGCCCTTGATAAAACACCGAGGTGATGGATGAAAATAAAGAAAAAACACACACCACAACACCTGGGTGAGGATTGTTGGTTTTTACCTCCCAGTCATGACAAATGTATTTTAAAAGCACTTTTTCTTTCCTTGCTTAAAAGTTTAACAACAGCCACCCCACACACAAGCAAGCTGCAATGCTTCCTCAGACTCCTGGCAAACAGTAGAACCATCTGGAACAAATTCCTGCTGCAGGCCAAGCAGCACCAGGGCCACTCATCTGTCAGAGCTGCAGCCTCACACCAGGAGGCTCAAACCCCATCAGTTTGTCAGGCTGTCTGGGAGGGCTTCAGAGCCTGCAGACAGTCAGGGCTTCCAGGTAACCATCCCATACCTGAGGCTCTGCTGCCCCAGCAGCATTTCCACACTCAGGACAAGCCAGAGAGGGGCAGAGCCCACGTGCCAGCTGCTGTGGGACTGGGCAGCCCAGGATGCTCAGCAGAGGAATGAGCTGCCAGGTCCTGCAGGAGGATGGATGCCCACCATGCTCCTGCACCAAAGGATGCAGGAAAACAGGGGATGTACCCTGGTGGCCACAGAGGAACCACATGGTGAAAGATTTATTGCTTCACACCTCCTAGTACTCCTCTCTATTTTATGATGGTGGGTTCTATATAGAAATACTACCTTTCTAAAATGAATTAAGACTTCACTTAAGTAATAAATCACTGATTTTCTCCTGGTCATCCTTGTGCTCTCAGCAACCTGGTCTAGAGGAAGAAGGTGTCCCTGTCCATGGCAGAGGGGTTGGAATCAGATGGTCTTCAAGACACCTTTCAGTTCAAACCATGCTGTGAAGAAGAGGTTATACTCCAGAATTTCTTGATTCTCTTTAACTTAGGTCATCATCAGCTGCATGAGCAATCGTCCTTATATAGCTATACAAATAGCTGATGACTTATTTATTTAAATAAGTCATTAAATATTTAAATATTAAATAATTAATAACCTGTCCAATGGGACAGGTTCAGCTTCCCTTCTGTCTGTTGTAGAGAGGGCTCTGCAGAGCATCAGGGTGCTCTTGCTCCTGGGTTATTCCAGCTGCTGTCCCAACATCTGGACAGCTTCAAGCCTTACCCTTCCCCTGTCAAAGTTTTGGAACCTTAACCAAAGTGGGAGGAGTTTGGATGTGCCCCCTGTTCCCATCAAAGCTGCTTGGGGAATTCTTCTGTATGCAAGTGCTACCCAGAGTCTTTCCCAATCCACACACCTACACTGAGAGCAAAATTGCACTCCATAGAGCCCACCCATTGCAGAAGGAGTGTGGGTAGTCTCAAAAATAGCACAAATCCTTTATCAACCATTGACTAAAACTGTTACCAGGACACACAATTTTTCATACTCCAAATGACTGCTGCAGTTAAATAAGGAGGCCTGTGAATAAACACACAGCTGCTGAAGCAGGAACAGCACCTGCAGACCCTGAGCTTTTATCCACCCCACAAGTGTGTGCCCAAGAATGGAGCAATTCCATCAGCTGATGATCCAGACCCTGGTTAGGGTTTGCAATATGAGTAAATGTGCAGAACAAGAACCTGGTTTTGCAAACAGAGTTTCTTGTCAGCTGAAAATTTAGCCTGTGACTCTGGTCATCACAACAACTTTACAAAGTCAGTTGGGAACAGCAGCAAGAAACAAAATCAGGCTTTTCCAGCAGCAGCCCCCTTTTAACGCCATGCATGCTGCTGTGTGACTGCTTACACTAAAGCCCAAAAGCAAAGAAAAACATTTCCCTTGAATTTCAAGTTAACAAAAAGCCTTCACATCTATTAGAAGCAGTAAAAAAAATAATCTGGGTAAAAATGAATTAAAACAATATTGTATGAAAAAGCAAAAGGAATGAACATTACCTCTTTGATCATTCAGAGGACTTAATCTGCCAGAGCAAAATTAATTTGTTACACACAATTGTACCTAGCAGTCTTGAACTTTTGTTTATGCAATGTAAACTGCTCCCACACTGAGGTATTTGTAATGCTCTGTGTTGGTGTATAGTACTCTAAGGAGGTACTGAAAAAACCCCTAATTTCAGAAGTTACATTAAAAACAAACAAACACCACACACACATACCCTGGCTGATTCAGTGTCTAGTTGAGGTTTTTTTGCATCATTTTTTTGGAGGGACCAACACTTAAATTCAAAAGTAAAAAGCAAAGGGGTGAGCTAAGGAAGCTGTAGATAACATTCAGCCAAGTTTTGAAGCAGCAAGCAGCACTGACCTGCTCCCGGGCAGCACGGGCTCCATCGGGCGCGCCTCGCACCACAGGCTCTTGGGCTGCTCTGCATACAGCAGGGAGGACTGGCAGTGCAGAGCCAGAGGGGACAGATGGCCAGGAGCAGACCACAGCCCGCTGGGGCTCGAGGTTTGCCTGGCAGTCACGCCCTCTGGGTCCCCAAAATTGCTGGCAATGTTGTAATTGACCATAGCAGGGCTGCAGAATGCCATTGTGGAATATTCGTGTCTGTTTTCCATGAAAGATGAGGGAATGTAGACTGGACTGTGCTCTGCTGCCAGCGTGGACTGATTGCAGCTGTAAGGAACTGGAGAGATGACACCAGCAGGTGAATTTTTAATTTCTGTTTTATTGCATCCAATATCCTGAAGTGGCAGCAACTGAGAGAAGTCCTTGTGAGAAGATGTGCACAGGGACATTTTGAAGCAAGATTGAAGAGGGCTGTTTAAATATTCATCCTAAGACAATAAAGAATTAAAAAAAGAAGAATTAAAAAATAAAAGAGCTCTGCATTAAGTCTTTTCTGTCAAAGAAAAAAGGAACCAGTAAACCAGAAAAACGTCTCGTTAAAGCAGATTCATACCAAATCAGAAAACATAAAAAGTCTCCTTAAAACAGATTGCATACCAAATGCACTTAAATAGTCAGAGTACAAATTTACTACCTTTAAGTTAAAGAAAGCTTTCTAGAATATCCTTAAAAATAAAGGCTAAAACAAACATTGAGTTTGGACTCCCTCAAAAAATAAAAATAAGAACAAAACTATTTGAGGCCTGCCTGAAACAAAGATAAAGGTGACAACTTACCAGGAGTTACAACCAGGGTAAATCTGCACTCTATCAGAGATAAAATTACCCCAAGGTTCACAGCTATGGAGGAGAAATCAATTCTCTTCCTAACAACTCACCATCTCCTGCTGTTAACTGCACCACAGCCTTCAGCCTTGTGCTCCAGGGTGCTTCCCTTTTCCATCACAAACATGTAACAGCAGGCAATTTGAAAGCAGACAAACACACACACATGCCTATCCCCTGCACCCTCCAAATCCACACCTCCCCTGCACATCCCTCTGCACAGAGGAGGAACACAGGTAGTGGATGGCAGCAAGGTGCAACTTCATCACTGAGAGGTCCCTGGGCACAGCAGCTCTGCACAGAGCCATTAGAAAAGCAGAAATCATAAAATGCAGGTATTTCCAAAGCTGACAATAAAACTCAAGTGATTTCATAGGGTCCAGAAGTTCTGTAATTCCCTGCAACTCTCCATCCCCATCCCAACTACCCCCTGTCCTTTCTCCCATCTCACTCAGCTATCAAAACAAGACCTTAAATTCCCCACAGTAAATACTCTTTACTAGATTTAGGCATATACAAAATATTTAAGAGAGAAAAGAATTTCAAAAAGAAAAAAAGTGCACCAAAATTATCCTCCTGATACAGACCCCTGTCTTAGAAGCATTATTTTACTGTAGCATTAAAAGCATTTTTTTTCCTTATTCTTCACTGAGAGTTTCATCTGCAATTCATTCCAGCTCTGGAAACAGACCTAGTTTGCAATTCAAAACATTTCTGTATCCAAAAGAGCAAGTTTCAGCCCCAGCACTGATATTGCAGTGTACTCTTACATATGGCAATAAGATCCTAACATGAGGAACCACAGGATAGCTAAGCATTCACCCACAGCTTTGCTGTTCCACAAGTGGCCAAGGTATAGATGCTAAATGTTCTTACCTTTTTTTTGCCTCACATAAAGCAAGATGAGGAAGATTCAAGCATGGGTTTGTTCAAGTACCAGCATCCTCCCTGTCCCCAGAGCTCTCAGGCCAATGGCAATTCTAGTGTGCCACCTTGGGGCACTGACACATTTTTCTCCTCTAGGGTGAGGATTGAGAGTAGAAACATTAAGAGAAAATGTAAGAAATAGTATTTTTGACTAAAATGGATAACTGGGAGTCTTTCCTTCCTCCTCGCTCTGCGCTCTGGCGATGGAACCGAAGATATGTGTAGAAATAACCAGAAACTCATTTAAATCAGCTCAGGCACTTTAGACCCAGCTGCTGTTTTTTCCTTTGTGGGAAACAGGAAAATGAGATCTCTCAGCAGCTGTTTGTGTCCAGCAGTTCTTGGACTGGCCCTCCAGAGCAGTCAAAGCAGGGGATTCTGACCTCGCCCCTCACACAACACACACACTTCATCTGCCCCCACCAGATGCTTCACAGCCTCCCCCAAGAAAAACCAGGCATTGTGCAAACTTCACTGCAAAAAAACCACTGATAAAACCAAAGGTGCTTTCACTCCCAGGTTCTGGGGTGGGTAATTTTTTAGAAGGAAATGATGGAACAAAAAAAATTAGGAGTATTTTCAGGGGTTACTAGGAGTGAGCCCAATGAACACACTGGATTCAAGACACATTTAAAGACTCAGTATAAGCCAAGCTGTATTCCCCCTGCACTCTCAGAGGCTGCAGGTATTCAGGATGAGTGTGGGCACTCTGCCAGAGGATCTGGCATGTCCAACAAAAGCTGTCTGTGCTTACTTTGTCCCTCTGCCTCCTTTGGAAGGACACACAGCACAGGGGAACCCCAAACCCTTTGGAGGGAAGGACCTGAGCAGCATCACAGCCACATCTCTGTTCCAATCAGCTGGAGACATTCTGCTGTGCCAGCTTTTGCAGCAGGCAAACTGGCTGTGTAGTTTCCCTCAGCATTTAGCAAATAAATGCCTGCACACTGTGGAAGCAGAGAGAGCACAGAGCTGCTACTACGGAATTTCATGAACAGAAACCAGCTGAGATTTGAGTCATGTTTTTCTGCAGAGGAAATCCACTAATGAGTGTGTGCTTAGCAGGAGGAGATATTGTCTCCAAAGGGCAACACACAGCATTTAGAAACACACTCAGAAGTTACCAGAAGCAAGAGTGAAGCTTGTTTTAGGGGAAGAGTTCACACAAGCATGAGAAGTCAGCACAGCCTTCCTGAAAAACGCACTGCTCATAACTTATTTACAAGAGAAGGAGACTCTGGGGTCCAGCAGGTTAAAGAAAACTGTACTCATGGTCTTCAGCAGGCTGTAATGTAGTGAAAAAATAACAGTATTGACCTGAGATTGTTAACTTGGGTAGCAGAAATAGTCTAGCCACAGTAAACTATGGATCTGCATGAGATCATGTTGATCACATTTCTTTACACCCAGAGAATTTAAAATGCAAGTCCCAGAGCCTCACAGATAAAGGGAAACTGCTGAAATTACGCATTATTGCTCAGAAGGTCCAAAAGATTGGCTGCTGAACTGTGAAGTTGTGTGTCTTAAAGAAGAACTGAAGACTGAGGGAAACAGATCTCAAGATCTGAGACTCAAGAAAAACTCCACAAACACCTCAGAAGGAAGCACAACCACATTTAATACAAGGATTACAATAAGCAGTGCAATAGGCTAATAAATTTGTTCAATACTGGTCTCATGTCCTTATATCTTAAACAGAAATGAACTATTTCCTAAAGTGAACTCCTGTCCCAACATGCCCTCTTCCTCTGAAAAAAGATTTTAAAAGCAAGATTCAATGATAAACGACATTATTTAGATGCAGTCTGTCAGCTCTGCACTAGATCTGTACCAGACACAGAAACAAAGCAGGTGTCTATTATCTTTATATTCCAGTCTCCTGGGAGCCTGCAAATGCTTCAATCCACTGAAGTCAGTTTAGCTTAGTGAGATATTCAACAACTGCAATGCCATTTATGAAGTAAATAACAGCCATGCTGGCCAGTTCCTTGAGTAACACTTACCATTCACAAATCTAAGACACTACAGGCAGGATTCACTTCTGACATAAAGCAGCTTCATTAGCTCCAGTACCCTGAGGATGACACCATTATCCATGAGGATGTAGGAAAAAAAAAATGAATGTTATTAATGTTCTCCACCAAAAAAAAAAAAAAAAAAAAAAAAAAAAAAAATTGGTTTCTTCTCTTTGAATAACTCTACAACAACTGAATGTATCTTGAGTCACCATGCAAGACATGCCAGATGAGGCACAAGGACTGGTTTGGATGTCATAGTCAAACAGACACAAGGGTAAATAATTAAACCATCTGACGTATTTCAACAAACTTGAAAGCCTCTTACTGCACATTACCTATACCAAGAACCTCTTTAAAAGCCTCGAGGGAAAAAAACTAATTAATTTTTTCCAGTTTTATGTTTGTTTTGGTTTTTTTTAGTTTTGGAAAGGGGAAAAATGGGTAGAGAGGGCAGGGTGCCTGCTTGGGAACATAGTACAATAGCTCTTCCTAGAAAAGTGAAACACTTCACAAAGCAAGGGAGTGATGGATGTTCTCAGGCACCCTTCCATCAACACACACTACAACTGCTTAGCATTTTATGTATATTTTGAGTAAAGATTTTTTGCAATAGAGAATCAAGATGACCTTTTTCTCTCTGCTAGGTTTAGACTAAAGTACAATCATTGTGCCTTTGGGTTTAATAGAGGTGATTCAGCAAGCGTGCATCCCACCACCCCACAGCCAAAGATCCTCAGTCATCTCACAGAACATTCTATTAATATTCTCTTCAGTTACATTTTACACAACTCCCTGCAACAATAAACTGAATCATCTTCTGGAAAAGTGATTACTAAAGGAAAGTCATTCCTGAGGCGTATGATACTTGTGCTTCAGGTTTTGTGACAAACTTATTACTCATTAAACACAGCAGTGCCAGATATTGCCAACAGAAGGCAGGCAAGTAAACAAGTTTATTATTACCTGAGAAGGACTGGATGCAACAAGTAGGGGAGAGATAGCTTGCATTTTGCTTCACTATGTGTCCGAACTTCAGATATTGTACTCATTCCTCCAAAATTAATAACCTGTCCTCAATGGCATCAAGACCTACTCTAAATAAAATAGTGCAGCTCAAAATCACACAGGAAAAAATACTTTGAAACAAGCAAAATGAGCACTCTTTAGCCTACATTAGCCTTCAATTACTCAGAACACTGACAACTCCTAGATTATTCTAAACATTCATAAATACATTTCAGAGTTCAATGGATATGACATGGGGGCACCAAAGGAACTGGAATTGTTTCACAACTTCAGTCTTCTTCCCCCTGAAGTGGAGTTACAAAGACAAGGACTCCAGACTCCTTTTACAGAAAGTGCACAAGTCTGGAGATCACAGTCACATGCCAGTGCAAGGAAAATCCCAGCAGAACATGGGAAAAATTCTCCACAGTGAGAATTAAGGGCAGGAACAGGGTACCCAGAAAGGCTGTGAAATCTGTCTTTGGAAAGGTTAAAAAAAGACTCACTTTGAGCAGGATGCTTGATTACTTGCTCTCTAGATTTCCCTTCCCACCTTCCCATTACAGAAAAAGTATTTTCAGATCTCAGTTCAAACTAGAGTTCAGGTTGACTTTACTAGTTTTTAGATTTTAAATTTGTGGATCATTAAAATGTTACCAGATCTGAGAGTGGATTTAAGCTTTCTGTGATTTGCATCTCTTAAATCTGTTTCATAGTCATGGGGTTTCAGACACCAGAAATGAAAAGCCACTGTCCCGCTCAAGAACACAAATGCAAACTGAGACACTTCAGCTCCTTTTCTCTCCATGTAATTATTTCAGTTATTTCGACTTTTTGGTCAAAAAGAAAATTTGAATTTCAGCGTGAAAATTTTAGTGTGTTCCATTAGAAAAGAAACATCTATTAAAATTATTACACAAGTTATCATTACAATGATCTATCTGAGGATTTTGTTATCATGCTCCAGTCTGCAGCAGTATCATGGCAGAAGCCAGCACAAAGAATAGCACTCTTTTCCAGTAAGAACTTCATTATTAAAAAAAAAAGCATCTCTGATGCAAGAAAGAGCAGGGAAGAGCAGCATGGGGATTTAGATTTTCATGGATCTGGGATGTGCATCTGCATCCAGCATCTCTGAAGCACACTTGGGTCTCCCAGCACATACCAATTAGAAAAGCTAATTCTAAAAATATTATTCTTGTTTTGATTGCCACACCATAGCTCTGTCCCAACAGCATGGAATGCACCTGTTCCTTGGATCCAGGAGGAATGAATTCCTTCAGTCAACATTTCTCTCTTACTGACAGCGTCCTAGAACAAATGTACATGGGCCTTCCTCCACTCCATTTCTTTCTGGTCATTTGCAAAAAGTGTTTTCATAGAATTATAACTGAATCCATGAATGGTTTGTGTTGGAAGGGACCTTGAAGATCACCTAATTTCAAACCCCTCAGCCATGGGCAGGGACACATTCCATGAGACCAGGCTGCTTAGAACTCAATCCAACCAGGCTTTGAACCCTTCCAGGGATGGGGCATCCTCAGTTTCTCTGGGAAACCTGTGCCAGTGCTCACCATCCTCACAGTAAAGAATTTCTTCCTAATATCCAATCTAAACCTGCTCTCTTTCAGTTGGAAGCCCTTCTATCTTGCTCTATCACTACACATCCTGGTAAAAAGTCCCTCTTCAGCTCTCTTGGAGCCCCTTTAGGCACTGGAAGTACCAGAGCTTTCTCTTCTCCAGTCTGAACAACCCCAGCTCTCTCAGCCTGGGCTCATTTGAGATGTGCTCCAGCCCTCTGATGAATTTCATGGCCTCCTCTGGACTCACTGAATCTTATTTTCTTTTTCTTATGTGGAGGGTCCCAGAGATGGGACCTCAGCACTCCAGGTGGGCTTTCACAAGGGCAGAGCAGAGACTGCACCACAGAGCAGGGAGTGCTCAGCAAACTTGGTGATCAACACCTAAATCCCACTGCCCACATCAGCATCAAAGATATTCCATCACTCTAGTCTGCTGAGGAGCAGAGTGCCATGCTCAATCCTCTGCCCTCAACAAGAGAAAAAGGATAAAATGCCTCATTTTGCCCAGCAGAACTTTTACACAGCTTGGGGGGTTTCTGAATAACTGTCTCTGTTATTGGCAGGGTATAGACATGAGCTGGCACAGGGGGCTGAGATTTTTTTTGACTCAAGTCAAGCTCCTTCTATTTACTCTTACAACAAATCAACAGCTCTTGTATTATAAATAAATTTGGGACTGAAAATTCCACCTCATTTATTCCCTTTTCCCCCAGCAGATTGCCCACTGAGGTCTGTGAGGATTTACAGCAGCATGAAGAGAGCAGAGCCTGCAGCAATGCACTCATGCCAGGCAGAAATTGGAGAGGAAAGAGATGGTGGCTAAAAGAGTCAATATGTGAAGAAAAACGAGTAAATCAGGTAATAGGGATAGGGCAGGAATTGAAAATTCCTACACTCTCAGGGGAGATACTATCTCATCTTTGATGAAAGCAAAGATGAGACTTTCCCTGGTAGCAGCTGTTCTTCACTAGGCATAAAGACCAGTGAAAAGATTACAAGTCCTTTTGCCAATGCACAAAAGAGAAAAGTCCTTACTGCCCTTAAAACCTGACCCCTGGCAATCTCTGGGGCCAGGCAGTAAGTCTGATGTTGGGCAGACAAGTGGGTGGGACACATCCCCAGATCATGGGAATTCATCTATTTCTGCAGTTCATGCTCTACCACCCTGGCACATCTGGCCTGCCAGAGCTCCAAAAGCCAGGGGGGGAGGTTCTGTTTGGCATGTATGTCAGAAATGCAGGATTCATTGCTCCTGGCTAAGCAGACATTGGCTTTCCCTTGAGCATGCCATGCCTCAGGCTCCTCAAATAACCCCCTGCTTTGTGAGGCTGAGAAGCAATGGTGATAACCAGAGCAGTCTTTGGCAAAAGAAAATCTTCCTTGTGGAAATATTGTCAGGGAATAATTTTTTTTCAGATCTCTGTGTCCTAAAGAGTGAAGAAAAAGCAGTGGACTTTTTTCCTGTCAGACCATTTTGCAATATGTCTTATTCTACTTTCTCCTCCCCCCAAATAAAATGGTGTTATTTATGGTGTTTTTTTGCAGATAGTCTCTTCACAATGCAAATGATTCATGCTATAGGATTAATTTAGGTAGCCAAAGAGTAAATAAAAAGTGTAAAACTTTTGTCTTTTTAGTCATAAAACTTGAATAAGCAATCTTTTCTACAATGGCATAAAAATGAAATCTATGTCTGAATATGTACAAAATGCAGAACTCCTCTGGCTGCTTATCTGGTTTTAGCTCTAGTAAATTGATTTTCTTACAGGGATTTCTGTAAAAGACTATTCCAATTGTATTAATTTTATTGTGCATTTTCACATTAACAGCAAATTCAAGACTAAATAGTTTCTCTCTGCAATTTTATTCTAACTTTTTAACATAAAGTTTTTTCAATGCAGTTTTTTGATACCTGATTTTTAATGAATTAAAAGACTTTAAAGCATCTCATAAATAAGTCATCATGCCTTTATTTTTTTCTCCACCATCACTAAATCACTGAAAGAGCACAGAAACCAAGGCATTGCTTATTCCTGCCTTTCATGCTGTGACACTCTCATAATGCTGCATGAAATCCCAGGTCTGATATGTTTAGCACCATCCACAGGTGACAAAAGTTTGTGCATATGTTTTAATCCCTTAAACAAAGCAAGCTGGTCTAGATTTGTCTCATCATTAACCCAGACATGAAAATCTGCCTTTCACTGAGAGTAAAAATCTGTCTCAGCTGAGTCTGTTGGAATTTTGTTGATCATTCTCACAGATGGACATTTGTCTAACATACTAATTAAGACAAAATTATAATGCCCTCCCAGTCTTATTAAAATGTAATCTGAGAAATTATTCTGGAATTTCTGCCTGCTGATCTTATGTCCTGTCTCTCAAGGAATGGAACCAGCAAACTCTTTTATGTGAATATTTCTTGCTGCTAGCAAAAGCATGCTGCAGATAGCTGAAGAAGGGCACAGTAAAAGAATGGATATAAAACCTGGTCAGCCCCCTGGATCACCATCCTTTGTCACTGTAAGCTCTTTGCTACTTTTATCTTTAAGCCAATATTCAAGAACCAGAACTAAAATGTAGGGCATTTAAAGAGATCATATACTAACTGGATTTAGAGTTGTTTTAATTAATATATTTTAATCCATTCTTGATCAGAACATCATTATAGACACTCACATTAGCTGACTTCTTGAAGACAATTCTGCAGTTTCAACAGTTTAAGAACACCTCTAAAACATGAGCATTTTGTTCCTGTGCTTTTTAAAGTTTTTCAGGTTATCAGCCAAAAAATTCTCAAGGATATAAAATAGTTTGGGTTTTTCCACTTCCTCCAGCAATACTTGGAGCTCCATTTACTGGTTCTCATTTACAGCACTGATGAGATAAACTGCAAAGAAGCACCAGATTTGTTCCATCCCTTCAGGTCCAAAATTTTTATTGTTATTTCTCCTTTGAAAGCCTGGGGAAGCTGAGCTGTTCACTTACACGCAGAGTTACCAGCCTGACAGGGAAGACACTACAGCTGTCTTCCACTAATGCTGTGTTACAGCCACTGTCTGCAAAATGCAAGATACATCTTATTTTAAAAGGTACAGGGAAGTTCAGAAAGGAAAGCAAAAAGGACAGCCACGGAGAAGTGAACCTTGTTCACAGACAGAAAAAAGAATTTTAATAAAGTTCTCAAATAACAAATAAAAGTTTTCAAGCTTTAAATCAGAAATACAACATGTATTTGCTGCTTCAGTAAAAGCACCAGTCTTAGAACTCCCCCTCTTGTGGGGACAACAGATGAGCAAGGAATTTCAAGGATATGGATGAGGAAACACATTGCTGGTAACACTGAGCACATCAGAAGCAAATGGTAAATGACTTTATGTTCAAAAGCAGTTTCTCATGCCACCCATAATCATATCAAAACTTTCTCTACACACAAATTGTATATGTGCATCATTCTCTGTATGACAAGGCTGAACCCTTTCCCAGAAAGAAATAGCACATTTACCAACCACTCCAAGGTATAAACTGCACAATTTGCTGTTTATCCCATCCTCTCTCCAGGCTGTAATTTATTTGCTCTAACAAAACCTGGGTCATAAAGCATCCAAGATTAAAGACCAGATCATTCTTGCTAGCCAAAAGTCTTTTACGAGCATTCAGGCAAAGGTTCTGATGGGTTTGATGAAGGTTTACACATGTGCTGCCCAATCTTTAGTTATTGTTAAATAAACCTTTTCGCAATGCCAAAAGCAAACTCAAAAAAACCAGGCTTGGATCTCATGGTCTAATGAGGAAGATCCTTCTTAAAGCTGAAGATCATAATAAAAGAGTGTAAATCTGTATCACCGACTTCAATGGGAAAACTACTTCAGAACTGTCACAACAAAACCTGAGACATTTATCAGTGAGAGACTTGGAATTTCAGAAGTCAAGTCAAGAGAGCTCCAGTAACCCCAATTTGGTTTGGATCAGGTTATACCAATTGCTATGATGCTTGAAAGAGGCATTTACCTTTTGTTAGTCTATTTATCTGTGGAATTTCCCAAAAACCTTAAAACACCACGTATGTTCCAAAATACTCCTTCTGCTCTCAGTGCAGCAATCCTATTCTAATAAGATTCTTAAACCAAAGACCTAAAATATAGCAAACTTCCATCATTTTCTCTGTATCCACAAATATTTAAAAACCCCAAGCCTATTGGAAGATCACTTAATCTGCATAAACTGATAGACTTTAAGAACAAATTTACACTGGAACCAAAATTAATACTCTCAATAATTTAACCTATCTCATTTCTCTCACAGAGGCTATTGTTCATAAATCCAGAGATTATCAATTGCAGACCTTTGGCAACATTTACAACAACAAATATTTCATTCAATATAGCACGTACCTGAATGACACTGAATAGGGTTTCTGTTCTTTATAAATGCTCTGACAGCATTACATGTCAGCAAGATTTTCTCATAGCAATTCTGGATTTGTTTTCCTTCTTTCCTTTATCTCTGATTCTAAAAGCAGCTGTGCCCACCACCACTTAGTCATCAGATCTCAAATATGAATCTTTCCAAAGCAATGTGGTGCCTGCTCATCAGTGCAAGGTTACAGGGATACTATCAGTGTTTCCTTTCCCTCTGAAGGCAAGACCTAAACAGAAGTTCCTCCTCCTCCTTTCTGACATAACAAGCCTCTGAATTTGTCGTTCACTGCAGTTAAGGCTCTTACATGATGGAATCATTTTATAAGCCAAGCATTCTCATATGTAGCACAGAAATCTGAAGGTTAATTAACCAGCATTTTCTGGCATCAAACACTGAGGTTTTTAAAAGGCTAAATCAAACTTTTTCTATCTTTGTCACAGGAAAACCTGAAACATAATTAACATTTGCTCTGAAGCAGAAATGTACTCATCTTAGACATTTTGGGCAGCATAATAAATAAACTCCTTTGGCATTGTTTTTTAAATACCAGATGCACAAACACAGACAAGGGGGGATTATTTTCTTCAATGTAGCTACATTCATTTTCAAGGAAAGCAAATTAAATGGAACCCATTTGGGATAATATCTTTGTTTTACTGCATGTAAAACAAGGCTTTTTAAGCTTAAAAAAAAAAAAAAAGCTTATGTATGCTTTAACCCCAGCCTGCAACTAAGCACCACACAGCCACTCACACACTTCCCCTCAGTGCGATGGGGGAGAGAATTGGAAGAGTAAAGTGAGAAAACTCGTGGGTTGAAATAAAAAGAGTTGAATAGGTAAGGCAAAAGTCTCCCACACAAGCAAGGCAAAACAAGGGATTCATTCATCACTTCCCATGGGGAGGCAGGAAAGAAGGGCTACATCACATCTAACAGTGACTGGAGAAGACAAATGCCATCATTCCAAATGTCCCCCCCCCGCTTCCTCCTTCTTCCCCCAGTTTTATATGCTGAGCATGACACCCTGTGGTCTGGAACACACCTTTGGTCAGCTGAGGTCAGCTGTCCTGGCTGTGTCCCTTCCTAGCTTCCTGTGCAGCCCCAGTTTCCTCACTGGGGTGTTGAGAAGCTTGGACTCTGTGTTAACACTGTCCAGTGATAATAAAATTATCCCTTTGTTATCAACACTGTTTCCAGCACAAATCCAAAGCACAGCCCCATACTACTATAAAGAAAATTAACTCCCCCCCTGCCGGGGGCTGTCTTTCTAGCTGGTCAGAGTGACCCCGACTAAAGTTCGAAAGTTTCTTTTCCCAGCCCGGTACTTGAAGAAGAAGTCAGGGCTCTTCATTTTTTCGGTCTCAAGATTGTTTATTGCATCTTATCTATAAAGTTCTTTCTCCCTGTCCAGCCGAGATCTGTTTGGCAGGACAGCCAGAGGCACTCCCCCCTCCTCCAGGGCGGTGTTATCTTTATATACTACAAACTACGTGTACAATATTTACAGTTATTTTCCAATACCTATCATCTATATTAGACAGTGAGTTTCTACTTTAGACCAATCTAAAAGTGCCAACATCACCAGACAAGATGGAGGTAGAGAAGAAGAAGAAAGGCTAGACACGCCCAAATCCCTCCATCTTGTCACCAGAGACCCCTATACCAAAAATCCTAAAACCTACATTTAGACTCTGTAATTATTTTATTCTTACACTATTTACACTATTGTGGCTTTTATCTCTTTCTATAAAGGTGACAAGTTATTCCGTGGTTCATAATCGAACCCACTGGTGTTCTGGGCTGTGTGCCAGGGTCTCCGAGCCCCCTGGCAAGGGTCCCAGGAAACTCCGGACTCCCAGAGGGATGTCCTGAGTTCCGACACCCCCCAGCCCAAACCAGCACAATCTCCACTTCTTATCCCATACCATTTACATCATGCTCTAGTCCTACACATCATCATCATCATCCTCCATCCTCATTCTCACAGTTTGATGTAGTTCACAGATAACATTCCCTTAGTCTATGGACCACTCGTGTGAAATGTCTGTAAAATGTCCATAAAAGACCACAAGCATCCCCAAAATGCCCAACAGGTTCACTCAGCCCATGATTTTGTGCTCCATCTGATATGGTGCTCACTCAGGACATGAGAGGTGCTCTGTTGTGGGGAGTTATCAGACACCAAAGGCAGCTCAGCTCGGGTGTCTGCTGCAGTTGTAAGGATTGTCCTGCACTGCTTCTGGTGGCTCCTGCTGTATCCCATAACATACAACTCAAGTCATGGATTACAACAATTGAAAGGTATTTCCACTACCATCTCCACTCCTGATCCCTTTGAGTGAGGTATTATGGCTTAACATTGCTCCCCTCCTTCCTGCTCCAGCTTGCACTTATCCACAAACTGCAATCCCTTAGGGCTGGACCTGCTCCAGCATGGCTGCATGCACAGCCACTGATGCTTCATGATGTGCCTTCTCCAGCACAAACTCAAAGCATAGCCCGTGCTAGCTGCTAGGAATAAAAATAGCTGTACCCTAGCCAAAACCAGCATACTGAGACCTCACTATCTCCTGACTGTACCTTGCACTCATTTTGATTTTTATTTCCTTCCAATTTCCCATTTCACGAAAAGTAGATTAGACAATTTATACAAACATTAATGGGAAAACTACACTGTAAATATTTTCCATCTAATGGAAGTGAGATGTTAATCTATAGACAATTTTGTTTAAGTGACTTCCTAAATTGTGAGCCTTTCCTTGCTGCTTTATAGGTGATCCTAAAATATTCCACATAGTTTGTAATCCCCAGGTTTCTCTCTTGGGAAACAACTCTGCATCTCTTACAGCCATCATTCTCCACCTGAACCTGAAGATGCCACCATCTTAACAAAAAGGCTGCTGGAAGCATTAAATTAAACATACATCTATATGTGTTTTTTACTTGCTTCTAGATATATTTAAACCTAGAGTTCTGCAGAACACAACACAAGAAATCCACCTGGGGGCTTTTACATATGAGAGCTACTCTGTGTATTGCAAATAAGAGCAGAGCCACACATAGAATATGGGCTCCTATTTTGATCTCTTGAAACTAGTGCCTAAATCATCACAACTCTGATTTTATTGAATGTATTTCCTAGTTGTTCTGATGCTAAAGAGCCCAACAGTTACAATCAATTCTTCAATAACTGCAATTCTATATTACTCTATGCATCTAAACCATAGCCCATGCTAGCTGCTATGAACAAAAGTAGCTCTACCCTAGCCAAAACCAGCATACTGAGTTAGCATTTACCAAAAAAAATCACACAAAACCAAACCAAACCAACATAAAACCAAAACAGAAAAACTCAAAAATTGAACTCAGCCAGCAAGGTCCATTTCTCACTTATACATTGCAATGTCTTCCAAAAACCTTGATTAGTTGTTAAGCATTAATTTAATTTACTCAAGAGAAATTAATAAATTTGCTTATAAATTATCTTGGATAAAGCCATATACCAAGATTAAAAATTTGCTTGCATAAAGCTTCATGGTATTGCATTCAGGACACCAAAACACCTTCAAGCCTACACAACTTTCCAAAACTATTTGTTAGAATTAGGAGCTGAAACAGCTCTGCCTCCTTTGCTATCAATATCTTCCCTGCAAGCATAGCCAGAACCAGACCAAGGTAATATCACTGTTACTCAGTCAGCCTTTCCTATAATTACTTTTTGCTAATGCAATTTTTCTCAGTATCAAATTTGTCTCTACCTTGTTTCTCTGTGCTCTCCTTGAGCCTCCTTGTCTCCTCACATTATTGTTTTGCAGGTCCAAACACTGCTGCTTTTAATTTGAATTTCCTTTTGTTTTAGAAGATAAAGCCTTTTGCAAGCTAGGGGGGATTTAAATGCCAGTGCTTTTTGATGATTAGTTCTTATATGGAGTGTGACTCGTGCCTATGTAATCCTATTTATGTCTGTTTAAGGACCAGGTCATGCTCCCAGCCACCCTCAGGGCTAGTGGGACAGATAATAAAGGTTTTCTGCTAAACACCATAGAAGTGCACCTTAGTTTTTTTGCACATAAAAGGGCTGCATTGTCCTCACATCCTGATGTAGCCCCTCAATAATCTGTACCTGACCCTGGTCCTGTAAATCTTTTACTCCAAATTCCTGGGAACCAAATAAGCATTAGGAGCAGCATGAAGGGGTTACCTGTGGATTGTATCTTCCCTCTCCATTCAGATCTCCACTCTGCCAGGAGCCACAGCTGATTTGGGTAATATGAACAAAGCCCTTCAATGAAGGAAAAATCAAGACTGTTTTGAAGATTTTATGTGCTAGATAACCAAATGGAATGAAGGGTATCTAGGTAAATGACAGTGAATCAGGAACAGGTTGGCAGCAGACAAAGAAAAATAAGACACCTTCTCTTCTCTCTCTTTTATATATATATAATGTAAACTAATATTTCCTACAACAATATAAAATGAAGGCCTTTAATGAATGTATCTAGGGTTTTTGAGGGGGGAGTTGTCAGGATGGGAGTGTCAAGATAGGAGTTTCCACACACAAAAAGGAATGATTGGACTCCAAGCTGCAGCAGTTTGTAAGTGAAGCAGCATCTGCCTAGCAGACATGGGGAGCAGCTACAAGGAGCCTTGAGGCAATACACAAGGAAAACAAAATCCAAATCAGATGCAGTTCAAGATGTTATGCTCCCCTGTGTGACCAAGTACATGAAGGAAAACGCATTAGTGCCAATAAATTCAAAAAGCAGTTCCTTTAGACAAAGGTGGTATAAAGAATAAAATGGGTAAATTTATCTACTTGACAATGCAGACCCATCCTGGATGACTGTCTTGTCCCTGACAGAATCATTTACTTACATCATCATCACCTAAAATTACTGAAGGCTGAGCAGCTCCTGGGAGCACAGGACAGGCTGTGCCCATCCCATGGTGTGCACTGTCCATAGAATCCCCAGAAAAGCACTGAGTTTCCTCCCCAGCACTCCCACTATATTTAGCACCAGGTCTCACAGTCACGACTTGGCTGTCCAGCAAATTCACACTGTGTAAGGAATTTGAAGACTGGCTTAACTTGAGGATTCACTTAACAAAGAGCATTTTTACCACCTCTTACAAGTTTTAGAGGTGTTGTAGTAAAAGGATCACTCTGAGGGAGGAGTGAAGAAGCAGGGCCAGAGCAGAGCTGCAGAAAGAATCTTCCTGGATGCTGTTCATCAGTGGTTACAGGTTCCTATGTACCTCATTAAATTGCTGTGGCATTGTCCTTAAGGACACTTGCTGATAGCTGTAAAATAGCTCCACATTTTCTCACATATCCATAAAATGATGTAGATTTTAAGGAAAATAAGGATGCAATATTACGTTAGCAGAAATAAGCACCACAATTATGCCTAAAAGAATTTGAAGGAAACTATCTACAAAACTATGTCGTTTTGTGCAAAGGTATTCACCCAGTGTGTACTCACAGCAAGTGAGGAGAATATACCTGGCTTTGCTACCACAGCTTCTACCCCAGTACCACGCAGAAGGAAACAACTAAAGATTTAAATTCTTTCATATTAAATTATTGCAACATTCATTAGGATTGAAGATTGCTGCAGTACTTCATTCTCTTCTCAGTTAGCTGCTGTCTTGGCAAGAGACAGCTAAAGTTAAGAGCTGAAAGTCACTGGCTGAGAATGTGGAACTTGTGTTCCTTGATTCTGTGTGACTTCCACCAATTTACCTCATTAAATGCACATTCAACATAGGTCATTTTGAATTCAAGCTGGTTTTTAAATGTAGAAAACCTGGGTTTCCAGAGGAAACTCAACATGGATCTAAAACATCTACGTAAATCACACATGAGAAACCCAGCAGTCTCCATATCACACACTCACTGTAGCATATTAATAAATAGGAGGCTTGGTCTCTTGGGTCAAAAAGATTTCCCCCCCACCACAACTGAAACTCTCTTCTGCCCTCCTTTAAATCTTTCCAGGTAGAGCTCCCAGCCATGGCTCATGGCTTTACAGCAGATTCCTCTATCATCCCTTGGTCTCTTTGGCCTTGAATATCCTGCTGGAGCAGAACCTCTATGTAGACACATTAGTCCTGAAGTAGCAATTAAATGAATATATTATAATAAGCCATAATAAATAATGTTTCTCTTCTGAGATCTTAGCTTACTGGCAGGTGTTATGAAGGAGGCAACTCTGCTTTCCCCAAAATCAAAATCAAATCTTGTTTCTCCAGGCTCTCTGCTTCCAGAGAAACTGGGCATAGAGATTACAGAAACTAAGCCCTTTTATATAAACATTTAAAACATAAGCTGTTTCTTGCCAATACACAGCCATGGTTAGGTCATGGGGAAGGAATTTTTTTCTTGCTGTCCAGGAAATTAATATTCATTTCCTTCTCCTCCTTTTCACCTACATCATATGCCCTCCAGGGCCCCAACCTCCTAAAGGAATTCCTCCCCATACGCCAAGGACTAGTGATAATGGATGCATTTCCCATCTACCCTACAGTTACACTAGCCAAAAGTATTTTTTGAGAAGGCTTTTAGTTATTCCTCTTCATTTGATCTGGTCAAACTTAACCTACTAGACAAGTTTAGGAAACAAACCCCAAAAACATACATTATAGAGTAGGAATACTTGGAGAAAGCTGCTTTTTCCATAAAACCACAAAAATCAGCAGAGAGAATTAAGAACCTTACAGACAGCTGACCAGTGATACAAAATGTGAACCATGCAGTTCCAGAAGATAACAGCCAATGCCATATACCTGTTTATGAGATCTGCTCCTCCTAAACTTGCAAATTATTTCTGCCTCCTCTGTTTGCAATGAGCTTCCCAGAAAGCAGGCAATGGAGGGGACAGAATAGTTAGGCAAGACAGACAGGACCTACTGGGCTAAAGCAATCACTGATGAAGTGGCTTTGGTGTGGGGCTGAAATGTAATTGGTCACACCTACTGCCCTTCAAGAGTTCTTTAACAGACATCCAGAACAGCTGTTCTGAATTCAGTCTCTCTTACAAGACGACAAATCTACTCAAGTAAGCTGAAATGTGTTTTCTGCCCACAGCAGATAACCCAAATCTAACTAGCAAAGCAAAGTTCAAACACAGAAGATGATGCTAGCAGAACAAGAGAAGAGAGTTACAAAGGCACCTGAAGTGGCTGAGAGGTTCTTAAAGTTTTCACAGCAATTGAAGCAACTGAACTTCATTTTTTGATCTTTGCAGGTACTTAAGAACAGCTTGCCACCTCAAAGATCACAGTGGTGAAACTGCTGTTTCTCTTTTCAGTGTCACCACAAAGAGGTAGATAAAGAACCTGGTAGCTCTAACCATATATCTTTTTAATGTACAGTTTTCTAAATCAGATCCCATTTTGCAACAAGTTTAGTTGAATTTTTCCTCAAAATCAATGTTCTCAATGGCAGCAGCTACTGGCAGAGGTTGGCTTGGACAGCTCCTCCTGTCTGAGAATTTGCTGCCATCACCAGCAGCAGTGTCCCTCTCCTGCCTTCTCAGGACTACATGGTCCTTCCCTGTCCCTCATGCTGGCTCTGGAGCTGGCCTGGTCCAGGAGAAGCCACTCCAGCTTGGGAATGTCACATGGAAGCTATCCCAGCAAAAGGAGAAGGAGGGAGGGGGAGAGGGGTGGCTTTTCTCCAGAATCATTAGGAACTTAGGTAAAGTCTTCAATGCAAATAGGCTTTAAATGCAATAGAACATTAGAGAAAATATGCTGCCAATGTATTAGCAGAGAACAATGCCACCTATTACTTTGCTAAAAGAAACAGAAGATACACAGCACCTGAATGAAGATGGTCCTGGATGAGCTCAGTTCCAATCTACCATGGTTTTAATCTGAGAGCTCATTAAACCATTTTTTGCTGAGTGTTCGTGGTCTAGCTCTGTTCTAAGCCCATGTTTTCATACTGTGTGGGGTCTGCAGTCATCTCTCTCTGGCTGTTCATTTGCAGAATACACATAAACCACTCTGATCAGGGAAATAATCATGTGGAAGTTAGTTTTATTCTTCCAGAAATATTTTTAACAAAAAGCTCCAAGCAATTTTTGTTCTTCTTTCAAGTTCATACTAGAAGCACTCCTCTTTTTGGTTGACTCTTCCTTGGTTATTTTGATCACACACCCACTCACAAGGAGATGAACAGTTCCAGGTTTTACTGGCATTCAGAGTGGTCTCTGAAGGAGCTTCCCATGCTCAATTATTGTAAAACAGAGGGGCTC
The DNA here is from genome assembly GCF_027477595.1 of Haemorhous mexicanus. Classification (NCBI taxonomy): domain Eukaryota; kingdom Metazoa; phylum Chordata; class Aves; order Passeriformes; family Fringillidae; genus Haemorhous; species Haemorhous mexicanus. The sequence goes on along the minus strand of NC_082346.1, from coordinate 59,143,617 downwards.
GCTGTTTTTCCCACTTGCTGCTAGAATGGAAAGCAACTGGCATACCCATCAGCTTAAAGAGATTTTGAACAAGGAGAATGTAGAAAGCAAGAAGCAACAATGACTAGTTTTCAAAGGGCAGCCTCCATCTGAGAGTCCAATAATGCAGAGTGCACTTGAAAGGATTGGGGTCTGGACACATAAAATCAACATCTAAAAATGAGAGAAACCTGACATTTTAACCTTAATCTCTTTCTGACACTTTCCTCATGAACAAGATGAAGAGCAAAGCTCTGAGGGATCCTCACATGAGACAAGGAGGCAGGAAGAAAGCTGGGAAAGGATATTCACAGAATCCACAGGATTGTGAATACTGAACCCAGCAGAAGCTGCAGTCACATCTGCTGCACCAGCCACAAATGTAATAAAAAAAGGTGTCAAAAACTAGAAATGGTGCAGTTGAATGCAAACAGCATTCCTACTTATCCCTCAAAGCTGTTTTATCTTGAATAGCCAAAAAAATAAAGACCATTAGAGACATCTCACTAATTAATTTCCTACTTTGTGAAGAGATGCAGTAATAGTGATGGTAGGAATTAGGAAGGAATAGAATAGGCCTCTCAAGAGAGGCCCATGCCTGAACAAATTTTACACATAAAAAAATGACTCTATTCAATTATTCTATACAGATGAAATCTTTGTAACATGCAAACTAAAAGCATCTGGCTAATACACCCCTTTTGAGAGATGTAGAGGGGGAAAACCCCCAAAAGTGTGCATGTACAAAGACACAGTCACAAGAAACAAGATAAAATACATGCAGTCTAGGGCTAGTGGGGAAATTGCCAAGCAGACAACACCAGAGCCTGAAGACATCAGAAATGGATTAGGGGAGAAATATGAGGATGGAAGGCACAGATTTTCTTTTTGGTGATTCTGTGCATGAACCAGAAAACAAAACTCTCTGTGTTCCCAATTCACTGAGAGGTGTGATGGGGCCCTGCTCTGCTGGGGATGGCTGAACACCTGCCAGACTATGGGAAGCAGTGAATTAATTCCTTGTTTAGCTTTGCTTGTGTGGGTGTCTCTTGCTTTCCCTATCAAACTGTCTTTATCTGAACCCACAGGTTTGCTCACTATTACTTTTCTGATTCTCTCCCCATCCCACCAGGTGGGAGGAAGAAGGAGTGAGCAAGGGGGGATGTTCTGGCTCTGCTGGAACTTCAGCAGGTGCAGGAACTGGGAGATCTCTCTTTGGAGCAGGAGCTGGGACATCTCTCTTTGTCACTGCTCTTGTTGCTGTGCACCAGTCTCAAATCCAAACAGGACCCACACCAGGGCTAAGGGACCTCAGGGACACTCTTGCAAGCCAAGGTGGCAGATCTTCCCTGCAAGCACTTTGAAAGGTACCAGCCTGTCTTTGGCAGACACCCCTCAAGACTGATGACTGTTGCATGAGTACCAGAGAGAAATGATGAATGCTCCTGGTTAATCCACTCTCCTTCAAATCCTAAACTCTATTTTCTTTTGAGTGTGCTCAGCACTGAAAGAAGAGCCTGCAATTCTGAAGCAGACAGATTTCTATACAATTTATTTGCTCAAATTATTCCTGCCAGTGTCTTCTGCACTCTTGGAAGAAGGGGAAAGAGCCAGCACAATGCAGGATCCTTTTGTGTAATTTGCATAGTTAGTATCTAGTTGATATTTAAACTATTTCTTGCACATGCACTGTATATTCTGCATCACTGACCAGCAAATTGCATTCAGCATCTAATTTGTTAAATGGTTTCCACTGTCAGGAGAATGTTCCCACTGTAATAGTGATATTTTAACCTGTCAAAGAAATGATTAGACTAAAACATCTTAGTAAATAACATGAACTACCCAATAACATCAAAAATTGAAGATGTACAAAGGCTACCCAATTACGTGGGAAACTTCTAAATTTTCAGGTAACAGAACTCATTTTCTGCTTGAATGAGTAATCAAGGAAATATAATTTTCTTTTATATTGATCATGGTATAAGGCATAGCCTAAGGACAGGAGCATAAAATGGTCTATTACATTTTCTTTATTAGTGTTGGAAAAATCATTTTCAAAACTATTTCAGCGATTCTTTTCTGGGAATGTAACCTCCTTTCTATATATTTTTATGACCTGCCTCTAAATTCTTAGTAATATGAAGCTGTTACTGGTGGAAGGGCATGGTCTTTCTGAGAAGTCATGTCCTTGCTGAAGTCAGTGGAATTTTTGCCATTAAACTCACCAGGGCCAGGATCACTACTTCCATATGAGAGTAAAATGAAGAAAAACCAGTCTTCAAAATCCAGAATCATCCCAAGACTCCATTCACTAAGCTTTTCTTGCATTCTGTGCCAAAATTAACCAAAGAAGAGCAAAGACAAACAGCACACTCAGGTCCAAAGAACCTACATGTCCTGAAGGCAGTTACTTGAGCTCACCAAAACACCTGAGGTTTTGGTTGGAAGGCTGCTTGTGGACAGATTCTGTGCTTCAGGGAAATTAAACCCAGCCCAGGGGTGCCAGAGGGCTGCCAAGAGGAGCCCCAGCAGTGCCAACCATCTTTTCCCTTGACTGCAGCCACTCACCAAGATCCCCTTGTGTCACAGTGTCCAGAGCACTTTCATGCCAAGCTCCACTCTCATTAGGGAAAGAGCCTTGGTTAAATACATTTTCCAGAACTGGGATGCATTACTAACATACATAACCTGAAGTATATCAACTTAAAGGTGTCCCAAAGGCAGCAAAAGTAATTTTCCCTACAAGTCACAGTACATGGTTCTGTGGAAATAGACTGTTTAACCATAACAGCATGCAGTAGGGCTGGACTTTCCTACCACTCCTTCAGTTACATTTTTGGGAAGAAAAAATGCATGTGTTAGACCCACATGTAATAGACCTCACTATCTCCTGACTGTACCTTGCACTCATTTTGATTTTTATTTCCTTCCAATTTCCCTTATTGAGAAAAGTAGATTAGACAATTTATACAAACATTAATGGGAAAACTACACTGTAAATATTTTCCATCTAATGCAAAGGGAGATGTTAATCTATAGACAAGTTTCTAAACTGTGAGCCTTTCCTTGCTGCTTTAGAGGTGATCCTAAAATATTCCACATAGTTTGTAATCCCCAGGTTTCTCTCTTGGGAAACAACTTTGCATCTCTTACAGTCATCATTCTCCACCTGAACCTGAAGATGCCACCATCTTAACAAAAAGGCTGCTGGAAACATTAAATTAAACATACATCTATATGTGTTTTTTACTTGCTTCTAGATATATTTAAACATAGAGTTCTGCAGAACACAACACAAGAAATCCACCTGGGGGTTTTACATATGAGAGCTACTCTGTGTATTGCAAATAAGAGCAGAGCCACACATAGACTATGGGCTCCTATTTTGATCTCTTGAAACTAGTGCCCAAATCATCACAACTCTGATTTTATTGAATGTATTTCCCAGTTGTTCTGATGCTAAAGAACCCAATGGTTACAAGTTGTAATTAATTCTTCAATAACTGCAAATCTATATTACTCTATGCATCTAATGCTTGCATCTGATACCAGCAATGCATTGCTATTAAAACACATTTTCTTCATAACATGTTCTGTGATGCCAGCATGCTGTAGTGAACCACTGAACATGATTACTTTCCCAGGAATAATAATGGTGGTATGAAAGCAGTGAGACTGTTACTAAAATCATTTTTAATAAAAAGATCAAAATTGTTTTTAATTAAACCTCTAAAATTTTTCTTAGTTCATTTTTTTTAAACTCTCAGCAAACCAACTCCTGGTTGCTTTTTAAAGGAACAATACAGTTCTTCTGATTCCTCTCTTACAAACAGTCCTTTTGTTCAGTTTCTGCAATGTATTCTATCTCTTTTTGTGACAAAACTCATTCTTTCAGGTTGCTGAAGCAGTCTCTTAAAAACTCCTTAAGTTACTATCACTCGAACAGAGAGCCAGCTTGCATTAACTAGAGGACCAAAAACCTGTTTAATAAGGTTTTAAAGAGTGTCTTAAGAGACCATAATGATTCACTGTAATAGCAATACAGAGGGGGAAAAGTACCTGGCTCTTTTTTTTCCCGTTTTGCTATTTCTTCAAGTGCTCTTTTGGCCAAGTGCAGCCCATCAGTGACTGCTTCCAACATATGCTTTCTTCATCTTTTTCTATTTCATAGCCTGTGGAGCCTTGATCTGTTTTCAAACTGACCACCTTTCCAGATACTTCTTTTTCTCTAGCCCTCTAAAATCCTTCCAAAACACTTAGGGTTCTGCTGTGATTCTTTTTTTCTGCAAAATACATTTACTAAATAAAGGGAATAAACCAGAAATGGCATTCAAACATTCAAATTGTAAACAAGGACCTAAGTTCCCCAAGCTAGTGGTTTTGTCAGACAGATCTGTGGTGTAATTAATCCAGTATAATGTTTATTGTGGAAAGAATGGGATGGGGCAAATCTGCAAATGATTATCTAAATTTTGTGAAATATGTAGATGCTGGAAGAAATAGCTCTCCCTACTGATTTGCTTGAAGCATCTGTGGTCAAATGGAAACATCTTGTTCCAGCTAATACAGATTTGGGTTAAAATGTTAAAACTGCATCAGCTGCTAACTTTTGTGCACTGGTCTAACTTGGGTAACATTGTGCTCAGCCATCTGACTTGAAAAGAACTGTAAAAAATTGCCTTGATGCCACTGTGCTAGCAATCTGCAGCAATGTGATGTGCTCTACCTGGTCAGTAAAATAGGATTGCTGTACTTACTGTTCAGGTTGGAAATTGAGGCTGTTGACACCATCCTTTCACTGAGCTGTTCCTGAAGTTTCTCAGCACCATGGAGAGTTTTGAGGTTCTCAGAAACTTTCAGCATTGAAACAAACTTGTTTTCCTTTCTCAGGCTGATTAAATTTCCTCTGGTATTTGTTTATATGCTGTTCTGCACACTTATTTCCTTTCCCCCAAAGGAAACGTTCCCCATACTACAAGAATTAATTTTACAGAGCATGTCCCCTGAAAAGCTTGAATTCCTCCTGCTTACATGCCCTAAAACAAAGTCAGATGAGATTTGAATGCAAGGGATGGGTGGCACAGTTACTTCTCAACACACCCATATTATTATTATCCCAAAGTGCTTTCCTGAATGTGTGAATTGACTGTTTCAGCAACAGTTAATGACTTACATGATGTTTGGGAAGTAAACATCAGTGGAATTGTTTCTGAGTACTAAAAATGTCCTAGTGCTCCATCAATCTCTGAGTGACAAAAGCAGTCTGTTGCTCTTGTAAAGCAGTAAGAAGTCCCAAGTCCCCCATGATGAGGCTCACCAGGAAAATATTGCCAGAGACCTGTGTGAGATCCATGTGTGCTGTGCTACCTCCCTACTCTGAGATGAGACTATCAAAGATAGTTTTTCAACTCTACTCACCAGATTTTTAATCTGAAGTTTACTTCAAGAAAACTTGCATTAATACATGGAACATATTGTTGCCTTTACCAGTACTTCATAGCCCAATATTGTATCTGAAGTACTTGCAGACTAAATTTACAGATTTCTGCACCCTGTAGGAAGAGTTTGCTATTAAAATAAATCACACAAGACTCCATTTTCTTCATGGTGGAAAAAGCCCGTTCTTTATTCACACAACTCACTTTTATCCAGTTTTACAGACCTCATGTGTGACTCCAGTTGGTTAGCAGTTTTTTTGCCAATTACTTTGTTGGTTAGTAAAAGTATTTTACTTGTCCTTCAAATCTGTCTACTCTTAAATTTTTTACATATTTTCTTCACTGGTTCTCATGGGATAGATTTAATGTTTATGCAGGTGTTAGTTGTTTTTCACCCAGGAACAGACTGTTATGTTGGGAAGCTGATCACAACAGGATTGCTTTCACATGGGAACTTAAAGTGCTAGCTTGACAAGGCCAGCCACTTTTATATATATATATATATATATATATATATATATATATATATATATATATATATATATATCAGTGATATATATATCATAGTGATATATGTATAATCAGATAGATAGATAGATGACAGATAAAATTTTATATATATATATATATATATATATATATATATATATATATATAAATCAGAGCAGGCCTGATTTTATGAAGCCTTTCTTTTATAATTTTTCTGCAACAGTTTGTAGTGGAAAGGGGAATACATATTTGTATTTTTAATGTTAACTAATGAGTATTCATCTCACTGGATTGTGTTTCTGCTCATTCTGTTGTTGTATGGCATCCCACAGAATCACAGCAACTGAGACAAGATTGCAGCCTCCTGATACCAGAATTCATCATCCTAAGAGAGGAGGAATCAATCACACTGAATTTTGCATGTGAAGTTGAAAATTTGCACTGACTTTCCCTGTAGGTTAGATGTGCAAGTAGTAGTGGCAGGCACAGTCTGGTCTTGTTCATTAAGATTTTCCACTTTTTTTCCAAGGACACCAGAAGAACCCAGAGCACTGATGAACTCAACTTCCTTATCTTCAGCATCCACTATTCTCCTACTTAGTGTTGTGCAGAGGTCATAACAGTAAACTGCATAATTTTTCCATTGTTGTAGCCAAGGTTGCTAAGAAATCAGCTATCTTTTGAAATCTGTTTAGAATCTACCTTTTTTATTTTCTTTAGAATCTGTATTTTAGAGATCTGTTGAGACTCCCCTTGCCTTTAAGGCACTTTATCTCAGATTCAATGTACAAAGACACAGATGGTGTCTTCTATACCTACAAGAAATGTCTTCACAGCTCTAATCCCAAAGCAGCACACAAGAAACAGAAATACCTCAATTCTATTTGATTATTCATTTAAATTGAGGAAAGAGCTGTACCTAGGCATAAAGAATATAATTGGATGTTTCTTTATACCCTGTACAGCAGCAAAGCAACCAGAGAAGATGGATCCTGCCAGAAGAATTCTGAAATCAACAGAAGTACCAAATGTATTTATTTCTTGTCTTCTCACAGACCATGTGTAACATCCTAGATGAAATGGATATATGTGATTGGAGGAAGCTTTAGAAAAATTAATAAGCAAAAGAAATTAGAAGAGTCGTGAATAATAATTGAAAGAAGCACTAAGGGAAAGAACATAATGAAAGGAAAGAGTAACTTCCCAAGTCATTTGCTCACTGGGCTCTTCTTCTACCTTGTTAAAATCTGTCACTTCTCCCTGGAAGTGTTGAGTGTTTTTAAACCCCTAGGAAATCTGAGAGCTGCCAGAGCCTTAAGAGCTGGTCCCTTCCTGCTGTATCCCCAGTGTCACTGCCTCATCAAGGCTAAATAAAGTTTAAATTAGTCAGCAGGGTGTCAGGGCTGCTACTGCCAGAATTAGACAGTGCCTTTAACATTACCCACTATTCTTTCTTTTCAGTCTTGATCTCTCATTTCAGTCTTGTTCTTGTATGCAAATTTTCTTCTTCAAGCTTTCTTTTTCCAACATTTCAAATTTTTGAAGTACATCTGTGCCTTTACAAGTTGTTCTCACAGCCCTGTGGTAGGGATGTCACTGCTATCATAGGTATCAGGTTAGTGATGGATATTTTTGTAGAAAAAGTGAATAATGTAGGTCATCTGATCCAACTCCACTGCTTAAAGCAGTTATATTAGGTTCCTCAGCACAGTCAAATTCTGAGTATCACCAAAGAGGTTCCAGAACCCCTCTGGGATACTTGTAACAGTGCTGGTTTGGTCTCATGATGAATTTTTCTCTTTATATCTGATCGGAGTTTGTCTTGCTGCAATTTCTTCTGTTGCTTCTTATCCTTTTCTTTGTTCACCTGAATGAAGAGTCTGGCTGTGTATTCCAGTGGGTGTTCACAGATGCATTTGAACTGAAAAGATCATTCCTTTCTGAACAAATTCCTGCCCAGTTGGCTTTTTCCCATGCACCAAGACCAGGCTGGATGAGGCTCTGTCTGAGCAGCCTGGTCTAGCGGAAGATGTCCCTGACCATCATTAGATGGGATTAGATGATCTTTAAGGTCCATTCCAATCCAGCTCATTCCAGGATTTTGTGATCATTTGCTCCATCATTTTTTTTCATCTCTTTTAATCACCTTTGTGACCATTTGCTGGGATCAGTGTAGGGTGACCAGGAGGCTGCAGAAATTCTTCAGTCCCCTCTGGTACTGGATGCTGGTTCCTTCATGTCTTCCCTCTTTCAGGCTGTTCACCTCTAGGAGCATTTACAGACTATGTTCCTTGGAAACAAATCCATGCAGGAAATGCCATCATGGAAGCTTTTTGCCACCACTGATGACATTGAATTTTTGTAGTGCAGAGGATGGTCTGCAGAAGGGTCATTCCATGGGTGCCTGCCTCCAGCTTTTGCTCACAAAACTGGACAGCTCAGTGACTGAGGGATTGTGACACTTGCCAGCTAACTAATAATTCCTCACCTGAGACTGCATTTCAAGAGGCACTTTGGTGACCATTTACTTCCTGAGGCTCATTAGCAGCAAAGTAAGAATGCTGCCCTGCAAAAACATTGGATAAAAGAACTGTGCTCTGCCTTTATTAATCTGCATTTACAAGGGCTAGAGAAAATCCAAAGTACTCTTGTATTGCTCCAGAAGTCAAGGAGTTCAGGAATAGTGGACTGCTGTAGCGAGGAAAATCAATTACCCATTATTTCATTTATTCTGCCTCAAAACAGCCATCACTTTAACAAATTGTTTGCCTGTACTATACATCCAAAGTAGCTTTATTAAGTGCAAGTTCCAGGGGTATGTAGCTGTGACAGCCTGGTGCTTCACAGAGCCCTCAGCACCAAGAAGCTCCAACCTCTCTGATGCCACAGCCAGTTGGTTTCCAGTAGTTCTGAATGAGCCTGTCATGTGCAGAACAGACAAACCCCAAGGAAAATAAAACCTTTCACAGTGTTTCAGGCTGGCTGTCCAATATTTAACACTACAGGCAGTGTCTTCCTGGTGACCAGCAACTTACATTGTGCATTCTGAAGATAATTATTTTTAATTAAGGGACAGCAGACCTTATTAGGAGTGCATTTTATTCTCAAATTTCACAGGAAAGTGGCCATGAGTTGTTTTTAATATGAAACTTTTGAGAACAACAGCAAACGCAAAAGATTAAATAGCAAAAATATTTTAAATGTCTTTTCTCTAGCATGGTTTCATCAAAATTATATTACACAATTACTCACATGTTTGTTTTATAATACAGCATGGAAGAAGAGACAAAGAACTCCAAATAATCATTGAGAAAAATGTTATTTAAGTACTTTCATGAAAAATATAATTAGTTAAGGGATCTTTCCACACTCTGATAGAACTAAAATAAATTCAGTGACATTTCACCAGCTGTGAACATTACTATTCTAGACTAACAAAACATTTTTTAAAAAGGAATTCTTAATTTAAGGCAAAGTGATTCCATTACATGCTAATGTCTATCCCTTCCCTAATGTAAGGAATATGTAATTTGAGAGCAAACAGTATCTGAACTGACTTAATGATTGTATTCTATAAAGTATTTTTAATCCAAAAACTACAAGGAAAGGAAATAAAGGAAATAAAGTATTTTTTGAGGACACTATAGGAAAGCAACAGAATGGGGTAAAAACTGATGGTGGGAAGGGAAAGAAAGGAAATTTCCTAACTTCTAGGAAGAAACAAGACTGAATGGCTTTCCATGAAAGGAACTAATTTATTGTAATATTTTTATCAAGGGTTTTCAGGGAAAGTTAATCCATCATACCTCTTCTTCATAGTCTGTGAAATTTCACTGTAGTTGAATTTAGCCCATTGTTACTCAGGGTCATTTCAAAAACTTGTAGGGCAGACATTTGGAGACAAAGCATTTTTCAATAGAATCATGTATCATGCAGGATATATTGCTTTCAGATTTATCAGAAAGGCTGAAGAGCAGCAGGGATGTCTGCCACACCTGTGTAAAGTCATTATGTTCAATCCAAATCTCATATATGGAGAAAAAGTAAATAACAGAACTGCTGTAGCAGGTCTAAAGGAAACCTGAAAATCAAGAAAGCTTCACTGAAGTAAACGTCTCATATTCTACTCAAATCCTGCCTTTAGTTTTTCTCAAAAGCACAGGGCTATGAAACTGTTTAAATCTGCCCACTGCTCATATTTAAACAGCTGGAAGTTCATTCTTCCAAAGTTCAGGGTCCTGACTCTGCTCCTCACCAAGTCCATGTTCTCCAGGATCACAAACCCCCAGGGCACAGTCATTACAGCCCAGGTTGCTCTGCTCTTAACTTCTGATGAGCTTTTTTGTGTATGTGTCACCAGGTCCAGTAGTGTTGCCCTCTTCTTTTAAATTCTTCTAAGCCTTCTGATGTTTGCATTCTTGTAATGAACTTTCTCACGCAGGTGTCTGTAAATAATTATTGTTTTACATTCTTTTATGGAGGAGGGGAAATTTGATAAACTGTTGGTTTGTCCAGTGTCACTGGAGAGGTGGCACTGTCATCCTCCAATCCACTGTCACTTTTGAAAGACTATAAATGTTGGAGTCAGAAATTAAACTTCCCTTCTTTTTACCTTGGAGGTTCCAGTGTCCTCGTTGGTTCATTTCGTGTCCTATAGCGACACAGTAGCACTTCTCATCTGGCAGTACCAGGACCAAGAAATGGTCCCTGACACTCTCTGGGGATTGCTCACAGCCACCTGTGCTCCCACCCAGCAGACAACCCAGAGAATTGAAACCCCCAGCAGGATGAGAGCTTGGGAGAGAGATGCTGGATGCTGCTGGAGCTGAAACAAGAGAGCCAGCAGGGCCCGCAGGTCAGACCCCTGAGCAGACCTAAGCATAAGGTGCCCTCTGTTGGTCTGGTCTTTGATTTGTGCCCACAAGCTCTCAGCCTGCTCCTGGCTGTTCCTTTTCACAATCAATCCATTCCTTAACACAGAGCACAACACACACGCACCTCCTGCCCCGCCTAGCTCTGTAAATACACCTATTTACAGGTATTTCCTTTTTGCTTCCCAAAACGTTGGTGTTTCCTGGCTCCTGTCTGACACTTGGGAGTACATCCCCTTTCCCTGTCAAATCTAATTTAAAAGTCTGCTTCTAAGTCCAGCCAGAAGGTTATAGCCAAGTGGGAGGTTGGTCTCTTCTCCTAGGTAACAAGTGATAGGACAAGGAAACAGCCTCAAGTTGCATCAGGAGAAGTTTAAGCTGAATGCAAGGAAAAATTTCTTCTCCAGAATGGTTATCTAGCATTGAAAAACAGGCTGTCCAGGGAAGTGATGGAGTCACCATTTCTAGAGGAATTTAAAAGACATATGGCACTTGGGGCCATGGTATAGTGGTGGTTCTTTTACACCACACCAGTGACACCACTGGCATTTTGTTTCATTTACAGCTGTGGGGAGTTTGCCCACTTTGTGCAGAGCCCCTGGGACTGCTCAGGAGGGTTTGCACTTGGTGTGATGATGCCCCGGACCCGCTGAACAGGGCGGGACAAAGACTGGGGGCTTCCAGCTGGGTGATGTCACTCTTGATGGCTGTGACATGACTGGAGACAGCTCACAATGGGAGCTGTCAGCAGGGCCATCATCATCTTGTCAGCCAGGATATGAAGCTCTGGTGGTTGTGACATCATTCAGGATGGGGCACAATGGGACCTATCATCAGGGGTATCCACAGGCAGCCTCAGCCCCACTGCAGCTGGACTTGGACAAACGGCAAGTTGTCATGCAGGGGAAAGGCTGAGCTGGATGAGGGACCAGGGTGACCCCCAGGGTGTTTCTAACCCAGAGAGAGAGCTGAGTGCCCAGAGAGACTCTGAGGATGAGCTAGGTGCCCTCAGCTCCCTACTCCCTCCCACCTGATGAGCCCCCTTTCCTCTCACCTCCCTCAGGCCATGTCCTTGATGACAACATTGTTTCTGCTTCTGCTGGCTGTCCAGCCTGTCCTGAAGGAGGATAACCCAAAAGACGTGGCCATAACCAGAAAGATGCTGGAGCGTGAGGTGCATCTGCGTCAGGAGATGATTCGCCTCATCCAGGAGATTGAGGAGAACACAGAGGCAAACACATTCCTTTCCACATTGAGCTGGCAGTGTCTGTTTTGGACAGCTCTAGCAGCTCTGGTCCTGGTCACTGTGGTCCTCTGGCCAGACAGGCCAGGGATGCTTCATGAGCCTCCTCAATTATTCAGAGCCCACTGTTCTGGTGTCCCACAAGATGTCTCTACGTTTGAAATCAAGCTGATAATTGGTGAGCAAAATGCTTCCACTGGAAGCAAGAAAGTGTTGTCAAAGGCCTCTAGTCTGTGATCCTTTGAATCATTTGTGCACCTTCACAAGGTTAAGTAGATCTGTGCAGAGCCAGAAGGCACAAGTTTCTATGTGGTGGCAGTGGTAATCTGCCAACAGACTCCTCTATTTAGAATAATATAACCCTACAAATTCCTCTCTTTTTACAAGTGTCATCAGAGTGTCAGCTCTGTCCAGCCAGTCCAGTTTCCCCATCAGTGCTGTCATAATGCACATGTGAATCTAGAGATTTGCACTTTTCCAGGAATATCATTATATGAGAAACAACACTTGTTGTGAAACCCAGGGGTGGGTACTTGGGCACACAGAAGTATCAGCACTGCAGACTATGAGCAGTGCAGGTCTGGGACTCCGGGGTAGCCTTTTCGCTGGCTTTTGGAACACATTGCTCTGCAGGCATGGCATTGCCACTTCCAGCAAAGCCTGAATGATTCCACGGGGATCAATGTGGAGACCTGTGGGGCTGCAGCTCCTTTTTACAGTGATGCTTTTGGGCAGCAGGAAATGAACTGCAGAAGGTGACATCAAGGACGGAGCCATGCCGGACACCAGGCTGCTGTCACACTGGCTCAGGTCAGGATGTGCCCAGTGAGGTTTCCACTCATCACCCCATGATGGTGCCTCAAGGGAGCTGCCCCCAGCTCCTCCTGCAGCCCTCGGAAGGTGCTGTCAGAATCAAGAGTGTGGGGGTTTGCTCTTCTCTTACCTCCTCTTTTTCCTCAGGCCCTCAGGAGAAGCAGGATGACGCCTCAAGACAATGAAAGGAAAGGGTTTGGACTGCTGTGTAAATAAAGAGCCACCTCTTGGGAACCTGAAGAAAGGGTTTTCATTAAGAAATCTTCATGAAGAAATCTTCATGAAGAAATTTTCACTAAGGGGGAGTGCTGCTGTAATGAGAAGGTATCTTAAAAGACAACCCAACTAATGCAGGGTATAATAAATGTCTGCAATTGCAAACACCAAGAAATCTAGGAAAAAATCCCAGGCTGTGTTACTCCATCCCTTTAGCACCTTTAATCTTGCTGCTGGAAAAGGATCAGGCTCCTTTATCACCCCAGACTACACATCTCAATTGAGATTTGTTTGGTTTTGAGACAGAATGTGCACTGTGGGTACAGGGCTGTTTGTGACAGCAGCAAACTCAAATGTTGGTAACAGCCTTTCCAAAGAGAACAGACCCATCTCCCTGCTCAGATGTAATGTGGAGCATTAAATGTGGAGCATCTTGTCCAGCATCTCCAGCTCCATAGCCCTGGCACAGATGTTGGAGCAACCCATGAAGGGGTGCTGTTAACCAGGAGGGGATGCTGCAGCCCACGAAACGATGCTGTGACCCAGGAGGGGATGCTGTGACCCAGGAGAGGATGCTATGACCCAGGAGGGGATGCTGCAGCCCATGAAGGGATGCTCTGGACCACTAAGCTATGCTGCAGCTCATGAAGAGATGAGGGACAGGGAATGCCTGTTCCTGGCAGCAAGTTACCATGGCTACAAAGGTGAGGTGCTTTTGGAGAAAAAAGGAAAAGATGAACTCTGACAGGCCTGTCAGTTTGCAGCCTGCCCTGGCAGCCACACTGATGGCTTGTGTAGACAGGACAAGGGTAGGAGAAGTTCTAACCTCTCAAAAGGCCACTGCCCACGCCAGGATTTCCAGCTTTGTTGTCAGATGCAAATTTAGAAGAGGAAAAAAATATTAATTCAAACCTGATTAGTTCATTTTCTCATCCCTCACATACACTCCTTAGCCTTTCAAGCTTAATTAAAAAGGGGCAGAAAGATTGTGCTGGCAAGGGGAGCTCACAGCATTCTCCTCACAGCAAACATCAGATTTTGTGCTACAAACAAGAGAAAACAGCCTGTGTGTCATGAGACTGCAAACTGTCTGCTCCTTCCTTATGCTGGGTGTCCAAACCTTGTGCTGCTGATGTTGAGTGAGACATATTCAAGACTTTCATGCTTTATTGGGTTGTTTGTTTGTTCGTTTGTTTGTTTGGGGTTTTGTTGTTGTTTTTATTTTGTTTTGTTTTCGTTGTTGTTGTTGGCTGGTTGGCTAGGGTTGTTTTTTTTTTTTTTTAATATTGCATTTTAGAATATTTTGAGTACTGTGAAAACTGCTCCAGGGGAGTGGAATACTACCAAAAAATTTCTTCACTTGAAAGAGTGGTTAAGCCCTGAAACAGTCTCTCCTGGGAAATGGCTGAGCCAACATCCTTGGAAGTATTCAAAGAATGAGTAGACATGGCACTGCATAAAATGGTTTAATGGGCATAATGGTACTTGGCTTAAGGCTGGCCTTGATGATCTGGGAGGTCTTTTCCAACCTTAAGGATTCTATGATTTTATGACTGGCTTGAGCTTACATTAGTTGACTGCTCAGCTGGCAATCTCCTGACTTATTTGCTTCTGAAAATCCTTTGGCCATGCCTTCACTGCAGGACAAACTACTCCTGCTCCCCAGAAGTCCTTCCTGGAGGCAGGTTCTAGGAATAGCCAGCTTTTCCCAAAACTATGATAAAGAAGGATGGAGAAAATCTGATTTTTCAGAAAAAGGTATATGGTTCTGTATGCCCTGTTTTTCAAACTCATGTAACTGCAGCACTTCAAATCCTACTGGAAATTATTTATACTGTAAAATTGCAGAAAAGTTATGTACCCAGAGTTCAAATGGAATATTAAAAGTCTGTGTTTGAGGACTTACTACGAATCCTAAGGGAAATGGCAATTTAAATTGGACAGATCCATCTTGCAAATTTCTGGAATATTCATTGCCACAGAACTACTGTATCTTTTTTCTTGGTGGTTTTTTTTTTTTTCTTAATTTTTTCAATAATCTGTTGCTCACAAATGTAGCCAATCAAGGTAAGATCAGAATTTTAAGTCACAGTTTTTGTTTTTTTTTCTTTTCCTCTTTATGTGGAATTTTGTGGAATTAAAGCTTGGGAAATATTTTACCTGTCTCTGTAAAAATATTACTGTTCCATTCAGTATTTTGCATGGTCAGGACAGCCTCATGTCTGCCAACAGGACCAAACGACATCAAGGCATTGCTTCTCAGGCTGTGAAGGTGGTCATGGTCAACTAACACCAGCTTCACTCAGAAAAACTGCCATTATTTTCTCCTGCCTATTAAATACTGTATGTTACTAATGCTTTCTAAGAGAAAGATTGTGACTTTGTGCATTTTTGCTCAATTTTTTTATGACTCCTAAATACACCAGTATTCCCACAATACAATTTTCAAAAAGGTACTCTGTTTTCTTGCAAGTTGCACAACTCCAAAGAGGATAAAAACCCTTTTATATTTCACAATATTCTGATATATTTTTTTTAAATTCTTTTTTTTACTTTGTTTTATTTGAGAAAACCAGAACATTTTGCCCCTGTCTATGGCAAGGCTGATACCTGTTCTTTGTGCTCCTTCCTGAAGGGCTGGTTTTAGGGCCTGCATCATCCAGTACCCCAATAACTTTTTAACCAGGAAGTATTTTGGCACTGAAATCCAACAACAGTAGAAAGTAACCTACTTTTACTTTTGAGAAGAGCTAGTATTTTGCCCTTGGTAGATACTTCCTTGAACATCAACTGATAGGAGTCCAAGGTATCATAAATTAATGCTTATTTTTCTCACAAGGAAAAAAGGGCCACATGCTTTCCTTTTATTGCTAAATAACATGGTTCTTCACAATGAGGTAGCCAACTGATAGCGATCAGGAGAGATCAGTAAGAAGAATTTGCTACCTTTTCATTGTATCACTTTTTCAATGAAGCCAGCTGCTGCTGCTTGTTCACTTTATTTCTCAAGATAAAGTCACTTTAGCTTCTCTACTAACTTTAATTTTAATTTCCTGAGTAGTCAATGCCTTGTAAAGACTGCAGTGCTGGTCTTCCCCAGTCAATGTTCCTTCAAGGTATTGTGAATCACAGAGCTAGAAAAGGCAGATGTGCAGGGAAAGTGACACATTTTGCTGTCCTACTTATGGCTCAAGTCAGGGAATAAAAGTAATGAACAGGATATAATGCAATATGGGAACACCATTGTCACTTAACAGCAAACTCCTTTCATTATTTACAAAAAGCTTTAATGTACTTGTGGATATAAAAAGTGAGTGGCAAGCCAACAAAGGAGTTATTTTGTACCTCTGAGATGCCATTGATTACTCTGACCTAGAGCAGCTGGTGAGAATGTATTTTCTAGGAACATTTCACCAGAATGGAAATTACTGTACAGGAACATGTCAGCTGCAGTGAGGAATCCATGCACATAATACTTCAAAAGGTTTTCCTAGAACCTTTTATTTCAGCACAAAAAAATGTGCATCACGGATGCCCTACCAGCATTGTCATTTTTTCAGCTAGAGTTCACCTCAGGCAGGAGTGAGACATATTGCTTCAAATTTATAGAGGAGATACTACTGGTTTCTTGGAGGAGCTGTTGACTCTCATCACACTTACTGAGGTCTTGGTCCCAGACACAGCATGACTGCAGATGCACTGCAGGTACAGGAAGATTTGGAATGCTAACCCACAGCTAAATCCACTTGTGCACTCTGGAAGCACTTGGCTCAGCTGGCACTAATAGCTGAGAGATGATGAAGAGCATGTTTGCACATTTCCATTCCACTGTTCCTGCCCACGGGTGTGTTTACTGAGCACCACTGCAAAGCTGGAGCATGAGGCTTTAAATTCACCTGTGGCTTTACCCAAATATCACTCACAGTTGGATATCACAACTCACCTCAATAGCCAAGCCTCCAGACTTCAAAACCCCACAGGAGGGAGCATGTGCTAAGTCCTTGTCACCCTGAAGGATCATTACTTCAGCTGAAAGTCAATTGCATCCAATGACAGAAATAAGCTCCACATCTGCTGGAGTTTCTGAGCAGGACACGAAAGTTCCCTCATTATCTACTAAATGAGAGGTGGATCTGACCAGAGGCAACAACAAAAGCATGTTCCCTCTGGAAGGAGTTGTTTAATGGACAAAACTTTCTTTCCTTTGGCACTACAGAAGAGCACAGCCATGAAAACTATCACAGCAAGTGACTGCAATGCTTCCCCTCGTAATCTCTGCAAATAAAGAGGGACTTGAATACCCTCACCTTTATTAGCAGAAATCCCAGCAGATCCTCTTGTCATTAACGTCATATAAGAGGATAACCTGCCTCTGGCTTCTCAGACTCTTCTTAGGCTGTTGCTGCTCTTCTTTTCCTCCCTCTACAGGGATATCAAGAATAAAATATGAATGAGCACTCTCCAGAACAAAATTGGCTGAAAATGGTATCTAGGGATAAGCAAATATCAAGAAAGAAAAAATTGCACATCTCTTGGATATTTATTGGCTTCTCAGGGTTAGGAAAGCTGATTTAAGTTGGGAAAACTTCTCAAAGAATAATTACTTTTGCTTATAATGAGCTGCAGCATAGCCTGTGTGTGAGGGCTAGAATATCTTTGCAGCCAAAGATAATAAATACTCATATATTGGACATAAGATCATACATAACAGTCCATAGTAGTTATTTTTTTAATTAAAATATTTGAAAATGCATGTTAAGATATTGCTTTGGTTAGTGTTGAGAGTTTAACATTGTTCAAATTTCATCTCCTTAGAGGAAACAGTAAATTAAACTGTTCAGATATTGTTCTCACAGTCACTTCTATTAGTCAGATATTTGATATTGATATTTTGGTAGCATAACAGTTCTTAAATGCACATGATACCACTCAGTATTCAAATTATGAGATATCCATACTCTGAAAATATTTGAAAGTGTATTCTTGTATCCCTCCTGCGCTGCTTTCCATGGTGTAGCCTGGATCTACCCAGTACCATGCTGTCATATTGTCTCTTCAAATATCCTGCTCTTAAGAGGCTGCCAGCATTATTTGTGTTGATGTACCACTCCAGGGGTAGGGGAGAGGGCAAGAGAGGCTGTGATCAGGTAGAGAATCATGAAGGGCAGGGTTCCAGTGCCTCCAGTCCAACCTTTTGGTGCAGCTTCCAATGCAGCATGAAATCCCCAGGAAGGGTCCCAGACTTCTACTGAAAGAGGGTGTCTTGGTTTGAAAAGACAGGTGTCTGCTAAGGAAGGCAGGAGCCTCCCCTGAAATGGAAAATGTAAACCCCCTCCCTCCAAATTGTTATAATTTTGAAATTAAGGGGCTCTCAGGCAAAGATATGGGAGCAGGAACAACAGTTCTTTATTAGGGAGAAAACTAAAAAAAAAAAAAACCAAAAAAACCAACAATGCAGTAATACAAAACAACACTGACAGAGTCAGAATAGGACCTGACACCCTGTGGGTCAGGATGTTGGTAGCAGTCCCATTAAATGGCTGCAGCCCTCCAGCAGTGACAAGTGTGTTTCTTTTGAAGCAGTGATCCTGTAGAAGGGGGGAGTTTTCCTCTGAAGATCCAGTGGTGGTGTAGATGGGCCTGGTCTTCCTCTGGGAACCCAGTGGGCAAGGCTGCTGTGGTGTTGCAAATCTCAGACTCTATCCAGGTAGGAATGCCTGGGTCCTCCCCCTGGGCAGAGCATCTCCCAATGGGATGATGTCATTTTATCAGTGACACTCAATGACCCATTAACAGCAGATGTCCCCCTGGAGGGAGGATGGACTGTGGAAGAGAAAAAGAAAACTGCCCAATTAACAGAAGATAATTGCCCCACCTCTAACAGACAGGAATAGAACACAGCCCCCATTTCCCCTAAGACAGGGTCTCTAACCAACCATCATCTGCTCTGAAACACCACTGAAACCTGCCTAGTGGCACTGTGACACTGTCTGAAAGAATAAACATGTCACTAATTACAATTATTACTCATGGCATTTAAGACGCTAACAACAGGAAAAGCTTGGATGATCCACATCTTGTCACTCCAGGAGTAACCATACTCCAAATCCCATCATTGTGCACATCCCTGTATCCCTACAACATCTGCACTGGGCCTGAATGAGGTCTGAGCTCTGTCCTATCTCCTGGCAGAGACACATCATGGGGTGGGCAGGATCCAGACAGGTTCTGATGGTTCCCCTTCATTTGGAGTACCTTGTGTCACCACTTGGTGCTATTGAACTGTTAATAACTGTAATAGCAATAAAAATGATCAATAAAAGGTCAGAAATATTTTGCTACTGCAAGGAATTGCATCAATTGCAAACTGTCAAATCTCTCCCTGCAAAAGCAGCATGCACATGAGTTACTTGCAACCTCAAGGCTTTGGTCCTTTTTTCTTGAGGGTGTTTCCCTTTGGGAAAAAAAAAAGTTGCCAATTAACTCAATCCTGTTAAATGTGGCATGGAGCAACTTATTGAAGAATGAGCTTAGGAAAAAAGATGGCACAATTAAGTACCTGTAACCAGGCACAGGAAAAAAGGGGTTTATACCTTCACACAAAAACTAAACTCAATTTATTGATTGCCAGAAGTAGTCATAGCAAAGAAGGATCACTCCATACAGCAACCCTTCCTCACACTTTTTCTTAGACATCAATTATTGATCAACACTAAAAATAAGATATTTTTCTAAGTAGAACTTTATTCTAAAACATGTATTAAGTCATAGGTGTTATGACTTATAAATGATGTTTTTAATACATTTTCTGGATGAAGGAATTGTCTTTATTTCTTATGAGAGAGAGAGAATTTGTGGAAGAAGCAGAAAGCTGTCATGCTCAGTTCAGGACTGCTCAGATCTGATACTTTGCAAGCATTCAGAAATTTTGCATAAATGACCCACAGCTCCATCTTACTTGGAAGACATCTAAACAACAACTTCCACAGAACTACCACACTCCATTGTGCTGGGGGTGGTCCTTTCCAGATTCTACAGTATTGCCCAACTAAGTAGAAACTCATGCTTAAGTTTTCCACTGCAAAATACTTCTGGTCCAAGAAAATATTTAGGCAAATCTCACAGAAAAATAAGACTGCTCAATGTAATAAACTCCAAGTAAATATATGATTCAGCAATGTATAAAAAGATGTTTTGCCAGCACATATTGAAATTGATTCTAATGCAATACCATTAAGGAAAGGATGTGATAAAAGGCAAGTGAGTGCCTCTCAGGCAGTTTTAGAGGCACAGAAAAATACAATAATGTTGTTACATTAAGTGTTTCTTTTCCAAGCCTCATGTTATTAGCTGCTTGAGAGGTGCAGTTTTTCCAGGCAAAATGTACTTCTCATTGATAATTTTAGTTTTAAATTGAAAATTACCTTTAATTTTTTTTTAAGAATAACAATAATATTAGCTGTAGGGAGTTCCTATAAGTGTGTTAAGGGATTTTAACATACCATTAAACCTTTTTCTTCTCCTGACAACATTCTGCTGAATGGTCCCAATGCCTGTATATGATATCTCCAGTTTCCTGTGCCAGTGCAACCAACAAGAACTCCAAGGATGCCATTTCTAGCTGCTGCTCCTGTTGCCATGGAAACACGTGTCAGAAGTAGGTACTTTTAAACTAATCACAGTTTCATGTAAAAAAAAAATGAGAAACTGTGATTGTGTATGAGTGTCCCCCCTCTTCTGTTTTTTTTTAATGTGATCTTTGATAGATGTTTTCCCTCCATTGATTATTTGCTACACTTTTGGTGCACTCATTGGAGTAAAAGCTAATGAGTTCCAATCCATGCATGTGTGAGGTGCTAGTACAGCCCCCAGGTAACAAATTACAAGTCCTTACCATATCTTTATATAATTGATGTAGTATGAATCTGCTAGAGCTACTGCAATTGTTTTGAAATTCAAATCTATTTTAGCACATTACCAAACACAAAATCCAATCAGTCACTCCTACTTATTTCCTTGCTGCTTTTTTGATGAAGTGAGACCAATGTCATACCATAATAGACTGGCTTTCCTCACTTGCTGAGTATCCAAAAGCCACTTCTATTTGGATCAGGTCTGGCTGGGTCCCATCAGCCTTGGCCAGTCTGGTAATATCCACTGGCCAGTGGAAAGAAGGGCAGCTGGAGATGATCCTTTTTTTTTTTTTGGCCCAAAAGGCAATAATGGTCCAGTTTCAAAAACAAATATTCTACTCTGTGGGATCCTTTTTCAATAAGCTGATCTAGCAGAGAAGACAATCAACTAGCCAGAAAGAAAAACAGTGAAATTCTGATTTCTGAGATGATATACAAGTTTAATCTGGGATATTGTGGGTGTGAAATTGTCCATCTAATCTTAATGTAGCTACATACCTGTGAAGAGAGTGATTAGATTGCAGAAAAACTAAAATCATAAGGTGAAATGAAGCATCTGAATTTCTAAGTGGGCAGGTACAATCCATATAACAGGAGCACATAATCATGGCTTAGTATCAGAAATAAGAGGTATGTAACTGGAAATGCTGGATATCTAAAACAGGGAGGACACAAGCAACCTAATTCATTGGTAAAATTCTTATTTGCCAGAAGAACTAACCAGGTTTTCATGTGGACACCATTATCTCCCTATCTGCTACCTGCCCAATCACACAGTTCCACCTGACAAACTGTGAAACTCACAGGAAAATATCAGAGACCTCCTAGATGTGAAGACAGCTAAAAAAGAAACCACCATGTCCTTTTGATCATAGGCTCTAGAAATGTCTTGCACAGATAAAAACTTTTGGTGAGACCCTTACACTGAGCAGTACCTTCCTTAAACAGCCTGGATGGTCAGAGGAGAGAAGTGCCACTGGGCTGAGGTACAATAATATAAAATATAACAAGAACTGTGTAAGTCCATAACAAATTATCTGCCATACCAAGAGGTAAACTGCTTAAAATCCTGCTCAAACCCCTCCAGATGTTGCAGGAAGTGTGCAGTTAGTTCTGTAAATGAACTAAGCCCCACTTCTTCAAAAAGCATAAGAGTTTGTTTCTCATGAATTGTGCTCTTTGGGTGAAAAGGAAACGAAAAGCATTAAGCAAGTTACCATTCAGGTGTAAATGAGGAAACAATTTCTGGCATTCAGGCTGCTGCTAGGGAAAGCCTGCAATGCAGATTGCAGTGCTTTAAAAGCCCAATGACAAAAATCCAGAAGAGCCATGATTAATACTCATTTTTCACTATCATGACTTAAACTAATCTTACAGAAGACCCAAATGATGATTTTTCCCACCCCCGCCCATTTCACCAAGTCTCTGAAGGATCTGTAATCCAGAATGCAGCATATCAATATTTGCTTTATAGATCTCTTTCTGAAGGCAGTGTGCTTTCAGCTGCCAGCCACATTGTGCTGGGGACCCTGCCCCCATGGCTGCTCTGAGGGAAGGGGAGGCTGCTGGCCCTGCACCACACCTGAAAATCCTGACCAGCCCCATCAGGGCTGCAGCCCTTGCCCAAGCTGAACTATACTCAAACATGTCCCCGGTCCAATCTCATTGTCCTGGGCTGGCCATGGAGCTGTGCCATAGGTGGATGGACCCCAAAAAAGCACATTTTAGCTTGTCCCCAGCCTGTCTGTGTCCCTGTATCCTGAATGGACTTTGGACCCATGTACCAGCCTTGTCTATAACTCTGTCTCCATTTGCTCTGGATCTGAGTTTGGACTCTGGATTTGGTTCATTACTTGCCTGGTCTGGAACTGTTGATGAACTCTTATCATCATCCATCTCTGTCCACCACATTCAGCCAGGACATGAAGACATTCTTCTTACAAAGACAGGCTGAGAGAGCTGGGATTGTCCAGCCTGGAGAAGAGAAGACTCCAGGGCGAACTTAGAGCATATTCCAGTACCCAAAGGGGGGTAATAAAAATAAGGAAGAGTGACCTTTTACACAGGCAGATAATGATAGGATAAGGGGCAATGATTTTAAACAAAAAGAGAAGAGATTTAGATTAGATG
The DNA here is from genome assembly GCF_027477595.1 of Haemorhous mexicanus. Lineage (NCBI taxonomy): Eukaryota > Metazoa > Chordata > Aves > Passeriformes > Fringillidae > Haemorhous > Haemorhous mexicanus. The sequence goes on along the minus strand of NC_082346.1, from coordinate 59,120,483 downwards.
TCAGGAAGGAATTCTTTACTCAGAGGATGGTGAAACACTGGAACATGTTGCCCAGAGAAGCTGTGGATGCCCTATCCCCAGATTCAAAGACTGGATGGAGCTTTGAACAACCTGGTCCAGGGAAATGTGTCCCTGCCCATGGCAAGGGGTTTGGAACAATATTGTCTTTAAGGTCTCTTCCAACCCAAATCATTCCATGACTCTAATTTCAGCCACCAGTGAGGACACTCACCAGGCTGGAATCACCCTCTGCTCCTGGCTCACCTTCCCTTGGGGACAAACCAGCCCTTTCTGCTCCCTGACAATTATTTTGCAATACCCAAAAATTTATGCAATCATTAACTTTCCTTCTGCCTTTATTCTGCCCATAGGAAAGCAGAAAAGAATTAATTAAATTTTACTTTTTTGTTACCGTTGTTAAGAACAATGGGGCAATACATATAAGATCATTTTATAACAGGACCTTGATAAAGTATGTGCCATGATTTTCAGACTTAGCACAAACCAAGGAGTTGTAGGGACTGAACTAACTTGTAGTCAGTAGAACTGGGGCTAAACCTAAAAGATGAGAAAGACAAAAAGAAATCCTTTGTCTTCAGCCAGACAGGCAGGAGCTCCATAGCACACAGACACAGGCGATTATCTCACCAGCTGTAGAGGCTTTAGCTGCCTGCACAAAAGAAGCTCTTTATTAGCAAATGAGATAAATACACTTAGGTTTTGCAAATAAAGCCGTAGGACCAGACTAATGCTGGGAGCAGCCTTACACCATCCTCTGCCGCTCCGTGTCTGCAGATGATGCAGGGCAAGTTTCTCTTCTCTGTTACCAGAGCTCCCCTCTGTGTCGAACATCTGAGTAACAGCTTTAGCTGCACAATTTACTGAGCATCCACCTCGGGTCCAGTCTCTCAGGTTCTGGCATGCAAGGGCCACGTGGTCACTCAGTGTGCAGTGGAGCATATGTATTACATGTTGGAGTGTAAACGCAGTACTGAAACTCTGATAGAAAAGTGTGTAACCTATTTTATTCTTACAGCTATAGGAGGGGTTCTGAGAAGAAAACCAAAGCACCTGGCAAGAAAAAACCAAAGGTCATCTGGCAAGAAAAAGCACTCTATTGTCAATTCTCAGTCTAAAGATCTCACATCAGGCATTGGGAAACTGCTTTGCCTTTGACGTTTTCGATTGTACCGGATTAATTCCACAAACAGTTTTGGTACTAGGGCAAATGGCAAAATAAACAGTTAGATCCACAAAGTTCTTATTCAAGTTAATGGAAACTATAAATATTCATAATGCAGGTTTGAGTGGCAGGTTGTGCTTAATTCACAGGTGTTGAATTCAGTCTAACATGTTTCCCTTTTTTTTTTTTTTTTTTTTTTTTTTTTTTTTTTTTTTTTGAATGGTGTGGAGGACTCTCCAAATAAGCCATAGGATATCTGGACTCTTCCAAGAGATCCTGACAATATTACCCCTTGCAGGACATGGCACTGCCAAAATATTTCTTGAAGAGCAATGGTTTGCAAGGAAGAAACTGATACAGGAGGACTCACACTGCCTTCTATAAATAACTGGCTCCCTCCAAGTAGAATTGGGAGCATGGAAAGGCCTTGGGCAAAATGCTGTCTTGCCCAGCCAGTTCCACTCCTGAAGCTCAGGGGAGTGTGTGCTTCACTGGGAATACTGCCACTGTCTGAATGTGTTCAGCAAGTGCTGTCACCGCCACTTGTCATGAGAGGGTGGGGTAAGGTTCAGTTGATATCCATCACTCCCTCAGAACTGGAAAAGACAGCACTGCCTTTTACCAAGAGAGTCCTTCAGGATTGTTTAAACACAGCTGTTGGTGTTTTATGTAAAAACACAGAGAGAGTGAGCCTGTGACATTTGTTACACAGCTTAAAATGTCTCTTCTCATCTGTGCAGATTTTCAGCTTGTGCAGACCTTCACCATTACCAAATGCAGTATCTGCCGTACCTGTGCAGTCAGGGACATATTGAGAAAGTCTAAAACCACATTTGAAGTGATTGCTTTCAGTTGACCTCTTAACTTTCAGAGGGCTCAGCCCACAGGGAATAGCCTATGGACACAGCTGACATGTAACTCCATCTAGACCTCACAGAGTGAAATTAAAGAAGTTCTCTGTAAAATTCATATTTCTCCAGGAAAGAAGCACTGATTCCTGCTCTTGCTGTGTGAGGAGCATTTACTTTGAACTTGTGGTATAACCATAATGTTTCTCACTATTTAAGAAAAGATGACTAATTCTTCTTCAGAGCTATTTAACAAAAATAGAAATTCTGTGTGCATGCAGAACACTTTGTAAAAGTTTAAAAAAATCCTAAGCAACTTACCTTCCTCCAAGTTTTATTTGCCTTGGCTGGCAGCTACTGTTACTGTTCGTTTGCTTTTTTCCCCCCACTGGGTCAAGCACCTACATTGTGACGTTTTTATCATTGTACCACAGATGTTGCATCACCTGTGATAACAGAAATCACTGACAGTCACAGGACAAATGGCAAGGTTCCCACCCACTTCCCACCCACTTGTGGGCTAGGATGTCACAGCATGTTCCATCACAACACCACAGCAGGAACAGCACTGTCCTAGGATCCTGCCACAGCAGAGTGACACCAAAACCAGACAAGGGACTTTATAGCCTGTTACCATTCAAAGCTTGAATGGTTGGCCCAAGGATGGGGTTTGGTGTGGGTACTCTTCACATCACTCAACTTTGTTCATTTCTTAACCTGCCACAAGGAAGTGTTTGATATCTGCTAATTCTGGAGAATGGGACATATTTTTTTGACTTCAGCATTGTCATGAGCAGTGTTTGCTGTCTGTACCTTCAGGAAAATCCCTCTTCTTCCCATCAGAAACATCAGCTCTCACTGGGCACTTAATGTGAGTGTATAAAGTCTTCAGTAAACTTTAGATTAAAAAGTAATCAGGCTGACTTGAATTTTAGCCTCTTTTCTTCATGACAGCAATCTTGTTGTAACAAACACCACAAAAGAAAACAAAATAACATCCTTAAAATACAGTGCTGAAAAGGTATGGAGTTTTACAAAGAGCAACTGATAGGAGGTTATGTTGTCCTTTTCATGTACTAATTAACTGCTCCTTCTCCTCTGTAAAGCTGACTCAGAAAGGCTTTATTGACATGCAATGCTCTGGGTTTATAAGATAAATTCTGTTTCCTAAGCAGTCAAAGCATACATTCAACTTGTACCAAGAAGAAAAGCTTCCTAGGAATATTGTCCTGTGATGGAATTACCCCCTGCTCTGGTTTGGCTCAGAGCTTCCAGGCATGAGCTGGGCTGAGGAGGGAGAGGAGCAAGTGTTAGAGATGGACAGAGCAGAGAGCACAGTCCAGCATAAGTGGTTCAAGGAGGCAATAGCTGAGACAAAAGGGGGAAAGCAACCACAATAAAGGGGACGTGAGGGTGGCTGGATTGTGGAATAGGTTGCCCACAGAAGTTATGGACTCTGCATCCTTGGCCATCTTCAAAGTTCTGGACAGACTGATCTTGCTCACCCTGCTTGAGTAGAGCAAGTTTAACCATCAGTTCTCAAGAGAACCCTTCCATCCTCAGCTGACACTACAGCAGAGAGGTCAGCTGGATCCAGAGGTCAGGACTGAAAAGAAGAAGGACATTGCCAAAGCTTGCCAAAATAAGGTCAGGAACCATTTTTATAAAAATACTATGACATGAATGTCTTGTATGTTCCAAAATGGGGAATAGATAATTTGTGAAGGGACCACTCATACAATCAAATTCCTAATGTGTAGCAGCCAACTCCACATAAGAAGTGCTAAAAGCTCCAGAGTTCAACTCCATTCTTTAGCATAAGAAGTGCTAAAAGCTCCTATCCTGCATGGATACTTGAACTATGCCCACATCTTCTAATTTCTTCACACATGAAGACACCCCCCTTCAGATTCTTCCAATAGTATAGCTATAGGGAGCACTGTAGAAAGAGGACACTGGCTCATGTTCATAGACTTGCCCTTCCAGTCCAGAGCATTCTGACTGATTAAGAACATGCAGTAGGCATCTGCAAGAACTGTCCCCATAAAAACCTGGCAAGAACTCCTACTAACAAGGCTTCAAACACCTGAAATTTTAGATTAAACAAAGCACAATGCCAAAGCTGGCAGATGTTAGAGCAAATTGTCCTCACATCTTCCCTTAACCCAGAGGACTGCAGTGATCAGCACCAGAGACCATGGGCTGGAAAGTTCTGTATGGACCTGCTGTATTAGGTTTGAATGGACTGGCTTTGGTAGCAAGGTGGCTGTACAGGTGTGGCTGTCCAGCAATCCCTGGCAGCTCCAAGCTGGATGTGCTGCTGGCCAAGGCTGGGCCAGTTAGGAATGGTGATAACACCTCTGTGATAACAAGTTATTTTGTAGATGTAGCTGTAGCCAGAAAGGAGCAGGATGAGAATATGTGATGGGAATAACTCTGCAGACACCAGGTCAGTGGAGAAGGAGGGTCAGGAGCTGCTCCAGGGACTAGAGCTGGATTCCCCTTCAGCCTGTGGTGCAGGCAATGGTGAGGCAGCTGTGCCCCTGCAGCCCATGGAGGAGCACAGGGATGCAGAGATCCACCTGCAGCCCCTGGAGGAAACCCAAACCAGAGCAAGGGGATGTCTGAGAGGAGGCTGTGACTTCGTGGGAAGCCTGTGCTGGAGCAGGGTCCTGTGGAGAGAGGAGCCCAAGTGGAGCAGGTGTCCTGGCAGGAATTGTGACTCTGTGGGGGACCCATGCTGGAGCAGCCCATCCTTGAAGGACTGGCCACATGAAAGAGAGAGCCACGCTGGAGCAGTCTGGAGAGAAGTGTGGCCCATGGGATGATCTCACGTTGGAGAAATTCATGGAGAACTGTCTCCTGTGAGAGGCACCCCAAGCTGCAGCAGGGGAAGGACTCCTCTCCCTGAGCAGTGACAGAAACAATGTGTGATGAACTGACCATAACCCCCATTCCCACCTGTCTGCACCACTGGTGGGGCCGAGTTAGAGCTGGGAAGGGAAAAAAGGTGGGGGGAAGGTGTCTTTCAGGTTTTACACTATCCTACTCAGATTTTGTCAGCAATAAATTCAATAATATCTCTAACTGGAGTCCAGTTTGCCTAAGACAGTATTTGGTGAGTGATCTCTCTCTGTCTTTATCTCCAACTCATGAACCTTCATTATTATATTTTCTCTCCCCTGTCCAGGCATGGAGGGGAGTGAGAAAGGATTTGGTGATCTCTGGCACCCAGACAGGGCCACCCACTACACCTGTGTAATGCTGTTCACTCACTCTAAGCCAGTCTGTTCAGCTTTAAGCCCAAATTCATCTTGCAATCAAGCTGCCTGGTTTCCAGTCCAAGCTCAGAAGCACATGTTTATGTCATGGTGATATTTGGGACAGTTAGAAAGAAAGCCTGAGCTCATCCAGATGCTCAGCACAGGCTCTGCCACGTGTACCCTGCAGTGCAGTTTGGCAGGACACCAGCAGCCCACCAGACTCCTCCATTCCCTACCTCCCAGGGCTTTCAAGAGATGTCATTTAGCCAATGGCAAGTGGACAAATTGGCCGATTCTCCTTCATAGAATCTGTCTGCCAGTCCTAGGCTGCTCTGGTGGGCATGAGGGACACCAGCAACATCCCAGCTTGGCACAGCTCCTCTTGGAAGGATTATTCATTTTCTTCTCCTGGCTTCTAGGCCATAAAGAGGAATCACAGGCCAAGCAGACTTCTCCCTGCTGAGCTCACTATATTTCCATTCCACTGCAAGTCTACAGACTCTGAATTTTCCTGTGGCCCAGACAGCACCAGCCACTGTCTCTGTCTCAGGAACAGTTTGGAGCACAGGCTCATCACATTTTTATCACATTTTATAACAGTGGGGCTCCAGAGCAGAATTACTACATATACAAGCATCTGCACCAGGGTGCTCAGACTACAGATGTCAAAATCCAAAGCTTCAAAACAACAGAGAGGACTAGAAAGGTCCTTATCATGCTTCTTGCCAGCTATGGCTGACATTGGACAAAACATTACCACTGCCTTGCTGGATTATGTAAAGGTCTTGGAGACAGGAGAAAAGGATGAACCATTTCATGGCATAGACTTTCTAATGAGATCTCCAGCTGGTTTATGAATCAGGAAGCTCAGAGAGAGCTCAGAGTAGCAGACATGAGCAAGTCTTGCTGTTCTTTTGAGAAATCTTTCTCCCAGAGATGTGCAGGACAGGTGCTGGAGCTCTGCAGACTTGTGAGATTAAAACACTGGAATCACTGCTTTTCTTCCCTGATGCAGCTGAGCACGAGGAAAGGGACACACTCCACAGCTTCAGGGCAAACATTAGCAATGTGCCTCACCAGGCTCAGCCCCATTTATTAATGGAGCAATTCTTGGTGTAACTACTAGACAAATCACTCAGCTCTTAGGCAAAAGAAGGGAGAAGTCCTCTGCAGCCACACACTGTTAATTAAAAAATTTTAGCCAAAAGAATTAGGAGGAGGTAGAAATGTCAAGGTAGTTAATCACAGCTCCATTGCTTCAGTTTGTATTCTGCTTTAGGGAATCAATATTCCCTTCTTTCTCAGCTGTCTTATCTGAAAAATGTGGTAATACATGACTCACAGGCAGGTTGGGACAGTGAATTAAGCTTTTGTTTACTGCATGGAGTGCCCCAACATGCTGTAGAAGTACTAGGAATGGTTACTATGTGAGAGAGGGAACTACTTAAAAAATGGTCTCTTTGATCTGAATTCTCTTTTACCATCAAAGAGTTGGGATAACCTTGGGCCCACATCTATCAAGCACTCTGGCACTGCTCTCAGTGGAATCAAGTGTGACACAAAATTCTTCAAACTGTTACCAAGACCTCATGCAGGATCCCTAGGAGGTCAATGAGAACTGTTGGATTTCTGTGTGAAGGTAAGATGATGTAGCTAAAGGAAGCTAGCTGGAAGAACAAGAAAAACAGCCAATGGAAAATTCACTCAACTACATACAAATTTGTGTCATTGGCATAGTAACACAAGTGGAAATTCAGAGATAATCTGAACTGTTACTGCTGTCGTTAGAGTGGCAGATAAACAGTGGTCAATCCAAAACCCCTGCATGATAGGCAAGTGATCAGCAAGCTGGAGACAGGGGTCGGGAAAGCATTTGAGAGATCTGTTTGTTACTGCAACTTTGTGGGGCACAACCAGCTTTACCTCCTTACCAGAAATACATATGATGAAAGTACCCTTCACCAGTTTTACAAAAAAACCAGTTTGTTGGAGTTAAATCTGTGCTTGGAAGTGATTCGGTTAATTTATCTGCCTTTACTCTGAAATGGACAAAGAACACTCCAAGTATCTGTTCTGCTGGTTCAGCCATGAGACCAGGAACCACGAGGAAGCCAGAGAGGAAATACCACTCTAACCCAGGAGAGACACTTCTGTAGTGACTGTCCAACAGCTGGCTGTGTCACCACCTTCTTATTTCAGTGATGGAACACATGATAAGGCTACACAGAATAGGAGACAACTACACTTGGGAAACACCCTATGATGGAACAAATCATAGCTCAGGCCACCTACTATTTCATTAACATAGCTTAGCTGTAAGGGCTGTTCCAAAGAGCATACACTGACATCAGTCTCGAGCTTTACAGTCAAAGTTCAGTCAAGCTCTGATCAAAGGGAGAGCGGACCAACAGCACGTGTTTAAATATGTCACTGTTACCCTATGACAAAACTGTGTCCCTCATCATGGTAGATAAAGGGACATTCTTGGGTAATTACATTCATTGTTCAGTGGGGCATCTTTAAGCACAAAAAGTTCCCCATAAACATTTGAATATCAAAGTCTAATACTGGTTTTCTGGTGCGCTCCTGAAAACACGTTTTCTCAAAATCCCTTTTCTGACCAAGGTTTATAAAATTAACCTAACATGTCTGTTCCTCCCCTTTACTAGAGAGAATGCCCTATCCTAGCCATCCCACCTAATGGGTAAAGCAAAGCTTTACCTTTCTCCCTCATTTTGATGGTTTGGGATCAGTTTCTTATGACAAATCACAGGTTGTGGGGCCCTGTGCCATCAGAGGCACAGCTGTTAGCTCACCAATAACACTGAAAGTCTTTCTGGCACGTATTTTGCAGCCCTCAGGGATTTTTTAAAGAGCAAGCTTCATAACTTTTGACATGTTGGGTAAGAGGGGGTGGATGCAAAGGTAAACAGCCACACTGTGGGAATTGCCAAATCAAACCCAGGGATCCTGGCAGGGAGGTGAGGGAGGGAGAAGGACTGTGCTGGAGCAACACTCAGAGCACAGAGAACCCTTGCACTGAGGCTTCAGCCTATCCCAAAGTAACTGCTTTTATCCCTATCCTAACAACCATTAAGTAGTAAGCCTGCTTTGATACTGAATGCATACAACATTGATTTTGCTGTCCACTTTGTAAACATTTTCACAATGTTTGTCTCCTTTGCACTGTGTTTCTCTCAGAGTTCCTATACGTGAATAGGGACTTTAACTTTTTACTGCATTTCAGGGCTGGATGTGGCTCTCAGCTGGGCAGAAAGGTCTGCTCAGCCATTTCTCATCACATAATCCCTTTTCTGTTTCTTTCCCCCTCCTTTTCCAGTATTTTTATTTTAGGATGAAAATTAGGAATAAATGTTATAGAACATATTCTTACTTAGAGACATGATGTGCATAACTTCAGAGGAAAAATCACAGCTTGACTGCCCCATCAGACAAGTTAGAAATACAAAAGGACTTCCTGCTCTGACAAAAGAAGGTTAGTCTGATTTTCTGGCATATGTATATTTAGAATTCACAAGTCTGTCCCTTCCTGAAAATGAGAATCTGGATCAAAACTAAAGAGTGATAGAAGAAATTGTTTGGAAGTATTCTTAGTTCCTTTCCTGCAATAAATTTGGGTAATATTCAAAGTTTTATCTGTCATCATGGCATATGTATTATTCAAAAGCTGGGGCATTAGGAAAAGGAAGAAAGAAGGTTTATTGCTCACACACATGTAAATCATGCAAATTAGCAGCTCTGGGTAGGAATCTCCAGCTCCCGATGGCAACAGTGTCTTCTGCTCACTCTGCAAGTAAGGTCAATTGAATATTTTGAACAAAAGGGCTTTCTTTTTTTTTCCTTTCCCTGCCGGATATTTTTACACTGTAATCCTGGGTGTTAGGTCTATTTTTGACAAAAGTTGTTTTTGTTATCCAGTCCTTAGCTGAAGGAGTTCATGTTTTGTGCGGTTTTTTTTCCTTAACATTGGGTCATTTTGCCCTCCAAGAGTTTGTTCAAGCCTCAGATAAAGGCAACAGAAGAAACAACTAAGGCACAGAATTTTAAGCAGCCTAGAAAAATCACTCCTCTTGACCAATTGCATAATCTGTTTTGACTGTATAACACTGCAAGTGCTTGTTGCTGCACTCCAGGAAATACAGGGAATACATAATGGTGAAAAGAATTTTCTTATAGCTTTTCGTATTTATTTCTATGTTTTTTGTTATTTAACATATAAAACCCTCAAACTACAATGTTTTCTCTCTTTTCCAAGTCCTTCCTAAAGAGAAATTTCTGACCTTTTATCCTACAATTACAACATGCTGTTAACTTAAGGTAATTTAATCACCCAAGGTAGCAATCTCTACCCTCAACAGAAAAAAAAAAAAAAAAAGAATATATATCACTTTTTAGTGTAATAAAGGAAACACAAAGGTAACTTATCCTCAGTTGAGTTTTGAATTATGTATGGTTTATATTCCCCTCCTAGAATGCCAAAGAAGCAACCTTAAAGTCATTGACCTTCTGAAACAGAAGGGCTTGTATATTTCTATCCTCACAGTTCTGTGCCCTGTGTGGAAGCTGCAAGACCTGCATTTCTCTCATCTCAAATTCCGAGCTCCCCAAATCTCTTTGTGAGCTGATTACATTACGGAGTAGCAGGATTGAAAATTTTCTCAGCAAACTCTTTGGAACACTTTGTTTCTCCAAACCTAAGCATTCTATGTAAAGCAAAAGTCTACGTGAAAGCACTTCACACAGGCCTTTTAAGCCTCAAATTCTCAGCAGGAACACTGCTGTTCTAGCATTCAGTCCTGATTCTCCATAGCTTGATGATTTGCAGTGAGATTATCCAATTTTTCTTTGCTGTACTGCCAACATGTGGCAGATGTTGCTAGGTTCCAAAACAGCCGGAGCACAGATTTACTGGAGGTACAGGAATGTGCTACTACACCCCAGCAGCAATTTAACACTGTGGGGTCAGCCCAGCATCAATCCCCATTGGCCAGTTCTCTGCCCCAAAACTCTTTATCATCAGTTTTTTGAGTCATGGACCTGTTCTCTAACTGTGTGCTAGACATTAGCAGGGAACACTGAAGAGTTCCTTAACAGTTCTCTGGGTCACAACATTATCTTGCTTGGGCAAGTCTGTCTCAGTGATATTCAACTGCTTTTTCCATCCCCAGCTCTGGCTGGATGCTAATCAGTCATTTGCCATATGTGTGAGAAAACCACTGACAACCAGCTCTCTAGGAAAGGTCCTAAAACATGTGCACTGGTCTGCAGAGTAAGGAAAAGCATTGGTCATGCAAATAACAGTACATGTGGACAACTGCATTGATTTGATGGGAAACTATCACCTTCACCAGTTCTAATGGGATTATTTAGTGCAAATACATCCCTTGGAGGCCACTGTTAGGAACCTGTTTATCACTCTTGAAAACTTTCATGAATTTTGGCCACAATCCCAACCTCCTTTTCATTGCCCTCCTTCCAGTCAGCCACCGGTTTGGCAACTCTATGTTGGACAAATGTGGTGAAATCCTAAAAATTAAAATTACTTCTTTTTATGCAAATAAGAGTGAGGGATGCATTACAAGGGCATGTAGCAATAGGACAAGGGGGAATGGCTTCAAACGGAAAAGTGGGTAGATTTAGATATTTGGGAAGAAATTATTTACTGTGAGGGTGGTGAGGCCCTGGCACAGGGTGCCCAGAGCAGCTGTGGCTGCCCCATCCTTCACGGTGTCCAAGGCCAGGTTGGGCAGGACTTGGATCAACCTGGTCTGCTGGAAGGTGCCCAGGGCTAGGGGGTGAAACTAAATGATCTTTAAAGTCCCTTCCAACCCAAACCATTCTGTGAATCCACGATTCTGCTCTTAACTTCTACTCTTGGCATGAGAACCACATGACAAGAAACACAGATTATTCTTACACCGATGTGGGATTTTCCTGTTTATTCGCTGTGCACAGCCCAGCTCAGCTGAAACGTTCAGCTCCCTCCGGGGCTGCCCTCTCCCTCCCGCTCTCCGCAGAGCGGGGCCCGGGCACGCCCGGGAGCGCTGCCTCGGAGCCGTTCTGGAGGCCGCTTTGGCGGCCATTTCGCCGCGGCGCTCGGCCCCGCACTGAGGGAGCGGTGAAGAGGCGAGACATAGAGCGGCCCCGGCCCCGCAGGGAGGGAGCGATGAAGAGGCGAGACATGGAGCGGCCCCGGCCCCGCAGGGAGGGAGCGATGAAGAGGCGAGACATGGAGCGGCCCCGGCCCCGCAGGGAGGGAGCGATGAAGAGGCGAGACATGGACCGGCCCCGCCGACGCCCGCGCTAAGGGAGCAGCGGAGAGGCGGGACGGGGGCAGCGCTTGCGCGGCGGGCCCGGGGTCGGGGCCGCGGGAAGTTCGGGCCACGTGGGGCGGGAGTGAGGCGGCCGCGGGGAGAGCGCGTCCCTCAGAGTGCTCCGGGGCCCCGCTGCGCTCACCTTTGCAGGCCCGCTGCTCGCCCGCCCTCCGGCCCTCGCCATGGCCCCTGCCGAGATCCTCAGCGGCAAGGTTGTCTCCGGGTACGTAGCGAGGCCGCCCCCCCGCCCTGCCCGCAGCGAGGCCGGGTTCCCTGGCGCGGGAAGGTCCGAGAGCCGCGGGGCTTCTGCCCTTCGGGGTGGCCGGGGAGCTGAGGGTGCCCCCGCAGCCCCTGGGTGTGCTGGCAGCGGGATGGGGCTGAGGGGGCTTTTACTCTGGCTCTGTGGATGAAGCGGGTTTGGAGACACCCTTAAGCTTTTTCGCTAGGTTGCAGCCAAAGCTCGCTTCTTCCTGGCTGTAAACTTGGAGTTATTAGACAAAGTATGGTACTAGAGATCTTAAGGAGAGTGCAGAATGCTGTCAGTGCTCCCCAGAAACCAGCGGTGTGTTTGGTGGGGTCTCTTTGGCAGCCCCAGAGGGCACCTGGTGCTGCCCAGTGAAGATGAGATGAGAGCCCAGGCAGGTGTGAAGCCACGGGCTGACCTACAGCTTCTGTGCCTGCAAGCTGGGATGCTGGGATGCTTTATGAGCAGGCGAACATGTGCTTTAGGTATCGGCTCTGTTTTCATACTCTACAAGCATTGACTGTTCCTCTTTAAAGCAGAATAAGTTAATCCACATATTGGATAACAGATAGCTGAATGGTGTCCTGCCAAAGCTATTTAAAAGGTTTGGGAAGCATTGAAAGATAAAGTGTTCTTGTACTTTTCAGGATTTACTTAGCTGGCAAGCCCTGGGTATAGGTGAGCCTGCATTGTGTCTTTTAAAAAAAAACACCTTTGCTTATTTCTCCTGCTGCCACTCAACACGCATGTTTGGTAAGAAAGCCAAATAAATTTCCCTAATCCTGGGGGAAATGCAGTGTAGCAGTTCTGTTATACTCTGTGGAAACAGTGTTTGGTTAGGCAGGTTCATTGGGTATCTCTTGTGGATATAATTAGGGAATTCAGCTAGAAAGGTTATATTTGAAAAGGTATAAAGTAATCTCAGCAAAGCAGTTAGTCCTCCTCTTAGGTATTGCTGTGTATGACACAGCTACATCTAACCAACAGTGGAGCAGTACTGAAAAGTAGTCCTAATATGCCTTGAATTTGAATATCCATGAGGAAAGGCTGCTTGCATGTTTTTTACCTGGTATTTTTAGAGCCAGTACCACCTGTGTGTTGCAGTCTCTCAGTCTTTGATGCTTCATTCCACCTGATGCTTTTGGCAGTGTTGGGGCCAGCACACTTTGTAATGCCTGTGCTTGCTGCTGGTGGGACTTCATGATTTGCCTGTTGTAGGTTTCTTTCCTGTCATTGAAAGCCACCCTGAAGTGCAATAGGTCCTGGAAAGATGCTGGTTTGGGTACAATGATAATTCACATTAAAACTTCCAGCTTCCTTAGCATGGCATGTTGCATTACTTACTTAATTTTAAAGATACAGGGGTGAACTTTTTTTATTTCTGTTTATTTTCTGTACTAGAGTAGCAGCTACAAACTACCAGTTCTCAGAGGACATTCATGATGTGCAAATACCTGGGAAGAGGCATGGGCTTTTAATAGGCACCTGCAGGAGAAAGGTTTGATTAACGTCCAGCACATCTCTTAAGGTGTTTGGCTGAAGGCTGTCTTCCAGAGTCATCACATCTTGACCTGAAGACACCACAAAATGGAAAAATATTTGCAGTTGTTCAGCTGTCCTTCATTTCCTTTATTTGTGCTGTGTTTATGTTCAATATAGCAAAAGCATCACCTGCTCCCTTTGGGCCTTAGGTAGTTCTGCCTTTTTCTGGTGGAGTACTTGAAGGAGTCATGAGGAATTGGGCTGTCCACCCTGAAGACAGCTGTCCCTTTCTTCCAGACCCCTGGAGAAGTGCTGGTCCAAGGGATTCTCACTGTTCAGAGTTCACCTCCAGGCCAAGAGTCTGGCAGCAGCAGAAGTGATAGGCATGTGGTTTTTCTAGGAATTTTCAACTGAACTGCCTGTTGTAGAAAGGGAATGTCCCTGACTTTACATCAGCTGCAAAACGTTTTCAGTTATTGTCTTGTAGGGGGTGGATTTTGTTACTTTACCCTTTAATCAAGAAAAATGTTTATTTGTAAGTTAGTCAAATATTGACAAATGGGTTGAATCAAACAAGTAGTGTTCAGCTATGTAATGCTGGATTTCTGTGTGTGTTTTAAATCAAAGCTCATAAGTGTTGTGAACTTTCTCCATCAGCCACCAAGCACCCCTTCCTCAAAACAGATGAAAAATACCTAATTCACATTTGTGCCAGCTATTTAAACAAAAATCAGGTAGATACTGGCATTCTTACTCTTGTGAAGCATGTCAAGAGAATAAGTACTTTGAGAGAGTTTCCTTGCCTCTATTAATGAGGAAAACTTTTGATGAAGTGATAAAGCTAGTCCACACCTTTGGAAGGCTCGGAAGAGGTACAAAGGAAAATCAACATTTTCAGTGGCTTTGAGTATTACCTGTGAGGATGGAAAATGTGTTTAGGCTGGGAATGGGAAGGAGAACACAGCAGGCATTGTTTTCTCTGTAGGATTTTGGTGTTGATGTTAATTCATCAACATCAAAGTGCATCTAATCTGCTTCTGTCAGTACAAACAAGAAGCTTGCACAGTCTGTGAAATATATTAAATATTGGATGGGTTCTGCATCAATCTGAGTTGGCTGGTTACCTCAGGAAGGCTTTCCTCTACTTCTCTGAGTGGCTGTTTAGTAATTCTGCCTTAGATTTTGCTACAAGTTAAATTTGCCTCATTGGCAAATGAGTTATAAAAGATGAGTTACTGTACAACAGCACAGTAAACAAATGACTGGTGGGAGGAAGAAAAGCAGTGCTTTAAGTGTGCAGGATATGGTGGGTTGAAGGTAATAGAAATACAGTATTCTCCACCTTTTATTGCTGGTATTCTGAAGAAAAAACAATCTCTGTTTCTGTGTCTTAAGAGACAATCAGAGCAAAACATGGTGGTGGCTCTTCTTTACAGTTTATGAGCCCTGCAGTGAGCTGTGAGTTCAGGCTTTACCATCTGAAAGAGCCCAGGTGTGGAAACCTCTGTCTTGGCCTGAATTGGTTGATAGGACCAGGAGTTGACCAACATTTCTGCTCTGGAAAAGTGGCTGATGAGTTGTGATGGCAGGGAAGACTTAGCACCCCTCACAGCTCCTGGGGTGGGCCAGGTAGTGCTTTGGGTTTAGAGTGCTCAGTAAAGTGGTGAGCAGGCTGAACTTACAGCTGGAGGTAACAGTGCAGTAAACAACTCCTCAGCCTTTTCAGTCTGGGCCTTAATTTTTTTTTTTTTTTTGAGTTCCTGCTGTATCTCGAGGTAAATCTAGCCTGAAATGGAAAAAATTCCCTGATCTCTGAGCTTTCTTTTACCAGATCCTATCCATAATGCCAGTGCTATTGGGTGGCCTCAAATACAAGCAAGAACCCTTGTGTTCAGTGCTGTGCAGACTCAGTTTAAAAACATGGGACCCTGCCCTAAGGAGTTGGTAAGAGAGGAGAAAAGATTGTCTGGTGGACAACAGGGCCACAGACCTGTGATCTGTGCACATCAGCACCAGCTTACAGGGAAGGCAAAGAACATCTGGGGACTGCTGTGTCCCCCTTTGTGGAATGAGTAAAATCTCAGTAGCATTCCTTCAGAAGGCAAACCTTTGTAGATAGGGCCTAGAATATTGTCTGGAGTGCTTGCAGCCACTCAGTCCAAAGGTGGATTGAGTCCTTACCTATTGTTCTTGTGTTTTCCTCTGATTAAATCACCTGATAGTAGGGTATTATATGCACTATCCATTTTGGGAAGCAGGCCTGCATGCATGTTGCAGCATGGGAATGTTTTATCATAACTCATGTTTGGGGCAAACTCTTCCAAGTTTTAAAGACTCAGCTTTCTATTAAACTCTGTTGTTGTGTTGTCAGTCATCCACATTTGCCAAGTGCCTCAGTTGCTGCCTGTCTGTCAGACCCACCTTGGACATTATGAAAAAGCATCTAAAAAAGCAGAAATGTCTTAATGTATTTATCTGGTATGAAGAGAGTTCATGCATGTATTTGTGCTGACACAACCAAAACCTTGTGAGTGTGGAAGTTGTAGAAAGTAGCAGGCATTTTTCCCTGGAGATAATGACTGTGTGCCAGGAGCATGCAGTGGTGGAGCATGAGACAAGAGGGTGGGAGACACATGAACTCATTCCAGCTCTGAATGATGTCTTCCTGCTACTGGAGCCATCTGTTGAATTCCCAGCAGTGTTCAGATGGTCTTTCCCAAGGTATTTCCTATTCCAGTGCCACTCATTGAGCAAACCTGTGACTGCCCTCAGGAGAGACTCCTTTGTGCCTTCTTTGGGTGCGAGTGGGATGTTCTGTGACATTCTTCTCTGCAGTCCCCTCACAGCATTTTAAGACAATGCAGTTGTCCTGACCTCGGGCATGGTGCCATGGTGGTTTGGAGATGGGAAAGCTTGTTTTTCCACATTATGGTGTTGGTCATGTGAGCAACAGGAGGTGAGCAGTGGCAGTGCTGGTGGCTGTAAGGAGGAATGGGACAACAGTTCTGACCAGGATGATGCAGGACCTGGGGAGAACCATCAGCCACATGCAGCTGTTTCTGCAGGGCTGCAGCAGGATCAATTCTGCTGCATGTTTATGAAACCCTTGGGGAATCTGTGATCCAGGCAGTAAAGCCAAACCCTCCCCTTTGGGGACAGGCTTCTTCTGGAGCATCACTGTCTCTGAGGAGGTGTTTGCCAGGTCCTGTGTTTGGCACTCTTTGCATGGACTTTTGACCCCGTTCCTCACAGGAGGGACAGGAACAGAGCCTGGTGTCATCTTCAGTAGGGTGCCGTGTGTCCTCACCAGCTGAGCACTGAGTCTGTAATCCCACAGGAGGGTGTGGGGTTCTGCTGACATGGGAACCATGTTCTCTCCATTTCCAGCAGAGCTAAAGGAGTGTGGCTTGTCTTTTGTCTGCATTTCTGGGAAATTCACATAATAAATTTAAATTCAGCTCACTGTTGCAGTCTACAGAAAGAAATGCTAACAAGTTCTTTAATCTTTGGAGCTGGCTGTTGCATTGTATGCTTAGAACCGTGTGCTGTCCTTAACCTGTGTGGACCCTGGACTTTTGTTTGCTGCATGAATTTGTTTGTGGAAGGGCACGTGGGCACAGGAGGGGGCTTAGAGTCAGAGAGAAGGCTTTTGGGGAAGCAGACACATAGAATTGCAAATTTTCTGTTTGAAAACTTAAAAGTATTTTCATACAGCTAGTAAAAATTAGTGTTGATTTATCAATATGAACTTTTATCTTTGGAAAGGCCTGAGGTCCACAACAGAATTTTGTAGACTGTATAACTAAATAGCTGCTGGTTTGCAAAGATTATTTTTATGGCTTTTGTAAGTCTATAGAGAAAAACAATGATTTCTTCTTTTTTTTTTTTTTTTTTTTTTTAATTTTCTCTTAAACCTTTTCCCATGTGGTTTTTGTAAGCACTGGAGAGCAGTGGTACCCAACGCTAGGTGGCTGTCTAACAAGTAATTTCTTGATTCAAGGCTCCTAAAGAAAATCACACTGACAGCACCACGTTTGTATGTTTGTGTGTTGCCTTTCTTCGGGAGCTGAAGGGGAGGTGACCTAGTGCCTAATTACAGAAAATGACAGCAATGTAATGTGTGAATAGTTGTGGCTGCTGGGGGTGAAAGCACACCACAGCCCTGCTTCACAGAGGAAGTTGGGTGGGCTCATTTCTCTTCAGCTGAGAAGACTGCAATAAAAGTAATTCCTAAACCTGGGGCCCTTTCTAATATTTCATATTTGTTTGCATTTCTTTTTGTTTGCTGGCCACAAACCAGTGCTGCTCTTTCCTTACTGGAACACCAGAGACCTCAGAAATAGTTCCCTTGGAGAGTTGCCCCCACTCAGAGGCCACATGCAGGGGGTTTCTGATGCTCCTTGAGATTGTTTCGTTGTTAAAGGCTGTTCATGAGCCAGCTCAGGTGTCTCCCTAGAGGCTTACAGCTGGAGGGTAAGGAGAGGCAGTAGGGGATTTTGCTGCCCAGCAGATAATTTGTCACTTAAGCACAAAGAATTGCTGGGTTAAGGCTTGCTATGAGACTGTTTTCTGAACGCATCAGCTGGTCTTGATGTCAAGTGTTCTACTGAGGTGACAGCCAAAGGAAGGCTCAGAACTATGGTTTCTTAAATAAGGCTGAAAACAGTTGCTTCCACGGAGACTTTGAACCACTCGGCCAGATGCAAGCACCTATAAATACTCTGAACCCACTCCTCAGGTGCAGCAGAGCTCTGACCATGTGATTCTGGATGCAGCAGGAGAGAGGCATGATTTGGGATGTAGCTGGAGGCTGTGACTCCCTCTGAGATGAGGCTTTAAACAGCCTTAGGACTGCTTCTAGCTGGGCCAGCTGTACTGTCCCCTGGGATCAGTGCTGCTGGGTTGAGAGAGCTGTGTGCTGCTCCCATTTCCCTGTCTTCCTGCCTCTGGCCGGTCTAATTTGGAGCTCACAGTTGCAGGGTAGAGTTGCCTCACTGGCTGTTTATTTTCCTCTATGCAGGAATCACAGCTTCCCAGCTGGCATCAGCTATGTACCCTGTCCCTGTACCCTTGCCATGGATATTTTTCATGAACTGGCACTAACAGCACCTGCTCCAGTCTGGGAAGTCTGGTCCACCTTGGGAAGTAGCAGACCTGTGATACTGATTTGAGGCTAAATGAGCACAAGGAGACCTGTGTTTTATACAAAAGGCTGTTTGGTGCAGGGCAGATTTGCTGAGTGTGGTGGCAGCACCTTCTCATCCCTGAGAATGGGGATGGGTCACAGGATGGAGTTCACATGGACAGACCTGTCAAGCCTCTCATGTCCTGTGAGGTTTTGCTTACCTGGCTTTTGCTTCTGAGTGTCTCTTAAATTTGCAGTGTTGTGCCTCAGGCTCCTTCCAGTGCCATGAGCCCATGAGATGGACAGAATTGGTCAGTTCTTTCAGAATCCTGACTGCCTCTGGTGAGGAGCATTTGGGCCTCCACCTTCCCTGGTGAAGGATTATGCCTGTGGGGCCAGAGAGTGGTTGAGAAATTAGAGAGGAGTGCAAGGCTGTGGAGAGGTGATAACAGTGACTTCTGAGCTGTCTGTGGCTAATTTCAGTGCTGGGTACTCGTTATTAAAATGTTCTCTGGTGAACTGGGTGTGATTTCACATCTGAACTAGAAAACCAATCAGTGCTCAGTTTCAAAGTTGTGGTTTTTTTACAACTGTATCCTTAAATCTGCCTTTACTGAAGAGTTGACCTGAGCTGTGTTCCAGGGTTTGGTGGCTTTTCCTTACCTCTGTCCACCTCCCATTCTCCTCCCTGCTTCATCTTTGGGTACCTCCTGCTTGTTTAGTTATTTCCCAGAATTACACCATTGTAAATTCATAATCCTTTACCAGGACAGCTTGTGTGACAGTGACAACTGGTGCCTCTGGGATTCAGGTAATTTTAGTACAGCATAGGTGGAAGGAGGATTTCCTTTTGAGAAAGGAGTTTGAAATCCCAAGAGTTTCCATGCCAAATTTTGAACCTTTTTTTTTTTACCCTTGTATTGTATGAGTCTACACAATGTAGACTTCAAAAAAAAAAAAAAAAAGTTATTTAAATAAATTTGAATGAACCTGGTTCCAGAGTGTCTCAGTGATTTGTGGATGTCAATCTTATTTGGAGATTGCTGGGAGCTGTGTATTCAAGGCATAAGTGCATGTTTGCCAGTCTGCCCATCTGTCACTTTTACAACTCCTGACTGTATCAGGACAACTCCATCACTGTATGAGAATTCAGCCCCATGATTAACTTCTACCTTTTATGTGTTTTCATTTTTTTTTTCCCCTCTTCAGACAAGTGAGAGAGAGACTAAAGCAGCAAGTTGTTGAGATGACTCAGAAATTTCCAGGCTTCAGACCAGGACTTGCCATTTTACAGGTATTGTTTTCTTTAATGACAACTACAGAAAATATGAGTTACTTTGCAGTGGTAAGGGCACAGCTGATGAGCTTCATCAAAGCTGCCTTGTAGTTGGTAGCATTTTATTAGGAACAGTGTTCTCTTTGAGGTGGTGACACAGTCCTGTTAGGTCTTCTTGCCAAGTATCAGAGCCCAACAATTTTTTTAGGTTTTAAAATTGTTTTATTTCTTTCTTCAGACCTTGTTCTCTCTTGGAGTATTGTGTTTGTGAAATGGTAAAATGAAGCTGTTTACCTGTTAAGAACAAGGATTGCTTGTAGACTCCATTTGAAATCTCTGCACTTGAATGAGCTCTGGAGTTTGGCAGCTTTCAGAGATGTGTTTGTACCAGAAATCCTCCAAATTGGATGTTTATTAAGTGATCTGGTCTGCTGTTATGTCAAAACATGGAGAAAAAAGAGGGGTAGAGGCAGGGAGGGAACCCAAACAAAACTAAAACTACCTTTGGCCGAGATGACAGAGTACAAGGGATGGAACAACATCCTTTTGCTGAATTGGATATCCCTCAGAAGTGAGTGAGTGTTAGAGTCTACACAGAAAGGCTTGCAGAGGTAAAAAGCACATGACAGGTACAGGGCTTTGACCTGTGTTTGGCATCATTTTTTTATTTGCAGCTATAAAAAAATGGAAACTGTGCTTAGGTCAGGTGACTAGGAGTAGCAAGTGTCATGCTACAGGAAGGACCTATGGGTCCACAAAAGACAGAGGGAATGTAAGTGGCTGCTTAGAGCAGTGACTTTTGTCCTTATTCAGTATTTTGAGCTCCTCCAGAGCCTTTGGTGCCTGTCTGTGGAATTCCAGTGCTAATACCACCATAGCACACAAAGGCCCTGCTCCTCTTTGATGCCAGGAACAAATTTGTGCTTGTGTTTTGTTTTGGGGGTTTTTTTCTGGTTTTCCTTTCCATTAGCTTTAAGCAGATTTGTCTCTACAGAAGCTTTGTCTGCAGATGCTTGGAAGGAAGAAAGGTCTAAAACTTTAGTAGTGATTTGATGAAAGCTGCTGAACTGTTGACCTCATAAACTCTGTTGAAAAATTGCTGTCTTGAGGCACTATTGGATTGTTTTCCTGGTGGGCCTTGTATTCAGTCCTGGATTGTCTCAGAGTCTTTTACAACCTGTTTGCTCTTTGGCTGTTTGACACTTTTGTAAGCTGTCAAACAGTCTGGGCTTGGAGTTCATCTCCTGATACTGATATTTGCAGCTGTCTGTTTTTTGGTGAAGTGAGGACAATGAGCTGTTTTTTATTTGTAGCACACCATAGATTATGTGCTCTGTTCTTGGGAGGCATCTGGCGTCCTCTAAGCTCAAAGAATAAGTCAGTTAATCTTTATTTTTTTTGTCCTGTAGTCAGTAATTTCTTATTCACAAAATAGATGTTTGCTGACATCTCCTGCTTCTCTGCCCTGTATGAAGCAAACCTTTTCCTAAATCCAGCAGACTTTACAGGGGAGACAGCCCCTTTTTCTGTACCTAGGAGGAAGAACCAATGTGTTCTGGGTGATCAGGTCACCCCTGCAGCTTGTAGTCTATGTGAGAACCAGGAATGGCTCCCAAGTACCAGGGAACAGAATATCAAGAGCTTGCTTACCAGTTTTTCCTTATTTGGCCCCTATTTTCTTAAGGTTAGGAGGAGTATTACCTTTAACAAAACATACTGGATGATGCAAGTGGTCTCCTGAAATGCAGTTGTACTGTGAGCACCCAGTACTGCCAAAAACTGCAGACATTTGTTCCACTTGCTGTTTTTTCTTTGTGCACCACTTTGTCCTTGTTTTGGTTTTTGTTTGCCAGGAAAATTCCCAAGGTTCAGAACTGCAGGGGATGAAATGTCTCCATCAAAGCACACATGTACATAAAATTAAGATTCCTGAATATCAAAGAGGCCCAACGTTTTTGAAAGCCTTAATCAGATAATTGAATGTTATCAGCACCTGCTGATGATGTTAATTAGCTAAGGATTTAACTTTCTCAGATCAGATGGCGGCAATATTTTCTGCTTTGGAGACCACTGTGTTTTTAAGGTTTTTCAACAGGTGCAAATAGTTTGTGCAGGAGATCAGACAACTTGTCTTTAACTGCCTTAAAGTACTGAAAGAACTTTCCTGTTAGCTCCAGCTGTTCATATCCTCTATCAGCGTGTTTTACAGTAATTCAGGAATACCTCTGTCTCCTTGATGTAGATCCAAGGAAGCTGAGGGTTAAGCCCATCTCACCTGTGTCTGGGTCTCTATTCAGTGCTGTAACTCAACTGTCTTTTCATCCTTAGGTTGGAAATCGGGATGATTCAAACCTCTACATTAACATGAAGCTGAAGGCTGCTGCTGAGGTAATCCTGGACTTTCAGGACTGCTTTTTACCCTCCTACAGTTGGTCAGATCTGAATATGAAAAACCAGATGCAAGTCAATAGTTTTGTCTAAGTTTTTCCTGTATTAGAGAAAGCAGTGTTGGCCTGAGTTCTCAGTTACAAGAATGTGGTGTAGGTGTGTAACTTGAGAGCCAAGTGGGGTGCTCTAGTCACAGCAGTGTGGCTTGGTGCCACTTTTTGTGTGATCATCACAGATTACATTTGTCTGAAGTGCTGTGTCTTTCCTGACCCACGGCCTTGTTCTTATCTTCCCTGCCTGTCTTGTATCTGCAGTTGCTTTGTGCTTGTCACAGGTAGAACATTACATGCTACAACAGGGCAGGAACACAGAGGAGTGTGTTTTCCCCTAGGTGATACCTGGCATTTCTGCTGGTATTTTAAGGCAGTGTGCTGTCAAGCAAAGCTGATGTTGTTCATGTCTAAAGGTGAATAGGACAGTTAAAGGACAGACTCAGTAGGCAAAGCACTAATCTTTCTTTGATGGTATTTTTAAATCATAGGACTTGGAGCTTCAGGAGCAGGAGATAGTCTTGGGAAATGTGACAGAATGCAGCTGTGATTTAGCTGGATAGAGAGATTAGCCAGATCAATTGGATGTCAATTCAGAAATCAGATAATTTGTTGTTATTCTCATTTGCAGATTGGGATCAGTGCCAATCACATAAAATTGCCAAACACAGCAACAGAAGCTGATGTAAGTAATACAGTCAGTGATGAAAAAATACGTAACTTCAGTGTTGTGCTGAAGATATCTTTGCCCTGACATTGTATAAAAAGGATTACTTGCCTAGTGATACTAACTAATGAAAAAAAAATTGGAACCTGGTGAGGTGTTCTTGTGGTTTTTTTTTTTAAAGAAAACTAAAATGCTACAATGTAAAATGTAGAGACTTTAGGAGGTTTTTTGTCTTTTTTTTAATAAAGAATGTAATTGGCTTATACTTTTGGGTGGAAAAACTAAACATAAAGTTTGTGTCTTTTAATCCAGGTAGGATTATGTTTTTTCCTTTGCATCAGTCGTATTTCAGTTCATCATCCATTAGTTTTTTGGTGTTTGCTGTTGTAGGTGCTCAAGTGCATTGCCTCTCTGAATGCAGACCCAGCTGTTCATGGCTTTATAGTGCAGCTGCCACTTGACTCTGATAATCCCATCAACACAGAAAAAATAACCAATGCTGTTGCACCTGAGAAGGACGTGGATGGGTAAGCTGGCTTCACCCCTGGAGAGCATGACAGCTACTCCAGAAAGACACCGCTTTTCTTTATTTTCTCTTGAGCAGTGAGGCTGGGTATCTTACTTGGCCTTTATTCTTTCAAAATACAGCTTAAGTAGCATCAATGCTGGGAAACTCTCTAGAGGGGACCTTGGAGACTGCTTTATTCCGTGTACGCCAAAGGGATGCATGGAACTTATCAGGCAGACAGGTAAGGAGGTTTCCATACGCTATTCAGGAGTGCAGTAGTCTTCCTTAAGTGTAGAAATCACACACATTGTGAGGCTCTGCTTCACGACTTTTGCTGAGATAGCACATTTCATCTCTGCTGCCCTAGATAGTAAAAGAACTAGGTTAAAATGGTCTTTTCTTCCTTCCTCCCAACTGCAATTCCCTACCACACACAACAAAGAAGAACAGAATTCTGAAGTACCAGGGCCAGAGTTAAACTGACCAGAGCAGCTTGAGTTAGTGTGTACCAGGCTGCACAGTGACCTCTTTCTTGCTCTTTGCTGACTCTCTGTGGTGCAGGTGTCCAGGTGGCAGGGAAAAGAGCTGTGGTGATCGGCCGCAGTAAGATCGTGGGGGCTCCCATGCACGACCTGCTGCTCTGGAATAACGCAACAGTCACCACGTGCCATTCCAAGACTTCCACCCTGGCTGAGGAGGTAAGGGCAGGCTGTAGTTATTTGTCCCAGGCCTGGGACTGGGACTCTCTCACTGCTGCTCCATGTACAGTGCTGCTCAGTGTGCTGCTGCTTAGAGTCATTAGGTTTGGGGTGTCTTTCATCTGAATTGGTTTCCCAGTCCTGCTCATTGAGTGGTTGTTTAAATACTTCCACTGGAATAGGATCTTTATTATTTTTGGCACTTAATTAGAGGGGTTTAATTATAACAATAAAATTATTATTTTTGTTGTCTTTGAGCAAGTGCTGAGAATTTAATCATCCCTTCCTAATCTCCATGTAGGGGTTGGCAAAACAGCATATGTTTTTGTTGTTTTGATTATTTTTTTCACCAAAAAGACCAGGTGGTCTTCTGCTCTAATGGCTGAGAAATGTTAGGCCAAATGATTTCTCAGTTGGTTTATTTTTTTCAGTCGATTTTCCATGACAGGGAGCTGGTACCATTTTCCTCTTCAGCAGTGAGAGTGACAGAAATAGTGTTTTGCTGTGCTGCCACCTACTTGGATTTCGTAGAGCCATCAGCACTGCCAGGCTCTGTAGGCAAGTATTAAAGCTGAAAAAGGGAGTAGGAGTGTTTGAATATAACTCACAAAGTAGATCAAAAACACTGCAATGCTTCACGCCGTTAAGTTGCTGTTCAGTAAGACCATCATTAGGTTGATTAAAAATTGAAGTGCTCATACCTAATGATATCTTAAAAATAGTTTATCTCCCTTGAAGATTAAAGGGAAAAAAAATCCAGGGGATAGCAGCTTCCTAAGCAAATGTGAATGAGGCAGTGCAGGAACTGACAACGAGCTTTAGTTGGAGTCTTTAACGCTAGCTTTATGACTAGATCTGTCAAATTTACTGAATAGTCTCTGAATGAATATTAGTGCTGAAATACAGTCAGCTTCCCCTGAAGTTGTGTGTTATGCAGTCCTGGACATGAAAAGCACAAGACAGTGCTGTCACCAGTGAAGTGCTGCTTAGTTTTGTGCAGGGGTTGTTCTTGGCTGAACAAGATGAGTTCTTGCTGTCTGATGAGTGCTGGGTATATTTCTAGCACTGAATGTGCAGGGATATTTGAAGGAAGAGAAGAATATTCAGAAGGCTTTAATTTTATCTAAATGTAGCCTGTATGATCCACTTGGGAATCATGGAGGAGTTCAGAGGAGGTTGTGAAGTGTTGACTAGCAATAGTTCGGGGTAGGAGTATGAAAATAGGCCATTATTTCTAGCTGCAGGAATCTTATCCTTGCCAAGGAACTGGCAGCTACCTTTAAATGCTGAGAGTGCCCTTCTATGCCTCCAGTGTCAATGGATGAGCACAGTTTCACTGCAGCTCAAGCTGATCTAACTTGCTGGAGAAGCAGCTCTGCATTTTTCCCCTGCCAGTGTGATACACAGTTGTTTGTTGTTTTTAAATTTTTTTTTTTTTAGGTTGGCAAAGCTGACATCCTGGTGGTTGCAGCTGGTAGAGCTGAAATGGTAAAAGGTGAATGGATCAAGCCTGGTGCAATTGTAATAGACTGTGGAATTAACCATGTGCCAGGTGCGTGGGCAATATGTAACAAGTGGGGATGTGTTTGTTTGTGTATAAATGCAGTTGCTAAGCTCATGAATACTATTTCCTTGGTGTTTCTGGTCCACGTGGACTTCTTTCTCCTGTAAGTCTGTCTTAAGTAGTGATGACAACCTCTGACAATGCCAAAGTAAAGAAACCACTGGTCTGAAGCACTCTCCTGAAGCAGATCAGTGGCAGTTTTGATTCAGCCTTCAACGAGGCTGATGATTAAGAGAGGAAGGAGGAGGCCTATGAAATATTGCAACAGAAAATCCATTTAATTTGCTCCAGCTACACGGTGAAGTCTTGTCATTGTTGTCACTCTGGAGCTCAGGGCTTTGCTGTCATTACTTCGTGCTTGGATCTGTTGAAGCAGTTCCCTTTGAAGTACAGAAATGACAAGCAGTCTCTTAAAGTAGCTGTGGATTTGTTGAATCACAGCATTAACTTCTTGGGCTTGAATGGCTGTTGTCTTGAAACAAAGCAGATTGTGCAAGAGTATTGGTGACAATGGCTCAGGCATAGAATAAAGTGCTTTAACATAATGGATTTTAGGGTAGAGTTTCACTTAGCTGCACCTTCCTTATAAAGATGCTGCAGACAGTCTGGCAATTTCTGTTTTCATCTCATTTTAAATCCAAATTACAGATATTGAATGATATGGAAAATTAGTCACTCTTACTGTGCTACACCCACAAGGCTTTTAAAAGGTAGTTTTCATAATTAATCAGTCATTTTGTTGCCATTATTTAACAGAATGTAAAGAAATTTCTGTTCAGTGGTCTTGTTACTCAAAGTTGACATTAGGCTGCTTTTAAAAACATTAGTTCTCTCTCTAATTAAAACTAAAAGGTCATCTGCTGTTCTGTTTGTTGCTTGATGGTTTTGTTCCAAACAACGCAGACTTAGGCCATTTGCCAAAACCCACAAGGTCACTGCTGATGTGCATGAAGCAGAATGGGCTGGAGTCTCCCCAGCTGACATGTTGCAAATAAAACCCCCATTGTGTTTCTGATATATGATGGTATGACCTTTTTTCAGGCTTTATTTGAACAGCATCTTTGAGGACACGTCCCTGTTCCTGTGCAATTAGCCTGCCTTGAGCAGTGCACTGACATCTGAGCTTCTTGCGCACCCAGCCCAGTCAGTGTCACGTGGAGTACACTTAAAGGCATTGAGATTTGATAATTGAGACTTGATAGAGTATCATGGAAACTGTCACTTTTTTAAATGATGGATGTTACGGGCTCTTTTTTTTTTCCCTGTGGTTTTCTGAAGCTGCTGAGTTTTCCTTTTTTTCCCCTCTGTTATGTTGCAAAGAAGTTTTCAGATGAATCTTTTGGGAAAGAGTACCAGAATTGTGGGGAATTGCAGTACTACAGAAAGAACAGCAGCCAGCTTGCTGCCTTCTCCAGCAAGTCACTGTGCAGATAGAATATTGGTGCTAGCTGTAATCCTGCTTTGAATGTGATGGGGTGGGAGCACATACATCTTACCACAGGTGTAAGTGCACCCAGCTAGGTGCCTCCCAGGTGCAGCTGGAGGACATGGCAATCTCTGCATATGCCTTTGGTTTGCTAGTCAGGGTACCCCATCCATGCAGATCCCAAACTGATTTGATATACCAGGACATTACCTCATGCTGTCCTCTCAAGCTGGAGTTAGGACAAGTTATAGCAATATAGCACCATACAAATGCAGCTGTTGTGCTTTTGAATGGAGGGTGGCCTGAATGCTCCAAGGGTGCTGGATTGGAGGCTGGAAGAGACACTTCAGCCACATCTGGCTTGGTGTACTGCAGTTAACAGAATTTCCTTCAGGTAGACAGAGAGGAAAAAACAATCTCCTGAAACCTCTACTGGAGCAGGCAAGTGCCTCTTACTTTCCAAGTTGGATTGCATTTGTCTCTCCCCGTTGCTGCAGTTGAAGGGCTGGTCCAGCAAATACTCTGGATGCCTTATTCCAGGCCTGTAGAAGTTGCTTTGCTACAGAAAGGGAAAGCAGTGCAAGTAGAGGATATTTCCAGAGATGGCAGTCCCTGGAATGTCCCTGAGTCATGATGGAGGAAGCAACTCTGCTCAAAGTTGCCTGCTATGGGATTCTGCAGCCCTTGCTAGCAAGAAGCCATGAGAGTGGAATATGAGAGCAGCTTTTTTTGCAATATGGTTATAGTGTCACTGATTCTCCCTGTAACTAGTTTGTATTTTTTAAGAGTGGGATGATGAATATTGAAAAGGTGAAATTATGGGGAGAGATGGCAAGTATTGTATGTGAGCTTTCTTTCAAAAGAATATTTTGCAGGTAATTGAAGAGCTCCTAGGCTGTGCTCAGCAGTGCCTGGTGTGAGGTGCAGATGCAGAAGCAGGGACTGAGGGATTGTTTGGCCTGTGCTCATCTCTGTGTCTGTGGAACAGATGAGGCAGTTTGGAGTGCCAGCTTGTTTCCTCGTTTTTGGGCTGAGAGCCTTCCTGGCCAGGATGGCTGATGAGCCTGCTTGGCGTCCTTGGAAGAAAATAAAATTACATTATTTACTGTTTGCAGCCTTAATTAAATTGGTCTCTAGGGGGGAAGGCCAGGCTGATCTGCAGTTCAGGCAGCAAACTGACAGTGGCTGCAGAAACACTGGTTACCAGCTGTGATGTTGTTCAGGCTTTGAGCTTTAGGGAGGAGTAGTGTTGCTTAAAACACACAGCAAAGCATCCAAGCTGGTAATTGTCAGTAACAATGCAGCTGAAAAAAAAAAAAAGTTGGCTTTCATTCTCTCTTTGGTTTTAACATAATCTGCTCTTGGGGAGTTTGGTTTCTCTTCCACTACCTCCCCCTCACCAGATGTATGTGAAAGTTAGTGATTGTGTTCTGTTCAAATACACACTTATTGTATGCAATATAATATTTCAATGTAACAACATTAGAATCTATTTTCAGATTTTCATGCTGGTTAGAAGCTCCCTAGAGTCCTTTATCTGAAGTGAGAATCTGTCATTTCAGGAGCAACTTAAATTTTCTGGTTTTATGTGCTGTAATCAGGGACTTCCTTAGATGACTGTGCTAGTTTATTAATTCGTTTTGTCTCTTCCTCTCTTTATTGGGTGAGTTTAAAGGTCACCACTGGAAAAAAGGACTATGTCTGCTTCTGAATTGTCAGGTTATATAGTGCAGCAGGATATAGCAAACTATGTTGCCTGAGAGAAAGATTATCCTACTGAAGCTTTCTTAAGGCACCTGTGAAGTTTGTTTTGACAAGTCTGATCTCTGTGAACTGCTGTATTTACTGGTCCATCATTAAACTAGCAGTGATAACTGAAAAGCTCAGCACTTTCTGCCTTCAGTTTCTATAAAAGCAGGTGATTTTATTCAATAGTAGGGCCCAGATGCCTTCCAAAATGGAACAGAGCAAATATAAACCTGGGGGGTTTGGAACAAGTCAGCCATATTTCATCTCTCACCTCTTCATGGCTGTTGGTTTATATCTCATTCAAACTGCCCTGTGGGCAATGAGCCACTGAGAAAAGACTTGCATCCTCCAGGAAAGGGAGATCTGTCTGGCTGAGGATAAATGGTGCTTAATGGGAGGATGTGTTGCATGAGCTGTTGACACTCTGCAAGTGAAGTATGATGATAACAGATTCAGCTTGTGATGTTGTCTTAGCTGTTTCATCTTTCTTTGCAGCTTCCTGGGTACTCAGCTTCTATTTTGTTTGCTCCAGCAGAGTTAAAGACTTCAGCTTCAGTCAGTGCTGTCTCCTCTGTTGCTGTGCTCAAATGTGATGTGTAACTTACTTTTCTCCTTAAATCCCCAGACAGCACAAAGGCCAGTGGAAAAAGAGTTGTGGGAGATGTGGCATACAGTTCAGCAAAGGAAAAAGCTTCCTTCATCACCCCAGTTCCTGGTGGTGTTGGGCCCATGACTGTGGCCATGTTAATGCAGGTACTGAGCGGGCTGTGGTCATCTCTTCTGTGTTTGCTTTGGGGGGTGTTGTTGCTGCTGACCATCAGCACACTGCCAAAGCAGCTGTGCTCCCTTCTTGCTCTTGAAAGATCTAGTTAGGATTTCCAGCTTCTTGTTCAGACAATTTGGATTCAGTTAACTAAAGAAAAAGATGGACTTCAAGGAAATGTTAGAACAGAGGTTTCTGGTTGGTCAGTTTTGGGAGGTTTTTTAGGGGTTTTTGAGTGTGGTCACTCAAAACCATAAGAAATGGGTCTGTCTTATAATGCTCTGGCTGTAATTCTGAAACCATCCTTAGGATGATTGGATGAAAAGGAGAGTAACAGTATAAACCAGCTCCCTGTTTCCATGCTTTGCTTAAGAAACCCTGCTGACACAGAACACACAAAGAATCCAGCACACTGGAAGATCAGTAGAGAGATAGATATGGTGGGATTTTTTTCTTTTTAAGAAAACAGCAAGCAGAATCTCATTTTGGGTTATTAGCAAATGCTTTAATAATAGCACTTTGATTTAAACGCAGCTGAGACAGATTGGAGGGGCAAACCTTCCTGCTCTCTTTGTTAACCAGTGCAGTTTGTGCAATGGTGGTTGCTTTAATGCATTCACTTGCTTGTTTTAGAGCACTGTGGAGAGTGCACAGCGTTTTCTGGAGAAGTTCCAGCCTGGAAAATGGACCATCCAATACAACCAGCTTACCCTAAAGATGCCTGTTCCAAGGTAATGCTGTCAAATTAAGGCACTCTAAGGTCTTCCTAAGGAAGCAGAGCTAAGCTGCAGTGGTGCTGTGATATCTCTTGAAGTGTCTTGAAATCTTCTTAGACTTTCACAGACTTCGGGCCAGCTAGATGGTTGCTGATTCAGGAAATAGTGAAAAACTTGTATTTTGGAAAATTTTCAGTCTGGCATGCCAAAACAGTAGTATCTTCAAATAGGAGTTGCTCAAATCCCCAAGGAGCAGCTGAAAATATGCAAAATACCATATGGGATCATAACACATTGCCTACAAAAGGCGTTTGGGAAAATGGGGAGGTTGAGGAGAGGGGTTGTTGTTTGTTTTGGGTTTGGCCTTTTTTTATTTTTAGAAGGGCAACTCTGAGAATGTGTCTGTTGTAATGTGTCTGATTACTTGTATCAGTTTAACTAGGGGGGTTTAAAGATTGACTTGAAAATATACATCAGGTGTTTGTAGTTTATTCCCTACAGAAGTGGGAAATTTGTGGAAGCCTTTGACTTACAAACTCATCTTGCTCTTTTTCTTTAAGTGATATTGAAATCTCAAAGTCCTGCATGCCCAAGCCCATTGAACAAGTTGCCAAAGAAGTTGGCCTTTTCCCTGATGAGGTGGAACTCTATGGCCAAACTAAAGCCAAGGTTCAGCTCTCAGTGCTGAAACGCCTGCAGAACCAGCCAGATGGCAAATACATCGTTGTTACTGGGTAGGTGCTTCCTGAACTGAGACATCACTTAGAAGATGAAAAGAAATTTTACTAGCATGGCGTGTTCTTCAATTGTCTTTTGGTGGGGTGACTGGATGGGGTGCTCTGGGTTTTAGTAAATCACACTGTGAAAATGTAGTAGTTTGGGAAGTAGATGGATCACTTGTGGCAAGCAGTGGGGATGTAGCTTAACATTTCTCTCCAGCAGATGAATTGTTTTGGTCTGCAGGTCAGGGTTATGAAGGGTAGACTGGTTCATAGCCATACTTCTCCTGGTCTAGTAGCCTGCCTTCAGTAGGAACCAGCAAATTGTTTCAGAGGAAAGTTGTCAGCAGTTATGTGATGACTTGCCAATCTCTTTCCAGTTTTGAATTGATGAAGATTAGCTGAAGTATGAGCCAGTTCAGAATCTGAATTCTCATTAACTGCAATCACTGGGTGACTGTTTTATCCCTGAGATTTGATTCCCACCCACTACAAGGGTGTAATTGTGTCTTTTCTGCTTTGTTGCTGCAGAATAACTCCCACTCCCCTGGGAGAGGGGAAGAGCACCACCACTGTTGGCCTTGTCCAAGCCTTAGGAGCACACCTTCACCAGAATGTCTTTGCCTGTGTTCGGCAGCCTTCTCAGGGGCCAACTTTTGGCATAAAAGGTATGATTGTTCTGTTGCTTGCAATTGGCCTAAATAGACAAAGATGGCATTAAAAAATACTGTTCTTCTTCTCTGCACTGTAGTTTTATATTATTTCTAGTTACAAGTGCATTTATTTTAAGAAAAAAGAGCTTTGGGTAAGTTCTTCAGTTTTGTCTTCAAGCTACTGTGTTGGGACTTAAACTCAGCTGCTCAGTGGTAGCTGCACTCTTGGAGCCATTAAGCAAACAGATAAAATACCACTGGGCTGGAGACACCTGGATTGGTGTGGTCTGACTGTTGTCTCTCTGCAGGTGGAGCTGCAGGTGGTGGCTATTGTCAAGTTGTCCCAATGGAAGAGGTAATTCTTTATACAAAGCCTCATTGCCCTCACAGCTCACAGACCCTGAAGAGATACTGCAGTCAGATAACTTAGAAAATTTATGAGTTTATGACATAGTGTAGCACTTGATAGAACTGGGTGCTTGATTTCAGCGAAGCTTGTTTTTTTTTTTAAACAAGCAGCCATCCTTGTGTTGTTTCAGAAGTGTGCCTTCATGGTCAGGGAGCTTCATAGAGCTAGGAATTCCCAGTTCCTCTCTTCCCTCCCCTTCTCTGCCTTGAATTGCTGTGTACCCTGGAGCAAAGTACATCCTGTGCCTCATTTTCCCACTGCTGAAATGAAGATGATAATGGCTTAATGCATTTTGGAAGAATATTGCATAGTTCTGTCAGCTGTGTGGCCACCGACTCTTTCCTTGAGCTATTTTGGAGTACTTGTGTTTTAGATTACTAATATGAACTGGGATAAAGAAATTTGGGAATCAGAAATGCCAAGACCTCAGCCTGTGGGGGGCTGGCACTGGAGCATATTTCTGGTGTGACTTGGCAACAAGTAAAATTCTGTGTTTGGAGGCAGGGAATTAAAAAGCACGTGTAGCATGTGCTCTCGTGCCTCTCTCAGCTCTCAGAGTAATTGCCTGTAGAATTCTGCCTTTGTCTCATGCATTGTAGATTGACACAGGACAATTTCAGGAAGAAAAGTAGAAATGATCGAAAGGGCTGTTTGTTCTAATTGATGCAGCAAGTCCATAAAAGATAAAGATGTTCAGGAGGCAGAATATTGATTTAGTCACGTGCCAAGAGCATGTGTGAAGAATAGATGTGACAGGAAAAATAACCTCCTCCTCTTTGAGAGTGTTAGTAAGACAAGCCAAAATACCTGACTGTGTGCTGCAGTGGGAAACAGCCACACTCTAGGAGCCAAACTGGCTGGAATGACTTTTTTAAAGTATGACCCACGTGATACAAATACACATAGTTTTGTGGGGGTGTTTTAGTCAATGCATGTCTGGTAGAATTTAAAGTATCTGGAGTCACTAGTTAAAATAATGATCTTGATACATAACTGCATGCAGAATTATTACATTTTCATCCTATGGAAAAAAATAGCAAGTGAAAAACATTTGAGTTCATACTGCAGAAGAAAGGTAATAATAATTGCTTTTTGTTGTATGTGTGCAGAATGAGACAACAATTAGCTTTACTAATTAGTATTTATAATTGGTGTGTGATTAGCTGAGTTCTGTTTTAGCTTTGTGGGTTTTGAGACCACAGTAACAAGGCTTCAATAAAATGGTGTTGTAAGGTATTCTGTCATATCACCTTTTCTAATATCACCTTTCCATCTTTTCACATTTGCTGTTTGGCTAGAGATGAAGAGGATTGTTTTAACCCCACCTTTTACTCACCTGCCATAATCATTGGATCATTTCAGTTGGAAAAGACCTTTAAGATCACCAAGTCCAACCATTCCTCCAGCACTCCCAAACCCACCACTAAACCGTGTCCCCAAGTGCCACTGCATGTTTCTGAAATACCTCCAGGGATGGTGACCCCACCACTTCCCTGGGGAGCCTGTTCCTGTGCCTGACAACCCTTTCCATAAATTTTCTCTCATACCCAATCTAGATCCTTCACCAGCTTCACAGCTACAAGATAGTGCAGTGCAGCCAGATAACTCATGTAGGCAAACCCACTCAAACTATGTTTTAATGAGATAGAACTAAGAAAACTACTAGCAGTGTCACTGTGTAGTACGTGGTCTACAAGCTCTGCCTGTGATTCTGTGTTTGGGTGGTTACCTTAAGCAGAGCTCTGTGCAACCACAGAGCTCCACTGCTGGTGCTGCACAAGGTTGATAGTTCCAGTTTAGCTCAGACTCCCTTGTGGGAGCAGCAGCCACTTCAGCTAATGTATGTGTGAAACCTGCTGTACAAATGAGGGGGTCAATAGGAAGGTGAAGGAGGATCAATGCAGAATACAGAGTATGCTGAAGTCGGGTCTTTTAAGTGCCAAGGAGCCTGTGAGAACTGTTCTGGTGGAGGGGAAAAGAAGAAAACAAACAACTTTTTATTTGGGAGCTTTGTTTTAGAAGTTTGTAAAATGACATGAGTGTGGGGGAGGCATTTTTATGTTTTAGAGAAATTCTTTCCTCTCTTCCACGTACTGCACTGAGCAATCTCTCCCCCTCCACCTCACCCACTTTAACATTACTATTAATACTCCTCTTTCCATCTGTCTACGGTGAGTTGGAATAAGTGAAAATTGCAGCAGGATGAGGTAACTGATATGTTTCATGTCCTCTAGTTTAACCTTCACCTCACTGGTGACATCCATGCCATCACTGCAGCCAACAACCTGGTCGCTGCCGCTATTGACGCGCGCATGTTCCACGAGCTGACTCAGTCTGACCAGGTACTGTCCTTCCTTACCATGTGTTTGACCCCAGCCCACTGTGGCCAGGCTCTTTTGGATGTGCCAGCAGTGCTGATGAGCTGCTTGTTTCATTTTGCAAGGCTCTCTACAGCCGTTTGGTGCCATCTGTCAATGGTGTCAGGAAGTTCTCAGACATTCAGATCCGAAGGCTACAGGTGAGCTCACTGCTTTCTCCCCGGTTTCTGGTTCTGTTCCATTTACTTATCCCTTAGGTAGGCAAAGCTACGTTACAGAAACCCCTGTGTTGTCCCTTAGTTCATTCTGCTGGCATTTGTTTTTTGCACAAAGTGTGCAGAAGTGTGATAACTGTTCATACAGCACAGAAAACAGATGCAGGAAGGGGAGGAATCATTGCTATAACTCTGTCAAATACTCCGTGATTAACACAATGGGAAGAAATAGAGCTTAGTGTCCTTTATTAGTGGTGTCAGTTCAGTGTCCCTAATGCAGTTTAAGAAAGGACCAGAATCGGTCTCTATACCTAAAACACAGCTAGAGATTAGTGGTTCCCATGTGACAGCTGTGTAGATAATGCAGCACAAAAAAAAAAAAAACAGTTCATAAAATTCAGCAAAAAGAGAACATACAGAATTTTCTTTGTCTTACCCAGATCGCGAAAACAAAGAAAAATGAAAAAAAACCTCCTGTTCCCTACATGGATGATTTCTCCTATACAAAAAAAAAAAAAAAAAGGCAACAAACACCAAAACAGAAAAAAACCCAAAAAACCCACAGAATTCCCAGTTAGATAAGTACCCCTGTCATTGAATGGCAGGAATGGCAGTCCCTTAGCAGCCCACAGCTCCTCTGATCCTCAAAACTTAAGGGCATATGCAAGTTCACATTGGCTTCTGCAAAAATGAGGATTAGCAGATGAATAGTTTTGCACTGGGCTTGAACCTTGCAGCTAGGGGGACAGACTGAGCCTTGCTGAGCTCCTTCAGGGTACAAGCCTGTTTTCTAGAGTGTTCAGGCTGGATCAGTTGCCCATTTGGAAGTCAGGAGCGATAGTCAGACTGCTTGGGAAGGTAAAACTCTGATATATTAATTGGCTATAATGTCTTAAGCCATTAGAGAATGTGTGGTTTGCTTCCATTGCTGAGCAAGAAATGATGTCATACTGCTTGGTGTTCCTGATGGACTGCTGAGGGAACTCTACCCTAACCACTCTTCTGCTTATTAAATGTCAAGATGTGAACAGAATGCTAATACTCCAGAAAGATGGTATCTCTGTCATTGTTGTTGTTTATTTCCTTTTCTAAATTATATGCTTGAAGAGGAAAAGAACAGACTTTCTTCTTCCCTGCTGTTCTTCAGGAGAAAAATACGACTTAACTGTCTGGTTAATTAAAAAACCTTGCTCGTTCATAAATCAACCGTATCGTTTCCCTCATGCCTAAGCTTGCGCTTCTATCAGGCTTCTTGAGATAATTCTTCTCTCAATTAAGCAACTTGGCAAACTGCCCATCCTCTCAGTGTGTTCAAGATCAGCTTTCTGGGATGCTGACAGCCTTGTGACTGAATTGTTTAATTCTCCTTTGTGCTGCTTTAACCAGCATGCTGAAAGCAGTGGCTTTAAATATGTGTGGCTGTGTGCAGTGACCCCAGGCAAACTAAGGGGAAATGGATGTAAGCATGTGAGGCTAATGAAAAGGGCAAGGCGTGGAAGGAACTGCAGAGCTGTCTCTTACTCTTTCTGTAGGTGCCTTGCACAAAGCTTGGTGACACCCTGCCCTGATGAGCTCCATTGTCTGCCTTGTCCTTTCCAAGCTGGACAGCAGCAAGCTCTGTCCAGTATTATGCTGATATGGATCATCTTATGCTGTTGTGGGGTTTGGAAGAAAGGGTCACAAAAAGGCAGTCCCTCATTATTTCTGAATATGCAGATGCTGCTGCCAATGCCTCAGTGTTCTAGTAAAAGGTTCACTTCTGTGAATATTTTCAGTATACCTCTTATTTGTCTTTTCTTCCAATAGAAACTGGGCATTAACAAAACCGATCCTATGGCTTTGACAAAGGAAGAAGTAAATGCATTTGTGAGGCTGGACATTGACCCAGGCACCATAACATGGCAAAGAGGTACTAGAGACATTAAATAAAAGAAAACATGTCAAAAGAGACATTTGTAGTTGCAGCTGAAACTGTTTCCTGGGAAAATGGGAAAGGGGGCAGAGTTGGTTCTTCCTTCCCTAAGTTTGGTGGGATAGTTGCCTGCAGCTGGGATCCCATTTCTGAAGGGTCTAACACAGGGCCTTGAATCTGCTCTGAATTCACAAACATTAAGTTTGCTAATGGGTGCCAGTTTGTGTTTCTGGATTTGTCAGTCACTGAGAGAGTTGAATTTGGCAACTGTAGCCAACAGCCTTTTAACCTTACTGCTCTGTGAGTAAGAGGGTTCTGCTCTGGAATTAAACTCAGTTTTAATCTGCCCACTTGCTCTGTCAGGGACTGACAGCAAGTGAAGACCAGACTTTTTTAAAGGTTTTTAAGGATAGTTGAAGGTAGAATGATTCTCTGGTCTGGCAGATTAAATATTTCACTATCAAAAGAATTGTAAAAGTGGACTTTTTTCCTGAGTTATGCTCCAAGTGTATTGCTTTTTCTTCTCTCTTTTAAAATACAGTATGAAATGTATTCTCCAGAATTTGCTTCATAACCTGTAATGAGACTAGAGTAGTCTGCCTCATGGGAAATACTTCATAAAACACTTTGAATATTTCAAGCATATAGAAGGAAACAGCAAATTTAAGCCAGTGTTTCATAGTTTGTGTTTCCAAGGTAATTTGACTTAATGGAGCTATATAAAACAATTCTCACTAAGTGATAGTATCTGACCATTTTATCACTTAACTTATAAAATGTTAATTTTATTTCTTTTTGACTGCGGTAATTTCCTGGATTCGTATTGGTTAATGATGGTGAAAAATCAATTGGAATAATATTATCAGTTCTGCTTTTCAGAGAAGCTTTGGTCTGGTGGTTAATGCACACAAAGGGATGCAGACTCCCTCTGAATGCAGTGCAGGCTCTGGTGTATCTCTGGGTATCTTAATTTCATTGCAGTTTTTGTGTAAGAATCATGTTGAGAAGCACTTGCCATTCTTTAGGAGAGGATGGTTTCTCAAAGTGCCATCTTCTCTTCACTGGTGACCTGGCTGGGTGTTTGTCACAGGGCAAAGATGTGAATTTATGACTTGGCAATGTGACATCTTACCTCTCTGCATTCCTTGCAGTACTGGATACAAATGACAGATTCCTTAGGAAAATCACTATTGGACAGTCTGCAACAGAGAAAGGCTTCACACGGACGGTAATTGTTCCCTTTTCTCACATGTTTTAAAAAGTGCTTTGAGAAAGGTGTTCCTGGAGGAAGTTTTTGTAGCTCCAGCTATTTTCATTTTTGACCATCATCTTGTTAAAAGACAAAGCAGAAAGTCTCAGCTGAGCAGTTAAATTTGCTACCGGTGCTGTGTTTAGTTTTATTGTCTCTTCCCTCCTTCCCTGTTGTCTCCTGAATATTGGCTTCCCAGACTGGGATGTCTGTGGTATATGAGTGCCCTTTGTAAAGCTGGCCATGAAGTGGCTCATCTTCACTACTGCAGGTGTTTTGGGTGGGGGTTTATCCAGTCAGAACTAGACACAGAATCTGAGCATGTCTAGATTAATTGTATAATCAATATAGTAAAAGAGGCAATTGGGCTGTGACTCCCTTCATCCCTTAAGTAACTGTCAAATTTATAGTTCAAATGAATTGTGCTCAGAAAAGCCTCTTTCTTTTTACTTGAAATGTCCTTAGGGTGCTTAGCTTCCCTAAGGTAGAAGTGTCTGCACTATGTCAGATGAATTTTACCCTACATTTCCTATAGAATCTGGTTTTTCTGCTGGTGGGCTTTTTGTCTTTTACTGTATTGTTTAGCAGTGATCAGATGAGTTAGTGAGCTCAGTCTTCAAAAATATAATTTGTTAGTGTTACGTGTTCTTACATGAATCACTAATGTTCGTGCCAGGAGAGACACGTAATAGCAACAGAATGAGTAGGTTTTGTTTCATTTTGCAGGAAAAAAAATCCTGCAAAGTTTAAAATGGCCAAATTAAATGAAGTGTTCTGAGAGCAATGCTTTGGATTTCTTGTATATTCTATGTCTGTATTTTTTTCTTTTTTTTCTTTATTACAATGGTGATGATTTGCCTTGTTTCAAGAATTGAACAGAGGCAAGAATTGCTGGGAGGGAATCTTAATGAGTTCATGTCCTTCATTCATCTCTTGCAGGCTCAGTTTGACATCACAGTGAGCAGTGAAATCATGGCAGTCCTAGCCCTGGCTGATGGGTTGGATGATATGAAAAAGCGATTTGGCAGAATGGTGGTAGCTTCCAGCAAAAAAGGACAACCAGTTACAGCTGATGACCTTGTAAGAGTCATTGCCATTAAATGCTTTTTCCTATTATTTCTGAAAGTCCTTGGATTAAAAAGCAGAGAGACAGTTGTATGAAAAAAAAATAACATTACCATATAGAAGAGCGGAGATAAAATCCTGGCCCCTGCAGTTAATGAAGGTTATTTTTCTTCAGTGTCGTACCTTCACACCTTACCCAGAGAGGGTATGTGAGACCTGGGTAGGGACAAGGGTCTTGTGGGATGTGCTGTGTGTCAAGTTGCAGCTGGCACCACAGGAGTTACAGGGGAAATACGTGGTGGCTTCTATGCAAAAAGTATGTTTATGAATCAGAAGAACTCAAAATGCATCCTGCTGGCCATCCTGTTTCTTAGACTCCCTGGAGCGAGGAAAACATTGAGCAGGAGGAAAGCATTTGCAAATTCAATTACAGACAATGAAATATCTTCTTCTGGGAGTCTGTGAATGCTATAAAAGCTGAAGCATTTGCAAAAAGTGTGTTCTCTGTAAGGCAGCCTTTGATGAGGGGCACAAATGTTTAATTTGCCTTCATGAAATGCTGAATGTCATAGTGCTGGTGATGCCTGTTACCAAGTGTGTAAAGCAGCCCTAAGCAGCAGTTGCAAGCTGCAGCATTGTTCTGCAGCTCTCCCTCCAATAATTGTTAGTTCTTGGCAGGTCTGTGGAGTGTGTCAAATAGCATTTTCCCAAATAGTGCTGCAGCATGGTTTCAGGGCATTGCCCTGTGTCCCAGGCACTTCTTCCTGACCTGTGTTTCCAGCTAGGTGGGACAGGGCATTAAGGCTTACCCAGCTCTTGCTATCTTGCTGCAGGGTTTTTGTTTCCTTATGTGCTGCGGGGATGCGGGTGTGTTGTTTATTTGTTTTACTTCCTCCCAGGATAAGGCTGCGAAACAGTAGATTGATGGCCTGACTCTGGCCTTGCAGGAAAAGTGCCCGGATGGAACAATTTATCTGTAAATCCCTATGTGAGACGTTGGGAATGAGAAAGAGCATGAGCCAAAGTTCTGTAGGCAGCTTTTAGATTTTAATTCCTACACCTAGCGTGCTGCCAGTTTAACTTAAGTAACTGAGTTAAACCCTTTTTCTGGAAAACAGGAGTGTTTCTTAACTGCCCATCAGCCATGTAGGCAGATGGTGCTTGGCTTGGGAGTTTCTTCGACTTTTCTGTAGAGTCCAAGTATAGAAGTCTTAAATCTCAATTTTTTTTTAACTTTTAAAAGAATCTAATTATATTTAATTGTGTTCATTCCAGTTGCAGAATGGAGGATGGTATCAGACATCCAACAGGTTCTCTTGTCTGTTATGTTTGCAGTTGATGGCAGCCAGTGGCTCATGTTGTTAGGACCATGTTACCCACTCCTCATGCAGGCAGAAATGTGATTGCAGAGACCAGGCTGGGTCCTGCTGCTGTGGTGCAACCAATGTCATGAGTGTGCTACCAGGAAAAGCAAAAAAAAATCTGGGAAGGAATGTGGAATCAAAAACTGACTCCAGGTTTTAGGGATGGGGTGTGTGGAAGTGCACTGAGCGACACAGGTCTGAAATGTCGCCATGGAAATTTTGTTCTGCAGTTTTCATTATTGTGGAGATGAGTGAAGTTTAAAGCTTCTCCATTAAATGTTAAATAAGCTTTCATGTGGCAAGATTGAGAGTAATGAAACAAAGCAGTGAATGTCTTAGAAAGAAATAGTCTTTCATGTCTTTGAGTGCTGCAATTCAGTTGAAATTGAAAGGGAAGAAAAAGAGATTATGGGTCAAGGTTTTCATAACTGCTGTGAACATTTGGCTCAGGACTCACTGCAGCAAATTTAGTTACTTTTTCAAGAGCTGGATAACAGCTGGTTTGGTTTCCACTGGACTGTCAGTCACAAAAATGACCAAACCCACATCTTCTCTTCCCAAAGCACATGGGGATGAAATCATAAGCTTTAGTTGCTCAGGAAGCAGAATTCAGCAGGGTACGTGGCTGCACCTGGGAGGAAATGTGGGCTCCAGTGTTTGCCTTTCATGTCAATCTGGTTGTTCTCATCAGCACAGAGGTTCACTTTAAAAGTTATTTCTGCACAAGAGACTCGAGCAGGATGTAGCAAGTTGTTACGACATTTTAAGGGCAGTATGTAGACAAAGTTGCTGAAAAGAAGGAAGAAAAATCCAGGATAAATGGATCTACAAAATCTAAAGAACATTTCTTTCTGCTGCTGAATGGGCTGCAGTAAACCGTACTTACTGAGAGGTTACTCCCTTGCTGCTCTTCACTGCTAACCTTGCCCATAGCATTGAAACATGAATTAATTGTTCTTTATGCCTTTGCTACAAAGTGGTGGCCCAGCAAGGTCACAACCAAGAGGCTGCTCCCACCAGAAATCACAGCTCCTCTTACAGGAATGTAAAGGTCATTTTTCTGCTTTGCCCTGACTACAGTTAGTTCTATGCTGAGCAACTTCTGGTTCTGGTACCAAAAGCCCTCAAGGACAAAATCAGAGCCTTTACACTGCATAGGAACCTTCTCAAGGTCTTGGTACCTCTGGAAGCTGATTGTCCTTTTTTCTTTTAGGGAGTAACTGGAGCTCTGGCCGTCTTGATGAAAGATACTGTTAAACCAAACCTCATGCAGACACTAGAGGTGAGCACAGGTTATTTGGTTCTTGGCTCTGAGAAGGCACTTAGAGGAACTGATTTAATTCATCACAGTCAGTGTGGGTCTGCTCAGCTCAGAGTTGGGGGTTTACTGTGGTTTTGTGCTCAGGGCTAGGGGAGAGGGCTGGCTTCCTTCTAGGTCTGCCATCGGCATGTGGGATGACCCTGAGCAAATGCACTAAAATTTGCTGTGTCTTTGGTCTGTTGTCTTTAATGTCAAGAAATGTTTTGGGAATTGAAATGGTATGGATGAAGGAGAATGACAAAGAGTTGCTGGGATTTAGCCATCCTTTTCCTAAGCGGATTAATACCTCCACTTGTGGAGATTATAATAATCCTGTTTGC
Organism: Haemorhous mexicanus; assembly: GCF_027477595.1. Taxonomy (NCBI): domain Eukaryota; kingdom Metazoa; phylum Chordata; class Aves; order Passeriformes; family Fringillidae; genus Haemorhous; species Haemorhous mexicanus. Next base: position 59,078,653 of record NC_082346.1, on the reverse strand, counting down.
CCTGTAGTCCTTATTGCTGATAACAAATGTCTGATCAGAAGGCTTTAAGATCTGTCTTCTTAAAGTGTTTTTCTTTACTTTAAGATACCGCAGTACTTAGCTCCTGACATGCTGCATATTTGCAAAATTGCACTTTCTGATTTCCTCTTTCTTTCTCCTGCATCCCCCTTGTTCTAGGGAACACCAGTGTTTGTTCATGCTGGACCTTTCGCCAATATTGCACATGGGAATTCCTCTGTGCTGGCAGACAAAATAGCATTGAAGCTTGTGGGTAAAGATGGTTTTGTTGGTAAGTGTGTGGAGTGTGGGGTATTTTCGTTTGCTTGTTGTTTTGGAGGGATCTGCCTTTTTTATCATTACTGTCTTTGGGCGCTTTTTTTTTCCCCTTGGAAGAAGTTTCAGATTTATATAATCAGAATATGATTTCTGCACCCAGAAATCTTTCATAAACTTCTTTTTATTTCCTACTCTAGTTACAGAAGCGGGATTTGGTGCAGACATAGGCATGGAGAAATTCTTCAACATTAAGTGCCGCTATTCTGGTCTCCGGCCTCATGTGGTGGTGTTGGTTGCTACTGTCCGAGCTCTGAAAATGCATGGGGGAGGACCTGCAGTAAGTATTGGGGAAGGCTTTCAGTGGGTCTGAGGGGCTGTTCCTGTTGTTCTGTTCCAGTCATTTAAAACCTTGTAGCATTTGAGCAGCTTGAAGTTGTCTTGAAATTCAGAGTTGTAAAAGGAATTGATATTTCCCTGTTTTTCAACAGCTTCATTGGAGTATGTTACAGGTTCATGCCTGCTTGTTTTATTGCCCTAGTGAAGTGCCTGCATGCTGGGCCACTTGTAACAGTTCCAGAATGAATCATGTATATTATCATGCAGTCTTTTTTTCTTCCTTTACTTTTTTCTTAGAAATAAAAAAGATCATCATGCAGTAGAGTGTTGTATCTTCATACTGTTTAATAAGAATCATTTGGGGATTGCTGTCATGGATAAAAGCTTTACGGGATTCCATTTCTTTCCCTTTTTCCACAGGTCACTGCAGGGGTACCTTTGCCAAAGGAATACACAGAAGAGGTAATCTTTAAGCTGTTGTGACAGTGGACCAGCTAACTGTGGTCATGACATGATGGTGTCATGCAGTGCATGCCTGGATTACTAGTGTGTCACTTATTTAGCTGCCACAGAAAGGCTTCTTCATACAAACTGTAATGCTTTTTTTTAAATGTTACCTTGGCTCTGCTCTTTCAAACATTTATTGTCTTTGACCTAGCCAGTGTTCAGAGCCTTTTTTTCTCCTTAACTCACACAGTTGTCTGTGTGCTCAATTTTTCATAGTTGTATCTACTCTGTTTTCCCAACCCTCTCAATGCAGAGTAATGCTGAGCTGAAATATTGTCTCTGAAAATATCCAGAGTGTCTCTCTAATTACTCTCTTCTTAGCAGCAGATTTTGTTTTTATCCCCCCCCCTCATTTGCAAGCAAGGAAAGTGAACTAAAGTCTCACCTTCCATCCTTATGCCTTGAATGGTTGTATACCCTTTGGATAATTGATCAGGCTCTTTAAACTGCTGCAGCTCTTTCACTTGTGGAGCTTCTGTATATATTATCCTTTGCAAAGGAAGGGATGAAATGTCTGAATTTCCAGGAATAGTCTCTGATGCTGCAAAATGTAAATATATGTAAACTGAAAGCTGTTGCTGCAGACTTCAAATGCATGTCATGAAACTCACTGCTGGTGATATTTAATATATAAAGAGAAATGTGTCAGAGAGGAAACTGAGGCTTTTCTGTGGGGAGTTAATGAGAACAGGCATTAACTTTTTAAGCATAACAAAAGGTGATAAAAAATGGTTTCTCTTACTTTGACTTGGGAGCTGAAATAAATGATCATTAGAAGTAGTCACTCATTTTCCTGTCTCCTGTCCAAGGGACAAGTCTGGACTGTTCCAAAAGCAGCACTGGGGATTTGCCTTTGTGGTTTCATTCCCATTTTGACATTTTTACCGTTAGCTTCTGGTTTAGTGGGTTTGGGAAAAAAGTTTCCCTGCCCCTGATAAAATGTGCTTCCTGCTTGCTGCCTTCTCTACAGAATCTTCAGCTGGTGGCAAAAGGCTGCAGCAACCTCAACAAGCAAATCCAGAACGCGCGCATGTTTGGAGTCCCGGTGGTCGTGGCTGTCAATGCTTTCAAGTGAGTGAGCTGGGACTGGGGGTGGTGCAGGGTGTAGCACTGTGGCATTTCATATCCTGTGTATAACACAAACTCTTGTTCTCAGTACTGTTGATGTGTTGTTGGCAGCATTTCCATAGAGTCATAAAACCATAGAATGGCCTGGGTTGGAAAAAACTTTAAGGATCATCCAGTTCCACTCCCCTGCCATGAATTAGAGATATCTTTCACAAGATGAGGCTCCTCAGAGCCCCATCCAGCCTGGCCTTGGACACTTTTAGGAACATTTTCAACACTTGGGCAACCTACTCAATGCCTCAGCACCCTCATAGTAAAGAATTTTTTCCTACTATCCAATCTAAACCTACTCTGTCAGTTTGAAACCATTCCCCCTTTTTCCTGTCACTATGTGCTCTCGTAAGAAGTTTTTCTCCAGCTCTCTTGTAGGCTCCCTTCAGATTCTAGAAGGCCACAGTTTTGCCACATTGTTGGAAAACGCATCAGTTGGGCTCTGCATGTTGTACTGCACAGCAAACAACCACTGTGTGGTCTTTTTATGCAGCAGAAGTACTTTGAGCTGTGGTGTTAAAGCTGATGCCAGCCAAGGAGGAGCTGAGCAGCTTTCTGCTAGCTGTGATTTCTTGGGACACATTTTGGATCTTGTCAAGAATGAATATTCATTTACTGTGTGTGCATTCTGGTACAAACATGCAAACTTTCTCCTTGCAGGACAGATACAAAGGCTGAGCTGGCCCTTGTAGTACAACATGCAAAGGAGGCTGGAGCATTCGATGCTGTGGAATGCACTCATTGGGCAGAGGGAGGGAAAGGAGCCCTGGCCCTGGCCCGAGCTGTTCAGAGAGCATCCCAGGCACCTAACAACTTCAGGTTCCTCTATAATGTGGAGGTAGGAACTTGCACTATTGCAGAGATGCTTTGTTTATATCAGTTGGTTTCACTAGCTTAAGTTGTTTAGGGCTTAAAAGGCTGCCTGAGAAATTGAGAAGAAATGTGGTATTAGAATTGAAACATTGATTCCACCAGTCTCACAGACCTAGTTAGTCAGTTTTTACTGTTTTGGCTACTCATTGAAATATTGAAACACATTTTGAAAACTCTCAAATTACTCTGTCTTTTGTTCTGCAGCAAATGGAATTAAGCCTTATGTCTGCAGAAGTGCACTTGATGACATGTGTAGAGGATCTGAAACTGCTGTGATGCTGCAGGTCTTTGTGCCTTGGCCATGCTGACTTGCCTGTCTTTTTTGTTTTTCTAGCTACCTATTGTAGACAAGATCAGGCTTATTGCCCAGCAGGTCTACGGGGCAAGAGACATTGAGCTACTTCCTGAAGCACAGGAGAAAGTTTCCCTGTACACCAAGCAGGTGAGTTTTCCACAACACCTGGTAGCAGTGGTGCTTTTCATTCAAAATTATCATACTGAACAGTGGTGTTCAAGCTGTGTTACAAGGGAATCCTCACTCAATTTGTGTCCTTATTAAATGCTGCTATGGCAGAGGAAGAAAAGGATGTGGGAAAGGAGAAACTGACATTGTCTTCTAGTGAAGAAGACAACTCACTCATGTGGCCCAGTACCACCCATCTGTGATAGTTTTGGGGAGAAGGGGTAGGAGGATTTAGTGATCTTTCCCTACTATACTCTCCAGTCTTTCATCATTTAGAGAATTGGGGAATTACAACTCATTACGCTGGTTTTAAATAGTCTCTGATTATTTTTCCATCTTGTTCCATTGAGATCAAGTTCCACTAATCAGTTTTTGAGTCCATGTGGATTTTTGTCAGTCACAGTTACGTTGGGGAAAGAGTTCTGTGGGTTATACAAGACTTAATGTGGAAAGTTTTTCAAGTTTTGAACTTGCCATCTGGTTGTTTTCTGGTTGCTGTGTTGCTTTTGCTCTTCTTGAGTGTGACATTGTTGTGAATTTACCTGCTTCTGCCTTATTGAAGGTCTTTGAAGAGAAAAGCAATGTGAGGACTTGCAGTTCATTGGCTGCAGGGTGCTGTAACCAATTTTCCTTTTTCAGTCCATTTACTACTGGCAAATAGAGCTTCTCACTTTCATGCTTCTTATATATTCCTTTACAAGTCCATCAAAATCGCAAAGGCATGCAATTGCCACTTCCTCACAACCTGCAAACACTTCTATTGATCAAACACTTCTAATTAACTGACTTCATCTGAACAAAACTTTAACTCTGAGCTGTTCAACATTTTGGGAAGAGAGTAGGCTAAAGATAGTTGGCTGTCAATGTTGTATATCCAGCACTTCCATAACATTAATCTTTTCCTCAGCTGGATGTGCCAAGGGACACGGTGGTTCTTTCTTTAGTACTTAATGGAGGGTGGGGAGAGAATTTGAGAGAGAAGGAATGGGGTTGTAGAATGATCAGTGGATCTGACAGGCTGTGGATGAAGCACTTGTTGGGGAATAAAATGCCTGATGTCTGCAGAGAGTGGCACAATAGAGCAATTAGATTTTTGTACTGGAAAAATTACTGGTTTTTCCACTTATGTCATTCATTTTCTTTCTCTTTTCCCAGGGATTTGGAAACCTGCCAATCTGCATGGCTAAAACTCACTTGTCATTGTCTCATGACCCTGAACAAAAAGGAGCACCTACAGGTTTTGTTCTGCCAATCCGAGACATTCGGGCCAGCGTTGGGGCTGGGTTCTTGTATCCCCTGGTGGGAACGGTATGTGGTAGCTGTGGGGTGAGGAAAAAAACCTCATGTGCATTCCAGGAGTCACTTATTGTTAAGTGTCTTAAATTAGGAGAGTCCTTGTCACATACAGTTGGTGTTCTAACAGTCCAGTGTATCAGATGCCTTAATAGGGGTTTTTCTCAGGGGGAAGAGGGAGGCTGAAATAGACCATTTCACATTGAAATAATTAGCAAGCCCCTGCTGGATTCCTCAGGTCCCACATCTCTCTTTTCATCAATTTTGAGAAAAGGGTGAACTCTGTAGTTTGTGAGCTGTAGGAACAGCAGGCTGGTAGAGGGAGAAATTCTTGCCCCACCTGGTTGCTGTTGTGACTTTCCATTCCTGGTGAAGCACTTTGCAGGTGACCTCTGTGTACAGCTGTGGATTGGGGCAGAGCAAGGCAAGCCCTCCTAAGCTTACAGAGCAGATGTCTCTGGATGAGACCCTTCCAAAGCAAAGCTGAGCTCTGCTATCAATCATTTATCAGGTTCCCCTCCTCTTTGGTTCTCATGGTTTTGCTGACCATCTGTTTGCTGTTCAGCCTGCAACAGTTCCAACAACTCATTCACTGTGCCCTTCAGTTTTTAGTTTCTGTTCTTTGATATGATTGGCATATTGTCAGCTGAGAGGGGAGAGAGTAGCAACAATGGAAACAGGATCCTGGAACAGCTTTGTTATGAATTGCCTGGCAGAAAGAGGAGTTATCTGCAAAATGAACCCACTTTCAGGTTTGCATCTGTAGAAACAGCACTAGGATGAAAAGATCCACTGGAAATCTTACCTGGGGAATCTCTTCTTGGCAAATGTTAAGTAACTAGTTAGATTACCTTAGGGCATGAGGCAGTTGGAGCAAGCAGCTCCTTTTCATATTTACTAGCCCTGAACCTTTTTCTGAGGTCTTCATGGCAATGTGTTTGTTATAATAACGTTTCAGAAGCATTAGGGGTGCAGGACTCAGTTGATGAAGTTTGCTGATTTAAGAGTTGGATCCTCTCTTCCTTCAAATGCTAGCTAGAGCCAAATATTGGCTGCCTTTTTCTTTTAATTCTTTTTTTTTTTAAAAAAAAGGTAGTTAAGGTTTCCAGATTATCCAGCATAAAAAAGGTAATCACATTCTGATTAAAGTCTGGCTCATCCATGTTCTAAAGACTTAATATGTGTTTTGGGATGGAATGAAAGATAGCATGCCTCTTCCTGTTATAAATGGCATTTTTTGCAAGCCAAGATTTAGTCCAAACAATGATTTAATGATTTATTTTATTATTTATTCCATAAGCATTGGAGAAGGAAAGGGTACACTGCATTAATGAGTAAACAAGAGAGAGATGTTTTCAGACATTAAAACTAACATTTTGGCTGTTTTTCTGATGTCTTCAGTTTCTATGGAGTTGGACTTTTTCCTTTCTGCTCCTGTACCCATTTCCTAATGTTTTCTTGGCTATGTAGCAAATCGTGGTGTTAATTCTGCCAGAGTTAACAATAAGTCTTCTGGCTGGGACGTGATCACTCTTCTGTGGTGTCTAAAACCCAGGCAGTGGATGTCCTTTCAAGAAACAATCTGGGGCATTTTGAATCAGATCACTATTTTTAACCCATTCAGCTGGGGATGTGTTAGCCTCAGAATAAATTTTAGGCAGCAGCCATTGAACTGTGAGCTGAAAATGCAACAAATATGTAGCTCTATGCAGAAGCTTTTAGGATAAATGTGAGGGGAAATTAATCACTGGTGTGTGCCTATTCTTTTTAACTGAAGTTAATCACAAAGGCACATCATGCTTTATTTTTTTTCTCAGCTTCTGAGGTTTGGAATTTTCCTTTCTGGCTTAAAGTTGAAGCTGTTGTACCTCCATGAAATACTGTGAAATTTTAAAGGAAATATAATTTCAAAGGTTATCTAAACTTAAATTGAATAAATCATTGGACTCAGATTCATTTGGTTTCTTTTCTGGTGCTGCTGCTGAATTGAATACAATTATGTTATTCAGCTCTGGTTTTCTTAGATCCTAAATGGCATTTATTTGAAAGATCCAAAAGAGCACCAAATATATGTTTGGTTGGTAGTAGTTTTATTTGAAATCTTGCAAGGGGTTTGATTATACCCAGGTGGTCTAAGTTTTTCTTGTAAGTAAATAGTGTAAATTGCCATGTGTTCTCTTGGAGCACATGTGGTATTAAAGGGGAGGAGGATAAATGAGAAAAAGTTCATTCCTTCAGCTCTGAAAATAACTGCATGAAGCATTGTAGACACTTGTACAGAAAATTAGTAGCCTGGATGGAAATTATTCTGCACTGCATGGAAATTTGGGGTTTGAGCAGACTGCCTTGAAGTAATAGATAGCAGAGTAGCCACTGTGGGCTGCCCTCTGGATAGGAAAGGAGGAAAAATTGACTGTTCATTTCAAAATAGAAAGTGCAAGAAATGGCAAAGTCAGGCACATTTTCAGCACCTCCTACTCTATTGAATGTCACTCTCTGAGCTCCTGCTGTGGCCCTCTGAATCTGGAGGTGGAGATCTGCAAAGCTCCATAATTTTCCAGTGGTACATAAATAAATAGGAAGTTTCTTGCTCTTCATGGCCAGAGACTGGGAGCTGAGAACAGGAAAACCCCTCTGGGCACTTTGAATCTCTTAATACTTTCTTGGGATGTTCTTGGGAGCAAAATATTTATACAGCTGAGCACAAAGACAAGGAATGGGGGTCCTGCCTGTGACCCTCTTCTTCTCTGTCTGGGAAGGCAGTGGCTCTCATAAAAAGCTAATGCTGCCCCAGAATTCATTACATAGAGGGGACTTTAAGTGATTTTTGCCTTTGCATAACCCATGAAAGACTTGCAGTGGTACAGTACATGTGGGACTGGTGTTAGCACTTGTAAATGGCTGAGGAGAATGGGCTGGGACTCTGAAAGCTCCCTGACCAGTTTTGAGTACTGCAGAAAAGACCTCACCAACACAGCTTTGCCTTCTTGCTGCTTAGCTTATTATCAAAAGGAAGATGGGGAGGTAATTTGATTAGCGTGCAAAATACTTGCTCAGGGAGAAAATACCAGGTTGCCAAAGAGATGTTTAATCTAATGGGGACAGGCATAACAATACTGACTGTGAAAGCTGAAGCAGGGTGATGCAGATAGAAAATGAGACCTTTCAAGTTCTCCCTTTTTATAAAAGCACTTAATGACCACTGGCACAAAGCACCAAACGTGGTTACGGACCCTTGTAGAGTCTGTGTTCAGCCTGTGTGTGCTGCTGAGCTAAATGCTGCCTTAGGGGAGGGGAAATGCTGTCAGCTGCAAGGCTGAATCAGGCCAGGTGTAGTTCCAGCCAGCCTTGTTCTGCATCCCTGAAACTGGGTACTCAGCAGTGAGACAAGTGCAGAGGACTGGCCTGAGGCAGTAGTGCTGGCAGCTGCTTTGTGAGCTCCAGTTCTGCCTCTGAACAGCCCTTCTGAGCGTGTTCCAGTAATTATTCCTAATTATTTAACATGTCTAGTTCTAGATTCTCAAGGAATTGTAATCAACTGAGACTTTACAGCTGGCAAAGTTGTATTAAAATTTGTATCTTCACTTCAGCACTCAGAAAATTTCAGAAGTAATTGTCTCATTACAGCAAAGTCAATGAACACTCCTCCAAGAGTGAACTGGTCAGCTGCATAGCCAAGCACTTTGTCAAATCTTGGGCTCAGTTACTTGCAGCTGCAGAAACCAAACTTAATCCTCATAAAAAGCAAAAACTTCATATCTGTCTTCTGAGCCAGGAGTTTCTGGTTCTCATGGGGTGCTTCAAAGCAGTCCATGACCATCATTCTCTGGTCTGTTGGTGTTCAGGGAGCTAGTGCCATCCAAGACATCAGTATTGGATCTTGTGCCCAAAAATGCTGCCACTGCCACCTTAACATTCTGTCTCTTGTTGTCCAGATGAGCACTATGCCAGGACTTCCTACAAGACCCTGCTTCTATGATATAGACCTGGACCCAGTGTCAGGGGAAGTGAACGGGCTCTTCTGAAAGGAATGATTAAGGTTGGTGCCTTCTTGAAGGCCTTCAATATTTGGGCTTTATTTTTGCAGAGATCTTGAGATAATGGAGTTAAGCCAATCCCATATTATGCCATATGTTTCCAAATGACATTTTATTATAATTCAGCCTGAAAGTTGCCTGCAGTACTATGTAATAGTAATTAAATTTTATTTTTGTTTTTAGCTCCCAGAAGAACACCTGATGAGTCATGTAAATGGAACTGTGCTCTGATCTTTTATTTAAGTCAGAAAAAGATATCAGTGAGAATATAGTGCAAGAAGTGACTGGAAGGAGGAGTACTGAAGAATCAACCAGTAACTTTTAATCTGTAATAATTTTTAAACTGCTGTCTTCCAAGCTAGTTGACACTGAGCATATAAAGCAAACTTCCTCTACAGACCTCCCGCTTCATGCTTGTAGCTGAAGCAGAATACAGAAGCTTGGGTTTAATGACCTCTTTTGATTCAGTGACATGATTTTAATAATTAAAAATCCTAAAGCTGGAGCTGTTTGAAACAGTCTTGGGACTTTAATTGTCTTAACCATCGGGGTTTTGCAGCATGTATTATCTTTAGAAGTCTTGCTGGCTGCAGTTTCCCATTTGCCACGCGGAATCCTCTGTTCCTCTTCTCGCACCAGGGGAGAGCCTGCTGTGCCCTGGCTCTGCTCCAGTGTCATTTCAGAGGAGCAGGGAGGATCCCCTTCACTTCCCAGTGCTCTCCACAAGTGCTTCCCCTGCCTTCTGCTGCGAGTTTCTCCTGCAGGCCACATCAGGTAGGCCAGGCCCAGCTGCGACTGCTGTGTTCTTCTGTCAGTGGAATGAAAGCTCTGCACAGCAGATCTGGAGGGACTGGGTCTCTGGCCCACATCTGTGGCTTCTACCAAATGTGTCCTTTGAACCATTTCCTGCTCAACCATAAGTGCAGTTACACCATTAACAGGCCTTGTTTCACACGGTACCTTTTTGATCAATAGAGACAATGTGAATAGTGATCAAGTGATTTGTAGCAGGTTTTGTCAGCAGGCCAAAAATCATTTTGTAACATGAAGATAGCATTGGTGCCAATTTTTTAACTAATACAAATAAACTGGCAAATACTTCAAGTGCTTTTTGGGTTTTAATGTATGCACTGAGATTACTGAATTAGAATTTATTTCAGTGATTAACTACACACAACAGCAATCATTGTATTGACAAGTAGGAGTGATTATTGCAGTAATAAGTAGCCTGCAATGCACCAGGGTGTGTGTGTGTGTTTTAATCTGGTTTCCTTCCCTGAATGATGTATGTTGTCTGTAGGAAATAAACTACCTGAATTATTCTGTGAATGTGAGATATTTGCATCTGACTGCAGAATATCTGAATTAACAGTCATGAGGCCCATCTGCTTGTATCAGAACTGAATCTAAAAACATTCCAAATTTGGTGAGAACTGGGAGGATCAGGATGTAGGTGTGCACCAACGTAGGAGAGCGTTTGTAGTACACAGATCCTGTGTGTGAATATATATATATGGATATGGAGAGAAAGAGATCTCTATCTCTTAATTATTCAGGAGGGGAGAATAATTACATAAAAGTTACCTGGTTGTGACACAAGCAGACAGAACGCTTAAAATGGTTATGAGAGCATTTGAGATGCACTCACAGCCTCCTAAAATGTTCCTTTTGATGTTATCCAGCCAAGGATTTCCTGGCAGCCAGGAGAGCAGGCTTAGTCTTTGCAGGGGGTCAGGAGGGGCTCCCCCACTGCTGCCCAGCCCCCCAGCCTGGCTGAGGGTGCCTCTTCACCTGCAGCTCCTGGGCCCAGCCTTCCCTGGGAGCAGGGTGCCAGAGCGGATGCTGCCAAGTCTGCTGTCAGTTCCTACATTTAATCTTCCCTGCTACACTGCTTTCCCTGCAAGTGCTCTGTGTTCCACCTTCATTTTATGCTTATGAAAGATGGGATAAGTGCAAATTTATGCTAAGATTAGCCTCCTTTTAGTTTAGCATGAGATCATAGCCATGTGCTTGAGCGAGATGGTTCAAGAGGTTGCTAGTCCCCCTCCTGCAGTGAGGCACAGCGCCGGATCAGGCACGAGCTTTTGAAGGGTTTGCTGCACAACAACAAAGCACAAGGGCCAAAAAAACAGCCCCAAGCATCTCCAGAGATCAATGGGGAGTATTTTCTAACCTGCACTTCCAACCTCTCTTTTCTCTTGCAGGATGGATACATAAATAGGTTATTTTTTTAATACTCTCCTTTGCAGCTAAGGGTGCCAGCTAGGTCTTGTCCTATCAAATAGGACACAGAGGACACTTAATTTCTTATAGCTAAGTACTCAGTGGTTCTCTTCTCCTGTTGCTTAGAGAAAAAACTAATTATGTACGAATTTCTTCTCTGTGGGCTGTTTGTGGGCCTGGTCCTTAGCTGGTGTTATGGCCATCCGTCCCCGTGCTGTGCTGTGGTGGGAGCACTGCATCACATCCTGTAAGAAAACAGATTTATGGTTTTAGGTAGTGCTGGGGGCAAGAAAGAGGTGTTGCTTGGTTGACTTGTGTGTCACCAGCACCACAGAAAGAAAACAGGATCCAGCTGGGCCAGGATCTTCTGTCCAGCTTACCCAACTTCTGACCTGATGCTTTGCTTGCCTTTTATTTCCCTTTCACCACAGCCATTGGTGCTGCCATCTGCCCCTGGAGAGTCAGGAATAATTGGATTCCTTGCAAAGTGCTCCCAAGGGGATTCATGGCAGCTTGCCTCCATCACACCACCACGTTCCCCAGCCTCACATTACCATCCTTATTGTCTGCTTCCCTCCCTCCTGCCTCCAACTGCAACGAGGGAAAAGCTCCTTGCATTGAAGGGCCTCACTTGGCTTTAATAAAGCAGTGGATCATAATTAGAACCCACCACCCACCTCAGGAGAGAAGCTGTTTCCAAATGAAGTTTATTATCCTGAGTGAATGCGAGCAAACACATCTCAGAGGGGAGCTTTTAAAAAGGCAATTCCTTGTGATGCTCAATGCACTTTTTCAGCCCTCCTGGCTGGCGTTTCAGCCCAACTAATCCATTTTGTACCCTTTTTCCCATGAAGAAGCTGAGGAGGGGGGAGGCCATGTGTGTTTTTCTAAGCCTGGCCTACACTGGAAGCCACTTGCAAGTTCAGAGTGCTGCTTTGCTCAGTTTCTCGTGTGCAAACATGCTGTGAAGCAGTTAATGTCTCTAAAGCCTTTGTGGGCGTCAGCTCCCCGTGGAGATGAATGGGGACGTTCGGGCATCTCAACTGCAGTTTCCTGTAGTTCATCAGCTGCACTGGGAAGTCCTTTTTCTGGAGGCTCTCCCATCAATCATCACAGCTGGAGACGTGATTTTTTTAAGTCAGATCTCAGCTGCTTTGGAGAGAAGAAAGGCTCCGATGAAAGCGGCACTTTATCTGGTGTTTTGGGCATGGATTAGTTTGAAGCCAAGAGCTGGCTGTCCTTATCTCCACCTCCAAAGGTGTAGCTCCTGCAGCACCTCCAACAGTGAGTGCTGAAAGCAGTGATGGTTTTAGGTGGCACACAATAAGCTGCCAAGAGCAAGACCCCCTCCCTCCCCACCAAGCCAGGAACCCCCCAGCGGTCCCTCCTCCCCGCGGGGTGTGCTCCGGGCTCCCTTACAGTGCCTCCTGCTGCCGCTGGGATCCAAACTACAAACCGCAGCTCGATTGCTGGGAGGACCTTCACCTCGAGCTGAAGTTGGTGGTTTTCGGGTCTGCACCTGCTGTGCACAGCCTGGGAGGGGACGGAAGGTTCCTCTGCCAGCGGGCGAGGGATCCTGCCCCGCCAGGAGAGCGGTGCTCTCCCGCCACAGGGCGGGATGCTACCCGCCAGGGGAAAGGGATGCTGATCGGCGAGCAGGGAGCGACGCTTCCCCACCGGCGGAAGGAGGCGGCGAGCAGGTGCCGGCCGGGGCGGGGGGCGGGCCGGGGGCTGGCGGGGGGCGGGGGGCTGCCGGCAGCGCCCTCCCCGCCGGCCCGGGGGGCGCGGCTGCGGCGGAGGCGGCGGCGGCAGCGCAGCCGCGCGGAGCGGAGCGGGGCCGGGCCGGGCCGGGCTGCAGGTGAGGGCGCGGGGGGCGCGGGGCCGGGGCCGGGGGCGGCTCCGCCTCGGGGGGACCCGCGGGGGCGGCGACACCAGCAGGCTCCCGGGGCCGCCTCCGCGGTCGCTGCCCTGGAAGCCCCGCATGGCCTCGGAGGGGTCCGGCCGTGGGGGGCTCCCCGTGGCCGGGAGGGGGAGCGGCGCTGCCGGGCGGGTCCTGCTGCGCGCCCCCGAACGCCCCCAAAACTTCCCGGGCGCGGGGGCGGCGGAGCCTGGCTGCGGGATGCGCTCGGGGCACCGGCTGCTGCGGGTGCGCGCTCGCACGGCTCTGACAGCTCCGCTCGGTTTCCCCTTAAAATAGCCTCATTAAAACCATAATCATTTTTTAAAAACCCAGATGTGCTGCGGGGGAAGCGTGCCCCGGAGCCCCCTTTTAATCACCCTACTCCTGAAAAGCAGGGCACGAAATGCCGTTTAAAGCCCTGCCCGGAGCCCCCGAGCCCGTCCTGCAGAAGTTGGTCTGTTTGTGGTAACACCTTTTTGCATCGTTCTATCCAAAAGGTTTTGATGATATGATGATATTTCGAGGCAGAGATTTTTTTCTTTTTTTTTTTTTTTTTTTGCTAAGGTTGACACACATCTTACAACATCATGTCTTTGATGAGCACACACGGTGTTAATTGAGGTTGCCATGGGAGGCATGCACGTAGTATAAATAAGCTCCCTTCTTGCCATGTGATTTCGCTTTTGTATTCCTCAAGCCTCCTTTTTGTATTCTCTGTTTTTGCATATTGTCATATGGTGCATTAAAGATAAAAATATCTGCTGTCTCAGGGTGTAATTTCCCTAGCTGGAACTATAAGGGCATATGGAGCAGTGGGGAAAGGATTTAGCAAACCGTAGGAGAAGGAAATCTGTGTGTGCCTGTGTAATAAGTATTCGCCATAATATGGGCAGTTATATAAAAAAGTCTCTTTTTACCACATAAAATAGCAAAATAGTGCTTTCTGTGATGGAACATCACTGGGTTGACATCTTGTGGCCTTATTTTGCCTTTGGATATTGATGCTAATTAGTGAGAAAAACCTGCTATAGTGCATCTAGACCTGGTCTGCCTCCCAGAAGGAAATGTTTAGGGAGAAAAAACTTTTTAGTACTTTAAAAAAAATTTCTCTACAGGTCTTATCACTCATTTATTGTGTTCCAGATAAAAAGATGAAAGCCTCGGTCATGCTTTGCAGCAAATTTCATGTAACACGCAAGGGGAACTGAAGCAGAAACCAAAGCCAAGGCAAAGCAGCATCTGACCTTGTCACTGGGGGGCAGAAAACAGCCGCTGCTTCCACTGGTGCTTCCGTCAAGCTCCCTGGGCAATGTGGAATTGCAGAGAGCTCACAAAGTGCAAGTTCCTTCCAGGTCCGTGGGGTGAATAAAAATTGTTAATTCTTGGCTTGATTTGTCATCCTTTGGGGGAAAAAAAAAAGGTATGTCAGACTGGCCATTATACAGTTAGACCAAGCACAACTGGAAGTGGGTTGCTCCAGAGATGAGAGTGACTGAGGCCAGCAAAGCCAAGGAGAAGCCTGTTCAGCTGCACATCTACCCGGGATTCCTTGGAGAGGTGATAAAGTGAGTAATAAGGCAAAGTGGGAGTTATAAAGTGGATGCGACAGCTCCAGCAGAACTTCTTCTCACTGCCACACAGGCTCGTTACAAAGCAACTAACATTATTTGGAAATCTGTTTGAGGAAGAAAATGCACTGTGAGCATCTCTGCAGTTCTTGTGTCTGAAGCACTGATCAGGAAAATCGGCAGCACAACGCCAACAAAGGAGAAGAGAATATGGTGAAGGCAGCCAAGGAAATTGAAATGGAGAACCCAAGAGAGGCAGAGACTCCCAGCACAGGGGCCACATGTTCCCCACCAGAGGAACAAGCAAAAAAACCCTCCATGCTGTGTTTTAAGAAGCGGAAGAAGTCCTGTAAGAAGGGGCTGACTGTGAAGGATGCGTGCGAAGGAGCCTCAGAGGAGAAAAGCCAGTGTGTCAGCGCTGACCAAGAGGAGGCCAAAGCTTCCAATGCATCACGATCCTCCAAAGGAACCTGGGCAGCCATCAAAAACCTTGCCAGGCCTCAGAGAAGGCAGAAGTCCTCCTCACGGAAGAAGGTGCCCTCTGATTCCCAAGTGCAGCTGGAGGTGGATGCTGAGGAGAGCTGTGCACAAGACCTCCCAAAGAAACGGGCGAGCTCTGGGGTGAAGATGCCCTGTGTGAGGTTCTCCAGAGGTAAGAAAAAACCCAGCCCCTCAGAAGCAGTGGAGGAGTCAGAGGGCAGTGTTCAAGCAAATGAAGTGATGGGTGTTGTGAATAAGGCTAGTGAAGAGCCAGAGGATTTGGCCCCAACAGCCAAATCTGAATCCCTCAGCCCAGTCTCTGCACAGCAGGAACAGGATAAGGTGAAGCAGGAGCAGCATAGAATGAAGGAGGACCAGGATACAATGAAGAAGGACCAGGATACAATGAAGGAGGACCAGGCTACAGTGAAGGAGGACCAGGCTACAGTGAAAGAGGACAACCATATAGCAAAGGAAAGCAACACCTCTGCTGGGAAGAGTGAGCCCTTGACAGAGCCCACACGTGATGCGGAAGAAAATTCGGAGTGCACTGTTCAGTTGGAGATAACCAGTTCAGAGACATTTGATGAAACACTCCAGGACAAACTGCAGGAAGGGAGTCTGCCCCCAACCACCGACGATGTGGAGGGCAGGGAAGTTGCTCCCGAAGCACCTGCTTCTAAAGATCAACCTGACAATGCCCCTGAAATCACAGAGTGCCAGGAAATCCCCAGTATCTGCAAAGAGATGCCTGAAAGGGGTGAATTGGAAAAGAGCATAAATCTTTCTAAGGAGAGCAAAGCTGAGGAGACTGTAACTGATTTCAGTGAGTTGGCATCCAGAGGGGATGCAGCGTGTGTGCAGGAGGCAGCAAGTGTGCAGGATGCAGTGAGCATGAAGGATGCAGTGAGTGTGCAGGAGGCAGCAAATGTGCAGGAGGCAGCAAGTGTGCAGGGTGCCGCAAGTGTGCAGGAGGCAGAGAGTGTGCAGGATGCCACGAGTGTGCAGGATGCAGAGAGTGTGAAGGATGCAGCAAATGTACAGGATGCAGCAAGCATGAAGGATACAGCAAGTGTGCAGGAGGCAGCAAGTGTGCAGTATGCAGCAAGCATGAAGGATGCAGTGAGTGTACAGGAGGCAGCAAGCATGCAGGATGCCACAAGTGTGCAGGATGCAGAGAGTGCACAGGAGGCAGCGAATGTGCAGGATACAGCAAGTGTGAAGGATGCAACAAGCATGAAGGATGCAGTGAGTGTGCCAGATGCCACAAGTGTGCAGGATGCAATGAGTGTGCAGGAGACAGTGAGTGCCCAGGATGTAGCAAGCATGAAGGATACAGCAAGTGTGAAGGATGCAGTGAGTGTGAAAGATACAGCAAGCCTGCAGGATGCCACAAGTGTGCAGGAGACAGTGAGTGCCCAGGATGTAGCAAGTGTGGAGGATGCAGCAGGTGTGCAAGAGGCAGTGAGTGTGGAGGATGCAGCAGGTGTGCAGGAGGCAGTAAGTGTGGAGGATGGAGCAGGTGTGCAAGAGGCAGTGAGTGTGGAGGATGCAGCAGGTGTGCAAGAGGCAGTAAGTGTGGAGGATGCAGCAGGTGTGCAAGAGGCAGTGAGTGTGGAGGATGCAGCAGGTGTGGAAGAGGCAGTGAGTGTGGAGGATGCAGCAGGTGTGCAGGAGGCAGTGAGTGTGGAGGATGCAGCAGGTGTGCAAGAGGCAGTGAGTGTGGAGGATGCAGCAGGTATGCAAGAGGCAGTGAGTGTGGAGGATGCAGCAGGTGTGCAAGAGGCAGCAAGTGTGCAGGAATGCTCCAGCCATCAGATACTAGAAGCAAATGCAGGTGCTGGTGTCAGCATCATCATCACCATCACTGAAGCTGAGGACTCTGACAACACCGACTCTGACCAGGCCTATGAGCCGTCCCCAGTTTTGCACCAAAAAAAGCAAAAAGGGAATAAAAAATCGAACAGGAACACTGATGTTGGTCAAAAAGAGGGCCCCGAGGCTGGTGGTGGTCCCCAGGCAGAGGAGAAAGGTCTGGGTGACCAGGGGCACAGAACTGGGGAGCAGTACGAGTTGCTCCTCATAGAAACCGCCTCCTCCCTCGTGAAGGCGGCCATTCAGTCATCCATAGAGCAGCTGGTCAGCGAAATGGCCCTGGAACAGAATAAGCACAACAGCTTTCTGTGATGGCAGCCTTGGCCCAGAGAGAAAGGGCAGAGGGAGTGATTTCAAGCTCCATTTGGCCTGCGGGGTATGTGGAGAACTGGGAGAGCTCCCGGGGCCGCGGTGTAGTTAATTCTGCATGCCCGTTCAGTTGTGTCCATGTGAAACGGATCCCGGGACGTGGGCAGACCCTGCTGAGGGCTGTGTGTCCCCTGGGGCTTCAGACAGCGCCACTGACCACAGCTGCGGAAAAATTAAGGTGTTACAGTGACTGTATTTTCACTTATTGGGACATTTATGTCACAGCCACATTTCTGCTGTCCCCCGAGCCCCGTTTCCCCACTGCTCACGCCGTGGATCTGTGCACACCATGTGTTGGAAGAAAGGCCCTGAGAGGCAGTGAGTGCCCGACCTGCTGCTGGCTGCATTCGGGGCACACTGAAACAGCTGGGGGCTTGCTGGGCCTTTATTGCAGATGAGGAAGAGCCAAGTGTCTGCAATATTAACAAGAAAACATCCATGCCAGGCTGTGCTTTGTGCTGTGAACCGGCCCTCGCTGCGCTCAGGCGCCAGGAGCCGCGGTCACTGCTGCGGCACGAAGCCGGCACAGCGAGCTCTCTCCTTCCTTTGCTCGGCCTCTCTCCCTGTCTGGACCAGCCTGTGCATCTCCAGACACGCTACAGCTCAGCATCAGCCTCGCCTTGCTGACCCCGGGCTGCGCCAAGGCCAAGAAAGCGACAGCGCCTCGTCTGCTGGGGGGGCCCTTCTCGCACCATTGAACTCGACGGGCAAAATTCCCTGCGGGATCACGGGCTTGGCCGGGCAGGAGCAGCCCTGCCGCCGGCAGCCCCTCTCCTCGCTTGCCTTCTTCCATCCCCATCCCGGTGTCGTGCCGAAGCTCTCCTCGGATGTAGCATATTTTTTTATCCATGGCATGTGATATAAATAGCAGTGAGCTGCATGCGTGTTAGCAGTCAGCATAGTTTGGGAAGCTGCAATGTGCTGCCGGCGCTGGGATTGCTTTGATTTGGTCTGAGTGCCGCTGGCATCCCCGGCTGCTGGCGGAGCCTGTCCCGCACCGCTCCCCGCTCAAAGCCCTCCCGCCTTCATCCCGCCCAGGCATCCCTTGGGAATCTGCGTTGTGCCCGGCTCGCTGCCACCAGGCTCTGGCACGCCATGTAGCTCGCTCTGAAACATGCAGGGAAATGCTGGAGCAATCTTACCAAAGTCCTCAGGGAAAAAAAATCCTGACATTAGGCCTGAGGACATGGCTGGGAAATGCCTGGACAAGCCTACTGCTGTCAGACCCCAGAACTGCCCTGCCCCGAGGGGTTTGCACCGGCGCAGCGTGTGTGTGCCAGCATCACCTCCAGCTACCAGCACTCCAGGAGAAAGGGGCCTTTTAATAATATGGGATTGCATCTGCGTGGCTGGGATTTGTGTACAGCTGTGGCAAGGCAGTGTGTTCCTCTGAGAAAATTCTCCTGAGTGTTCCTCAGCCGGCACAGAAATAGCAGCCGTGCTTGGTGATTGCTCACTGACCGTGTGCTGAGATTTCCCTTCCCAGCACAGACTTTGGATTCCTGCTGAAATACAAGGGCTGTACCTGTCCCTCCTACCTGGTGCACAAACATGTTTTAAACCTTGATAAAACATCTCCTCGATGTCACAAGAGGACTGCGAGCAGCAAGAGCCACAGCTCATCTCTGTGCAAGTAAAACTGAAAAAAACCCAGAGGGTGGTAAAGAAAAAAAAGTGTCTTTTTCTTCCTGTGAATTTGTTTATTAACTTATCAGCTATTGATAATTCAGTGTGTACAATTTTAATGGCTTTGTACTTCATACTGGTCCTTCCAGGTATTTTGCCATAGTTTTGAAAAAGGGACTTTTAAAGGACTTTTAGATGTACCTTTGGAGCTGCCACAGCACCTCAGGAAGAGTCATCCTGGTGCTGGGAGAGTCTTACGGGATTACACTGGGCACTGTGGCAGGCTGGTGCTGAGCAAAGGGCTGCAGCATTGCTGTGGGATCCCACTGGAGTCAGCTGCAGAGGAGGATGTCCAAGCTTTAGTAAATAAACACAAAATTACCCCACAGGGACAGGCTGTCATCCTCTGTCAGCCTGCTAAGCTGTTTTGGGAGGATTTGATGTTGTTTCAGTATTGCCTTTTAGGTGAAACATCTTCAAAAAAGGAGGAGAATGGCAGAAATGCCCAGTCCAGCCCTGCCCTGTGACTTGCTCCATGTCAGGAGTTGGGTTTGCATCCTCTCTTGTATCTGGTTTTCCCTCTGTTATAGCTGTACATAGAACTGATGATTATTTCATTAAAGCTGAATGTACCTGTTGTTTTCTTGCCTTGTGATTGAGTGGGCAGCTGTGGAGAGGTTTTAGATGTGAAAGGATTAACTCACAGTGGTGCTCCATTGTGTCCAGCTTTTTCAGGCAGTCATACAGTGAGCAGAGAGAAATCTTAATGTTGGTGGCAGATCCAAATTCTTTGGAGGTTTGCTCCTCCTCTGCCCTTTCTATGACATTTCCTTTTGGTTGCTGGTCAATCATTTCTGCTACAGAGTCCTGGCTGCCCAGGGAGTGCTTTAAGGAATTTGTGAAGGATCACAAACCTCTGGCAGCTAAGAAAAGCCATCCTGCTGCCCCATGGTTAAATTCCCTGTTAGATACCCCGTGGCACTAGAGGGAAATGTTTGAGGCTCTGCAGACAGACAAGGGTGGTGGTGACTGTTCAGGTTGGGGCTGGAGTTTTGGGAAGGGGAACAGCACATTTGGTGCTTTGGCACTTTCTGTGGCAGATCAAATCAGTCCCACACCCTAACTGTTTGCTTTTTTTTATAACATCCTTCATGTAATTTCTTGAGACAGTTTAAAACATACACAAAATACAGGGGAAAGGAGTTATACATTTTTAATAGTATTACTCCTATCTATTCTTTCAGGTTTACTGAACAAAATATAGGCTCATAACAGCTGCTAATGACTTAATTAAGACTCTCTACTCCTTCCTTATGATTAGAGAGTAGAGCATTAATAAAACATTTTTTTCTTTCATAGAAGGAATGATAAATTTGCCATTGTGAAAGAGAACCAGGGAATCTGTGAGGATGTGGCTGTGTGGCTGTGCCAGAGCACCAAAGGGTGGCCTGTCTTTAGGACCATCATCCTCACCAACAGCTAAAATAATCTGGAATCATCACAGAATCACAGGATCATTCAGGTTGGAAAAGACCTCTAAGATCACCAAGCACTGCCAAGGCCACCACTAAACCGTGTCCCCAAGTGCCACATCTACATAATTTGTAAATCCCTACAGGGATGGTGACTCCACCTCTGCCCTGGGCAGCCTGTTCCAATGCTGGACACTCCTCTCAGGGAAGAATTTTTTCCTGATATCCAATAATTTTTATGGTCCTATTCAGCTTGCTTCTGAGCTGTCTGGCTCCTTACCCAGAAATCCATTGCTTGCTGCCCTCTGAATTATGGAAGTGGTTCTTCTGCTCACCCCACAGCCTGTGCTGCTGCTTTTGTCCCAGATGTTTCCAGTGCTCTCCTCAGTGGGGACAATTCAGCTCTATATCCAACAAGTTCCCTATCCCTGCTTTGCAGTGTCCTTTCGAATATTTTCATCTCCCACAGCTTTTTAATATTAGCAGCAAAGAAAAGGGTGTTTAAATAGTATAACTCATACCCAGAAAGGCTTCCAGGGGGATAAAAAGCTTTTCTGTTAAGTCAACACTGAGCCCAGCAGAAAACAAGTGTATCCATTGAAAAGTTCCTTGTGGAAACTGCCACTAGACAATGATGGCACAAACAAATATTACATTTTCTTTCCTGCCCTGGGACACCAGAATTGGATTAGAAATGCACAGGGGCAGATCTCCAGCTGCTGAAGGTCATGGCAGCTCCATAGGCTTCAAAGGACTGACTCTACAGCAGCCAGGAATCTGGTGTTTGAATCCAAGGTGCAATCCCTGCATAAATCCCTGCAGAAATCAGGGACATTCTCATATGCAACATGTATAAAAGTGAAGATGCAGTTGTGGGAGGTTTTGTTGTTGTTTTTGTGGGGTTTGGGTTGTTTAGTTTTGGGGTTTTTTTCACAAATGTATGTAAGAAATTGAGTAAATTCAGAAAATACACAGGAATCCTGGTTTGCACTTGGGATGGATGGATGGATGGATGGATGGATGGATGGATGGATGGATGGATGGATGGATGGATGGATGGATGGATGCCAGACCCACATTTACAGGCACTGAAGCCCTAATGTTTCCTGTGTTATAGATAGAACCTTTCAACATGAGTAACTCAAAGTGAACTGCTCCAAGGAAACAGACTGATTTAAATAATTGCTTTAATATGATTTTACCTCTGCAGTTTTATTTCCCAGAGAAATGGTTCTTGTCAGCTCTTGTTGGGTAGTATTAAAATAATGAAATACTTTTCATTTGCAAACGGACAAAATCTTAACATTAAATGTGACTTTAAAAAAGCCTAATCAGAGGATGTTATTTCTTACACAGTTGTTTAAGCTACAATACAGGTTAATGTTTTTTAGGAGGCACAGCTTTCACGTCTTTCTTTTTGCAGAGAATTGTGAAGAGTGCAGTTCTGTGCCAAATGATGGGATTTTTCTGCTGTGGGGTTAAAGTCCACTTAGCCAAAAAGTGGATTTCAGCAAAAATACCCAAACCCAGTATTTTAAAGTAGGTTTCGTTATATAAAAACTAAAAAACAGGCTGGATACAAAAGGGAGGGAGACGGTAAGAAAACATGTTTTGCAATTCAGATTGTTAAGATGAAAGTACCATCTGCAGCTCGAGCTGGCAGTCACCCTGTCAGTCCTCAAGTTAGACCTCGCAGAGATCTGCCTTCCAAACCTCTTTAATCTGGAAGAGGTGACACCCTCCCTATCGAGATGCTCCAGCAGGGTCCCTTCTGCAGACACCGCTGTCCTTTCGGGAGGTGCCTTTCCAATGTCAGGTCATTACAGGTCCACGGACACACCAAGCACAGCTTTCCCCTTGTCCCAGAGAGAAGATTTCCATCCGCAGAGGGATGGATGTCATCTCTGCGCCCCAGCGCCCGTCACTCGTGTCACATTTGCTCTCACTATTTGCCATTTTAATGAAGACTCGAGGCCGCGGTGTGTCAGGGCTCAGCTCGGTGACAGCTCGGCGTGACGGGAGCCTGAAGAGATGGCAGCTGGGTGGGAAGCGCAAGGACTGCGGCTCCTGCGGAGCCTCCCCGGGAAGGGGGAGCGGCGCTCCGCTCCCCGCCCGCCGAACCGCGCAGACTGCGCCGCACCAAGGCGGCGGGCTCCGGCGCAGCCCAGACAGCCTGAAACTCAATTTGCATTCCATTTCCCAGCTGGAGCAAGGCAGGGGAGGCCGAGGCGCTGGGAGGCCCGAAGCTCCCCGCCGTGCGGGGGCAAGGAGCGGGCTGGGGCCCGGCCGGCCAGAGCAACAGGCACAACAGGAAGGCGCGCCCGCACCGCCAGCATTAGCGCCATGAGTAAGCGAATCGGGAAAACAGCCTGGTGGGGGATGCTCGGCCCTAATGACAGGCTGGGCCGCCTGCCCTGCTGGCTCCGGCGGTGCTGCGGGTGGCGGAGGCGACCGCTGCGGGAGCGGGTCCCTCCCGGGAGGGCTGCGGGAAAAAGGTGACGCGGAGCATCGGCCGCCGCTGCCGCTGCTTCGGCCGGAGCTCGGCGAGGCTCACGCCCACCGCTGGATCCTGTCTGGGTGGCTGACACCACTGTCTGCCTGCCACGAGGTTCTCCTGCATCCATCACCCCTCGATGGCTCGCCGCCCCGGTTTCCCTGCCCTGGCGCCTGTAGCTGGCTTTATGTCTTAAAACCAATGGGTTGCAAATCCCAGGGATTGCCAGGAGGGACAGAGGGCTTTAGACAGTGTTTTCCTACAGCGTTTGTGCCAGTAACAGGAGGATTCACACGGGCTAAACAGTGCTGCACTGCCCTGTGCATCCCGGGAGGTATCCCCGAGGCACGGGCTGCTGGAACCCCCCAAAGCTTCCCAGGGCCACCTCCACCCAGGTGAAACCCAGGGAAGGCTGAGAGCTTTGCCCTGCCTTTGTTCTGAGGGTGCAGCCTCTGGTTTAGAATAGTTGGTGGAGAACATCTCCTCTCCGAGGCTGCTTTTGAAGTTGTGTCATTACTTTTTCTTAATGAAACATGCAAATCCCGTAGATGCCGCGATTGCATCTCAGGGAGCTCAGTCTTGACACAGCTCTGGTTACAAATATTTAACCAACATGTAATTTAGGGCACATCCATCCTCATTACCTTTTTCCTCATGATTTCTTATTCCTCAGAATATATTTTCTTAGTGCTGGACTGCTGGGAAGCCACTCTGTTGCAGTCATTTTGGCAATCCTGGACAAGAAGGGAAGAGACTGAGTTTTATTAAACAGGGAATCTGAGGATCGTGGCAGAGGTATGGCATGACCTGTTGGCTGATGGTTGTGGGAGGGCTTCCATAAGCCATGAAGTTTGGCCACTGATAGCCCATGGTCCCCTTCAATGATGCTGAATTGCATATGCCGCGGTCACTTTTCACTGCATTTCTGAAGGCTTCACTTACACAGGATAAATACTTTCTGCTTCCAAAATACCAGAAAACTATTTAGTATCAGCATTACCCTGAAGAAATGAAATGTCATCATAGCAGTATTTCATGGCCTTATTTTTAACTGTAATGCTCACTGCTTCAGGTTTACATCCCAACAGCACATTTCATTTCCCTGTTCAACCTTCTCAGTGTGCACAAAAGCAAGGTTCTCCAGACCCCACACTGCAAAGGGGGGATAAATACACTTTTGTCCACACACTTTAATGCACCCTAAGAAGCCTGAGAAACACAGACCCTGTTGGATCCAGCAGCATCAGAGCACTAAAAATATTTCAAAATATTTTAAATTGCCTCTCTTAAAATTGTTTCTCATGCTCTGGTGGTTGAGCCAGCCAGTCAGTATTTTGGGGCCAACACCCAGATACATGATGACAGTTGCTGCTGCACGTCGTGGCATTGCAGAGGTTCACTTGAGCTGGCTGAGGAGTCTGCTCATGCTCAGGGGCTTTGGCAGGGGGAGTTCTGAGCCCCAATCTTCCCATCTTTACATAAAATATGAGCTGCAGAGCCCAAAGAGAAGGCACTTCAATGACTATGGTGCATCAGCTCAGTACCCCTAATGATGGGACCTCTCCAGAGCACATGGCAAATCTCCAAGGATCCCCTGGAGTTTTGGGACTTGAAGCCTTCAAGTATTCCCACCCCAGGGCTTTCTTTGCCTAAGCCCATGTGCATCTCTTAAACAATCACAGATATCTGGAAGGAATCTCTAGTATAATTATTCTGCAGACTATGACAAAATTCTTTATGTTTTTATTAAAAAAAATCAAACCCCAACAAGAAATGAGTATTTGTCAAAACCAGCTGTGCAAGTCAGGCAGATTTCCAAGCACGCACCGGCATAAAGGTTAAGCACTCAGTAATTCAAGTGTCTTCCACATACAGTAATAAAACTTCTCATGATTTATCCAGGAGCAGCTGCTGCCCTTGCTTAGCAAATGTAACTGCCCTGTAAAATTATTTTCTATTCATAAGACTTGGAGAGAATTATGTTTTTATGTTAACATAACTCGGAGCTGATGACTTCTGTCTCCAGCTTTTCCTGCTGCTTTAATTATAACAGTGCTTTAACACTTGCAGTAGAAAACTGCTGAAAATGCATTTCTTGTATTGCAAATGATGCAAAAAAAAAAAAAAAAGCCTTTGGCAGACGTTTATGTTACAGATGTTCAGTCCCACAAAGGTTAACCAAAGTACACCTTTAAAAGGGGGTGTGAGGATAACAGAAAACAATCCTCCACAGTTGTATCTTCAAGGATTCACGGGAACACAGCCCTGGTTTATGTCTCATTTCAGCTTTGCTGGTGTTTTTGCAGTCAGTGCCATGGAGTCACTCCTACAGCGCACACAGCTGAGTGACATTTGGCTCTTTTACCCAAGATCACAGCTTTTATAAAAACTCCCTATTTAATGGGCAGGAAGAGAACAAAACAGTCCATCCCAGAGATGCCTTGGGCATTGCTGCTTGCTGTCCCTGCTGCTGTCCCCAACACTGACCTGTTACCTCTGCAGAGACATCAAGAGCCCTTTGATTTTCAATACCAATTCCTTCAGGCAAGTTAGGCGCCTATTTGACAATCCAAGGTGCTCATCTACTGACTGAATAGCTGATGTTCAGTCCCTCTACAGCTCATTTCTACAGCTCTAGCCACCCCAGCAAAGGCTTCTCTGTTTTTAAATTAAATGCAGGAAGCCGAGGGAAGCAAGCAGCACCCGGAGAAGCCAGCCCACTCAGTAAAGTGTCACATACAAATAGGGAATGACCATAAAATACCTCTTTTTCTTCTTTTTTTTTTTACCCATCATGTAGAAATAGAGGTCAGTGGAAGCTGGAGGGCATTTGCCCAGTTACAAGCAGCCTGTGCTGGATGTGATTTAGCTGATGCTATTAGGCTGGGAGAGAAGCAGAAGGCTCTCTTCTAGGAAATGCTCTGTGTGAATGGCTCCGTGCTCAGATGCAGCATTCACAGGCCTGGGTGTCGGCTGGGTTCTGTTTGTTTGCTCGTTCTAAAGAAGGGCTTTTTAAGCAGGGTTCAAATGCGTTCACACCAGAGCAGCTTTAATGGGTACAAGCAGCAAAAGGAGCACTGGGGCTTGCAGGGAAGCACACTCCAAACCACAGCCCGCATTTTGCAACATCTTCTCGGCAGGCTCAGGGACTGGTTGTTTTGCCCCTTTGTCTTGAAACACAGTTTCACAGCTCTCAGTAGCCAATCCTGCCCCTGGAGTGAGCAGCTCCCTGCCCAGGAGAAGCAGCAACCGCCCTTACAAAGACCTCAGATGGTCTTTTAATTCGGCAGTGATTTAATTGCAGCTCTTGCTCCAGGACAATACCAAAGACAGCTCAAGAGCCCCGACTACAAAGAGCTTTGGAGCAGGCATTCTGGCAGCAAACTGTTCTCACACCATTGTTCAGGCTCCCCCTTTCCAAAGGCAACGACTCTGCTCCACCAGGACTGGCAGGGAGCCGCCAGCTTCTCAAAATCTGGGTAAAGAGATTACGGGAGCAGCTCACGAAGCTTTTGCTCTGCGCTGCAGAAAAGACCTCTGCTCTCTAAGAACTTGGTGTGTCTCCCTGGGGCCTTCTGAGTAACAGCATCTCCGAGGGGTGGGCTGCAGCCCATCCAGTGGGAAGTCTGGGATGAAAACTAGAGAGGGGCAAACTATGAATTCAAGAGGCATATGTATAATTTTAACTCCTTCTTGGATATTACCCTTCAGATAACAAGTAATGATAAATGAAAAGCTGGATGGGGTTTTGAGCAACCTAGTGGAAGGTGCCCCTGCCTATGTTAGGGGGGCTGCAACTAGATCATCTTTAATATCCCTTCCAGCCCACATCATTCTATGATTATATGAAAGGCACAAAACTTGCATGTTACCATCTAACACTGGCTCTGCAAACAGAGAAAAAAATAACACGCTGTGTATTTGCTCTGAGCAAATATACAGATTGTAATATTTAAAAATGTGTTTACTCCAAGCTGTTTATAAAGTCAGAAATCACTTTCACTCAGAAAATACGTGTGTGGAATTTAATCCTGTAAAGACTTAAGTCAGGGTATATCTCCTCTCAAAGAAGAGAGAACACTCCTTTGCAGCTTTCCTTCCTCCCTGGAGAGAAGACAGTCCAAAAATGAAACATGGTCCTAGAGGAACATCAAAATCTGTCCTTGCTTATGCAGCAGTGGTGAATGAGGGAGGAGTAGGAAGGAGGAAAAACACATGCAAATCCCTAGAGTTTAAAAGTAAATTTAGAAGACAGATGAGGACTCCAGGGCTTGTCAAAATGAAGGTTGCCACCCCTACATCAACACTGCCAATTCCCTTGAAAAGAGCAGCCTTATGGCTCCTGCAAATATTTATGCAGAGATTTATTAACTGCAGTTACATGAACAACATGAACTTCAGGATTCATCTCCTTGAGATATTTATTTTCATTAAAAACAAACTGTTTGGGAAACACAGTAAGTATTTCCCTCTACACTTCCATCCATCTGGTTTCAGAAGAGCAATTCTATAGGATACAAACAGTCCTAGGCACCACACAGAGTACTAGACAATGTTTAAACCTCACACCCAGCAATACAGCCTTTACTCCACTAAAGCAGAGTAGGAATAAGTTCACATTCAGGAAAAGCATAACTGAGTTACATGGAGGCTTCCAAGGACTTAGATGGGAATTAACTCGAGTTTAAAAGTTAGAGAAGTAAAAAAAGCAAGTACACAAGTCAAAGTACACAGTCCTTCACAGTTATCTTAGCAGTGAGGGGAATGGTGGCTCAAGAAAGTCAGCTGCACAGAGCAGCCACTCCCTAGGTGGAGAATGCCAAAACATCCAGTTTCAGATCTGAAAGGGGAGAATCACTCTACCAGGATCGTATCGACGCTTTCTTGGATGAGATCTGACTCCAGTATACATTCATCCAAGTGCTCTTGGGACAAGCTGGAGCTCTTTCCCACACTCTCGCTGTCACAGTAGGGGTGAAACCTGGGGGTGCTGGGGCTCTCCAGCCGCTGGCAGCGGCCGTACTTGTGCTGCTTCCCTCGGTGCGTGTACATGTGCTCCAGCAGCTGGCTCTTCCGGAAAAACGCGCGGCCGCAGACGGTGCAGCTGATCTTTCTCTTTCTTGAGAAAGAAAAGTTACAGTTCAACTCCACCGGTTCGTGGTCCTTGGAGATGAGGGAGAGCTGCCCGATCTGCAGAGGCTCCAGCTCGCTGCAGCTCGGATGCTCCAGCTGATGTTCATCCTCCTTGAGGAGGAAGGCCCCGAGACGATGGCCATCCCCGGGCTCCCTGTCCTCAGCCAGAGGCTGCACCTCGCCCAGGTCGCTGCTCTCGAGGATAGAGGCCGGCACGCCGAAGGGCAGCGAGCCCGAGACGTGGGTGTGCAGGTGCTGCCGCAGCCCCTCCCGCGAGTCGAAGCGCTCCCCACAGTAGTGGCACAGGTGCACCTTGAGGCTGCCCTTGGCCAGGATGGGGCTCGCTACCCCTGGAGAAGGAGGGGTGCAGCTCTGGGACACCACGGGCTCCGAGTCGCACCTCTCCTGCTTTATGGAAACCGAGAGCTTTGGGCGCTCCTCGGCCGGCTTGGCCAGAGCCGCGGGCGGGGCTGCGGGGCGAGCTGCCTGCTGGTCCAGGGGGCCGTCGTCCAGGCCGATGGCCAGGGACAGCTGCAGCTGGGGGGGATCGCCCTGGGCCGCAGACCTGCCCGCCTTGGGCAGGCTCTCCTTCGCTCCCAGGCGCTCCTTTGCCAGCTTGTGTGCAGTGGAGATCTGGATGCCGTACAAGTTGGAGGACTGGACCGGCTCTGGGGAGAAGGCCTGGTTCATCTCAATGGCGATGTGGGACAGGTGGTCTGCGTGCAGAAAGCGGATGCCCTCCTCCAGCCGGCTCTGGCTGACAGTCTGCTTTGGCCCTTTCCCAGTGTACATGATATGTAACAAGTAACTAAATATGTCAGGCTGGATGTCTGTAGGCTGAATTTTTATGCACTCGCTGAAACAAAACAGATGATTAAGTACATAGAGGGATCCAAATCCCCATCCATTACCTGCCCATTTGCTGTGAGAGTGCTTTTACAAGCGGCACTTTCTGCCAAGCCCTGCAGAAGTGCAGAAGCTTTGTTTGAAAAGCCAAGTGCCTGAGTCTGCCTTTATCCCTGTGATTCTGAAGACCACGTGCACAACTGCAGCTGAGGCTGGTGCAAGTGACCAGCCCTGGCCACCCCATCCCTCCCGTGCAGAGCCAGCTGCAGCGACACGGCACCGCAGCGATGCCATGCAAGCTGTGCATCACCAGTGTGTGCCACTCCATCTGAGTAAGAAGTTCAGCTGCCAGTACTGTGTAATCTTTATGAGTATTGCACTTAAGTGTCAGCAAACAACATCCACAGGGAAGGGCAGTTAACTCATCTCACTTCCAGCCAAGGGGCGATGCAGCTGATCCTAAAGATTATCTTGCAGAGGTGCTGGAGGCCACGACCCGCAGAAAGGAAGGGGAATGAAGAAGGTTTAATCCATCACAAGCAGCCAGCCCCAGGTCAGAGGCCAGACCTTGGCACTGCTCTTGTTATACCTGTAGAACGACTCCTGACCTGGCCAGGTGAAGCATGTGAACAACAGCTTGAAATGAATTAATGATCTCAGTCTCGGCCCTTATCTCCAAGACTCTGAAGCACAGAACTGTGATAAGGCCACAGCTTCTCGATTGTTTTGCCTGTGGATCCTGCCAGAAATGACAGTCTCACCCAGCAAGCTTGACAGCAACCCAAGACAAAGTACTGGAGATATTTCACATGGACAGGAGGTACCAGGATATCCCTGGATTCCAAATCTGCAAGGCTCTCACTGCAGGAACATGGTGATACTTATATGCTTTATTTATCTGGTCACACAAATGTCTCATCTCCAAAATGCAGGGTCTGATGTTGCCATATGCTGACTAAGAAAGTGGTTTTAAAGGGCAACACGTTCTGGACTGGGATTATTTAGAGAGCCAAGGCCTGTGCTGGGTTAGGAAACCTCAGGCCACCTAACGTCCCCACTTATACTCTTTTAGACTTTCATACCTTTAGAAAGAAGAAAAAGCAAAATGCTGAGAGTGGTAAAAGGATAGGAGGAGAGCTGTGTGTTCTTACCTCGTCTGATGAATAAATATCATCTTAAAATAGTTTGAAAAAGCAGCGAGCACCGCTCTGTGGGCTTTGAAGTAAACATCTCCAATGGCAACTGTGCAGTCACACAGAAAGCCAAACTCCCGCTGCATGTTCAGCTGCTGGAGGAGGAGGACGCTGTGGCCGGTGGTATCCATGGTGTGCCTGGGAGCAAGGGAACAAGATGTTCATCTCATTAAGAAATCGGAGAGCTCCCAAAGGCTCAAATGTAGACTTCTCGCCACCGAAAAGAGATGGACGCCTGGCATGGAGCCTCTTCCCTCCTCCAGATAGTCCCCGCACCCCAATTTAACAGTTTCTCCTTCCGATACCACCGCTGGTGCTCAAACCCTCGACCAGTGAGCTCAAGACCTCTCGGGGACTTTCCCATCTACCAGCTACACTCAGAGATGTTATTCCCGCTGATTAACTGCGCTCTGCGGGGTGTCAGCACTAACTTTAAACCTGGCTGGCGTTTTCCCTGTGATCTGACGGTGCTTTCTGCTGCCCCGGAGCCGCGGCGGGAGCACGGGGGAGCGGGGCTGAGCCCGGCGGCTTCGGCACAGAGGAACCCTGTGCGCCCAACAAAGCCCCCATTGTGCGGGCTGAGCCGCCCTCGCCCCGCCCCGCCCCGCCAGCGGCCCCAGCGCAAATAAACGCTGATATTTGCTATTGTTTCCGCAGAAAATTATTGGGGGGGGGGGGGGGGGAGAGAAACACGACGCGCATCGGGAGGCGGCGAGCGCAGCCTCCCCGTGGCGCGGGCCCAGCGCCCTCCTTCCCTCCCGGCCCGGCCCCGCGGCTCCCCCGCGCCCGCGCAGCCGCTTACCCGCGGAAGCGCCGCGACCGCCCGCCCCCGCTGCCCGCCCGGCGGATGGGGTGGGCGCTGCCCCCCCGCGCTTCCTGCCGGGCGGGCCGGGCCCCGCCGGGCCCCGCCGGGCCGGGCAGGGTTGGGCAGGGATGGGCTTCTCCCGGGAAACGCGAGCGCGGCCCCTGCGCGCCCCGGCCGTGCGGTGGGCGCGGCCCCTGCGCGGCTGCGGGCGGCACTGCCCGCGCTGCTCGCCCGCAGCTCCTGAGCGAGGGAGGGAGGGAGCGTGTGCACCCCCGTGGGGGATTTTTTGGGAGGGTGCGTGTTTTCCCGTGCCTTGCCAAAGGCGTCAGCCTGGGCGGGGGGCTCGGCTTCTTGACCGCCCAGTGGCGGAGTGTGGTCTGCTGGGCGCCTCCGCTTTCGGCATAAAGTGTGTGGGGTTGGCGGGTGTTTGCTGGTTTGGGTTGGGTTGGTTTTTTGTTTTGGTTTTGGGGTGGATTTTGTTTGTTTGTTTGTTTGTTTTGTTTTTCACAGGAAAAAAAAAAAGTAAAGGAGCTTCCCCGGTCTGGCCGGGAATGGAAGAGAAGATGCGATCTGGCTTCCTCGCCAATGTCTGCGGCCTCTGTGCTGCTTTAACCACCGCGAGTCCTGAGGACGCAGCGTTTCTCTGTCAGGCCTCCTCCTCCGGTCGCTCACTGATGCTAAACCAGGGGTTATTTTAGGCGAGAGCAGCTGTGCCGGGTGAGGTGCCAGGCAGAGGAGGAGGCACAGGCGGCACTCCCACCCTTGACCGCGATTGCCGGGCCACCAGCAGCCCCTCCCGGGCAGGGATGGGCTTCTCCCGGGAAAGGCGAGCGCGGCCCCGGCGAGCCCGAGCCTCCGCTCCGGCACTCAGTACCACCTCCGAGGTGTCTTTCCGATGAATGTAACCAAATTGCGTTCTGAACCTGTTCAAACGTCCAGTCCATATAGCGTCATGCTGCCACCAGGTTCATTTGATGTTCACACGTTGTTTTTCCAGCTGGAAAAGGCGGTGAAAAAATCACTATTTGTGTGGTTTTGTCATGATTTTGGTACAGTTTCCAAGATCTATCACACCCACCTCCTCCATGGCATCTCTGCTGACTCAGGGCCTCTGCAGAAGATACTCAGTGCCTCGGATCATCCCTCTTGGTTTCTTCTCAGCATTTGATAATTTGTAGTCCATTTTCTTTTTGCATCCCCATAACTGCAGTTCTTGAATATTAAAGGCAAATAATGTCCCTGGCCACCAGAATGCATCAGCTTCTGGGGCTGTTTCCAGGCAGCCTGAGCCTGGGTGGATGATGAAGATGGGCTGAGAGATGACAGACGGTAGGGTCCAAAGAATTTTCATCCATGTGTTTGCTGCTTATTGACCAGCACAGCTTTATATTTTCCATTGCCTTATGTTTTATTTCTTCTGTTTTAAATATAAAGCTCGCAGGACTCAGAGACCATCTTTCCCTCCTGTGTTTGCACAGCAGCAGAATTGAGAGACTATGAAGCTATAATCCTGCTGCTCCTGTAAATATTAGTACCCATTTTTCTTCTCCAAAAGAGGTTGGCAGTAGGTGGCTCAAGGTTTTGTACTCTATTTTGGGTTATTTATCATATTTATTAACCTGTGTACGGAACAAGTCGCTATTTGCAGATGGCATGTTATTTATTTAAATGATTAATTATTTACATATTATTTAGGTTGACTCTGGTCCAAAGAGGACTTTGAAGAGCTTCAGAGAAACCAAAGCTAAACTGATGAAAGCGGTGGTGAGGATTGAATTTGGTGTTTTGCTGTAAAACACAGGCAATGATATCACTCACAGCCAGTACAAAGTGACACAGCCTATGCTGGTGGGTCAGAAAGACATCAGAATATAATCACAGCTCTCTCCATGTGTGTTCCTACCCCCTCCTCCTCTATGGTCAGAAAATAATAATTAAAAAAAAATTGGAAATGTAAGTGTGGTGGGAAGGCAGTAAGAGAAGGGGGGTGGTGAGAAAGGGGGACTGCCTTGTGCTCCACCTTACCGGAGGTGGCAGGAGCTCCCGGTGTGACGCACATGGGACAGAGCAAGAGGCTGCACAAGCCCCTCGTGGGTGCTCTTGGTTTGTGCTGCCCTGAGGTGTGTAAAGAGGTGGGGAGAAAAAGACTCTTGAACCATAAGGAAAGCAACCTTTCAGTGTGATTTGAAAACCACCACTCTCTTGGCTTATGGAGGCTGTTAATTTAACTTCCTATAAAACAGGAAAACCTACAAAGCAGCTGTAATGTGGGGATCCCTCCACGTTCTGTGGGAGCTGGTATCTTACAGCCACAGAATTTTTTTCCCCTTGGCACTGCTACATACCCCTGAGGCAAGGCTGAAGCAGAGTGAGAGGGGAAACGGGGATTTTTTAGACACATTCTGAAAGACATATTTTGAAAGCTCTGCTTTTATTCTGTAGTGGTGAGAAAATCCCCAGATAGACCCAGGAGGAAGGGCTGATCCTCCATTTGGAAACTAGGATTGTGTTAGTTGGGTTTGTCCTGTTTGCTTACAAATAGGAGGGATGCCTCAGTAAAACCTTCAGGGTCACTCAAGCAGGGATGGATGCTGGTACATTTTAACATTGTGGCATTTTATTTTGTTGCCTTTTTTTGTTACTTTTGCCATTTTCAAATATGTAATGCAATCTCTTAGTTTTGCTATGATTAAGTTTGCCCCTTTGGCTTGTCAGATACTTAGAGGGATCTCAGTTGCAGCAATATAAAAACAATGGTATCTCCAGAAACTGAATGACGGAGCTGTGAGGATTAAACACTTACAATGCTTGTGCTGAAGAACAAATGTCACTTTGGGGGTGGAAAAGTCAAGTGGTAAGACCTGGAGGAAAGCCTGACCTGGCTTATGTTTTCTCTCAGATCTGCGGCAGATAGCAGGGGGGCCGGAAATCCCACTTACTCACATGGGATAGTTCCGGAGAAGCTGGATGTTGTCACACAGGAGAGGTCCAGACACTGGTGGGAAGAGGGCCTGGAACAGCTCCTGGAAGGATGAAAAAAAGCGCTGTTCTCGGGATCTTTGACAGAGAGTGGCGGTGGCTGCCAGCCCTGTGCTCCTGCATCACCGTGAAGCTCCAGGAGGGAGGGCGGAGGTATTAACGTGTGAAATTGCAGAGAGAAGGAAATACTTCCTCAAGCAGCTCGCAGTGGTTTTCTCGCAGTTGAACTGTCCCACGCGGGGGCCGTGGGGCTGCGGTACAACACTCCATCGCCGGACACCCACACGGGTGACCGGAGCCTCCCCGTTAGCACCGGCCACGGCCGCTTCTGGGGGAAAGCAGAGACTCCCCGTTCCCTGCGGCGAGCCCGGGTGCGCGGGGAAGGGGCGGACTGCTGGGAGCCGGGAGAGCAGCGAGGCGGGACAGCCCGGCCGTGGGGTCCCGGTGGGAGCTCGCCGGCGAACGCTGCCCCGCCGCGGGTCCGGGGGGCTCCGCCGGAGGACGGGGAGGAGCCGGGCTGAGTGGGCTCCGGCAGCGCCAGCCCGCGCCGCGCCGCGTCCCCGGCGGCATGGGAGGAGAGCGGAGCGCGGCAGGGAGCCGCCCGCCGGGCCCCGGCATTGGCGGCGGCGCAGCAGCGCTGGCAGCGGCGGCGCCGGGAGCCGCGGCCGCCGAGGGGAGGGGTCCGGCTCCGTGCGGTCGCGGCGGAGCCGGCGCTGCGGCAGCGGCAGCGCGGCGGGGCGGAAGTCCTTTGTTGCAGCCGCGGCGGCAGCGGCAGCAGCAGCAGCGGCGGGAGCGGCGCGGGCACAGCTCCCCGTCGGCGGCCGCCGCCTCTCCCCGAGCCGCGGTAAGCGGGGCCCGGGGGCCGCCGCCGGGACCCGGGGAGGAGGAGGTGGGAGGCGGCCGCAGCTCCGCCGGCGGCGGGAGGTGGGAAGTGCCGAGCGGCGGCGTGGCCCGGCGCGGCCCGCCATAGTGGCGGCGGCGCTGCCAGGTAGGGGCTTTCCAGCCGCGGCCGGTCCCTGGCCGGCGGCCGGAGCGGTGACCTTGCGCCCGGCGGCCGGGCAGGGCACGGCGCGGAGCGGAGCGGCGCCGCGGGGACCGCGCGGGGGCTGAGCGGCGGCGCCGCGGCGGCGGCTCCGGCTCGCTCTTTCCCTCCCTTCTGCCCTCCCTCCTTCTCTCCGGGGGTCGCGGCGGGCGCGCTCCACCTGCGGGGCGGGGGTCGGGGGATGCCGCGCTGGAGAGCGAGAAGCGGCCTAGGGAGGTGCAGGGGCGAGAGGCGGGGAAGGGAAGGGCACCGCGCCGCCCGCGTGGCTCCGGGGCTCGAAGTCGCGGTAAACATCTCGAGTGCCGCTATTGCGCCTGGCCCCGGCCCCCGCCGTGGGTCCCGCCGCTTCTCTTCTTTTTGTCTTCACGAAATAAACGCCCCAAAACTTCGAGTGAGTTGCGGTAGTTCAGCGAAAAACGGAGCGGAGCTGCAGCCCGGAGGGAATGCTCCACCCTGCCAGGCGGGAGACTTGGGTTTCACTCGGGGCTGGCAGTGCGCTGGATCGCCGTGGAGGCGGCTGGAAAGGAAGGGGAATACTTTTGTCACATAAAAAACAAACCCTGTGCCGCTGTGGGAGCGGTGGCGAAAGTCTTGTTCTTCAGAGGACTCCTCTTTTCCGCTCGGATAGAAAGGTAGTTGAAGAGAGTAGAGGAAATGGGACTGAAAACGCTGTGAGTTTGGGGCTGGGGTTTTATTCCTCTCTATTTTTCAGGATTTTTTTGTAACTCAGTTTCTCAAGTTTACCTCTTGTTTCAGCTGATACAGGAGTGCCGGTTCCTCTTGACACGTAGGCGTTGGTAAACGGGTAGCATGGCTTGGACGCTGCTTAATATTTGGGTGTTTACTGCCAGGCTGTCACTTGCTTGCATTATTTCCCTCGCACTCGAGTATCGCAAGGTACAGCACGCACTGCAAAACTATCCGGGGTTGCAACAGTGCGGTGTTCCTTAGGCATTTAATTACACTAAACAAACATTCCTTTAATTAAAGGTGTTTGTTTAACATTCCTCATTACAGCTCTTGGAAAAACCCACAGAGCAGCCGTGAGCAGGGGGATGCGGGCTTCTCGTTTTTGCCGAATTACAAGTTAAGCTTTCATGGCGAGCGGAGGAGAGGCGGGAGAGGCGTTGGGACCATATGGCCGTGGGGAAAACCGGCCAAACGCGAGCGGTTGCAGAGATTTTCCTAGGCAGCAACAGCAAAGCGAGTTGACGAGATTGTGGAGAGATTTTTGGATGACTGGCCAGAAAACCTAAGGAGTAACAAGTAGTATTAGCTGCACTCTGCTGATGTTTGAGGTAGCAGGGAACCAGCACCCACTGTGGGGGTTGGATGCAGGTAATGAAGATGTGGGTTGGTGCTGTGTGGGAAGCTCAGAGAAGTAATAGAAGCCACTTCTTCCTAGTAGCCAGAAAGTTTTGTGTGGAATAAGATCACAGACTTAACAGATGCTTCAGCTCTGCTTGCAGAAGTCTTTCCCTTCATGGGACTCAACCATTGTTGTCACTGGCACAGGAATTAGCAGCGATTACATTGAGAGTGCTCTTGCCAACCAGGGATTTGGGTTTTTAGATGCTTTCTTACTTGAATGTCAGTGGCTGCTTCTTTCACAGATTTCTGTTCATGCTGACAGCGGAAAGCTCTGAAAATCCAGGATGGACAAAGCTGCAATAGCTATTTACCTGCTGGATGGAAATAGAATAGCTGCTCAGAACTGAGATAGTGAAAGTTTCCTGATAAAAGCCCGGTGTCCTTTCTCTCAGTTTTTACAGCTGGGCCTCTTACTAGAGTTGTTCTGGACCTACACCCATGTAGAGTGAGAAGCCATGTGTTCATTTTTCAGTTTGGGCAGTGGTTCTCCAGCAGTTGGGTTATTCAGCCCTGCCTCTGCTTGGGAATGGTAAACACCCTCACCCAAAGAGTTCTGCTGCGGACACAGTGTGTGGGCACAGCAGCTGACATAATTTGCATGAGGACCGTTTATATCCTCAGATTGGTCTGGTAATTTTTAATTTGTGCACACAGTGTCACTGCGAAACTCCAGAATTCAATGGTCTTTTGCTTTTTCTCCCCCATATAAGACCTATTTCATTAGATGGAGACTCCAGTAGCCTTATTTTTATTTTTCGTATGCTGAAGGTAAAATGTGAAACATTAAAACCGGGAAGAGTCAAGAAAACCTGTAGTCTGATCTGTGTGTCACAAGTTACCATGCTTCATTCATGTGCATCCAGCAACTTGTTACACCGAAGTGCAACCTGTATTTAGCCAAGGATCCTTTCCTGGAAGGCACCTGGGACTTCATTTGAGGGTCTCAAGATGTGGTTAAGCCACCAAGATGCCTCCAGAAGTTGAAAGTTGGTGTAACACAGAGAGCTGAGATGAAAAGGCTCATCTTTCTGCTGCAAAGCATTAATTGGGTGTCATAGTTTTTTCCCCACTAATAGTTTCTTTTAAACATATCATTACCATGTTGCCTGACAACTGTAAAGGTGTCAGATAAAAGATAACTGTGACTTTCTAGAGTCAAACTTTGTGGCTCGCAAGTTACTTTTAAGGACTGCATAAGGTCTCTCTAGGACTTCTACTCCCTAGATCTGATCTAAAGTTGTTTGAAGTTGAGATGGGGCTTCAGCACAAACTCATTTTTCTTATTTTTTTCTGCCAAGCTGTATTTCTTGTCTTTCGAGGACTGTTCTGACCTAAGACTATGTAATGTATCTTAACTAATTTTCAGTTAGCAGTTGAGAAGCATAACTTGCTAAAATTTGATGTCTGTTTCTCATTTGTGGGCATGGATGCTGAATCAGCAGAGAATTGCTGGCTGAGCAGTGGAGAACAGGGCATCCAGGAGCTCTGACAGCTCATGCTGGAGGCTTTGGAGGATCTTCCCTTCCCCTGGTTTAAATCTAGCCCAAATGCCATGAAACTTGTTCCTGTACATTGTCCAGGAGTCGGTTTAAAATGAGTTGATCCAGCCATCAGGATGTGTCTGAAGATGAGTATCTGCCTCATGGGAATCATCTTCCCAGCTGACATGCCTGAAAGGCAGGTGATTGGAAGGACTGGGAGAGGAGGATAAATTATACCTTTAGTCCTTCATAGCCTGAATAATGGACCTTAATTACATTTTCCCTGGCAGTACATGGAATTCCCATAGCTATTTTAATTTATGATCAAGGCTATGCTTGCAATGCAAACTGATGCATACACGCTGTTGAGGTGGACAGTTGTCACCTGGCCCCAAGTTCTTTGCTGTTTTTTTGGTGTTTGTGTAAACTGAGGCACCCAGAGCAATCTCTATGGCTTCCTATTGAGTATATCTAGGGAAAAGGTGTAGCCTGTTGACAGCTCTGTGGTCAGTGCAGTAGCAGAACACAAAAACTTCTTGGGTGTTGTGTGGAGAATTTATACATGTTCCATAGGATTTTCTGCCGCATGTCAATGCTGTCATTTAGGAATCCAGGCTTTTTGGTAGATCTGACCCACAATGGCAAAATTAGGGGGAAGAGTTCTTGGGAACCCACACCAGGGTGGGGTATGGAGACAGACAGTGATGGGAGATTTGCTTTCTGATCCTCCTGCGCTTGTTTTTTGGATAACTGGGCGTTGTTCGCTTGAGGTTTTCCAGTCTCATTTTCTATTAGCACCAAATTCTCCACTCATTTATTACACTTTTGTCCAGCCTGTTCTTGGTTTCCAAAGAAAAGGAGCCAGTAACTAAGCATGTAAGTGCTATGTTTTTGCCTGCTCAGCAGTGGAAATGCTGGGTTTTGAAAACCACCTACTAATTTTAGGAGCCGAAAGGCTCCTGAATTCTGAACCTTGTGGTATGTCTGTTTTAAAGACAGAGAAGTTAGCAAAAGAACTCCACTCCTTCTTTGCTTGAGGACTTTTTTAACTTCTTTTGTTTTAAAATGTCTCAGAAAACTTTCGAGAGTGAGGAAATGATGGCATGGAGCTGTAGTAAATACCTATTTTTTCTTGTTAGCAGACTTAAAAACAACATAATTGGTTAGTGTAGTAGTGCAGCTTAACCTTGTTCATGGTCACATCTGAATAGTATCTAAGTGGTTCTTCAAAAGAAAAGTCTGGTGGCAGACAAGTAGCTTGAATCAAAGCTTGGCTGTGTAAAAATAAATACTTACTAGGGAAATAAAATGCTTGTGGAGACTTGGAGTTTGAAAATCAGAGTGAAAATACCCAAGTCAAATACCTTCAGTTTTCATTTTCATATCAGATGCTTTTCTAGCACAATTTTTCAGAACACCTCTGCATCATTCAGCATTGCTTCCAATGTGGCCTGTGCTGCATTTATCACACAAATCAATCGTTGCTGAAGATGGAGTCACTTGGGTTCCCTGTGGACTTGTGAGGTTGGTGTCTCCAGGATTTGGATGCTTCACAAAGTGTGCTAGTCCACTGGGCAAGTGGCTGGTGATTCTCTTCTCTTTGAAAAAGAGGATCAGAAATAATTAAAAGCTTTGGATTGACAAACTCACCTGTATGGAGCTTTAATTTTCCAAGATAACTCAGTGTTTAATACCTACAGAGGATAGCTCCCATTGGCCTCAGTTGCCACCACTGGTGTTTACCTGTGTGAATAAATTGGACATCCAAAAAATGTAAGCCAGGTTTATTAAAAAACCCAAAACTGAAAGATTGAAATTACTTGTCCTGTCATTGACAGCAATGGGATTATGTTCTCTAAGCAGTGTTCATTGCTGTGAGATTCTCCTTTTTGTTCCCCACTGCTCATTCACTTCACATCCTCCAAATGCTTGGCCAAATGAGCAGGGATCTTGTCTTGTACTGCTCAGATCCAGGCCTGGATAGATCCAGAGGATGTGCTGAGTAAGGGAAATTTTGGTAAGAGGGATGGAAGAATATACTTGGGTATATACACAATATATGTGTATCCTTGAATTTTCTGTAAAAAGACCTGTTTTCATTCTAATAACTGGGGTTTTTTTCTAAAGCAAACTTCAAAAATAGTTAGCAGTACCGATCCACCCACATGAGTGATAAATACAGATTGCTGCCATTTTAGCAATTAAAGTAACAAAGTAATGATAAATTACCATTTTCTGAGGACTTGCTCTTGTTGGGAAGAGTTTGTTATCAAGCCTGTCCTGCTTGTTGATGGCAAAGGGATGGCAGGATTGGGGATTTGGGGTGCAGTTCCTGCTCTGAAGGCATGAATGCTGCAATTGTTTTCCACCCATCCTCCAGGAGGAGTCTGTCTGTGGTTTTTACCCCTTCTGCCCTAGGCCCTTCCTGGCTCTTCCCAGCCCCTTGGCAAGTGGCTTCTTCCTTTGTTAAGACCCTCATTGCACCCATCTTTAATTCCCACAGCTGCTTCCAAATCCCAGTGCCCTTCTCTTGGCTCAGCACTGTGCTCCCAGCCTGCCCGTTTCTTCTCTCCAGATTTCCAGAGGGTTTCCATCACAATCTCCCTGTGTCTTCCCTACATCCCTTCCTGGCTCTGGCTCTCCCTCAGCCAGAGCTGGGCATCTTCTCCATCAGCTACCTTGAGGGAAGCTGAGACCCTGTGGTGAGTCATGCTGTGGAGCAGTTTCCAGGAGGCTTTGCTATCAGCTGTGACATTGTGGAGGTGGCACATAGAATCATGGAATGGTTTGGATTGGAAGGGATCTTTAAATGCCATATAGTCCAACTCCCCTGCAATGAGCAGGGATATTAACAAAATCAGGCTGCTCAGAGCCCAATCCAGCCTGGCCTTGAGTGTTTCCAGGTTTGGGGCATCCACCACCCCTCTGGGCAACCTGTGCCAGTGTCTCAACACCCTCAAAATAAAAAAATTCTTCCCTCTATCTGAATCAACCCTTTTGTAGTTTAAAACCACTGTGGATGGCTCAGGCAGGCCCCTGTTTACTAAACAGCTGCAATAAGATGAAATGTTCTCCTGTAATCTGAAGTTTCAATAACGAAGAAAAGTCTTAAGTATGAATAAAGTGATAATTTGTATCTTCTCCCCCTGAAGCATATAGTTTGGCCAAATTCAGGCAGATTTTTATATTGTGACAACATATCTAAGTCATAACGCTTTGTCCCACATAAATTATCTCCTGAAAGGTTTTGGAAGAGAAACTTTTAATTTCTAAATGAAAAAATAATAATCTGCATACATGAAAGCTTTTTCTTAGCCTCAGTTTTGGAACCGTTTTGGCTGAGGTCTTCTGTGGAGGAGGGAAAAAAAGTAATCAGTCCAAGGTTTCAGAAGGAAAGTTTTGATGTTGCTGGTTGAAATGTGTTGAAGTTTTAAATAGCCCAACACAGGCTCTTGTGGTGGGGAAGTTACATCCAGCAGGTTAATACAGCATCCAGAGGCAGGATGCCAGGACTGTCATTAACATAAATAACCTCATACACTCAGTTTTAATACCTACATGTAGTGCTGCTGTGGTAGAGACCAAGTACATGTCAAATCCAAAACCTTGCTGTCCTGTTCAAGCAGCCTCATGCTCCGCCCTTTTTTCCCTGAGCAGTGGCATTGCCAGTGGGTCATTGTTGCATGTCAGGATCCACATGCTAAAAGCTTTGCAGGACTTATCTGTCAAAAGAAGAAATATCTTTTACTATTTTCAGAGAAGAAGACTTGAAAAAGGCCAGTTTGTGTGCTATCACTTGTTCCCACCATCTGGAAACAACCCCATCTGCAGGTGCCTGCAGATAGTTTGTGACCACCTGTTTTGTACTGGTTTGCAGTTTGTATTGCTGTTTTTCTATTGGAGGACACAGTGGAGTGTATCTAGTGTAAAAAAACCACAATTAAATAAAACAATTTGAACTTGCCACTTTATGAGGATGGGGAAGTTACCATGAGCTGTCCTGAGCCTTTTCTTGTCGTGCTGGCAGCTCATACCGCCAGGCCAGTGGTGCCTTAGACGGGATCATCTCATTTTCTCGTTGGTTTTCACTCTTAAAATGTGGAAATTGAAGTTAATTCTTTATCATTATGCAGCTGCCATTCTTAATACAATAGATTGAGTAACATTTAAGCATCTAATGAATCTCCTCAAATCCAAAACACGTTACCACTTGGAAGAATATGAAGTGCACTTTTGTTATTACTTGATGTCAAGAGCTTTGCTGTTCTGCACAGAAACTTCTGAAATCACCCGGTGACACGGATGATAATCAGTTTCTGTTGAAAAGATGTGGAGTTGCTTCAGAGGTTCTCCTGCTTTCAAAGACTGCCTTGCAAGTTAGTAAAAAAAGAGAATTCCATGCAATGAGTGGACATCACTGGGCTAAACCAATCTGAAAATTATTATGGCAGGGTGCTAGCCTAGAGTTCTGGGTGTGGAGGGTTGGGTTGAGAGGAGAGGAGCAGATGCTCATTGTCAGGGTAGTTCAACTCAAGTCTCAACGTTCCTGTTGCCAGACAAGATCTTGTGCTGGGGGTGATCCATAGGAACTGCTGTGTGAGTTGGCAGTAGGGAATATTGCTGGGTGGGGTGAGCATGTTCTTTTCTCGAGATCTTGGGAGCCTTTCTGCCATGGCAGTCCTTTGTGGAATGAAGAACAGGGACTTAATTCTAGGTTTGCTGCTTAACAAGCCAGGCAACGCCTATGACTTGCGAATTCAACACTAATTGTAGAATTTAATTTCTCTACCCATTTTTCCCCCTAGGAGATGTAAGCTGTTAGGGAAATAAGAAGAAAAACGGAGCATTTGTGTGTGTGTTGTGTTTAAATTTTGTGCAGTTGAAAGAGTGGTTGCAAATCAATCCATGCATTTAATTGAGTCATAGAATGCCCTTTAGTATATATTATTTGCTAGCCTGGACTTTATTTGCACAAACCTCATAC
Source organism: Haemorhous mexicanus (assembly GCF_027477595.1). Lineage (NCBI taxonomy): Eukaryota > Metazoa > Chordata > Aves > Passeriformes > Fringillidae > Haemorhous > Haemorhous mexicanus. Next base: position 59,035,908 of record NC_082346.1, on the reverse strand, counting down.
AGTTATTTGCATTGTTTGCAATAACCTTTCAAAATGTTAAGAATCCTCATTACTGCTTTATGGTTTTCATTTCAGTTAGGGTGTTCTCTATACCCTCTTCTGGTTCCTTACCACCTCAGCCTGGGCAGTTAGAACAGCTTATGTGTATCAGTAAAGGTTTTCCAAAGTGAGTCGTGACTAGGTGCTGGCCACACTTGGTGCAGTTTGTCTTTAATCAAACACACACCTCCTGTATACACTGCATTTCTTCTGGATATTTTTGTTAACATAAACCATGACGTTTTATTCCTCTTTTCTCTTGAGGAAGAGAAGTCAGTCCTTTCACATAGAGCAACCCTCAGCACTGGCAGACCTTTCTCTCCAGTCTTTGCCGAGCCTTCATTTCACCATGGCTCCACCTCTGGCTTGTTGGCTCTCTCAGTTCTCCATTGCTGAGTTTGTCTTTGTCCGGTTTCCCATCTACATGTTTTGGTTACATTTCAGCGCTCTGAACGAGTGGTTTTGAGAGCAGTTGGAGGCACGGCGTGCACCACTTCCTGCCTCTGCAGTCCCTGTGGCTGTCACGCAGCTCGCCTGGTCACCATCTGCAGCTCTGGGCTCGAATGTGGGACGTGCCACCGCAGTTGGGCTGCCCTCTGCTTCTGAGAAGGCATTCGAGTTTGCAGTTCCTGGTTTGCAGGACGCCTTGCAGAGAAGGTTGAGATGGTCCCTCAGCTGCCACAAAGAGCAAAATGTGTGGAGTAGCTTGTGTGGGTGCTCTTTTGTCTCTTAATTTCCTTTAATGGGGAGGGAAAGACCAGTTTGAGCCTGGCCTGGTTTCCAGTGTGTGTTGCATTATGTGCCTGTTGGACTGACAGATAAAAAGGCAAGTTGAGACTGAAGAGTGGTTTCTGACAACCTTGTATAGGTGTTGTCCTGGGGCCATCTTACAGAAGTCTACCCTGTGAAGTTTTTGAAGTTCTGCATTCAGAATTCATATCTGAAAACCTTGGCTGTAGGACTTGGAGATATATTTGCTAATTTATATTCTAGCAGCTCTGATTGACATGTATGCTGGTTATGTTTATTAGTTTACTAGTCTTGTAAGTCTAGTGGTGAGCACATGGAATTATGGATGCTTTCAGTGGCATCAATATTCAGAAGTAGTTACCAGCAGAGATCTCCCGACAGGAAGCTGTACTGCAGACAGGCAGAATAGGAAGATCTAGAGAGAAAAGAGATGGCAGTTCCTCCCTACGTTGCTGTAGGCTTTGGGTTTTGTGCTTGTGATTTAACAGATACCTTTTTCTTTATGCAGGGTTGTAAACGAAGTACAAGATGGCAAAAACCAGCCATAGCAACTATGTCCTTCAGCAGCTAAACAAGCAAAGAGAGTGGGGCTTTCTGTGCGACTGCTGCATCGCTATCGATGATATTTATTTTCAAGCACATAAAGCAGTCCTTGCTGCCTGCAGCGCCTATTTTAGGATGTTTTTTATGAACCATCAAAACACTACAGCCCAGCTGAATCTAAGCAACATGAAGATTAGTGCTGAATGCTTTGATCTTATTTTACAGTTCATGTATTTAGGAAAAATTATGACAGCCCCTGCCAATTTTGAGCAATTTAAAGTGGCCATGAACTATTTACAGCTATATAATGTACCTGAGTGTCTGGAAGATATACAGGACACAGACTCATCTAGTTTAAAATGTTCATCTCCTGCTTCTAGCACCCAGACTAGCAAAATGATATTTGGTGTGAGAATGTATGAAGACGCACTTGCTAGAAATGGCACCGAAGCAAACAGGTGGGGCATGGAGCCACCAAGTTCAACGGTAAATACGTCCCATAACAAAGAGCCCGAGGAAGAAACTTTGCACCTCAACAGCTTCCCCGAGCAACTGTTTGATGTCTGCAAAAAAAGCACCACGTCCAAATTCTCTCACACAAAAGAGCGCGTGTCACACTCGCGGCGGTTTGGAAGGAGCTTCACCTGCGACAGCTGTGGGTTTAGTTTTAGCTGTGAAAAGCTACTGGATGAGCACGTGTTAACATGCACCAACAGGCATTCCTACCAAAGTGCCAGGTACTACAGTGCTGAGAAAATAGACTTTAGTGAAAAGAACTCTACTTCTAAAATGATCTCCACACAAACAGAAAAATACAAGGGGGACTCGAACCATGCTGCGGACGATTCGTCGTCTCCCGTGTCAAACATCACGAGCAGAAAAAGCAGCACTGTTGCCTCCGAGACATCAGGTGAAGAAGGAAGCAGAGCCTCTGAGAGGAAGAGGATTATCATCAAGGTGGAGCCAGAGGACAATCCTACGGATGAGCTGAAGGATTTTAATATTATCAAGGTGGCAGATAAAGACTGCAATGAGTCTTCTGACAATGACGACCTAGACGATGAACAGGAAGAGCCGCTTTACAGATACTACGTCGAGGAAGAGATGAGAGAGAAGAGAAATGCTCGGAAGACTCTAAAGCCTCGCTTATCCATGGATGAGGATGAAAGAAAGTGTTTGAAAAGTCCACGGCACCTTAACAGCAAGGCTTCTTCAGTGCAAGAAGATGTGGAGAATGCTCCCTGTGAACTTTGTGGGCTAACGATCACTGAGGAAGATCTGTCCTCTCATTATTTATCCAAACACATAGAAAATATATGTGCTTGTGGCAAGTGTGGTCAAATACTGGTCAAAGGCAAGCAGCTACAGGAGCATGCACAGACCTGTGGAGAACCCCAGGATCTGACCATGAACGGGATCAGAAATTCTGAGGAGAAAATGGACTTGGAAGAAAACCCCGAGGAGCAGTCAGAAATAAGGGACATGATGTTTGCAGAGATGCTGGAGGACTTCAGGGACAGTCACTTCCAAATGAACAGCCTTCAAAAAAACCAGTTATACAAGCATTCTGCCTGTCCTTTCCGATGCCCTAATTGCGGCCAGCGTTTTGATACTGAAAACCTAGTGGTTGAACATATGTCAAACTGCCTGGAGCAAGATCTGTTCAAGAACTCCATGCTGGAAGAGAACGAGAGGGATCACAGGCGTAAGCATTTCTGCAACCTTTGCGGGAAAGGATTTTATCAGCGTTGCCACTTGCGGGAACACTATACCGTTCATACCAAGGAAAAACAGTTTGTTTGTCAGACATGTGGGAAGCAGTTCTTAAGAGAGCGCCAGTTGCGGCTCCACAATGATATGCACAAAGGCATGGCCAGGTATGTCTGTTCCATTTGTGATCAAGGAAACTTCCGAAAACATGACCATGTACGGCATATGATATCTCACTTATCAGCTGGAGAGACTATATGCCAGGTCTGCTTTCAGATATTCCCAAATAATGAGCAACTGGAGCAGCACAGGGATGTTCATCTGTATACATGTGGAGTATGTGGAGCAAAATTTAATTTGAGGAAAGATATGAGATCTCACTATAATGCCAAGCATTTGAAAAGAACATAAGCATAAATATACTGTTAAAGCATTAAGTTGACAGCAGAGAGAACACCAAAGCAAAGCATAAGTATAGTAAAAAAATTTGAAAAGGAAAAAAAATTGAAAATAAGTCTCTTTTTTATTATTTTTTTAAGACCCTCCTAACCATAGGTGTCTATTTAGGCTCATTAAGTATAAAGCTTTGAAAAGCATCATGTGTTTAATTATTACATTTTCACTGTTTCCTAATACCAGTTTCTGTTCTTAATTTTATTGTTTTACTACGTAGATATACAAATCATTATTTTTAAACTGTAGATTAAAAGCACAATGTTACCCCTTCACTGACTGCTATTAAACAGTTCTCGGATCCACGTCCGTAAGATGAGTGCTTTAATATTTCCATGTGTTGTTTCTTCATGTGAAAATTTTAGATGCCAGCAATTAATGTGCAAGAGCATAATTGTTCATAATCCCCAAATTAATTTTCAAAATGACAAAAAAAGCCAAACAAACCCAAACCAACAATGCCAAGAAATAATCCTTTGGGCTCTGACTCTGCTGCAGGGGCAGAGCTGGCTGTCCTGGTCCCCTGCTTCTTGGCTTTGTTGGAAGGTGCTTCCCAGGGGTGAGAGCACATAGGCTCAGTTAACCCTTGCAGGCTTGGGCTGCTGTGCACAAGGGGGAAGGGAATTAATGACTCTTGGGAAAACCGAGGGGTTCCAGCACAGTGGTCGTGTTCCAGATGGGAAGTCCTAGCAGAGCTGTTCAACTGATGTTGGCCTTTCTTTCACTGTCTGTACCTCTGTGGGTATATTTAACCTGCTTATCCTAACATATAAGGGAGGAGTGGCCGTGGTGGGTTGCTAGGAGTGCAGTATGGCCATGTGCACTGAACACTGCATTTTCAGCCTAGCTGTGAACTGTGTCTTGCTGCTTGTGTTGGAAAGTTAAAAGCAGGGTGAGTGTGGAGATAGTCCCATTGCTTGGGACCTTAAGGTTTTTTTGCTTCTTGTTTTCATATTTTATGAATGTTCTGTTTTTCAACAAGAATATAATAAGAAAAGACTGCAGAGTTTACTTAATAAATGTAAAGATATTTTATGCCTTATAAGATTTCTTTCTGATTCTAGCAGAGCCCTAATCTGTGCAGCTTGTCTCTTAATTTAATTGAATTTTAAAATCCTACTAAGTACCAGTTGACACCAATTCAGTGAGGCACTTTGGCCTTTGAGAGAGCAACTGGCTTTGACTCTCAGGCACCAGCTGTCTAAACGTTTGTTAAGTGTGTGATTTGTGGTGGGGTGGAGGAAAGGATCCTAATACATAATTGTGGAGAAAACAATTAAAAAATAAAACTTGGTTGTACTTTCTCCCAGCAGATCTCACTTTATCAAAGAGGGTGGTAATGCTATTTCCCGCTGAGCTATGGAGGGAGGAAAGTAATTTAGATCAGCAATTAAGGCAGTTGGATTAGATGATCATTGCAGGTCCCTTCCAGCTGAAATGTTCTATCACCTCATGTGCCAGTGGTGGAGTTGAGAATAGGAGCCAAGAGCTGATGGTCTAGTCCAGGGCTTTCATGTGCTTGTTTCTGTCAGAGTTGAGTTTCATTCCTAGTTTCTTGGGGATTATGGGGATTATTAATTTTAGACTATTCATAGGAGTGAATATACAATTCAGAATCTCCACTTCAGCTGTTAAAAGTAGTATGAGTTGCCTTGCATTTATTCAATTTCAAATGTGCATTAGGATTTCTCTTGGTTGGCAGACGTGTGCATTTTTGCAGTGATGGAGAAGGCTCCCCCACCAGCCCTTGGTCCTCAGCCAGCAGCTGCTCTGAGGCACCGGCTGCTTTGGGCATAGTTTAGTGAGCTTTTAGTGTTTTGTTTTAACTGCTCAGTCCTTTGTTTTGTTGTATGATGCTGAAGTCAACCGAGTCCTCAACAGCACTGGAGCCAAAAGAGCACAGGCAGGAATACATGAATACTCCAGCACTCCGGAGCTGGGGGCTTCATAAACCGCACACAGTGATTCTCTGACATGCAGGTTATCCCTTGCAGTATCAGCTGGATTGGGAAAAGCAGTCAAGGGAAGTGAAGGAGAACTGGAGAGCACTGGGGGAGCTGGCAGGAGGGTCTCTGGCACTGGAGGAGTGGGAAGAATGACTGGGAGAAGAGATCCTGAATGGGAGGGAGTGGCAAAGGCAGGCAGGCAGGATCAGAGCTGTGCAGTGGGAAGCAAATCCCAAAGGTGGCGTGGAGGGGGTGGCTGGAGGAGTGGATAAAATGTCCCGGCTGTGAGAGCGGAGTGAGGATGACTCAGCTTGGCTGGGGAGCTGTGGGCCTGAGCCATGAGCTCACGAACGCCGGTTGCGTACCAAGCACGGCCGGCCCCGCTGCCCGCAGCGCCGCGGGGACACGGCACAGGCCAGATTAAAGACCTTGCTGAAAGGTAGGAGGTGACCTCTGCCATGTAAGGGATCAGTCCTGAATTCGGTGAAGGGCTAAGGGTGATTTATAGAGCCTCCTGCTCAGGATCAGGAGCCCTTGTTTAGAGCCTATTGGTCTGAACTTGACCCAAAAATGTTTCTTAAAAATGTGACTTCCTAGTGCAAGTAGACCTGTCAACTACAGAAGTTAAATGGAGAAACTGGGAATGATGGTGTTTACGTGTACTATCTAACTTTATAAACACCCTGAATACCTCTGTTTTTCAATTATAAGCTGTGTTGTTGTAGTAGCCTTTCAAAGTAGTTTGTTAAACCTTTCCAACTGAACTTGAATTGATGTTTTTTCCTGTTCTAGGGAAACAAAACCCAGTGCCTTGGAGTTCACATGTATGAAAGTCCATGCTAAGGCTCACAAAGAGCATGAATTGCACTGCAGGGAAGCTTAAAAGTGGATCTACTTACATGTAGGCAGAAAAAATCAGAATGACTGAAGTAGCCTGAGAAGGGATCAAGGCCAGTAATGGAGAACATAAACAAGTCAGCCTGGCTTGCAATAGATGAGTGTTTAAATAGATGAGTATTTGAGATGAAATGTAAAAGCGTGCAGGAGAACAGCATGGGACTGTTAGAGAAAAGGCCTGGAGTGACAGGAGGAATTTGGCTGCTGTGAAAGGGGAGAAGGTCTGGGTGCTGAGGCAGCCTGGGGCTGGCCACTCCTGAATGTTCTCCCCAGAATGGGACAATATCTGCAGGGGAGTGAAATGATGGTGTTTCAGTGCTTCTACCATACCAAAATGATTTAATGTGGAGACAGAACAAAAACAGACGTGAAAAAAAAGCAAGAGCAGTTATCCTCGAAGTTTTGCTGTTACTTGAAAGATCGTGAAGGGGAAGCAAAAATATTTTATTTAAGAGTTCTCCTCTCATTTGTGCTTTTCTCTTGCCATAACATTGTTCCTTTCCATCTCCTTAGTGAACATAAGTGTGTAAAAACACTTAATCTTTTAAACTGGAGGTGTAAGCATTGCACAAGGCGTAGCCAGAAAGAAAAAGATTTGCTGGATGCCATAAGTTATATTTTAAAGTGATTTGCTATTCTTATTTTTGGAGGACCTCTCTGTGTTCTGTTGTTTTTCCCATTTTGGGAGTGCTATGGGCTGCAATCCTAAGAATTTTTAAGTGGCCAGCCTAGCTCTTAGCTTTCAAGATTTACTGAAAGTTAAAAAGAGGGAATTCATGAAAACCTGGGATGAGCTTTAAAATATCACAAAAACTATTGAGCTTCTTTTTCAGTTTCAGAGGAGGTGTTTAAAATGTTAATATATATATACTTGTAAATGTTTCCTGCTGACTTGTTAGTTCAAAGAGTACTTACATTTGTGTATAATGATATTTGTAGCCAACAGGTCTGTGGAGAAATCTTGATTTCAATAAATAGAGTATCATGGAATTCTAAGAATTTATGCTTTAATTAGGGGATTTCTCTATGTAATACTTTCAGTTGGTGTAAAACATATAATTCAGCGTATTTTTTATTCAAAGCTGTAGACAGAAAATATATTGCCCTGTATTAAAAATACATTATTATAAAAGTGAATAGTTTGACTACACGATTGTATTTGAATACTCTAGTGCTAAACCATCAAGAGTCTCAGAGCTATTAGTGAGGTCACGAATTTGCCCCTGGAGGCTGTGCCACCTTGATCCCTGGCAGCCCTTTACTTCTCTCCATTAGTTTCAGCTCTCCTCTCCCCTGTGTGCCACCCTCTCCATTATCAAAGAGCATGTACCTATGGAGCTGCACAATGCACTGAATCAAACAACAGGCTTTTTTCTATTCCCTGTGGGGCTGGTTTTTGGCTGGATCAGTTCCCTGCTGTGCTTCCCTCTCCATCTCTGTGTCAGATCTAGTGCAAGCACAATAGAAGGGGTGGCATGAGAGGAGGAGTGAGTGGCTGGGAGGGGGCTCCTTTGCTTAGAGCATGTCCCAAATTTAACTCGGTCTCTGTCTCCCCCAAGCATCCTCGGGGAAGCTGAACTCTTACATTCATCTCCTATTTCCTGATAAGGAAAAAGGCAGCCCAGCCTCTTACAGATGAGACACATCTCTGCTATCTGCCCTCTTCGTGAGAACTGGAAACCTTCCTGCATTCAGCTCATCCCACAAATATGCTCTGGAGCTTTCTCAGTGTTTCTTGAAGCAGACTGGGTAGTGCTCTGCACCACTGGGTTTGTGTGGTTGGCCTGGCCCGAGGCCAGGAATGAGCTGGGCCCCTTGTCTGGCCAAACACCAGGAATGGCTCCCACCTTCCTCTGGCCTTCCTGCCCTCCAGCTGTGGACCCAGATGCAGCTGTGGAGCTCCTCTGTTGCCCTGTGCCCCTCACTGCTTTTCTCAGAAGGGGAGACAGTCGTCTCATTTTGGTCTAATGCTAAAGCTCAGGGTAATTCCATGTGTAAATTAAGCTGATGCTGGCAGTATCTGTTACTATCCCTGTGTGCTTCTGACTTTTAAGTGCTTCTCAATCTCAGAGAGTTAAAAATCAAACCTTCTGACTTCCCTAATTCTCAGCTGGTTTGATGCTTGTCACAGACTTAAAGACCTACAAGATGAAGCATGACTAATTTGACTTTATAAAGTCTGCTGAAAGCTAGAAATTAGGAACATATTTTCAAAAGCTGACATTTCTGTAGTTCTCAGCTATAAACCAGTTTTCTGTATTTTCTTCCAGCTTCCAAAAAACTCCTAAAATATTGCTGTGCGGTGTATTGAGACGTGTGAGTAGGCTGAGATTTTGTAGGAGAAAGATGCCAAAAATCAGGACACATTTTATAAATTAAGTGTCTTTTGCTACTTTTACAGTCACTTCCACAATTCTGGAATTAATTGTGATTTTATTTTTTTAATGCACAAAGACAAATCTTAATTTGTAACAGGGCAGTAGAGCTCATGACTCAGGAATCACTTCATCATGACTATAAATATTCAGCCCTGAAACAAACAGCCCATGTTCCTTTTCATGTACTTGAATGGCCAGTGCCAGCTTCATAGGAGAAATGCTATCAGATCTTTATTTGGGTTATTTTTACCCTCAAATATCTTGAAGGGTGGGGATTTTTTATTAATTTAAGACATAAGAAAATAACGCTGTGCATCGTGCTTTTAGAAAAATGGTTTTCAGTAATTCATGCAGATTCCCTGTGTAAGAGTGGTTGGAAATACATTTCTAAAGTTTCTTATTAATATATTAAAGGGAACATAACAGAACTGTGACATGAGAACTCTTCAGATGGTCCAAGGCCAGGTTTGATTGTCTCTTTTGTGTAGCCAGTGTGGCACACCTCACCCCAGCAACCTTGAGGTTCAGACGTGGTCAGAATCTTTGATTCTTTTGCCAGAAAATGAAAAGGTTTAATACTTTCCTGTGCCTTCTGGCATACTAAAAACCGTAGTAAATCTTCCTGCAGCTACAACCACAAAAACAATGCTGCATGTAGAATTTCCGGTGGGAGGAAAAAAAAAGAAATGGTTGAAGAACTTCCCTCTCTGACAAAGTTCTGCTGCATTTATTGTTTTCACTAAACTTACGTGTGATTTGCATCAATGACATTTTGGGGTGTACTTTTTTTTTGTCTGCCAATAAGACGTGACTTCAGATAAATATGCCTTGTAGTTCTGTAGACATCCCAAGACTCCTGACAGGGAATGAATGCATCCCTTATAGGCCTCTAAATCCTGGAAGCTGTGTAGATTGTAGGAAATCCACTGGAAATCAGGACTGTTGTAAATCCTTAGTTTCTCAATTTGTCTGTCAGGCAAAGTGCCACCAGTGTCAGAAATTGCCAAGGTCTCTGCAGCAGCTGTGTTGCCAACACAAAAGATGCAAAAATCAGTCTTTCTCCCTCTCTTTTCCCCCATCTCCCCCGATGACAAGGTTGCTATTTTAGAAATGCATCCTTTCAGCTCTTTTATTTGCCTTTTTTTTAAATTTGTTTTTTGAAAAGGAAGATTTGCTTTCTTGCTGTTTTAAAGCAATGATTAGGGCTAAGAAGTAGCTTTTTTTAATAGTTCTCACATGTTCAGTTAAACCTACACAACTCAGTAATACCTGTTCTCTCCTTTTTAGGTAACCATCCCACTACATTGCGGGTGGTCACCAGAGGGACTTCTGCTTCTGACTCCCCAGAAAATGAAAGGGAAAAATAACATATTGTCCTTCTGTCCATGGCAAAAGCCCCAAAGACCATGAAAGTTTGTGGAAATGCAGATAAGCTGGCTAAAAATAGAGTTTGCTGAATCCCATAAATTGCTTTTGGTTTTGGCAGCAGATACACCAGACTTCTGGTATCGGTTATGCTCCTCTTACACAAGTCGTTGTTAGGGCTTTTATTTAGGATGCTAAAGATGGTGCCCTGGTTTCTTCCCTGCCTGTGGGTTTCCTACTGGTACCTACTGGTAGAGTCCCAGCTTTCAAATTACTGAGGTTCTGGTTTCTAGCCATTGGTTATTGAATTGCTTAGAATAAATCAGAAACATTTTAAGAGACAAAATCTCAAGTATCCCTCCTTTGGGAAAAAGATAGATACAGTGATATTTTAGGAAGAAGAAATACAGGGTGGGATCTCTTGGAACCAATGAAGAAATTGTCTTAGTATGTCCCACAGCCCAGGAGAAAGCTCAGATGTCTGAGCTACATTGTTATCAGGTGAATTAAATAGAAGTTATGTACACTTACATATGCTGTAAAATATGACACTTAATACTCGGCATGCCTGGAAGTCTGAGGGTTAGCCCCACCTAGTCTGCTTTCAGATGGATTGTGTTTCACTTAGATTTTACTGGCCATTGCTGACACAGTCAGTTCTGCCAGAAAAGACAGAGGTCCTGATGTACAGTAACTTAAAAAGTGGAAAATAACTCAGTCAAGACACAAGAGATTTTACAGTAATTGTTACAGTTCTTTCAGCTTTAGTTTGTTGTGCAAAGAGTTAAATAGTTCAAAGGCGGTTTCCTTTGGAGAATGTTTATTTGATCAAGTTCAGTGTGGCTTAGACCCCAAATAGAAATACCAACTTCACACAGAGCACTGCTATGAGAGAAGGAATGAATAGTCTGTGGCCTCCCAGACCTCACAAGCTATGTTGGTTTGTTACACAGAGTAAAAACAAAGATGTCCCTTAGAACAGATATACATTAACTCAGTGTATTTCACACACCACATCTTTTATCTCCCATCTACTTCTCTCCCTGGTCCTTTGGGCTGTGACAAGGCCACTGAGATCCTGTATGAACTACAGTCTCCTCAGTGAAAAGCATATATGGTGTCACTGGACCATTCAAGCTACTTAGATTGTTAGAGAATGTTAGGGGAGCTACTGTTTACTAAGACTGAAGTACTACATCCTTTGGATTTTGGAACAGTGCTTATCTTTGCTTCTTGGTTCCCTTTACATTGCAGGAAGCAGGGTGAGGAAGAACCCAGTGGGTGCTTTTCTTAGATGGAGCCTGGAAGATCTTGTTGGCTGAGGCGTGTTGTTGTTTTTTGTCTTCAGGTCCTTAGCTGGCTGAATCTTCAGACTTCTAATAAATGCACTAAGCCTTGAAAAAGCATTATTAATGCATGATGAGATTCACCAAGTTCAGCCACTGAACATAAGAATGGAACCCATGCAGATGCTGTTAGCTCAGGAACCTGGTATGGAGCCAGATCTGGAGAGCCATCTTTGATCTGTCTCCAGATCCTCCTTTTATTTGTAAACATCCAGCTAATCACAGACTTCCTCTGACTTTGATGAAGTGGAAGGAGCCGCATCCTCTGAAAGCTCTGGGAAGGGCTGGAATTCTGCAGAGGCTCAGGATGCGGGGATGGGGGCTCCAGCGCCATCTCGTGGCTCGCTGGGAACGCGCCTGTCCTTGTTCCCAGGGCTGGAATGCTCCAGTTTGCCGGGAGAAGGCGAAGCAGATCCTCCCGCGGCTGTGCATCCCCAAACAGTTCTGTGCTTAGGGCAGCTGGGCGGTTTTAGTCTGCGAGGAGGGCACAACGTTTTATCTCTGATCTCCCTTCCTGCGGGCTGCAGGCTCCCGGCAGTGCTGGCAGCTCCTTGTGTGCTACACCCCACCCCACCACAGCTGGCACTGATTAGCAGTGTTTCTGCTGTCTCATCGGAAAAATGTGATTTAATATTCACAGGCAGCCCACCTTCCCGCACTCAGAGGTGGTCCCACACAGCACAGCCGATGTATTTCAGGGAGGTGGTGGAATGAAGCTCAGTTGTGTGTGTGAGTTGTTCATGATTTGGAAATGACAGAAATTCTGGACTGCAAAGTGCAGGCTAACATGGTAATGAACAGCAATGGCAAACACTGATGTCCAGGGGAAAAACAGCGCTCACATGCATACTATATAGTTAGAACATATTTTTTCCCTCCTTTGATGGTTTACAAAAAAAAAAAAAAGTACTTCCTGACATCTAAGCTAGTAGTGTAAGAGTTACTTTGCAATAACAGCACTGGTCCAGTGAATTCCCCTCCAAGATTTTAAGGATGTGGTAGGCAGACATATGGCCTTGCTGCCAGGAGCAGCAGTACTTTGAAGGTAGCAGTTTGCCCAAGACGTGTTTCTCCTGTTCACATTGCCCTCACGGCACAAAGCAAAAGCCTTTTGTCCCAGCTGGCCTTTTTGCCCACCTTTAGTATGTGACATGGCACAGAGGGCAGATAAAATACCAGACAAGCCTGGCCTGGCACATGCAGTGACTGAGGGCCTGGCCACAGTGCACACCAAGGTGTGGAGCATCACTCGAGGCTTTCCTCTCCAAGGTGTGCCAGGAAATTCAGCCCTGGGCTGGCCTCAAGGATGCTTTGGCAGGTAAGTAATGCAAAGAGCTGCTAAACCTGGCTTCATGTGCAGCCTCTGCAGTGTAGACACAACCACTTGGGCCAGGGCTGCCACAGTCTCATAGAAACACCAAGTGTAAGTTATCCAGAAGTGTCACAATCATATACTGTGTACAATGTGATTCACATATCCAGAGAAAGAAGTCAGTGTGCAAAAAAAACCCCAACAACCCTGAGGATTGTCCTCAAAAACTACAACCATGCATTTCCAGTTTCTCGATTGTTCCTCTCGGACACAAAGCGGCTCATAATTGTCATGAACGAGTGTGGTTGAAAGAGACTTCCTGAAATTGTAAATATTTATATAATTTATCTGCATTTAACCTAAAATAAGAATTTGGGGGGTGTGTGGAGTGTGTGTGTTGAGTAAATACATAACAGTTAGCTCTGAGGCAAGATAAAAAAAAAAACACAACCAAAAATACAGTCAAATATGAAGCAGAAAGAAGTATTCCAGATTGGGGGTGTTCCATGCTGTGAGTGGCTGAGGGAAAATAATACTTGTGCAATTTTTTGAGCATCCACTAAGCCAAGCCATAAACCACTGCTGGAAAGTAACACATACAGTATGAAAACTTACTTCTGGGAGGTTTGGGAAGTGAAGTTTTTCTTCAGCAAATCTGTAGCTGTTTTGAAAACAGAAGGCAAAGGAAAAAGAAGCAAAAGTTTCTGAAACAAGATGACAACATTGTTTAAGGTCGTGTTCTGGTGGGGTAGGGGTTGAAGGAAATGTATGGTTTTTTAAAAGAGTCCCTGACTGTGGTGGGTGCTCTGAATATAACTGAAGGATGGGTATTTAGAGCAAAACCACACATGGTGAGGTGGGAGGGACCACATCATGCTAGCAAATACAGTACTGCAGTGCGGGCTTCTGACTTTTAATATTTTTCTTGCATTTCTTTTCTGCATGGCAGTAGTGAAATAGGGACTTCTAAGCTTCTGAACAACTGAGAGAACCAGATTTGGAGAAGACATGAGGAAGAACTGGTCGGCAAAAGATTTCATAAAAACTCAGAACCTCGTGTGCCAGATCTGAATTGGCACCACCTTTGCTTTTTTGACATACTGCAGCAGTCGCAAAAGGCACCAAAGCAGTCAAATTAGAACATGCAGTAAAAGTCGTTTTGGACTCTTCTATGTATCATAAATCTTACTTCTTTGTGACTATTACTTGCAGCTGTAAGAAACAAATTTGAAGTCTTTCATGGAGCAGACAGCCAAAAGAGGCAGATGCCAGGTGTTAAGGGCTGCACTGAAATGAATTTGCAAAATTTCTATCCACATGCTGGAGTGCTCCTTTTCTGAAATGAGGCTTTTTAGAGTTGCTGTCAAAAACTGTGCAGATTTTTTAGTTCAAACATTACAAGTGTATACTCATGCACAATGCTAAACTATCAAGTGTTAAAAAAAAAGAAAGGTGAAAAAAAAATCTTAAAAACTGAGGACAGAGGGTCCCTGAGAAAGGACAGGATGGTGAGAGAGATCCAGCTGACATGATTTCCCCTGCTGCCATGATCATCATTTGCAAGCTGAAGAGGACCTTCCATGGAGCACAGTGCTTGTATGTGGAGAGTAAAGAAATGGTGCTCTGGTCTTTTAAAAAGAATGGTGAAAATTTTTTACCAACAAGGAGATGAGTAAATGTAAAATAATTTTCACAGGGCACAGGGTGCACGTTGTTCTCGAGCTAAGCCTTGCAAAAGCTGGCTTGAAGAGGAGAATCAGACATTCATGTTCAGATTTGAACATTTTAGGAACAGTAATGTTTCCAGCTAAATTAATGGGGGAAGGGAAAAACCCTAACTAAAAAAGCAATAAGGCAGTAAATGTTCCAAATTAGGAAGCATGAATTATAAAAATATCAATTTCTTTTGCTTCCCTCAGACAACAGTGGATCAAATTAAGACATGTAAGCAGACTAAACATGCTGATTATATTCTGCTGTAGTTACATATTTTACTAATTCTACTCATGATTATAAAAGGATGTTTCATTGTTTACTATAACTGTTATCTCAAGAAGAGTCTGTCTATAATTTTATTTATAATTGGCATCATTTTCATTACTGTTGTTACAAAGTGTGTACAATATTGTCTGTATTGCAGCTTGTATAGGGCATGTGTCTGTGCTTGCTTTACTCTTTTTGAGTTTATAAAGTTACTATACGAATGCAAGAAAAGATGTTCAGATATTTTTGAATGTGGTTCCTTAATCTAATTACGTAGCCCCCAATGTTTCAGCATATAGATGTTGAAGGTATCAGCCTTATTAACACATAACACCTTAATGCAGATATTTTAAAAGCCTCCAATGCAGCACTGGAATGCTGACGCTTCAGTCCCAGTGGCTGTATGGAGCAAAGGGGAGGATGGTGAATATCTGGGCAAAGCTGGATACCACTGGGGACTCTGCAGGGAGAAGGCACAAGATACCTAAGGGCAAATGGGATGTGCTTTCTATAGAAAACATGAAGGACCTTAAGAGCAGGACCACCACAAAGCAGAGGAGAAAAGGGAATACATTTATAGCATCGCCTTCAACAGTATACAAAGTGTAGGACATCTAGAACAGGCTGTGACTGTTCTGTAACTTAGCAATTACTTCCAGTCTATGTAGAGTATCAGTAAAGACATTCCAGGTTAGTTATCATCATCTTTAAAGCTTATTCTGTGCTTTGCAACAGTATCTTTAATAAAATACTCTTACAAATCTGCTTATTATTCTGATTTAATTCCATCTTATACCTGAGTTGATAACAGTCCTGGCAACAGGGTGAAGGTACCACCTGCTTCATCGGCTCCTGTGTTTTTCCCATTCACCTGCTAATGACAAGAGGGAAAACAGAGATGAATAATTACCAAATAATCATAGAAATGAGAAAACAAGAGGAATTAATATCATGCTACTACTCAATTATTATAAAAATTGTTCACACTAAGCATATCAGTAAATCTGAGAGATTAATCACATACTGATCTCTGAGTAGAGAAGTATTGATCATTGCCTGTGTTTACACTACACCATTTATCTTGTTTAAGACTTAGCATAATTTTCCAGCTTTACAGTTACTGCCAATAATTGCAGTATATTATTTAACCCCATCACAGCAGTTCTAGATGAAATTCCCTGTTTTCATTTATTTACCCCCTGGACCAAATAGGTTATCCTTTTAATATCTTCAAACAAGACCAAGCAGAGTTCAGGTACATTAACAGATCAGAATTCAGAATAATCCTGGCAAGGTGCAGATGGGATCTGAAAAGATACTATTTAATAGGAACAAGTGCAAGCTGGAACCATTAGCTATGCAAGTAAAGGAACAGCTGTTTACTTTCATAGAATCCTAGAATGGTTTGGGTTGGAAGGGACCTTAAGAACCATCTCATTCCAGTGCCCTGCCATGGGCAGGGGCACCTTTCACCAGACCAGGTTGCTCAAAGCCCCATCCACCCTGTCCTTGAACACTCCCAAGGGATGGGGCAGCCACAGCTGCTCTGTGAAACTTGTGCCAGGGCCTCACTCATCCTCACAGTAAAGAATTCCTTCCTTATATCTAAACTAAATTTACTTTTTCAATTTTAATAAAAAAAAAATCGATGCATTATTTTGGATAATATTCTGAAAATTAATCTGCAACATCATGATGTTGCAAATAAAGGTAAAACTGAAATGTAGAAACTGGAGTGTCATCTGCTTCTTCAGAACCACCAAGGCAAGAGCTGGTAATGTCTCCAGTTTTGAGCATAGCACTTGAAAGCTAAAATGCAAGGTGCATGCAGAGAATCCAGGAGAAAGCAGTGAATGTCTGGATACCAAGAAGACTTTGCTTCTTAGTACAGGTTGAGTAATTTAAAGTCATTTTACAGAAGAGATGGTGGAAGGAAAACACAATGATTTTCATATAAAAATCTGGTTGCAAAGAAAAATGGCACAACTGTTTCTCATATCCAGAGTCAATATGAATAAAAATAATTGCCTTAAATTGCAAGAAAGGAAATCTTGGTTAAACACAAAATGAAACTAAATGACCTGTTGAGGTAATTTCTGATCTGATTCTGTGATTGCTGGAAAACATTTTGCTTTAAAGTCACTTGCTTAGGACTCAGTAGAGCTGGTACTAACCACAAGAAAAGGAGGCTGCAGTTAAAGGAATAAAGAGCTCACTGCCTAAAATGCACAGCACACCAGTTTATCTAGTTCGCACTAGTGATACTAACTTCAGCTTTTAATCATGCCTTAGGAAACTGGCAGAAGTCTATGTAAATAAATGTGCTTAAAACCCACTTAATTATAAAATAATTATTCTTTATTGAAGCATCAAGCATTAGTTTAATCAGTGTTGACAACTTCCATGATTTTATTGAGTCTAATCAATCTGAGGCAGCCTGATTTCAGTTGTGAGATGGTGTAATGAGCTATTTTATTTAAAAAAATTAGACCTGGAAATTACATGGAAAATCCAAAAAGTGTAATCTGAACATATGGTAAGAATGAAAAAGCCAGAAGGTAAATAAAACCACTAGGTTTATAATTTTAGGAGATCTGACTCACAAGTTTTGAACTCCTGGTTTGGCAGTATGGAATTACAGTGCCCTATATTCTGCTGTTCTATTTCCATAGTACTGATCACGCATTTGTGTCATTTGCCAAAAAAACACGTTATACAAATTTGCAGAACTTTATTTGTTAGTCACAAAAACAAAGGAGCACTTATATAAGTAAGATGATGTCTTGTGGCTGCCCTTTAAATTAACAAGGAGCAGCTGTGCACAAAACCTGGAGGTATATAAATACAAAGTAAGTTACAGAACTTCCCACACACACACACTATGATTTTTAATGCAACACCTTGTTAGAAGAATCTTGTCATTTTATATGCTGGTAGTTCTTGTGTGAATTCCAAGTACCAGACTTACATTCACAAATATAAACACGATGAAGAATTTCAGAGGAGAAAAGGTATTGTGATGAAGTATTACTAGATCTCTGAATAGCAGTTGCTTAGACTTTTCTGAACTGATTGCTGTATTATGAAATAATCCATTCTCACTGATACAATCTGATCTATGCAATTTTTGGGATAGTTTTACAAGGGAAGTGGGTATTAGGGAATGGATACCAGAATTTAAGTTCTAAGGTCTTCTGATTGCCAAACCTGAAAAAATCATTCATTGCATTTCAACTTTATCTTAATGATCCAAGTGGCTGATGTCTGAACTGTAACTTGGGCTCAGTCCTATTTTTATCCTCCACTGCCTTATGAAACGTGGGGGGGAAAAAAAATCTTCCTTTTATCATGATAAAGATAAGGGTTGAGTTCTCAGTTCTGCTCCAGATACTGAGCTCTTGCTTCACTGAAGAAATCTAAATATCATCTTCATTTCTGGCTGGGTGGTGTAATGGAGAATAGCCTACAGCATATTACATAACACTGCTAAACAGGAAACATGGGTGCATAATCAATCCTAAACACAAATAAATGGATCAGAAAGAGGCCTGCCACTGCCAGAGGTGCCAAATTGCTGCTCTGGAAGTTGCTGTGAAAATATGGCTTACAGACTCAGGAAGAGGGAATAACAGCCAACGTTTTGTTAAAGGAGAAATCAGACTTGTGCTGAAGTCCTCTCCATAAAGCTCACTCTTTAATTTCTGAACCAGTTGGTTTGGCTCACCTGTACCATGATTGCATATGAAGCAACATAAAAGGGAATCATGTGGCTCTTCCCATATGAGAGGATGACTACATGGATGAGTTGGTTCACAAACTGCTGACAGAAAGCAGGTTGGTAATAGCTCTGCTGAGAAGAGAGAATACGTCTAATGAGGTTTTGGAGGTTGCTCCCTCTTGTTAGACTGGACTTTCTCTAAGGACATTAGTAAGAGGTGATGGCAAGAATGTCCTGTGAACTTCTGACTGAATAGGAATGAAAGTTAAAAAGCAGCTGGGACCTAGACATATCATTGTACAGAAGAAAACAGCACCTGTGTGCCCAGCTGGAAAATAAATCCTTCTGCAACAACAGGCTAAACAGCCTCAGTCCAGAGACCTTTGGATTTTTCTTTAGGATGTCTCTTTACACCAGTAGCATTAAAATGGTGTGCTCATGTGTTCCTCCAAGATCTTTTCTCCAGATTTACTACAGCAAAACAACTCAAATAATGATATTAACAGGACTGAGAGAGTACCCTCAGGATGAGCAGTAATCCAGTCAATGCACACACCTCTTTAGCAGGTTACCAGCACATGTGGGTATCAGCACAACCATATCAGGGCCACACTAAGTATTGGGTCAAGGAAACAGCAAACAAGTTTTGTCTGGAGCTGTTGTATATATTTTGTGCCTAGGATGATAAAACATATAGTTAAAAGCTTTGGGCCAAATAAAGGAAATGTCACTTCTAAATGGATAAACCTTGTTCAATTACAGGTATAGTTAAATGAGGCATCAGATGAATTTTGCTGCAAAGACTCTTTATTGTGTTAATCAATACTGTGTTATTTCCTACTCCACTTGTTCTGTCCATCTACTGCTTCTATAAATATGTTTTTGAGGCAGGAATCTTCTTTTTACTCTGGAATAACAGGGTCTGAGTTTGTACTGCAGCTATAAAAACAGGCTTCTTGTGCATTATTAGTGTTCCTAAGGGACAGTCCTCACAAGGATACAAATAATAAACAACATCAACTTTTCAGCTGAAACAGAATTTATTATCCACCTCTCTTTGTATTGCCCTGGCATTTCTCCCTGTCCCACATAATACAATCCACTGAATGAAGTGGCAGTGAATTACAGGAAGAGATGGTTCAGTGATGAATCAGTCACTGGTCTAACTACAAGAGAAACCGACACCCTTCCCATCAAAGAAATATGCACACAGGATATACAGAGCAGCTCCTGTAGGCAGAGACAGCTGACGGTTCCCATTTTCCAGTGGCTTCTTTTGGATTGCTCCAAGGTCAGAACCCATGTAGGAAAAAAAAAAAAAAAAAAGACCAGGATCCACGGAAGACTAATAGTTATTGAAGCACGTACAATATGTATGGTCAGAAATCCAGGCTCTTCCATCACAAAACTACACACATAATGCACAGAAGAGGTGGAGTTCTCATGTTTTGCAAAAAAAGCTTTGAAAAACACACTAATGGAAACAAGGATGTTTTTGAACAGGAGTTACAGTGCCTGTAATAATTGTGTGAAAACAAATCACTCTGGGAAAAGCTGTAACACGTTTTCTGTGAGGCCAGGTACTGCTGAAGGCTGGGGTCAAAACTAATGAAAGAGGATTTAAGCATACAGTGACATTAATCCTCCTCTCACACAACTCCTGAAGCCTATGGACAGCAAACTTTTAGCAACACTTCAAAAGGAGCTGAAAAGGAGCTACTCACTAAGACTCCGTATTTAAAAAAAAAAAAAAAAAAGAAATCTCAGGACGGTGTTTTGCCCTCCTTACTAGAACTGGAATATTTTGAAGTGTTTGTCTCAGAGTACGGAGACATAATTCGGAGAAACCACAGCGGATTTTCATGTTTAATGTATTTTCATCAAAGCACTTTCCTACCTCCGAGTTAATAGCTCCATAGCTTTTGCTAAACGTAGGCGTGACGACATCTCACATTAGCACAACAGACAAGAATTTGGAGGCGGTTCAAGAATGGTCACCACGCAGGAACACGCAGCAACAGGGCCCCCAAAGCCCCACCGGAGCCATTCCCTGAGCTCTGGTGCCGGGGCAGGAGGGGACAGCCCGGTGCCATTCCCTCACTTCTGAGGGGGGACAGGACGGGAGAACCCGGTGCCACTCCCCGAGTTTGAGTACCGGGACGGACACGGGGCGGGGGTGTTGTCAGCCGGCCAAGTTAGGGCGAAATAAGGCTAAACACGGGCTCGGCGGGACTTTCCCTCAGGCACTTTCCCTCAGCGGGAGGGCGCAGAGCGGTGTGAGGGGAGGCGTTCCGCCATGACAGTGCGGGGGTCGCCGCAGCGGGGGACGGGTAGCGGCCGTTCCGCTCTGACAATCCGGGGGGAGGCTGAAGGGAGGTGTGTGTCTGTGTCAGGGGGGGAGAGCGAAATTTCTGCCTCCCTGCGACCAAATAAGGGCAAATTCCCCAGTGCCGGGCTGAGCACTCAGGAATTACAAACACCACACGGCACGAGCGCCCAGGAACCCACAAACCCCCCCCCTCCCCACACACACCGCGCGGGCGGAGCCCGGGGGCGTCCCGTAGCGACCGCACAGCCCCACCCCGCCGGCCCGTCCCGGTCTGCCATTGGACAGCGCTGCTGTCAATCCTAGACATAACGTCATGTCAGCTGGAACTTTCTAGCTGAGGTTCGCGCCGGGGGCGGGGCGACGGGACAGCATGGGCGCGGATTGGCTGAGCGCAACGGCTCACGAGAAAAACCCGGAAAAATCGCGGCCCCCGAGGGGCGGGCTGTCGGGTACGCGCTCGCAGTTCTGATTGGCCAGAGCGTTGGGGGCGGGCGCTCCCCGGCGGCTCGCGGGGGCGATTGGCCAAACGACTGTTCGAGGGGCGTCGGGATTGGCCGTCAGGGTTCTGGCAGGTTCCAGAAGCGGCAGCGGCGGGTATAAAACGGGCGGCGGCGGCGCAAGCACGGCATATCGCGCCGCGGCGGCAGCTGGAGCGGGCGGGGTGGACAAGGGCGAGCAGCACCACAAACAGCCGACACCATGTCTGCCAAGGGGCCGGCGATCGGCATCGACCTGGGCACCACGTACTCCTGCGTGGGTGTCTTCCAGCACGGCAAGGTGGAGATCATCGCCAACGATCAGGGTAACCGCACTACACCCAGCTATGTGGCGTTCACCGATACGGAGCGCCTCATCGGGGATGCTGCCAAGAACCAGGTAGCAATGAACCCCACCAACACCATCTTTGATGCCAAACGCCTCATCGGCCGCAAGTATGATGACCCCACGGTGCAGTCAGACATGAAGCACTGGCCTTTCCGTGTGGTGAATGAGGGAGGCAAGCCCAAGGTGCAGGTGGAGTACAAGGGGGAGATGAAGACCTTCTTCCCAGAGGAGATCAGCTCCATGGTGCTCACCAAGATGAAGGAGATTGCTGAGGCCTATCTGGGGTGCAAGGTGCAGAATGCTGTCATCACAGTGCCAGCGTACTTCAATGACTCCCAGCGCCAGGCCACCAAGGACGCTGGCACCATCACAGGCCTCAATGTGATGCGTATCATCAACGAGCCCACTGCAGCCGCTATCGCTTACGGCCTGGACAAGAAAGGAACCCGGGCTGGAGAGAAGAATGTGCTCATCTTTGACCTGGGAGGGGGCACTTTTGATGTTTCCATCCTTACCATCGAGGATGGGATTTTTGAGGTAAAGTCCACAGCTGGTGACACCCATTTGGGTGGGGAGGACTTTGACAACCGCATGGTGAACCACTTTGTGGAAGAATTCAAGCGCAAGCACAAGCGTGACATTGCTGGCAACAAACGAGCGGTGAGGCGGCTGCGCACGGCTTGTGAGAGGGCAAAGCGCACTCTTAGCTCCTCCACACAGGCCAGCATTGAAATTGATTCTCTGTTTGAGGGTATTGACTTCTACACCTCCATTACTCGTGCCCGTTTTGAGGAGCTCAATGCTGACCTTTTCCGTGGCACCCTGGAGCCGGTGGAGAAGGCTCTGCGTGATGCCAAGCTCGACAAGGGCCAGATCCAGGAGATCGTGCTGGTGGGTGGCTCTACCCGTATCCCTAAGATCCAGAAGCTGCTGCAGGATTTCTTCAATGGCAAAGAACTCAACAAGAGCATCAATCCTGATGAGGCTGTGGCTTATGGTGCTGCTGTACAAGCAGCTATCCTCATGGGAGACAAGTCTGAGAACGTGCAGGATCTGCTGTTGCTGGATGTCACTCCTCTGTCCCTGGGCATCGAGACAGCTGGAGGAGTGATGACTGCTCTCATCAAGCGCAACACCACCATCCCCACCAAACAAACTCAGACCTTCACCACCTACTCAGACAACCAGAGCAGCGTCCTGGTCCAGGTGTACGAGGGTGAAAGAGCTATGACAAGAGATAACAACTTGCTGGGCAAGTTTGACCTAACAGGCATCCCCCCAGCACCCAGGGGAGTCCCCCAAATCGAGGTGACTTTTGACATCGATGCCAATGGTATCCTGAACGTCAGCGCCGTGGACAAGAGCACGGGTAAGGAGAACAAGATCACCATCACCAATGACAAGGGTCGCCTCAGCAAGGACGACATTGACCGAATGGTGCAAGAAGCAGAGAAGTACAAAGCAGAGGATGAAGCTAACCGGGATCGGGTGGCAGCTAAGAACTCCCTTGAGTCCTACACTTACAACATGAAGCAGACAGTGGAGGACGATAAACTGAAGGGCAAGATCAGTGACCAGGACAAGCAGAAAGTGCTCGACAAGTGCAAGGAGGTGGTGTCTTGGCTTGACCGCAACCAGATGGCTGAGAAGGAAGAGTACGAGCACAAGCAGAAAGAGCTGGAGAAACTCTGCAACCCGATCGTCACAAAATTGTACCGGGGAGATGGAGGGGCCGGGGCGGGTGGCTCCGGTGGCCCCACCATCGAAGAAGTAGATTAAAGAGGACTGAAGTAAAGACTGGTTTATGGACAGTCACTCCATTCTTTGCTTTGTTTTTTTTCTAACGTTTAAAGAAAACGTCCTTGCCGATAACAGAGTTTATTCTGTTGGGTGTGTATAAAGGCAGATCTGTCAGCTTGGTTTTGATAAGAGGGAAGGCACGTCCTGCTTTATAAGGTTAGTAATAGACAAATGTTGTTAATTCAGATACAGCTGTTTGTATTCTGGATGTTTGTCTCTGTCTCTTCTAAAGTAACCACTTGACTGTTGCAGTTGACAAGTTTCAAGTTATGCATGAAAACCTTTACAAAAGATAAAAAAAATTTGCCAAATTTGGCTTCTGGAAATTTTGGTAATAAATAAAATGTTTTAAAAGCATAAATCTATCCTCTTTCTCCTCTCTGTGAAGGGGCAATAGTGGGGTGGGGTGGGGGGTGAGGAAGACTTTTCTGCCAGTGTCTAGCTCTGGGTGGTGACAGCAGTGGAGCAGGGGGTGTTGGGCTCGGGAGGGGTGGCTGATGCCCCTAGAGTGGCAATGGGAGAGAGCATGGGGGCTCCCTGAGGGGAGCCCAGCTTGGGATGGGTGCTGGGGAGGGGATGTCCTGGTGTTGCAGGCCCCCAGTTTCCTGGCAGAGGCAGTGGGTGTGTGGCTCCTGGGATTTTCACAGCAGGAAAAAATTCCCCGGAGTTGTGTGCCGGTGCTGTTTGGGGCAGGACCTGCTCTTACCAGCAACCGGTGTCTGGGGCTGCAGTTCCCAGCTTGGGAATGCATTGTGTGCGTGTGGCTGGGAGAGAACAGCGGGGAAATGAGGACAGCAGAAATAGTCCTGCTTGGCAGGTGGTGGGGCTCGATAAAATAGAGACCGGTTTGTGGGCAGCTGTAAAGTGCTGAGTTATTCTTGGGGTGCTTGCGTGCACACAGCGTTCAATATTTTACGGTGTGTTTTTCTCCTCTTTAGACAATCAGAAGTAGAGCTGGGAGTGCTGAGTAAGGAGTTGGTATGCTGAACTTAATAGAATAGGCAAAATCTGTAGTAGTTAAACTCGTCTGGCTTTGCTGCAAACTGTCTGCAGAGCTCTTCATTTGTATAAGAAAGCAAAAAACCTGGCAGGCAGCGTTGGGAGTCCGAGGCGCTGCGAGTTAATGAGCTCTCCTGCAGCAGCCTGATGGCACGCACATTTCGGACTGGCTTGTCCTTTAAGGGAAAAAACTGCAGAGCAGTGGGCAGCTGAAGAGAATCGGCTGCCGTGTTTTGGTTTGTTGCTTGTTTGGATGTCAGCAGCGTTGGTGTCTTGGGAACCGTAGTGGGTGCTGCCCTGCCAGCTCTCCACACTGCAAACAACTTCTGATTCCTTAAACTTGTAGGTGATGTGTATTTAAAAAAAAAAAAATCTATAGTAAGTTTTTTGTGTCAAGAAGGGAGGCAAAATAAAGTTGTTTAGTATTTAATAACCAGCAGAGATGTAACACTGGTTTACTACATGTATTTCTCTCAGATAGCTTTCCAGGGCACTCGCTGACTGTGGCTTTCTCTTCACTAGATGCAGAAAAGGGTTGCAGTCATCACAGGGGAGAATGTGAGGCTTGTAAAAAGCTTGTTTGATAGCTGTTGTTGCAAGTAGTTCACAGGTAAATGTCAGTGCCATCACAGTGAGATTGGAGAAGTCGATTGCAGCAACTTCAGCACCTGCTGAGGGCTTCAGTGAGATCTCCACAGGCAGCAGTCAGGCTCCTGGTGTTCAGGTACACAGCACTTTCCTGGCTGTTTCCAGGTTCACTGACTCTTGATTTCCAGGCTGTAACATAGAGAGGGCCCCTAGGAATGAGAAGGTACTGTGACTTTTAATTTTATTTTTCCCTTAGGAATGAATAGGTAATATGTTTATGAATGGCACTAGATTATCTGTAAATGAAAAGTTGTTGCTGTAAACTGTAATACTTTGTCAGATAAACTCTTCTGAACCAAAATCCCACTACTATGGAATGACAATAAGTAATAGGTAGCACCCATTTTCATTGTAAATGCAGGTTGAACTATTTTTTTTTCTATTAACCAACTGGTAATTGCCCTTGCCACATAGTTTCCTTTACTTTTCAGCCCTGGTTTGCATTCCTCAGCGTCGCTTCCCAGTTATTAAACACAATTTTTTGTTATTTAAGTGTCTTACAGAGTTAATGTAGCTAAATGCACACAGCAGACAGTTTGTCCCATGCCTGTGCTGTTTTCTGTCCTTCTTGTGCCTGTTCCAGCAGTGGGGCAGTCAGGGAAAAGAGACCAGGGATGAGGGGTCTCCATCTAGATGGTGAAAATGACTGAGGACAACAACAGGTTAACACTGGGAGAGTTGTATTTTTTTTTTTTTTCCTACAAATGTGGTGTTTTTTTTCGAGTGACACACCTAATGCTGTGTGTGGGGTGTGTAAAAGATTGGAAACCTGTGCTGGCTTACATGCTTGGGAAAAGATTTGTAGTCTCGAGGCACAAAGTAGCCTTTCAAATATGTGAACAAGCCCCCAGAATGCAAGAATCAGAAAACTTGAAGAGCTCAGAGCTAGATTCCTTGCATTCATTCACTTAGTTTATAAAACAGAGAAAAACTTCACCTAGATTTTCAGTATGTTGTACTAACTGTAGAGTGAACTCTGATCCTGTTAGTGGAAACTTCCCACTGACTCCAGTGGGTCTCTATTCCCCCCTCCCCTCCCCAGTTTCTTAAAGAAATAAAGTCAATTTCCCAAATGCTGCTCCTCGTTTGCAAATAGGTGCATTTGGTGTGTCCATGTCCTTCTGGGGAGCAGTTGCACATTTCAAATGAATTTGGCAAAGCCAGGAAAGTAATCTTTTCTAAAATCTGCAGTTTCATTGCTTTTGCTCTCAGCGTCTCTCATCCTGTGCATGGTCCTGACTCACAGGAAAGCCAGCTGCTCCTGTCAAAATCCTGGGCTGGCTTTCTGAACTTTGCCATGCTCCAACAAGGCTCTGCAAAAAAGACAAATCCTATAAGGGAGAACATAAAGTGCTTGTAACTTTCTAGCACTTGTGCAACTCCTATATTAACTTTTGATGGCTCCATATATTTTTCTGATTGAGTTTGGATGGTGTTATTTCAAATAGAGCAACACCCGTGGCGTTAATCCTGGAAATTTAATCACCCAAATTAAACCCCTCAAGCCAAGCCGTGCCTCCTGCAATTCCCCACTGTAACTTTGCAGGGGAAAGAGCCAAAAAAAAAAAAAAAAAAAGCCCAAGCCGAAAGAATTGCTAAAATCCCGTGCAGTGTGAGAGCCCTCGGAGGGAGCTGAGGACAAGAGAGCTGTCTGAGGGCAGCCCATGGGGAGCCGGGACGTGCTCGGACAGGCTGTGTCCACCCAGCCGGCCGGGTGAGTCAGCCCGGCCCCGCCGCTGCGGAGCGTCTGTTTGAAGTTGTGCACACAGGATTCGCAGACAGGCTGCAGCCCTGCTCATCCCTTGTGATACCATCTTCAAGGCAGGAATGAATACATCCCAGCTGCCTGCCTTTTATCTCTCGGGAGGCACTGCGTGCAGCCCTGCAGGCTGGGGAGCATTTCTTTTGGGAGCTGCCTGTCATTTAGGTTCTCCTTGAAGGTTTGGTGCAGCCAAGGTACTTCATCCTGAGATGAAGGATCTCAGAACTGCACCATAAATTTTGTCTTCCCCATTGTGAGCCACTCCTGCAGATATATAGGAGGAACAGGAAGAAGGACAAAAAATATTCAGGAAATTCACATTTCCACATTGGCACTCACATTAAATGCGAGGCATCACATTGGAAAACATGGGCTTACACCCAGCATGCATACTTCAAGTTCCTTTTTCTCAGTCTTGTCCGTGCAGTGCAGGGTAACAGCATTTTGAACTCGACTTATCTCAAAGCTGTTCCTTGTTTCTCCTCCTTGGCTCTGTGCCTGGCATGAGTTTCCCTTGCTGTGTCCCTTCAGGAAGCACATGGTGGTCTGATCTCTGCTCTGTCAGGTATGCTGCACCCTGGCACTCGGGAGTCCTGGGATGTTAAAGCAGCAAAGCATGTGGATGCTCTTACTGCAGCAAAATTACGTTCTGTAGTTAGGAAAGTTATCACCCCTCCCTACCCCACAGCAAAACAAGTTATGCTAGTAAAGCCTCTTTAGCACACCTATGTGGGTCAGGTATCACATCTCTCTGCTGCTCTCTTCCATGTATTTATGCAGGCAGGAGCCTATAGCACAGACCTGCCTGTGGAGCAGATCTTGCTTGCAGCAGCGTGGTGATTATAGAGTTGGGCGGGCCAGCATTTCCAGATGCAACAACATATTTCACTTCCACATATGAAATGGGAGTATTAAAACCCCCTGATCCACCCTTGCATGACCCATTTGCCTTTAGTCTCTCCTGCATCAAGAGGGTGGAGACAGAGACAAGCTGGCTCACCTCGTCATCCCAATAACAGCACCAGCCAGGAATTTCAGAGAGGGGAGAAATTTCCCTCTAAGAGCCAACCCTTTTTTTGTAGTCTTAAAGAAAATTGAGAGTACAGGAAAATTTTGCCCCTTTTCCACTGCTGAAGGTACTCTCTCTCACGATTCAGAAACTGCTTTTTGTGAGCTGGCCTCTGCAAAAGTTGACAGATTTCTGTTGCATCCCAGACCAAGCCGTGTGAGGTTGTTCTTGCCATGCTTAGGTAGCAGTTGGCAGCACCTGTACCTTACCTGCTGGAGCAGTTAAAAATGAAACTGCTCCAAATAATTTGCAGGTCAGCAGTTAAAAATCTATCTTGGCTAGGATAAAGGAGACAAAACCACTTCCAGAAGTGGCAATGCTATGTACTTTGGCAGCTCTCTATAGAAACCTCTATGGGCTTAGGAGGTCTTGGTTGCCTTTCTACATTCACTGCCAAGCATCATGAAATACTTTCTGTCAATCCTTGTAAGAGCTGCTGCACAGTTGCACTGACAGTCTAGCAATCACATGTCATGGATGAAAGCAGAATTTCTTTTTGCCAGGCTGTATCTAAAAATGTACATATATTTCTTTCAAAACCCCATTGCTCAATTGGAAGACTCCTTATTTCCCTGCTGAAGACCTCATACATTTGCATTTGTGTTTGCAAATGTTCCAACACAGCCTGGTTAAAGACATTT
Organism: Haemorhous mexicanus; assembly: GCF_027477595.1. Lineage (NCBI taxonomy): Eukaryota > Metazoa > Chordata > Aves > Passeriformes > Fringillidae > Haemorhous > Haemorhous mexicanus. The sequence goes on along the minus strand of NC_082346.1, from coordinate 59,007,395 downwards.
GATGGCAGCTAGTCCTTAATCTTACCCTCAGCACTACAGGTGGGAGATAACTAATTTTAAAATTCTGATAATGTAAAAAGTCTCTGTAATCCACAAAAAACTAAAACCCAGGTTGTCTGCCATAATTTCCTTCAAATTTCCTTCAAAGCTTACAGAATTGAATAGAGAAGATCTTGTCTATAGCATTTCTATATTAAGTTTTCACCTTTTTTCCCCCTATTTCTGTAGCAGGGAGATGGTTGTTATATCCTGAGAAGAACTAGAAATTAGGCTATGAAATTTTTTGGTAAAGTTCGTAGATTTCTGACCCCCTCAGAATACAGAATCAAAATCAAAATTTTGAAAATACCTTTAGAGGGTGGGATACATTTTAATATGTGTTCCTTTCTGTCAGAGGCACTTCAATAACAAAAGGTTGATTGTTGGGGGCACAAGGCTGTGTGAAAAGGGCTGACAACTGCTCCTGTTCAATAACTTCATCTGACAAAACCATGCAGGGGGAGTAATGGCACGAGGAGTTCACTAGAAGAATGTGCAGCTGGTTTTTCTGGCTTTCCAAAATCAGACTGCAGCTAAGGGGAACTCCTGGGTTCCCCTCAGACCTTTGGTGTGGACTCAGGATCTGGTTCTGCCTTTGCCTGTCAGCACCTTCAGCCAGGCTGGAGCTGTGGCTATGAGGGCTCTGGTTCTGGGACAGGCTGGTGCTGGATGTGAGGTGGACATGGTTCCTCTCCAGAAGTTACACTGCAGCTACCAAACTGCCCTTTGCTTTGGGGTATCCAAAGAATGCACTGTTCAAATTGCTGAAAACAGGGAATTAGGAGCTTCCATGTTACACAAAACTAAAGTGAAAACCTACACCAATGTTCATGGTATTTTGCCCAAGGGACAGTATTTATTCCATTCACACAGCATGATCCTGTTTTTAATGAGCAGGCAGAGCACTTGGCAGGTAAATGGTGTAGTCATGGACAGTATTAGCTACTGTGAAATTGAAATTATGCTTGTGTGTCCAATACAAACAGTAATGCACACATGGAGTCTAGTATTCCCAGAGAAACCAGGGTTGACATTTAACAGCCCCTGGGAAAAGAGGAGGAAATTAATACAGTGGGTATGGGAGACAGAGGCTTGACACAGCAAGAATAAAGAGGCAGAGAAGAGCTGGTAGACTGGATGGTGAGTCAGTGATATTTTTATTGAGTTTATGCATTTGTTTATTTTTTGGGTGTGATATCCTAATTAAACATTAGATATACCTAAAGAATGGGTACATATACATATTGTTGAGTGTTCTCAGTTACTGGGATGCTCATGGACACACAAACACCACAAGAAACAACACTAAAAGAAGCCTATTAAGGGTTCAAGGTCAGTTGTTCAGAATTATGACAATTGGAGCAAGTCTGTTGCTTGCTTTCTTTGTGCTTATGCCTCATAACCCAGTTTTTAATTATGCACTAACAGGTTTTTAAATTTTTTTTTCTTCTGCAGGGCACCTGCCTCAGCCAGTGCACACAATGGGCAGTGCAAGGTCTAAGAAGGTAGTAGTTTCTGATTCAACATACACCTTATTTACTTATTTACAGCTCTGAAGAAGAATTGTTGCTTAGGATGCTGCCTGTGGAACTCATCACCATCACATCTTGATTGCTTCACATTATCTATTTAGTTTCCACTCCTCAGATGTGTACTATTCCCACAAGGAAGAAGGTGATAAATCAGGAAAAGCCAAATGCCATGTGTCTGTTATGGCATCTTCCACTGGAAATACCAGGTTTTTTCAGAGAGCTTAGTGTTATGCTTTTTGTGGAGTGTTCAAAGCAGATTTCCATTACAGAAGAAGGTTTCTCTCCCCTTCCTCCTGCACTTCCAACACTAACACAGGTAGCCCTGGGTCTCTGCAACACATCCCTTACTTTTGCCAATTCTTTTAGCACAAGTTTTACTGAAGTCAAGAGGGGCCAGTGGTCTCCTGAGGCTGATGACAGCCCTGCTCTCTAAAAATGAGCCAAAGAGCCATCAGTTCCATCCATTCTCTTTTCCCCTGAATGCTGCCTGGCTGCAATGGATGAGATCTGAGGTTGTTCCCAAACCTGCTTCTCTCATCCTCTTAAATATGTAACTTGGCTGCCAAGTCATAGATATGCACTTGGCAGCTGGCAATAGCAACTGGAAACACAACATACACAATGCATTTGTATAAAAAATTGGAAAGAGACGGCTGCAGACAGCAGAGCCAGAGAGCAATTTTCAGGCTGTTTTGAGATCTTTGCTTACCTATCCATGGAGTTGTTCTGTTTGCATGGAACTGCCTCTAAATAGTGCCCATAAGAGAAAAGATGCAGTCTTTGGAAGGCTTTGGAAGTAAGGGAAGTTAGGGACAGGTTGCTTTATGGAAATTTTCTTTCCCCACATTGTGTTGTCCATTTGTTCTTCCACGTGGTCATGAACACCTGTGATACTTTCAGGACTATTTTCCCTAGTGAGCAACTACTGCAAAAATTGTTTATGCCATTTTTAAGAGGTAGAAGCACAGAAAATATTCCTTCTGTCTTACTGGCCTGACCTGTCTAGAAGTCTTAGATTAAATATTTTCATCCTTCAAAGTATACAGTAGTGCAGCAACATTTTTTTAGGTTGTAGCTGACCTGGTCTGCTGCAAGGTGTGGTCCTTCCCTTGTCCCCTTGTATTTATCTATACCTCCACTGGCCCTTGTCTGACTCCACCATGAACTGATATAAAATGCTAACTAAACAGAAAGCTTCTCGTTTATTTTTGCTGGATGACTTCTTTTGACAGTTTAGGGAGCCGCCTTGCTGTGGGGTCAAAGATAAAGAATCATCACACAGGTAAATGATGGGAACATTTTGATGGGATCAAGAATGCTTCTTCCATTAACAGCTGGCTCTTAAGCTGGTTTAGCTGTAGTGTGAAACCTCAGCCTTGATGGAGACTTGACTTCTATTGGCAAAAAGTGCTTTTGTCAGCATAACTTGTACCAGTTTTGGGTGTGAACTAAGCAATACCAGTTATACACAACACTGACCCACTGTAAATGATGTGTGAGAGATTCTCTGCTTGAAAAACCAAATGTTTCACAATATCCCAAAGATTCCAAACCTCAAAATCATGCCCTAAAGTGACCTGCTTTAGTATATGGGAATTATTGCCAGGTGCAGCTTCCAAATCTTGAGGTGACTGCTCACATAAGGACCTAGGTTGTGCCACATATTTGTGACCTGATAGAGTTTGAAATCTTGTAAAGCCCAAAGCTAAAGTGTGTTTAACATTCAGAGTGCTCTCACTGCCCATAACAGAAGGACAAGGAGCAGCTGCCCTCACTGCTGCCAGTCCTGGGAAAACCAGGAAAATCTCTGCAGCTCCTGACCATCAACACCACAATGAGCATAAATAAATGACTGTGGAGATGTTATCAAATGGAAAAAACTCCTCTCCTCTCTGTTTGGACTAAAATGTTACCCAGGGAAGCTGCTTAGCAGAGCTGGGAGGAGCAGAGCACATTGGCCATGACTCCTGGTGGCCAGAGCAGGCTGCAGGGGAGGGTCTGTGCTGGGATCTGCAGTTCCTAGGGGACAGCAGATGGTCACTGCTGTAAGCAGTGTCACCCCTTCACTCCCAGCAGTGTCCTGGCAGCACTATGCCATCTGGGAGCCTCCCCACCTTCCGAGCTCCATCCTGTTGTTCGTGTTTGCCTCTGCAGCAGATCCCAGGGGCCACAGGAGGCCCCATGGGTGGGCAGGACCTGTCCTGCTCCCCCAGCACCGAGGCTGGGACAGTCATTCAGCCATTTGCATTAGTGAGAAGTGGCTGGGATGCATTTTGAAGACACAGGGGTGGAATTTTCTCCTTCCTGTGGTGTGCTGGTAAATCTTGCTGTGCTGGATTACCACCTTTCCTATTTTTCTTTCATGGCTCATAATCCCTTGTGTGTAACATAAAGGTACAGCATTTGCGTGGGCCTTTTCATCCAAGAGTGGCAAAACACTATTAGAAAGCTGGAACTAAAGACTAGAAGAGGCAAGCTGAAATAACCACTTTTTGTCAAAGGATTAGAGCCATGATTTCCTCATATTCATCTCTGTGGTCTAACCACCACATGGGCTGTGGGCTGCTGACTTGAAATTATTCTGTTGTCCCATATCCAGCCTTTACTACCAAATTAGATTGAGTAAGAATCTCTGAGAGCCTTGTGGCTGCCTGGCTGAATAGTACCTGGCAAAAAGTCACAGGAAAGCCTAAAGTTTCACTCAGTTTAAATTTGTAGGCAGAGGGATTTCAGCAATAAGAGTCATTTTGCTTTAAAGGTGACCTGCAAGTAATAGTTAGGGGTTTGCAAGTCTCTCTTGCTAATTAAGAAAGGAATAATAAACCTCATTTATTTCCAGGGGATATTTTTGTTTGAATTTCTTAAAAATATATAGATGCTGTAAAATGCTGTTACCAGTAGTTTTGTCCAGTGTCCTCTAAACAGTCTATCTGGTGTTTATTTAAAGTTCTCAGAATATCAGGAGCATGCATAATATATTCCATCTTTTAGCAAAGCTTTCTTTTCTCCTGATACTTAGATTCTACAATTACATAAATATTATTAAAAACCCCCAAAGGAATGTGCTGTTTAATGCCTGGTTTCATTAAATTTCTCAGTCTTTTCAGATTCAGTGGCAATCAAAGAACTGATTCCTTTAGCAAATTTCCCATTAGTTATTCATAACCTGAAAGACAAAAAAAAGAACAAATACACATTTTTCTTTCTTCCACTGGCAACCTTTGAGAACTTCTGTTGAAATAACTCACACACAAACAATATCTGGGGGAAAAGCAATAGCTAATGGAAAGTGCCCAATACGCACAGAATTTACATTATAAATCTTTGTTGGTCTGAGAACTTCAAGCATAGATTTATGACAGGCCCTCTATACACTGCTTCCTTGCAGAGGATATGACAGACTTGAGGTGTGTGGTACTGAAAAGCTGCTACTAACACCCTTGAATCTGGAAGCTAAAATAATGATGTTTGGTTTCAAATTATGCAGCTTTAGATCTTGATAAATACAGAAGTTCCAAGTAAATTCAGTCTAGTATTTTTTTTTACCCAAGCATCAACTGCAGGACAAATTCTTACATCATGTTAATGGAGTAAAGGAGAAATACACATTTACTCCATATTCTCTCAAGCAGAACTACAGAGGGACAGCTAAAATTGTGTGTTGTGTGTCAGAAATGTGCCCCACACCCTGGGGCAGCCGTGCTGGATGCGAGGGCCAAATGCCACTCCAGGTGTCCCCAGGTGGGGTCCATGGAGTGATGTTCCCTGTGGTGTGTGGGACTCTGCAGTGGTGGGCAGTGGAGGACTGCAGACCTTTAGGGAAACCACACCTCTGCAGGGGAAAAAGTGCACCCTAAGTCTGCTTTGAAAGTCTGTGGCAGGTGTGGATTAGGGAATTATCAGGCCTTTTAAACCATTAGGGGGGAAAAAAACCCCAAAACATAAAAGCACCCAAGCTATCCCCCCCGCCCTTGCTCTTTTCTCAGGGGCAGGGAGCCAGTGGAGCATGGCAGCAGAGGGTCACCCACGCTGCCTGCTGCTGCCTCCTGCCCTGCTGGGCATTTTCCTAGCTTTTCCAGGCTGCTCCCCTCTGTCCTGGTCACACAGCCACAGCAGACACCTTTCATGGCCTGTGTCTCAGCAGCTTCAGCCAACTTCTCCACTGGGGTTGGGAATGCTGCTAACTCTGCCTGGCACCTCTCTAGGGAGAGGTGTGGGCTCTGTGGTGACCTCTGCCTGATCTTCCCTCAGTGATCCCAAAGAAGAGCTCTGGAATGGGACAGTTTGCATCTGAAATCTTCCTAAAGCCACTGGAGACACTGCTGGAAGGGTTTACGTGTCACAGGGCATATGGGGCAGGAGGCAGAGCAAAAGAGCCCCAGAAGCCCCTTTGTTCTTTGCTTCTGTATTCTTGAAAGCAACATCTCACAATGGCCTCACCACAACCCAAATATTTTCTTAGTGTCAGCTAGAGGTCAAAATAGATATGTCTTCTTTTTCTGGGATGTTGACCTCTTCTAGTACTGCTGCTAGTAATTTCAAATCATACTGCTTCATGCTCATACTCTGTATTTCAGCTCCAATCCAGCAGCTGAGGAAAACCTCAAGGAAGGAAAAAAATGCTCTCTTTTGGGAAATGCATGTTAAGACATTAAAGAGGTATTTCAGTTCCACTAGCCTAGCTCCAAAAGAAACAAGATCATCTGGGTAACAATATTTTCACCCATTGTCTGAGGATCATGTCTGAACAAAGCACATGAAGCAGGAAGCCAGCTGTCATTTCAACAGGGTGGATGAGTGGTCTGAACACAAAAACAGAGCCAGACATGCCTGGTGTTGAATGCTAGCTCAGGCTCAGCCTGGTCTGACTTTGGTAAAGTCATTCAGCATCTTTGTTGCTGTTTCCAGATCGCTCACAATGAGGTAATAATTCTCATCTACTCCAAAGAGTATTGTGAGGTAATTAATTCATCTGTGTAAGGCACTTCAAAGATTAAATTATTATTATTGTTATTAATTTTATAAATTCACAACATGGTATAGCTGACTTTCATCCATTACTTAAAACTTCTTTGATCTATATAATACAGTTGCAACTTATTATATTAGCAACTAAAGGAGCAACTTCAGATGCAACCTTAGAGGTGAAATGTCCTGTTTCTCTCAACATCCCCAGCCTGATTTGTGGTTCTAACAGTTGAAAGTTACTTCAGAATACCTGCCAAGCACATTTCACTGCTTGTCCCTTTGAAACTGAGTGCAATGAAGAGAACATGTACCAGGCAGACAATATTCTCAGACTGGAATAAGCCCTGTGTCCTTGAATGTTATATATGGGTCAACCACCAGCATCTTCCAAGAGGATTGCAGTGCCATGCTCCCTGAGAGAAGGCTGGCTGACAAAGAAGGAAAATTGCATAGGCTGAACAAGTGGATACAACATGAATGGTGACGTTGGATGATGTAAAATGTGAGTAATTGCTGGTATTTCACATCAGCAAGGCATTGCCTCTACAACTTAGAAAGCTGTTTCTGCTGACACTAGCAATTTTTTGAGGAAATACTGTTTTTCTCCTCTGTATGCTCTCAGATGCTGCTCTGCTTTTGAAAGAAGTGAATGACACATCACATTACCTTTTGTAGCTGGTATGAGCTATGTCATGCAGAGTTTGCTTTGAGAATTTTGCTTGTAGCTGGATGTGGAGGGACCTCTCTTCTGATTGAGAAGCAGAATGGGAAATATCAGAGGTTTAAAATCTCTCAGTGGGAAACAATACTGAATTCATGTTGTGTTGAACACATGCAAAGAAATAATTTTATCACCTGTTTGAAAGCTTTCTATTCTGTTACCTAAAGGAAGGTGAAGTGCAGGAAATATGTTTCTTGGAAATGTCTCTGGTAGTACCCAGCTCAATCCATTCTTCAGCATGTTTACTGGACTGTCAGTGGTTCTCTAAAAACCTTCAAAGTCCTAGTGTGGGGTGGTGTGCTTGCTACAAATAGGTCTCAGCCATTTTGGTAATATTTAGTATAATGCAGCCCTTGAGCAGAGACTTTGTTCTTTCTCCTGATGGTCTGGTGGTGTCTCTATCTGCAGATCTGGAAACTTCACAGTGACCATTCCACCTTCTACTTAGGAATGAGAAACTAGATGAGTTTCTCATGGCCCTGCTCTTCTACCTACCTTTTCACCTGGGAAAAATTGCCCTGGAATTACCTGGAAAAGGAATGCAGATCCTTGATTTTGTGAGTGCATTAGGGGTATAAGTATACAGAGTTTGCCTCAGCAAATCTGGAATCATAGATCCAGATAGATCCATAAATCTTTTGGGTCAGAATCAGTGGGACTCTGCTTGTGAGCAGGAGCTGCTGGCTATGTTGGGATATATGGGATACTACAGAAACCCCTTGTTCTCACCACTTATGTCTCCCATCTCCCTGTCCTCTGTATTCTCCAGGGCATAGGCTCCTCTGGCTGGGGAGAGGCAGATTTTCTGGCAGGGCTTGAACCCTGCTTTGCTTTAGCCCTTCCCTGAATGGTGAGCTCTGTTGTCCATGTGCCACAGCATCAGCACAGTCTCCTGTTCAGGGTGGTGGCAGGGTCCAGTCCTGCTGCAGTGGGGCCACCAAATAATCTGGGTCCACAAGGTGATTTGAATAAATAATTTCTACTACCATTGGTGTTAAATCAGTCCCCTGGACCAAATGACCATCCCTTAATGTCCTTTCCCAGAATTAACATTAGCATCCAGACATTTCTGCCTGCAAAACAGAGCAGCAAATAGTCACAACTGAGTTTGCTGCGTGTTAATTTGTGCTGTGGGTGACACTGCTTTAAGACTTCATTTCTAAATACTTTGCAAAGCAGGTTCTGATGACTCTTGGGTGCTAGAAACATGTTGCAGCATGAGGAATAACTGCTGGGAAAGCAGTTCCCAAGTTAGGGTGTGTGACCACATTTGCTGCCTTGCAGAGTGGAAGTGGGGATGCCAGGGAACAGATCAGGAGCTGCTGTGTTAGAGGGTTATGTGCCTTGGGAGAAAGCACTGCAGAATTACAAGCTGTGATTGTATCAAACTTCTGTGATTTTCTGGACTCCAGTAGTTTCTGGAATTGGTTCACCATTCTCCTAAATCACCTCATGATTACCCGCTTCACAGTTCATGAAGCCTTGATATAAAGACAGGCAGATTTATCTGGATTGAAGAATAGAGTGTGGGAGGATTGCTTTCCCTAAGGAATTGATTTGTTCTACATCCATAGATTTACAGATGTTTCTTTCGTTGCTCAAGGAACAATTTATAAATAAAGAAAACCAGCAGCACAGTTCAGTACACAAAGGTCATAGACTCAGCTGAGGTGCTCTGGGCTGCAGTTCACAAAAAGATTTCCTTGCTCTTGGCTGGTAAAGGACAAGGAGGCCATGCCATGGGTCAGGACACCTCACTCTGTCATTGACTGGTGTGGCAAATGCAGCAAGAGACTGAAACAAAGGGGAGCTCAGACCTGCTGCAATATAGGGTTGTGTTTCCTGGATCAAGGGACCTCTGGTTAGTAGGGATCAGCTATAAGCTACTAGATAAACCCTGTCAGATGAGACTTTTCAGTGCATTGTGTCATGCAGTGCTCTCAAAGTGAGTCCTGCCTATTGGTGGGAAACATATACTGAGTACTGTCCTTTTCTACAACAGGGCTTTATTTAGATTCATTACCATCCCTGAAGGGATGTGCTTGCTTGTCAGGATTATCTGAATCCTGAGTGTCAAGACAAGATTTAAGAACAGGCACTTACCATGCAGAAGCAGTAATTCAGGATATTGATCTCCTTAAATATAAATACCAGTAAAGAAAATAAAATTACAAAAGACAGTTTTAGTTCCTACTAATGTTGAAGTTCAACCTTAATTGTTTTAGTGTCTTAGCTGAATTGTAGATGCAGGGGGATGTTAGTCATGCTGTGAAGAGCTTTCTGGTATTACACCTTCTTTCCCTATTCAAGACCTCCCATTTCTTCTTGTCCACATGGTCTAATTACAAACTTATATCTGCTATATTTCAAATCAAATGTATCAAGGACTGTCTTTCCCCTCCTGTGGAGTAAAATTCTGGAATGATCTTCCACTGGAAAGTAGTGGGGGCAAGCAGGAAAACTACTGTGTAGTTCTGAAGGTGGAGTTCTGAGACCTTGTGAAAGGGATTTCGTAACTACAGAATGGAATTGGAATGACATAAAATTACACTTGTGATAAGAATCCTGGGGTTTGTGATATGCTGATGTATTTGGGCAAATATGAAAGAAGATTGCACAGTCATTTGTTTTCCTGTATCTATCCCACATAAATCCCATGCTCAGGGCTGCTGCTAGTGGCCTGCTCAGGGAGAAAACTCCTCCCTCTTCCTCCAAGATATAATTTAATTTCAGAGGCTCTTTTGCTTCCCTGCGTAGTGCTGGCAATGTGCCACAAGGAGAGACAGGCTGGAGGCCAGACATGCCAGTGCCACTTCGAGTTTCTCCTTAGTGATGCCTGTAATTTGCTCCCAGTTAAACCAACAGACAGATTACTTGGAGACAGGGCTTGGTGACCCACCTAGCCCTTTATCAGCCTCATGCTCACCTATGACAGGCACATCCAACGCTGTGCAGTCCTCCAGCAGCTCTTCTTGCAGGCCCAGTGAGATAACCTAACGAGACAGAAAACAAAGCTGGCTATTCCTGCTCCTCCTGGGTGTGTTTTGGGGGCTCCTGCCATCTGGGCTGCCTATTTGAGAGGCTTAACTCATCTGCTGGGTCTAATTTTGTCCATATTGAGCCAGACCTGATGGTCTGAAGAGCTCCTCAGCTGTCTTGAACCTAAACCACTGATACTTGTAGAAGTATCAGAGTCCACAGTCCCTCAAGGGACATCTAAGACCATCCACCCTTCAGAATTCATTGCTTCTGTGCATTAAACTGTCTCTGGAAAATAAAGTATTGGAAGGGGGTCCTGTCAGAGAAAGTCAGGATGAATCTGGATGTCTTTTGCTTCTTGTGACTTTGTCCTTTGTTGATGCCCTGCTGATTCTTTGGAAAGCCAAGCCTGAGGCTTTCACGATTTTTTTCTAGATTCGGGAAGATCTTGTAAAATAACATTAAAAACAACTAACCAGTTTTCCAAAGCAGTGAGCATGAGGCATTTCCCCACTGGAGACAGCTTGGGAGGATTCATCTCTGAAATATGTGACTCTAAGAACAAAAGCTCACCAGCAGTGGATGAGACATGAATGGAACAAGGGCTATTATTTCTGTCCTGCATTTTCTTTCTCCTTTAGTTTCTGGTTCTACTTCAAACCCTTTCATGTCTTTTGGGGGAAATCTGCTGAATTTTATTAGCAGTTATCCTTGAGAAGCACAGAGTAATTGTTTCAATTTATTAAGGAAGGGTTGGGTAGGAAGCTTTAGAGCTGGAGCCCATCAAGGAAGGACAGATAAAACCAATTCTCCCGTGTGTGAGGAGAGGCTGGAAGCTTTTAGGCCAGCAGCACTCCCAGGAACTGGCAGACAGTCGGGTGGATTACAGGGGAAGCAGAGGAAATAGAAAGCTCTTTGGTTTGGAATTTCCTTAGTGTTTGATGTGAATTGGTTTAAAATACAGGCTTGCAGTGTCAGCCTGCCCTGTTTGGAGGCGGTCCCGAGGGCTTCGTGGGCCTTTTTGAAGAGCAGTAAGTGGTGACTCCGGGAGAGCCAGACCCGCAGCTCGGGGCTGACAAAGTGACAAAGCCAGCCCTGGGGATCCCTGCCCCCAGGGCTGCCATGCTGCCTTCAGGAAGGGCTCATAGGCTGTGCAGGATCAAAGACAGCAGCCTGACTGCAGCTTATGTGTTGTGTGGGTAAGAAGGACTGTCTGGGCCCAAGCCCCAGCCCCTGTGGCCCCACCAGCACTGCCCAGCTGCTCTGGAAGCATCTGAGCCATGCTCCAGAGGGATCCCTCATGGTGGTGTCAGCCAGCATGTTGGTTTGGGTGCCTAAAATCCACACTAACTTCTCAGGAACTGTCCCTTTTTCTGTGTCCCTATTGTCCAGAGCCCCTTCTGTGAAAACATCTTTTAGAGAAGATGTGTTGGTGAAGTTAGGGGTGTCCAGGCCTACCTTGCCAAGGTGTACTGTATCCTCACCCTCAAGGAATGGCACAGCAGCACCACATGCCCACTGCAAAGCAAGTCAGTCCCTTCTGGGGACTCTGTCAGGGGCCTCAGTAGCCCAGGGTCAAGGTCTCTGTCACATGACACAAGTGAATGCCCAGGACAATAAATGTCTTGTGAGCCAAGGAGTCACAGAGACCTATGGGATCAGGAGACAGAGAAGTGTCCTGATCTTCCTGCAGCTCTGTCTCATCTCATAACCAATTCCAAAAGTGTTTCTGGTGAGCTGCTGACAACTGATTTGGCCACAATGAATTGCAGCAGAGCTCTGGATACCAGACTGGAGAGATGTAGCCCTGGTATGCAGAAGTGTTGCTGAAGACAGAGCAGAAAACTTTATTGGACTCAATATGAAAGTCAGTGGGGCAAAAAGCAGTGCAGCCTTGAATCTTACCCCTGCCTCTTCCACTTAATCTTGAAAGCAAATCATTGGGTGCCTGCTGGTTGCCATTTATGCCTGCATAAATTTTCGCTTCTGCCAAGTCTGAGATAGCATAAAGACAAGTCTAGCAAGGGAGGGAGACAATGTACCTGAAGGGCAGCAAGTGCAGGGAGGAGAGGTAGGAAGGGGCTGTGCTTGGGCATTGGAAGTGTAGGATCCCTCCTCTGAGTGGGGAAGGTGGTGCTTGGCTATTTCAGAGTGGTGGAGACCAACCAGGCTTCAGCAGTGATGGTCCCAGCTATGGGCTGAAAGGGAGACAGATTGACAGTGACATTTGAGAAGGAACCAGAAGGCAGGAGAGGCTGAGAGGGTGTTTGAAAAGGGAGAGAAACTCTCTCTTTAAGGGAATGATGAGGACAAGAAAAAGGGGATTTTTATTAGGTGATGAGGATGGTGTGGTTTAACCCTGGCCAGCAACTAAGCCCCAGAAAAAAATGTTTAATGGAAGGAAAATGAAATGACAGAGAGATCATAGACTGTACTAGTGTTAGGGACTCTTTCCTCAGCCATGCATGTCCTCACACAAAATTTCCTTTCCCTGGCAATACAAAGCAGCAGTCCCCACACAGCACTCCAGTCCCTTGGGATCCTCTCAGAGCAGTTTCTTGAAAACTTTCAGTCAGCTGGTGTGAAACTGCTGCCAGTCCCCCAGAGGAGTCACAGACATGCACCTGCCTTCCTGCAGCACTGCTCCAGGCAGCCTTGCTCCTGGCTGGGTGGGGGAACCTGGCTTTCTTTGTAGTCAAGAAGAGAAGGTAACCCACGAAATTATGGAGTCAAAGGGGGCTGAAATTGCTGTCCCAACAGGGCTTCCATTACAGTGTGTCCCATACCAAAAGGTGCTGGACACAGAATGTGTCTCCCCTGGATCCTGGCACATCAGCTCTTCACCAGGCACTGTGGGAGCAGCTTTCTCTGCCAAATTCTTGCTCCCAGATCCTGATGAGCAGAGTCAACCTTCTCTCTGGTTGGACAGGGAGGGTCATGACAACATTTCATTGGTGGCCCTAACGGCTGTGCTTATCAGAATCAGTTGGAGGAACCTATTGCAATAATTTGGATTTAAGAGCAGGATGCAGCTGGGTAAAACAGGGAGTTTTTAGCTCTGCTGCCTCCTCAGCCACTCCTGCTGCCTGGTGAAAGGGAGGGATTGAGACAAGCAAGAGATCCAGTGGTGAAAAACCACCAGCATGGGAGTGAAACCATGTTCTTGAGTATTTCCATCCCAGTGTGGGGTGGAGGCTGGGTTGGGATGTTGGTGTCCAGGCTGTGGAAAGACACAGGCTGGAAAAGAGCTGTGTTTTAAAGCCCTCATGATGTAAGGCAGGTGCTGTGTGAGGAGAGGGCTCACTGAGTTACTCATACAGGGTGGCTGACTACAGCTGCCTTCAGAGTTAGGCTAATGCTGAGCCTGTTATAATATAGGGCACTTCCCATACCATGCTGCAATTATATAAACATAATCTTTTCCAGCCTGACTCATTCCAGCCTTAAATGTTATCTGGATCCTCCCAGACCATTATATGAACAGCCAAGTACAAGAGCTGAAGGACAGAACTGGTTAACACTCTTAATTATAAGATGGTTAGGAACTTTTTGAGCACACATGGGTTTAGATGACATGGAAACTGTGGGGAAGGTTACTTTGGATGAGTTATTTTTTTAACATGAAAAATGTTTAGATTAAAAAGCTGAGACACTCTTGATGGTATATCAGCCTCAGTTTTGCTGTATTTCCTTATAACCCAGCTGTGGGTTCATGGTGGTGTTGAAGCTGTTGCTTTTCATTCCAATCCACCATAGCAACATTTCAATGAAACCTTATACTATGTTGGTAAAGTGCTTTCTCTGCCAGATCTGCCAAAAGTCTGTGTGTTTACATGAAATTATTGATGTTTCACAGAAGTGTTTTCCCTGAAATTGCAAAAAGGGATGCTTAGGTGGAGATCATCTTCAGCTTAAACACTTAGATGATTTGTAAAATGCTGCATTAAAATCCTGTCTTGACACTATTCCAGACTGGAATTTGAGAGTTCCTGCAGACCTGTTATTTGTATATGCTAGCATTAGTCCTTTTGTGCCTCCAATGCTAAGGAAGGAATAGGTGTGTCTGGCTTTCTCCTTTTAAGTTATGAGGATTGTGCAAGCTTTCTGTAGTGCCAGTTTCCTTATGGGCATTTGTCACGATGGGAACAATACAGAGTGTTCCCAGAGCTGCATCAGTGGGGCAAACAGGGCTGTGCTCCTCTTTCTTTTATGCACAAACTCACCCCATGCCCTTCACAGCTCTGAGAGATCAATATTGCTGTGTCAATTTTAGAATAAATATTGTTACATTACTAGAAGCCACGATGCTTTTTGCTCACTCTTTCAAATTTCTTACAAGTCCTGTCCTGAAGCTTGTTGCTCCAGGATGTTTTCTTGACCCTTTTTTTGAATTTTCCTAATTAGCAACTGTGCCTTAGACATGGGAGGTGCCTTCTAGTTCAATACTTATTTTAGGAAACTTTACTTCACTCAGGTCTTTTGGCTTAGTGCCTCACCTCAGGGAAGAAAGCACTGGGAGAAAGAAGGGTGAAGACCCCTGGCCTTCTTTGTCTCTAATTATTAGTGTTACTTTCTGTTCCTGGCTTCTACAAAGGTTTCTCTGCTAAACTAGGATCTCAGTTCCCAGACACCACATGAGCTGTATAATGTTAAAAGGAAAATCTGGGTTTCATATTTAGGTTTAAGTACCTAGGGTCACTTTAGGTTTCTCTTCTCTGGTACTCTGAAGACAGAATGCTGTTCTTTACCAGAATCCATAAGGAACCCAAATCATTGGAGCTGTTTTGGGAGTTTTCTTTGGCAAAGGGCCATGCTGTACATGCAGAGTCAAGTCTCTTTTCCCTTGTGTATATGTGAAGCATCAGCAGAAATGTGTCTGGTGGGAACCAGGTATGGAGATATGTGGTTTTCTTGATCAAAAAATCAGTAAATAGAACTCCAGGGATGGTAAATGGAGCTAAATGCTGAGAGGTACAATCTTCATGCTCTGCATTGCATTGATATTTCTGGGATGATGGCAGCTGGGAATCAATCTGGACCATTTGATGTTATCAGGAAGGTGAGGGACACGTCAGGAGCTGGTGAGCTGATGTGGAGACAGGCTTTCCTGTGCAGCTGGCAGGACCTGCAGGGATCTGTAGGTTAGCAGGGAAAACGTGCTTGCATTCCCATGAGGGTGAGTTGTGCCATCTCCAGGAGAGCAGAGTGGCTGCTGGGATGTGTGCATCACCCTCTGCTGAATGGCCACTTCCATGAGGGATGGTCATCTGGCTTTGTGTGACCATCTTGAGCTCAAGAGGGTGGCGACAGCATCTCTTTGGCTTCCACTGGGCAAATTGCTGCTACTTTAACAAAGGACCTTTGTTGTTCTTCAGCATGTTTTACATTTCTTCTTCAGGCACCTCCTTCCTGGTTTTCAAGTTTATTGTCTCAGTGTTGTCCTGGCTTTTTGCTCCCAATAACTCTGCTTGTTGCTCTTCCAGTGATGTCAGGAAGAGTTTTTTTATTGACTTCAGTGGGAACTGGGTTAAATCAGTGCTGACCACTTTTGAGGGGCCTGTGCAGAGAGCTCAGTCTAGAGGGGGAGCCTCGCCTGCTCATCACAACCAGCTTTGTTCTCTGTCAGATTTAATTAACTCAGCCATACAATATTTTGCATTTTCTTCTTCTGAGACAACGCAGAAGTCCTGTCTTTCTCCTGGACAGTGGGTCTCTGCGTGCTGCTAATGAGGCTCTACCAGCAACAACTTTATTGCCCTGGTGGAATGCCAGCTTGGCATAGCCCCATGAGTCATATTCAATGCTCTGTTCAGAGAGCTGAAAGGACGACTGCTGCTATTAATTTTGTGCTCTTGTTTGCTGCCTTAGGAGAAAAACATCATTGCACAAAGATCGGAGCTTCTTTGAGGTAAAAAAGTCACAAAGATAAACAGAGAGTGTGACTGAGTGTCAGCCCAGTGTGTGTCCCTCCCTTGCACATACACCCAAATGCTCCTTTCTGCTTTTGGTTCCCCCAGTAGTTTATTTGTAGGGCAGAGTGCATAGAATAAAATTTGACCTCCAGGGCTTGGGTGTCCCTGTAAAATACCATCTCTTTGCCCTTCAGCCCAAACCTTTTCCCCTTGGAGCCCTAAGCTGGGGAGTTTCAGTCCCTTGGTGGCTCTTGGACTCCAGACAGTTCCCACCACAGCCTGAGGTCCCTCTGGGAAGTCTGCTCTGCAGATTCTTCTCATCATTGGCCTCATTGTTTCATCTCTGTAGGTAAGAAATTTTACAGTCTTTCATTTCCATTGCCCTTGGTGACATTTCTAGATGCCAATAAACTCCTCTGGCCTGCACATACAGCTCCAGCAGACATTTGTGAGACTTGCCATGTGGCAGGGCTTCAGCAAAATCTGTACAGAATATCTGGGCCCATATTGTACTTTGTACTTCATAAACTGGGAAGCTTTTCCCTGAAAGAGTGAAATTGTGGATTTAGTTCCAAGGATACCCTGCAGTCCCAGTGATGCCATCTTTTCAAGAACAGACTTGGTAGAGATCAGATTCATAGGGAGCTGATTCAGTTTAGTCCAGGGATGACAAATGTTACATAGGAATGAAAAGCCAGATTTTGTTTTTTTAATCAGCAAGCAGACACTCAGGGGTGAGATGCAATGAGCTGGTGTTTGGTAGTGATATTTTCTCTGATAATAATGCTGTCATTCAGGGTGGGGATCATCTTGTCTGCCTGCAGCTGCCTAAACACTCTCTGTCCAGTCAGGCCATGCCTTCAGCTGCCTCCACAACCACTGTGGAACAAATAAGCTCAGCCAGAGAGTGAATTGTTGCCTCTTGAGAGAGATGTGTGTGATAGGAACCCCCACAGAGTGACTCATCCCATCAGTCTCTTTCCATTGATTATTGAGGGAAACTGAGTGGTGATCTCAGGTTAGACTAGCCAAGACTACACCAAACTGGTCAGAGTTGAGCAAGGTGGAATCCATCTGAGTTCACTCTGTTTCTAGCTTCATCTGTCTGCATACCTTTAAAAAAACCAGTGCTTTCAAATCTTCACTGGTCCATGCATGGATTTGGTAGTGCTTTAAGGAAGGATAAAAAATCTTTCTCACTGGGAGAGGGGCCACTGGACTGAGGATTTGGTCTGCACAGGAGGAACAGGAGAGTAGGTCCTGAGAGGCCTGAGAGAGCATGAAGCTTGCAGAGATAGTTCTCTTGGTTATCCAATGGCAAAGCACCTACCACCAATCATAGAGCTTGTTCAAAAATCATGTTTTCTGTGGAAAGGAAATATGCTTTAATATAAGCTTAAGCAGAAATGAATCAAAACTTCTGAAAATCAAAATGGGGTTTGTTTCCTTGCTCATAATCCATTCCAACTTCTTCAGTCTTCTTGACTTTTAATAATGTTCTGATTAGTTTTTAATAATGTTCTGATCAGAAATTACTGATATACTTCATTCCAATAAAGTAATTTTGTTACTACAGTGTACTTTAAACATACAATTTTGATGGTAATAGAAACAGAACCTTTTCTCCTGATCCATGAGAAATCTTTCAAGCCTGGGTATGCCACAGGAGAGGAATTCCATTTCCCATCCAGCAGTGGTTAACAGTACCACTGCAGTACTTTTAAATGCAATAAGTCTACTACTGAGTTATCAGTAAATCAGTTTTGCTCTGTTGAAGTCTATGAAAAGCTCCCTTTAAGACTTAACTCTTCTTTTGCCTAGAATTGAGAAATTAAGAATTGCCTTCATGAATGCTACAGCACTGCACATGCAAACCTTTGGACATGTCTCCAGCACATGACCAGTGAGTCTGGTATTTCTGGAGAGTGTGAAATTTGCTGCACACGCTCCTGTAATTGTTCTGTGGAGGCTCTGGGATCATCAGGTGCATCCCGAGCATCTTGGCTTTGTACATTACACACAGAGTCATGTAATTGGTATGCAGGGGAACCAAACTCTCAGGGAGCTTCAGTGGGATGTCTGCAATCCATGCTGTGTGCATGCTCACTCCAGACATGAGCACAAGGGGTTTTCAAGGTGCTGAGGGTACAAGCACGGTTATTTGCTTTCCCCTGGGGCAGAGCATGCATTCTCTGCTAAAGGAAGCAAGGCTCTTTGCTGGTTTGCCTAGGAAACATTACAAACCTGTCCCTCTCTCTCCTGTTTTTCTTTTCTTCATTGTGACAAGCAGATTAACATGATGTTTTCTAACAGGGCGGCATCACTGGAGCTCATTGTAGTGAGTTAAAATCCTGGATGCACACACCCCGTGGGACAGTGGAGGAGAAGAGGAAGAAAAAGAACAAGAACAAGGATGAGCATTCCTCTATCCTGACAGATGACTTCAGTTTGCCCCCCTGAGAAGCCCCAGAGGAAGGCTGAGCAGTGGCAGCACTGTGCTCCAGAGAGCAATGGCAGAAGGTGGCTGCAGTCAGAGCAGCTGGCAGCACTGGTGTCTGTGGGACAGCATGGTTTCACTTTGCTCAGTAAATCACTTTGAAATTGCAGCTTAAGATGCCCAACTCATTTGTCAGAGCTAGGAGAGTTTGACACACAAGACTGGGCTGGGTGACTGGACATCTAGGCTGTAATTCCTGGTCCTTCATCTTAATGCCTTTGTCGGGCCATTTCTGAGGAGATTATGTTCCTGGCTGATTTTGACAACTGCTTTGACACCTGCAGATGAATATGATTATTGATTTCAGTGCCAACTCTGTTTTTCTAAAGAGTTAGCAAAATAACCAGCAGGCATAACTTAGTAGAGCCAAAAAATTGGTGCAATTTTGCTTCTGAAGGAAGCTATTCTATTCCAGAATCTCTAATATGTTGTGTTCACTTGCTGTTTTGTTTTTTTTTTTTAATTTCCTTTCCTATCTTTCTTTTTTTTCCTTGGATAGAATGAACCTTAATTATGACTATTTTACCTATAAAACTGTCTGTACCTGCCAAATATTAAAAAGTTAGCATGGAAATTTTACCAAGGATGAAATCCTGACTTGGTAATAGCTGATAAAAATCAGTGGAAAAATAATGGATGATTAAGTGGAAGAAAACCACAGATGTAATATTTCATCATTGCTAAGAAGAGAAATTTGACACATTAGTGCCAGTTTGGAAGTTTTTCAATAAAATATATGAATGCAGAATAAGAAGAATACAATTATATTACCCTTGCAATATGTGGTTCAGTTTTTAAAAGGATGAAAATTTGCAGCACAATTATGATGAGAAATGTACTTCTTCTGGAGTGACCAATAGCCCAGGGACGGATCACTTCTGTGGGATGGCCCTGCACTGCCTGATTGAGACAGACACTTGGAGTGCAGGTTCACAGCTAATACTTAGCCTGGCACATGTGATATTAAATGCCTAAGTAGCATTGTGGCCTAGGCTTGTTTTCCATGTGTCAGGTGAGTCCTTTTACCATTGGATGAGGCTGCTGTGGCCTGCAGCTTCTCTTTAAGCTTTTCATTAGACATCCGTTCTGGTACACAGCAAAACTATTTAAATATGACCTCTTAGAAATTTTAGGTGATGGAAACCTTCTCCCAGAGAAGAATAAATATAAAAGATAGATTTAGAACTGTGTGTGGCTTCTTTATCTTCCTCATATAAATGATTGTACACTCTTTATTCTCTGAGCAACCTGGTCTAGTGCAAGGTGTCCCTGTCCTTGGCAGGGGAGTTGGAAATACATGATCTTTAAGGTCCCTTCTAATCCAAACCATTCTGTGATTCTATTCAAAATTAATATTTTTAGGTTATACCTTCATTCCAGGCAGACAGGTTAGCGATCCTATGATCTGAAAAATGGTGGTGAGATGCTGGGTTTTGGCTTCTTTTTTCTCCCTCTGTCAAGGTCGGGATCAAAGCTCTCCAGATGATATTTTGTATTCAGGCTTAGGTGTTTTTTATTTCTTGCCTATATAACAAGTCATGAGTTTTACAGCACTCTACTAGCAAGCTACAAAATGGCTAACCATCTCTTGTTACAAGGTCTTTTAAGGCAAAATTATCCAATTAAGAAATGACACGTAAATTATTTTCACTTTTAACCCAATAACTGATCACTGGAAGTCTGCAATGTGGACTTTTCTGTCCAATTACAAAAATACCACCATGAAGAAGGAAGAAGGGAAAGAACAACAACCAGCCACCTCCCTAAAACCTCCATCTTGCCCCATGTATATTGCTATATTCTAAAACCTTAAACTCTAAGTCTTCCACCCAGTGATATTACACACTTCCAATCAAACTACACACCTGTAATCCCAGTGCTAATAATCAATTTTGGAAGCCTTGTCCACGGCCTCAGGTCAAATGTAGTATTTTCTTGCGGGTCTGTGCCCTTCAGCACAGAAAGTTTAAAATTCTCAGCATCCAGGACTCTAAGTGAGACCTTAAGATGGGGCTTTAGGTGCAGTTTTTCTGGGTCAAAGCACGTGTGAGTGGCTTTCCCAGCTGCATGGGTGACTTCTGGATGGTGCACACCTGGCGGGACACGCAGGAGGCAGCTGTGCTATACCTGCCCTGTGGCAGCATGGTTTCCCTACGTGATGCAGAAAGATGTTGGCCAATACCTAGAGCTGAGGAAGGCTATGGAACATCTTCCCCTCTTAGTCCTGGGAGAAACCTGTCAGCTTCTGCATTAGGAGTCCCCTGTGTGCCAAAGGACAGGTGCAGCTGTGTCCCTCTAGCTGCAGCACAGGGCCCTCTGGGACCTGTGGGCTGACATCCCAGCACGCTTGTCCTTGCAAAAGCACCTTGCTTTGTCACGGCACGGCAACAGACAGTGCATGGAGTCTTCCAAAGGGTACAAGGGCAAGGTGTCCTTTGCCACCTGTCTGCAGGGCAATGCAGACTGTGGTATGTGCTAATAACTGGGATTTGTTATTAGTGCCTGGGGCAGAGATTTCACAGAGTTGCGCACTTGGCCGGTGGTGGGCCCGGGATGACAGGAGGAGACCAAAGGGTGGAGCACACACTCACGTAGGCAGCAAAGCTCCTGGGTGCAAACAAGCTTTTTGTGCACTTACCTGCAAGGTCCTTGTCAGTGCAGAGAGGAGGGAGCACTGGGCAGCTGCTGGTGCTGCTCAGGAACACTCAGTGAATACTCACACTCAGAGATGATGTTCAACGTGCTTTGTTTGCCTCTCTACAGATTCAAGGCAGGCTCCTCACAGGCTTCTTGAGAGAGCAGCCCCATGAAATAGTGAGCAACAAGGGACTGCCTTTTTCATGCCATTTTCCTTGGACAAAAGGCAGCTCTAGACCAGGCAGGGTCTCGTCGGTTACTTCTGTCTGCACCTAGAACATGCTGGCTGGCTCACTCTGTAGGAGTTACCTGGTAAACCTTCATGGTCCTAGTAAGCCATGGTTTAAACACTGCTCTCACCAGCCAAGTCCTCAGCCATGGCTTCACATCTAAGTTTTCTGTGGTAATCTAACAACAACCTTGAACTTTTCAGAAAGGGTTGAGAAATACCTTGAAGTTCAGGTCCTTTAGTCAGCAGAGTCCTTTCCAGGGCTGCCTTCTCAGCAGCAAGTGTCTGCTTTTTCTGAGGTTATGTGTGTCTAACACAGAGAACCCATGCTTGTTTCAGCATGTAAGGAGGACCTGGCAGCCTTTCACACATGACAGTGAGTCACCCTTGAGCAGGAGAGAGTGAGTCAGAAAGGGCAGTTGACAAGCTTTATTTATCACTCTCCTGTTATTTGGCCCAGGAGAATTTTATCCTGAAAAACCCACCCTTGCTAATGATAGGCAGAGCTCAGACATATCATATGACTCCTGGCTTCTTTCCCCCATAGGTTTTACATGCAGTTTCATATCAGGAAATCACGACAGTTGGCTATTTCCAAGAATTTTTATTTTTCAAGGTGTTCTGAACGTTCCAGCTGTATTGGAATAACTCTCCTGAGCTAGGGTCACCCTAAAGAGAACAAACTGAAATGCCTCTGAGTGATGAAAAGAGCCTGGGGGCGTTTACAGAGTTCCCATTTACTTTCTTCTCTTAGGGCTGCTTTGCTCAGAGCCTAATTGAATGCTGCTAGCACGGCCTAGTGTCTTGACTCTCTTTTGATTATGGTTCTGCCACTCACAGGCTCCATATAGGGTGTGTCAGGCTTTCCAGTGTAAGTATCTATTTTCAGAAGTTATATGGCTCTGTTGTAGAAATTCATTCCAAGCTGAGCATTGGCAGGAGATGCTGCAACTCAGAAATGGAAAAAGAGACAGAGAAAATAAAAAAAAATTGCCTGATGATTAATTAAGGAAACTGTGTTCTTGGGAGTTTCAGACTTTGTAGCTGTGAGAAAAGGGGCAGTGTAGCAAGGGAGGGCAGCTGGATTTGGGGTGACCATCATGGGTAGTGGTATGAAAAAAAGTGAAGTGAGCTCATTTACTGGTACTGCAGGTGGGTTTGGAGCAGCAGCCTATGAAGGCAGCAGCCACTATGCTCAGCAGGTTCTCTGTGAGCCAGCATGGCAAGACCTGGAGGTCCTGCAGGTTCCCTGTCTTGAGTCTGTCTGGTTCAGACTGTTCTTCTTGTCCTGTTAGGGGCCAGTACCTGATAGACATGGAACACCAAGGGAGTCTGAACAGCACATTTTTCTGTGCAGGCTGAAACCAGCATTTCACCAGCAAAAATGGACAGTATTTGTCCATTTTTGCTTGTAATCACAGAGACATTTTAGTAGTGCTAAGCTCTAGTGAGACCAGTGAACTAACACTTCTATATGTGTTAAGGAATGTGGCTTTTGTCCCTAAAAATGGGGATTCACTGGGTGCTGATCCCACCAGTGTTTCCTCCCTGCCGTGGGGGAAAAATATTTTTTTAGCTCATGCATTTAGTTGCCCTCACAGACAGACAAAGCACTCTTTGACAGAGCTCTAAAGATGCTTCTTATTGCTCCTGTTTATTCTGTGGTTTGTCTCCCTTACCCTCTCAAAGCCAGAACTGCACCAAGCAAGCAAGCAAGCAAGCAAGCAAGCAAGCAAGCAAGCAAGCAAGCAAGCAAGCAAGCAACCAACCAACCAACCAACCAACCAACCAACCAACCAACCAACCAACCAACCAACCAACCAACCAACCAACCAACCCTCCTCCAGTCAAGGAGGACCATTAGCAGCTCCTTTGTACAGACACAGCTGCACCATCACCTCACTTGCTCCTCACCTGGGAATGGGTGTGTTGCTTGTATTGCTTTTTTACCTGCAGGTGTACTGCGGGAAAGAGCAGCAGTCAAACTGGAAACTGGATCAGGCAGTGATTTGCTGCAGGAAGGAAGAGGGGTTGTCAGTCTGGATTTCCTTAATATCTGAATTTACTTTCTGGATTTTCCTGCTTCCAAATATTGGTGATATGTGCTTGTGTGCTGGCTGGGACGAAGACCTTCATCCTTTTAAGAAACTGCACTGGAAGGACAAAACACAAACTAGTTACAGCTCCTGTGGCTCAAACTGAATTGTAAATATCTGCAGCAAGATTTTTACAGCTTGAAGGAAAGAAACCAAACTGCAATTTGAAGAATTTCAAGATGTTCTTTCCCTAATTATTCTTCCATGTGAAAGAGATCATACTAAGGCTCAAGAAACAGGCTGTAAGTATGCTGTCACCTGTCACAGCCTTTCTATTTGGAAGAGACAATGCTTGTGTAAATGCAGTGTGATCTTGTTTATTTACAGAGGAATAAACAGTCTTTTCCCCTTTCCTTGAATACAAACAAGTCACTTCTGGACACAAATTCCCAAGTCTGCTGGTCCTGATGAGGTCTGACCTCAAATGGGTTCCCTTCTGTTGGCTCCTTCCTTTTTTCTCTCCTATCTGAAGCCAACAAAAAAGCACATTGACCATGACCATATCTGGGCAAGCAGGGAAGTCCTTGACTTTGTGAAGGAACTGGAAACTGGATCTTTGAGAGGGCTTCCATTGTTCATCTGTCTTTATTACACTGGAAAAAAATTCTTTCTACTGAACCTGACTGAGTATGCATGACGTGTTTGTAACTATAATGGGATATGTGGGGACTGTGGATTAAAGCCTTGCCCCAAGGCTATTATTATCATTTTTCAGAGTAATCATCAAGAGATGAAGGTGCACCATCTAATTTAGGTGTTCCAGCAAGTCACATTGAGATGGTGCCTGGATCTCCATATTGATTGGATTTTAGGCAGAGCATTCACAGTATTGCAGACCTGGATAGGCAGGGTACTAACCCACCCATTGCTCCTTCATACTCAGAGCTCTTTCTCTAGTGTCTAACAGCTGAAGTGCTGTGATGGGTGGATATGTGCATTTTAGAAGGAGGAGGGTGAGATGTGAAAGGCAGATGCTCTGCACAGAGAGGAGCAGCCCAGATGAGTGGAATTCTGCTAAGGACTGTGTGATGGCCAGGAACAGAGGGAAGGCCATCACAGGGAACATTGTGGTAAGCATTTGTTACAGAGCACCTGGCCAAGAACACAAAACAGATGAAGCCTTCTCTCACTAGTGGAAGAAGTGTCACTGTCTCAAGCTCTAGCTTTTGTAGATTTACTGCCTGATCTAAAATCTACTGAGCAGGCAACACAGTAGGGCAAGAAATCCAGATTTCTGGAGTGGGTCAGGGATGATTTCTTGACACAGGTGCTGGCCATGCTGAGTAGGGGATGCTCTGATTGATTTGCTACTCACAAACAAGGAAGTAATGGTTGGGGTTGTGATGGTCAATGGCACCCTTGGAGAGACCAAGAAGTGGTAGAATTTAAGACCAGGAGGAAGCAGAGATAGGTGAGTAGCAGAAAAATGAGAACACCTCAGAACACCAGACTTTGTCTTGTTCAGGAAACTAGCAAGCAGCTTGTCATGGGATATTGCTGTGAAGAGTAAAGGGGTGTTTAGGGTGGATGACCTTCAAGGGCCATCTCCTCAAAGCCCAGGCATGATCCCTACTGTCATGCAGGAGGTTAAGAAGGCAGTGCACGAGGCCAGGATGTACAGAAAACTACTGACTAGCCCATAAAAAGAAAACACATAATAGGGGGAAGCAGGGACAGGCAATCAAGGAGCAGTGCAGAACTACACAGGATGGGATTAAGAAAGCCAAAACTGGGCTTAAGCTGATAGCTGGTGATGATGGGAAGAGCAACAGGAAGTGCTTCTACAGGTACATTAGTGAAAAGGAAGGCCAACAAAATTCCACGCTGAATTCCATGGAAATGTGCCTTAAATTGTGCAATGTTGAATGCAGCATGTCTTAAATGCCACTGAGCCCCCAAATCACCCATGTGACATAGGAATCTAAATGAGAGGGTGGTGGTAGTAGTAGTGGTCCAGGAACCAGAGCACTCAGGAAGGTCTCTAACCTGTGGTTGTGAGGATTACAGGGTTTAAGCAGCACTCTCTGCTGCTCCACTCTAATCTGCCATCTTCCAGGTGTGCTGTAGGTACTACAGGACTTCCTGGCCTGAACCTCCCAGTGCTCACTCAAGATGTTGGTGAAGGACTTCATGAGCCCCTAACAGATCTAATAAGAGTCCTGGGTGGGCTGAGACCTCTCTGAAACTGAGTTTACATCAGCATAATCAAATGTGGCAGCTGACAGTGGATCTGTTCTTGTCTCACTGAGCTGGCAGAGGTTACAATGGCAGCAGAGTGCACTGAAGGACTTGCTACTTGGAAGTTAGCAGCAGACAAGCTCTCTGAAACACACCCCAAGCAGATCTTGGATTTCTTGTTATGCTTTTACTTTGTCCCTGAATGGCTGCTGCTTCAGATGTTGCACAGTTGCTGGTTCAGCAGGTTCATATGCACAGAAGGGCTGCCATAACTGCTTCAGGATTAATTTGGGTTTAATCAGTGTTTTGGACATGTTAACATTTTTTATTTCAACACTATTGCAGAAGAGTTTTGCTGGAGGCTACTTAATCCTCTGGAGACTTCTGGCTGGAAGCACAAACAGATTTTCCAGGCCTGAAGCAGCAGATGTGTATCTGGACAAGCAAGACACTGCATCCCCTGCTGACTGAGTACATGGAGCCATGAATGTCCTGGAGCAAAACTCACAGTACTTCTGAACCATCTCTGTGGATGATGAAATCTGGTGGAGAAAAACCCAATAAGAACTGAGCTTAATGTTGTAGTGAGGATGTAGTTTAATCAGGACGAAGTTGCATGTGCCTATAAGAAATGAAATAGACCATTTAGATCATCTTTTTGAAGAGTAGTACTTCTTCTTAATGTTGAGTCTGAACTATTGGTTAATGACAGTCCAAATGTCCCAGGTATAATTTTTCAGCAGAAGTTGTGTGACTGCAGAAAGGTGAAAAACCTAGCTGAGAGCTTATCTGCATTAAAATAATTGCTTTCTGTGCTATTCTAATTTCATTGCCAAACAGGGCTTGATTGCTGTGTTACTATCCCCTTGGCATGAGTAGAACTATATTATTTTTTAATTTTTGACTTTCCCTTCACAGTCTGAAATACCTGACTGTTGTGACTAGAATACCACTAAAGAAGGGACATTCTCTTCAAAGGGAAAACTGATGTACTACACTGAGCAGAAGGTTGGTAGCAAAGTAGAGAAGTCAGGTAAAAATCCAGGAATCTAGCTTTAATATCATGAGGAATTTACTGCTTAAAAGGGCTTACATGTAATACAATAACTAATGCAGGATAAGAATTGTCTTTTAAAAAATATTTTTTAATTGGAAAAGATCATTAAAAGATTCCTTTCAAAATAAACATCGCTGTGCCAGGGTGAGCAAAACAGATGAATTGGCTTTGAGTTCTGGTTTTTTCCAGAATGTTCTACTTTAAAATAGAACAAACAAAGAAAAATGAATCAGTGGAATAGTAACTACGTAGAGTAAAATAACATAATTCAAGTGCTAAGAAGACATTTAAAAACACCATTATAAATGCCAAAACATTGTTTTAGCTTTCCAATGAGTTCTAAATGTGAATCTTTGTCAGTTCCATTGAAGATCAGGAACTTGTCCACATATTGTATTTTGACAAAATACTTCTCTGTTCTTCTCATCTGAGGTATCATCCAAGCCAAGCTCATCCTTGATGAATTAATTTCAATGGAGTCACATGCCAGGAATGTGGCCCTTTCAACATCCATTAGTGTAGGATCAAATTGGTATTTAATTGGTCCAGTTTGCAGAACAGACCCCTAGCTCTCACTCAAGCCCCCCACTGCATCAAAACATGGACATTATGGACCTGTTGCATCCTTCTGTCCCCTCACACCTGTTGCATCCTTCTGTCCCCTCACAGCCCTAAGCACCCACCCTTCTCACCCAGACTGGTGAGATACATTGAGGGAATATACACAATTGATTTAGCCCAAATCTTTCTGTCATGCTTCTGCCTCTCAATGAGATAATTTGTATGTTTTAGTTCTCTTGTGCCATCCATAAGGCTCCTCTAAGGGTACAGAGCATGGGTGAAACCCCCAAACTGGACCCTGCCAGAGGGGGCTGCAGAAGAGACGCTGTGCCTGCAAAGGAGGGAGAGAGAGAAGAGTCCATACAGGTGCTGGTGATTTACCTGGGATCTTCACAGCTCTGACAATGTGGCAGATGTTGGATATCCAGCACTGCTACTCACAGTGTACTCCTAAGTGGGTCCCAGCCTCTCAGTGTCACCATCTTGGAGGGACAGAGAGGAGTCCCATGGCTTCTGAAGCTACACATGGTTTTTGCCTTTCAGGAGAAGACAAGGGCCCTGGCTGGAAATAGCCAGTACACGACAGGCAGGGGAAGGTGCTGTCAGTGAACAGCATGGAGTTATTTTGGTCTCACACAATGTACTACCTTTGCTATTTATCCTTGAATGTCTTTTCCTAGCACTGTGTTTATTTATATTCACACAGCTATAGCCCCCTTGGTGGCAATGTCAATAATTCTCAATGCAATGGCACGTGGAGTGGTGAGCAAAATGCAGGAGCTGGTCCCTGTCAGTGGCAAAATGTCCAGTGATGACAGCAGAGAACCAGAGAACTCTGTAATTTTTGACTGGCTCTTACCTGGAAAAGAAACTGAAGGAGGGAGATGGAGCTCAAAAAGGCAAGTCACCAAGGCATCCCCATAAAGGCTTCGTGGTTTTGCCAAGAGAATTAAAAGGTTTTACAAGGATTCAAGTAAGTTTATAGGAAATTTGGAGATCTGTGTATGTCAAGGGCTCCTCATCCTTACAAGGCAAAGCTGTTGATACTGCACTCTTTAAAGGTACCTCCTGAGCCATCCCAGATCAATTCACTCAGTGCTCTAGTGATGGTATTCCAGCTTGGTAAAAGGGAAATTCATTGTGTCTTACAACATATCATTTTAGTCTCTTTGGGAAATTGATTCTGTGAGACAGTAGATTGAACAGCCTCAGTTAATATTTACATCAAAGAAATGAGCTGGTCCTTTAACTGACCTCTGAAAAATGAAGCTGGATTTCTTTGAGCAGGGCATTTTAAAGGTTTTTAAAAAATCCTATTTGGTAATATTACACAATAATCAAGGCACACACAGCATCTGGACCTGTATGCTCTGTTGGTAAGTGTGCCTGCCTGTTTAGAGTGGCACAAATTTCCTGGCACCAATGACAGTGATACCTCAGGGCTTTTTGAGGATTAAGCCTTGGTTCCCTCTGCTGACATTCTCCATAAAGGTCAGTTAGCTTTTCCCATGTTCCCTGTCAAACTCTCTGACACTGAGCCCCTCTCCTTTACTAAAGATGATTCAAGCCCTGGAATATGCCCTTGACTAAGGAGCTATTTTGGTTTCAGAACCAGCTCTTTTTCTAGTACAAATCATTGTAGCTCTGATTTAAGTAAAATGAGATGAGTTTGGCTTTGATAGTAAAACCTACACCCTCCTCCTCCCAGGTGGGTCTGCCATTCCTACAGTGCTAATGCTCCCAACAGCAATCCCTGTCCCCCAGCTCCAACTCCATGCCACCTGCATGGATGAAACCTCTCCTTCAGCCCCCAGGCTTGCCAGGGCTGTGATTTGCTTGCTTCTTGGAACAAATCACATTCATCTCTGAGAGGATTCTTACACCTCATCCCTCCCTTCCTTCATGGTTAAAGAAATCTCCCTCTTGGTCCATGTCTCTGTTTAACAACATAGGAGAACTAAACAAAATAGGATTGGGGGCTTGTACTGAACAAACCTTCATTGTATAGCTGGATAACTTGGGGTTGGCAGTATCTGGTGAGTAGCCCAAGGACATAAAGAAAGTCTGTGTAAGAGCCTGCAATTTTTTCCAGCTTTCCTGAATCTTAGACCCTTATCTTAGTCATTAGAGCACCTATAACAGCTCTTTTCTTCACCTCTCCCTGCATGTACTAATGAATAGTGCATATTTAACAGTTTCAGTCATTAACTCTTTATTTTGTACTCAGATGCTGCCAGAAAAATCCATGTTTCCCCTTTACTAAGGCACGGGAAGCATATACATCTGATGAAATTTGGCTTCTTCAGCCAAGGGATCAGCAAAGCTTTTCCTGTTGCTGCCTTTTCCTTAGTTCTTGAAATCAGCACTGAGACAAGTCCATTTGTGTGACATGCACTTATAAATTGGGATCATGAATATAAAATCCAGACTTCTTAGATCATTCTGAACATACCAGACATTTTTTAGGTCAGCATTTGGAAAAAGCTGTCACAGGCAGCTTATAGCACAGGAGTGAATTTCATACATATGACTTATAGTCTAGTTTTAGTGTAGGAATATCTCAAGCATGTATCAGTGACTCGTTTGTTCAAATATTGAGACTTGAAGCAAGAAAGTGGTCTTGCTGATTGTATTTCTGTGCTTTCTAGTATGTGTCATGGAAAAATTTGACTGTCATGCCAAACTTTGCCTCCAAAAGGTCATATTCCTTTAGCACCTGTTTATTAACACAGAACTTGAAACACTCTTCCTTACTGTTAATTATTAAGCATGATTGAAACCTATCTGTTTATTTCTAATAGTTGCTGGAATGCTGAGATTGTAGATATTTACCTGTTCTGGCCTGCTGGGCTGAAGAATCCAAAAGTAGTCATTTGTTTACATTAAGATTCTGATGAAGTTTTCCCAGAAGAACTGACAGTGTTATATCAGTAGAATGTCCTGATCAGCACTTTGCTGCTCTCCCAGACCTCCTCAGGGCTGGTTAGTTTTTGTCATTTTGGTCTCTCAGGACCTTTTCTAGTAGAAAAGCTCTTACACCCAGGAGGAGGTGTCCCCTAGGGGGGATTATGTGACAATGACAGGCTGAAGTGGCAGCGTTGTGGATGGTGGAAAATGCTGATGGGTCGTGGTCCTGTGGCAAATTAGAGATTGAAAACCATGCATGAGCTACCCAGTGGAATTGCATGGAGTTAGATGACACCTGGCTTTCCCTCCAAGACCCCATAGTGCAGAAACAGCTGTCCATGGCTCATGGGGCAGGAGGGCAGAGGTACAGAGGAAAGAGGCCATGGCCTGGTACCTCAGAATGTGTGCTATGAGGAATTTGGCTGGAAAAGTGTCACCTTCAATCCCAGAAGTTGCTGGATTGGATCAGGCCAATGAAGGCATGCAGGGGACCCAGGGCAAGCTGTGCCCTCATGGGTGCTGCATGTCAGCATCCCCCATGGCAGTACAGGAAAACAAAGCTCTGTTGATATGGAGAATATGTGTCTGGAGCCAGTTACATCAGCTCTGTCCAGGCTGCCAGGCTTGTCATGGCAGAAATGCAGGATTTCAGCAATGCTGCTCAAGGTTCATGGGCTTTTCAAGAGAATTCTCAATGCAGGCCAGTGCTGTTTTCACTGAGTGAAAAATGGTATGGAGGGAACATAAATCAGCAGGTTAGGATTTATTTCCAAACTGGAAAATGAATATTTGCCTTGTGATTTCCCAGCTTATACTTTATGTGCACATAGCTAATTTTTTCTTTTTCATGATTGCTATAATTTAATTGTGGGATTTGCTTTTACTCTTTGGAAAAAATCAAATCAAAACCAAAACACCACATCAACCTTTCAGTTCTGTTATTCAAAAGAAAATTTGTTAGCAGAATATATTCACTTATTAAATTAGAATGTTTATTAGTTGCTCATTTACCCCTTAAATAATGAGAGGAAGTTTTCTTTTTCTCTTCTTTCCCAATCTGGTTCTGTCTGAGAAAGCTGATAAAAATCTCACTTTTAAACTGCAATTTCTCCTCTTGTTTTTAGCAGACTTGATGATTGCAAATGAAAGGTGACCACAGAGGGAGTGGCTAAAGTGTCATTGTTGTACAGGCTGATGATCATTAGTCATGGTATATATTGGGAAAGGCTCCTCATAATTTTATATGCCATAAAAATAATTTGGCTCTGCTCTGAGTCCACTAAATTGCTGTTTCAGCTGGATATTTGTTGCAGCTTGCTGCATTACAAAATCTTTGGTCATCTGCATAGCATTTCTGCAGCATGGGTGAGAAGTCATGGTAGTAGCTCTAAAGCTTTATTAGGAAGAAAGTTCCACAGTTACTGTTTAGAATGGGATAATCTAGGAAGGGAAGATAGTTTATTTGTTAGAAATACCAGCACTATAATTTTATTCCTTTTTTTGATGTCTTTTCTACTGACATCATATATAAAGGCCTTTTCAGTAGGGGCTTTCTATATGTAAAATATCATGGGTAGAAAATGTATGGGAACATTCTTTTCTAGCTTTCCCTTCCAGAGGAAAGCACATAGTAGTTAAGCTTTACATTTTCTGAAATGTTGCATGCATGTGGATGTGGAATTAAACATGCTAGGAGCTCTCTGAAATACTTCTCATGCTGCTATAAATATAGACACTTTACTAACAACTTGCATTATTGACAACATTGTTGTCTACTGTACTCATTTCAAAAATAATGGTTTTGTGTAATTCTCAGCAATATGATACAAACATAACCCCTGCAATGAGAACTGGTTCAAAAAGGGACTGAAGACCTCATTGTCTGGTCGAATACATAATCTGCTGACTGCTCTGTTCAATTTGGGCTCCAGACTGTAAACTCCTGGGTCAGGTTTTTTATAATCTTGGTGTGAGCTGACTGATTGAAGTACAGACAATGGAAGGGCAAGCCAAAGGCTCCAGATCTTACTGGCATATTGTTATATCAGATTCTCACTTTTAATTTACAGGACAAAAAGCATTTTTAACTCATGAGATGGGGAAGAAGAACACAAAACTGTGATTTTAATGGGGAGAGGTGGCAGTGTGAATCTGCAGCACCTGGAAACAGAGCGCCAAGAGATGTGAACCAACAGATCCTCCCAGGGAAGTGTTAATTTCCAGACCTGTCCCTCACCCGCACCATCAATTCTATGGCTCCCATTTCCCAAATAAGTAAGGTGAACTGTAAAATACAGAGGACAGAGATGATCCCAGCTCTTTCTGAGTAAAGCAGAGGTTGGCATGGCTGCAGTGACACAGCATTGCCCCTTTGTGCTTGTGATGTGGTCTTTTTTTCTGAAGAAATTGCAAGATTGCCTCTTTGGAGATGGATCCTGTTTAAGAAACTTCCCACCCTGGGGTAAGATTGGGGAAGGAAAAATGTGCTCGCACAGTACTAAAATTTTTCTTTTAAACTATATTATAATTTAAAAAAAATACACTCATGGAGACCTAAGCTGATGATAAATGTCTCATTTTGAAAATTGCCACAGATTTTCCCTTTGATAACTCCACACTTAAAGAAAATATGAGTGATTTTCTTTTCTTCTTCTTCTTATTTATTTTTTTTTAATTTAAGCTGACTCAATTTACTGGTATGAAACAACTTGATTTACTCAATACATTTTTATGTCTGCCCTCTGAAAAATCTAACTTGTCTAATTTGTTCAACTAATTCAAACTAGGAAATCTGCCAAATTCTTGAAAATTCTCCAGTGACAGGAAATTATTTCACTGTGACTTTTCTAAGTCGAATGGTGTTTTTATTTTGCCTGCTCATAGTTTTAGACAGTAGACAGCAACTTGCAGTTTTGACTGATAGTTTCTTTGGCACTTGGATAACTTCGGCATGTTTGAGGCACTGGGACTTCCTGTCAGAAAAGCAGGCAATGACACATGGCTCATTCAAAGGACAATTCTTTGATGTCCTCTATGACCCAAACAGGCAAGAACTGGCCTCACCCACAGGCCAGCCTGTATTTACCCAAGCTCTTGCTCCACCATAACTTTCCCCAGTACTAACGGGCTGTGTGAAGGAGGACACTGTGATCTTACCCTGATTCCAGCCTCTGCTCCATGCTGGCAAGAGCAGAGGCTTGAGTGTGGCTGCAGCAACGTTCTCTGATCACTGCAGGTTTCAGTCTGAAGGGAGTCCCTGATGGCCAAAGGGCTCATGACATTGAAAAATACACACTTTTGAGTTGATGTTGACACGCAGGCATTTTGTGGTCCTCAATAACACTTGACTGGCATGCTCTCCTTCAATGTCAGCACACTAATCCTGGTCATGGCAGACTTCTGCCTAAGAAATGCCAATAAAGAGAGTTTAATTATGAATACTGCCTGGTGACAGCAGGGTTTTTAATGTCCTGACTCAATGCTAGTGAGCT
The DNA here is from genome assembly GCF_027477595.1 of Haemorhous mexicanus. NCBI lineage: Eukaryota > Metazoa > Chordata > Aves > Passeriformes > Fringillidae > Haemorhous > Haemorhous mexicanus. The sequence continues at coordinate 58,973,591 of NC_082346.1, read as the reverse complement.
TCTGTTTAAGTGGCTGTCCTTTCTCCTAATCCTATTTGCAACTTGCCAGGTATAATTTAGAAATGGTCAGCATATCTTAGGTACTTTACAGAGTTTATAGTATATATACTTTTTAATTGCTCTGAATTTACTGCATTGAATTTACCTCAATGCTAAAGCAGATAATGAACCACTTCACAGCTATTTTTTCAAACTTATTCTTCAGAACTAAAGGACTCATTTAGTCTGAATTTCTGGCTTTCTGTTCCAAATTTGGGAAAACAATAGGAGCTCTCTGTGAGATCTGTGTGTTTGAGTATGCAGACCACACAGTGTCAAGTCCCTGTTTTTTTACCTTTGCATATGAGTATCAATATTTATTGAAGGCCTCATTTTTAGGCTATACAGAAGACATATTTGCATCAAAGTATCAAGTGTACACACAAAAATAAGACCTGTAACTTGGAGTTTCCTCATTTCAGTTCAATTTCCATATGCAGCCAGTTGCTTAAACAGGCAGTTGGCTGACTGGAATGGTTCTCTGATGGTGAGTGATGAAACCATTAATGTTATAATAAATAAATTTCAGAATAGAAGAGCTGCAGACAATCAGAATTGCATTTGTACAAAAATATTTGCCTGTGCTTATATCCCCAAGTGATGGAGGCCTGCAGTTATTCACTACAGAACATAATCAATATTTCACTAGAAAAGGTTTCCTGTTAAATGACTCCCTGGACAGATTTTGTGTTAGGACAGTCTGATCAGCATCACATTATTTATCTAGAGAAAGAGATGCTCTTGTGAAGTGATCATGACTGAAGGAAGCTATAAAACAGGAGTAAAAAATCCCAACTGACATGAAAGAAGTGTGATGGGAGCAATTCTTCACCACAGGATTGTCAAGTGAAATGTTTAGGCTATTTTTAAACTTTTTCACTTGCTACCCAGCTATATTGTGATACACCTCAAAGCACCAGATGTTGTAGTTCTTGAAAACATACACAGACAAAAAAATTGATTAAAGAGATAAAAAGTCTGCTAGTGTGTATGAGCCTTCAGCTGGTGAATCCTTAAGTTGCAGATTGCTAGAAACCAGGAGGACACATCTATTTTTACTTTGCTTACATCCTTCTTAAAAGCACCCACTGACAAGTCATGCATCTTCAAGTAGTGTGTTGGCAGGGGCAGATGTTCAGAGCAAAATAGCTGCTCACAGCTTCCAGCTTAAGAGAGACTTCCTCAAGTGGTGGTAGCTGCTGGATCTTTGTGCTCAATACCTTTGGACTTTTCCTCTGCTAATTTCTCAGCAGATTTTGCAAGTGACAGAATTTGTGCTTTCTGCTGTCCTCATGTACTACGAAGCACAGATCCTGGGAAAGTAACTGGGAAAGCCACGGGGTCTTTGCCACTCCCAGGAATCAAGCTGAGCCATCAAGTGCTGGCTCTGGTCAGCACTGATGCCAAAATCTTTTCTTCTCAGAATGTTCCCCTCAAAGCTTTTAAAATTACCATTCATTGACGAGTGTCATGAAAACAATGTGAGGAAATAATTACAAAATAAGCAGATTAAAAAAAAAAAAAAAAAAGAAAAAGGAAAACAGATGGAAAACCAGCCTGAACTTTGAGAGCACTGCAGCTCCTCGACGATTTCATTTCCTTGGGTGCCCCCTCGTGTCCATCACCAGTGTAGCCGAATGTTACAGTCTGAACTGGCACAGACAAAAACCCCCAAGTATCCACTTGCTATCACCTTATAAGGTTAATTAATTTCGAAATCCTTTTTTCCACCCCTCTGTCTAGTAACCCTATGACTTCATCTCCAAAGTGTAGACTTTCAGGTTGAGTGCGTAGCTTATGCCTTATCTTGGGACTGTCCAAAACCAAAAAAGGCTTCCTCTGCTTGTCTTTTGCCTCAAGTTTTCATTTTCAAACTTCTTGAGTGACTTCACCAACGCTCTTAGGCATGATTTTAAGAGGAACAATTCCAGCTGAAATGCCAGAAAGCTGAGGATGCTCACAGAAGCTGATCAAGTTAAGGGATTAAGTTTTGTTCACCTCAAATATGAAAATATTTCCCATGCAGGCTGGTGTGTTAGGAAACTCAGTGCCCAGAAAGTTGAGTTACAACCAGAAAGCCAGAAAGGCTCTGGCTTTTCTGTCATATGGCACTGAAGTATCTGCTGCCAATCTTAATGTTCACAGAGGAGGATCTGTCTCTTGTGGAAGTTCATCAGCTTGCCCTGGTACATCTCCTGTTGTGCTGCACAGCATTTGCAGGAGCAGAGTAGGATTCCCTCACACTCCAGGCTGGATTTGTACAGCCCATTTGCATTCTTCCTGATGCTGTAAGAGGAAAAAAAAAAATATTTTCAAGCAAATGAGAACAGTTGTTCTCTTTGAAACCTCAACAACTGGATGTCAAAACCATACACCTACAGGTAGATTGTATTTATGTTTTTGGAGGCACAGCAGGAAGGAAATTGGTTGGTCTGGGCTAAAAGACATCCTGATCACCACTTTTTGGCACATTTAGAAGTCAAAATAAGAGATATTAAACATGAGTAGGTGAAATGGAAAACAGGTATTTTCCTCCTCTTAATTAAAAGGACAAAATAATGCAGGGAAAGGAGCTTTGTCAATACACATTTTTAAATGACCAGTTCTTACTCTCAGGCTTAGGACAATTTACTAAAAGGGTTTTTTTTTAGCCTAAATAAACCAACCTAGGGGTTATTAATTCAGCAGACTCAATACTATAAGTCAAAAGAAGTTTAGTTAATCCTCTAGCAATCAGAATGGGAAAAGAACTTAAAGAGGTGAAAAATTACTTCCATTTTGGCTGGTAGAAAACAGTCCTATGGAAATGTTTGAAATATTTAAGGGATATTGTATATGAAAGCTTTCATGAGTGGGAGGCAAAGACTGAAGTCTTCTGGACTGGGAACACATTTTATTTCATCATCATTAACCTCATCTTATAAGAAGATAAAAATTAGAACAGGCATCCTTCTTTAGTATGACATTAAATGGGATTCTTTCTTTGGACAGGAGCTGTATCAGGCTTTCACAAGGGCCCTCTGCTGCTCACATTCAAAGTGAAACACTCTGAACTTGTTTGGGACTCAAAAAAACCAAAAGTGTCTTGCAACACTTAATTGAAGCATCAGCAATTTTCAAAGGGATGTAAAACCTAAGTCCTCACAGGACAGGACTACATTAGTCTCTACCTAAGCGAGGTAAAAATAAACTTTTTAATGGAAAGATATTTCAAAACTGCTCACTGCAGGATTTCTTGTGTTCGTGCTGGCCTTTGTCAGAGCCTATCAGGGATTGTTTATCAGGAATATAATTTCCCCCTGATATTATCTACACTGAGTATAATTTTGTGAGATCATGCTTGGCTACTGTGGCACTCATTACCTCATCAGCAGCAGAAGGAACTTCAGGAAGGAAATAACCTCCAGAAGCAGAAGGAATTTGGACATACCCAACATTCTTATTTTAAGAAATACACCTCTGTGAATAGAATAAAAAGAAGACCAACTGTGTACATAGTGGTACAATCTCCATTATGATATTGCTGTTTTTCTTTTCCAAAGCACAGAACCTTAAGATTTTTAGGCAAATGACATAATTTGAGGCCTATAAAATGCTCAGCTTTCTGGATAGAAAGATATTGCTTTAGTGCTTGCCTCAGCGTGCCTCTAAACAAACAAGTCATTTTGTGCCATGTACAAATGGTACATTTGTACTGGTCAGTTCATGGAGGTCTGTACCTGATCCTTGGCTGCATCTGAGTTATTTGGTGGAAGATAGATATTGACAGTATTGAGTTTTACAAGGTGAAAATTTCTGCTTCTGCATTAATTGTTAATTAATTCTGCATTTCAGAAGCTGACATATGGAAGTCTATACAAACATCCAGCTACAGCAGCTATTGTGCTCAGCTTCCTTCCCATCTGTGTTATGGTGCTGATTTACTGCATGTGGGTTGAGTGCTAAAGTGAGCAATAACTTGGATGAAAACTGAGTTCTTTGATTCAGTCATTCTGTGAATCATTGAGGACATCGACCCCTTGGAGCAAGTCCAGAGGAGGCCACCAAGACAATGAGAGGGATGGAGTACCTCTCCTACGTGGAAAACCTGTGAGAATGAGGATTGTTCAGCCTGGAAAAGAGAAGGTTTTGGGGTGATCTAATTGTGGCCTTATAATACCTGAAAGGACCCTACAAGAAAGATGGAGAGAGACTATTTACAAGGGCATGTAGTTTCAGGACAAGGGGAATGGATTCAAAATGAGACACAGAGGGTTTAGATTAAATCCTAGCAAAAAATCCTTTACTGAGGCCATGCTGAGGTGCTGGCACAGGATGCCCACAGCATCTGTGGCTGGCCCATCTCTGTGACTGTTCAAGCCCAGGCTGGATGGGGCTCTGAGCAACCTGGGATAGTGCAAAGTGTCCTTGTCCAAGACAGAGGGATTGGAACTTGATGATCTCTAAGGTCCCTTCCAAACCATTCTGTAATTCTACAATAATAAACAAGAGTTCCAAAACACCACACTTCAAGTTTATGCTGCCTTTGTCAGTCAGGGCTCAAAGTGCTGTAATGCAATAAATTCATTAGGCCTCAACAACTTTCATTTCAGCATTACAGAACGATGGAACAGATCTGACGGATGAATTTGATTGATGAATTTGATTGATCCCCAGAGGGTGCTGAGGCCCTGTCACAGGTTGCCCAGACAAGCTGCGGACGCCGCATCCCTGGCAATGTTCAGGGCCAGACTGGATGGCGCTCTGAGCAACCTGGCCCGGCGGAAGGCATCCCTGCCCGGGCAGAGGGCAGGAACCAGGAGCCGGGGACCAGCACGAGCCCATCCCGAGGGACGGGCAGCGCGCGGGCCGTGAGGGAGGAGCGCTGCGGAGGGGCGGGAGCGGCGCGCGAAGCCTCGCGAGAGCGGCCGGGGTGGCGGCGGCTGCCGCGCTCCTCCCCGTGCCGGTGCCGGCGAGCGAGGCCTGCGCGGGCCCGGGCCGGGCTGTGCCGGGCGGTGCCGAGCGGCGGGGGCGGCGGCCGGGCCCGTCCCGGTGCGGCGGGCAGGATGCCGGGCGGGCGGGTGTGCGGCGCCTGCGGGTGCGCGGAGATCGAGGTAGATGCGGCGCGCGGGGACGCGGTGTGCACGGGCTGCGGCTCCGTGCTGGAGGACAACATCATCGTGTCCGAGGTGCAGTTCGTGGAGAACAGCGGCGGCGGCTCCTCCGCCGTGGGGCAGTTCGTGTCGCTGGACGGTGAGTGCGGCCGGGCCGGGGCAGGGCGGGGCGGGGGCCCGGGGGCACAGGGAGCGGGGTGTGGGGAATAGCGGGCGGTGTGTGAAGAGAGGGTGTTGCGGGGATGGGGCACATGGCAGGAGGGAAAGGGAGCTGGAAGAGGCTTGGACAGGAACAGGGCGAAGGGGCTGCGAGCGGTGTGGGATCAGGTACAGAGCATAGGGATGAGCGACCCAGCGGAAAAGGACCTGGGGGTGCTGATCGACAGCGGCGAAACCTGAGCCCAAAGCATTCGTAGGTGGGTAGGAGGGCCAGTGGCATCCTGGCCTCTGTCAGGAACAGTGTGGCCAGCAGAACCTGGGAAGTGATCGTCCCCCTGTGCTGGGCACTGCTGAGACCACACTTCGAGTGCTGTGCTCAGTTCTGAATCCCTCAATTCGGAAAAGACATTGAGGGGCTGGACCACATACAGAGAAGGGCAGCGGAGCTGGGGAGGGGTCTGGAGCACAAATCTCCGGCTGTTCAGTCTAGAGAAGAGGAGGCTCAGGGGGCACATTGCCGCTCCACAACTCCTTGACAGGAGGGTGGAACCAGGTGGGGATCGGGCTCTGCTCCCAGGGAATAAGTGACAGGACGAGGGGACATAGTCTTCTGCTGCACCAGAGGTTTAGGTTGGGCATAAGAAAGAATTTCCTCGTGGGAAGGGTGATTAGACATTGGAATGGCCTAGCCAGGGCAGTGGTGGAGTCGCTGTCCCTGGAGGTGTGTAAGGAAAGGCTGGCTGTGGCACTCAGTGCCATGGTCTGGGTGACAAGGTGGTCAGTCATAGGGTGCACTCAGGCATCTTAGATAGAGGTCTTTTCCAACCTCATTGATTGTGAGATTCTGATAGTGAGATTCAGGGGCATAGGGGTGAGGGAACTGTGGGCAATGTGGGGAAAGGGATGGGGAGATGCTCTGCCAGAGGGTGGGGTTATGGGAATGCTACAGGGGAGTGAGGACAGTGTATAGGGGAGATAAGGACACTGTGCTGGGAGATAAGAAGGACAATGTATAGGGAAAAGGGTGCTGTGCAAAGGGTGTGAGGACAGACTGTGGAAAAGCAGGTGGTGCAAAGATGGGATATGAATAGTGAGTGTGGGAACTGGTGCTGCACATAGTGGAAATGGGAGAGGCAATGCATGGGGAGAAGGAGAGCATGCTGTACAGAAATGGGGTGGGGGAGGCTAGAATGAATAGCAAAAAAGAGCTGTACAGGATTAGAGAGATGCTCTGAGTGTGAGTACATGTGTGAGGGACTGGGGCAGGTGTGGAAGGGCTGGGTGCACAGGAAATTGGGAGGTAGATGAAATTGTTTGGGATAGAGGGCAGAAAAGGTTGGGTTGGGTGTTTAATGGATAGAGGGAACATATAGGGGCACAAGGAGGAGAAACAGGGTGGGCATGAAGGGTCAAGAGTCTCCTGTCAGTAGTTGGGTTGGGGTGATTGTGTGAATGCTCTGAAGGATAAAACATGGAAAAAGGCCAGATCAAGAAGACAACACTGTTTAGAATGGGAGAGAAGGAAAATGGGTGTGTGGAGGATGTAGTGTTTGAAAAGGGAGAAATGGAAAATCTGTATGGGGAATGTGTATAAGGAGAAAGAAACATAAGCAAAAGCATGGGAAAGAGCTTAGCAGTGAAACAAGTGGCTGTGATGGATTGTATAGCTGTAGGGAAGAAAGAGGAATTCTTCCTGTGGTGGAGAATGCAGCACTGCAAATTGGAGTTTGGGAGTTTACTGTAGGCTAGGAGTTGTCTGATGCCATTCCTGTCTTCCAACTCAGGGTGCTGGCATTACTTTTTTTACAGCCTATAAGCAGCTCTTGTATCCTTCACTTTTTCCTGTTTTGATGTGGAGACTGCATTTTTAAGGATTTGTTCTGCTTTTTCCCTCCCACCCAAAATTATGCAGGACAGATGGCATGCAAGCTAGAGCTCATTTTGGGATGCCTTTATCCTTAAAAAATAAATCTAAAGGAAAAGAAAGAAATGCACCATACTGAGGCTTTTTTGCCCTTATGGATGAATTGCACAGTACTTAAAATCTCTTTAAGGTATAGCCTTTCTTTTTTGTGGAAGTCTTGAGATGTGTTTGTAAGTCTTGAGTCTGTGATTTTGTGAGTGCAGGCCCTGTTTCACAGTAGAAATATTTTAAGGAAATTAGGATATGGGTGACTTAGGCTGGTGCAGTTCTTTATGTTCCAAAACAGATGCTTCTGTTGTGAAAATTTTTTTTCCTCAATGTAAACTGAGTGATGTAAGCTAATCTGAAAAGATGTATTTGTACTGCAATAACAGTGTGCTTGTCTATTAATGTGTTTATGACTGATTAAATTCCTCTGGAATGGGGAGAAAAGTCATTTACTGTGAAAGAAGGACTTTTTATCTCCCCAAAGGGTAGAAAATTTACAAAGAAATGTATATTTCTTTTAAGTCAGAAACCACGTACTTTCTGAAAGCAACATTTTCTGGTAAGTTACGCCTTTCAGTGACTTTTGATTATATTAGTCAGTTTCCACTAAAATTGAATGAAATGCCTTGGTCTGAGGTTCCCTGGACTGTGGTCTGATGATCTCAGAGTCTTAATGTGTGGAGCATTTGCAGTGTCAGGGGTGCCTGGGGTGCTGTTTTTGAGTCCCTGGCTCATGGTTAGTAGGGCTGGGTGTCTTGGAGAACATTGTCTAAGGTTTGTAAAGATGAGGGATGTCAGGTTCTTTATTGCAGGGCTGGGAATTGAACGGGGCTTTTGGTATTTCTTGAGTTCAGAGCTACCAGTTGTGCAAAAATATTCCTCAAATCCTTTCAAGATCCACAGCAGCTTCTATTGGTGTGTTATTACATGTTGAGTACAGATGCATTTATTAATAACTTAGTTTCACCTTCATCATAAAAAAGCAAACGGAATGGAAAGCACTGATTTTTCTTTTTTACATGTAACAAAACCTTTTCTATTGCCAAGCTGCGTGTTAAGATTTCAGAATCTTGCTTCTGTTTACTGAAGGAGTGTGTCCTCTACTTCTCTATATTAATATGAAATGGCCAAGTCCTTGCTAATAAGTCATGTAGAATCCCTATAAAACATTGGAAATCCCTTTTATCCTCTCAGGGTTGGAGGAAGGTGTGAGATCACAGTTAAGTTTTCTCTGGCAGTTTTTACATTGAGCTAATTATGTGCCTGGTGTAGGATGCCTCAACACTGATGCCTTCCAAAGAGAAGTTTGGTGTAGCCAGTGTTTTCCAGTGCAGATGTGTGAGTCCTTTGGAAAATTCTTTTCCATTTTTTTGATGTTTTAGCAACTGAGATTTTGGTGTGCTGAGAAAGCCTGGGCTTGTTCTTAGCCATGAAGGAGGGGGTTTGCTTTGCTCTCCATGAAGTCTTGGGAAAATGCAGGCTTGTTAAGTGTGTTGGACAAGAGGGTAGAATCACAGAATCATTTAAGTTGTAGGAGAAGATTTTTTTAGGGTTTTTTAAGGTTTTTGAGATTATCAAGGTCAACTGTTAACCCAGCACTGCCAAGTCCATCACTGAACCATGTTCCTGAGTGCCACATCTGCATGCACAGGATGAGCCAAGAAGGTAGAAGTAGTGAAGGACAAAAAATATGTGTTCTGCACAGGTAAATACAGGGTAACAATGCTTTTTGGCAAAGTGGCTTGCCTTGATGATCCTTTGGAGCTTTCTAAGGAAGTTGGTAAGTGGGCAAAGCAGATGGTTGGATTTTCAAGAGAAGGTCAGCAAGTTCTTTCACCAGAAACCTTTTTGGTAAGTGGACAAAACAGAAAGTTGGATTTTCAAAGGAAAGTCAGCAGGATCCTTCACCAGAAGCTCTTATAGAATCTGAGCTGTCATTGATAAGGAAAAGTCTTGACAGAGCAGGGTAGCTCTTCAAATTATAGCAAATATACTCTAGAGAGTACAGAAGGAGGTGCCAGTGAAATTCCATAGAATCTGGACTGATGATCTGGAAAACAGGTGGCTGGTGAGTTAATGAGGTTTGTGGGCAATACTGAATTATTTGGGGTAGTAAATACTGTAGAAGGACCTGTTGCTTTTAGTGGATGGGTGGTGGGATGAAGAGTTGCTGTGAGAGTTAGCATTTTTCCTTCCATATGTGGGATGGTTTCTTCTACATCCAGACTGACTGGGGTAACATTGGAAGGAAATCCCTAGGTCATGATGGATGTTCATTCATGGTGCAAAAGAACCTGGGTGGGGAAGGGAATGTTAGAAGTTAAAAGAGCACATGCAGCTTGTCTGTCCACTGTTACATATCCACAGTGTTACTTCCAGCTGAAGTTCTGTGTGCAGTTCTGGTGGGTTTCTCTTTTCTTCCCCCTCCCCATGAAAACCTCTAATAGAGCTAGAAAAGATACAGAGAGGAAGATGGAGTGATTAAGAGGAGAGCTTCCTGAAGAGCTTCTCAGTTAGACTGACTGAATAGACTCAGCCTCTTCAGGCTGGGAAAGAGATGATTGAATGGGGCCATAGTAGGGATTTGTAAATGCAATAAAATAACAGCAAGGATGAGCAGCTGCTCAGGGTCACATAATGCAAAAGCTGGGGAGTGCTAAGAAATCAAGCAGCTAACTGATTGCAAAAGTAGTGGGTAGGAGGTTCAGAAGCATTAGGAGGTTTTGTTTGGTTTGTTTTGGTTTTTACAGAACACCCCCCTCCCCCCATGAATCTGACGTTGTGAATATTACAAGTTTACATGAGCTTAAAATGATTGGGCAGACAGAATCATCAGAATCAAAAAACGTATCATGGCCATTAATAAAATACATTATTTCTGGTTCAGGAAATTCTTGAGCCACAGATCTCTAGGCAGTGGGAGATTATATGAGAGAACTATCACAACAAGCTTTCCTCCTGTGTTTTGTGCTACCCTTGTTGGCATGTATATTGATGGGCTTTCTCATTCAGAGGTAGGATACTGGACTAGTCTTTCAGTCTGATTTGGCAGAGCTGTTCCTTTGAGACTTCATGGAAAGAAGATCATGTTCTTTGAGCTTTACAGAGCTAATCCCACCATTCCTTTCAATGCTGTCTGTCTGAAACACAGGCAACTCAGCTCTTCTTGCAAGTTTCCTGTCACTTCCTGGGTTGTGAACTGGTAAGTTATTTCACTAGCAAGGGAATAACCCTTCTAGAAGGAGCTGCTGTGTATTGTTTTGTTGATCTTTTGAGAGGAGAGTCCTCTGAAGGCTTGGATATGCCCCATGCTGGTCTAGTTGGTCGTAATTCTTAATTCTGTTGTGAGGGATCACAGACAGGAAAGAATCCAGCCTCAATACTCTACCCTAGCTATGTTACTGTCTTGTAGCTTGTGAAGGCCCTGCCTTGAAATTTGGTTTGTGAACCTGACTAATTTGACCCTGGATAAGTCAGGTATTAGTGGAGAAGGGTTATCATGCTTATTTTAGCTCCAAGGAACTCTGTTGGTTGCACAGAAAGCGTTTGAGGCATGTGCTTTTCTTAGCTGAGTCTAGTTTTGAAGAATAACTATTCACTTTATAATTGATAGCCAGTTCAGACTAGCCAAAGAGGTTGTTCACTCTGATTTCTTAACTTAAATTTGGAGAGCTTTTGAATCCTGCTAATTGGAATGAATGTGTCTTGCTTTTTATTTTCCTTCATACCTACATTTTTAACAGCCTATCAGTTGCTACATTTGAACACATCCCAGCAGGAAGTACAGCAATACAGGGTCTGAGAGAGAGCTACATTTCTCCCTCTCCATTATGCTATAATTGCAACCTGGAGGATGGAGTTACACTGAGCCCTTTGCCAGTTTGCACTGGTTTGATGGCTGCTGCTTTTGTAGAAAGGCAAGTTAAGAGTTGAGGGCCATGTCTGAAGGTCTGGAGTTCTCTGATTGCTCTTTCACTGTGTCTGGGTGGGAGTCCCCTGTTCTGTGGTAATTGTCGGGAGGAACTGTTTTCACAAGTTTTTTTTTTTTTAAGCTGACAGGAGAAAAACTGAAGCTGAAGAGAGTGAGAGAAAGTTGAGCATGGAGCAAACCTGACAGCCCACATCTCTCTTCAGGTTTTTGTTTAAAGAAGCTGAGAAAGGTGAAGGCTGGGACTTCTGACACTAATCAAAGGAGAAGAAAAGTCCCACCTGGGAAGGTTGATGTGCAGGCAGCATAGCAGCAAGCTGGAAGATGTAACTAAGAAATACAGCACAAAGAAATGATGCTGCAAGGTGTACTGAGCTTGTGATCCTTAAGTACACTGTCTGGGGAAACTCAGCTTCTTTTGTTCCAGAAATTCCCTTTAAATGCTTGGTAGTAGGTTGAGAAAAACAGATCTGATAAGCTTCTTGGTCACAAACCAGGTACTATTGGTTCTTGTTGATCCTGACCAGCTTCTCTCTGGGGTTCCCCCAAGGCTGCCCCTGGCCCAGGAGGCCATCCCAGTCCTCAGGGATGTCAGCCCCTGTCCCAGGGATTGCACAGCAGGGCCAGTCTCCAGCTCCCCACTGCCTTGCCCTCCCCACCCTTGGACCCTGTAGAGCCAGGCCCATGTGCTGTCTGGCCTCAGCCCATCCTTGTGGCCCTGTTTGGACACTCTGGGGCTGTGTCTGACCTTGTTCCCCCTGCTGGGCCTGACCCTGACCCCCCTGTGCAGTCTGATGTCCTGCTTGGCCTCACCCCATCCCTGGACCCATGGAGGTGCCTGATGCCCTCAGCTCTGCCTGTCCCTGCCCTGCTTTAGAATTCAGAGTCACATCTCTAGTAAAAATTTAAGTAAGAATTATTAATAAATCTTTTAACTTACTTAGTGACTAAGCCTGGAGGTTTTAGGGCAGTGACAAATACACAGGCACAGTCACAGAAACAGGATTGTGCACTGGGCACTGACAGCATCAGTTCTTCAGCACTGAGTCAGGCTCTCTGGCTCTTGTACAGCAAACCTGCATCAAGGCTTTGCATCTCCAAATGTACATGATTTTGCAGTGCAGTAATTTGAGGCTGGTGGGAGGTTATCTTCTTGCTTTTGCTCTTAAGGGAAAAGAGAAATTGTGAAATGGTAATTCTTAACACACCAACAAGTGTTTGTTTAAGTTTTTGGTGTAGGAGGTTCCACAACATCTGTAGCCTGCTTCAAATTTTAGAATATCAAGGAAGAGTTTATTTCTATTATTACAGGTTTTTTTTTTTTTGCAAATGAATTATTATGAAGTTAATACAGAGACCCATTAGCACTGCCACAAATCCTGAATGTGTACTCTCACTCCTCAGTGTCCCATGACAGATTTAATGCATCTTTGGCTCTTTAGTAAAGCTGTGGTATGCTCAATGTTTTAGGTATACCTGTGGGAGCTTACAGAAGTATTTTCTTTACTATTTTATCCTTAAAATCTTTGTTTTTTACATCAAGGCATCTGAGCTATGTTGACCTCGCATGCAGAACTTGACAAGAGTTTGCCTTGATCTAAATATTTGTCTTTTGGGGATTGTGGACATGAAAAATTATGGTCAGCAAGCTGAAAAGAAGAGAGGGACTGACTACACTGAGAAAAAAACTTATGTAAAATTTAAGCTGAGCTTACTAGTCATTCATCTTCTCTACCTTTTTGTCCTGTAGAACTTTTTAAGATGATCAATTACAGTCACAGTGATTGCTAGTGAGACAGCTGGGAAAGGGGATGAACTCTTTGTAGGATTCTGTACTTTTGTCTATTTGGTTCTTATGTACAATAAAGGATTCTTGTGTATTTTCAAATATTAAAAAAGTGAATGGAGTAAGGGTTTTGTTTTAATTGGTAGTTGTTAATCAGTTTCCATGTAATATACTGATAGACAAAGTCCTGACATTGTTTCTTACAGTGCAGCCCCCCAAACTGGGCTCTGCCAATAATACACATGCTAAACTTGAAATGAAAACACTTCCTACTGAAAAGTTAAAATAATATTAATACCAACAAGTTGCCTTATATTTGTTGCCCAGCTTTTTAGAGATGACACTAATTCGTGGTTAATTTTAATTTATGCAGAGTGGTCATGATTTCAATTGGAATACAGAGAAAGGAAATACAAGTATGCTGGATTTGCAGACCCTTTGATGGAAATCCTGAAGAGTATTTACCCAATTTAACCCTGTGCCAGATTAGAAAACTAATTCATAATCATGCTGTGTTGGGAAGGAAGAGGGCAAACTTCCATCTAAAATAATCATCTGCTATATGTTGTAGTGAGAGGAATGAAATCAATTTTGCTTCACTCCCCAAATCCTCCAGGTGGCAATCGTGCACCAGAGTTAATATGAAGCTTTTTCTGGCATTGAGTCTTTTCCATACTGTCCCTGGGATGACAACAATAGAGGGTGCTGCTGTCAGCTGTGGCAGTGCAGAGTAGTGCACATAACTTGGATGCAGACTGATTTCAAAGACTTGGGCAGTCCTAAGTTGGGTTGTGGTGGATGCAACTATATTTATCTCTACAGTTGGTAGTTAGGAAAATGAGCTATGATGGAATAGCTTTACAGTTTGTCTATGTAAGTTTATGTGGCAGTGCTGTTTCAGCAGGCTCTGGTGCCTGCAGACCTGTTCACTTCCCTCGAAAAAAGAGTGAGAAAAGAATTCAGTTACAAACTTCAGAACTTGAATCACATAATTTTACTTTGATAGGTATAATTTGTAGTGGGAGGTTTACTTACCCCCCTTTTTACTTTTATGGTCTAACTTCAGTAGGAAGCTCATTAGTTTTTTTATATTAGATTACCTTGTCTTCCCCAATTACGAAACCATTGGTGTGATGCAGTTTGCATTCTTTACTAGACTTTACCAGATTTTATGCTGGACCTGTAAATACGTGTATTTGAAATAGAAGGTTTGCCCCTACCTTGTGCTAAAGAAAGGATTGGTGGCTTTTGGGTTTAATTTTACAGGGAAGGATTTTGGTAGGATTGGTCCTATCAGATAGCAAGTGCACTTCATTTCAGGTTACAAGCAGTTTCATTCACTTGGTCATTTATGTAGAGGAAGCAAAATCTGTAATGCTGGGAATGAATCTGTTTCTCCTCCAGGTATTAAATCTGAAACTCATCATGTCCCTACCTGACAGAAAAGTGCCCTTTAAGCTGCAGATGGCCAAGTGGCTGCTCTTTGCCTCCACTGTGTGGAGTGATTTGATAAGTGCTGTTCCTGTTACCTGTGATTTTTTATTGCTGTTCAAGATTAGCCCAGACTTCAAGCTTTTCTTGCACCTTTTACAGCTTGAGGAGCAGTTTTATGGAGAAGCAGAGTGATGTGACTTTGTTAGGGAGTTGGTGGGGCAAAACAGAAACTGCTGAGGTGCTTGTGCTGTGAGCAGCAGAGTGGGAATGGCTGCTTTTGGCTGATGGAGGGATAGTCACTGTAGAACCATGTAATTGTTTAGTTGGAAAAGACCTTTAAGATTGTAGAGTCCAGATGTTAACCTAGCTGTGACAAGTAGTTTAACACTCGAATGATGCAGGGTTATGGTCTGGGTCTGGACCTGTGTGAGCTTAGACTGAGTGCCATCAAGTTTCCAGACATGATCTCCTGCATCTTCAGTTCTTTTGTGTTAAGGCAGCGTAGCCCACTGAGAGTACCACACAAAAACTGGAGTAGCTGCGTTTCTGAGCTGCCTAACACATCTTTCCACACCTTCTGTTGTCCAAAATTTCATGTAAATGTCCAAAGCAAACTTGAAAAGGAAGCTTCAGTTATGTGAAGTTGCAAATCTGAGCGAGTTTCTAAAAGTAAACATAGAGTCATAGAATATCCTGTGTTGGAAGGGGACCCACAAGGATCATGAAAGTCCCTGCACAGGATGCCCTAGGAGTCACAGCAAATGTCTGAGAGCATTGTCCAAATGCCCCTTAAATTCTGCCAATCTTGGTGCTGTGACCACTTCCCCAGGGAGCCTGTTCCAGTTCCCAACCATCCTCTGGGTGAAAACCTTTTTCCTAGGAGCCACCCTAAACCTCCATTGACACACCTTCATGCCAATCCCTCAGGTCCTGGGACAGGTCACCAGCAAGAACAGCTCGGTGTGTGCCCCTGCTCTTCCCCCCAGGAGGAAGTTGTACCTGCAGTGAGCTCTGCCCTCAGTCTCCTCCAGGCTGAACAGACCAAGTGCCCACAGCTGCTGCTCATGTGGCTTCACCTCTGGGCCCTTCGCTGTCTTCATGGCCTTCCTTTGGACACGCTCATGGCTTTATGGTCTTTTTAACATTGTGGTGCCCAAAACTGCCCCCAGGACTGGAGGTGGGGCTGCCCCAGACCAGAGCAGTGTGGTACAGTCTCCTCCCTCTCCCAGCTGGTGATGCTGTGCCTGATGTCCCCAGGACACAGCTGCCCCTCCTCAGCAGGTGGGAGGAGTAGATGGCAATGGACCTTGGGAGGCACCACCTCATTAAGGAGCGCATTCGAGTTGCCTTAGGGAAGTGGTAGTGTTAATGCTGAAGATTTGGCAGGCAGTACTTGAAGATACCAAATACTTCTCAGATATATTTTTGTATGTCTTGAAAGCTGAATGTGAAAAACCAAAAGCCTGCTTAATTCGCTTTTGAAGTTGTGGGGGAAGAATGGAAAAGGTCAAGAAATGTAAAAATTGCAGTTAAGCTGGGATGTTAATTTGGTTGTGCCTAGCAATTGCTGTTCCATTCCTTTGTACTTTTTAAATTGCTAGCTTTGTAGGGATTTTTGTCTTTAAATGAATTTGATGATTTCAGTTTTCTTTTTTTAAGAGTTTATCTTTTTATTACCCACCCGAACAGTTATGGTAATGAGTTTGGTTTGCATTTTGCTTGTAAGATTAAAGCTGATGGTGAGACTACATAGTCAATGGCAACATTAGTTTGCAGTTCTGAGAGTGTAAGTGCTCAACAGACTAGTTTTCTGTCAGTTTTCAAAGACAAATGCTAAGTAGAGATGTTCAGCCTTTCCAGTTAACTTGCTGAAAAATGGGTACATCAATTCTGATAGCAGAATCTATCTTTCAGATAGCTCTGTTGGTATCTGCTGCAGTCTCTACAGCTTGGAAATAAATGACTTTATGTATGATGTTATAGCTTGATGGCTAATGAAAAAGAGTCTTAAAGAACAAAATCATTGAAATCTCAATCTCATTTTGTTTATATTATTTTGGATTTTAACTCCTGAGTAAGTTAATTTATTTAGTTATTAGTATTGTTTATCATCACTGTAAGATTGTTTTGTGCAAGCTTTTTAATAGTAATAGGGAAACATTTTAAAGTGTTGTTTTACCAATGATAGTCCAAAGCAGTTCAGTATATTCAAGGATAGAGGGGACAGGGAGGTGGAGCTTTTGTGTACAGGAGGGGCCAACAGTGCCTTTGACGCAAGTCCTGGGTGAGCCCCCTGCCTCCAGCTGCTTGCTCCTCTCTTCCCTTGTGGCTGGTGTCCTCCTACCATGTACTGATGCTCTAGTGGGCTCTCCTGATGCAAATCAAAGTAGTGAGGAAACTTGTAGTAAAGCAAATCTTAAAACAATAAAAAAAAGGAAAATGGGAGGTGGAATTTCTATTTAGATTTGCTAGGGAAGAAAAGGAATGTAAAACTCTTGCCATCATTGACACATTTTCTGCCAGGTAAACCATTCTTATTAAATGTACACAAAGAATGTTATGCCTTCTTTTATAGCTTGGTTTGCTTCATTGGTTTGATTTCAAGTGTTTGTGGCAATACAAGGCTGTACCTGTAAGAATGGCAGGTGTATCTGACTATCTGACTCTGTGTTTGACTATCAGAATGTCTCTGATAGTCAAACACAGAGTTGGGAGAGTTACCTCTGTAGCCAGTGAGGAGATCACTGTTGAATGTTTTTCACTGCTTAGGATGCAGTATTTAATCTGTGGGGCATTTAGGTGAGAGCTTGTTATGTGAGGTTGTTGGTTGGAGACAAGGGATGACACGAACTCACTGAGTGTCTTGGACAAACAATATGTTTTATTGCTCAAATCTTCTTTTTATAGGGAGTTTGAATTTCCCAGGCTCAGCTGGGATCTCTCTCTGCCCAGATCTCTGCCCAGTGGTGTTTCTGCACTTAGGCTTGAACAGGGTTGGCTGAGGGTCCCCTGTATAGGGTTGAATCCAGCCTATCTGGGGACTGTTTATCTGTTTTTCTGGAAAGAACCAGGCTAGCCAAATTGGATTTGTGTTATATCTAGATTTACCTTGTCCAGCTACACACCAGCTGCACTGTGACAGCACTGCCACAAGAGCTGATTATTGTTTGTTAAAGGATCTGTTAACAAAGTGAAGTTGGTTTCTGTTGTGGATAGCACTGGAAACCTAATTTAAAAGTTATGTGGAAAAATAAGCTTTGAAGGCTGATAGCAATTCTGCAGGAATATTAGCTTATTAGCTCTTCTGGGTTTTGGTTTTGTTAGGTTTTGTTGGTTTTTTTTTTTTTTTCTCAATATAGATGTACATTAAGTGCAACTGAGAGGAGCTAAAAAAGAGCTAAAAAAGTCTGGTAAGAGTGAACAGTTTAGGTCACAGTTTCTCATCAGTTGTACCTGCCATGGAAGTATCTTATTCAGGTGTGTACAAGAAATGCCCTGAACTGCTTTAAAGAGCACCTTCATTCCCCTCTCTGTGT
The DNA here is from genome assembly GCF_027477595.1 of Haemorhous mexicanus. Lineage (NCBI taxonomy): Eukaryota > Metazoa > Chordata > Aves > Passeriformes > Fringillidae > Haemorhous > Haemorhous mexicanus. Next base: position 58,955,704 of record NC_082346.1, on the reverse strand, counting down.
CTATCCCAAAGCCTTTCTAGTTTGTTCTGAAGAGCTAGTCTGAGAGGAGGAAACAGCCACAAGAACTTGAGGAAAAGCTGTAGGCATCATGGACAACAAGATGGCTTTTTCCCCTATCCTGAAGACCAGACTACTTGAATTAAGTAGAAGTCCGTTACTAACAAATTGCTTGGTTTCAATCCTGTGCAATTTAGCTTTTTGGTCTCACTTGCTGTTAAGCTGATAGATTCAGATATCCTGCTTGAGGTACCCTGATTGTTTAAAAAAAAACCTTCCTGCTTTAGTGGGAGACTATTTTTGTCCTTGGTAGTTTAATTCCCTGTTCTGCAAGATTGGTTTGCATGAGTAGTTCACTGACTCCCAGCAATCTCTGCATTCAGGCTCCTTTAGCGTTGGCATGGATGCCCAAACCAGCCTCTGATTTATGCTGATTTACAACTCAGACTTCTTTTAATTCTCCAACCTTTCAGGGTGTAAAAGTAGCAGTTCCAGACTTGCAGTTTTTGTAGCCTGAGTGTTGCTGTGTTTACCTAATGACAAACTGAAGTTACTTTAAAATAAGTGTTATGTCTGTAGTAGCCAACACAGTCATTATTGAATGCTAAACATGTTTTATGTTCTCTAGTGCCAATAATTACCTATTAAAATTCTGTAAATTCTTCATTGAATATTCTTCAGACAAAAATACTAACTAAGCAATTGTTTCCCCCTTTATTTTGAGAAATGTTCTACAGTACTGAATTTCATGTTCTGCTTCAAATAGACCTTGGGAGATTTTTGCAGTTTCTACGGAACTGAGATTGGGAGGGCTTATGGAGACATGTAATTCTTATGGTATCCCAAAAAAGAAATAATTTGCACAGTATTGGTACTTGATGTCTTAAGTACTTTAAGACCTTCTTAATGTAGTTTGGCATGTTGTAGATGATACAGATACTGACTATATTGGCAAAATAAGTTTTATTTTAATATTTTAATTAAGTTATTCTCTTTGACATGTCTGGTGTTTGTTTTTTTTCCCCTAATAGGTGCAGGGAAAACACCGACTTTAGGAGGAGGATTCCACGCCAATCTGGGAAAGGAGTCACGAGCAAAAACTCTACAGAATGGTACTAGCAAATTTTAGTCTTGCTGATATGAATTATTTTTATTAATATGGTTGATACAGTTAATTTTTAGTTTTGAATGTGACCTCAAAACCTTGGCAGGCCCCTCATTATTCAGTGGAGAAGTCTGCTTAGTTCTGATTTTTCATTGTGCTCTCATTTGGCTGCTACACTTGATTTATGAATTCATGTGGCTGACTGACAAAGTGTAATGGCACCTGACAATATTACTGTAGTTTTAAAGGGCTTTTTCAAGGTTGACATGCCCATTGCACCTTTTTATTATCTGTTAAACCTATTGTGGCTTTTTATTTAGTCCATTTTCAGGGTTGTGAAAATACTTTATTCATGTTTATTTAAAAGTCTAATTCTTCAAATATTTTTGGTCTTAAGCAATGCAAGTGTGCGATAATGCATATAAGTAATCATGTGCTTAATATGGGATCATTGAACAGAGAGAGGAAAAATGGAAAAAAGGTTTTAGCGCACAAATGACATTAAAATAAATATTCTCATTACATGCTTTACATTTTAATTGAGATCTCCATATTCTGCACTCTTTAAAGAGAGTGAATAAAACCAGCTTTTATTCCAGGAGCAGAATGGTCTTCCAGTTTGCTGTTGCTCATATCAAGGGACAGGAGTTGTCATTTTTTTGGTTAATTAATACTCCTGTCTCATGACTCTTGGAGATGACAGCTGATGGACTGTCATAGCAAAGTCTCAGAAGCTGACATGTAATTAAGCATGGATGTAAATGGGTTTTACTGATAAGGTACTCATTTGGAGTATTTTAGAGAAAAGTATTTTCCTAAATTAATCTTACATTTGCAACTCAACACAGAAGCCTTGCCTATATTTTGCCTCTGTAGGTACATGAAGAGTAAGATTGATCTGATATTATATCTTTATCAGTATAGAGAAGCTAAGATTGATCTGTGCCATTGAAGTATAGTCGGATTACTCTACTCAGCATTATTCAGCTGATATATATATACAGGTTGTTTTATATACAGAATGTTTTATTCAGCTGTTTTTACTTAAGAGTATTGAGCCCTGTTTGTTTGGCAAAGTAAAGCTTGCACTTTAGGTGAGCTAGTGTCAGTGTCAGGTCTGAAGTTACTATCTTAGGAATTTTAAATTTCCTGTCTAACATGTAACCTATACAAGCAGTGGGATAAAGCCACTAAACTTAATGAGGTCTGGTTTTGGATTAAGGCACTTTAATCAAAACTGTAATTTTGAACAGGCATTTTAAAAATAAATTGGCTTTTTGTGCATAAGAACTTCACAGTTGTCTGTAATTGTAGAAAAGTAAAATGCTGATGGAAGGAAATCTGTCTTGTTGCTTCATGGAGTGTTTGAATCCTTCAAAAGCCCTTTTGGTTATGCCAAAAGGTAATCACAAGTAAAGACAGTGTAGGCGTTTTTCTAGAATCTAAACACAGCTTTTTTCTTGGATGAGTGTTTGCTGGGGAATATGTCTGAGCATCTTCCTTCCCCACAGCTTTTGTGTGGGGGGCCTCCCTGATCAAAAACAGTGATTGTGACTTGGCTAAAGTACATCAGCATTGTATACAAAAACATTTAGTTGCTTTACATGAACTTATCTTCCAAACAGTCTTGAAACAGGAAAATAATTTGTCTTTTTAGTTACACCTCTCTGAAGCCCTTTGCAGGTTTTCTTCTATTTTTTTTCCTGTGTCAGTCCTTTATATAAGGAGCAAGTGTTTGGTCCTTGATTTCTGTAGCCAACCTGCATTTGTCATGCTGCCAATCTATCTCTGGGAAAGTTCTTTTCAGTGAGCTAAGTGATGTTCTTGCTCAGTCCCAGGCATGACAACAGCAGCTGATATTTCAGGTAGAGCAATTGGTGTTTGAAAGCCTTTTCTTTTCTGTCGCTGAATAATGAGCCGGTTGTCTGCTGCTTTTAATCACACTTCTGGCTTTACATAGTTTTTAATTGCAAATTGAGCTATGGCAACGAGCTTACAAAATCTCAGCCTGTCACTGTGGGCCCATGATCATGGCTTTTTTTGGGGGTGAAATGATGTTAAATATCCATCATGGTTAGACTTAAAAGTGTAGCAAGGTAAATGAAATTATTGGACATGTTTTAAAAGAGAGGTATGGAGTTGTTCATTGAATGAAACTGAAGTGCACTGGTAATTGGCTGTATGAAAAATGAAGAGTTATAAAAAATGCTGAGCTACTTATTTATTTGCCACTATGTTGGCATTTCCAAAGTTAATGGTGCTGCAGGTGAAGTGCTGAACTCGCTCCTGCGGGGATGCTGGCTCAGGACAGCCTGCAAGGGCGGCCACTGGTGGCTCTTACATCAAGGCTGCTGCTGCTGCCTTCTTCTCTCCTGTACTATCAGTGCTCCTGCTGAAGGGAAGAGCCAGGCCCTGGGAAGCAGGGATAGGCGGTGGATGAAGTCCCCAGAGTGCTGGAGAGCAGCTGAGAGCCCGTGTGTGGTCCGAGAGCGCTGGCAGGTCTCACTGTGCGCCTGCTCTGCTTGCCAGCAACCTGCAGGGAAAAGTCCGGCCGTGGAGCAGGGACTTGCTGGGTTTTAAAAAACAACCACCTCCCCCTGCTGTCCCTCCTTCCCCCCACTCCTTCCCCATGTGCTTTGGGCCAAATTCTTCTTTACTGTAAAGTCTGTCTTTCCAGGGGAGGTGGAAGGGAGGTGATCTGGACTCTCTGTCTCTGACTTAATTACCAGCAAAGCAGCTGGGCTTGGCTGACTGTAAGATGCTGCTGTTTTTTGAGGCTTTTAATGAAAGGATGTTTAGAATTAGATGAAGAACAGTTTTGCATTAGAATGCTTAAGATAATAACTTTTTTTTTCATGCATTCTAAAGTGAAGAAATGCAAAAGTAAAATCTCCCAGTGACTGCTCATCAGTTCTAGACTGTTCTACAAAATCATGGTGTGCACTGGTGTTTTTATAAGTATGTATATTTATGCTCTAAACAAAGCCATGGGCAAACCCTGACCATTTTGTAGTTTTCAGTTTTGTGTAAGAATGTTCATTACACAGAACCAGTCTCCCTTACCACACATGTCTTTGCTGTACCTTTCCTCACTATTTTTAATGCAGCAGGGCATGGCTGTTCAGTTTCTCCCTTTCTTTTCTGAACCAGCTGATGTTTGTTTGGGAATGGCTGCTTACAGAAACTGGAGTCTTGTTTGCACATGCTAAAATATTTATGCAGAGAAGATTTAATACTGTTGTATTTGTTCATAATCACTTTGATTTTCAGAGTGCAGTACTGTGCTAATTGAATGTAGGAAGCTCCACAAGTTCAACAGGCTCAGTCCCACAAAATGCTTTGTATCTGTACATACAAACCTCATTTTTGTAGTAAAAACCTGCACACCTGTGATATGATGTAGTGTTTCAGCTTCAACTTTGTTTGAATGGATATGGCAAAATAGCTAAATACTACTGTTTTTCTGAAAAAGAAGAATTATGAGTAAAATACCAGCTCAGAGGGGAGACTCTTTGACAAGACATCTTCCTCTGTTCCTAAGCCTCTTCAAATTTCTACAGTATTGGTCAACACTCACGGTTACTTCCAGAGCTGAAATGCAGAGTGATGTCTCTTTAAATCCCATTTTACAGTTCTGTGCTGCATTACATAATCTCTCTAAATAGCCAGTTTATTCTTGTTTCCTTGCAGGCAATCTGCTCTCGCTGTATCAGTGTCAGAGTCGTTGTTACAAGGGAGTTGTTCTTGACTTGGAGCTCTGATACTTTCAATAGTCTTCAGTGACCAAAAAGAAAAGGGACAGGGAAAGGAGGGTCAATGGCATGATTATATATATTATATGATTATTGAAAGTTTCACTGGCAGATATTTAAATTTGGTTTAAACTAAGTTTGAAGATTGCAGCTGCATCTAGCTTAATCCAATTTCTGACCTGTTGTGCTGTGTTTTTAATTATTTCTTTAAATGAATGTGTGTTTTCCCTCAGTCCTCTTAAATACCAAAACATAGCTAACAGTATTTTAATGCTAAATGGGAAAGTGTTCCTGAAGTTGGTCTGTAATGCTTTTTTACTGTTTACATTTAAACTATGTGCTTAATTCTTTAACATTTGTTGTCATCACTTATTTTTTAGCTGGTTTGTTACGAGTGATTATGGAGGGATCTGCTTCCTTCCAGAACCATACATTCTGAATTAGAGCAGGACAATACATTACACATGTGAAGAACAGAAGTATCCAAAGGGGAGGAACAGAGAGCACTTAACAAAACTAGAACAGCAAGGGAAGGGAGAATAGTGGAATCCTAGAACAGCTGAGATGGGAAGAGACCTCTGGAGGCTGACAGAATGGTGGCTTTGAAGTTGCATTAAGCTGCTGAGGGCCTAGGGCAGCTGAGCTCCAGTTTTTACCAAGGAAGTATATGACAGTTTCCCTGGACAACCTGTTCTTCAGTGGTTGGCCTCCCTCACTGTGAGGAATTTTTTCCTTGTGTCGAGTAAGAACTTATTTTGATGAAATGTGACTCTTGCTTCTTGTCCTTTTGCTGTGCATCTCTGGTGATGCAGTTCTGGCTGCATCTTTATAACATCCTCCTGCAAAGCTGAAGGCACCAAAGAGAATTCTCCCTCAGCTTTCCTGAAACTCAGCAAATTCATCTGTCAGCCTCATCCATGTTCTGCAGTCTCCAAATCATCACAGGGACTCTCTGCTGGACTTGCTCCAAAATGCCAGTGCCTCTTCTGCAGAGGAGCCCTGAACTGGACAAAGTACTCTAAAAATAGTGTCATAAGTGCTCAACAGGGGATGACAAGCACTTCTCTGGACCTGCTGGCTGCAGTTTTAATAACATGGCTCTGGGATGAAATTAACCTTCACTGCTGCAACTGGGTGCTGCTGAGCCATGTTCAGCTTTTTGTTCTTGAGGAACCTAGGCCCTTGTCTGCAAAAAAGTCAAACAGTCCCCAGCCTGTGCTTTTGCCCTGCAGTTTTTCTGTCCCAGGTGCAGAAAAATTGCATTTGGCTCATGAGGCTTCTGTCATCTCATTTCTGAAGCATCTTAAGATTCCTCTGAATAGTGGCTCTACCCATCAGCATATTGGCCACTGTTCCAGTGGGATGTCATCTGTAGGCTGGCAAAGGAAACTTCCTGGCCTATTGTTCATGCTGATAATGAAGGCATTAAACAGTATTGATCCCAGTGTAAGTCTGATGGTGAAAGTGCTGAGCACTACTCTTTGAACCAGGCCAGCCTTTCACTCAAGTTGCTGTTCACTGGCCTAGTCCATATCTCTGCAATTTGGCTACCAGGGAGAATGATGAAATGGGATGAGGGGAGAGCTGTAGTTAGAATTTATCTTGACTGCAGTCTAACTTTTGCAGCTGGGCATGGTCAACCCTCAGTGAATCTGTGCTGGCAATTCCTGGTTACATTCTTGGGTTTTGTGTGTCTGGAAGTAGTTTCCAGGTAGATTTGTAGCCTTCCAAGAAGATGAGAGGAGCCTGACTCACTTTGGAGTCTGACTTCTCCCTCTGGAAGAGAAGCCTGATGCTTGCTGCCTTCAAGTCAGAGAGAACCTCCTCAAATTGCTACAACTTTTTGAAGATGGTAGAGATTACTCTTTTTATTGTCTCCCTTTGCATTCTCAGATGTATCTCATCAAGTCAAATTAACTTGTGTGTATACCCTGTGCCTAAGGGAGCCCTTGCTCAGTCTTTCTTTACCATGGAGAGTTGCCTACCTATTCTCTGAACCAGCTGAAGCCCTCTGAAATCCAGTATTGTAATTATGCTACCCATCTTTCTCACACCCCTCAAGATCTTGTTTATATTTGGTTGCTGTAACCAAGCTTTGCCATCAGACTTTACATCCTCCTCCACTTCTTCCTTTCCAAAGAGTGGTAGGTTTATCACAGCCTCTGCTTGACCTGTTCCTGATATGCTCTGGAATTCCACTGGATTGCCTGTGACCCACTGTGGTTCCTCTACAGCAACTGCTGGGGTGGATGCAGTTCACCATGAGAACCTGGAGGTCTTCCTGCTTTCTAAAAAGGCTTCGTCTTCAGGATCAGATGGTCTATGGCAGGTGTTCATGACTGTTTCTTCTGGCCTTGCCTCTCATCCAGACCTGTTTACTTTTTATTGGCCTGTCAATCATTTTTCAGCAGAGCTTCACACTTTCAGGCTGTTCCTTTGTATAGAATGAATCCCTGTCACCTTCCCTGTCTGTCCTTGTGCAGCCTGTCACCATCCATCTCATTACTCCAGGCATGTGAGCTGTTCCACAGTGTGTCTGTAACTCCCCAGTGAATTTGTAGTTTTGCAGCTGTGCATAGGCTTTGAAGTCTTCCAGACTGTCTCCTTCATTAGATGCAATCTTTTCTTTGACTCTTCCTCCTGTATCAATTCCTGTCCCCAGCTTTGATTTCAATAATGAAACTTCTGGTCTAGGCTCTCTACCATCATCTTGTCCTTCTTGCCTTCATTTCTGTTGCAATAGAAGCTAATCCTAATCCTCTCATCTCTCTATTTATTATAAGCACCACATTGAGTTTTCTCATGTTGTCTTTTAAACTAATCATTGCTTAAAGTTCTCCTTTTCTGGTTTTGCTTCATATCTTCCTAAATTTCTTTACTCACTAAGGCTTTGAAAGACTTCTTCTAGCCAGACCATTGCTTCAGTTTTACCCTTTGATCTGCCTATTGCCTTGTCCCTTACAAGTCCTCTGCTACCATTAGCAATTTCTCTCTCATCCATTTCTTTCATCTTCACATTTCATATGTTAACTTTCCCCATCTCACTTTGATGGAGAATAAGGGGGCATCTTCTCCTTTTCATTTGGGATGATATGACATGTTTTTCATGTGTGAGTGTGTTTGGTTGGGTGGTGGATTTTTGTTGTTTGTTTTGTTTGCTGGTTGACGTTTCAAGTGCAACCTTTTCCCTTGGTAAACTTCTTTAACCTCAACATACCTCTTCCATCTAGTCCTATGTCATGGCTGGACATGGGTGGCAAAATTTAGATGTCTGTGTGAGCTCCTGTTTCTCATCTCCTTTCAGAGGCTCTGCATAGAGGCAGACAGATTTAGGGTGTGATTAATTTAATCCGAAAGGAAGTCAATGACTCATTCTCTGAAGCGTCTGTTTCTCTTCACTCACTGAAAGGAAGTCTATATTGACTAAGCCCAGTCACTCATCTCTGAAGATAAGGGTGATGAATTGTAGGCTTTGGTGTCTGCTGAATCTGTCTGTATTTGTGTATCTCCTTGTTGACATAGAGTTAACATGGCCACAACTGAACTACGAATTGCATCCAACTGTTCTGGCCTTTCGCATGTTAACAAGTTCAAACTTCTTCCCACTGAGGCCACTCACAGCTTTCTTTCCTCCTGTCTTGTACATCCATCCTCTTCAGCATCTGCTAAACCATGGATGTGTCCTAGCCATAACACTCACATATCTGTTTCTTGAATAAGTGTTTCTTGACTTTCATTATTCTTTCTCTCTCATCAGAACATGCGCCAGAGCCAGGAATGCAGAAAAGTTGTGACCTGGAATGCTAATTCTTTGGTCCTTAACTTCTTCATCAAACAATTTGTAAAGGAATGTTGTTTTCCCCGCTTGTTTGCTCTTTCACATTTGTGATTGCTGTTACTGATCACATAACAATTCAACAGGGAACTTCCCTGGTGTTACTGGGCTGTTGTTTTTGACCTCCAGCTTGCTGGACCTCTGTGCTTCTGAGCCTTGCTTGGATGTCAGTAAGTGTGGGCTTTCCTAGTCCTCTGCTTCAGTGCAGGCTCTGGTAAGCTCCACAGCTTGATGCTGGACTCCCTGGTGGCTGAATCTTCAGGGTATCTCAGTATCTTGCACACTTTTCTCAGAGCTTTGTGTTCCAGGGTTTGCAGGCAACTGCACTATCAGCAAAGACTTGAAGAGATAGGAAAAACACTTAAGGAAAACAAACAAAAAACCTCAGGGGCAGAAAACCTACTCTTTAGCCAGCAAGAGTAACTGCAAGAATTTGGGTAAAAGCAGAAAATTGTATTTCCCTGCCTGTTTCCCTGTTACTCTAGAGTTTGATTCAGAGGCCTCTGAGGAAGCTGGGATCCCTCTGGTTGGGACTCTGGCTTTTCCTTAGGCACATGGAAAATCTCTGCAATCTCTTTTTGCTGATGAGACCCTGTCCTTGATCATCTCCAGTTACCTTTGTTAAAAGACCAGTTGAGTACATCAGCTGATCAGGGATGACCTCTTGGTTATACATTGATTCATTAGTTTCTACTTGAGTTGAAATTTGAAAATTTTTATTGTCTTAAATCTTGGCCATTTTTCGCTGGGGAATGATGAATAAAGTACCTCTCTCTCTTGGAGATGCTTTTGATGTACTCTTTGTCCTTACAGGGACAGTTTAATGGAGAAGAGTCCATGTGTCCTTTAATGAGTTCTGTTACGTTTCTAAGAAGATGATCTGGGATCCTTTAAGAGTAGAGGATCTGCTGGAGATAATGCCCAGATTTTGCCCAGAGGCTGATTGACAACTTAAAACTTTGAGCACAGCAGTCCACTGGGTAGAAATATGTGAGTCAAGCTCTGCTGGTCTTCCTAACTTTGTTCTTGTGTTTGCTTAGCCAGAAAAGGGAAAAATTAGAAAAGGCATTTCTAAAATTCCTTGGAGGTGTTGGTTCAGTCTGTATGTGACTGAGTAAACAGAGAGATTGTCCTGTGACTGAGGGCAGTCTCTGTTACTTTTCTTTTAATTTTGAAGGTTTTCTTTGAAGTTGAAAAAAAAAAAAATTGCAGTCTTAGTCAAATGAGTTAACATGACTTGGGTTGACTTAACTAATAACTAGAAATATTTGCATGTTTAGCTGCTTTGAACTGGCCTGTTTGTGACTCTGGAGTTAAAAGCATCTTTCATGATTCCTTTGCTCTGTCTCCTCTCTGGTCTCTGCTCTGTCTCTTGGTTTCTTAGCTGGCTGTGGGCAAGAGAACTATTGTGGCAGGGAAGCACAAATCTCTCCTTCATTTTATCAAACAAGAGAAGAAATGCCCTCTAAAGTTCTGCACACTTGTGAAATTTCTGGCTTGGATATTAAAGTTTTGGCCTTTTTTATTTCCAAATTTGTCCCTTAAATTTGACAGTTTCTCTGTGACACAGAGTAGCATGATACTGATCCCATTTTTGGAATTCACTGATAGAGATTTATCTCCCTGCAGCCTTGTGTAGGTAATTGAAATTTGTCATTTCTCTTGAGAGTACTTCTGTAGTTAAAGCTAGTTTATCTAGTAGGCTAATGTTTTTTAAAACATTTGCTTTTTATAGTACAATTCACAAGGAAATTAACTTTGGTATTAATAAGTTTATCTTCCTTCTTGTACAGTGTGGCAGAAAATAGGTGACTGCCTCTCTTCTTCTTCCCCCTCTAGTAATACCTATAAATTTCAGAGGTAGATTTCTTCTAACAAGCATCTGAATTAAGCCATTTTAACTTTGCAACGTTGTCAGACAAGCAGGTAACCCTCCAGGTAATACAGCTTTGGTTTAAGTTCCATGTAACTGCTGCTTTCTTTCTTGATAATGAAAGATTGTGTACATCACTTTTGTGGCGTAGGGCTGTCTTAAACATTGAAATGTGAGTTTTGAAGTGTTTGTGTGTCGTTTTATAGGCACTGTGGCTCAAAACTTGAGAGAAGGAAGGTTGTTGTTGCTTTTTAATGCTGTGATCTCTGATAGTGCTGAGTTCTTGTCATGTGTTGAATGTGCTTTTTGTTTTGCTCTGTGGAATAAATTGGAGTGCTGGTGATGTGGCAGCACAGGAGAGCATTCCCTAAGCCCGAGGGTCTGCAAATGTGATTTGCTTTTGGAGCTATTGCTTTTTTTTTTTTAAGATTGTTTTTCTGAAATGATGGCCACAGCATTAAACTTCTGGACCTCTGTAGAAATAACAACAGGAAAAATTCAGAAACTACTGGGTTTCTCTATCAGGTGTGAAATGTGTGTCAGTGGAAGCTTCCTGTATTCGGTACAGCCACACCAGCAAATTTATTAGCTGACTGACCTATGCCAGACCCCTGCTCAAAAAAAGAAACCACCAAAACCCTCAAAACTAAACTCTGGTCACAGCCTGAAAAACAGCTCTGTACACACAAGCAAGTTCTCTTCAAGCAGGGTGATTGCAGTCCTGGGCTTTGCTGCCCTCCCTGCAGGTTGTCCTGTCAGCCCAGAGGGCTGATTTGATGCAGTGTGTGGGTGGAAGGAGCTGTTGTGTAAAGTGTTGGGAACTCCTCTGGGTGGTTTTGCCATTAGAACCTGTAGCTCTGGAGTCCAGTTCCATCTTGTAACTGCAAAGCCAGTTCAATCCCAGCCTTTCCCATCCCTCAACTGCCCCTTCCCACCCCCTTCATCCAAGTATGCTGGGCTGTAGCTTGGGCAATGTACCTCTTTACTGGGGCAGTGAAAAGATCTGGGTTTCACAAGCAAAATAAAAAAAAAACAAATAAAAAGAACCAACCCTTGTTTTCCTTTTATCATTTCACTCCTCCACATGCCACCAGAGATTGGAGGAGGGAATGGGTGACGCAGAGATGAGCAGGAGCCTCTTAAACCCGTTCTGCAGCACGAGAGGCTGAAGGCAGAGCTGCAGAGTGAGCTTCTCTCTCCTCTTCTTTTTTTAAACATTTATTTATAACCCACTGTCCTGTTACGTTCAGTCCTGCACAGTCAGAGTGAAGGAAGGTGTTTTCTGTTCTTTTGGCTTGACTTAATATGAGTGGGAAGACTTTTTAGCAATGTTCTGTTCATTGACTGCTGCTGGCAGATGGATGCTCTCCGCTTGAAGTGCCTCAGGCCTTGATATCTTCCGTTTTCTCCCCCTCCCTCCTCCCAGCACACACCCCGGAGTGTGCACGCTGTGCTAATTTAGTCACAACTTAAAAGGAGTGATGAAGAAGAAATGCTCAGCTCTAATAGAATTCTTGTCGCTCATGACATCTTTGGGGAGCACATTTTCATTTCAGGATCCCTAAGGATTTTTTCCAGCAATGTGTATTAGATGTTCTGTGATGCTTCGATGGAGAAGCAGTAAAATTTGTAATGCATTTTAGGGCCAAGATGCTAATTCTATTTATATATTAATCAGTTTAGAAAATAGAGCATACATGACATCCAGTTTGATATTTTTCAAGTATTTTAGTACCCCAGGCTTGACTGCTTCTGGTTCTGAGGTGGCTTTTCTGTCTGTCTGAACTACAAAGCAAACCTTTAAACAATCATTTGGTTAACCTAATATGTTCAAACATTTGAACCAATCAATTTCTGTATTTTACTAAACTGAGTTTTCCTATGTCAAGTGTTCCTTACCATCAGAAGTCAGCTGATGTTAGGTCTGCGAAGTTTGATTAATTTTTCAACAAAATCACAAAATTTTACATTTGCTTGTAAAAATTGCATGTATTTTTAATAGAAAAAAAAGCCAAATTATACCCAACCAGATTTAAAAGCTGTTCTTCTGTGCTGATGACTATGCCTTAACTTAGTGGATGTTTTCAGAATCATGTACAGCCTCAATCACCAGATGGTGCTGTTACACACTGCTCAAAACATGACTGGAAAAAATAAGTTTCAATTCTGCCAATGCCATACTTACTCAAGTGCAGTTTCATGGGAGGAGTGATGGGAAAGAGAATTTCTTTCTTTAACCATGTCTTTAAAGTAGAGCCTTTCCTGAAAATTTTGGGTTTACTCTTGTGAGAGCTGCTCAGAGCGGAATTTTCTCTCTCATGGTTTATGACCATGTTTGATGTAAAAATGTTATATGGGATAATTTAGGAGGTTGGAAGCTGGCTGTGTGGGACCATGTCTGGGCTGTAGCCAGTGTGATTCCTTCTTGGGTGCTGAGATTATGAAGGCTTGCAATAAGGAATGAAGGAGTGTAATATGCAAATATTGAACGTTTTAGCAAAGGGGAAAGGCTGAAGAGTGATGTCTCTTCATAAGCTGGACATAACCTGTTTCATGAATGAGATGTAATTTAACCTGGTGAATTTGGAAGGGCAAGAACTCCAGTCTGCTCTGGAAAGACTGTCTTTAATAGAAGAAATCTAGGCTCCTAATACACAACTTCTTTTCAATGTCTTCAGTAAATGTAATGCTTTTTCCCATATTTAGAAAAAAACTTTGCAACATACATATAAAATGTAGTAATTTTTTTCCTCTCAGCAGTTGTAAAGTAATTAGAGTTGTAAAGAAAGTTGCTTTTTTCCTAAAGCTTTGCAGAACTGGTTGTTTATAGTTAAATGTGGAATGGGGAATCATGAGTTTAAAGTTGCAAAGTCTTCCTTTAGATGAAGATGTTTTCCCCATCTTTGCACTCAAATAATTGAATCATTTTAGAAAATAAACACAGCTAAGTACTAGGCTGCTTAGGCTAAACCTGAGTTGTGCTAAACACGTAGATAGAACTGAAAGAAGTTTTAAGTAATTGCAGGAAGGGGGAAGAATTCTCAAATGCATACCCCTCCTGAAGGCATTATTATTGCTGTAATTTTAGATGTAATTTCCTACATTAAGAATGTAACACTTGAAAAATGAATGAAATTATTTTCTACACAGTGGTTTTTCTTTTAACTTTGTTTTCTAATAGACATTATAAGCAAATGACACTTAACAAACAGAGAGAGAAGTACAACATGGTCTCCCCAAACCCAGGCTCCAGTGTGGCAAGCTGGGTTTAGCATACTTAAGCCTGATTTTGATCCATGCTGTGTAAACCTGCCCTGGCTGTCAGCAGGAGCTGTATTTGCTTGGCGTTACTGCTTGGGACACCAAGTATGTAGCTAGAAGATGGCTTTAATCACCAAGATTTAAAGCCTTCATGCTGTTACAACAAAGCTGTCCCAAACAAACACAGTGAAAATTAATTGGAAAAGCCATTGATTGCTTAGGTGTTTAATGTCAGTTCAGAGGATTCCTGCCTTTTCAACCCAAAGAGGCTTCTCTTAAGTTTGAACAATAGAAAAATCAAACATGGATCTTTCTTCAAAGAAAGCACTGAATGCCACAAAACAAGTGGCTAATTATATCCAAATGTGTGACTCCCTAAGAAGTTATATTATATGAATGAGCATATAAATGCATTTTTAATAAAATCAATTAGAAATGTGATTTTTAGAAGAAAGCTGTATACTCTTCCTTTATGTGCCCTAATGTCGTTCAGTTGATTATTTGTACTTTTGGGTAGTATATTATGAAATGCATAATATTAAGAAAGCAGATTAGGATTGCAGTTCCAGTTTCTGAATTTCTGGGTTTGTGGAATCACTTAGGATATACAGGAATTATACCCACACCTTCTCTGTATGGCTTCATTTGTTAGAGAGAATGTATTGATTAGTGCTTCCATTGTATCTTGATAATTTTTATTTTATATCTATCTATTTATCTATCTATATATATAGATCTCAGATATGCTACTTGATTGCTCTTACAAATCAGTAGCCAGGGAAAGCACTCTGTGCATTTTTATGGTAGGAGTCATGAATTTGCTACTTTGCTTTGTATTCCATCCACTGAGGATGAATTTCTCAGAATGGGTTGCTCTGCAGACACTGGTCATTAGGTCTTATCTGAGGCTTGAGGGCTTTTTTGGTAACAATATAGACTTATGGAACCTGAGGCTTTTTTTTTGTTTCCTGTCCTTACAAAATTGATGCGTAAGACAAAGCCACCTTCAATGTCCTTCCTTTTTAGAAAGCATCACATTATCTTGTCTAAAAGGGAGACATAAATATTGCAGTTTCCAGCCACACTCTCATGAGTTTGCTCAGGTGCTGAAGCATGGGTGATCATCCTTAAAAGTCATCCTGGTACTTATTTCCAGAGTTTGGCAGAACCAGTTGATGCATTTCTGGTTCCACTGGGCACGTGTGTCTAGGTGTGCAAGCTCAGATGCACAGAAATACTTTTACGTGGGAAATGACAATTTGTAAGTTAGATTAGGAGATGGATGTCTTTACTCATGGCATGTAGTGATAGGACAAGGGGGAATGGCTTTAAGCTGAAGGAGGTTAGGTCTAGATTAGATATTAAGAAGAAATTCTTCACTTTAAGGCTGATGAGGCAGTGGCTGATACTGCTTGGAGATGTTGTGCCCGCCCCACCCCTGGAAGTGTTCAAGGCCAGGTTGGATGATGCTTGGAGCAGCCTGGTCTGGTGTCCCTGCCCGTGGCAGAGGGGTTGCAGGTTGATTATCTTTAAGGTCCCTTCCAACCCAAACCATTCTGTGATCCCATGGTGTTTCTATAACCTTAGACAAAGCATAGAAGTTGTGTGTTACCGATGAGCTTCACTCAAGGCTTGTGGCTGCACTTCATGCCAAGGCTTGTCTCACTTCTCTTTCTTGCTCTGGCTGATGCCTGTAGAAAATGGACTGTTTGTCTTTATCCTTGGGTTGTGTCTCAGCACAAAATCTTCAGAGCACTGGGAGCTGGTGCAAGGGGTGGTGGTGGGATGGATGGGGAGGATGTTGGATTTCCCCTTTCAATTGTCCCCAGCAGCTTCATCCTCTGCTATTTTACCTGATTTATTATGAAAGAAAAAAGTAGATTTCTTCTAATCCAAGAAGGACAGGGAAAGTATTCTTACAAAAAATAAAATTATGAAAAGTACAGGCCTAGCTGGTCCAGTTGAATCTAGTCTTCAGGCTGAGATTTTTGTGTGTCCTCTCCTGCTTTTTACCCTACATTTGCTGTGGAGTGAAGAGAGGAAAACAGATTTTATATGAAAATGCAGTAAATCACTAATAGCTCTTAATTTATCATTCACTCCTCTCTAATTACCAGCCTCCATTTTAAATGCGAGATGAATCCTTACAATTTGCTAATCCAAATTCATCCTCATTTTCAAAGGTGAAGATGAAGCTGTCCTCCTATTGTCAGCAAATCAGCATCTATAAATTAGGAGATTTTAGAGGGGTTGCCTTATTATCCTGAGCCCCATGCAACTTGCCAAATCCAAGCAGGTGTTATGTGTGCTTGCTCCCTCATTGTGAAAGCTCAGGGAAAATAGCTAGAAATAAAATTATTGCATGTCAGCAGAAATCTTGTGATTTCACAGCAGTACTAATATGGGTGACCAGCTTTGCAAATGCAGTCCCTTTCCACCTTAAAAAAAAAATTCTATATCTAAAGGTTTCTTCTTTTTAGAAGGTAGGAGGTGGGGAAATAATCTGACATATTTAGCTACATGAAATCTTGTTTTCAAATTTAAATACAAGGAAAATAATTTACAAGGTTGCTTAGTGATACTGTGGGAAAATTTGTATCTTGAGACTATTCAAAGGCATCTCAACGTAGATTTAGAAACTATGGTTCCTGACAAGCACTAAAAAAAAAAAATGCTGCTTCTGGTGCAAGCTGAATCAGTCCTTGAGTGTGTCAAGAAAGAATACCACTTTTCAAGTGATTTTTGGAACAAATCCAGGGTGCTTGTGAGGTGACTGCTTGTTGTCTGAGTGGTCTGTGTTATTCCAGCTGGCCCTATACTAAAAGTTAACTCTTGCTTGCTGCCAGCTTCTTTCTTAGAAGAGAGCAAATGCGTATCTGTAGCTTTGGTCAAAATAAAGTTGTTAGACATCCTGTGGATCATAAACATACTTCTGTCTCTTTGTGTTCTCTGTCCGTGGTGAGTCCACTGTGCATTGATGGCACATGGTCTCCTCAAAGGTAGTTTGCACCCTATTATAGATCTGGGGGAACTGGGAATAGAAAAAAATGTTCATTTTGCAGGATTACAGCGCTGCCCAGATGCTCTTTTTGCCATCAGGTACACAGTTTTCCTACTGCATGCGTGGGTAGTTTGTTACCCCCAACATTGCTCTTTGCTTTTTGATCTGACACGTATGATAAATTTTATTCTGAGTTCATTGCAGTGTTTGATTCCAGCTTTTAGAAGAAAAGGAAACTTGATGTTGATCAAGGTCTTTGACATAGAGGGAAAAAAGCTTTGAGGTTGTTTTGGATTTCTGAGAAACACTGATTTGTCATGCCAGCAAAGTCAAGTTGTGGGATTATAGTGACACTGAATATTGCATACCAAATTCAATATCCTAAGAAAACTTCAGCAGAAGAAAAAGGGGAGCATAAGGGAATGCAAGCAGTCACATGGAAATGAAAATCATGTTCTTAAAAAAGTACATTTGGAATGAATTGTCACCTCTGCATTTTGCAGCAGAAGTCAAGGACTGTCACCTGCCTCCATGGCTCAGCACAGGGGATGGTGTGTGGTTTTCCATCTCCTCCAGGAGCACTCGCTCCCTGTTAAGCTGAGAAGGATCCTTGTGTCACATATCTATTCCTGATTCAGTCTGTAGAAAGCATAAAAGGGAGATGACATAATAACAGCCACTTGCAACAAGATGTTGTTAAAGATTGAGTGCTCTGATTTCAAAATGATAACAGGCGCTGTTACTAGAGGGTAAAACCACAGTTGATTTGAGGCCCTCAGAAATGTTTGGCTGTGCCAAGTTCAGCTTCCCATGCATGGGGGCATGGCTTTCAGTAGGAGTTGAGTGCCTAAGATAATAAAAGCTGGGTTAAACAAAGCAGCACCTATGCTGCTTGTTGCAGGACAGTGCAGTAGACATTTGACCATAGAGAAATGTGAACTTGGGTGTGTCCTGTTGCTGTTGGAGCTGCCAGGGACATGGATACCTGGATGGAAGGTTATCTTGCACAAAGCCAGGCAGAATTTCATCAGCCTGTCTGCTTTACATAACACTCGAGTAAAATACAGAAGGTAGGAAGGGCCAGATTATAATTGTTTTGCAGAGGGAGAACATGGTCCTTGAGGCTGATTAATGTAGCAGTAGAACTTCTGAGGCCTTCGGTGAGGAACTGCTTGTAGCATAAACAGGTCTGAGGCAGGCAGTTGATTGAAGTGTTTGTTTATTTTTGTGGATCTTGAAATAGGTCAGTAAATAGAATTTACTCTGTGGACTGTATTGAAGCAATATGTTAGTTAGGTACAAGATGATGCTGATGTTAAGCGATTCCTTAGGGCTGCTTCTTTGATTACAGCTCCACAAAGTCAAAGAAAAAGCTCATTTTGGTGTTCACAGCACCTGCCCGATTGAAACTCTGAGGCAGGTTGTGTTTTATAGTCAGTTTATTAAAAAAAAAATATTTCTAACCACTGTCACCAATCAGAAAAGGCTGTGAAATTTAGACCTGTCTGTCGTCAGACCCGGGCAATATTAAATTCAGATAGATCATTCTCTCAGCTGGTCTCAGAACTATTTTGGGGGTTTGCTGCAATCAATACTCTTTCTTGTGCTGAGCATCCTGTAGGAGCAGTGGCAGTATCAGGGGAGAAGAATCCATGTCTCCTTTAATGAGATCCGTTAGGATGCTACATAGCAATCATCACATAAATCCACTGATTTCTGTTTAAGTCTTTAGTAGTCGGTATGTTCTCTGGTAGCTATTTTTCACCATACCATATTACCTAGAGGAAAAGGAATTAATAATGCATCTAGTCTTGGATATGTATGTTTAATGGATGATCTCACATCCTATCTTGGAGTCAGGCTGCACAGAAAAAGCCCTTTTGTAATTGATCTTTGAGGTTCAGCACAGAAAGAAGAGAAAAATGTAATTGTGCTTACCTAAAATTTTCTTAAACTACTAAGGACTGGCACATAGGAGGTAAGTGTATCATCTGGAAGAGCAAAGGAAGTTGGTATTTGAAGATTTGGTTATGGAGAAAATTTCTCAGATTTTGTTGCATGAACAAATGTTGAGATTTTTTGAGTTCTTTTGATGGCATGTGCTGTTAATACAATATTTAATAAATAATGAATGCCATTTAATACTTAATAAATATTTAATTTAGGAAAACTAGAATGGAGTAGTGACTGGAAAAAAAAAATTAAGAGGCAGAAACTTGAGAAGGTGGATCTTTGCTGTCCAGGTCAGGCTGTTCTGTGTGACTGACAGTGGCTCTGTGCTGTTCTGGGTCAAACTGAGCAGGCTGAAGGCTGTTGTAGAGTCAACAGTGGTGGCTACTTGGGGAGGAAAGGGGACAGAATCATTCTGTATTCTGAGTGTCAGAACAAGGGATTTTTTTCCCTTGTTCTGACACTCAGAATACAGAATGATTCTGTCACACAAAGCAGCCTCTCTCAGAAGGTTACAGTTTTGCAAAAGCATAAGAACTTCCTTTAACCTAGTAAATCATCTTAGCCCATTTCTCTCATATAGCATCATTCCATATCATGAATTTTTCTTGTGTTTTGCCCTTACTGGATTCATATATTCCAAGCAGTGGGAGTTTCCACCAGTTCCCTTGGGAAACTGTTATGAGGTCTAGTGAGTTTTGTTGTAAGGTCCTGTTAACATAGTGCTTATATTTTCCTTTAATTTCATGTTATTAGCCCTTAAGCATGAACTCATGCTTATATCTATTTATGGCTTAAACTTCCCTCATCTTACAGAGATCTAGTGATCTGCTTTTCTCTTAACAAATCATGTCTGATAATTAGGTGAAGGTTCTAAGTTCAATCTCTGGGTCTTTAAATATCCACCCCCTATTTCCCAGCCATGCTCTCAGTCTTTTTTATTCCAGGGTCATCAGGGCTCCAGAGAAGAAGAACAAAGTCTGGTGAGAATTTCCTCGTCTCAAACAGTTGTTGATGTATGACATCCCATACATAAATTGTGGCCTCATATAAATGGAAGGCATCACAAACACACAGATAAATATTTTTCAGAGATGCCAAACTTTCTAAGAGGGCCATGTTAGCTTGCTAGAAATATGTAGATGGTATTGTAGTTTTAATTCCTTACTGAAACAGTCTGTACATCTTACTTATACAAATGTTATTGTTTAAAGAAGTACAAGGCTGTTCCTGAAATATGTGCATTCTGTCTTTGAACATAAATCTCTTTCCAACTCCAGGCTGAAGTAGATACCACAAGAGACTGACTTGATAAATGGCATCATTGATTCACTACATGGTTTAGCTGAAATGTGTGGCAACCTTCAGTTATGCTTAGTTTAAAAGGGAAGGAAATGCAAAATAGAGGCTGAAGGCCTGTCCATAATGTCTTCTGTCATCTCTGGGCAGGACAGAGGTGCAATTACCAGGGGCAGCTGTAGCTTTGATCTAAATAAGCTGTTTGTGGTGCTAGAGGAGAGCAGCCCCTGCACAATCACTCTACTTGCATGAATGCTGTAGCTGATGGACTCAGCTGCCAGGGACAAGCTAAGGGCAGAATTTAATTCCTAGCTGCAGCCTGGATAAAGATTGATGCTGTCTTACCCAACTGCCAGGTTTCTTATCCCTTCTGTATAAAGGAATAAGTATTTGACCACTCGTCAGCTTCATATAAAAATACCTTAAAGAAGTATTAACCTAATACAGTCTTTCTTGCTTTTGTAACAGCTCTGTGCCTTTCCCTGCTTGATTTCAGTTCTCTCTTTCTGCTTCCATTTTTAGATCATGTTTTATCTCTTATCCCTTTGATATCTTTAATAACTCCCTCTTTTTCTTCACCCCCTCAACTACTTATCTCTGCATCCTTTTACCTTGGTGCCTTCTCATTGTATTTCCATGTGTTTTGATGATTTAAGAAATTTGACAATTAGTTGATATTTATGAAATTTTTACTTTGGAAATGACTGTGTCATCTTCTTTGACTGCCAGCTGGGTAGGGTCTGGATGTGGAGAGAGTGCCCTTTGTTAGATGTGTATGTGGAATTACAGGGGAAGAGAAAGGAAAGAAAACCTCAAAGCCCAAAAAACAAACCCCACAATGAAAATCAGAGCCTGAAAGTAGCTTTGGGCTCACAGGCCTTTTTCAGTCCTGAGGAAGCAGCAGCAGCAACCTTCAGTAGAGGCTGAGAGCAGAGTGGGTATTAGTGTCTGTCTGTATGGTCCTTCCTGCCTGCACAGTTGGATGATGGAGAGTGAAATAATTTACCACTGACAGTTGTATTTTGACAGGACAACTGGTGTGCAGAGGAGCAGGGCTGAACTCTAGGAGAAGAAAATTGTTCTGCATGTGTCTGAGGACAAGTAAATTCTCAGACATGTTATAAAAGAGGGGTGTTAAAGGTGGACAAGGAAAGTAGGGAAGGTTCACAGGGATATACAGGGGCCTCTTGGCAGGAAAAGGGAAAGGCTGGACTGGCTTTTATAGCAGGGAATATGGATTAAACAGGAAGGTTGGTTTTGCTGTTTTGTTTTTTTTTTTTAAACAATCTTAGTATGTGTGACCTTATCTAATGGCTGCTGCAGTGCAGCTGGGAAGTGGTAATTGTTCAGCTGTGGTAACTCAATTACTTCTGCTCCTGTCCCTGTCCCTTGGTCTCAGTGGCAGTTCTGGCTGGGGATGCCATCAGCTCCTGCATCCTCCTGGTCCGTGAGACTGCACCGTGACTCCCGGGGCTCCTGTCGGCTTCCGTGGTGTTTGCAGGGCTGAGAAATGGCTCCTGTCAGCTTTCACTCTGCCGTGCCTCGCCAAGCCCGGTCTGCAGGGAAGGCAGGAGAGCTGCCTGTCAGGGAGCAGATAACACTGCTCTGATTTATATGCTGCTCGCCTCTGCAAAGTTTTCCACTGCAGCAATGGATCCCTTTGTGTTCACTCTTCATTTTGGTTTTGTTTTAAAGATTTTGATAACTTTTGGAATTTTTCTCCTATATTGTGCTGTATTCATGAATTTTTCTAGCTGGGTAGATTGATGACAGTTGCTTGTTAGTTAAATGTTTTTTATGTTGTAAAAGTATGAAATAGATTCTATCATTCTCAGAATGCTAGAATTGCAGGTTTTAAAAACTGCAATTTTGATTAGTGATCTTTTAAAAACTGTCACATTATGCCATGAGCAAATATTTTTCTTTATTTTTCTTGCAGTGATGTAAAAATCATTTTGGGTGGTTGAAGGTAGTGCTTGGATCAGCAGTAATGCTCTGTGACAGGAGAAATGTTCAATTTCTTGTTGTGACAAGAGTAACTGGTAATTGATAAGTGTAAGGGAAAAGGTTTACATGTATACACATATTGGAAAAATCTCTAAGAATAACTGTCCTTTAAAATGTAATCAAAAAAAAAAAATCACTGTCCAAATAATTCAGAGGAAGATAAAGCAAGGCCTAACTGGTTGTGCTTTCAGAAGGAAGTCTTGCATGTCCAAAAGCTACCACTGTCTGAAAGTTCTTGGTATTTTAATTTTTTCTTTCCAATTCCCTTTATGTGAGACAGGTAAGGGTTATGCTACATTAATCATACATGTGCTCACAGTTCTTGCCAGTAGTGCAGCTTTCCAGCTGCTTCAGCTTTGAAACAGCTGCAAATCTTCAGTGAGTAAAAAAAGTTCAGTTAACTAAACTTTTGGCTATAAAAAAGCCCATATTTGCTTTCTTCCAAAATGAATCTGAAACCCTAATAGACAAATAACTAATGAGCATGATAGCATTTGTTTAAACTGTGGTAATCAGACTTTTGTGCAAGCTGCCTTGCACAGGAGGAGCAGAGAGGGCTGGCAGCAGTAGCAGGGAAGCAGGAGGAAGCATAGGGTTAGTGTGTACTTTTCTCTTTGACCCATTTAGGCTTCAGTCTCACATTTCTTTAAGTTGATCCACGTGTATGTGGCTGCTGACAGCATTTCTCCTCACCCCTGCCACATTCTGCCGCCGTTAGGGCTTGCGAGGCTGCTTGTTGAGTTACAGGAGGGAGCTGCTCCAAATGAAAATTCAGCTTTTTTGGTTGTTTGGGTTGATTTTCAGCACAGCAAATTCCCTCGTCTGTATCAGTTTGTGGCCGTGTAAATGTCATGTTGGAGGTGGGGACGCTGTCTGCAGGAACACTTGGGCTTTAGCTTCACTGAAAACAGTTGAGATCCAGTTCCTTCAGTGCTGGTGACTCAACAGATAAGGGTTTTGTTGGGGTTTTCTTGCTTTTGTTTTCTTTTAATGTCAGCATTGATTCTGATTTTCCAACATGACACCATAAGTGAAGTTCAGTAAGGACTTTATGAGCAAGCAGTTCTTGAGCTGTGCTGAAAAGAATAATTAAGCAGGGTTAAGAAATGAGCAAGCTGCTGTCTTGAGGATGATGGGCAAGATTAGCAGTGGGTTAAGTGCAGCCCCTGCATCAGCTGTGTGGCTTCTAGTCTCTTGTTGAAGCGTGGGTAGCAGTTAGATGGATAATGGGAATGAAATGGCAGCAGTAGAAGTGCCACCTGTGAGGGAAACAGAATTCCAGGAGCTGCATGCAGAAAATCAGAGGAACCACTTGTGATGCCAGATTTTTCAGAGTGGTTAAAACAAATTAATTCAAATGGACAGTTGCTGTATATGCAAAGAGGGAGTGGTATCATAGGATCAGGGAATGGAAAATGTGATTGAGGAGGGGGAGTGGGAGAAGTTATGTGAGTGCTTTGCAGGCCTGTTTTGGCATTAATGGAATACAAGGGCAAATTTTGAGGGAATGAATACTTACAGGAGTATGGGTAAATGCAGAGAAGAGATGTTAACAGCAAATTTTCTAGGTGAAAGAAAAGTAGCTTAGTATCAAATATTTAAAAAGTGGTTGCAGCAGTGACCACCCTCTGAATTTTTAAGACATTAATCTTAAAGATGCATGGTTGTTCTCTTTAGCTGAATGAGTGAATGAGCCTTTGACGTGCTCTGGAAGGGCTTTACCAGGACAGAAGGGACCTGCACCTGGTAGATGGGGCACTCTCATGGGAGGCAAAATGGATGGGTTGGATTGTTGTCAGCAGGCAGAGAAATTGAATACAGGTCTCTGCACTCAGCTAGTCTGGGTCTGGCCATATAGAGATAAAGAGGAGGCATCAATCCTTCAGTAAACAGGTCTGGATTAAGTCTTTTTTCATTTCACGAGGTTGTTTTTAACACAGGTCAGTTTACTGATTTGGTTTTCTGTTCATTGCCACAAACAGTTTTGCTGGCACAGTTGGTGAAATATCACAGGGAAAGGGCCAGGAACTGTTTTATTCTGCTGAGATAACAGGAACAGAGTGTACCCTTGGGCAGCCCCTGAAGCAGGTCTGCCAGGTGACGCGAGCACTGGGGTGCATCAGTCGGAGCAGGGCCAAGTGTTCCCAGGCTCCAGGTTGCTCAGCCTGGGGACTGACACATCCCATAGGGGAACTGGGGAGTTCTTGTGTGGAAGAGCCTGGGTTTGGGCTGTGGGGTGCCCCCACAAGCAGATGGCAAGATAGGGATTTGGAGCTGGGCTTGAGTTAGGCAGAGTGTGGGCACGAGGCCAGCATGGTCATCACTTTCCTCACGGGCAATTAGGTGTTACTGGGAATAACTCTTAGCTAACCTTGATAAAATTAAACTTGTTATTGTGCTGGGTCAGCACTGCTGCAATGTCCTGCTGTGCTGCTACTTTTACTGCTCATTGGCCTTTTTCCTTACAGGCTCACAGGGATGAAGCTGTTCCTTGCTCCCAGTATTGCGTGTGTGGCTGGAAATGTGGTGTGAGCCCTGCAGCCTCGCTTCCCTCCCTTTAAATGTGTTCTTGTCTTTGATCACAGGACTCTTCCCTTGATTAGGCTGCTGGGACCAGTCTTCATGAGTGTAGCCCCACTGATCTGCCCCTTTTGTGCCTTTGTTTGTTTGTTTTACTGATTTGTAATACAAATAACATAGAAGCCTGGCATAGAGCAAAGAGCAGGAAATTCATTCAGGCTTTGAGCTGGGAATTGCTAAAATTGAAAGATGTGACAAAACATGCAGGGATGCTCACACATAAAAACTGCTTTTTTTTCCCTTTTTTTTTTGGAGTTCTTTTGGGAAGCCTTTTAAAAGAAAGAAAAGGAATGAAAACCCAAATGCAGAACAAAATCTGCACATAAAATTCAGTTGGTGCAGCAATTCAAATGCTGGAAATGAATATCCGAGTGAAAACCATCTGAAATGTTTCTTTTAATAGAATCTAGTGTTTGTTACCATAACAATCCTTTTTGCAAAAGAAGGATTAGTGCTGTTAACATGACTCTGTTCCCTGCTTCAGGTAGCACTAGTTTTCAGGGCCCCTTGAGCAAATTGCAGAAAGGGGGGAAAATCCATATGCCTGGATTTTGATGATGCACTTTAGTATCGTAATAACAATTCATTTAGGCTCTGGCTTTGTACTGCCTGTTATTTCCCTAGAAACTTATGATTCATCCTGACAAATATATGAAATAGCAGTGTCACTGCCTCTGTCAGACTGTAAAGGAAGGCTGCAGATGAGCAGGTAGAAGCCAGAGAAGAGTAATGTAGAGCTGTAGCTGCTTGACATTACTGACTTTTAAGGGGTCCAAAAAAAGGTATAATTCCTCTTCCACAGGGGAAGAGAACAAGATGTTTCTGTAGTAACGAGATCATAAAAGAAAGAAAATTGCTTGTAAAGAATATGTCTGATTTTCCCTCTTTTTCTACTTTGCTTCTATTATAACTTAAGCTGCAGTTTTGCTTTCAACTGCCTCTTGTGTAAGCATTTAATAGAACCAAGATATTCTGCAAATCCATTTTTTTTGACAGTGATTTCTGGCCTACACATTTTGTTTTGTAATAACCACTGTTTCCTCTGTCAAAAGAATGGAAATTATCTGAAATAAAAGGATAGTAGTGTTCTGTGGTCCTATGTGAACTTGTCACTTCAGGTCTGCTGTGCCAGTTCAAAGCATTGAGGTTGGCATGGGATGAGAAGATGATGGTGTTTCTTTCAGCATGCTGGGAGTAGATGGGTAGAAACACTTTTTTTTTTTTTTTTTTTTTTTTTAGCAGGCTTGGAACTAAAAGCTGAAAAGAGCCTTTTGTTTTTTGCTGCAGATTCAGGAGCGTGATAAACTTTACTACTTGGTAGCCTGGGAACTTGATTTTGTGTGTTGATTACAGAAGTGCAAACTTCTCTCCTTCTCTCACTTCTCCCCCTGCCTCCCCCTCCACCCGATGGTATGATGAGCCTTTGAGAAATAAATGGGAATTGCGTGGTGTGTGCTCTGTGCATTGCAAAATATCTGTAGTTTCCAGACTTTTGTTCTTTTGCTCTGTAAAGGAAAATTTATTACTTTATACTGGTGTGTGGTGGGGGAGGATTTTTGAAATCTTGCTGTTGGGCTTGTCCTGCCTTTTTAAAGAGACACTGTTCCCTGCCCTTTTCCCAAAGGTGCTTAGATACCAATTTTCTTGCCATCACTAAATTGCAAGGGCAGCATGAAGTGTAAACTTTGACCTCAAAGGTGCTATTTCTTGTGGTTTAAAAAAAGAATCCCAGCATCTGTCAGAAACCTGTAAGGCCCAAAAGAGACAAGGCTTATTGCAAGTTACTATTAAAAGATGCATCTACTAAGAGACTTGTTTTACCCCTATATATATTGTGTTATAACTTGTGCTTCTACATAGCAATTCAGAAAAAAAAAATTGCAATACTTAATTCTGGCTGTTCCACGTGATGATATTCCTTTATTGTACTGAGACAGTAGCTGCAGGTTTTTAGAGCAGGGTCACATTGCAACTTTTTTAAAAGCTGTCCTGCAGGATAAAACGGATAAGAAAGTCAGGAAGGTGTTGTGAGTGTTCTATAACCCAGATCATGGGTTTAAAGGTGTATCAGTTCTTTTCAATCCAGTAGAGAATCTCAGTTCATTGGAATTTGTAACACTGTGATGGAATCAGGTGAACATTGAGTGGAGCAGATTGCTAATAAACTGCACTGTATTGTTGGATATTCCCACTGTTTTGGCAGAGATCCTCAGCTGCTCAGGCTTGTTGCATCCTTGCAGCTGGCTGGAGCAGCTCACTGGGAGCACACAGTGAGAGTGGCAGTCAGAGCAAAGATGAGGATAGGAGGGAAACAGCAAATGCTAGGTTCTAAAATGCCACCCAGCTAGCAAGGAGCAGTGGGAGTGGGAGGATGCTCAAGGGCTGATGGCCATAATGCAGTGCTGTAGGTCTGCTGGAGGGAATTGCTCATCTTCCCAGCCCTGGAGCTTGCAGCTGCTCAGCAGCTCCTCCCTGCACTGACCCTGCTGCTGGGGGAGCAGCATCCCAATGCTTAGCAGGGCTTGGGGCTGCCACTGCTCAGTTTTGGGGACTTCTCATGTTGAGCACTGGCAGTATGGATGAGTATTTGGACTGTTTTCTTGTTTGTCAGCAGTAACTGGAGCATTGGATAGAGAGTTTATTTTGATCAGTTGTTTTCTTAAAGCCCAGTTTCTGTCTGTATGAACATCTGCTCTTCAGGTACCAACAGATTAAATCACTGTATTTATAGTTAAATAAAATGTTACGAAGACATGTTTTTCAGCTCTGGAAATGTCAGATTGGCCAGCTAGGCAGAAAAGGTTGGAAGTCACAAAATTACATGTATTTGGTTCTCATCTGACTAGGGTGAGGACACTCTACAATGGCTTGGTTGTGTACTGCACTACTGGGTGACAGCCATCTAGCTGATACCTGCCTTTTCTTGGGCTCTCTGAAGCGCATTCTTGAATCTGGGAAGGAACCAGAAGGAGTGAAGGGTATCTTGAAGTTTCCTATGGAGAAATCTAGAAGCACAGTTGTTAATGCTAACTTTTCCAGCTATTTTTTTCTTCTTAGTGTTACATAAGATACCAGAAAAATAGAATTTTGTTGTCATGTTAAATTCAAGGGGCGGAGGTGGTGATGGGGAAACAACAAAGCTTTTGATCTTTCTTTAGTAAATAGGAGACTGGTTGCAGAATGTAAATGTTTGTCTTAGATGATGCTGTAAGCAGTACATTTCTTTCTCTCTTCTCACAAACAAGGACAAAACCAAGTTAGTCATCAAGATACACATAATTTCTAGGATGATGATTCTTGTCCTGAATTAAGTTGTTCATTTTGGAGATAAGCAGCAGTGTAACAGTTGTCTTGTTTTTCCACAAACTGTATGACTGATATAATACCACAGGGCAGCTTGAGGGAGTCCTAGCACACAGAATTAAAGCCTTCTCTGGTCTGCAGAAGGCTGAGTAAAGCATTCAGAGAAGTAGCATTTGCTAAGTAGACAAGTACCTTTCTCTTAGATCTCTTTGGTATTTTTTCAGTAGACAATTACCCCTAAAGTAATTCTACTTTAAAATATTGATG
The DNA here is from genome assembly GCF_027477595.1 of Haemorhous mexicanus. Classification (NCBI taxonomy): domain Eukaryota; kingdom Metazoa; phylum Chordata; class Aves; order Passeriformes; family Fringillidae; genus Haemorhous; species Haemorhous mexicanus. The sequence continues at coordinate 58,927,474 of NC_082346.1, read as the reverse complement.
GTGAATGAAGAGTTCAGCTGAAAGAGCATGTATTACTCAAACAAGCATACTGTTTTCTTAGCATGGATTATGATGAATTAATTATATTCTAACATTTGAAATTAGGAAAAGGTTAAATACTCAGAATATTAATGGTAGCTTGGGGATGGGAGCAGCTCAGTGGTGAAAATAGCTTATGAAAGAAATTAATTTCAAGTATCTTCCTCTGTGTTATTCTTTTTTTCCTCTTTTGGTGTGTTCTTTGTTTTTGAAGGGAAGCTGGTTTGCTGCCGCTGCAAAATGAGTTTTTAGTACTCAAGTGCATTTTTTTTCCCCCCTCAAATAAGTATAAACTGATTTTTTCTTAGGGACAGAAGAAGCAGCATAAAGACTGTAGAGTGTGAAATAAAATTCTGGAAAGACCAGATGCTAGTTAGTACCTTAATTTTAGGAAGATGTGGTATTTGTATTTGAGGCTGGTGAGTGCCAGTCCAGGGCCTGCTGATGGCAGTGGAAAAACTGCTCACCTGCTGGGCTTTGGATTACCCTTGAGTAGCTTATCGTGCCCACACCTCCCTTGGAAGGTGATGGATCCTTCCTCTGCTCTTACTTCACTGTCCAAACATGTTACACCTGGTTGACCAATGTGCCTTAAAGGATATCTTGGTGGTGAGTGCAGCAATTTCCACGTGTGCAGGAAGGAGAAGCTGCTGCTTTGTGGCAGCTCCTGTTTGGCCGGAGTCCCGCTGACCCCAGCTGCCTGGCTGGAGTCACTTCTTGTTAAAACCAGCATCTTTGGCAAAAGGGTGTTCAGAGGTGAAGATTTTTTACCATGGTGTTAGTGATGATGGTTAGGGGTTTGCATTAAATTAATATGTGTGGTTTGTGCAGGAGCTGGTGGTGTTCTGGGAAGCATCGTGTGGTTGCCATCACCTCCTGTGAGCAGTGGTGGGCATGGCAGGCACCTTTGTGCCCCTTCACAAGCTGCTTCTGACATCTCTGAAGGGAGCAGATGAGAGTTTCCTGTAAATACATGTGCTGGAAACATCTGCCCGGCACATTGAATTAAAGGATTTTTCTTGATGTGCTGTCTGACCCCGTATGCTGAGGAACTTGAGTGCTCTGCTTTCCTCTTGACTTCCCCCATCTTTTCCTTAAGCTGTCTTTTCAGCACATCCCTCTGAAGCCGGGGCTGTGGGGATGGGTTGGACCTCGCTTCCCGCATCTGTCCCAGCAGCTGGACCACTTCCTGCCATGAATCATCCCAAACACACTTTTTTTCTTTTTATTGTTTTATTTAAGGGTGAAGGCACATTTGTTTCCTGAAGCCACAAGCTAATCTAAGTAGTCTGGCAGACAAGCCTCAAGTGAAGGCTGGGGTGTGAACGTGTTTGGAGGAAGGAAGTGCCTCCCAACCATGGGATCACAGGCAAGCCAGGAGCAGAGCTCTGTCCTTGTGGACTTCATTTGTGGTCAGAGGAACAGAAAACTCCATCACTTCTTGGAGAGCTGCAGCAAAACGTCTCCTCTGTTTGCACGTCAGTGTCAAACGCATCATGACCTCTAGTTTTTGGCTGCAGCTAATCAAGTGCTAATTGGCAAATGATGCTAAGGGAGAGGGGCATAATCTTTTGTCTGAGAAGTCTTGGCTATGGCTTGGATCCTCTGTGGGACTGATGTTTGTGGCTTAGTTTTCCAGAGCTCATTGATTGCATGTGTTTCAGTTTTAGCAGTCCAAAACAAGGCTTTCTTTTTTTTTTTTGGTCCTGAGGAGCTCAGGCTAAATAGTTCCTGAAACTTGAGAGGTCATTGTATTTCACAAAGAGATGAAATCCAAAATTTGCCTCCTTAATTTTGTCTTAAAAAATCACCCCAACACTAAAAGATCCCAGCCTAAAAACACATTAACAGCATAGTTGTTAAGCTATTGTTTTCCTTCTTAATTTTCCTAGGAAAGCGTCAGATTCACCACTTGGGAAACCAGCTTCAACTCAATCAGCATTGTCTGGATACTGCCTTTAATTTTTTCAAGATGGCTGTGAGCAAACATCTGACGAGGGGCAGAAAGAGGACCCACGTCATCGCTGCCTGTCTCTACCTGGTGTGTAGGACAGAAGGAACTCCTCGTATCCTTTCACAGTTAGCAAATACGAATAAATAGAAGACCCACTTTTAGCAAGTCAACTATCCCAGTCAGACCTTGTTTCAAAATGTGAAAAGGTAAGTATTTAAGAGCTAACTTGGTCATGGCTGGGTTTATACATGGAAGTGAATGGGAGTGTTTCCTGTGGTTCAGGTAAATTTGTTCCCTGTTTAATGTACAACACTTAGTATTTAATGCTATAAATGTCACTCTGCCTCTCATCGCTAACTCTGAATTTCTCCTTTTGCAACATTTGCTTCAAGTTTAAAATTGCATTTCCCCTGGCTTTGCTAGGGTTTATTGTTTGTGGAGTATTTGTTTTTGTTTATTTTGTTTTTCTCTTTTAAAGTAAATGATAGTTAACCCCAAACCTCCTAAAATGTCAGCATCAAAGAACAGATTAGAGTTCCATCAACATATTTGGATTTCCTTCTTCTGATACTTGTGGGAAGGACAGTATCACTCCTGTTTTTAGTTCTTGGGAAAAAAAAGGTTCATAAATTCTGAAATTTGCTCAAAAATCATATGGGGAATCAGTGGCTGGAGGTGCACACAGGGCAGATTTCCAAGTGAGTACTCCCTGCTTTTCCATCCCTATTTTTGTCTTGGGGGACTTAATTAAAATCCACATAAGCTTTAAATACTGATGACCATGCAAATTAATTTGTTTTATATATTTTAATTTCTTTTATGTTGTGTTTTAGTTGCTGGAATTCAGAGTTTAGTATCAAACAATCACTTCTGGGGCTCTGGTTCTGAGCAGCCTGGTCTAGTGAAAGGTGTGCCTGCCTATGCAGGGGTATTGGAACTGGATGTATTTTAAGGCCCCTTCCAACTCCCAAACCATTCTATCATTTTATCATTCTACAATTCTGTGTTTAGTTCCTTTCTACTTTAAAATAATATGTCCACATCTTCAGTATTCTGATTTGATGCTTTTTCTAGATTGCTGCTTTTATTCTTTATTTTTGCACTTAAACAGTTTAGCTTTCCTTTTAAGACTGAGATGATGTTTTTGTCATTTCAGAACATATATTCAGTATTCTAAAATTAGTACTTTCTGATCTTGTAATAGTGTTTTGCTAATTGTATTTGCATGTTTAAAAAAATATGGTTTTGCAGGAATAATGAAATTAAAAGGCAGGCTTGCCTATTACACTGGTTTTTCTTACTGTAAAGTCCATGTGAACTTTGAACATTAGCACTCTATCACTGCCATAAAGACAGTGTTGATTTTAAGGTGTTACCAATATTTTGATAATATATCTTCCGGGTAACTGCCTGAAAGAGGGTGGGATTAGATTAGCTATTAAAAAATTCTTTATAGTGAGGAAACTGAGGGCTTGGCACACGTTATCCAGAGCAGCTGTGGCTGCCCCATTCCTGGGAGTGTTCAAGGCCAGGCTGGATAGGGCTCTGAACAACCTGGTCTGGTAGAAGGTGCCCCTGCCCACAGCAGGGATGTTGAAAATAAATTATCTCAAAGATCCCTTTTATGATTCTGTGTTATATTTATGCTCAAGTCAGGTTAAAAATTATTTTTTTACAGTTGTTATTTGATACTTCTGAATGATAGCCCAGCTGTAATTGCCAAATTCATTTTTCCCCACTGATAGGAATAAAAAGCATTTGAAGAAATGTGGGCTGTAAGAGGCAGGTAGGTGCACTGCAGTGTACAGCCATCTGTGCAGCAAGTGGAGCTAACCTAGCAAACACATAAAGCAAAAATAATTTACTTGTTTTTTAACTTTCTTTGAAGTATTTCAGCATGTATCTCACTTATGTGCAAGATGTAATGATCTGGTTGACACTTAATAAATCCCTAAATGAATCTCCCAGCTTTCTTTGTTAAATGGAGATAATGTCCTGTGTGATACTTCACATAAAATACTGGGAGTGAAGTATGAATAAAACTATAAAGATGAGTTCTGTCTTTCTATATCAATAATACTCCACCCTCATTTGCACAGTTACTGTGCTGCCTGGGAATGAAAAGGTTGTTGTGCATGTCCATAAAGCTCAATTTTTTTAGTGTTTTTTTTTTTTTTAATCCATTAGATAAACCTCATAGTTGATATTAAGAGTTTAACCTTTGTCACTTTGGGAGAGGGATTTCATTTAGCTTCTGCCTGTCTTCTGCTATGGTTTTGTTTGCTTGTTTTGTTTTGTATTTAAAATCCAGTGTAGTTTAAAAAACAAAGCCCAAATAAATTCCTTTTCTGGTATCTTTTCCTTTCAGAAGAAACTTGAAAACCCGAGGGCTGTGGGTGTAAATTGCTGACCTTTGAAATTTGAATATGTTCAAGGCTCTGTAGATTAATTATGATGATCATTGTCAGCGTGTTATACTTGTTCCCAGCTTAAATCTGGCAGTACAGACCTGGGCCACAGGAGGCAGGGGTGTTCCCAGGGCCTTTGGAGCACAGGGGCCAAGAGCAGGTGTAGAGAGAGAGGATGGCCACGTGACAAAGTGCTTTAACAGGAATTAAAATCCATATTCAGGGTAATAAACTTGCCATTGGTTTTGTTCTTCTGGAAAAGGTGATGAGGAGGGCTTGGAAAGAGAAGCAGTACCCTGAATAATAATGTACAAAGGAGAATTGCAGTATTTTTAACACTTCAGCATTTAACTACACTGCTCAGCCACATTCCTAAGTTTAAAGTGTTCATTGGTATCGTGTTCATTCTAGAATTCTAACCAAAAATGATGGAGAAATTCAGAAAAGGAAGTTAAAAGCTGAAGATTGGTGAAAGTATTTTAGAGGAAAGAGGTGACGTGGAAAAAGTAGCAAAGGGCAGCAGCATCCTCAGAACTGAGGGACAGCTCACTAATTTTGGGTGGTCCAAATGAGTTATCCAAGTGACCTGGGAGTTGTGGAGGCAAGAGATGTTTTCTGGGGACAGAATAGTGTTAGCAGAAGACGACATCACGTTTCTTAAAAAGTTGGGTGGTAGAAGGAGCAAAAATCCTGGGGAGGTACAGAGAAATGTAAGGGATTGAAGTGACAAGAAATGTTCTGTTCTTGTGGCACAACCAAAGGAGTGGGAAGCATTTGGAGAGAGAAAAGAGAATGTAATTGTGTCTGCAAGTTCACTTTGAGGGAGTGGAATGTATTTATCTGACATGGTTATCTGCTTAGTCTTCTTTTTTTCATAATGTACATGTCGCCAGACAGCCTCTGTGAAAATGTGAAGAATACTTTAGCCAAGTCTACTAGTGTAGTCTGAATTATGCCTGAATAAACCTCAGCCTGAAATAGGAAAACATTATGTTCTCCTTGGTTCTTATGTGTTATTTAATTAATGCAAAAATGCAAAATATTCTGGTAACTCACATTTTTTTAATCTGAAAAAATAGTTCCACTATTTAAGGAGAAAATAAAAATTTATTAATCTGAAGAGCAGCTTTTCTTTGTAATCCTTTGGAAAGTTTTGCATGTATTATTTGAGATGTGAATTGATTTTGCATCAGTTTATGGTTTTTATTAGGTTATGTGACACAAACCCCTCCAGTGCAGCCACTTTGGCATAGCTTTTCATTTGCCTTCCTTTATTGCTTGTCAGTGTTGATGTTTTCCAGGGAAAACAGCTTGCTAGCTATTAGCTGGGTCTGGGAGGTGTTTCACCCTTCTGATGAGTTGCCTATAAAAACTTCAATTTATTATTCTCTTTATAAAATGTGTCAATGTGTCTGTATTATCAGTGTCAGAAGTAAAGATATAATGCAGAAAATCCATCTGAATGAGACTGTGGTTTTTAAACCCTCAGGTGTGATGGAACCTGTTGTCCCTCTCCCAGGGACTGAGTGATGCTGAGCCTTTCCAGTGACATCTGACTTTGTCTGGCACTGCCAGCGCTCTGGGCAGTTCAGACTCTGCCTTTTAATTTGTTTCTTGGAATAGTAATGGCCCAGAGTTGTTTGTCTCTAATGTTTTGAACAGCTTTTCCACCCCTACACTTGTTAGAATGGAAACAAAGGGCGCTGTAGCTGGTCTCGCCGTTCCCGAGAGAGGGAATTTGGGAAGAGCCAGGCAGGGTGTCTGAGTGACTTATGGGCTCAGCTGTAACCTGTGCCTGCCCCAGGGCTCACTCAGGAACAATGACAGCCTGGCCAGGATTTTCCAGGTGGGATATCAGTTTGTTTTAATCAAGATACATTTCATTCTGTTTGTAATCCTGTTACTGTACACAACGGTTAGGAAAACTGTACAACTGTCCACTCCTTTGTGCAATGTTTTCCAGTGCTACCACCTGGGGTCTTTTATAGAAACATTTTACATGGTAAATGTCTTTTATCCCTCACACACATACACCTTTTTTATACTATTTATTTATTCTTTTCCTTTGAAGCACTCTGAAAAATGCACCTTTCGTTGTAAACCAAATCCTGTCTTGTCAGAGCCTAGTAAATAAAACCTTTTCCACATGAGAAGAGTCCCTGCAAATTTCCCTCACTAGCTGTCTTGTGTAAATATCCCTCTGTGTGCCTCTGAAGGTAAATTCAGGGCAGGTTTTTCTCCCTCCAGTAAAGCTGATCAGTCTTGATGATGGAGACTCTGGGCTGGGTAGCCTCTGAGACTGAGGTTGAATTATTCAGGGGGTCTTTGGTAGCTTTTTTTTGTCAGAGAACAGAGGTGGGATCCTCCTGGAGTCAGACCAAGGCAGCCAAGCAAGGCCTCTCTCCTGAGTTGCTTGCAAAAGAGCATTTCTGAGAAGTGTATAAGAAAAATGACCTCTTCAGTTTGGGTGTGGGGAGCAGAAGGCTGTCAGGAGAACCTTTGGTGCCTACAAGTCTTTGAGATGTAAACTTGAGCTGGGTGGGAAAGCACAAGGAGCTTTTCCTCCCGGGCTTCCTCTGCCCTGTGAACCTCCCTTTTGTTTGAGAGAAGATCACGAAGGCATTGCCGGATCCCAGCAGGCAAGAAGGGTTTGGGAAAAAGCTGGGCAGCTCAATGGGGCAGCACTTTGTTATTTCCTATCTGTCTGCAGTACTTGTACTTTATTGCCAAGCTATTTGAAGGTCTCCTGCTTTAATGTGTTTATTTTCATGTCACAGAAAGGGAACTTGAGAGTATTTATCTTCATTTCCAGGTGCAGAACTGAGGCTAAGTGACACATTCAGAGTTACCCAGAAAATCTGTGATGGAATGAGGAACTGGTCTCTTTAATCCTTGGTTAGGCAGCAGCTCCTGGGCTTTTCTGCCACGTTGGTCTTTGCAAGAGGAGTTCAGCTAATTCCCTGCAAGCATTCGCAGCTCTGTCAGCTCCATGTGGTCTTTGGAAGCTTTGTACAGCCTCACCATGAGAACCTTTGATGGATACAATCTTTGTTTCTCTACTAACACTTCAAGGTCTGTCTTTGCAAAGAAAAGGGCAAGACTTCCTTTTTTATTAGAATTGAAAAATTAGTTCTCCAGCAATCTTTTGACCTCTACTAAAACTTCCTGGAGCCAGCAGGCTCTAGTGTTTCTGATTAAAAAGTTAACTTTTGAAATTAGGCTTTAATCAAGAAAATGTTAAAGCTGTGGTTAGGGAGGTTAATAAAACCAGTTTCTATTTCTCTCTGGTTAAGGACTTTCTTTTTAGTAACTGACCTTTTACTTTTTTTTTCTTAACTGGTGTTGCATTGAAAACATGTTTTGTTCAAGTGTGGAGTGTGACAAGGACATATGAGAATAAAAATGGATTTTAAATTGCATGGTTAAAATACATATAATATTTACTGAGGCAAATTACTTCATCTCACTGTGTGGAAAGAGTTGCCAAGATCTTCGTAGTGAGTTGAATAGAATATTTTCAGTTGAAACTGACCTACAGTGATTATCCAGTCCAACTGCTTGACCAGTTTGGGGCTGACCAAAAGTTATACCATGTTGTTAAGGGCATTTTCAAAATGCTTCTTAAGCACTGACAGCCTGACAGCCTGAGGGCTTTGACCACCTCTCTAGGAACCCTGTTCCAGTGTTTGACCACATTCTTGGTGAAGAAATGTTTCCTAATGAAGCATTTGCTTGAACTTGAAGGCTTGCAAAAGCCTTGTTCACTTAATTTCAAAATGAAGCCTTAAAATTGCTGTGTTTTTGAGCAGATGGATTTTAGCTGGAAGAGCTTCATCTATTTAGAAAAAATTGCTGCCTTAAATAGGGTGTGACTGTTGTTGCCCCATGTAATTTGCATAGATTTCCAAAGAGTTAGGTGTTTGGTAATGCTTGGCTTTTGAGATCATTCCTATGTAGTACCACACTAGAAAATGCTGGAGATGTAGGGAAGAGGGCAGCCAGGGACAGCAATAGAAATTTAATTTCTGCACCTTAATTTCTCCCCATCACCCTCTCCTTCAGCCAGGGCTGGATCTGTTGAATTTCAGGAGCAGGGCTCATGACCTGAAGCCTCATATCCAGGCTGCTTTTCCATGGAATGAAGGAGAATCATATCTTTCACTTGCAGTGCTGCCTCACACATTTTTTTCCCTATAAAGAGCTATGTATAAAGCAAGTGTGGTGCTGAAAGAATCATGTGTTTTGTGTTCCCAGTTGCTGGGAAAGTAAAATTTTCCTTTCCATGTGCTCATTGACTTTGTATTTTCCACTGTGTGGCTCTGTCCTCTTCGCTGCTGCATCGCCTTACTGTCAGGGCTGCTCATGGGTGGGCAGCAGTGGGGCAGTGAGGCAGAAGCAGCCTCTCAGATATCTCACCTGGCCTCCAGCTGTGTTGCAGGAGAGCCTGTGTTTCCTCTGGATGTCTTTGTAGCATCTGAAGTGGTGCTGGGTACTTGAATTGCTCCACTTGCGTCTGGTGCTTAGCAGTGTTTTTAATTTTAAAGAGAATTCCTTCTTGAGAAGATAATAACCTGAAGCCTTTCAAACTGGTTGTGTGGCTCTGCACCCTGGGGGACAGGGCTGGGGACATAATTAGTGGCCCTCAGGTTCTCCTCTCATCCCTTGGAGGGGAAAGCCATAAACCTGAGTCAGATGTGGCAGGAGAACAGTGAGCGTGATTGCTGACTGGAATTATCCTGCGGGGTGCCCTGCTCTGGAATCATCGGAGCTTTCTGCTGGGAGCCTGCAGTCTTAATGTGGAGATTCTGTACTTGGGTGATTTCCTTTGTTCCTTTGAGATGCTGAAAATATAAAAGGGAAAGGGAACTTTACATTGTTGTTTGTGTCAACTCGACATCTGACTGTTTAAATCCTTGTGCTAAATGCCCATCACGGATGCTGCAGGGAGGGAGGGGAAAGCTGCTGTAAGTGCAGTAGTGATAATTGACCCACTTAAGAGAGCTGCTCTAATTTTGCATGTTACAGCATCCTGGAAATTCAGATAAGAATGTTGATCTCTCCAGCTAATAGGATTTCTAAATATATCATCCAAAAGAAGCAGGGGGACTGCAATTTTGCACGCATATGTGTGTGCTCAGGCTAGTGTTTTGTTTAGGAACTGCACACTCTGAAAATTACTCTGAAAATTTGCTTTTCTGTTCACTTGTTACTAACTCTGGATAAAATAGAGCTTGACCTCTGGTCCTGCCAAGGGGAGACCTGATCATGCCCCATTAAATTCACTGATGAAATTCTCACCATCTTTTGTGTAGAGTGGTGACCAACTTTTTTCCTTTCAGGATGTTGGTACACAGCAGGTGGCTCAAATTGTCAGCTTTTCCATAATGCAGCATTAAACAAACCATCTGCAGAGATGGAGAGGGGGACAGGGTCACAAGATGGCCTGTCAAGATTACAGGTTTTGGCTGGTGTTGATAGCTTTGTTTTCCTCATTTAAGGGAAATTTTGAACAGTAGAGGTCAAAATAATATTCTTTTGAAATCTGTCTGCAGAAACACTTTATTGCTTTGCAGAGCAGAGTGTTTCAAGTCTCTCTCTGGGCAGTTTTTTCTCAAAGCACAGCACTGGAGTGGCCTCACATCCAGTCCTGGGTGCAGTTTTGGGCACCTCAATATAAAAAAGACATTAAGTTGTTAGAGTGTCCAAAGGAGGGCCACGAGGATGGTGAGCAGCTGTGAGGGGAGGCCACATGAGGGGCAGCTGAGGTCTTGGGGGTTGTTCAGCCTGGAAAAGAGGAGACCTCATTGCAGCCTCCTCTTCATGGGGGAAGAGGAGGGGCAGACACTGATGTCTATTCTGTGGTGACAGGACTCAAGGAAATGGCCTGAAGCTGTGTCAGGGGAGGTTTAGGTTGGATATCAGGAGAAGGTTCTTTACCCAGAGAGTGAGTGAGCACTGGAGCAGCTCCCCAGGGAAGTGATCACACCACAAAGCCCGACAGAGCTCAAGAAACATTTGGACAATGCTCTTGGACATATGGTGTGATTCTTGAGGTGTTCTGTGCAGGCTCAGGAGTTGTACTTCAGTGATTCTTGTGGGTCCTTTTGAACTCAGGGTGTTCTATAACTGCTGAAAACCTTGGGGTTTACAGTCAGTAGAGCTGCTGCACCTGCATTGTTTTAATTCTGGAGGTCCTTTGCTCTTGCCCATCATAACTTCCTATGTTGGGACAAACAAGAATCACTGTTGCCTTTTGAAATGAAGAAAGAGACTTCTGGAGTAGGTTCACTGAAGCCTTTGTGACTGTGGGCTTGAATTGCATGATGTGTGGGTAGGAGAAGTGTTTGGCAACCCTGTGCTCCATCACCACGTCAGGCCTTGGGTAACTCATAAATACTTACAGCAGAAACATCTGAGCCAGATTTTTAATGTGTGCAATACTGGTCTGTTATTACATGCATAAAAATAATAATTAATGAAATGAATTGCATGGTCTGTCCTATTAGTAATTAATTAGCTTCCAGTTTGGGGTGTCTGAACTGATGAGACATTCTCATGGTTAAGGTGAAACAAGGATAGAACCAGAAGCAGGGAGTGGGAGAGGTACAAAGGCATCAGTAATTCTGGGGTAGAAATACAAGGGACAGCCCTCACTGGCAGCACTGAGAGGAGGTGAAGCTGAAAGGTGGTGGCAAAGGCAGGGGGGATAACCACAGGAACAACATCAGGATGAGTTCTGGGTGATGGATGAGAGCAGGGAAGTGTGATGGCAGAGAGGCCTCCTTCCAGGGAAATAATTACAAAGGAGGGATGATAAGGAAGGATCACACCTCTGATGTCTTTGACCTTCAGCAATCCTTGCATGCTTGTGAAAATAAATATTTAACAATCTTCTTAAAGCTTGTTTAAAAGAGGAAATAATGAAGTTGGCTCTCTGCTTAATACGGTTTATCTCTGCATCTGAATTTTGGGGCTTATGTCAGCAAAACCAGAATTATAACTGGGTGGTGTTTTGACCTGATGGGAGCTAATATGTTGCTAACACCAGCTGAATAAAAACAGTGGGGTACAGCCTGCCATTGTGCAGCACATTCTTGCTTTTGTTAGAGGATATGCTGGATATGGTGTGGGATGAGGAGGAGATTCTTCCCCTTCCTTCCCTGCATGGCCATGCTCCTCTTAAGGAAAAAAAAAGAAAGAAAAAAAAAGAAAAAGCATTACCTGATGCTTTGTTTAAACAAATTCTGATAGCAAACATGATCAATTATGGTTGATGTTTTTGATTTGGTCACTGAGAAATATTCCTGGTTGTAGCCATCACTAATATTTTATGCATTTTAATACTTTAAAAGTCAATTAGAAAATTAAACGCTTTCTTTCATTAAAATACGAGATTGTGTATTTGAATTTTAATGCAGTAAGAGTGCTGCCTCAGAACACAAATTCATTTTATTAGATTAATTAAGATCAGTAATGCAAAATAGGGTGAACAAAAGCCAGTGCATTGAGACCTATAAGCCCTTCTGTGCTTGCTATCTGCAAATATTTTAGCTTGAGGTTTTATCAAATTGTGTCCACTTTCATCCTATTCTTAAGTCTTAGGCAGTTTTTTCTGTCTTGGCAGTTTTTGATGTCTTAAGAACAAAGTGAAGATATATCAGAGAAACAATATTACCTGTCAAATTTGTTTTGTAAAAACAGGATTCATTCTCACACCTGACCCGGCCTTATATCTTGAAAGTGGTCTTGATAATGATTTCTTACATCCTAGTAAAGTAGAAGCCTTTTAAAAATGGGTAAAGGTCCTTCTCAAGAGCTGCCTTCTTTCCTTCAGATGTTTGTCACTAGAAATTTGTTTGCATGATGTAATTTTCTTAAACCTCACACTGGAATTGCTTCTCAATGAAACATTTTTAGCATTTTGTAGCTCATGCCAAGTGCAATGGAGAGCTGAGCCTTTTCTAACTCTCCCCTGTTCATCTGCCTTTACGGCAAGTCCGTGTCCTTCCTCGAAGGCAAAGAAAATGTCTTTTCAGTTCAGCTGCCAGACTGGCTCAGTATTGTTGTGAGTATGAATGATGTAATACTCAATCACATGGTGGTATGTCTGCTATTTTCCCCTCTTTGAGAGAGAGAATAATCTTCCCATCTCATCCAGTTTCAAGAGTCTGGGAAAATAGCAGCCTTAAATGAGGCCCAAAAGAACCAAAATCTTGATTTCTTCCAGAGCTTTTCTTTTGAAGCCAGATGTTCCCCATGTCTTCTTTATTTTGACTTGCTAATTGGAAATAAGATGTTAAAGATAACGTGTGCTCTGAAGCTTGTGTATTGTGTATTTTATTTAGATTTAATCCTTTAAACGTTTGACAATAAAACATAAATTGCAGAGCTCTCATCTTTAGATCAACTGTAAGTGAATCATTTAAGTTTTCAACATCCTTCCAGTTTGGGAGAAACACAGTAGTCTCAGTGATGTTTTGGCTGCATGTGTTAGTAAAGTGCTATGAGATTTGCTAATCAGTATTTTTTTAAATGGAGATATATTGCTGTTTTTTCAATAAAGGAGCAGCTTGGCTCTCAAAAATAAAGTCTTAGCTTATGCCTAGGCAGGGAGTAGAAATCTGAGTGCTCTTCAGATTCCTTTTGTGTTGATATGCAAGGAGGAATAGTGGACAATATATTTTATGTTGTCATATATCATAATGGAAAGCAAATTTTGAAAGAGGGGGAGATATACAGACTGAAAAAAAGAAGCCTTTTAGTGTGGACAAAAAATAGCATGTAACTTCTACTGGGCTATAATATTTTTAATATGGAGAGAAGACTGTGCAGTGTAAATGCATATTCAGCAACCTGACATGTACTAACTGAAATGGAAAAGTCCTCATTACATAAAAACCAGAACTACAAACATTGCTTCTGTCTTATTGTCAGGAGACATTCTCACCTTATCTGTTTTACAGTATTTTGCCTTCTGCAATTGGTCTTTTAAACTTTTTATTGTACCTGTAGTGGCCTTGCAGCTTCCAAGGGAAAACAAAGTTGGTTTTGTCATTTCAGGGGCTGTAATGTGTGGCACAGCTCTAGGGCAAACAAGGAGCTGGTGTTAGACTGCAGAAAATTTGAGAGGTTACCTGAACCTGCTTGCTTCTGAGAAAGCACCACTGTGCCCTTGCTTTGCAAGGTTTTTTCTTCGTTCTAGTTCACTTTCATTAAAAATATTCTATTTTTCTTTCCTTAATGAATCCATGGCTTCAGAGTAATGCTGTTTTGCCTATCCATCTCTGAAGGCTGTGAGATTATAGATACTGTTCTTGCTTTTGGACAAAAGAGCTGGGCTGTCTAAATTGAGAGTATTTCTTTTGAAATTTGCGATTGAAATCACCAGTGGACCATCCTTGATCTCCAGGGAAATGAGGAAAAAAATGCAAAATAATTTTTAGTCATTACTGAGGAAGTCTTTTTTTAAAGAGACAATGGGAGGTTGCAGCTGCTGCCTCTCACTTGATACCTGGGATCAGAGAACATTCGATTTGTGTTTATCTGGAGTTCAAAGTTTGGTTTTCCCACGTGAGTGCTTTTAACTTCTGCAAAGTCTAAGCTGAATTCTCTTTTCCATTTGAAAACTTCTGGTCCTTAAAGGATCAGTCTTCTAAAGGATGCACCAGCTGGAGTGCATCTGTGCTGCTGTCTCTGAGGGACTCCCAGATCACTGCATTCTTGTCACATCTGGAGGACCCAGTTCATTGCCAATAATTATTTCCAGTGCATATTCAGATGATAGTTTTTCAGTGAAAAAATATTTTTTGTCAATGTCCAGTTTAATATTTATTATCATTCACCTTAACTCTAAACTCTCCCTGTGGCAGAGGAAAGCAACTCAAGTGTTGAGTTCTGCTGCTGCTCTCATTCCTCAGACTCTGAATGGGTGGCTTCAGTGTCTCAGCTGTTTCTCACAGTCATTCAATGGTGAAACAAGAGAATGCTCCAGTCCTTGATTTCTGCTGATAATGTTGGCAGCCCTCCCAGCTGAGCTGTGAACTGGTCACTTTTCCTCCTGTTTCAGCTGGAGAATTTGGGAGCACCATCAGGAGCCCAGAACATGGACTGAGAGGTAGTATCCACAGCGTGAGGGCAGCATCAAAAAGAGCTTCAAAATGTAGTTTGACAAAAGTGTTTTATTACAACAGTCCTTCCTAGTGACCGGCTCTAGGGTAGGATGAAAGACAATACAGTGTATTTTCCACTCCAGCAGTCAGAGGTGTGAAACAGGGAAATGTTTGTATAGGTAGTGTATCTGAAGGTGATGAAATACGTAGAAAAGCCTGTGCCCTATGCAGGATTGTAGAATAATTTAGATTAGAAGGGGCCTATGGAAGTAATTTCTCCATTCCTTGCTTACATGGTCAGTAGATTCCTGAAGCCCTGTTCTGGTTGAATGTTGATTGTCTTCAGCAATGGACATGTCATGTTCTCTCTGGGCTTTACTACCATCATGCCAAAGGGGTTTTTTTTTCCAAATATGTAAACTGATTTTTTTCTGGCTACAGTTTGCTTCTCAGAAGGATTTGGCTCCTCTGTTCCCTCTCATTAGGCAGACAGTGTTAGGTGTCCCCTAAAGCCAGGCTGACATGCCAGGCTCTCTCAGCTTTTCCTTGTAAATCACATGTTCCAGCCCCTCAACCATGCCAGTGTCACTCTGTTGTACTGGAGAGCCCAGATCTGACCAGGCTCTCCAGGTGCAGCCTCACTGGTGGTCAATAGAGGGGAATATCCACTTCCCTGGACTGCTGGCTGAACTTTTGCTCACACAATTCAGTACCTGTTTGGCCTTCCTCAATGCAAGAGCCCAGTGCTGGCTGCTGCTCAGCCTTTCTGTGGGACATGCAGGTCCTTTGTGCCAGCTCTACTTTCCCTGCTCAGCCCCAGCCCATACTGTAGCAAAGGGTTACTCTGTCTTTGCATGTGAGGCTTTTTAGGAAGTTGGAATACGGATGCAGCTCCTGTCAGCCCAGTTCTCCAGCCTCTAAGGTCCCTGTGAGTGCAGCCCCACCCTCTGCTGCAGGACTGCTCTCAGCTCTGTGCCATCTGCACACCTGCCTGGGGTGCCTCTGCCTCCATCTCACTGCTGGTGGAGACACCATTGTCCCCAAGGGATGCCTGCAGCAGCTCTCTGCTAATTGCACTTTGTACTATTAACCACAGCCCCTCACACCTGGCAGTGCAGCCAATTTAAAGCTTGCCTAGGCCAGCAAGCCAGGCCCTGATGTCTCAACACCTTGGCTTTAGGAGCACCATGCAGACCATGTGTTCAGCTTTGCTGAAGTCACAGTGAGCAGTGCCATTGCAGTGGCAGTGTCCCTGAGCTGGTGTTGGCTGGGGCCATGTAGAACTGATGGGTAGGTGACACTTTGCACAGGGGTGCAGCTGAGCTGCATCTCTGCACAGAGCAGGTTTTTTGGCTGATGCTTGCATGAAGAATTTCTCTTTGCTCCAAGTCTGGAGCTTTCTGTCTTCTGACGGGCAACACAGCAGGTGCTCATTGATTTAATTTCAGTTTTTTTTTTAAAGTTCTGGTGACTAAAACCTGTTCCTGGCTTGCACAAACCCCAGATTCACATCTGTAAGGGGAGTTAAAAGCTGAGAGAGGAGTCAGGGCTGAACACTGCCCATTCTCCTTTTGAAGCTGTTGCTGCTGAGCAATCTGAAACACGGGAATTGTGAGGCCAGGAGAAAGGCAAACAAGTGGAATCTTTTGTAGGTGAATGGCCAAACTTAGAGAGGGGTTGGGTATTCCTAGTTCAGCTTCTTTCTCTAAGGTTACTCCTGTGTGTTTCTTTTTTTACAAATGTATTCATTATATCTTACTCTCTTGACCTAATGCATAAACAGTTGTGGCAGTAGGACTGTAATTCCAGTTTGTCTCCTCCCAGCTGAGGGTCCTGTTGGTGGAGGTGTAGAATTTATAGTGTTTTATGGAGAAGGTCATCTTCTGATTGGAGAAACCAAGGGATAGAAGGGAAGCAAAATGACTTGTTCATCAGGATGTAGATATTTTGTGTCCTGTGTGCATCTATACCTCTTACTGCTGCCTCCCATAATGTAGGAGCCCTGTTGTACATATTGCTTTGTATTTCATTTTTCTAAGATGCTAGACCATACTTTTCCAAGTATATTGGCTAAGTACATTGGAATTTTTAGCTAAAATTTCCAAGAGGAGCAAATTCTGCACTGAGCTTGTTAGCTAAATTCTAGGCTGAATTTATAAATCTCACTGGTGAGAAAAAAGTTATCAATTTTTTTTGAAAGCTTTGCAAATATGACACAATCAGTGAGCAGCTGTAAACATGAGACTCACAATAGCATTCTCAGTTGTTCAGAGCAGAGCTGTATTTTAGGAGCTTGCCATCAGCCTGCTGGATAATGCTATTTGAAATCACACTGCTGGGTTACAATAAAACTGCTGCAAGACACCCTGAAAGGCGTCTAAGGAGATCTTTCCCAGCATATCACTGGCAGTTTTTATTTTCCCAGAGGCAGATGATATGTACATCATTACTGACTTTTTTTTTTTTTTGCTTTCTCTCATGAAGAATTCCAGCCACTGAGATAAGTTTACAGCTTCTTAAAAACTGATAATGACAGAGCAGTCTCTGTGCTGTAAGAGAGACGTGAGATAAGTGCTTGCCATTGCTGCAGCATTCAAAAGAAGATAATAAAAGGATAAAAGTTTAAAATGACACTTCAGGAAAACACCTTATTTTCCAGCTTGATTAAAGCTATTTAATTAAAGTTGTTAACTTTTAAGAATATGGGAAATACCATTTGCAAGTAAATTAACTTCAGTATGTTCACTAACTGATGCTGTGCAACATTGTCTTGAGACGCTTTGAGAGTTCCTACCTAAGTGAAGGAAATATTGACAGTAATGCCAACAGAATTCCAGTATCTTTGACAAGTGAATTGTACCAGATTGCTTACTGAATACCCAAGTTTTCAGTAGGATATCAATGTGGGTATTCTGTTCCCTTCCTACCCTCTGTTCTCCCCACACACCTTGCTCCAGTAAAGAGTTTTCCTTTATCCTTAATAATTCTTCATAAAGATGTGTAACCAATAACAAATGAGTTGAGACTCGCTTTGTCTTTCTTTTTTAACACTGAAAATTGATACTTGTGCTTACAAAGTGATTTTAGAGCAAATTGGTGCAAAATCGAATTAAATATTAAACTGAATAAAGGATTTTGAAGTTATTGTAGGAGGTGCTTAGCTATGTGTGTTGGATAATAGAAGCATGAAAATTAGTACTGTCATACTTGAAAGGAGGACTGAATCTGTGATATCTCTTGCATCTCTTTATTGTAAGAAGTTCAGGATGTCTCAGCTGTTAAACCCTTTTGCATGTTTTGCACAGGGGGACAGATTTCTTTGTTGATTTGCATAGAAAAAGGCTATAGCTTGGGTCTTTCAAAGGCAGAGAGCTGGTCTGAAAAAGAATTGTTGCCCATAAAGTTAGTTGCCTGCTGAGGTATTATAGCTGAAATACATTTGAAAGCTTGTTTCTGTGACCTTCTGGGGAGACTGGGGAACCCCAGAGTCAAAACAGTAGACTATTATAGTAGATAGATAATCAGGATATTTCAGAGCATTTTACCAAGGAAGGGGAAACTGTTATCTTCATTACAAAAACATTATAAAGGATGGAATGTTTTTTGTCAGGCAGTGGCAAAAATGGAAACAGAAATCCAGAGTCCTGAGGCACAGCCAAGAGTCCCTCTGGGTTGTGCCTTTCAGTTTCTTGGGAAAGATAGATTCCCAAAGGGAAGCATTTGTTTCCCATCCTTTTGTGTAGATAAAATACAAAGTGTATCAAATGCCTCTGACTGTATTTTCCCTGCTTAATAGATATCTCAAAGATTTATTCTTGTAATTTAACTCTCTGAAAAGTTAGCTGCCTTTAAAATCTCAGATATGCAAACTCCTCCCTCCACCTGCTGTATTATGCTGGTTCAAGGACCAAATTTAATCTTGTTCTAGAGAGAAGCTTTTGAGACATAAATTTGTTTTAACTTTAAAAGCCAGTATATTAGGTCCTTGAAGAGAATGTGTCATGTTGAGAATTGTATTCATTTCAAAGTATGATGCATCACTTTTCCCTAGCCCTGAAAGGTATTTTAAATTGGTATTTGGTATTTTGAAAGTTAGAAAAGCTGTTACAGTTCTTTTTGGGTTTTTTTTAGTTCTTACTGAGCTTTGCTCAGTTGGGCTGAACAGAAAGTATCAGTGAAAGTATCTTCTTACCCTGCCAGTGACAGCTAAAGGCAATCCCTCACTTATGCATTGCTGGGAAGTAGAAGTGAAGGTGTGTTTGTACATTGCATCTTGTCCATAGGTTGGTAACTTCAGACTGAGTGCTAACTCAGTGCTTCTGTCTGTTATCATATCCCAAGATACCTGGGTAGCTGTCCAAGGAGGTAATTTGAGTTTTCTCCTCTCCTATTGCCAAATAAACCT
Source organism: Haemorhous mexicanus (assembly GCF_027477595.1). Lineage (NCBI taxonomy): Eukaryota > Metazoa > Chordata > Aves > Passeriformes > Fringillidae > Haemorhous > Haemorhous mexicanus. Next base: position 58,908,559 of record NC_082346.1, on the reverse strand, counting down.
CCCTTGAACACTCCTCCAGTGGTACTCTAAAGGGCAAGATGCATTATTATATAATCTGGTAAAAAGCTCTATTATAACTCATTTGGGATATGCTGCTATTTATGAACCATAAGGCAGCTCTGAAATACAAGCCAAATTCAGCATACCTCTGAAATACAAACCAAATTCAGCATCCCTCAGTGCTGCTATGACTTACGTGGTTCTCTGCTACAGTGAGCACGCAGGAATCTTTTTTTAGGTTTAGTGTAGGCATTTCTTAAGGTGAAAGCATGGGCTGAGGAATTTTCAACCCACCAATGCAGTACATCAGTTGAACTTCATGTATTTTTATTCAATTTATTGATAATACCTAAAGGAGGCTGCTTTGAGGAGTTCAGCCACTGTAAGAGTGGGATGTTGTCCTGACTTCCAAGCACTGCTGGTGAGCTTGTCCTGAGAGCTCTTTCCAGCTCCACACTTAGTTCAAGTTTTGTAAGAAACACAGGTGATTGGGGAAGTTGCTGTGAGTTACTGTAATGCCTCTAATCAAACTTTAATTACTGCAAGAATAGTAATTAACAGTTTGGCTGCATCTGAGGAAGCATTGCTGCACCCATTGCCCCAAGAGAGAGCCAGCCATGCGTGGAGCCATGACACCTGACATTTTCCCAGTGGAGTGCTGTGGGTGTGAGGGAGGGTGAGAATGCAGAGAGCTCTTCCACCTGCCCAGGTGAGGTTTACTGATCAGCAGGAATGCACCATTAGGGGGAAAGATATTCCTGTAGTGCCCACTTCCAGACCACAAGGGCTCCCTTTGGTGCAGTTCAGGTAATGAAAGGTTTCTGCAGGTGTGTGCCTGTGGGCATCTGATAGAGAAGGGTTTGTCATTGTGTTATGTGATATATGCAGAGATGATTCTCTAAAGGCCTTTGAAAGTGGGAAATTTAACACATCCCACTGTTGTACTTCCCACCAAAGGCCATTAAAGAGCCATCAGCCTTGGAAGGGCAAGGATGCAATTAATTCCTTTTGAAGCTGTATTTTCTCTTAAAGGCTCTAAGTGTCAGAATTTTTTTTAATTTTTTTTTTTTCTAAGTGAGTGACAGTGTTTTATGCATATGATATTAGATCATGCCTATGCCTGGATAAATCAAGTCCACTGATCCTGGCAGAAAAGCAGCATCTGTGTTTGTGTGCATGTCCCAGTGCAGGGACAACAGCTGCCATGCTCCCATCCCAGCAAAAGTCTGCTGAGATAATTCACCCAGGAGCACTTAATACCAGTGCATTTGCCTCAGTAGGGGTATGAAAGCTAAGATGGAACACTTGGCTTCTGGCGTGGGAAATGGAAAACATTCTGTGTCCACTGAATTTGGTTTTACTCTGATTTAATTGAAGACTGTGATGCTGTTTTTTTAAGAAGTGTAGGTGAGTGCTTACTGGGGGTAAAACCAGAGTGGTACTGTGACAACTCTCACACAGGAATTGTACTTAAAATAGGGGAGGTTTTATCACTTTTATAACATTTTGGGTTGCTATAAAGGAGTTACTCTGCAGTAACTGCTTACTTGTTTTTTCTCCTTATTTGTTTTAAGGCTTCTCTTTCAGATAAGGTAGGTCTTTGTGTTTTGGAGCAAGCTGGGAAAAACTGCAAACTTTAAAGAGAAATTTGAGAAGGTGGGATGGGTGACGGAGAGATTGTCTCGGGCTCTGGTTTTGGAGAATGTGTTGAACCACTGTGAGCTGGCACAGCCTCAGAAAGAAGCTATCTTGCTGTGGCCTTGCTTTCTCAGTCCTCCCTCAGTCCATCCCCTGCCTTCTATCAGCGCAGGTGTTGATGCAGTTACATGTGAACTGGGGAGTTAATCCAGCCTAAAACAGGCAAAAAGACAAGACTGTTAATTTCAGACAGTTCCTTTGGCTGGTTTGCCAGGTTGCTGCACAAATAGCAGCCATGGGGAGGGGGTAATGAACTGCAATCAAGCTAGTTATGACAGATTTTTTTTTTCATATTTTTACATATTTCCAAACTCTTGCATTTGGAGTTTTCTGAAAAAGCAGAGTGTCAGGCTGATGACTCTGCTGGTTTTCCTCTGCCACCTCTGAGCAGGCAGTGATTTTCCTCTGCTGCTTCTCTCGGCCAGCTGCTTCACGTTTCCAAATGTGTGCACTGCTGCTGTGCTGAATACTTGAGAGGCATCTCAGAATAGTTCTTCTAAGCCTGCACCTCTGACTTCTTTGGAACTTTTCTTTCACTGTTGGTACAAGAGTCATAACCTTTATAGACTTTGTACACACAGAAAAGAGAGAGAACTGAACTCCTTTACATTTACTTAAATCTTTACAATCAATGTCCTCCTTCCCAGCTCCTTTGTAAAAGCCCACTTAATTATCAAATTGTCACTCTGTGCAGATTTTTGGATTGTGCACTTTCATACCTGCTTGTGTTTTCTGCAGTGATTTTAAAATTTATTCTGGTTTATTTTTCCCCTTGCAGCTTGAGCTTTGCTCCTTTCCTGCTGCCTCTCTCCCATTCTGATCTGCCAGCCCTGCTCTTTCAAGTTCTTCTTTAAACCTTTCTTCTCCTAGCAACCTCTCTTGTTTTCCCTTGCCAGTGCTTGTTCAATTTACTGTTCAGGGGATGGGGTCTCTCTTTCTTGTTTGGAGACTTTTTGTTGTTTGAATATAGCCAACTGTTATTTATACATGGCCACATCATTCAAGTTGAAGATTAACCTCATGTCTCTCAGAACTTTTAAATTAATATTTACATTTTCATTCTATGCCTAAATTTTCTTTGCCCTAAGCAAATATACTAACTAGATTATCTTTCAGGGGCTTAGTATGGATATTCTTTGCATATTTTATCCCTTTGATACCCTGTTTCATTGCATGTTTACTGTACAAGCATTCTGAGACAAGAAATTTTTTTTTTAATTGTTTTGTTGTGTTGCACTGTGCTGTAAATTTATATGTGACTATTAAAAATTTACATGTGACTGTGTAAATACTTGGCACTACCCCACAAAGCAGGTTTTTTACTTGAAGTCAGTAACACTGGGAGCACAGCTTAGCCCCTGTCCTTTGAAGACTGCGTTCTCCAAGGGCAGCATTTTCAGAAGTGCTGAATGCTCCCTGCACATTCACCCAGCCTGGGTGCTTTGGAAAATGTTCCTCTAAATGGCAATAACTCTTAAGACAATTATTGAGAAAAAAAAGCTGCAGCATTAATTTAGGAAAGAGTGAACTGTACGTGTGTTGGAGTCTGAAGGCTGATGTAGCTCCCAGGCCTTGGATCCCTCCTGTCTGCAGCTGCTGGAGAGGCAGGTGGGGAGAGCTGGTGTCAAAGGCTATTCAGGTTTTAGGTGAGCCAGAAAGGCCCCTTGTAACCCCTCCAGTTAATGCCACGGGGTCAGGCAGGCTGAATGCAGCCCCAGATGCCTTTGATGTGCCTGGTGCTGGCACAAGGCTGAATTACTGCTGCTGACTTTGCCTCGGCTCTGAAGGCAGGGAGGCTGCACGTGCTGAAAGAGAACTGCTGCAGAAACATCCTGATAGGTATGGGGAAGGAGTGGGGCACTGCTTTTTGTTTTCAAATTGGGGGTTTTAGAATACAGAATTTAGAGCAATACACTTTTATGAAGCACAGTCATACAGCTGTGTGCAAAGAAGAAAAAAGCCCCCAGACCAAAATGCAGTTCTTTTTTTATCGTGCATTAATCTACACATAAATAAAGATTGCTTTTTATAAAAACAGCATTTGTGCTTTGCAGTTTCATTTGTTAAGTGCTGTTTTTATTTGTGTACTCAAGTGCAGCCTGTGTGGTGTGGACTTCTTTACAGAGGCAAAATTGGAGACTGAAGAAATTTTGGAAGCTTGCTCTGTGGGAATTCAGCCTTGAGGCAAAACTTTCATTAGAGTGGTCAGAAATGAGTTTTCTACAAAAGAATTGAGTTTGGGTGTTATTTTCTAATTGTTTTAGTTTGGTGTCATTGGAAAGAGAAATGTTTACTTTAACCAATTAGCATTGTCAGTCATTCTCAATTAGTGACTAATTAAAATGGTGAAAGTTTGTAAAGCAGCAGAGGTATAATCCTGATAAGTCATAATCAGAAATCATATGGTGTATGAAATTATGGAAGGGGGAGCTTGTGAATTGGGTGTTGATCTGAAAGGTTGGAAACTGGGTTCTGGGCCAGACAAATGCTGTCACTAGATTTTCACCCTGATATCACCCCACTTTTGTGTTCAGCCTCCCTTTTGTCTTTTCTCCATATGTTTGTTAAAGAAAGTGTTTCTGGGAAGTTCCCATTTGTTATGTAGTTTATCCAGAACACCCTGACACTGAAATTGCAAATATTTCCTTTTGTTAAGAACTTGAGAAAATTTTGTTGTAATATTCTGATTTTTTTTTATTTATTTTGCTTTTCAGACATGTTTCCTCTTAGGCTGTGCTTTTTATTTGCAACCAGATGAATTGCTGCTGTTGAGTACAGAAAGTGAGATTATGTTTAAATATTTTATATGTTTAATGGATCTGGTTTTAGTTTTTGTGAGAAACAAAAAGTATTTTAGCTTAAGCTGAATAAAGTGACACTTCATTACAGTCAGCAGGACTTTTATGGATGTCAAATTTCTCCTGAGTGGCTTGCAGTCACAGTTCCTTGACACCAGTCCTCCTTCCATGGTATGGCTGCTTTTGTAGTAAGCTTCTAAAAATAAGTAAAAAATGGTCCAAGGGTAACTTACAAAAACTAACTCAATAACTAAAATAAATGCTAGACCCATTGTCTTCTTCCTGCTTCTTAATACTGGCCTGTGTCTCCCATATAGAACATGCTACCCAGGGGAAGAACTTTGAAACAGTAGCATCAAATAATCTGAAGATTTCCTGATTATTGTAGATTGTCAGATACTAAAGATTTTAATTTTTTAAAGATTTCTTTAGGAGGGGTAACAACTGTATTGTAAATTATAGTTGTTATTTTAACTGTGTCTTGCACAATTTATTCCTGCAAATGGCAGATTTAAGATTTGCCTCCTGCTAGATGTTATTATTGAAAATCAGGGGGATTTTGCTGCACAAGTACTTTAGGATTGCTGGAATATGTGAAATGTAGGTCTCTGAAGTACAAATGCATGCTTGTTTTGGTATTTTGGGTTTTAGGTTTCCGGTACTATTCATCTCTTCATGAACTTTTGTTTCCTCTGGTGCTGAGAATGAGATCATTATTGCTGTGAATCATGGAGTTCTCATATTATCCACATTATAAAGGCAGAAAAGGAACATTTTGGCTGCTCAGACTGACCTTTTGCATCATGTTGGCCAAAGGATTCCCTTCAATTTAATTTTTGAAATAATGCCTTTAGACTTCTCTTGATTTAGACATTTCTAATGATGGACAGGCAGTTGCATACCTGAGTGAAACTTGCTTATTAAAGACTTAATAGCAAAGGAAAACCAGTTTAAACTGTTAATATTTTTTCTTTTCCCTTTTTTTTTTAACTTGGGCACATTTATAACCTAAGTCCCCTTGTACCTGTTATTTGCATGGGTATGTCCACAGTACCAGTAGGTTTCCATCCCTTCAGGAGCTTTTCCATGTGGGTAGCAGTCTCCATATGTAAAACGATCATTGTTTTCTTCCAGCCTCAAAGAAAACATTTGTCTTAGGATTGTATAATTTTTGAATACATATTAAGTATTATCTGCTGTTTTCAGCTGCTGTTGTATGTTCTCCTGGACTGTTCCAGCTCTGAAAAGGAGTTTGAAAACAACAGCCTGTTTTTACAACCACTTCCTGCTGATAATCGTGCCCACAATGTTCATAGTAAAGGCCAACCCAGTGCTACTGCATGACTCAAGTTTCCCCTTTTGCTTTGCTGTAGTAGCTGCACATCTAATCAGGGAGACAGATTGCTGGAGGCTACCTTAAATGAAATCCAGAAGCACCACATTTTTATTGTGACCTTTGCTGACAATTTCAGTGGACATTTGAACTAACTTCTCTAAGGAGTGAGGGAACTGTATGTTAAAGCATCTACAGTGTAGCTCTAAATTGATTCAGAGTTGCCTGAATCCTACTTGTGAATTTCCCAATCCTTAGCTCTGATCTTGTGTCATTATAAATGCATTAAAAGTTGGGTTTGTTTTCGTTGCAGTAATAAAGTTTAAGCATTTGTAATGTGTTAGTAAGTTTAGATTTTCCACCAAAGTGTGTTCAACAGTTTGAAGAGGTTGAAGAATACTCTGGATATGCAGATTTCATGACTGTAACTGAAATGCCTGGGTTAGAAAAGCAGCTCTCTGGCTCACCTAAAATCTGAATTAGCACTTGGCACTGATGCTCCTTCCAGCTCCTCTTCTGTCTCCAGTGACAGCAGCCAGGCTCTAGGACCACTCAGTTGTTCACTTCAATAACCTATAAGATGCCTCAGTAACCTATGAGATGCATTTCTTTTGGTGTTTCAGGGGTTTTTTTCCTCCTAAATTGTGGTGAGATCTATCAGATATGAGTGATAATTTTGCTTTGTCTCATTGGGGCCAGTATCTCAGGGTGGGCATAGAATAATCAGGCACTTTGAGTCAATAATGAGCTGGGAACATTTTCAGACTTAGAATATTTCTTGAGCACAAAATTGGCATAGTGATTTCTTCCTAGATCTGTTTGATGAGCTGACAATTATTATGGTTCCTTGGCAATTGCATTGCTAACGTCTTTCCATTTTCTCTTTTTTCACTTTTACAAAAAATTTGCACTGAATTCAGTATTGCTCTGTGTAGATTTCTAAGCTGTGTATTTTACAGATGGTTTTTGTTAGCAGTTTCCTTACTGTGTTAAAATTTCAGATTACTGTAATGTCTTGCATAATACTACCTATAATAGATTTCTGATTTTTTTTTTCAGAGCCATACTGAATTTTCAGCTAATTAACTACCCAGCATTGCTGTGGTTTTTAATATAGAAATTAATTTCCACCAAATAATATTAACATAATGTATTAAATTTTGTAACAAATTTGGAGTACATTAATGCAATTTTGAATGCAAACTAAGGGTAGAAATGCTCAAGGATAAAAGTCCTTAGCAGGGAAAATGTTTATGTATAAACTGATTATGTTATCTGAATTACTCTCCTTCCACAGCTGATAATGTTTAGGAGAAATGTGCACTGTATTAGTCTGGCTTACTTGAAGAACATTCACTAATACTTATGTTACCACAGCATGCACCAAAATTCACTGGTGTCCCTGCATTTTATTTAATGCTGGATTTCTCAGCACATTGCTGCCTACAAAAACTCACACACAGCCCTGTAGGTTTTCTTTGGGTGCCTCACTCTCTCCCCTTGTCTCACACTTTACCTTGACACTCCTTTCAATAATAAAACCATTTTTACAACATGTGAGCCACACCTGAGTAGCTGATAGGATATCCAGCATGTGCTCATTTACAGCAGGAAGAGGGTTACCTTTGCACCTTGGGCCTCATGGTCCTTTCTTTTATTTTTTCCTCCTCTCTTTTGGATACTCTTTAGACAATGCAGCCATAAGTGTGCTTGCTTTCAGTTAAATCTAATGGAAACTTGTAGTGGTTTGGCTTGTTTTTAACTATTATGTTTTCTAAGTGTGCCCATAATGAGTAGATGGTGACCTAATATTTTGCAGCAGCACAGGATATCATGAAGGGAGGGAAAACTGAAAGGTAACACTGGATTTGCTTGGCTGGAGAAGGGAGCAGCCAAAGCAGCTTTCCCTTCCCAGCTCTTTGACCTCATAGAAGAGAGCAAAAGAAACTTATTTCAGTTTTCTTAGTTTGCTCTTCCATCTGTGTTTCTGGGCTCCTAAGCTGGCATAGGAGACTGATGATAGTTTATATTCTAAAGTCTAATAAGGGTGTTCTGTCTTGATGCTATTACTGTTTTTAGTTATCATGGAATAATAGAATGGCCTGAGTTGGAGTTAAAGGTCATCCAGTTCCACCCCCTGCCTCATGCAGAGACACCTTCCACCAGTCCAGGTTGCTCCAAGCCCCATCCAACCTGGCCTTGAACACATCTAGGGATGGAGCATCCACAGCTTCTCTGGCTGACCTGTACCAGGACCTCAGCACCCTCACACTAACAAATTCCTTCCCAATATCCAATCTAACCCTACTCTCAGTTTGAAGCCATTCCCCCTTGTCACTACAAGCTCTTCTCCATCTTTCTTCAGGCTCCCTTCAGGTACCAGAAGGCAGCAATTAGATCATCCCAAAGCCTTCTCTTTTCCAGGTTGAATAATCCCAATTATCTCAGCCTTTCCTCATAGCAGAGCTCCTCCATCCCTCTGATCAATTTGGTGGCCTCCCCTGAACTCTGTCCAGCAGTTCAGTGTCCTTCCAGTGCTGGGATCCCAGCACTGGGGTGGGGTCTGAGCAGAGCAGAGGACCTTGGTTTTTCTTAGGTTGCAGGATATGGTGAGTGTTGTAGGTCACACAAGTTGTTGGCTTGCTCTTTGAGACCTTCACTGGGTCAGCTTGAGCAGTAAATCCAGCAAGTGCTGGCAGGGTGTTTTAGGCAGCTGAACAATTAACTGGATGTTGGCTGTTAGCATAAGTGGTGGATTGACCTAACCCATATTTGGTTTCTTTAACAGTTAACCTGGGTTTATTTCTTCCCTTTCTTTGGCTTGCTAATGAAATGAAATTAAGAAATACTGTCACATTCAAGAAGCATGTGTGTTCCTTGACTTCTTTCACAGACATGTTACTTGACCTCAGCGACCTTCTTCAGGTATTGTACCCTCTTTTAATTTGACTTTTTTTTAAAAATTGTTAAAGTTTAAGATGTTTCAGTTTTTCTTTAAAAATTCTGAGTGGTAAATCACTGGGTTTGGAAATCTGAGTAATTTTTCAGTAAAATTAAATGTCAGAAAATTTTTTTGCTTAATGCTGCAGACAACGTAGAAGGAGTTGGTATGATCCTTTCATCAGGATTCAGAGTCACTGCAGTGGCACAGGGTCAGATGCTGCATATTTTTAAAACAACAGTTGTTGATGACAGAAATAACCTTTTTGGTAGGTAATGCTGTGTAAATGTATTTGTGCACTTCAGAACTGTGTTTTATAAGATGTATTTTGATAGAAATACGAACTTGCTCTGTCTGTGGAAATAGAAATAGAAAGCTCTACAGACATATGTTGTCTTACCCTCATTCTCTCTGTTACAACTGTTTTACATACAATGCGAGTAGGTTACTTGCATCTATTTTTGTCCTCCCAGCTGTCTTGGTAAATGGCATCCCTCTGAAGACTATTTATTGCTTGAAGCAATCTGCTGGAATTGCAATAATCAAATGCATCTTTAATTTTGAAATTTAGTAACTTTCTTCTCTTTTCTAAACTCTGATTGAATTATTTTGATTGCTCACGACCAAACAGTACATGTGTAGAATGAAAGGTTTGTTTTCCTTCTAAACACAGGTAATTTTTCATGGTGATGGTTTTGAAATAGAATGATCACAGTAATAGGAAGAACAGTCACAATGTGAACTAGAAGAAGTATTGTATCTGTAAGAAGAAAAAGAAAAGATGTATTGTCAGCAGAAACAGACAAGAAAGATTGATTTGTCTTTTTTCCTCTGTGCATTCCAGGCAGAAAAGATTCTGAGATGGGGCTTATGGGGGACCAAAAGGTTAAAGAGGGGTAACTGAGGAGATGAGAGACACAGAAATATATTAGTAGTAGGGAAATAATCAACCCCTGAAAGAGAAAAATCCAAGATTTCAGTATCTTGATTTGCATTTAACTGTCTTCTGATGAGCTCTACTTTATGACTTCTTTAAGGTGAATCTGAGCAAACAGGAATGTTGAATGTTATTGTTAACTCTACCTATCCAGAAAGTCCTGTTTAAGAATACATAAATGAGTTTTTCAGGTTCTAGCTTGATGTTTTTTTCTTGCTCCCCAAGTCTGTTTTAAAAAAAAAAAAATCAAACAAACAAACCCCCACAAACAAAACCACAAACCACACAGAAAACCACATCTACAAACTGAGCCAAAAAAAAAAAAAAAAAGCAACCCCAAAAAAAAACCACCCAAGCCACCTTGGTAGCAAAACATTTGTGGCCCAGGCAGTAAATTTCAGTACATTCAGTACATTCTGCTTTACATAAGTCTTTCCCCACAAAACCTAAAAAAGAATTAGCTTGTTAAAAATAGTTCATTAGATGATACTATTTTACTTTGAAGTGCCTCTTTTTTCCAAGGACTACTCTCCCATCCTGAAGTTGGAATATAAATGTTCTTAAGGAAGAAGAGTTGAGAGCAGTAGTAGTAGTGTTGGTAGCAGAATTATCTTTCCAAACTATTTAATTTGTTCATATTCATCTGTACAAAATTTGTCATAATGCTCCAGATAACTTGGCTTTTCTTGGTGAGATGAGAAAGTGTTGATTTTATATCACAAAAAAATCACATCTGAAGTCTAAAAAATGAGCTCTTTCTGACCTGCACCAACTCTGGCTTAGAAACTAATAGTGAATGTTGAGATTTTTCTTCAGAATGTTCCTGATACAGCTCAGTTGCAGTGGGAGGTGAGGGTCCTGCAGGGCTCTTTGTCATCTGGCTGCAGGAATTTTGTAGGGAGGTCACCACATGAAACATCCTTACAGCTTGTCTCCATGGAGGCCACTGACTGAATTACTGAGCACCCTGAAATAAGTTTCAGTGCATTTGAGGGCAAAAAAACCCATAGAATCATTAAGGGTGGAAAAGACCTCCAAGATCACCAAGTCCAGCCACCATGTCCATCATTTATACAAGTCCTGAATCTGCAACTCAGTATTTGTGTAATGACATATTCTTTCTCTCTTGCTGCTCTTAAGAAAAAAAGTGGTAGAGGAAATCCTAAGAATGCCCTCCTAGGCTGTGGTTTGTACTTGTACAGCCCCTCTTCCTGTCTTTCTTGAATTGCTTTGGGACTTAAAAATATTAAAAAACCAAAAAAAAGTCCCCTACAGTGTAATTTTAGGATAGTATTGTGCTGCTAAAACTTAGCAATAGAGGAGACTAATTTTTACTGTTAATTCAATCTGTTTAAAAAGTCATATCAGTTTTCCTCTTAAGCTGATGACTGAGATGTGGGAGTTTGTCTTGTTCCACTGAGGAACTGCTGCATTTTCATAATAATTTTTGGAGCTTCAAAATTGCTGCCATCTTGGGAAAACACAAAAAGTCTTTTTTTTTTTTCTGCCTTTTTTTTTAATTGGAAAGGCAATTTCCTTGGTGTTTTATTTTCATGTAAAATACATCTTACATCTTGAAAATCTCCTGTTGAAAGTGTTGTTGGATCCAGAATGCCTCTGATACATTTGGACTTCAAAGCATGATCTGAAATGATCTGAAAATGTCCAGAGCACTGCTACAAATCCGGCGCCTTCCTTGTGCAGAGCAGTCATGCTGCTTGTTGATTGAGTTGGAAGGACAGGGAAAGTACTTGCTTATATTTTCAGATCCTGCATTTTACTTGCAAATATAGTCCTTAGAGAGGTCTGCAATCAGGCCTTTTGTTTGCTTTTTTGTTAGTCCAATCGAAGCAGCAGGCCTGGCTTGTTTAGGAGAGCTGCAAAGCCTGTCTAGCCTTGGCCAGGTTCTGAACAGTTTAGGTTTTCTCCCATCTTTCCAAGCATCCCATTCCTTGCACCTGGAGAAATATTTGGCTGAAGTTTCATCTCAGTGTGGTGAAAGGCTGCCTTTCACATCCTCAGAAATGGCTGGGGTTTTTTAGTCTCTTGTCATCTCCAGTGTCACGGTCTTTGCAATGGGGTCGTGAAAGACTTTGGGGAAGAGTTTGGCATTGCTCTGATCCCCAGTTTCAACCTAGTAGAATATAATTTTTAGCATGCCTTGTGGTGTGTCCTGCTGTTAAACAAGGCTGGCGTTCACTGAAGAGATCTTAGACATCTGAAGAGCCAGGCTCTTTATAAGTGTGCAGCAGGAAAATTACCAGCAATAGATGTAATTAATTAAAATGGGATATGTCTACTTTATATCAAGAAAAGGTTATTCACTGTGAGGACAGCCAAGTGTCGAAACAGGTCATTAGAGCAACTTTGAAGTTTTTATCCATCAAGGCTCTCAACATCCAGAGCAACCTGGTCTGTTCTTGTGGCTGAGCCTGCTTGGAGCAGGAGGTTGGGCTGGAGACCTGATGAGATCCATTGCCACCTGAACTACACTGTGGTTCTAGGTAAGGGAAGAGGATGCCCAAGAAGTGAAAATCAGTTACTAATACTTGCTTGATCTCTCTTCCACTTCAGAACACAACTCTCACCCCTATTTCTTCATCTGCAGTTTGTCTAGTCAAGTAACAGTACGTGCTTGTCTAGAAGGATTTTTATTGCGACTTACTTTTGAACACTTGTTTTTCATTTAATTAATCTAAAGGCAGCATTGGGCTCTCTGACTCCTCTATGATTATTGCAATTGATTGCTCTTTGACTTTCTTGCATAGATGGTTTGATAATGGCTTATTGTACTGCTGTGGTATTGGAGGAAGAACTCCAGGACTGCCATGGATGTGACTAGCAGAAGGAGTCTCCTTTGGAGTCCCCTGACTGAAGCCAGTGCTTTAAAGCCCAGTATGAGAGGGAAGCTGCTTAATTTTGCTTTGTGTCTCTTTTGATCAACAGCCTGGCAAGCTGAGTTTGGTACTTGTTTGTATTTTTGTGTGTTACCTTTTGACTGCTCTAAATGCAGAATGGATCAAAAAAATTAGGATGTTTCAGTTTATTGCATGGAGAAAGATAAAATAGAGTCTTCTTTTAAAGACTGTACTGGTTTGCTTCAGTTTTTAATACCCTTTGTTCATTTAAAGTTATTAACATGTTGACTGTATTTGCCTTTATTGCCCCTATGCAAATTGCTGTTGATTGAGTTAATTTAAACAACCTGTTTGGGACCTTCAGGCATTACTACACTAGAAATGTTAATAATGAATCAAATAACCACAGGTGCCTCTTTCCCCAGCAACAGACACTCTCCTTAAAAACTCATTTGCTTTTCATGCTTGCTTAATTATTTAGGCAAGCAGCCATGGATGTTTCACAGTGTGAATTCTCATCGTGTTCCAACTGCCCGGTCTTTGTCTTTCTAGAGGAATATCTTAACCACTGTCACCATTTGTTGTACTCTGCCAGACTGCCACACTATGGTCTTGAAAAGCCTTTTTGGAAATTGCTTGTAGAAGGGTTATTGTTTTATAACTTACAGTCAAACAGAAACTTCCATTCAATGGTAGCAGCTTTATTTTTTGCTACTCTCCAGAAGTTAACATGACCTGGTAACCTGGTAACTGTATGAATGGGAGATTCTCTGTTTCCCCAGGAGAGTTTAAAATTCTGGGAGGTGTTAGGCTGATGAATTCCTGCGTTCCTGGAAATGAGGTGTTTGTTGTTATTCCTGAAAGTGGAAGTATATTGGTATTTGTGAACAGATCAGGCATGATGTGAAAGCAAGAGGAAATTTTGAAAGGATAAGAGTCTCTCTGGAAATGTCCCTTTGAAATCAGTGTCTGATGACTGACAGATGTGAAATGAAAAGACTGTCTCCAAAAAATACTGTGAAGGGCAAAGAGCATAACAAGTAGAAGGATCTTGTTGTGAAGATGTAACTGAATAATTGGAAGCCATTCCTTCACTAAATGCCCCTTTTAATTAACATAATGTGTTTGATAGTGAGAACAGAGATTAACTATTGGTGAAGGACAACATCTTAGAGAATTATAAAAAGAGGTTTTGGCAGTGCCTTGGTGAGCACATACTTCTTTGTCTGAAAAATGTCTTCCTGTTAAAGAAGCTACTTGGTTTTTTGTTTTTCCTTTTTTTAAAATAAAAAATCTGTGATGGGTCCACATGCTTGTAAACTTACTCTGTTAAATATGAGTTGAATGTAAGAGAATATGGTAAAAACTATCAGGGTATGCAGATATTTTTAAATCTCCCCTCTAACAGAGGTTGACACCCCTCTTTTGCATTAGGTGTTGATGCTTAAACCTAGTGTTTGCATCAAGTTTAGGTAATTTTAATATATGGTGAAAATCTGCAAAAAAAGAGCACAAGTCTTATGAAAGTCTATAAAGCAATTGTCTCACTTCAGCAGTTTTGACTAGGGAGAGTTTGGAGAAATACTGTTTTTCAGTATGATCCTTTTAAATTAAGGGGAAAAGAGGCTGAAGTTGATGTGGAAAGCTTTAAAGCTGCACCAATTCAAGTTTAAGCCCGAGACATCCTTTTAGAAGGGCATTTTTGTTTATTCACCATTCTAAGAACTCATATAAAATTAGGTTTTATAAATGCAAATGTCATATGGTTCTAAATTTGGAACGTTAAGCTTTTGATGGATTGGAGTATATGAATTTTTATAAGAAGTTCTTAATGAAGAAAGAACTAGAAATTAAAGTAGGCCTCTAAATTAATTCTCCTAATTTTCTAAGCTTAATGGAGTGCAGAAAAACCAAATGATGAGAGTAAAGAAAGCCCTCTCTAAATGCCTATTTTATATCATATCTCTTCTATCACGGGATCTGTGTGTGCATGTGAATAATAGCTGAAATCAGTGACAGAGGAATAAAATTTTAGTGAAAGGGCCACCTTCCACTAAATCCAGGAGATCTTAAATATCATGTTTCAGGAGTTCAGTGGCATTACAGATTTCTGAGTGAACTTTATGCCATCTTTAATTTTTCATTTGTGAGAAGTGCCCCAGAACCTGTGAGTATCTGTTAACTTTTAAAGTTGAGAAGTATATTGTTTGAGAGGGCCTGAAGTCATTTTTCCTACTGATTTGCCAGAAAAACTGGAAGCAATTAAATATTTCTGATTCTTTTTGTGACCCTGGCATTAAAAATATGTGAGCTTCATGAGGAAAACAATACAGAACATGGACTGTACTGTATATTTTGCTTTCTTTCTAAATAGGTAGTAACCAGAACTAGAACTAACTACAGAGAGGTGGGCTTGTGAGCAAAAGAAAATCCCCTCATTTACCATTTCTATTTTAATTTATTATTTTGTGCAAATACATTGCCTGCACCTTGAAGTCAGTCATAAAACACTGATGATGTGGGTAAAGTGGAAAAGCAGGTTAGATTTAAGTGCTTTACTTCTCAAATAAACCATAGATCAGGAGACTTTTAGTTAGTCCAAGGAAAGAAGGTTAAATAGTAATTGAGCACATTTGTTATTAATTTGTCTTTGCTTTAGATTTAATTTGGAAATCACTTTGATTGTTAGAACGTCACTAGAAAAAAAAATGCTTCTATATGCCTCTTCATATTTATTTGCTCTTTATTATTTTATGGAAAGTTTGCTTGGGAGGAGTGTTAGAGAGTGACGTGATTTGATGATGACAAACATCAAGTGACAAGGAAAAAGGCTAGAAGGAAAAAATACTTGTTTGGATTAGAGTTTTATGGTTTTTTGCCTAGACTAATATGAGAGAACTAGTTGAGTTTGTGAGGCCTCTAATGGAAACATCATAAGTACTTGGCTCCACTGAAGTAACTTTATTGATTTGTGCAGTGAAGTCGTCCTTGCAGAACAAGATCTAAGTGATGAGGTTCAAGATTTATAGTAACTTGGTCTGCCAGCTTAGAAGGCTGAAATTACAGCCAAACACTCATTCTTTATGTTAATATTTTTTAGACAAAAGGTCAAAACAACCCTTTTCAAGCTTGCAGTGAATCTAAAGCCAGCTGAAATGCTGCAGACATTTTGCTTTAGTGATATCTGTTCTGTCTCAGTGGCTCATGGAAAGTTACACACTCTCAGGCTCCAGTATCAATTGCCAGATTCAGTAGGTATGTATTTTTTTTCTGCATAAAATTTGACTTACTTCCTAGTAAAGAGACTTCTCATTCAGAGGGTATATTTTGCATTTTTCCTTCCCCTACAATGGTGCTTCTATGTTGTCTGCTATTTCAGGAAGAAAAAGGGCAGTAAAATTTAAGGCTGTATTTTTGCATCTTCTAGGCCAGTCCAAGCATTGGTCAGACACAGCATGGAATACACTCATTTCTCACTAAATATGGAATGAATTACCATCATCTCATGTATAATTGATTGCACAGTCACTTTCAGGATATGTGATCATTCTGAGGCTATCTTTTAAGTTAAAATTTCTGATTTTTAAAATATATTTGAGAAAAATACACATTAAGAACATTTTCACGTAAACATTTTGAAGGGCTAGGTGAAAATATGTCAGTTGTTTGGAGGTTTGGATGTTGTTGAGATAGATTATATTTCAGCTAGGTTGGTGGAACCATCCATACACTTGGGAGGAAAGCCTGCTTTTAACCTAATGTTGGCAAAGCTCTTTGATGAAATGGAAAGAGCAATAGTTTTTTAATTCCATAGGCTTGTGCCATAATCATCACTCAGTTGTGTAATTGACTGCTAAGTAAACACTTCACTCTCCAGGCATAGGAAAGAGAGGGGCAGTTTTGTTCCATAAAAGCAACAGAGTATATACCATTGTTCAAAACTAACCTAGAACCTACTTGCTTGGAGTGTAGGAGGATGGAGATTTTATACTAACCTTGACCTTTACATATACCCTGGGGGAAGCAAGGTGTTCATGGAGCTCCGTGGGAATGTTTGAGACTGATTGGGAACTGGAGTATATCCTGCCTTTCTTGCTGACCACAAAAACACATCTTAAGATAGAGAAAGAAAACTTCCTCAGACTTGTAAAATACAAATATGGTTGTCTGTGCTGTAAATTGCAAATCAGAATATGAAGAGTAACTCCTACCCTCAATTTACATCCTCCTGGGTGCAGCAATGAAGTAGGGGATAGGAGCAGAGCTCTGTCCCTGGTGCCTGAGCAGGTTTTGTGTGGTTTAGGGCTTTTCTGATTTTTTTTTTTTTTTTGGTGTTGTTTTTTGTTTTGTTCTTAATGTTTTTAATGTGATCTGAGGCAATGTCCAAACAGCAAGATATGACAAATAACCCTTGGGGCATGTAGCACCACTCCTTGATTTGGTGAAAAGTTTGGTGGGTGCTTGTGCAATACTTAATTATGCCATTACAGATGATCATGCAGAACTGAAATTTGCACTGACTTGTATTTGTTCAGATTTTGTAATGGTGCAAGATAAATGACACTTTATATATACTGATATTACATTTAAGTCTGCTTAATGCTTTATGATGTAATGTGAACTGAAAAACTGTACTACAGAGCAGCACTGAGCCCACTGAAGAGCATGATGAACAACTTTTTATAATTATTTCAATATAAACTTATGCTTTGATTTACAATGCTAATTTGTGCAGATTTTGACAGGCTCTGAGTATTATTCTGTACATATGAATATTGCTTGTATAACTTGAATTTTTTTTAAGCAGGTTAAGATTTTGAAAGTTGGGGTTTTCTTCTTTCCATATAAATGTTCTATTAAAAACATTTGTGGTTTATGATCTACATAATGCTTTTTTTGTCTTTTAATAGGTGAATGTCTATGTACTGGGAAAAACCTTCCTTGTGTTGGCCAGAGAACTCTGCATAAATGCTCCAGCCATAGGTATTTTTTTTTAATGATTTGACTTTTGACTATTTGAGTCTTTTATTCCTATGGTTACTTGAAAAGAAATATGCATGTATGTATATATACACAGTATTGTATGTTCATACCCAAGTAGAAACTTCATAGTGAAGCTGGAATCAATCCAGGCTGAGGAGCATTGCTGACTATAAGAGCCTGTTCTCCTTTATGGAAGAGCTTTTTTGGAACTAGATGCTATTTTCTTTTGCAAATAGTTTTGTTGCTTTTTCCAAGAGTAATTTGGGCTATACAAAGACAATGGACTGACGTGGAACAAATTTGTGTGTGTCAGCAAGCTCCTGCAGGCCTGTCACGCTTCAGTTCCACAGATGCAACATTTGATAAGTATTTGCCAAATTTACTATCTGTCCATCACCTGTAGCTGAGCTGTTCAGTGCTTGAAATACAAGTGGCTTGGTGGAAAATGAGCAACTTTTTCCAAACATGTGAATAACTTCTAATAAGTAAACACTGAAATTGTAACTGTGAGAGGAAGGTGGGGTTTAACCTGTCAAAAGGGTATAAAAGCCATTCTCTTTGTTGTGGGTTTAAGCCAAGGGAATTTGTGCCAATTCCAGTTAAAAGAGTGCATTTATACTGAGATCTTGTGACTGTTACCCACCTCTGTGTAGGAATTATCTGCCTGCATCTTTACCCACTCTCACTCCCACTCTCTTTCTTCTGTACCAAGAGAATCTGATGGCTGAGTTGCAGAAGGACAACACAGGCACAACCCTTGAGCTGTTCTGGGCTGGCACAGGGCTGCTGCCTCTGCAGCAAGGGGAGCAGCAGCTTGCACATGGAGCATGTCCACAGCAGCTCTGCTGCAGGGGTCTTGTTCTCAGTAATCCACTTCCCTTTTTACTTTTCATTACTTTTTTGGTCTTTTTTTTAGAGAGAGAAAACAGGCAGGATTTGCATTGCAGCTTAGTTTCAAGGTGAAAATTAATGCAGCTTGGGAAAAGGCAAATTTGTTAGATGTAGAGGTACTTGTTATACATGGAAAAAACACTGGTTTAGACTGCTGTTTGAGCACTCTCTTCCAAGCCCATCCTAAGATTTACAAAATCCAGTAAATATTTCTAATTGGCTCAGCTATCATCATGAGACCTTTGAGAAAAAACTTTTATCACTTTCTGAGCAAAGTACTAGAACAGAATGATTGCTCATAATGCCTGAGACTGTGTTTTCCAAAAAAGAGCAGGAGGAAAGATCCAACAGCTTTTTTTTTTTTTTTTTTTTAAGGTGGCTTATTTCTAATAGTAATCTTAAGTGAACCTAAACACCATCTTGCAAGTATTTTTCTAATGCCTTCTGCTGTGTATAAAGATGGGATGTAAATTCAGATAGCGTCTGCCAGTAATACAGCCCTGGGCTAAATTTGTGATGCAGCCCTGTCACTGAATTAATTAACTTCATCTGTGTTTCTTGACTCTGGCCATTCAAGGGGGGGGTGTTTGACAGGTACAAGTGGCAGTGTTGCTGTTTAGTGGGCAGGCTGGAGGATAACAGAGATGCTGTATGTGAAGGGGCGTTAGGAGTTTTCAAATATAACCATAGGATGATTTTGATCAGCTTTGATTATACTGATGGTCTATCTCCAGCTTGGGCAACACACAAAAACCCCTGAGCTTTCTCAAATGTCAGCTCCTTTTCTCATGAAGGAAAAATAAAGGCTGCTGATGGATAGTTTCAGTTACCAAGAGAGGGAACATTCCTATCTGCTGGGTGTGGATGCACACAGGGACCAGACTACAGTGTCATCACCCCTGTTAGCTGTACATGAATTAACACACACGAGCCATAAGGTCAGCAAAGATCAAGTACACAGGCTTTAGGGCAAGTAAAAATGTTTTATATTTCACAGATTCGTAAACTGCTCTAGTTTAGAACATTCTGTTTGAGTCAGCTGCAGTCTGCAAGTTAGTTATCTATATACAAAATAAATGCACAGTACGTGCAAAATTTAACATTTTTCTGCATGTTGCAGTCTTAATAATTAAGTCAAATAGCTTATGAATAAATAAAATAAGATTAAATTCAAGAGCATTCCTTCACTTATTTGTATAGCCTGATGTAGCAGATAGGTAAGTAGCATAACATTCCATACTGCTGCAGAGTTCATAGTAAAACCGAAAAATCCCTTAATGTGCATCATTGCAGCACTGGAATACAATCAAGGTGAAATGCATCATGCATAGAAAATGAGCTCAGGTATTTGTCCTCCTTGTACTCCGGTTCCATTAGTACTGTCCGAGGAGCACTGGAACTGGAACGTCACTTTCCCGCACTGCACTTCAGTCATTCCCTCTTGTCCAAAGTAACTGAGTTCGTTACCATCGAGAATAGCACTTACATTGTAAAATGTGTCTTGCTCGACCTGCACAGGGTGTTCAAACCACACCGAGAAGGTGTTGCTGGAGCCGTCGGAGGTAAACTTTGTCAGATTTTGAGCAAGGACAACGCCTAAGCGCTTCAGTTCGATTTTGACGCTGTATTCAGCTTTGCCACAGCTTGACCCATACAATCCCAGTCCTGCTATAAATATCCGTTTGTCTACGGCAAACTGAATACTGTCACATCGGCCCCGGTACCTCCACTGATTGCTGCGATACGCAGACGACTGAAACCGATGGCAGCGCTGAGGCACGAGTCCTTTTCTTTTCGTCAGGGGGAACTCTAATTTGGGTTTGTTTGCGGCCGTGTACCATAGGAATATGTTGTGAGTCTCCTCAAGGGTGAGGATGTCGGACTGGGCAGCTCCGTTGGCAAACTCTTCCAAAGTCATGGTTGGAATCCGCACCAAGTACAAAGCTTTCCCTAATACATTCCTCTTGTTGCGTGGCGTAACCGGCAGCCCTTGCCGTTTGCATTCAGCTTCTGCCCAGTTGAGAACAGCCTCGAAAACTACCACTTCCTTGGTGTTGAGTGCTTCCCGGGTTACAATGATCTCTAGTGTTTGTTGGTCTATCTCACAGAAGCCCTCTGACTTCAGTGCCATTTCTGCCTGAGCATCAATCACTTCCCAGCAGCGCTGCGTCAGCTCTGGCTCCTCAAAGAGCCTGCTCTGAGACAGCAGGACACAAGCGTTCTTTGCTTCTAAGCTGGTCTCCAGAAAATTGACGCAAGCCTTTGCTAGGGCCGGCACGATGTACTTCTTGGCAGCATAGAGTGTAGCCAGAACTGTGTCAGCTTCCAGGTCTATTTCATCACTATACATGTATCTAGACGGAGGGGTGAAAAAAAAAATTAGTTTCTCAGGGAAAATAACCCAAAAACTAGGCCATGAAAATAATCTATATTCGTCTTTGCTGGCAGTGAATCTGACATTCAATATTTGTCAGCACATTAAGTAAACAGCAATAAGTGCATATTGCACAATGTCAATTAGGAGATGTATATTTTAAAAGCTACTTTGATTCTGTCCATGTAATTAGCAGACTTGTAGTGGCCACTTACTTTAATAGGATTAGAAAGGCTGCAGGTTCCACATCTGGTATATGGATTTCAGATTTGACCTCTGCGAGATCGCCATAAAACATAGCATAGAAGACAGAGCTACCAACTGCCAAAACATACTGGAAAATAAAGAGAGAGAAGCCTCAGTAACATGGTAAGGAACAGCTGAGCATGCTGGTTTTCCTAAAAGCTACATTTAGCAAAAGTTACAAGCTGCAGTGGAAGCAGAACACTGCCTGAGACTGCTCCCTTTAATTGCAGTGTATATGTGAATTACTTCTGGGATTAGACAAGAGCTATAATTAGAAGAAATAAAAGTGGAACCTAGTTGTAACGCAGGGGGAAAAGGCGACCTGCACAGCAGCATTATAAAGCCAAAAATTATCTGCACAAACCTTATGGGCAGGAACTTTCTTGGATGCCCCTGGCGGGCCCACGATGAAGTGAACGTCAGCCATGAGTTCGTTATTGAACATCAGCGCGTTCCTGCAAGCAGGGGAGGGGGGAGAAGCCCCGTTAGCCGCGGGCTGCCCCTCGCCCGGTGCCCCAGCCTCCCGCCGGCGGCCCCCGGGGCTCCAGCCCAGCCCTGCGCTCTCGCCTGGCCGGGGCGCAGGTGCACAGGGCGGGCGCCTCTCTCTCTCCCGCCCGCCCGGGGAGGGTCCGGCGGGCCTGGCCCTTACCTCTCCCGCAGCGTGGGATGGAAGGATTGCCAGTTGGCGCTCTCCAAGTTGTTGTTGTTGAGGTTTTGGAGCTGGGGCGGCGGGGGCGGCTGGGCGCTCTGCTGGAGCTGCAGGGCGTTCTTCTTGCTGTTGGCAGCAGTGGCGGCGGCGGCGGCGTTGCTGTTTGCAATGTTAGTGTTGGTGCTGGCAGGGTAAAGTTCTGCAGCCATCTTCTTCTTCAGGGACAGGGGCACTATCTCATAGCATCCTGGCACCTTGCCGTTTGACCTCACACTCTTTTTGGACTTCTTTAAGGTCTCTGGAAGCAGAAGAAAAAAAGTCAAACACTTCATGATCCTGCCATTGAGGCAACCAGGGGGCAGTGGCATGAGCAAGAGAACTAACAGATCCCAAATGCGAGTCCCACTATCAGGATATTTTGTATGCTTCTAGATGCAGGGTGGCCTTTGGTTTTTTTTGGCGTGTGTGCCCGCTCTTTGGTTACCGGCCCGACGCACCTTTCCGGGGGGAAAGGGGTGATGCTGTGTCGGATCAGTGCCAGCGCTCACCTTGGCTTGTGGGGGGGTCCCAGCCTCCACGGCACTGCCACGACTGCAGCGGTGAGCTCGAGCGGGGCCGGCAGGCAGTTCCTTCCCCAAGGAACGGGGAGAGAAAAATTAAAAAGAAAAAAAAAAAAAAAAAAGGGAGAAACCAAAAAAAAAAAAAAAGAAGCCAAAATCCAGCAACAAAACCCCAGGAATCCGGCAGAGGCGGTGGGTCAGGAGCGAGAGTCAATCCACAAATACTCCGAGTGCAGCAGCCCGGCGAGGGTGAAGCGCAGCCAGCCGCCCGATCCCCGCTGCCACTGCTCCGCTCCGTCCTTCCCGGCCCGGCGGGGGCACATCCGCGGCGGCCGGGCCGAGCCGAGGCGGCGGCTCCCTGCAGTCCCGCTCCCGGGCGGCCCCGCCGCCGCTCGCACCAACTTTGCTCCGGTCCCCGCGGCGGCTGCCGCCGTCGTCGCTGCTGCTGGTGCTGCTCCTCCGCGCTCCTCCCGCCCGCGCCAGGGGCGCTGCTGCCCGCGGGGCGCCCCGGCTCCTCCGCGGCGGGCGGGAGGGATGCGGCGCTGCCCTGGGCGCTCCCTTGGCGGTGGGATGCAGCGCTACGCGGCCGGGCTCGGCGCGGCTCTGCCGGGCCCTGCCTCCGCCTCCCGCACTAAGAGGCAGCGGCCGCGCCGCACGTCACGGCCGCCCGCGCCAATGGCGAGCGCCGGGGCGCGGCGGGGAAAGGGCCGCCCCCCGCCCCGCCGCTCGCCCGTCGGCCGCCCCCCCGCGCCTACGTGCGCAGCGCCGAGCGCCCGCCGGGAGCGAGCCCTGTGGTCCCCCGCGATCGGTGTTCCTGCTCCTTCCGCTGTCCCCGCTCCGGCCGCAGCGGGACAGGCGCGGAGGGACGCGGGGCAGCGCGGGGGGACCGCGGCGGGGCAGAGGGGGCGGCCCCGAGCGCGCAGCGCCGTTCCCGGGCGGCCCGGGCGGGGGCGCCGCCGCTCCGCGCTGCGCTGGGCGGGGGAGCCGCGCTGCCCCGCGGGGCCGCCGCCCGGGGCGCGGGGGGCACGGCGGCGGCGGGGCTGCTCCCGACGAGGGACGCTGCTGGGGTTCTTCCCCTTTCCCTCCAGCCGGCGTGTCCTCCCTGTGCCCGCCGTTCCCGTCCGGGCCGTCCCGCCCATCCTCCGGTGTCGTTCGGCGAACACTGTCCCCCCCACTGTGCCCGTTCCCTGACGGCGACCTGCAGCGGGGGTCGGCGCTCGCTTCGCTGCGGGCCCTGCCGCTTTCGGTGGGGAGCACTCTTTGGAGCACAACTTGAAATTGTTCTTACATCCCTCTTAGTGACTGTGTGGCATCAAAGTTCTTCAGAAAGTCCAAGTTCCAAGTCAGAATTGGGATCAGGAGAGAAGGGAAGGTCTTCAGCAGAACACATGCTCCTTGCTTAAAACATGAAACAATGTTTTTCTTGTGATCTGCTCCATGGCCTCCAACATCCCCTTTGAGGAAAACCAACGGGGTTTTGCCCGACTGTAACTTGCTCGTATGTGTGGAGTTGTTGCAGCCCCAGAGGTCACCCAAAGTCAAAGGGGACCCTCCTGCGGGCAAGTGCACCCATGCTGGTTTGGTGCCCCTGGAACGAAGCAATGTGTTTGGGGTTTGCAGCTTCTAGCAGTTCTTATTTATTTATTTTCAAATGTTTACATCCGTGCAGGACTTGCATATGCTAACCTGGGCCTAGCCTCTGATTTATATATTCACTGTCCTACTTTTTTTGGTTTCTTTAAGGCTTGCTATTTAAAACCCACCCACGTTTTCATTTTCTGACTGTTTGGTAGCTTCAGAATTCAAATTAACGATGTGCAATGTTTTGTCAAATGACCTGTGGGCATGAATGCCAGCACAAATGTCTGAATAGCTACAATGCAAATGTGTAAAGGCTCCCGAAATTCAACTCTGAAACTCAGCTCCTGAGAGAGAGCTGAGAGTTGCTCCTCCCAGTCTGGTGAGGTATGTGGTGAATAGAATGGAAGTAGTTCTGGTCCAATTGGTAGTATTATTAAACTGGCCAAAGTTTGGTCCTGTGAAGTTTGTCTCCATATAAATAATGGATTGATTGAGGAGTGACAGCTGAAAAGGGGGTTCTCCTAAAGGTGAGCCTATTTCTTTGCATTGTGTATTGCTATTATTAATTCAGTTCAATTTCTAGAGGGTACCCCTACCAATGGTAAGTGTAATTGTTGTACCTTTTCAAAGTGAGCTATTGAAGATTACTTGATTTGTGCTAAAACCAATAACAGGGTTACAAAGAAAATTGCCGGGGGAGGGAGGTCTTGGGCTGTACGTCCCTTCCAAAGATGCCAGGTGGATTTTACCAAAATCCCCCAAGTGGCAAGGTTTCTTCTGGTAATAGTGTGTCAGCCAACAGGGTGGCCTGAAGCATTTCCAAGTGTTTCAGCAACTTCAGGATTAGTTATTAAAGTATTTTTGGAACAAATAATTCCAAGATATGGGATTGTGGAAGCAAGAGACTCAGATAGAGGAACTCATTTTACAGGGAAGATCCTTCAAGGGGTTTTGACTGCTTTAGGTATACAATGGAACCTCCATATCCCCTGGCACCCCCAGAGCTTGGGCTGAGTTGGAGGAATGAATGGACAAATAAAGAAACACCTTTTGAAGCTGGTGATAGAAACTAAGATGCCATGGGTACAGCTCTTGCCACTGGTTTTGGCAAGAATCAGAGCCAGACCCAGAGGAGATAGTTCTCTGCCTTTGAACTGATGTTGGAATTCCTTACCCTTGTAATTCCCTTCCTAGTGGGGGGGTGGAAATAAGTGATGTATATTTAAAGCAAAATGTGGCCAGGATACTGTCTGCTCCATTCTGGCAGCTGCTGGAGCTGAAGCTGGGCACTCTCTGGATAAGAAGAGATGAAAAAGCAAACCAGGGAAAGTTTAAATGTATGTTGAACCCTAGGCTGTGGCTTCTGAAAGGTTTGGTTTTTTGTCGTTGAATTTGGAATATGTCATTTCTCTAGAGTAGAGCTTCATAAAATCATACTTGGAAGTGCAGAACACCAGTCCTTAGAATCATGGGGATTGGTAAAGTCCTCCTAAACCTTTGATTTCACGAGTCATGTTTGGGTCATGTTTGCAGGCTGAAATTTCTTCAGTTTTGAGGGAATTTGAGGTTGGAAGTTCTTGCTTTATAAGTGCTTTCATTTAAATGCTTCTGCAGGGCTGACAGGCATTATCACCTCTGGTGTGATCTTGGTAATTATGGATAGCAACAGGGCATCATTGTTAGAACTTGGTGCTAAATGAAACTGCTTTGATTAGTTGTAAATCCCTAAGATTTTTACAGTATTTTGAGGTGAGTTTTCATCTTTATCGGTTTAAGTGCCCACGTAGGGGATCAGCAGAGGAAATTGAGTTGAGACTAATAGTTAACAATTTACCGTACATCATGGATTTTCGGTCAAGTGATAAAAGGCTGGCAGGAAATGAGAAATTGATATCTCAACTAAGAGTAAACATGTGTTAAGTGTAGCTTTTACAAGATTGTTTGATAAATTATAAATTGGTTTAGGCAGAGCACAATCTGTACTGACATATTTTGGTTAGTTTGAAGCTGTTAACACCAACGCTTGAAATAAGTTTATACATCTGGACGCAGATCTGTGGCCGATGTAAATTGTCATAGTGCTAATGATGTTAATTGGGTTCCAGCACTTTATGCTGATGGAAGTCTGTAATAAACAGTGTTTTGTATTCTTGGAATGTGAGTCTGAGAAGCAGCTGGAATTATCTTGGAAGGTAACTAGATTTTTGTTAGGGACGGTTTTAAGCAAATGAATTTTTTTTTAAGCTTAGTTGGTAGTTAGGTTTGAGATGAAACATGCAAGTTACCTTGTTACTTTTTGAGAGATGTTGGAAGAGAGATGTTAGACCTTTTGGGAGAGATATTACAAGTTTTGGGCCTAAATCGTGTCCTCATTCTTCAAAAGCTTTTGTAAATGCTTCACTTTGGGCATGGTTTCCCTGATACCAGCAACACTGCTCTCATGTCACAGTCAGTGTGTGCAGCCTTGGATGCTGAAGAGCATGTAGGAATGTTTGTGCAGTGCTTTAAAGATCACCTGTCTAGAGAGTGAGGAATTACTTTGTTATAGGTTACCTAAAAAAGTGCTTCTAAAGCTTAGTGGTAGAGGGTCTGCCCAGCAGCACAGTCTGTTTGCTGAGGTGAAGCCAGACAAGCCCAGCAGCCTCGCTGCGCTGCATTTCCTAAATCGATGTTAGGGTTAGGCTTAACTGTGTTACTTTCTGTTGCAGATCCGTGTTTGTATATTCCCCGTTTTGCACACATGCTGGAGTTCGGGGATAAGAACCACGAGGTGTCCATGACGGCTCTGAGGCTGCTGCAGAGGATGAAGAGGGACTGGATGCACACCGGGCGCCGGCCCTCGGGGCTCTGCGGGGCGGGTACGTCCGAGCCCCTGCCGTGTCCCTTCCCCCCTTCTCACTGGTGATATCCACCTTCTAGGGGTTTTGTTCTGTCAGGCATCTACAGATTATATAGGTCTTTATCGAAATAGTTTCTGGAATTATAGCTTCATTTTTGCCCTTGCTCCTGCAGTACTTGCTCAGACACTTTGTAGCCTACAGTTTGAAATTTTTTTTTTAAGCTCCTTTCGGGTGCTTTTCTTGCCCCCACTCTGCAGGCTCTAGCTGCTAAAAGGTTTTTTTTTGTCAGCTAAAATGACACCATTAGTACAAGCACTTTGATTTGTGTCTTTACACAGAGTCTTATGCAAGAAGTGCCCTCTTTGACCTGTTTTTGAAACTATTTTTCTCTCTTTCTTCATCTTTTTCCAAGATCCATCGCTGTCATGATGCTTGCATAAACCTATGGGTTTGGGAGGGCCAGGTTAAAAGATAGTAGCCAGTGGGGTCAGAGTAATGAAGAGTGTAGGTAGTCACAGAGTTCATGTATGTGCATTATTTTATTTGAAAGATCTTACATGTTTATGCATGAATGAGAAGTAATGGTCAAACCTTTGAGAACCTAGGACTATGCAATTTTTTGACATTTCTAGCCCCTTTTTGTTAATAGTATTTGATTGTTGCACATTGCTAAAAATTTGAGTATAGGCTATGGGAGATCAGTCTGCTCTTTGATGTGCTCCATGGGCTGTATCCACACGAGCAAGTAATTTAATTCAACAGACATGGATCAATAGATGGAAGCAGGTGGTGCTGAGCCCCCTCCATCCATCCATGCAATATGCAGCTCACGTGTTGGACTGTGGACTGGGTTTAGTTTGGTTCCCTGGCTGAAAATTAAGTCTATGCCACACTTAGCTCAAATGACCAATTGTTAGTTCAGCCCTGATGTTCCTGTTAGGAGCACTTTAAGCACATACCAGAATTGGAGCTCTGGTTTGGTTTCCTCTATGAAAAAGCACTTTTTTATGCTTAAAACTGCTCTGTGCAGTGAGCTACTGTATGATGAGTGGGGGTGGTGCTTCAAAACAGAGCTGGTGCTCTGAATCAAGACACCATGTAAATGCAACTGGTTATTTGGCTGTGTAGAGGGTCTTGCAGGAGAGCACTTGGGCAGCAGCAAGACTAGGATAGTAGTGGCAGCAATGAGGAGAGCAGCTTAGGCACATTCAGTGTTTGTCTGGAGATCTTTTTATTCGGGACATAATTCAGTGAGTCTTGCTAAGAAGATGGTCACTGAAAATAAGTGATCATTGAAATATTCTTGGGCTGTAGATGACTATTGTTTCCCAAATGTTAAAGCACAGAATTTTTCAGGATGCAACTTGCACTCAGCTGAGTGGGTAGAAAGCAAAGTTTGTGAAGTCAGGTCCATCGCCGGTATTCAGGGACACAGCTGAGCATAGGCATTTACAGCTCCTGAAGGCAGGGGCAAAGAGACGGTATAGTTACCTGACTATTTTCTGCTTTTTTCTTCAGGAAATTTCTCTCTTTTTGATATTAACTTTCTCTGCTTGTTCTCTAGCTCTGCTAGTGGCAGCAAGAATGCATGATTTCCGACGGACTGTTAAAGAGGTCATCAGGGTGGTGAAGGTTTGTGAGTCCACATTAAGGAAAAGGTCAGTGCAGTCTTACTGCTTTTATCTTTGGTTTACAGTACTGAACAGTGATATAGTCTAAAATAAATGTATGTTGGAGAAAACCAGGTTATTTTTGTAAGTGCCATGAATCAAATAAATATTTGTTTTAGCTGGTCATTTTGAAGTACTAACACCTCACCTCTTATGTAAGGCCTCAAATGATCAGCAAAGATTGTAAGGAGCACTGTGCCTATTTAACAGGTGAAGACTTGAAGGCAAAATAATGCTATGTCAGTAATATTAACAGTATTGTCATGTCCTCAGAAAAAAATAATTTATTGATTCTCAAAGCTGGCAGTCTACTGTGAGATTTTTTTTTTTTTCATTAATCCAGAAGCCAAGTGATGAAAAGTCTTGTCTTTAAGCTGTTACTGAACAGAACTTTTCAAAATATTTTGCTGAAGTGTTCATTTTTGGTAGTGTTGTACTGCTAATAAATAGAAGACAGCACAGTGAATCTAATTATAAGTTCAGTGAAGAATTCGCTGGAAGTGGGAATTTTCCAAGTACCTTTTGTGTGTTTGTTTTTTTAAAGTAGTATTAGTATCAAGTAGTATTTTCCATAGTTTAATGATGCAGGCAGATACCCAGTCTCTGTCATTTTACTTTTGAAAAGTTGTAACGTACTCTTTCCCCATAGGTTGAGTTAAAAATGACCTAACAGAAATGCCATGATTTCTGTTGCCCACAGCTGGAAATTCTTCTATCACCAATATATTCTGATATTTGTTTCCCAAGGTCTGTCTTTAGAAAGCTTCCTCAGTTTCTCTCCTCAACTTGCTGGGATCAGCTTAAGCACATCCAACTGAGCATAATACTTGTTAAAAAAATTCACTTATTAATTGTGGAAAATGTTTTTGTCCTGGGTCTTCATTGGTGGAACAGTAATTATGCTATTTTCCAGCTATGCATGGGTGGAGAAGGGATCAATTTAAAGTGTTTCAAATGCTTCCAGGTACTACAACTATAAGGATGGAGTAGTACTAATGTCACCTTTTTTCACTGGCCAAAAGGTCATGTGTTTCAGTTGTGCATTTTGTATGATTAATGAGTTATGCACCACAATCTACTCCGAGATGCTTTGGTTAAATAGCTAAAGAGTTTGTACTTACTAAGAAAATAAGCATAATAAATTAGAGTTGGAAGGGAAATTAATTTGAGCAATTGTTTCAAGCGAGAAAATCTTACTTCAAAATTCATGCTTTGAAATGTTTACTCAAGTCACACACATCAACTAAAATGACAGCCTTATTTACTTTGACAGGGTAAACGTGACAGCTGAATTATTTTCAGGCAGCTATAATTACAACTATTTATCATGAATCTATAAATTTGATTGATGTTTTTCAAATAAGAGCATGTTATATAGTATTTAAGGGAGGCAAATAAAAAAAATACCTTTGAATAACTCTTTCTGCACTCTAGTTTTTTTCCTCTTCTTTCAAGAATTCCTTTCAAAATGCCATCAAATAGAATTTGTCTAAATGAATAAGAATTTAGTTCACATTCTTAAAAATTCCTTTGCTTCTCAGTTTGATGTGCAGTTTTATTTCCTTTTAATTATAGTTACTCTGGTTGGTAAAGAGTAGCTGCTGTGTTTTATGAAGGTGTTGGATGCTGTGCTCACTGCTGATGGCTTTGCCCTGACAGCTCCAGAAGTGAAACCCAGCATGAGTCCAGATAATGCTGGCACTTCCAGCCTGCAGGTTCTGCTGTGTGGTTTGATTTAGCTCCCAGCTGCCTTCCTGGGGAAGCACAGACCATTGGAAGCTGGGTTTGCTTTGGTGCCCGTGGCAGAAATCTGCAAGGGAAGGTCCCACATGGTGTGTGTTTGCCTGGGAAGGACAGGAGTGTGTGGGTGAGGATGCAGGAATGATGCTCTTTAGGAAATCCTGATTGGGAATTCCTGGGGATGTTTGGGGAAGATCCTCAGAAAGGGGTGGCAGCCCTTCCCTGAGGAGGGTCCTGTGTCTGATCCTGGCAGTGCAGCTGGTGGGTCTGGATTAGTTCACCCTGGTGTCCATCAGCTAGAGAGCACCAAGCCTGCCTGCCTGGAGGCTGTGTCCTCTTTCTTTGCTCTCAGATGGAGGAGTAGCTCTGGAGGAGGTTCACAAAAATGTGAGGTATCTCCAGGTCATAAAAATTCACGACCTGGTCGTGAGGGGAATCTGTTTTGGAAGGAAAAAGTGACAAAGCATGGCCCATGTGTGCTGTCACTCATCTTCCAACCAAGAGTTCTTAATTTGGGCACCAGTTTGGTTAAAAAGCAGTGCTTATTTATTTTTAATGTGAGTGGGTTTTTGGTAATATTGGTAGAGAAAACTTTGAAGTCACTTTGCAGGGCCTTCTAGCTTTATGTTTTGAGGCACACAATTAAAATGTAAAGCTTGTTGCTGTTGTTGAAACCGAACTTATTAAATATTAATAAATGCACTGATAATTCTATCTCATTTCCAGTCTAATTGAAATTATATTAACTTATATATCACTTCTTATATTCAAAGTACTGTACAAATATTAGCTAATTAGTCAAATTGTTACTTTCTATGTAATCATCCGTGGAGGTAGCAGAAATTAACTTTTAATAAACCCAGTCCTTTTATTTAGTTGAGTTCTCACATTTGTGCCTGTGTTCAATGCACCTGTCTTTGCCTCTGTATTTTTAACCTTTAAATACTTTGCCCCTTCATGTTTTTATTCACCTCTTGCATGATTTCTCTGTGTTCTACATTTTGTGTTACCTTCAGTAAAAGTAATTTTTGTGATACTTGTCCATTATCTAATACTGTGCAGTCCTTATGCCTGTTTGAAGATCTTAGGCACTTCTTCCATAGAATTTAAAAAAAATCAGCCTATCTTTCTTAACATTTGCATTTTGCTGCTTTGACTTGCTCACTTTATCTTTAAATTGAACTGCTTTTTTGCATAAAAAAAATACTTCTTCTCAGTTCCATAAAGTACTATCTGCTAAAAAACTTATTTTTGATGAACTTCAGCAGCAGTAAAGCTTTATTTAGAAGAAATTGGAGCAAAAGGCCAGAATGGGTTTAAATCACTTGGTTTTGAGGTGAATGGTTTTTTCTCACAGCCTCATAGTGTTTTGGGAAGGAAGACAAGACTCTTTACAAAGGAGCTTCATTTACCAGTTGTAGATGCTGCGGGACTTCCATAAATGGGCTCCTTTGCTTATATCCTGGGGACCCTGTTCTAGCTCTTTCAATGACTGAGGTGATAATTTTCTGGTAAAATTAACAATTTATGCTTAGAGATAAATGTCCTGAATGTACTGCCTGCAGCTTTTCTTTTTTTTTTTTTTTTTTTTTTTTTTTTTAATTTCTGTAATATTTGGCTGGCATAAACCTTGTGTCTGTCTCAAGCTGGACAGATGCCTGAGAGAGCAGGCAAAGAGAGAGGGGCTGTACATGAGTCAGGATGAGAAGGGAAGGTAACAGGGACATGGGCAGCTGTGAGGTGGCTGTGAGATTGTTGTTATTCAAAACAGCAAAGCCCCATCAAGGCCAGGACAGAAGGGAAAGGCGTGTAGGAGTCAGTGTTGGGCTGTGATCCAAGTACAGCCATGCTAAAATTCTGTGGAGGGTATCCAGTGACTCAGGGAGAGCTGGCTACCTGAGGGGTTTGAGCATGGAGGGGCTGAGGATGCTCTGAGTGTCAGAGTCATGTAAGGGCTCTTGCTTGAAGTGTGGTGTGGAGAGAAGCATTTAGAACACCAGGAAGTTTATTTCATGTAAAGGACCTGGTGCTGGTGTCTGCTCTGATCTGAGCTCAGCAGCTGAGCAGCTCCTCTGCTGGCTGCCATAAGCTAAATTGAGAAATATCTCATGCCTCCAGTTCAGTCAATTCAAGTGGCTTGCAGATGATTTCAGAAACCTTTCTAGTATGGTGAGTAAAATAGAACTTGATCCGTGGGCTGATACTGCATACCTTTGTAAGTTGGATGGTCTGCTTTAATTAAAAAAAAAAGGTTTTATTTCTGAGGAATCCAATTTCACAGGCAATGTTCCTTTTTATAAATCCAGCTTCTATACAGTTAGCAATTTAATACATTAATTAGATTCCTAATATGTTTTAGAACATCATCCTTAAAGATATAATTTAAAAATAATTTGGTTACTCTTACTTTTGAAACAATCAGTAACTTGTTTGCACTAACTCAGGCTTAGATCTTGTAAATAGTTTTCCTGTGTTTGATTTTCTTCATCTGAGTGGCTGTTGAGAAATTAAACAGCTCTATTTTTCTTTTCCAGGAGATCATAGAGTGCTTTTGACAGACCACAGCAGAGGAACCATGCTAATGAAGCAGAATTTTAAGGAATGCTAACACATTTTGTTTCATTAGCACGGTGTGAGCATTTGAATCAGAGGGGAAAAAAGAGCAAAAAAATTTCTGGTGGTTTAGACTGACAGAATTCTGGGATGGCCGGAGAGGTGGTGGGATTATCCAGGGGCTGATAGTGGGCCCAAAGTGTTAATGCAAGTTAACTCTATGTGTAAGCATTTGTAGAATGAGAGCTTTAAAATTTATGCTTATGAATTTGTGACAGTTTTAAATCTCTGTGTTGGTGTGAGCAAGTAACAGGAACTAATTCTAAAGGGTTCTTTATTTAGTACAATCTTTAGAGGTATCTGTTCTTAATACTTAGAGAAACATCAGAAGTTGCCAGCAAATGAGCTCCATAAATTATCAGTCACCTATTAATTGGAAGTAAATGACTGTGTCTGTACTCTTAGTCCATTGCAAAAAGAGGTGATGTGTATTAATGTTGGAAGTTGTGTAAAGGGAGAATATTTCTCTTTAACAGTTGCATTTGGCTAGGAACAGACAGAATAATTTAGCACAGCTTGGGTGATAAATTGTAAGTTGTAAAACCACAGCAACTGGATCACCTCTGATTTTGTCCTTACCTTTAGTAATGAGATACTCATTCATACAGGCTTAAAACTACCTTTTATATTACTGCAAATACATGTAAAATTTTATATATGTACAATGCTTACATATCAGGAGATTACTCTTCTATTTATTTACTTACTGGTAGCTGCTGGAAAACTTTTTGTTATGTCATGTAGGAAGCATTTAATAACTATTTCAGATATATGTTCTATATTAAGTATCACTTTTAGGGTATGTGTTTACATACTTCCATAAATAGTTCATGTGTAGACATTGTATGGCTTGGAAAAAAATAAGTAGAGAAGGGTGATGCAACAGACTGTTAGATTTGTAGCATAGAAATAGTGATGGTTTGAACACCAGTGTGAATTCAGAGCTTCTCTGCTGTGAGTGCACAGGTTTGGAGTGGCCGGAGGCACTGATGAAGGTTAAATTAAAGCAGTGGGGGTGCTCTGCAATATTCTGGTTCTTCACTAAGACACAAAAGTGTATCCCTTACTTTTCCAGAGTCTGGAATTGTCTGAGGTGTCTGATCATCTGATACATTTCTAGAATGTTGATGCGACAGTTCAGATTATATAGATATCGTGTAAGTTATTACTTATGGTTTTAATTATGTTGTTAATTTGGGAAAACTCAGGGGAGTTTAGTTGCTAGCACCAGTTTATCTTGTAATAAAGGTTCTTTTTCTTCTATTTCTGCTAACAGTGTGGCATATTCAGTTATTATTTTTCTTCTAATCCACTGATAAAATACTTTAAGTACTTTAAAAAGACCTCTCACAACAGGTAACTTAAAGGCTGATGGCTCAGGCTAAACCCCACATTCCCTCTTTAACAAAACAGCTCTCTCTGCAGCTGTAATTTGTTTGCCCTCCTGTATGGGGATAGTTCTGCTCATGCTGCCTGCTTTCTTGAGCTTGATGCTGATTGTGCATAGGCAGAAGGACACTGTGGCTGTTCCTGAATAGTCTCTGCTTAGAAGTTCCTCTTGGGCTTTGAACTTGGGCTCCTGAAGGATTTGTGAGTTGGAGTCCAGAAGTCCTTGTTCTTTTGTGTTCTTTGTCACACCCCACTGCTGCAGAATTAAACACTAAACCTGAGCCCTTAGCTGCACACAGGAGTCTGTTTTTTCTATCACTGCAGACTGGATTCAAGAGTCTCCACTGGATGGTATCCCTGGAACAAAACAAAGTAAAAAGGACATTGCATGTAACTTCAAAAAGATTGACCCATTTTCCCATATTGGGAGTTAAATTAAGGGTGAATAGAATTGGTGTACTGGTTTGTACACAAAAGTGCCTTATCAGAAGGAGAGGTGTGGTTTTGTCTGTAAATGGAGGAAACAACAACTGTGGAATTTTTTCTTTGTAGAAAAGGGTCGGGGTTAGAGGCAGATGACACTAGGTTTTGGAAAAACTTTTCTCCCAAAGGAATTTTCTTGAAAGAGTTTGCTGTGAGAAACTGTAAGAGGACGGTTTATACTGGAAGTTGAATCTTAGCCTGAGCTTTAGTGGTTGCCTCTGCTTTGACTATAAATAGAAAGTCCTTGTCTGCCAAATTTCAGTTTTTAAAGCCTTTTTGAATTTGTGCCAAGGAAATAATATTTTAATTTGTATATCTGTTTATTTTCCCTCTGTCTGTGCATAACTTAAAGTGGCAACTCTTATTAGGTTTTTTTAGGTTAACAAAAGTGAAAAATGAACTTGGATAGCATTTTTATGTGGGACTTAAAAAATAGCTACAGGCTATTTTTTTTTCATGAGGCCACTCCCTTGCCCCTGAAATTATTGTGTTTATAATTAAGGTTGTGTCAGTTTTTCTTAACTGCCAAACTAATGTTGCTTTGTTTCATGTGGTGCAGACTGCTGCAGCATCAGTTTGTTGCCTTGGTGGCATGTGTCCAAACAGTGGATAAAATTAAAGAATGTTTAAAAATATGTAGACAGGATATCAGCCAATGTAAAATGTTGAGGCAGGCGAGTGGTTGGCAAACACAGGTATTTATTTATATCCAGTTAAAGGAGAAAATGTTGAGTGTGCAGCTTGCTCTCCCACGGAGATGATGCTCAAGCTGGGATCCTGACCGTCGAGGATGGTTCCTCTTTTTGGGAGAAGGTTTAGAACCTTGGGGGCAGGACTTGAGAGAAGTGAAAAAATAACATTCTGCTCTAAATTTGCATCACCACCAGCCTGTGCTTAAACTGTGATGCTGGCAGCCCCCTCCTGGTATGGTCAGCCCTGCCCTGCTTGACTTGGATCAGGACTGAGGAAAGGAGGGAGGGCAGGGCTGTGGGACTGGGTGCTGGTGGCCTGGTCAGATGGCTAAACCATGCTGTGCTGTGGGTCTGAGCTCCTTGGCAGTAACCATGATGTAGCTCTGCCCTGTCCTAGTGCAGCCACACTGAAGGTGTTGGGAGAGACCCATCCTGCCTTGTGTGGGAGCTGGGGCTTGGGCTGCAGCTGGTGCCAGCTCCTGCTCACTGTCTCACCAGGGCTGACCTCTGATGGGCGCAGGGTACGTGACGTGAGTCAGGTGACACTGTGGGCAGGAGAGGGACAGACAGAGCCTGAGGTGTCTGCAGGGCTTAGGTGCTGACACCCAGCACGGTCATCTTGTCCCCAGCCTGGCTTCATGGGTTTTGCTCCTGGTGTTTTCCTGGCTGCTCGGCGTGCGCAGAGGTGGTGCTGCTTTGGTGGGGCCCTGGCAGCTCATGTCAGACTCAGAGCAAGTGTTGGATAAATAAACTGTGTGTTTTTGCCAAAGTGCACCTTGGCTTTTAACACTGGGAGGAGTGCAGTATTTTAATAAGGTGAAGCTGGTTGGGGGGAAGAGTCTTGCTGAAGTGGGGCTGCCTGTGAGTACATGATTCATTTGTGGAGAGATGGATGGCTGTTCTTTAATGATCGTGACTGGGAAGATCCATGCTCCTCAAATGATACATGGGTTTGGCATTAAGTGAATCCTGAATTTAAATAATAATAATAATAATAATAATAATAATAATAATAATAATAATAATAATAGTGCCCTAGCCAAGTTTTCCCTCTAACCTGATAGACGTGGCTCCCTCCTGGAAGGTGGGTAATGCATGCTGGAAGCCTGTTAACGCCAAGAAAGATTTCTGGTCTTTTAATTAAAAGCTGGGTGCTGCTGCTGCCAACAGCATCCTCCTCTCCTTTCCAATTTGATCTGAAAGAGAGGAGGAGGGAGCTGGTCCCTGGTACTCTGAGGGAAGGGTTTGGGCTGTCACTCACTCTTAAGTACATGGCTAATTTGGGGCCTTGTGGAGATGCTTGAATTCCAAAAGCAAGTCTAGTTTTCAGAGGCTTTCTTCTCCTCAGCAGCACTAACTCTGGCTGGTGTAGCCATGCATGGGCTTCGTGTGCTGCTTGCTGTTGGAGTCACACAGAGGTGCCTGGCTCTCTCTGTGCACTTCATGACATGAGATGCTGCCTGTGGCCTCTGGCCCTGCTCCAGGAGCAGGATGTCTCCAGGCAAAGTGTCCTGCAGTTGCAGCCTACCTACACCCCTCCTTCTGGGCTGCCTTGTCTTGCTTCTCACTTTATAAAGAAAGAAACACAGAGACTGATGAGGATATAGTAGGAGAGTGTGGCCCCGTGCTCCTGGCTTTGACCCGGGTGTTGGCTAGAAACTGAATTTCTGTCCTAGAGAAAATTCCCTCTTCAGAGAGACTTTTATTGCAACCAGAGGTAGAGGAGAGAACTGAGGAGAAAACCACAACTGCTTTTAGGGGGAGAGAAATGCAGAAAGGTCCCGTGCTGAGAGCACTGAATCACCATTTTTAGTTCCCTAGCTTTGCAGATGGAAGCTGTTGTCAGCTCTGCTTCCTCTGAAAGATGGGAATATTCCAGTGAAGCAGCTGCAGACCCATCATTGCCATTTTCCCATGGAAAATGTTGATATTATTAAAAGGGCACTTTCTGTCAGAGAAGCATTCTGCCAGACGTTTCCTGACCTGGCTTTGTACTTAACCTTTTGTCTCCTTTTCTCCATCTGTAAAATGGATGTGCTTATTCTCAGCCACCTGTATAAAATGCTGGTATTTGTGGATTAAGTTATGACCACGTGGTCTTATTTAAGATTGAATTCCTGTGAAAGATTCATCTGCTTTCATGGCAATTCCCCATGGAGCCAGTCCAGTCTCTCACATAGGTAGAAACTTTAAAAATGCAAACATTAAACAAATCCAAAGTTTATTATTGTCAAATTATGTTCATCCATGTATTTAATCTGTGTGATGTGCAAATGATCAATTTATTTTACCACTGCTTCTGTGTGTCCTGAGAAGATTATTTCTTGTCCCTCTTCCAGCCTGCTGAAGAGACGTTACTTTAACGTTTGCTTTGTGTAAATTAATCATGATGACATATCAGCAAGATTTTTGAGAAACTCCTAAACCAGGAGGACAGATATTTTATTTGGTGAATCCATTTTGTTGTTGCTGTTGATAACAAAATCACCAAGAGGGGAGGAATGAGCTGTGCTTCTTGTCTTAGTTTTGTCTATACTTAATTGACTGTAGGGGCTGCAGTATTTCTGTTCAGTCGTTGTTCATCAAAAAAAAAGTATGTTACATACTCTTATAAATCAAAAGCTAATTTGGGATATGAAAAGATACTTTTTTTGCAGCAGATGAAACAATTAGTAGCACTTCAGTTTTAATGTAGTCTGTGTTTGAGCCAGAGCTGCTAAGGGTGACATGTTTATTCCATAGCTTGGCAGTTTGCAAATTGTGTTACTTTCAAAGGAGTTCTTATAGATGTTTTGGTCATGTGCTGTGTGCTTTGGTAGGTTGACAGAGTTTCAAGATACACCAACCAGTCAGCTGACCATAGATGAGTTTATGAAGATTGACTTGGAGGAAGAATGTGATCCTCCTTCGTTTACAGCTGGTCAAAAAAAATTGAAGATACAGCAGGTAAATTCTGAATTGGATGCTCTCTGTGATTCTTTCCTCTCTCCTTCCTCTGTGCATTCCCTTTTGAATTTAGTTAATGCTAAATCCTAACTGACCAGCCCTTGGTAAGATTTAGTACATTTATTTTGAGGTTCTTGAGACGGGGATGAGCATTAGTGCATATGGTACCCATTAACTAAAGATATTTTTTGGTTTATTGGCAAAGGAATAGTTTCCCAATTAAAAATGTCATGGGATTAGAAACCATGCACTGTTTTTAAGGTGATACCTGTGCTTAGGAGAAGTGCCATTACAGAGAACTTTTTTAAAATAAATATGAAAACAATAACCCATTTACTTTAATTAAACTGCTGGTGGGTTTGTGTGGTACAACACCCACTTCCACAGAGATTAGTTCTCATGTGGCTTAATTTCTTTACAAATCATAAACTAAAGCTGGCAGCAGAGGAGAAGATTTTACTGCTGCCCTAGTAAATTCTTTTATTATTGGTTTGTTGGGGTTTTTGCTTGTTCTAACTGTGCTATCATTTAAAGGTCTGTAGGGGTGTCAGTGATGTTCTCAAGAGCCAGCCAGGTGCTGTAGGTCAGAGCTTCACTCTGCCATCACCAGTTTGCTCTGTCTGGTGTGGGCACTCCAGTCTCAGCACTGTCCTTGCACTTCTCACATCTACAGGCACAGTCACAGGGTCTGACTGCTGGAGAATGAGGCCTTTTATTTACAGCTTGCCAGGCTGGAGGCTCTTTTTGAAGTATAAAGATGGGGGAGATAACATTTTGAAATTGGTCAGTGTTTTGAGGCCTGTCTGTCATGCCTGTCTGACACTACAAAGTAATTTCAGTGGGGATTCAAAACCTGCTTATGCTTTTGAAATACCCTGCCATTCTCTGTCTCTATGTACAGCTCACAAACAGTTTAAAATTGTGCGTATTTTTTTAGTAATTTCATGTTTATTTTGTCTATTGTCATTTCAGCTTGAAAAGGCGTTATCAAAAAAGCTGGAGGATTTTGAAGGTATGAATTGTGTTTAGTGTAACATATCACTCATTTCTTCAATATTGCATCGATGATCGCTGAGTTTTATTTTTATTTCAACACCACAGGAGAAATATCGAGCTACCAAGATGAAATAGAGAGTGAATTAGAAAACTGCAGACCAAAAGCAAAAGGCATATTTGCAAATTTCACTAAAGATGGTAAGTCTATAAAGTCTTATGACTCCTTAAATAGTATTGAGCTCAGATCTGGCAGTCTGGAGTGAATGAACATTATGGTGATAAATGTGATCATATTTATGCCTGCACAGTACAACATCTCTTGCATTGGGGTTCTCTCTGCCAAATAGGTGGTTCATAAATCAGTCTTCAAAATAACCACATTGTTCATTGCAGGGATAGTTCATTAATGATTTCAGTTGTTTTTCTTTCCTGGTGCAGTATAAGCTTGGCACTGGCACCTGAGAATGTTTCTTTTTATCACTGAAAGTGCAGTGGACCAGTATCTAGACCCTTCTGTTGCCAAGTTCCCCAGTTGACTTCCCATATGGAAGGGCTTTGTGCTGGTTTAACTGGCTATTTTTAATTTGTAATTATACCAGGAAATAGCTGACTTCTCTCACAAAGCCCTTTTACCTAATATGATAAGATGATGCAGTCACAAAAATACATTTTAATAGTCAAGGTAATGAATTTGAAGAGCATCTGGAAACTCCATGTATTCATACACTGAACTAAAATATTGTGTATTTCTTTTACAGATTTCCTCTAAAGATTTTTATTCTTTAAGAGAGCGCCTCTCTATTTATTTAGTTTCTGTAACAGATGGTATGCAATGATCTGTTGGGTTTTTTCCCCTTACAGATTCTATAGAAGATAATGCCTCTAGCATTTTTGGAGAGGAGGAGGCAGAAGATGAGGAGCTAGAAGCAGCTGCTAATCACTTAAACAAGGACTTTTATGATGAACTTAATGAGAAGGATAGAGGTAAAAGAAATGAAGATGGAGAATGCAGAAATGGAAGTGAAACTCTTGTAAGACCCCCTGCACTGGAATCCTTGCTTGGCCCGCTGCCCACTGCTGCTAGTCTTGGCATAACAGAGTCCATCAAAGAGTGCATATCCACAAAGGACCAAGAGCCTGGTGAGTAGGAGTTCAGCTCAGAGCAGAAACTGGACACAGGCAGCCAGCTGTGGGTTTGTTGTGTCATTTCCATGTATCGTGTTGGTTACTGTGGTCGCAATTCCATGAATTGCTGAGAGGTCGGGGTACAGGAGCTGCGAGTCTGGATGGGACCAGTGGTCTTGGTTGTTGATGTGGTTGTTGACATCTGCTCTTCTGGAAGCTGCAGGAAAATCTGGGGTGCCTAATTATTTTCTGAAGCCTGAGAATGTGTATCTCTTGGTTAAGTTGATAGTTGATTTGCAGTCATATGATAGCTGATGGGCATATTTCAAGCCATGCACTCTCAATTAGGAAATTGGAGGAAGCAGATTCCTGTAAATATGACTGGAAATTAAAACCCAAGTATGAAAATCTTAGATCAAGGCAGACTTCCTCAGGAGACATTTTGCTGGAATCAAACGTGATGCAGTCTGTCTCTGATTGAGAGTCTCTGCAAATGGCAAACATTTAAAATGTTTGCAAGAGGAAATAACTGTTTTATGCTTTTTTCTTTGATACGAACTTCAGTGTGTATTGTGCTGGTTTTGCTCCATTTTTCTTAAAACCCACAGATCTGTTTGCATCATACAGCTCTGTATAGCACAGTGGGAGCAGGACTGATCAACTAAAGAAGCCAGTTTTGCCAGAGCCAATGTTGCAAAAAGTCAGTCATCCAGGCAGGTTTGTTTGCTTTTTCTTACACGTTCTTGAACTTTAGGGAGACAGCATTTTTTTTTAAATTTCTTTTGCATCTTAATGACTCTGAAAACAACATATCTAAGGGGCATTTTATTCTTTATCACAGTTAATTTTTCCATCATAAGACACGCCCATCTGAATCTGTTTTGTCAGCTTACTTGGAGGTCTGTGCAGCAGAACATTTTGTTATCCAAACTGTTGTGATGCTGATTTCTGTTCAACAGTAGATGAACTGAACACATTCAGATTCTTATTACGTTAGTGTTCAGTCTCAGAAACATAGCAGGATGATTGCACGTTTTATTTTGTACAAATAAAAACAAATTCATATAGAAACAGTTGAGTGGCTTTGGTTTTGTTTTAATTGCGATTAAGAAAATGGATGGCTCATGGCTTGTCTCTCTCCTGGAAATCAGCGGTTTGTGTCGCAGAGAGGTCAGTCATGGCTAGAAGCTGTTGTTGTCTGGTTGGCCAGTGACCTGTAAAAAGGAGTTCTCAGTGATGGACATTTCTCAGCTGGCATTGCTATTGACCATTTTAATGGGCAGGCTGAGGCCTGAGTGTAAAGATGAAGCTAAGCTGGTGTAGCCAGGGAGGTTCCTCTGAGCTGGGCTGCAGGCAGGTGGGCAGGAGAGTGCAGGGCTGCTCATGCCATGGCTTGTCTGCCTTTGCTGTTTGTTTTCTTGCAAAAGTGGAGGATGTGCCAAATGAACCGAATTTCGAAACCAAGCAGGTTTCAGTATGTTCACTCTCTTCTCTTGCATCTGAGAAATCATTGCAGGTGTTTGAACAAGTACTTATTTTCTTAACATGTTATGAAGCACATATGCAAAATTACTGTTTTGTTTTCATTTTGATTATAGATCCTGCCCCAATCTTTGTTGGATCTGGAGTTTTTCTTTGGGTGATGAGGAGGGTGTTTGAGGGAGTTTTGGGTGGATTTCTGTGTTGTTTTGTTTCGTTTTGGTTTTGTGACTCTGCTAATTTATTTTAACAATTTAGAAATTTTTGTGTTAAGTCCAATTCACTTTGGTTATGTCTGTACTGCAGGGTAGTCAATCTGGGTGCAGTTCCCAGTCTCTAGGCCCTTGCCATGTAGTGCCTGTGTGGTGTGGGTGCATCCCAGTGATGTGTGCATCATCCCCCTGAGGACCTGGTTTCCTTTGGGAAATCATCTGTGCTCAGGAGCAGTAATGGAACCTTGTCTTTTGGGTGAGTGGGAACCAGGTCTGGCAGACAGGTTGGGAGGTACACCTGGCTTGCAGTTGGCATGTTATTATGCAGAATAAAGAAAACCTCTTGTTAGGATGCCTCATGTTGGTTACCTTTGTGTCATAGCTCTGAACCTGATGAAAACCAGTGTGGATGGTTCTGGCACCTCAGGCAATGTTGTTGAGTTCTGCCTCATAGCTCTGGGAAGTCTGGAAATGTAGTATTTTCTTCTGTCAGACCAACTGGTACAGTTGTAAGACTTTGACATATTCCAGGTTTGGGGGCCCTTTTTCAGGCCTGAAAAAGAAATGACAGTTTTCAAAACTAAATACACAGGATGAGAGCAGTTGCTCAGTTTGAATTGAGATAGCACAGTTTTAGATTGTGTTGAAATAAAAGTAGTTGGTAAGTGTGGGGGGAGGAGGAAAAGCTCAGAAGATTTCCTGCATTTGTCCTGTGTGTTTGAATTTGTTTTAGTGCAGTTTATAATGTAACTTGCAGCTGGCCATGGCTTTGCTGTGGTAGTTCATGTTCCAAGATCTAAGTTCACTGGAGGAGGGAGAGTGCTGTCATAGCCCTAAACCCTGAAGGTGATGTTTTGGTCCTTCTCCACAGCTGTGTCAGTTGTAAATCAGGAACTTTTCCTTCCCTTAGCCCTCTCCAGCCCTGAGTCATCTCTCACTGTGTGGGTCAAGCTGGCTGGA
This sequence comes from Haemorhous mexicanus, assembly GCF_027477595.1. NCBI lineage: Eukaryota > Metazoa > Chordata > Aves > Passeriformes > Fringillidae > Haemorhous > Haemorhous mexicanus. Next base: position 58,865,565 of record NC_082346.1, on the reverse strand, counting down.
GACCTTATGGAGATGGTTTTGTATCTCCTGCTGGACTCCCTGTGTTGCTGGATGGGTGAATCATGTCCAGCCAGTTCAGCAGCTGGAAGCAGCATGCCTGGTGCTGCATGGTGAGGGTGCCCAGCAAACTCTTTGTGGTGATGTGCTGCAGACAGGGCAGGTGGCTCCTAAATAGGAGCTCAGCAAACAGGTGCAGTATGTGCAATGTTTGGCCTCCTTAAGTGCAGGGTATCTCTCCTCCTCTCTGTAATGATCTTTCTTCCTCATAAAACCTCTGCTGCAGGTACCTTCTACAAAGTCTTTTCATTTGGCTTTGGCATGTGGTAATTCAGTTCATAATTGCCTACATCAGCTGCTTTGGGAAATCTTCCACCTTTGTGCTGCAGTGGCAGCAGCAGCAGGTTTCTCACAGACTGCTTATGTGGATAAGACTTAGGTGCAGAGCTGAAATATTAGGAAAAAGTAAGTGTATTTTTGCTCCACTTAAAATTGGTACTTGTGCAGTGTGAGCTTGTCTGTATGAATGTTTTATGAAAAGCACAGTATTTTAACAAATTTGCATTACAAAGACAGCATGTAAGGTACCAGGTAATGAGTCTGAGGCAGTAAAGTGCTTAGAATAAACACTGCATTTGACTGTTTTTTCCTACAAAGTGTATTAATTTGCAGAGACTTTAAGCTGAAAACACTTTGAGTCTTTGCAAACTATTTCTCTCTTATTCTGCACGATAAAAGTGCTTTATGGTGAGATCTCAGTTTCAGAGGTGGAGACCAGGTACATCAGTCTGTCCATTTTCCTGGCCATGCAGCATCCCAGCATCCTCTCCACACTCTACATGCTCTTTCTGATTCTCAGTTCCTTCAAAAAAAAGTGCACCATTTCTTTTAGGAGACTATAATGGAGTTTGTTCTTGAGAAATAACATCCTATGGTGTGAAATTTCTCTCTGCAATTTATTTTATGTGTCTTTTACACAATTTCAAATATTTTGTCATTTTTCTTGGTTTTTCTGTCATTTTGCTGTTTGCTGGCTGTCACCTTGTCCTTCCCACACTGGGCTTTACACTGCCTGTTCATCTCTTGCCACACGAAGAAAATGTGGGGAAGGTCTGATAATAGCAGAAACAAAGGTAAAATACAGGGTGTAAATTACCAAATGACTTTCTGTAACTTCCCCTTCATAATCTAGGTAAGGTTTGAGACCTGATTTATGTTTTGTTTTGAGTCAAAATTCACATGCAGTCACTCAGGGCAGTAATTTCAAGTAAAGTGCGTGCGGTGGGTGGTAACGTGCTCCTGCACGTCCCCATGAAAGCAAGCAGCTGTAGCAGTGAGCAATCTCTGTGCAAGTACCATCTTGTGCCTGCTCAGGCACCCTGCACTCACTCCTGCTTCACAAAGAAGACATGGGAAAGCTTCACAATTAACAGTTTGCTCATTTATTGCTCCTCGTATTTACGCCTCCGTTACTGCTGCAAGCGCGATCTGGCAGGGCTGGGGTTGAAAGATTTTGCCATTGATTTCTGGGGGTGTTAAAGGCCCCATGCAGGCAGTGCTCATTGATTGTGGTCCTTGACCCTCTGTACCAGTCTGTTCAGCTTCTTGCTCAAGGAGGATGTGAAAAATGGCTAAAGGTGATCTGGTATGAGGTGGGGATGGGCTCATCCTCCTGAGTCTTACTCTTGTCATCCACATTTCATCCCCTGCAGCTGCCAGCTCCCACCTCATACTTCATCCTGGCCTTGGGGTTTCACCAGTCCTTCTGTGAGCAGATTCAGCTCTCTTACCCAGCAAGAAGAACACATGTGTTCTATCCTCCTCCTTTTTTTGACAGCAGTAGATGACCAGTGCCAGCAGCACCATGGGCCAGGGAGATTGCAGAAATGTGGCATTTCTGGCAGGGTCTGAGCTGCCATGGAAGGATGCTTGAGGGTCTGCAGGCAGGTGCCAAGGAGAGTTGTTGACCCCACCTGGGATCCCAGCATGGATTGCAGGATGGTGAGCAGCAGGCTCACTGCTGGTGATGTTGTTGCTCCATCAGTGGTTGGGTGTTGGATCCCTCTTTGTACTGCTTTCTTCTTCCAGCATCCTTTCTTCCTTGGATTTTGTCTGAACACATCAGTGCCAACTGTTTGGAAATGCATAAATGTATATGTTACATACAAAAGATTGTTCAATTGTTTCAATTGTTCAAACTTGAGAACAGATGTGTTAGGGGAGGCTTATCACCATGTTCCAGTACTTAAAGGGTGGCTACAGAGAGGATGGAGATTCATTTTGTGCAAGGAGTCAAATGGAAAAGACAAGGGGTAATGGGTTGATTGGACAGAAGAGAAAATGTTTTCATGGTGAGATCATCCTTTGGGTTAATCTCCCCAGGGAAGTGATGGATACTCCAAAATAAGACACTGATAAGATTTGCCTGGACAGAGTACTGGGTCATCTTGTGTAGACTATGGAAAGTTGGCCCAGATGATTCTTAATATCTCTTCCAACCTGTTATTCTCTGATTCTATGATATAATCAGTAGAGAGAACATTAGGAAGCCCTACTACAAGTAATTGCTGCATACATGAGAAATAAAGCTGCTGAGTTTAATGCCAATTGTGTTGCATACTGAAGGGACACTTGGTCATCAGTGCAAGCATGCATGTCCCCATCCTGATTGCTCTTCTGGCCTCGGGCTTCAGCCCTCCCATTGCTTCAGTGGTTTTATGCCCCCCCTGTGGAAATGAGCCCTGTGCATGACCTGCTTGGTGCCATCTTCCTTGTGCACAGCCTTCCAAGCACTTTGAGCGTTTGATCTTTGTCTCTGTGTGCTGTTTGCTCACTGGAAAATATTTTCTGTGGCAGGACTAGCTCTTTCCCAATTCCAAGATCTAAACAATAAAAACCTTGGTACAAGCTGATCTTTCTCCTCTGGCCTCTGTGTGCCTGTGCTTGGCAGTCTTGATAGGCTGTATCCCTGATTGAGCCTTCATTACGCCGTTAATGAGATGTGAAGAGCTTGCTGCAGCCAGCACGGTAATGCAGGACCACCAGCTGCTTTGAGTGCAGTTTTTTGATACCTGGAGTCTTGGGTGTGAATTACAGATGACAGGATTTTCTTACTTGGCTATGTATGTCACTCACACTGTACTCAAAAGTAGTGTGTGCGTGTCTCACTCCAGAATCTTGTGCGTGCTTTTTCCTGCAGGATCTTTGCATTTCATTAAGGGATAGGAATGCCATAAATTCATTCCATATTCATGCCTTGAGTAACTAGAAAGGTTAAGGGCTGAAAACTAATCATAGAGTTTGGCTGAAGGATTTTTAAACAAATTTAGAGAGGGGTTTTGGAGAGAGACCTGCAGTTTGTTAGAGCCATCAAGGGGATAAATTTGAGTGAAAGCATAAGCTGGATCATGTGAATACATTTTTATAGAATTTGTGGCTGTTTTAGGAATTTTCCAAAGGATTTGGTTGTCAATACAGACAATCCCTATAGGAAAATTTGTGTCATTTTTATCAGAAGTCTTGGTCAAAGTGCCCTTGAGTAATGAGTGCTGGGGTCAGGAAAAGATACTGAAAATTTGGGTTCAGGTTCCTGAGCCAAATGAAGAAGACCCATCTGTTAAACCTTACTTGGCTATGTTGTCTGTGAATAAAGGCCCTTAGCACCTGGCTGACCAGCCAGCTGTCCTGTTATCCCCCTCCTACCCCAACTGTTTTAGAGCAGAGGGTTTTTCTTTCTTTTTTTCTTTTTTCTTTTATTTTTTTTTCTTTTTTTACTCCCCTTCCCTTCCCTTCCCTTCCCTTCCCTTCCCTTCCCTTCCCTTCCCTTCCCTTCCCTTCCCTTCCCTTCCCTTCCCTTCCCTTCCCTTCCCTTCCCTTCCCTTCCCTTCCCTTCCCTTCCCTTCCCTTCCCTTCCCTTCCCTTCCCTTCCCTTCCCTTCCCTTCCCTTCCCTTCCCTTCCCTTCCCTTCCCTTCCCTTCCCTTCCCTTCCCTTCCCTTCCCTTCCCTTCCCTTCCCTTCCCTTCCCTTCCCTTCCCTTCCCTTCCCTTCCCTTCCCTTCCCTTCCCTTCCCTTCCCTTCCCTTCCCTTCCCTTCCCTTCCCTTCCCTTCCCTTCCCTTCCCTTCCCTTCCCTTCCCTTCCCTTCCCTTCCCTTCCCTTCCCTTCCCTTCCCTTCCCTTCCCTTCCCTTCCCTTCCCTTCCCTTCCCTTCCCTTCCCTTCCCTTCCCTTCCCTTCCCTTCCCTTCCCTTCCCTTCCCGAACTTCCCGAACTTCCCTTCCCTTCCCGAACTTCCCTTCCCGAACTTCCCTTCCCGAACTTCCCTTCCCTTCCCTTCCCTTCCCGAACTTCCCTTCCCGAACTTCCCTTCCCTTCCCGAACTTCCCTTCCCTTCCCTTCCCGAACTTCCCTTCCCGAACTTCCCTTCCCGAACTTCCCTTCCCGAACTTCCCTTCCCTTCCCGAACTTCCCTTCCCTTCCCTTCCCGAACTTCCCTTCCCTTCCCGAACTTCCCTTCCCTTCCCTTCCCGAACTTCCCTTCCCGAACTTCCCTTCCCTTCCCTTCCCGAACTTCCCTTCCCTCTTTCCTTCCCTCTTTCCTTCCCTCTTTCCTTCTTGCCTTTCTGCCTTCCTGTTTTCTGGTTTGTTGATTTGATAAAATTCTGGTCTGGAATGGGGGATATTAAGATCCTGAAAGATTTTCCAGGCTTAGAATTTTTTTTTAAATTTTTTTTTGCCTGCTGTGTTGTGACTGCAGTGTCTTTTCTGTCTTGAATTTCTCTAATAAAAGTGTGGTGGAAAATGAGATTTATTTTCAGTTTGAGTAGCATAAAAGCCTTGCATTGCTCTTTGATGAGTCCAACCAGCCTCTCAAGCCCTTATCCTTCCTTGCTTGAGGGAAAAAAGGGCATAAAGCTGCTTTTTCCTCTGGCTGCTTCAGCTGGCTGCTGGCCATGGGCTCTTTGGAGGAGGAGGTGGCAGCAGGGCTGTGTCTCTGGCTTGGAGAGGTTGGATGTGTGGAAAAGGGGCTCTGTGGTGTCATTCTGTGTGAGATAATTGACATGTGTGTACTGTGGCACTGATCCTGCTTTAGTGGAGAAGGAGAAGCAGCCAGCCCCAGCAGGTTTTTTTATCCATTGTTTTCCATTGTGTTGATGGGAAGTCCAGGTCTGCTGTCACCTGCTCTAGGTTTGGGATTAAGGAGCACAGAGCTGGGCAAGCAGGGAGGAGAAGCTCAGCTGGGGCTTTAGAAATGGACTTTTTTCTGTATCTAAAAGACAGAATTGAATAAACAGCTGTTCCCCAATTACTAAGAGAGGGTTGTGTTCTGTGGTTGGCTTGCATGCCTCAGCATTTGTGGGTGCCAGTCTAAGGTTTTCCTTCCATTGGGATTTCTTTTCAAGGTTTTCTCCTCTCTGCACTCCCAAGCACCTGAAAAGATACTGGTTCTCTGCCTGGGAGATACTTTCAGGGGCATTTATAATTTCTCCTTTCTTTCTGGGGGTCAGTTTTCAAGTAATCTGTGGAAGTGTAACTATCTAAAGAATCACTATCCTGCTCTTAGTTAAAATAGAATCATAGAGTTACAGAATGGTTTGGGTTGGAGAGGACCTTTAAAGGTCATCTAATCCAGGCCTCCTGCAGTGGGCAGGGACATCTTCAACAAGATCAGGTTGCTCAGAGTCCCATCCAGCCTGACCATGGATGTTTCCAGGCATGGGACATCCACCACCCTTTCCAGGGCAATCTGTTCCAGTGCTTTACCACCCTCAGCCCCATAGACTGCAGACTAAAACCAGACTGGGGAGATGATGTTTGGTGGTGATGACTCAGACACCTACAGGCACTCAGAAAACCTGGCTAAAGGAACTCCCTGCTGATGTAAGAATTATTTGATCCTTTTCTGCACCTGCCAGAGCTGGAGCCCCATAATACTCACAGTTATTTGGTGGGTGGCCCCTTTGCAGAAGAAACAGACATTCCTGCCCTGCCTTTGTGCCACAAAGGAAGAAAAGTCATTAAAAGACTCAAGTGATAACCAAAACTTTTCTTTAGAGAGCTCTGGAAAGTGAAATGTACGGAGGCTACAGAAAGGACAGTGAGTTTGCAGGGAAAGCTGACTGCTGAGGGGGATGTTATCCAAGCAATTCATAACAGTATCTGAAATGTCAGGAGTGGGTTCAGTTCAGGGAGTCTCCATGGTCCCAGTTGTTATTGAGAATAAAGACTTATTAACCCAGGTCAAGGAGCCACAAAACGTGGCCTTGGAGGAGGGAAGTACAGCCCTGGGAGATTTGCAAGGCTTAGCTACTTTGGGTTTAACATCGTGGGTAATAAATCTGTGTGCAGTGCTGTGGTGGATCCCGACCACTTGGGTTTGTCTGAAAAAGCTAAAATAATCCTCCATTTAGTGCTTTATTTTCTCGTGGTACAGGTTCAGCTGGTAAAGGCGGTACCTGGAAACTGAAAATCCACCAAAGTAAACCCTTTAAATGGAGTGCTGCTTCTGCAAGGTTTTAATGGTTTTGTGAAGCAGTTGTGTTGTTTTGCTTTTGTTCAGTAGCTTTGAATTTAGTTTGAAAAACTAATTCCTATATCCTCTTAAGGATTAACTTCATCACACCCCTAAACACTTCATCTGTTTTGTTTGTTGGTCTTAAATCTGTGGGACTGTCACAGCGGGCAGGATGCATGGGCTGGACTGTGACTTGTGTAGATGACCTTGTAATTAGGGATTTCAGCTGTGGCACTGTGGACTTGGGATGAAAACAGCCCTGAGTTTAGCCTTGTATAATTGTAGTTTGACATTTTTAGTTTGCTAAATGCTTTCATAACCGAAAGGGGTTTATTATCCAATAGGAAGAATATTAATGTTGACACTGTTGGCAATTAAAAACAATCCTGGAAACTGAGTTTTACTTCTCCTGATTGCTTTTGAAATAATTTGTTTTTCAATGTTACTTTAGGATTGGTTCATTTATTAGGTCTTTTTTCCTTGTGTGACAATGAGATAATTGCTATTTATTTTTTATCCTGCAAGCAATTATAATCAAAGCAGCCAAATATAGAGTCTGCTTTGACCTGGATCAGAGTGACCTGTCAACATGAGGCTACTGTAGTCTTCAGCTTTTCAATTTAATTTTATTTCATAGGCACTCACCAGAATGCATTCAGCTGGGCTGAAAAAATTATGGGTAGAGTTTTGGGTGTTCATTAATTACAGTGGTGCAGAGCTGAAGAAGTGGGCAGATAAGAACAACTTTGGGTTGGTTATTAATAGCAAAAATTGTGATCTTTTATCTCGAGTTGGGTGGACTGTGTCGGCCGATGTCCCAAGCGGTCAGAGGAGGAGATGCTGGCAGGCTTCCAAGGGAGGGGTAGCTGCAAATTAAGGGAAAATTGCAAACAATTGCCTCTAGGGAGTTTCTGCAGCCAAGTTTTGCTGAAAGGAAGCAGAAGATACTTTATTTTTGAAGTTAGCAGTTTTAAGGTAAAGCTCAGCTCTCATACTGAAACACTCATGAACACACAAGAATGTAGAAGTTGTTTTCTGTTATGAAAGACCTGGATATCTACAACTGTGTGTCAGGAATAAGGGAATGAATATGAAATAAGAATGAGTAAATAATGCTGTTAAGTAGTACCTGGAAAGAAATTTGGAGCAAGGAACAGGGCTCTTGAGACAGGTATAAGCACAGAAGCCAGAAGTAAACAGCTGTGCAGGGGGCAGAAGGGTACCATTTTTCTGCAAATTCACTGCTTACATGCCAGATTTGATTTAGTTATGGTGGGGAAGCCACTGTGTGCTCACAGATGGGAAGGAAGCAAGATGGTGCCCTGTGATCCTTAACACTAGCATGGGACCAGGGCACATGGCTGATTTGGGGAGTTATGCTTAATGGTTCTTATTAATTTCCAGCTAAAAGTGAGAAATGCAAATCCATGCTACCACTGAAGTCAAGTATTGAAATGCAGCAGCATCTTATCAACATGAAATGATGTCATTCGTGCCAGAATTATATTCTGGCAGTGGCTTCCATAAAATAAAACACACTTCAGTGAGAAGTTGCTTTTCCATGAAGCACTCTCTTCTCACTTCAACCCAGAGTTTTTTGCTCTTAGTGGGAGCACTTCGTTTGTCTCATGGCTTGGTAGCTGCTGCAAAACTACCTCAAAGCTCCTGTCCCAAGTTCTTTCCCTGTTTTATACTGCACTGTTTGGATTTGGCCTCCAGTCTAAGACAGAGCAGATTTGTTGGGATGTGGTAGGTGCTGTTGGTTGAGGTTAAGAGGTGCCTTGCCTCAGTAGCTCATCCCCCTCCTATCTCCTGGCATCAGTGCACGTGTGGTTGCCTCCCTCACCCAGGTCTGTCAAAAATGTCACAGGTTTGTGCAGGGTTTTTAATTGCAGGATTATTTTGATGGATGTGTGTTAGGGAATGACACCTTGGTGGGGGCAACAGAAGGAAGGGGAACAGGGCTGAGTTGGGGGGAAGGACCAGCTCCCCCAGTTCAGCTGGGGCTGGAGGAGCATTTCAGAGCATGTCTTTGCAGCAGCAAAGAACGTGTATTTTGGAGGCTGAGAGTGGTATTTGTGCTTGTGCTGAGGTTCCAGTGCTGGAAAAATCTTACAGTCTATCAGTGACTTGGAATTGGCAATTTCAGGTATGCCCTTGCCCAAGGTCACTTGGCACGCAGGGTCTTTTTAGAGAGTAAGGTTGATGCTGGGAAGTTCAGCTCCTGAAATGCAGCATTTAGGAATCTGGGAGCAGTGAAGAAGTTTGGTTTAATAAGGTGGGGAGGGAATTCAGAAAGGTATGCTGAATTCTCTCCTGAAAAAGCCTCCTTTTAAATTCAAAGTTTATTGCTTTAGCTTGACTTTTAGAAAACCTGCATGAAACTTCCTTGCCTTTGAAAGCTTGATAGAAACTCTTGAAGTACTTTGGCTGAAACAGAAAATTTAATAGTGAGGCATTTTGAACACTGAACAATGTTTGTGGGCAGGTAATTTAAACAGGTACTAATATGGAACAGTGTTGTACTTGAAAGGCTGCAACTGGTGTACACACATAAATGGGGGGAAATATCACTGGGAGCAATAAAATCTAGGGATGCTTCATACTTCTTTCATTGCAAACAATTTTTATGGTATGGCCTGTGAAGCAATTGAAATGCAGAGAGCTGGCACATCACTAGATTGATAATTCCTCTTGCTTCTTACAGTTTATTCTCAGTACAGATGTCCCCAATTCTTTCTTTCTATCACATTAAAGTTTCTTGTCTGCTTCAATTTCATGCCTGCCTCAAACCTAGCATTTTTCAAAATTGTCCCTCCAATTTATTTTTTTTCCTCTTTAAAAGTTTATATCAGATGAAACCTAAGTGCTAGTTTCTATCCCAGGGTTTACACTTAAATTTTTAACAAGCTCGTTTTTAAGATTGGTCTTCCTTGAGAGAGCACTTGGCTGATCCATCAATAATTATGTAGTAATAAAGCAACTGTGTAAAAATGGCACCTTCGTGCTGAACAGATTGGTTTGCAGAGCCACTGACAAAGATGAATGTTTATTACAATTTACTACTTTTGGTTCTGCAGATGCAATAGAGCTATTTTCTTTTTGGCTTAAGTGTCACGAAAAGTAATTTCCAATTGTGGAATCTTTATGATAATAAGGATGTATAACTAGGAGAGCTCAGACTAACTTCCAAATACCAGCATGAGTTTGCAATGCTGGTAATTTAGGAAAAAAACAAACAGAACATTTTTTACTTCATTTTGTTGCTGAAAATTTTTTTTAAGCAATCACTTGGATAGAACACACAGGGAACCCTACAATATCATGTAGTTACTCTTCTGAATTAATTGCTATAATATTAAGTGTTGATTCATCAAAAATTGGCAAGTTTCCTCATTTTCTTTGCTGCATCCAAAGATTTCTAATGTTGATTTTACTACACTGTGAAGGAAAATGTAACATCTAAAATTAACACAAAAGCCTGAAATTGTTGTTCTTGTTTCTTTTTAAGTGCCAGCACAATTAAGACTGTGATTTAGATGACTTGTATTGTTCAAATCTGTCCTCTCCTTTTGGGCAAAATGCAGAATAACATATTCTGTAAGTTTTTATGGCCGGTAGATGTGTCATTTCTGTCAGCCAAGCTGGTTGATTGCAGTGTCACTGCAGTGATGAAATTGTCTCTTGGTAGCAGCTGAGCAACACCTTGAAAATTAAACTTTAGTGGCTGCAGATGTTGGGATCCGTGCCTCTGCAGCCTCTGGCACAGCCCTGGCTGCTCCTTTGCTGGATTTCCCCTGGTGATGCTGGGGTACCGAGGTCCTGGCACAGCCCCACTGGTGCCTGTCAGTGGGGTCAGAGCTGCAAGGTGCTGTCATCCACCTGCAAACCTCTTCTGGCCAAAGGCCAGAATTCCTGGCATCTCTCCCTTTGCCGCCTGAAACAGGGACTTGGCCTGATGCTGGGTTTGTTGCTCCCGGTTTGGAGGGAGGGGTGCAGGTGGTCCTGCTCCCAAAAGGCCCTTGAGTGGCAAACCTCCAGCTCCATCCCCTGGGTCCCTGCTTTGAGCTGTTCCACAGACCAGTTTGCTGCCACAGCCCTCAAGCCTTTGTGGCATCTTGTAGCTACGTCAGCAAACGCTTTCAACCCAGGTCATTCATTTCAGTTGGCAGTTGCTGACAGAAATGTTCCTTTGCTTGGCTTTATTTTAGCATTTAATGATTTTTATGTTGGTTTTGATGGCATGGAGGGAATTGCATGGGAGTGTTTTGTCTGGACTTTAGTATTCTTTGCTTTCTCTTGCTAGCAAGATTTAAAATCTTACTCCTTCAGGAGACAGGGCTTTTGTCTGTGCATCTTGCAAGCTCTTCCCTCACTGGTCCCTTCTGTCAGCTCATTATCCTGGGCTTATTTCACTGTACAGTTCATGATGCTAAAGTTTGCTGTGGAAAGAATTTGCCTAGTTAAAACTAACATAAGGAACAATCCATCTATTCTTACCTAAAGAAATAAAAGAAATAATATATAAATAAATGTCTATTCTGTAGAAGAGGATAGTAGATCTGAATTTGAAATTGTGATCTGGTGGGATTTTGTAATGAAATAGTAAAATGTTATCCAGAACTTATTTTCAGAAGACAACTCTGGTTTCATTAATTCAAAATAAACTTTCCTGATTTCAGAGTGATTAGTTACCTGTGGTGCTGAATGTGTTTAAATGAACTCATACAAGAAAAGCACATCACTCCCTCCCAGTGGGCTCTGGGCACGTACTCATGTTCCTGCTAATGGGTGCTATAATACTGTGTATTATGGAGGACCTGGATTGAGCTCCAGAAAGTATCATTATTCAGTTAATTAAAGAGGAACAACTCTGATACTATGCCATATGCTGTACAATCAAATGGCTGCATGGCAGAAAGAGCCACGAGTCCTTCCAGACTGAGACGTGATTTGTTGCTTTCTGCCTCTGCAACACCATGTTAAGTAGAGGCCTAATATATTTAAATAAAGAATTAATTCCATGTGGATGTGGGACCTGTCTTTTCCAGTAAGCTCTTTGAAATGCTTACTGGGTTTTAGAGACTAAGTAAAATCTTTCCAAAGTGTTTGCTGTACATCTAATGAACATTTGAGCAGGGTCCTTTGTGTGCCTGTAACCTGGAGAGGATGGCCAGATTGAGGAGAAACTGTAATCAGCAATGCAGAACTTAGCTAAAATGACATATGAAGTATAGTCCTGTTAGTATATAAACTTTATATACAAGTCAGATGTTGAGATTAATCATAAGGACAGGTTGCACAAGCAGATGGCTGGCCTTTCTGATAGCCATTAGCCTGAAAGGCTGGCTTTGAAACCAGCTCTGTGCTTTATAGGTGAATCATGCTGCTGGGCTTTGTTGGGAAAAGGTTATTTCTCCAGCTCCACCAAAACCTCCTGTGCACAAAAGTGCCTTTTTCCACTGTTCCTGGATGATAAGACAAATTATTCTCCAGGAACTTCTCCACAACTTTCTTCTCTTGGAGAGTTGCAATGTCAGAGGGCATTGCAGTGCTGTAATGGATGGATCTCAAGCATATGGAGTACACATGCTAATTGTGCTGTGCTTGTGGATCAGTCTGTCCAAATGCCAAGGCCTCAGAGCTGCTGCAGGCAAAATGTTAAAATCCTTCTCCTCTGTCTGCTGTGCATTGGGGAAAAGATTCATTGCAGTCACTAAAATGTAGGGGAGAGAAGGAGGAGGAGGAGAAGGTGAGGGAGAGCCCATGCCCGTCCTCCCCAGGAGTTTTTGCAGGAGCTGAGCTGTCTGCAGCAGCCTGTGCTGTGGCCAGGTGACTGAGGGACCTTCCTGTGCTCCAGTGGCACCTGGAGGCATGCAGGTAATGCCTAAACTTTGGATTGCAGACATCCTTATATGCTTCATGTATGTAGTTGCCTGAATGGACACAAAACTGCCTTGGTCTCTGGGGAAAGTCTCCTACAAGAGCTCTGTTTGGTCCAGAGCAAGACAGAGAAATACTTTATCCCCTACATGTTTCTCAGCCATTAGGCATGGTCAGAGACAAAAAGATAGCACTTCATCCAACAAGAAACAGTGCAACTGCAGTAATTCTTATTTTAAAATATGGTCTGTGCTGGCTGCAGGTCTCTGCTGCATAATGGCTAATGCTCTCACCCATTTTTTGTAGCTGCCACCTTTTAAGAATTCAAACCAAGTATCTCCTACTTACATTTTTGTCAACCCCAACTGGTGATCCTGATCACCAAACCAGTCAGGATCTTTTGTGTCCTTTCTCTCTGCTCCATGTCTCTAATGGTCCTGGCAACATGGAACTCTGCCTGGTACCTGCTCTGAGTCCAGCCCCCATCCACCTCAGAGGATTTCCTGGGGGCCAGGTTCCCACTTTGCTTTTAATAGAGGAGCTTCTGCTCTTGTCTGTTGCTCTATTTAATAATAAGAACAATTTTTTATCTTCTCTTTCCTCTCCCCATCTCTGTAATTCCCTGCTTGCTATTTCTCATTAGCAATGAAGGAAGGAAGAAGCTGGGTAACAAAATGAGAAATTTCTTACCTAATAATTTTCTTTCACTTAACAGCTTCTCACCATTCAGCCCGCCTGGACAGTGTAGTAAATGGCCAGGCCACAAATTGATTTTTTCCTTTAAATAAAGACTTGTGTATATAATTTCATACTCTATATTTTGATGTTGCCTTAATGCTAATAATTTTCTGCTGAAGCATCTCTGTGGTCTAGGTGGCTTCTGGTGGCTGGTCCTGAGCTCGTCATAAGATCTACCATGGACGAGCTCTGAACCTCCAAGGAGGAGGTAGAAATCAGCCCACCTTTGCTAAGAGATGGTAAGGGGTGGTAGATGTAAGTTATAAGTGGAAAATTCAACTCATTTCACTTTCTTGCTCAGCTGGGTAAGTTATTTTGGTAAGCTGTTTTTGACCTGAAGCAGCTCTTTGGTGCAGTTTGTGTTGGAAGGGACCTTAAAGATCATGTAGTTCAACCTCCTGCCATGGGCTGGGGTGCCACCCACTAGATCAGGTTGTGTATGTTGTATACTTACATGGCTGTATACATTTAAATTTTTTTCCTGGTGGAACAGAAATTGATTCACAATTAAAAAAATAAAAACAAACCGAAAAAACCAAACAACTATAATAGTCCAAGCAAAATTCTAGGATTTGTTTCTAAGTTCTCTGAAGTGAAGAGGTTTTATTTTGGGGGGGGGTGTTACAGGAGGAGATTTACCTCTCAATAAAATATGTGCTGGGGTGGCTGAGTGCTGGCCAGCCAAGGACTCTGAGCTTGCAGGGACAGACAGCAGAGCATTTAGCGCCCGCAGCAAGACCTGGTGAGTTCCAGAAATGATGCTTCAGCACTTAAACATGAAGCCAGCTGTTCCCTTTGTGGCTGGCTCGGGTGTAAAGTGCTCTTGCTGTTTTACATAGTGGTCTGTCAGAATGGGGAAAGCGAGCTGGAGTGGGATCTGAGCCTGGCTGCTTTTGCTGTCGGCTCTCCAGGGTGTTGGGCTGCCCTCGCCCTCTGCCAGAGATAGCGGCAGCGCTCTGCCCTTGTGGGGTTTGAGAGGGTAGCTGATTGAGATGCTGATCAGTTCTTCTCCTTGGTCTCTCCCTTTGTATAAACTGTTACTCTTGGATCCCCCTGCACAGATTTTTAAAAAATGCAGAAAATACAGGCCAGAAGGCACCAAAAAAAAAAATGAAGGCTGGGGGAAGGGAAAGGGGAGAAAAGATGCCAAGAACAGCATAAAAGGCAAAGGAGGAAAATACTGCAGGGAATTGGTGATCGGCTGGAAAAGCACAATAAGCAGGGGAAATCTGTCTGTATAGTTTTCATTTTAAAAAGTTTAAAGTCCATAACTGTTCAGGCAGGAGGGGGTGGATGTACGAGTGTAGGCTGAGGAGTGAGCGTGTGGCACTTTCGGCACTAGTGCCGTGGTCAGTCATGGCACTGCTGGGTGCAGAAATCACAGGCTGGAGAAGATTTGTGTCTGCGCATGGGAGCTCTTACAATTTCCAGGGTCAAATTGAAAAATGTAATTTGTGGTTGTGTTTCCTGGTGAGTATTGGTCAGTTTGACTATTGGTTATTGGTTCCATCAGCAAAAGATAGCTCTTTTGGTACTGTTCAGAGCAGCTGTTCTTTGAGCACTCAGTCATGGCAGTGGGGTTGTGAGCTCAGAAGGGAACGACAGGTTGCAACAAGTAGGTTGCATAAACCATGCTCTTTTTCATTGTTTTCCAAAGGTGTTGGGGGAACATGAACGTTATTCCAGAAGAAGAACATCTGCTGTTGGTTTTGAGGACAGTGTCAAGATGTTCTTCTGTTCAAAAGCCTAATTTTCAGCTGTATTTATTTTGGGAGGTTGAAAGGGTTTTTTTTCTTAAGGGCTTTTTATGTTGCTATGTAGTTCAATTAACATGAGCTTACCTTTTCAAAGAAAATTCTTCAGAATCACAAGGGTTTTGTTTATTGCTGGACTGGTTTTGTACTATCTGCTTTGAAGAAATATATATTTCAGGGAGGATTTCTGGAAAGAATGGTGAGATTAACTGTTTCTCTGAAGCATTAAGTTTAAGTTAAAAAGTTTCCATGTCTGTTAGACAAGTGGTATAACCTCTAACTGGATGTAAAATATGAGGATGTGGTTTGGTTAGTCCTCCATGGACTATGAGGTGAAACAATAGCATTTGTTTCAGTATGGATGTGCTCAGGAAAGCAGCAGGGTTGGTGGTTAGGTGCTTTTTTTTTCAAAACTGAAATTTAATTTATAAAAGATATGTTCACTATGTAATAAAAGTTCTGTGAGAGTGATTGACTGCAGGAAAAAGCTTTTCTCATAATTTATTCCCATATATCATCAAGAACAGAAATCTGAAATTCCGTTCCTGTGACGGGGTAATGGTTCTGAGACCACCATAGGAAGGTGGCTGATGAGGGAAGGCTGTTGGGTGTCACTCAGCTGTGCAGGACAGACAGAGCATCTGCAGCTGGAGTCTCAGTGTGGGGAAGTGGAAGCAGGCACTTAATAAGGATGGGTTTCTAGTTCTGCGCTGCATTAAGGCCCAATGCTGTAGGAAAATCTTCTGCCTACAGCAGATGAGCCCCATGCAGTGCCCTGCCCTGGCTGTTGCACTGCTTTGCTTTGTGAGAAAGTCCTATTTTCAGTAGGCAGGAGTGAGGAAATAGCTGATGAGCTTGTACATCCCAGTACAGGCTGACCTTGCACAGCTGCAATATTGGACTATGTGAAATTTCTTCTTTAATTACGCCTCTTTAAAGTTGTGCCTTTTCCCTCTTTGCCCTTCATTTGCACCATTTTGGGCTTTGCCTCTACACTTCCTATGGTCCCAGGGTGAGGAGCTGGCCCGTGGGCACCTTGCAGAGGCAGGGCTGTGTGCCCTGGCAGTGCTGGGCACCCGGTGCCAGCCGGCAGCGATTCCCACCATCCTTGTCGGCAGCAATGAATGTTTCTGGGAAGTCGAGGCCTCGCTCTGTGTGGTGTGATGTGTTTGCTTTCTCTGAGGAACTAGCAGGCTGGAAACTTGGCTTCGGCTGGAGAGGACCCCTTAACCTTGCCTTGGCAGAATGAAATAATAAAGTGACAGACTTCATTTATCTTTATGCTGTGTGCGTGGCCTCGTGTGCTCCGTACACCACCAGACCTAAATCCTGGCACTGTGATTTGGCACTGTGAAGGAGTAGGCTGTAATTTTCAAGGTGGCTCCAGGTACAATAAAGTAAAAAACATTTTCTCCTAAATACGAGCGTACACGTCGTGTTTTGTGACCTTATTTCGTCAGCAAGTGCAATTAATTTTGCTCTGCCCTTACGTTTTGTTTTTGTGGAATACTTTTTCTGTGACAGCACATGATTGTGCTGCTGAAGGTGGTGAGCTGGGGGCACTGGAGCCCTTGGCAGCTGCAGGGTACCTGCTGTGGGATGGGAGCATGGCAGGGCAGGCTGGGATTGCACAAAGAGGCGCCTCACCTGGAGCAATGGGTTGGCAACAGCTTAAAACAGCCGGGATTACCTCCCAGCCTGCTCTGGAGGGAGGCTCCTGCCATGTCTTAGTGAAACTCACAGTATTCTCTGCTCTTATGGCCCTGCAGACTCTGCTCACGGCTTGATGTGTGGTGTGTTCGTTTGCACACCCATCGATCCTTGTACTTCATCCTGTGCTGCTGCTGCTGCATTTTCACATCCATTTCTCTTCCCTGCCTGGTCCCTGCAGCGCGATCACCACGGCACTTTGTCTGCCCGGCGCCGCTCCCCTCCCGGGTACCCACCCTTAATGACTGCTCCCTTCACTCCCCCTGTAAATCAGTTATCTCCCCCTCCAGAAGGGTTTGTGTCCCCTCTGATCAGCCAATCAATTATATCCTGGCGTGGTTGTGCAGTGCCCTTTTTGACTCTAAGCCACCGCCTTCCCTGCGCACTCGTTGCAGCTCCCCAAAGTGGCACCGGCATGCATCGCTCATCAGTTTGAGATGTTAAAGCATTTCTGCCCATGGGGTCTCTCTGATGGTCTGTGGGAGCTCTCTGTGGCTCCCATTGGATTTAATCCCTCCCTGGAGAGCAGCAATCAATCCCAGTGTTTCTGCTGCCCCAGGCTCAGGTTGTTTGGTTTGTTGCATAAGGATTTTTGTCTCTGAAAATGCATCTCCCAATTACTTTTAGATTTTGTTGTGCTCTAGCCCCCCAGTATTTCTTGAATACTGGAGGTGCTTAGTGTCTGATTTTGTGCAAAATAGGTGGAAAGGTTCTTTGTTTAAACTCCTTGCTGTGAAATGTTGTGGTGAAGGATGTATTTGCTCCATAGGACGAGAGGACCAAGTGCCTTTCTATTATATCTGCTCTAGAGGATTTCCTGGGAAGTGTTCAGCCTCCATTTCTGTCTGTAAGGAAATCCTCTTATCTGGGCAGAGCAATAAATAGTGCTGCCTCCTGTAATAGAAACAGAAAAACATATTCTTCACATAGTTGTTTTTTAAAAATGTGGGGTTTAAAATATATTGGGTGGAATGATTCTTCTGTAATAAATCCCCATAATAGTGCACTATATATACATTTAACTGGCTGCACAGAGGTAGGGAGAGGGGCAGAGGGTGTGTTAAAAGATGATTTAGTGGGTATTTAGTAATGACAAGAACAGTAAATAATCCTACAGGTTTACAAACCTAATCCCCAGTGTCTGATTGTAGCCCTCGTGTCTACTGGAATTGGTTGGAAGATGTTAGAAAGCTGTAAAGGGAGGGCTTTGGGGGAGTTTATTTTTAAATTTTTGGGGAGCTGGCTGGATGACTGATGGTTCTAGGTAGTATGAATGTTGCTGATTGAGTACCTTGATGGAAAGCTCTTCAAGTGCCTGTCCTCCTCCACTTGCTACAGAGCTGTTGGGTGAGGATGGAATAGGCTGCTCCTTGCTCTAAGCTCTTCCTGGTGATCTTTTCATTTAACAACTGGATTTGGAGGGAAGGGGAGGAGTGTTGTTGTTCTTAATGCCCAACTTATTTTCTTGCCTGTGCCCTGCAGTAAAGTGGTTGTTTTTCTTAACAGAAGAAATCTATGATGTCTCAGAGCTGTGCCACGTGATGCTTCTGCTTTTAAATAAGCTCTTAAGAGGCTGGACCAGATGTTGGCCACATCTCTGTTTTTATTTTGTCAAACTTTTCATTTTGACCCTTTTATTAAAAGAGAAAATGATAATTTAGAAATCACTTTAAAGCTGAGCAGCTAGGAAGATCTTTCTGGTATATAAAAAAGCAGTGGGTTAGCTTTCCATGCCCTGCAGTGAGCCATGTAGCATCAAGCAGACAAATATTTGTAGTTGGTAGGGTCTACTCCTGTTGGAAACGATTGCCATGGAAATTTTCATGCCAAAATGGATGTGTTTTATTTTGAATTGGTATTCTGTAATGAAACGTGTTTTTTTTTCCCTCAGTGAAAGCATTAAAATAGGGATTTGAAGGCACCTTCACTTCTGAAAAAGTCATTTAATGAATGCCTATCACCATGGCAGGAAAAAGGAAGATTTGCAGGCAGAGGGATATCCTGCAATTACTCCCTCTGCTGCTGTTACGGGGGTCTAAGAAATGCTTATTACATGTAACTTGCTTCTGGATTCTTCTCTGCAATTTAACAGTTGGAGAATGAGTTTTCTGTCCCTGTTGCTAATTGATCCAATGAGAAAAACTGGCACCTAATTCAGTAACAAGTTATATTTAAAATGACAAGTGAAATTGTTCATGGTGCCTGAAATTGCATCGTTTTCAGTCTGGCATGTTAGGGTTGTATAAGAAAACAGGCACTTACTGTACTGTGACATATTAAATTTTAAACCTCTGATCCAAAAATATAGAGGGGTATAGGAGGAGCAAGGTGTATAATGATGAAAAGCAGTGGCAGCTCGATTTCAGTGGGATACTTTTATTGTTTTTAAGATCTTTGGCAGTTTTTACTACAATAAATACTGGGATCAATTTATGTAAAGTTGAACAGTGAATATGTCCATCACCACTTCCAAGTTTTGGTTTTATAACCTATGATTTTTAGAACTCACTAGTGATTTTCAAGATTGGCTCCATTTTTCTCTGTCGATAATTCCAAGCCTGTGTTGACAGTGGACAATTTAGTTTATCTGCTACCATGAATAGTGAAGAAAAAGAAATCCTTTATTTGTGCAGGTAAACCAAATTAAAATTTTGGGGGTTTTCTCCCAAAAAAACCCTTGAGGAATCAAGGGGTGGATAATGCAATGAAGTTGGAGGCCATCCCCCCTTCTGTCCTACAACTTGGTGGTTAAAGGGCTACCCAGAATATGGGAGACCCAGTTGAAGTCCCATTTTTGTATGAACTCCTTCCAGCCTAGGAGCCAGATTATCTTGGTCTGGACTCCCCCTGCACTCTGTTGTTGACCTGTTTTATTTTATGTGATGGAACATTTCTTGGACCCAGCTAGACCAGCTCCTGGGAAGGTTTCTTAGACAGTGGACTACAGTATTTGCTCCTTTCCTTGGTGAAAATTCAGCCATTTTGCTCACTGGAAGTTTCTGTCTTGGTTCCAGCAGGAGAGAGGGACAGTACTGTCTTGAAGAATACCCTGCCCTCCCTTGGCTGACTCTTCTTCACGCTTTGAACAATTATTCTTTGCTAAAAAAAAGTCAGTCAGTTGCATTATGTATTTTGTCACCTTGTTTTTCCTCCCCATCCTCAAGCCAGGGAGTGCTTGGCCGTGTCCTGGGGGTGCATCCCTGCCCGGCTGGTAGCAGGGTGCCTGCATGAGGAGCTGCTGGCACTGGTGCAGAAAGTTCTGCTCTTACTGCACTGTGCAGAGATCAGAGCAGAAGAAAAGCATATGTACTGATCAGTTATGTACTTATTATAAAATCTTCTGCACTTCTAAAGTATTTTGGGGAAAAGGTTGTAAAGTAAATCTGGTGCCTGGGACTAATGCAATTGATTTATAAATGTAACGACAGTGAGAAATGTTCTTTAAAGCTTTTTTGGTCAAATTAGCACCACATTATCTGAGCTGGTAAACTTGATATTACTTTTATGAGGCAATCTCAGGAAAAAAATCAAACTATAGTGTTAGGGAGGGCTGGAGCACCTCTCCTGTGAGGAAGGGCTGAGAAAACTGAAATTGTTGAGCCTGGAGAAGAGAAGGCTTCAGGGCCATCTGCAGCCTTTCAGTGCCTTAAAGAGCTACAAAAGAGCTGGAGAGGGACCTTTTACAAGGGCATGGAGTGACTGGGAAATGGCTTTAAACTGATAGAAGGTTTAGACTGAATATTAAAAAGAAATTGTTTACTGTGAGGATGGTGACACACTGGAATATGTTGCCTGGAGAAACTGAGGATGCCCCATTCCTGGAAGTGTTCAAAGCCAGGTTGGATGGTGCTTTGAGCAGCCTGGTCTGGTGGAAGGTGTCCCTGCCCATGGCTGGGAATTGGAAGGGGAGGATCTTTAAGGTCCCTTCCAACTCAAACCATTCTGTGGTTCTATGCTGTTCCTTGTGATGGGACATTTTTGGGGGGTTAAAACCCCTTTTGCTTGTGGCTTGGGGTAGAAAGTATAAAACTTTCTCTTGGTTGTTTAAGGTGGGTTCTGAAAAGACGTTTCTGAGTGCTCAGTGGCTGATGCCAGAGAATGTCTGTTGAGTTCAGCAGCCATACCCTTTGCACCACCTCAGGAAGCTCAGACTGTATCCCTAACCAGGTGTTTTGGTTGGATTCCCAGCCCTGTGATTGCACATGCTACAGGCAACTGGTTTAAACCCCTGACTTTTGCTAGGCAGGTCATTGTTTTATCTTCTGGGAATGCTTTTAATTCCAAGCTTCGCTTGACTTTACCATTTGGTTGCCGTGACCTGCCATTGGATCCTGGCATCACCCTCTGCTGGTCCAGCACTGTTCAGGAGCACCAGGCTGGGGAACCAATCCAGCAAAGATCTTGGTTTGTGGGGAGGCACATCCCCAGTACTGGGGAGTGGGAGCTGTGAACATGCCATGCTGTTCTGCACCACTTTGGTTTTAATTTGTTATTGTTGATTGTTGGAACTTAATTTGTTTATATTTTTCTGCAAGTGAACTGGTGAGGTCATGTCTTGTTTGATCTTTATTAGATGTAATGGAGATGACCAAGAAGATTGCTTCATTCCCCAGCATAAGTCTTTGTTAAATAATTTGTTTTCTTCTCTACCTGGACTACATTAATAGTGTATTACTATAGTTCTTTAATGTGATGTGGAAAATCAGGTTTTGCAGCTGTATGCTGTTCCAGTCCCAAATTAAGCCTCAGTTCTGTGCTGTTATGCTTTTTAATGGATGGAATGTTTGAAAATTTGTTTTCAGAAGTCTTAATAACTACCAAACTAGCAAAATTGCAGTGAAATCGTAATTATAGAAAGTCAAGAAGAAAGCTGTGGTGTAACTGTCAGCAGTGGTCTGTGCTGCTTCCCTGAAAATAGAAAATATTTTTTAAGTCATAATTTACAGATAAATTACTGACCTATATGCTCTAACAGAGAAACTTTTGTTATGATGAAAGAAAAGTGGTCATCTTTTTGAAATGGTTTCTCCAGCTTCCTGCTGAACATTTGTGCCTGCAAATTAAAATGGGTGGAAAAAAGGCGACTGGAAGTCTCTGGCAGATTTTTAGTGTTGATGAAGACTGTGCTGGTTCCTGAATTTTAAATTAATCCAACGTGGTGAATTTGTGTGTGTGAAGTTCTGTAGTGAAAATACTCAGCAACACATTAAACCTCCCAGATGAAGGCAAAGGATTCACATCTCTGAAGGACAGTCCTGAAGTGTTGCATTACTGCAGAACTTAAATTGCAATAGGTATTGGACAAACATATGAGCTGATTAAAATGTGTTTCTTTTCTCCAGGTGAGAATACAGGGGATGGAGAATTAGATCTGAGTGGAATCGATGACAATGAAATAGATCGGGTAAGGTGCCCTGCTGTCCCTGGTGTCTATTTTCCTGGTTGTCTGGAAAACTGGGAAAGACAAAATGGTCCTTAACCTGGTTTATCCTCTCTGCAACTGCCTCTTCTCTCTGATCTATAGGGAGGTTTGAGCAATTTCAGTGATCTGAAATCTAATGTTTATGCAAACCTGTGAATTTGGTGTTCCTTGCCCAAGTTACATATATATTTATGAGGCTGCTGCTGCTTGCTTTTAGCATGCTGGAATAATTATGTTTTAGAATGTCTTTTATTCCAAAAGAGAACTTTAAAAAGTTTGGTGGAGCTCTACATTGATTATTTAATTAAGATAGATTCAACATAGGAGGCTGCCATGGAAACCAAACTGTAAAAGCAGTATGTGTGGCTCTTATGTACTTCCAAAGATTTCTGTGATGTTTTCTGGATTTATTTTTATTTGTGTGGCAGCAAAAAATGCCATTTAACATACAGACTGAGTGGGACAGACACGTGGCTGTGGAAAAGGTCTTGTTGGAGGCCACCCAGCTGGTCAGCACCTGGACACACCACAGTGCAGCTCTGTGAGCCTGATGCCCTCTCCAGCTGCCACACTGGTTTACAGTGTCATTTGAACAGATAATGCCAGTGCAAAAAACTCATTTTGGGGTACAAAATCACTGAGACTGATGAGGTTGCAGAGGAATTGCTGATCTCCAAAACGTGGCTGTGAGGTGGGGTTTGCTAGGCTGGGCATTAGGGTCTCACAGTCTGAGCAGACATTGAATGGAGGGAGCAGGAAGGCTGAGGTTTTTCACCATAGCCAGTCCATAATTAAAACAATCACAGGGGAAGAACACATTTTCTGCTCTTCCTAGGCTCTGTGATGAGGTCATAACTCTGCTTTTATGACTTCATGTTCATTTCTGTGGCAATAGACTGTAATATTGTAAGTCCAAGATTATGAAATCTGTGAAAGCCTAAGAGGGATGAATAACTCAGCTAGGGAAAAGTGGATTTTACTGTTATGGCCCACTTTTAATAGAAGCAGATGAAAGAGTGAAAATATTGGTCTGATAAACCAGGACTTGCACAGCCATTTGCTCTGCTGTTTAGCCCTTGGAGGAAGGACCCCTCCCTGCATTAGTTTCGTTTGACTGGAATTATTTTTCTTATGAAATCCTAGATGTACATCTTACTTTGGAGAAAATCTTGAATGCTCAGACCCAAAAGATAGAGAAACCTCAGACTGCTTTTCTTGCACTTAAACATAATTTTACAAGTCTCAGGTGCACTGCTTAAAACCAAAGTGTCTTGTTCATGATGGATGACCTCATTTGTCTTCTCCATTCTGCTGTTCTTCACTCCCAAACACCATCATCTGTAGAGAACTTCTGTTTCATTGCTAATTGTGCTAAATACTGGGTTAAATTTTACAGTTAGGTCATCTACAATTAAGTAATTGCTACCTATCTGTCTATTTATTTCTGTGATTCATCTGAATAGTCCTAGATGTATTTTACAGCTCCATTCCCACTAAAGATGTCACCGAGACTAGGTGGAGTTAACTGCAAAACATCTACTTGTGGTTACTGAACCCAGCTGAAATCTACAGGGCTAAAGCTCCAGCAATCTGAGCTGGTTTCCTTCACACAGATGTGGCCATTGAACTAATAATCTCAGTGTAAAGCTTCACAGAACCTACCCAGAAGACACATGTTTTTGTTTTGGTCGCACAGGGCAATGGTTCCCATCCTGTTTTGAATTACAGACCACCATCAACACACAGAATTACTTGCAGACAACCACGTTGTCATGATAACCTTTTGTATAATCTGAAAAAGATCATAAACCCAGGATCATTTTTGTTTAATTAACAGACCATGTATAATGAGTCCTGGGTGGTTTTTGGTCACTTCATCATAGTTTGGAAACCAAGCACTGTTTTTTGAAAACAGGTTGTTGCTTGTGCCAGCTTCAGATGTTACTAGAAATACTCTCTGATTGTCTTATATCACTCATGTTTTCTTTTAATGTATTTTTAAAAATGGGATATGGAGTGACTTTGCCAGTGTTTTTTTCAGTTCAGTCTTGTTCTGTGATTTTCAGTTTGATTTCTGAATGTAGATAAATTTCTTTTCTCTTTTAGTATATACTTAATGAAGCTGAAGCTCAGATAAAAGCAGAGCTATGGATGAAAGAAAATGCAGATTATTTGAAGGAACAAAAAGGTAAATATGTAGGACTGAAATTTGCCTTTTGGCTGGTGTTGCTGAAATATTCGTCTTGTGTAATTTTCATGCTGGTTACCCTTTTGTCATCTTTCAGAAAAGGAAGCAAGAATAGCAAAAGAGAAAGAACTTGGGATTTATAAGGAACACAAGGTATTAAATTATGTGTTAATTGTGTCTGTTTGAAAATGTCCTGCAAATTCATTTTATCTGCTGATCAGCTCCATGTAGATGTATGGGCATAATGGTACAGGTCACCACTAAAGGAGCAAAAGCTATAGTATATCTAGCTGTTACTGAATTGCAAGGCTGTATTTTTTTAGGTGGTGAGTAAAACACTTTCTTGCCCAAACTTTTATTTTAAATTGCTATCATGAGAAAATTCTCTGCATGTCAAAGTCAGAGCAAGCTCTTTGCATTTATGATTGCTGTTCTAATTGCTTGCTTATTAAAATACAGGTTTTAAGACGTCTCATTTTTTTTTTTTTTAACGTGTGCACGGGGAATTTGTTTGTACTTGCCATAACTTCAGTGGCTTTCTTTGCTCTTACTATAATGATTTCTTTATGAAGAACTGAACAGATCCTTGTTACAGTCACTTGAAGGGGTATTTTGTTCTACCTTTCATAAAGAATGCAGCAGTTATGTTAACAAATGGCATGTCCTGTCTCCATGTTTAGCAGTTTAAAGCAGCCTAATTGGCCGTATATTCACGATTTACAGCATTAGTATTTTGTGTAATTGAGCAAGTGACGACTCAAATCTTCCACATGCAGCTAAACCCATGTTAGTTTTTAGCGTGTATATCCTCTATCTTTTTTTCTGACTAATGTGAAAGGCAGAGTTTCCTGCTTCCCCTAGGTATTTCAACAATAAAAACAAAAGCAGACAATGAAACACTGTTT
The DNA here is from genome assembly GCF_027477595.1 of Haemorhous mexicanus. Lineage (NCBI taxonomy): Eukaryota > Metazoa > Chordata > Aves > Passeriformes > Fringillidae > Haemorhous > Haemorhous mexicanus. Next base: position 58,840,458 of record NC_082346.1, on the reverse strand, counting down.
TAGACTTCAGAGTTTCTCATTCATCCTGCATTTATGCAGACGTGGCAGTCTACCAGCAATTTTCAAAATTGTATAACTCCTTGGCACTGCCAAGTAGCCCAAACACCCACTTTTTTGTTCGGACAACACAGGAGTTTTTCTCTAACCTTTTATTGTTTCTGACAGCTCGAGGAGGACTTGATTAATATGGTGCTTTCCAATTTCAAGGTAGCACTTGACCCATGTAGGTAAACAGAGGGGCTATTATCCATTAAAAAATAAATCTCCTGCAGAGCTTGGTGTTAAAACCTCCCTTTGAATAGGAAAATGCCAAATGAGAAACAGAGGTTCTGGGTTGTTTTCTTTTTCCTGCCTACCCAGGCATGGGACACGACTGGAAATGTTCTCTGGTGTCATTCCTGCTTGCCTGGCTCTGCACAGCATCAGCCGGGCTCGCAGCCTGTGCCTGGGAAAGGCAGCTGCAGGTGCCAGAGCTCCTGTGCTTGCAGCCTCCTGCTGCCTGTCCCATGGCATCCCATGCTTGGGAAGCTGCTGCTGCTCCTGCTCTGGGCCCTTGGCAGTGAGGAGGAGGAGTTGGGCAGAGCCTTTCCCACGCTGCCTTCAGATTTGATCCGGCCGCAGTTCCGTGGTGTTGTCAGTGCTCAGGGGAGTCGTGACCCAGCTTCACTCTCACTTTAAAGGCAGTTTTAGCAGGGGAGGTTCTTTATATTTTCATGCTGGGTGATGCTGTGAGGTCCCTGTTCCTGTAAAAGGACTTCGCTCCCCCCTTTTTTTTTTTTCATATGTGAAACATGGCCCATCCTTCTTCTCTCTCTCTATTAAGTAAAGAATTTCTAATAAACTCTCTGGGCATTTGGCAAAAAAGCAAACATTCATCTCTTGGAGAAAAGAGACCCTTTGATCCCATTGAGTGGCAGGAGATGGAGCACTGGCTTAGCCTGGGCACATCACCTGCATCCCCCACATCAGCAGCACCTGAGCCAGGACTGCTGCACTCCAGCTTGCCCCTCTGCTTCATGGAAACTTTGTTTGTACCAACATCACTAATTTTATATTTTAATTAAGCCAAAGAAGTCTGCAAAGAAGCGGGAGCCAATTCAAGCCAGCACAGCAGGAGAGGCAATTGAAAAGATGTTAGAACAGAAGAAAATCTCGAGTAAAATTAATTATAATGTGCTAAGGGACCTGAACAGCAAAGGAAGTAACACACCAAAGAAAGAGGATGACAGCACTGATGACAGCACCAACACCAAGAAGCTGTCAAGAAGAAAATCTATTGCCAGTAGGAATATAGCCAACCCTGTAAACAGTGTGGGAAAAAGGTACTGCAATTGTTCATTTATATCTCTGTCTGTGAGACTGTCTATGTATCTTTCTGAGCCAGACAATGTAGGGACTGAAACATTTGTTTGAGGCTAAAATAATGTCGAGGCTCTGTTTTTATTTATTTTGCCTGCACTGTCATGGCGACACCTTATTTATAGTTCACATTTCAGAGGTCTGCTTTGGTGTGGGTTAATCATCCCAAAGCCAAAAAACCCACAAAATCAATGGAAATTCACAAATGTGAATATATCAGTCAGGGACACCTTTTTTCCATAAAAACCTGACATTTGCTGTCCTTCCTTTAAGTTGTCTGTGTGAGCTGCTGTGACACTAAATGTTAGAAAGCTTTTCCTTTTTGCTTGATTTGAAAACTATAGTTCCCATCTGTTTTGACAGCTATCTGCTTTGATTAGCTTTTATTTTAGTTTCATTCCAAACTTTTGTTGTTAATTGATGACACAAATACAAAGCTTTACAGTAAATATGCTTGTCAGTTTTCTGGTCTGCATTTGAAAATGTTTTATAGTGTGATGAAAGCTCCTGTTTTAATGAGAGAAATGCTCAACTTGCTGGGCAGATTTGTAGTGTGCAATAAAATGTATAAGGAGATTGATGTGTCCAATCTGCAATATTCAGCTATTTTATCTCTCTGGGGTTTATGAAGTCACGTTGGATCATCTTTTGAATAATTTTGACGTATAGTAATTTCTTACGTAGATGTTATTTATTTATTGTCTATTTATTTACTGCCAGAATTATGGCCCAAATGCCACAAGGAAATCTCAGTATTTAATTTTGAAATATAAAATGTTGTCTTTGCAGTGTTGTTCAGGTTTAGGCATGTGTTGAAACCAGGTAAGGGACCTGGGAGGGCAGGAGGGCAGCCACCTACAAGGTGTGAGAAAACACCTGTTTGTGAAAGAACAGGATACATGGGGTACCTGAAAACATGATGCTGGGAAGATTACTAAGTGCAAATCTCTCAGAAGCTGAGGAAAATAAGGATGGCAAAACCTAACTCCTCATTCAACTTCATTTGACAGTGAGGCCAGAGTCGTGGGCTTCAGTTTGGGCTGAGAAGCCAAATGCCAAAGTCACTGGCCCCACTAACCAGATACAGATTTTTACAGTATTTTTGGTTTCATCCTCATTCAGCTTCTCATTCTCAGTATGAAAAGCTTTGCTTTCCAGCTGTTGACTCACTGGGGATTTTAGGCTCCCCTGTAAGTTGCAGGTAAATTTTACACTGGTAAAGGAGGGGAAGATGCATTGAGGATTAACTTAACAGCATTTAGCTTGTGCTTTATTTGCAGTTAACAGGTATTAATGAGTCATATTTCTGGTATTTCAAGTAAAGTAGGACCAATTCAGTTGCCTGAAATGCATTGCTGGGTGGGAAGTAGGGGCTGGGCAGGATCCTGGTTGCATGTTAGAGCTCAGCAGTGACATCCAAGCTGAAGCTCCTTCGCCGCATCCCAACCTTGTTGCTGCTGAGATTTGCGGAAATGTTGAGCCCTTGGAATTCCTGTTGAATTCAGCATGTTAAACTCTTAACAGGTGTTAAACCCTTTGGAAAATCATGCCATAAATATTTAATTTAACAGTGGTGCAACTTGAAAAGGTTTCTAAATAAATACAAATCAGTATTTTCCAAAAGCAGCTAATAAAACGTATTTATTTTTCCTCTTGAGAGCCTAAAGTACATCCTTAAGATGCATAACAGAGTTTCCTGATGATGATTAGCAGATCTCAGATACAATGAATTTTGCAGCAGAACACTTCAGAGGAGGTTGAGGATACATGCAGATAAGTGAGCTAAGAAGATTTTGCACTCCTGAAGTAGGCAATGCTCTTGCTTAAATATTATCAAGGACTTGACAAACATTAGTTGGGCTTTTTTTTTTCCTTATAATTAAAGATCTATGATATATTTTTGATTTTTTAAAATGCCATGCCTTTTACATGGCATGCATAAATTTCTGTGTTCTGCATTGTTCTTATATGCCTTGCATTCATTGCCTTTGTTCAGCACTGTTCCTTTGAGAGGTGAATGGCTAAATACTTTCCCAGGGATACAAAAATCATGATAATTTATATGCAATTAATAATAATAAAACTCCTGAACGTTGCTCATTAGAAAATGAATGAAGCAGATAATCTGTCTTTTTCCAGGAGGCACTTGCAGAAATAGGATCATATGGTTTGGATTGGAAGGGACCTTAAAGATCATCTATTGTTTTGGTTTGTGGTGATTTACAGGCCTGCATATTTATCTTTATGTATTTTAAATATTTAGTAAGCTGAATCTGACTGCATATCTCTGTGGATAACCAGGCTTTGATCCAGTCCTTTAGTTCATTGGAGTTGTAGTCAGATTTTAAAGAGCTGTTTCTTTAGTCCTGATCCCAATTAAAAGATGCCAATACTGGGAGTACCAAGTTACAGGATGGGAAATAAATACTCATTCTTGGTGATTAAAGTAGTGCTCCTGTAATGGTATAAAAATTGAAATTTTTTTATATATCTATAGATAAATATCTTTCTTGCTTTCCTTTTAAGTCATTTTACTTACCACACCAGATTTGGACAGATGATGTAGCCAAGATTGTCATGTGTCTTCGAAACCATCTTCGTACACAGTTTGAAGCACTCTGGAAATTGGAAGTTGATATTAATTTCCATCTTTCTGATTGCTTCTTGCTCTGAAATAGTCTGTGCTGGTATTTCCACACAGAGGACTTTAGATTATCCCCATAGAATGGGTACCCCAACCAGACAGGGTACAATCTCTGTGGTTTTTTTTCTTTTTTTTTAATATCACATCAAGTAGCAGTTACTGTGATAATCAGTTAAAATACAGAAAAGCTTTTGTTTCCTGATGTGATAATGAAGGCAAATTTTACAGTCTTGTAAAAAGTTGTTGATTTGGAAGAAATTTATAAAGAGCTGAAATGCTAAGCAGGTCCCAGGAATATGCTTGAAGTGGATAGTCTTTCAGCTGGTGGCCCTTTTATTTGAGCTTTGTTGATACTATAATCACTTAATGGTTACTTGGATTTCAAAGACAATATAGTTTTATATCTGTCTTATTTTATCAAAAATCCTAGTTTTGAAATCTCAGAAATGTTTGGTAAATTCTGCAATTTAGTAGCAAGGTAGTTCAAAGAATTCTTCCAAAGATCATGCAGGTTTCTCCTTGTTAGGTGGGCAGATATTATATACATCTGTATTTTCAGAACGAAACTGATGTTTTGAACAGGTTTCTTTACTGTGAACTTTTTGAGCTTTAGCCTGACTTTCCTCAGACACATCTCCCAGAATTGTACTGGGGGTTTATTTAATTTATCTGTCAAGATGGTAGAAGACTAGTAATGACAATGTAAGTAATTTTAGGAAACTTTATATTGTGTAAATGTATTTTATTCTGTTTCTTATTGCATTTTTGTTCCAGTGGGTATCACGACTGGTGCTTCATATGCAAAATCCTTTTTTTTCCCAGTGTGTTGATGTGGCACAGTGGATGTTACCATAATAGATGTTGCAACTCTAATTTCAATTACCAGTTGCACAGTTTATCTTCACTAATGTCTTCTGTGCATATGAAACATAAGAATTTGTTGAACTCCAAGAAAAGAACAATTGCTTCTTCAGCTCCTTAAAATCTGAACTCTAGTTAGAGCTGTGCTGTGCACTGGAGCACTTGAAGTTCAATAAAGAGGGTTTTAGGACTGGAAGTATTTGGTTAGAAGCTTAATAATTTATTTTATATTTACTTGAGCTGAATTTTACAACATTACATGTAAAGTGAAATGTGTTGTACCAAGAAAATGTGGAAACAAGAAAGCTTTCAAGGCACTACTTTTAAAAAATTTTATGCCTGTTTCTTGCTATGTGCTTGAAATTGGTAATGATATCAGAAAAGACAGGATCCATTATCAGGGGAGTAAATGTGTCAGGTTAATCTCCTGAAGAATTTGCCTTGGAAGAAATGAAGCAGGACTGTGAAGCACAGTGGAATCTGTTGTAATGAAACAAGGTTGTTCTGAATGGAACCATATGAATATATAATAGCAAACCAAATCATGCCTTCTGTGAGTATGACAAAAACCCTTGGTAGTGATCTCAGATCTGATTAGATTTGAAAATTCACCTCCAGATTCTCTCCACAGTCTCACTTGTATTTGCTGACTGTCCACATTGCCAGTACAGCTTGGTGCCCAGCTCCTCCTGTGCTTTAGAGCCGTGGGATTTGGGTATTGGGAATTGTGCCCTTTCAGTACCAGGGGCTTGTTCTGCTGCTCATGTTCCTGCTCTAGTTAAATTTTTAGCTCCAGCTAAATTTTTGTTAGGTTTTCAATGGGTGTCACAACTCCAAAAAAATCTTTATTAGGGAGAATGTGTGAGATGCTTTTCTGCAGCCTAGCATGCGACATCTTGTTTACCCAGATAAATGGCTTGGTGCTTTCTTGCCTCTAATTGGAATCATATTTCCCTGGAGAGTAAAATATGGGCAGAAGCCTAATTTTGATGCTTTGGAGGAGCCTGCAAGGAGCCACACTGCCAGGGAGCCTGGGGAAACAATGAGAGGCCCTCAGCTGCCTCCCCCAGCCTCCACCCTTGTGGTAATTGTCCCTTTTTGGTGTCCAGGATGGGGTTATTGCTCTGTAAGGCTGGGTGCTCCCAACTCAGCTGCAAGTGTGACTGTTGCCCAGAGGAGCTGTGGATGCTCCATCCCTGGAAGTGTTCAAGGCCAGGTTGGATGGGGCTCTGAACAACCTGGTCTGGTGAAAGCTGTCCCTTGGGCTGGACTAGGTGACTTTTGAAAGTCCTTCCCAAGCCAAACTACTTTATGATTCCTTGATTGTATGAATGCTTATTCTACATTGGCCATGGCTTGTCACTGATTTTTATAAAACCAAAGGAAATGGGTTTTTCCATGCACAGTATTTTTAGTTCTGCGTTATGAGACTGGTATTTGTGGAGGGGAGGAGCATCAGCTCATGTTTCCAAAATGTTTCCAAAACAGCATGAAACAAAGCTCAGCTTGAATAATCTAAGGGATTCCTGAGCATCTTAAAACCTTTGTATTAGTTAAACCAGGTGATTACAAAAGTTAGAGCTCTTTTGATTCAGTGCGTCAAGAAGAGAGTTGTTGGTTCAGAACCTTCTTTGTTAAGAAAAATGACATTGCAGTAATAATTTAAAAGTTTGGGAATGGCTATCTTAAAAGTTCCTTCTCTGCAAGTGGTGCAGTGGAGTCTGGTGGTCTGGTGGGTGTCTGCAGCCAGTCCTTACAGGTTGGCAATTGGTGATGAAGCAGAGCTCCTGAAGAGGGACAGATTCTATGTTTGGTAGATATGAAGCTTTTGAGAGTCTTTTCCATGCTGGCTTTGGTGGTCATTCTCTCTACAAATGGGCCCTTTCAGATGAGAACTTAATATGCTCTAATTTTCTACCATATATTTTTATTTTTCAGAATTGCCTTCAGCTCTTTGTCTAATTTACTTTTGATATCCTGTTTTTCTCTCTCTGCTTTGAATTTTGTTACAGGGTTTGGAATTCATATGTATTTACTCAAAGTGAGATATTAAATTTTATTTCTTTTCTTGTGCTGCTTTAGGCCTTCTTTTTATATGTGACTAAAGGGGTAACACTGATTTCCCACCTGGAATAAAATTCCTTACAGAAAATACTGTGATTCCTTGCTGAGATGGTAGTTAGGAGTTTATTCTATAGCTTAGTTGTTATTTGATATTATTTAGTGTTTTGTATGGAAGCAGTCTCATGTTGGCTGCAGGATTCTGGCTAGACTGTGATTCCTGGGCACACGTGGTGGGAGTATGTGGAGTCAGCTTTTGGTTTGAATATTGTGTACATGGTGAATAAATTCTCTTAACCACTTGGACATAACTATTTTCTTATGTGATCTGCACTTTGGGAGTTTCTTTGGAGTGTATTTTCATGTGTGTTTCTGCTTTGCTGTGGTATATAATCATTTAAATCAAAGGTTAATCAAAATGATTACTCATTTTGAACAGGAAAATGGTGACATTTGATAAGTACCTCCACTTTAAATAAATCCTACCAGTATTTTCCAATCTTGTAACTTTTAGAGGGGCAAGCTTATACCAATTATGTTTAGTATTTTATTTACAAAAAGCTAAGCCAAGGAAAAAAATGAGTTCAAGGCTTCCAGGGTTCTGCCTTTTAAGTCATGCATCTCCTTATTAAAGTTAGCTCTTCGGGGGAGAGCCTCCTCAATGACCTTGAAAGGAGCTGACACTGGAGTTTGCTTGTTCACAGTTGATTTGAGGAGTGGATGTGCTCAAGCCTGTAGTGTTGTAACCTGGCTAATGCTGCAGGTTGCTGCTGCTCCTGTGAGCCAAGCAGCCTTTTGTAATAAAGAGATAAAGCAGAGGCAAGAATTGGAGAGAATCAGATCTGACCCAACATGTTTTAAAGGAGAGTGTGTGGTTTCAGTGTCTGAACCCTGAGATGTGATGACCAGCAGTCTTTCCTTCTTCAGTAGGTGAGGAAACAGGAGGAAAAAGGCATCATCTTCTGCATGTGGCACCACTCTCTGAGAGGATGCAGAGTTGAGCAAATGCCACTGTGAGACTGGGAGGCAGGAGCCAGCTTGGGGTCCAGGCAATGATACAGCAGCTTATTATTCCTTTACCCTGAAATTCACTTGGCACTGAGCCAGGACAGAAAGATGAGGAAAGAATGATTTTTTTTCTTTAAAAAAAAATCCCAAAACAAAACAAAAAAAGCCCCAACAAAGCAACCCTCTCTCCCCCCCAAAACTGTCCCCAAACCTGTCCTTACAGAAGTTGTCAGGTGTTTGTCAGGAATTGATGTTTATTCTTATTATTCAGACTATTTTGAAGATCAATTCCCCTGATATAATAGCATTTTTATTTCACATCTGTCAGGCTCAGCCTCACAAAATACAGCTGCATTAAACTCTGAAACGTGTATGGATAGTGCATCACTGGGAAGGGAGCTCCCACCCAGCCATTGCCTGGCATGGCTTTTGTCCCCAGCCTGCTGCAGGAGCTGCTGCTGACAGTCATTCCCTCCTCATTCCAGCATCTCTGAACTTTTTGTCCTGTTTCTTAGGGTGAGGTTAGCAAAAAACTCATTCCTTCATCCCTTAGTTCTTTCCTTCCTTCAGCAGGAGGTGAATCATTTCCCCTTTCATGCCTGTTCTGCCAGTGACTCAAGAGAAACCAACTTTAAATATTTTCTAGCCTGTTATATTTGTAAAATGAGTATTCTTGTTAAAAATCCCAGTTTGGGGTTCATTAGTTTCTGAATACTGGAATAAAATGCCAGAATTTCAGTATGGCAATTAACCCACCTGTATCCTCACTCTGTAAAATACAGTTGGAGAAAAAATAGCTTAGTGATAGGGGAAATAATATGAAGAAGCCTCCTTGATGTGACCTGTACTAATTTATTTAAGTTCAGTGATGCTGCAAATCATCCATCCCTAGCTGTACATCATTCATTAAGAGCATTCAAATTTTAGAGTACAGACTTTTAATGCTGTCAGAATGTGGTTTAGTGTAAGGATAAGGGACCATTGTCTGCTGGGACTGCAGAGGAGTGTTCTGAGCTGTCATTTACTAGGAGTTATGAGAACCTTTGAGAAATATACATATATATAAACCCTTCAAGATTGGGTGAGGACACATCTCGACTTGTGTGAGTGTTTCAGGAATAGCAAGAGTCTGCCAAATCCAGTGCTCTGTTCCATTTACCCCTAATTATTAGAATGCCTTCAATTTAAAACTAAAAAGGCATTGATCCAGCTCGACCTTGTGGCCCAGACCCAGGTCAAGTCTCCTTATTTGTACAGCAGCCTTTTTGTTTGTTTAATATAACTTGGATATTTCTTTTCTGCCTCCCACTCAAGAAAGTCATCCCCCTGTTGAATTCTAGGGGAGGGTGGCTGGGCAGCACAAAAATGCAGAGGGGTTTTTGGTGACTGTCTGAAATAATTTCTTCTTGCATTTTAAAACCAAATAGGAGCAATTTGAGCCCAGAAGATAATTTTGTGTGACAGTTGGATTGTGAGTGCCTTGTTTATCTATGTTCTCGTTTTCAGGTTGGTTATAAGAAAAGACTCTGTGAGCTTTTTTCTTCCAAATTACACTCAGTGGGTCTAATGAGAGACAATATAAATATGTATGTGCAGTCTCTTGAACTGTATAGCGTGTTAGCAAAAATATTTATATGGTTCTATGTGGTGCAGGGATGAGGAGAGTGGGAAGAAACAAAAAATTGGAAGTGTTATGTGTCTTGTTATCAAACCCTGGAGGTGCATGTCCTGTGGCTGAGAGTGCTTTAGCACTGTGAAATGCTTGTTCTCAGTCTGTAGATTTTTCTGATTTATTTTTTCTTTTTTTTTTTTTCATGGGTGGAAAATGGTGGGTTTCTGAATTGATTTTTCTTTGACCCCTTTTCCAGCAGGGTCTGCTTGTTGATCTTTACAGTGTGTGTCTGCTCATTTTTCCGGTTTAAACCACGGGAAGTGTATGTCTGATGTGTTTTAGATGTGTCAGTGAAGTTGAGTCTTCAGTGAGTATTTGTAAAATGTTGAAGGGAAAGGAGCCAACCAAACAAAATATTAACTTTCCCTCACTGCAATATGGCATACATTATTTTACCAAGGCCAATACCCAAGCTAGGGGAGCAGTCACATGAAGCTTCTTGTTCCTTGCTGTGTGCAGGCATTTCCAGATGGGATGGCTGGCAGCCATTCTGTGGTTAGGAGTGCAGTTCCTTCACCATGGCAGGGTAGAGGCTTGGAAAGTTGCAGCAGTTTGTTACAAAACTTGAAGTACTATTTGCTCACGTAATATTTAACAGCATCCACATAATTAGTTTTAAATCAGCCAGTGTGCTGGAACTTAGTCATTTGTGTAAGTGCTGTTCCATTACCCAGTGATGCTGCTGGTGCACTCGCTGAGTTCAATTTTACCTTGGCTGCAGTTGTTGCTAAATATAGGTAGAAACATTCTGTGAGATAACTTCTACATGTGGTCTTGGAAGATATATGCAGCAAATATAACTTTTTCTTCTGTTGTTGGATTTCCAATTTATTGTGAGTCAGAAATCTCTGCCCAGCATTCTCCCCTTCCTGCAGTGCTGCAGGGCCATGGATTGAGCGAACCCATTGCTGTGTTTGGGATATTCAGAACCGAGGACACTTCCTGAACTGCTCTGGAGCAGCTCATCTCCTTCTCTCATAAAGGCCCCTTCCTTGTCACCTACAAAGTATGATGGAGGGAAACCACCAACTTCTTATAGATCTTTTGCTCTCCCCCACAGTTTTCCCCATGAACAGGACACTTGCTGTCACAGAGGTCAGATGGGAAGACACAGAGTAGAATACAGCCTGTGTGGACCTCAGGACCTGCTGTCCATCTGCAGTGGAGAACCTCTGGTCCTGAGCACTCTTCCCAGGCATTGCTTGGCTCAACACCTGTCAAAACCCAGATAACTGAAAGGATACAGAGAGGCTGTAACAGCCCACAGCATGACATGGTGCTATAGAATTTAAATCTTTATTTATACTCAGAGTTGAGTGTAACCTTCCTGCTGAATTGAAGCACTGAAAGATGTTGGACATTGAGAGCCCTCTCAGGCCACGTGCAGAATAGAAGTATTCAGATATGTATTAAGTAGTCTGTCACCTCTTTACTCTGAAATGGTTTTAGATGTGGTATTTATGTGAAAGAAATACATGCTGTTACAGCATAGTGTTCTTTTAAGAAGTTATCAACATATTTAATCTGAGTGGTTTGAGATGTTTAATCTGAAGTATGAAGGACACACAGATTTGGAAGTGGAATGAAGTGGCTGGCATATTTATTTTGTAAGGTTATCTTTGCCTGTCTAGAGGGGTAACATAGTAGTTTTAAGAGAAAAATGGCTTTGCTCACTTCTGTATGGATTTTATCATGGAGCAGTAAAGAAACAAAATAATTTGGAATCCTAACTAAAGCTGTTGCTGAAGTTGAGTGAGATAATCATCAGATTAAAGCTGTAGTTGAACTAATCAGTCATCTGATGAATAAATAACAGAGATGAAAGTCAACAATGAATCAAATTATTAGATTAAGAGAAGCAAGACAGAAATCAGGGTAGTTTAAAACATTGCAGGTTATACAAGGCAATGTCACTTGCTGCCCTGTTCCTGGAGGCACAAGTGGGACCACCCAGTCTGGGCTTAGTAAGTCAATGGAAGGGTTAATTCTGTGCCTGAAGGTGCTACTTAACTGGAGGTGGTTTAGAAGCTTGTTCTTTTTCCTGCCAGATAAACTGTGTGCAAGCAATATTGGCTTAAAATTTGATATGCAAATACAGCACGTCTTAGACATGTTTGCACTTTATTCATTCCTTTTGAAATATTACAGAGAAATATGGTGGGAACAGAGCAGCAGAACAGTGAGCTCCTTTGTGTGGATTGTTTGTGGAACAAGATGTCTGGGAGAGCAGCTTGGGTTGCTCATATCACTGATGGTGCCTACTGTGGGCTTTGTCTGGGTGTTCTCATGTCAGGCTGTACCTTCTGAGCTTTCTCCTCCACCTCTGGACGGTGTCCAGGAGATTAGGATCATCAGTGGCTCTCAGTGATGTGACACTTCAAAAATATTGCTGTTTGCCAGCATGTTCACTTGTTGCCCCATCTCTAAAACCATCTAAAGGCAGTGGTGAGTTGAGAGCTTGCTTTGCCTACAACCTGGTCTAGTCCAAATGTGATTTTGACCCCTGGGAAGTCTGGAATATAAAATATTACTGGGCCTTACTATCAGATTACATGTAATTTATTTTTCAAGTCAGAGCATAAATACACCAAAAGTACAAGAGAGAAACTTGCTGAGAAAGTTTTAGTCTCATCATGGGAAGACTCTAGAGTATATATACCTTAAATTTCCATAAATCCCTGTAGGAATAGAGATACTTTCTTTCCATTCTTATTTTCATTTTCCTGTTATTTCTTGAAACATTCTTGTTCCTTTTCAAGAGCAAAGCATTGGGGTAATGAAATAATTTGGTTTAATTGGATTTCATGCATTGATCTTGTATGGCTCAGATAGACCTTGTCAGATTTCATGAAAATAAACCTAATGCTGTACCAATTCAGCAAATCTAAAAGCATGAGATGACAATAGTTGCCTCTGTTCTATTAAAAAAAACATAAGGAGGGTGGGGAAGCCATGAAGGGCAGAAAGACAAAGAAAAAGGGCTAATTAAGGATTTAAAGCCACTGAGGTTTGGACATTTTTGCCACCAGCGAACTGAGTCGACTGTAAAGTGTGGTGTGTATAAGCTATAAGGAATCATAAATTCTGAACATAAATTCTGTATAATGCAAAATAACTTCATAGCAAATGACTGAGTAGCTCGAGAGGTCTTGGATGGAAGAGAAAGGTTTCTGTAAAAATAAACCTCATCTCGCTGACCTTTGCTGACCCTGGCTGCCTCTCTCTTAATCCAACCTGAAGAGATTAGAACAACTCCAAACATCAAAAGGAGCCGTAGCCACCATTGTCTCCCGGAGCCCCATTGTGTTCAGGAGGGATTTCTCAGGAAGCAGCAGCCTGCTCCTGCTCCGGAGCCTTCCCCCGCTGGCACCAACAATGCAGCCCCGGCTGTAGGTCAGCCTGGCCATCCTTGGAAAAACAACCCACCACTCCTGACATGATGGATGGGAAACCCGACTCCGGGATTCATTTGCCCAAACTTGTTTGGAAGATTTGCTGGGTTTATTGAGCCAACATTTTTCAGGTGCTTCCTGTGTTTTATCCAGGAGTGGATAAAGAACTCCTGTGTTCAGCAGCAGAAAATACGAATGTAATTGCATCACATTGAAAGTTTGCCTTTCAACAGAGTAATCCCCAGAGTGTGGATTTTTACAGAAATTATTATTTTTTTTTTTTTACACATGCAGTTATACACACACACACTCACACACACAGGTTTTACAGAAAAAAAAATTCAGATACTTGTTGGAGGAAAATGAAGGTTTCATGCATTTATTTCTATCTCGTGGGGAGAACTGACAACATTTCTGAGATCCGATGATTACTAGGCTGTAGTTTTCTGTTAGCTTTGGGTCACAATTTAAAATTACTCCTTAAAGCTTAAGGAAGTCTTAAATTATGAAGCAGTAGGAAATCCTGAGATCCAAGGCACTGAGTGAGCTTGCAGTATAGTATATATTCATGATTTTGTTCCTACTTCAGTAGCTCACAGGTATTAAGCACAGCGTTATATTAACTTTTTGGTGAAGTCCAGACACTAGAAAACTCAAGTTTATGGTTCAGCATTTGCTGATAGGATTTGCAACTGAGGGAAGTCCAGACTTCAGATGGCTTTTGCAGTGTGCTTGTAAGAGGCCAACCACAGGAACAGATGCATTTTTGTCTAAATTACTTTCCCTCTCTTTTCAATTTCAGTATCTGCTGATTTCATTTTAAAACCCATTTTAAAGCAAATGAAATAGCTAAGGGTTTTTCTAGCACAGTAATCAAGACCTTTAATACCCTACCTCTCTACAGACCACAGTTTTAAGAGCTGATGTTTGTGCTGTGGTTGGCCTGTGCTGGGCAGGGTGTTGGTATGTGCTGTGGGAGACATAGTGGAGCAGAGTCGACCCATTTCAGGCTCTACTTCCAAGTAATTTTCGAAGTTGATGAAGATTTTCAGGCTTTTATTGGAAGACTTATCTTTTCCTAAAGCACTCTGAACAGCAGAGCTCCTCTCGCCTGTGCACTCTGCTCCACATCGCTGCTCCAGAGATATCTGGCCAGCTTCCAGTTTAAATTCACTTAATAGGGTAAATTTGAAATGATTTAAACACTCTCAATTTACCACCATAACCAAAGGGTCGAAGCCAGGAGCTGCAGAAGCACTGATATTCAAGAGAATTTTTGAGGAGGTATTTAGATGTAACTGCTTTTAAAATGTCATTAAGATGAGATAAGGAATGCTTTAGGTAAGTGATTTGTGATTCCCATCTCCCAAATCTGCTGTTAATGGATCACCTGAGGATTTTCTGTACTTATCTCAGACTGGAGTTTTTCTCACTGACCTTGGTGGACTTTAGTTCATGCCCTCACACCTGAGCAATGTGTATTTTGGTGTATTTGGGTATGTATATGGGATTTTTTGGTATGTATACAGGCACCACACAAGATGGTGAGGTTCTGTCCCTTACAAGGCAGCCCTTTGACTGAATGGATGTTCTCAGGCATTGTGCATGCTTTTGGGACAAAATGGTGAAACAGTCTTCTTTAAAATATCTGAATTTTTGCCAATTTATGCTTCGGCTTTCTCAGATAATTAAGTTACTGTAGATGCTGTCTATTCTACTGGTGCAAATGTTTTCCTTTCTTATTTTGTGAGACTTTTTAGGATGGGCATCACCCTTGTTTTTAATGATCTTTCTTCAGCTCTTACCAAGTATATCTCAGTGTGATTTAATATTTTTCTGTCTAACAGGCTCCTAAGCATGCTTTTTTTTAACTGCAGTTCTCTCAAAATCTAGAAAAAGAACCTTTCATTTTGCGTGAAGAGGAGAAAATAGCTGTGTTTTTCTTTCCCTTAGAACTTCAAAGGCATAAAAAAATTAAACAGGAAAATAGAGAAAAATAATTCAGAAACACTGAAAGGGGCTCACTGATTTAACTGTAGGGAACATTCACGTATCTGCCATTTTGGTCTCCTGAGAATCAATACTGTGAAACTAATCTATGATGCTGCAGGAGTCTATAATCACTCCAACATATTATCTTTCAGAGTATTATTACTGGAATAAAAATTATTGGGTTTAAATTTCGGAGATATCAGGATACTCATCCTGGCATTCATTATTTCATAAAATGGATCCACAGTGTTCTCTGTGTGCAGACACAGTTCGATATTTCTTCAAAATTATACTGAAGGATGGTCATGCTGTTCCAGTGACCCTGTCCAGCACAGTTACCCTTGGATGGGGATGTAAAAAACCCCAAGAAACCCAAGCAAACTGTGACTGCTTCATTTCTGCTGCTCATCATTGCAAAGATGTCATCTCTCAGTTGCCTGATGAATGGAAGGCAAAGGAGTGTCTGTGTCAGCCTGGATTTTCCCAGTGAGAGCTGCAAATCCACCTTGAAAATTTTTTCTGTTGACTTATGGTCTTTGTTTGTTAGATACTGTGAGTTTGTAATTGGTTGAGGAGGGAGAAGCATCTTTAGTGATGTATTTATGGCTGTACTGATAGACAAGTTATGAAGTTTGGGCTAATTATAATTTCCTGTGTCTCTGTAAATGGATTTGAAATGACTTGTTTGCTCCTGTGCTATAGTAACTTTGGTCATTTATTATTTTTTCTTTCAAGCAACTGAATCCCATATTGCCTCTAATCTGGGAAAATATTAGATTTTCTTCACCTAATCGTGGAGTCTTGGTTTTGCAATTACATTTTCAAACAGTGATGGACAATTGTCAGTGAAAGCAAAAAGACACAATTTGTACTGAGGCTGAATCTGGAAGTCTCTGTCAAAAATATGTTTGGAAAACAAGCAGTCAACAATGGAAGTAGCAAAGTCGAATTTTCTACTGGTTGGCATCTAATTTCCCTTGTTCTCTTCCTTTCCTGAAGCAAGATCCCCAGTTCTACAGCTGGTGGCTGTGTGGCATGTGGTTGATTCCTTCCCCTTCGGTGAGGGAACAATTTGTACTTCCAGTTTTCACAAAGGAACTTGTTTATCTTGGTGACTTCTGCCTCTATAGTTCTTTGTGGTCACCAGATGCTTGGAGGAGTTGGAGTGGAGTGTAAGAGACATAGATATTCAGCTGTCAGGATATTGCATAGTTATCTTTGCATAATTATATTTTATTATGTTTTGCATAGTTATCTTTTCTTAACAGTGGAGAGGGCACCCTGTTTGTGTGGGCAAAGACTTGGAAATAAGGAGTGCATTTCTTTTAGGTAATAGCTGGTTTTTGGGGGTTGGACTTTAAAGGTCACTTCCAACCCAAATTGTTTTATGATTCTATAAATTAATGGGACTTTCTGAGCTTATTGTGGTGTGGGGTTTGGTTTTCTTGGTTTTGGTTTGCTTTTTTTTTTCCAGCTGATTTACTATCTAAATATCTTCTAACATTTAGAAACTGTTGTTTTTTCAAGATGAATCCAAAATCACAGCATTGCTAGGGGAAGAATAATCTCAAAAATAACCTCTAACCCTTAAAAACTGTTAGAGTTGCCCAATACTGGTAATGAATACATAGGTGTGATGCATTTTATCAACTTCACTTGTAGAGAACCAAAGGGAGTTTGTCATAACACGAGTCCCTTATTGATGACACAGTTGTCTGTGATTGATTAAAAGTGGCAGATTTATTTCAGCTTCAACTCTTTCCATTAGCATTCCTATCGACCATCTGGCAGTGGAAAACCTCACTTGTGAGATAGACTAGGATCTTGTTAAAAAAATTACAAGATTTCTTGGGGCCTTTTTTTTGCCAGTGTCCTGATGAGCCAGAAAGTTGTCACTTCTAGTGACAGTTCTCATTGCCTGAAAGGGTTGAGACTGATGCTGGGTCAGCCTGTGGCTTGTTTTTAATGGCTTTTAATTATTGCCTTGATTGCAGCAAACATCCAGTTAATGGTTATGCAAGTATCATTTTGTGGGCTTTGTAGCTCTTCAGTAGCCTTCAGTTGTTGGTTAGGATGAGAAAGATCAACTTGCTGTTTAAGTGGGAGGAACAGAGAGAACAACTTCTTTCAGAATGGTGCCTGCATAAAACTAGAACTTTCCCTGAATTGCTCAATTATGAGAACATCATATCTTAATCAAAATCATTTGACTGTACTTAAGATGCCCTAATCAAAATAATTTACAGATGATGTGCAGGGAGGGATGCTTAAGGGACAAAAAGTGAATTCTAAATGGATTGTGATATTGCAAAGTGTGGAGTTGCCTATATGTCCATTACATGGTAGATACATGCACTGATATGAGAGAAATATGGAGCTGGCATGGACGGGTGATGACACCTCAGGGCATTCAGGGAGGCTTTGCAGCAATACAGTGAGTTACATCACAACCTGAAATGCAGCAGCTGCTCTGGCCCCACTGCCCCCTGATGAGTAATAGAGTAACAGGGCAGTCTTTGGTAAACAGCTTTATGGGGCTTTTCTGCTGCTGTGTTTGGCACTTGGAGTTGTAATGCTGGCCCTGGCTTCCCCCCTGCAGCATCCCCTGCTCCCCAGAAATACAGCCATTCAAAATAAAGGCATGAAATCTTGTGCTTAGGACTGCTTCCTTCTCAATTTTATAGGGGGCATTCTACAGATTAATGTTACCTGTGTGTTGCAGAGAGGCGAGTTATGAGAAGAATATGTGAGTTTCCTTTATCTGCTTAAAACAATTCTTTGACGTTGTTGTTAACCATACTTTTTTCAGGGAGGGAGGATTGGCAGAAATGTTTCCATTTCTCAGAGTGTGATAGATTTCTGTCCAGGCACTCCAGAGCTTGACCTTGGGGGCTGTAAATATTTTAAATGGTTCCATGGGTATTTCAAGGTTGTGGCTTGCTGAGGCATAATGCCCAAGGGACTGCTCCCTAAATGGGCTCTTCATTGCACTTAGACTCACACAAACATTGCAGCAAGTGAGGGTGTTAAAAAATATGCGTGAAGGTCAAAGTGACAGGTCTTATTAGGAGCTTACTGGCAATAGTTTTCTTGAAGAGTAATCTCCTAACAATTTATTCTCAATTTTGTATTCTATTTTGGATATTGTGTTGATGCAGCATTAAGATTACAAAGATGGTAGTTACTTGTGCAATATTTAGCATTAGAAAGGGATGGATCCCTTCTAGTTCTATTTTGCATCATTAGAAATGTTTATGCTGGGGGAGTATGCAATTTCTGAAAATGAAATGTTTTGGAGTTAGCAGGGATTATCTGAAACCCATACATAATGTATAGTGTAATTCTTTTGAAGGTCTCCTGCGTTATCCTTTTTTTGGTCTGAAGTAAGGTAATATTGGAGTAAAAATGGGAAGGAAATTTATTCAGCCACTTGAAGGCATTTGGTGGAGCATTAAGATTTGTTTAGTTTTAAGTGTTTCTCAAAACGTGCTTCTCTTGTCCGCTATTTTAATTGTGCCATCACATCTGTGGAAGATCATTATCATATTCTTTTATGCGGGCACGTGTCAAAGCATTACTCACTTCCAACCATCTGTAGACTATTTGATACAAATTCAAAAATTGAGCTAATAGCCAAGGCACCATCCTTGTATCAGAAAGTTCCTGAAATTTCGTCACCTACAGGGTTTTTTTGTCCTACTTACTGCATTTTCTTTCCAAAACAATGCCTTTTGGCAGCTCCTGGTGTATTCATGCCGTTGTTTTGGATAACGGGCCAGACTTTCACACATCACCATCTCAGTGCACTCTTCTGGATCCTTTGCCAGTTGTCTGCTTGAACACCATCTGTTCCTGGCAAGGAGTTACCTTCAAATACCTAACAAAACAGGTCATGGGAAAAACCAAAGTCTTCCAGGAGCTAATGGTGATAACACACCCGGATCCTCTGTTAGCATTTTCCTCCTAGCACTTTAGGAAACTTGCTCTGTTTAGGCAAATTTCTCTTACCCCAAGATCTTCCCTTTTGAGGAGCAGTTCCACAACTGCCAAAGTGAACAGCAAGGAGGGTGCTAACTTGCAAGAAGATGTTTTGTGGAAAGCTTGAACAATGCATGAAATTCAGTCCTACCCCATAATGACTTGGAGAACTGCGCTAATGAAATCTGCAGGAGACAATAAAGTGAGTCATACAGCAAAGTCGACTGAAAATGGCTGTGCAAAGTAGTGCTGCTAAGGGAAAAAAATATAACCAAGAATAGGAAATAAAAAAGAGCATCTTGGAAAACATCCAGGCTAATGCATCCAAAGAAATACAATCTGAAATGCAGAGGAACATGGGAGCAGAAGCTGTAAAAGCCATAAGGCTGAAAAAGATAAAGAGATAGTGGACTGCAAATTAGATATGAGGCTCTACAAAAAGACCAATTTGGGCCAGTCATTGGAGGAACAGCATGTGACAGATTAGGGAGGCATTAGGCCTGTCTTGGAGAACCATTTGCCTCTGCAGATGAGAGAATGGGAGTCATTAGTGTGGTTTCAGCAGGAGAGAAAATAGTGGTGTTGATATGGAGGAAATGCTGAAGCCCTATCCAGAGTGTGGAGTGAGAAGCCCAGAAACAGGGAGGTGTGCAGCCTTTTTGGGATGTAGATGATGGAAACAGCAGCACATGGCATGAGAGAGCTGGGATACAGCTGAGGAAAAGGCTGATTTCAGTGGGACAGCAGGAGTCTCAGTGGTGGTGAGGTTGGGTGCTGTGTTGGAAGACAGTGTATTCGAAATACAGGTTCAAGAATACTGAAGTGAATTAAGGCTCTCCTTTTGGGGCTGTATCTGATTAGACAAGGTCTGAATTTCTTCCTTAGTGCACTCATGAACTGGAAGAAAGATAAATGGTGATGGTGAAGAATTTACTCACTTCCAAGGATGCTTTGTAGCTGGAGGTGAACCATCACTGTGTGCAGTCAGAGGGTGCTGCATGTCCCAGTCACTAGTGGGTGAGAGGGGAGGATGAGGATGCCAGGCTGGGCCAGTTTCATCTCCCTTCATTGAAGTCAGTGCCTGAAAAGTTTCTTTTTTTCTGGCTACTCACACAAGCAGAAGTGCAAAAGGGTTTGAAAACATCTTAGAAGTAGTTTGTAAATCACCAGGGCTGGTTTGTTTCTCCTGCATGAGTGGGGCTGTCACATGCGCTTTGGAATGGGGGCAGCCAAAAGCTCCTGCCTGTGACCCTGGGCCCTGCTGGTGTGAAGTGGAGCTGTCTGGACCTCTCTCCACCATTGCTCCTGTTGACCCTGTTAAAGTGAGTTTAGTCCTAAAGCAACAAATCATCAGCTAATTATTTCCCCACTCTATTGGCCCTTCTCACAGATGTTTTACCATTTCAAGTAGGAGCAGTTGTTTTAAGTTTTTTGTTTGTTTGTTTGGGATTTTAAGTGTCGCAAACAGAAGGGGGAAAGTAAAATCTGATGCTGGGTGCAGGTCAGTTTTCATGTCGAAAGGGTTGTATGAAAACAGGTTTTGTGGTAGCTTTGAAAGTGGTCCAGCTTGCTGCTTATTAGGCCTGCATTTTGCAGAGCCTGATTATTCAAATGAGTTTTTCTAATATTGGCATTAATTCCCTTAGAGCAGTGTATGAAGTTGCTTATTTCACAGTCCTCTCAAACGTGGGAGCCTGGCTGTGAGCAGAGCAGACTGCTTATCAGCTCGGCAGCCTCTGCAGCATCGTGTGTTCAGTAAATGCTGGGAGTCAACCTTGAGAGTTTACAGACACTGGCTCGTGTTTCCTTTGCTCTGGATTTCACTGCACTCTTGAAATCAGGAGTTTTAAACCCAGGCTAAATTTAGAGAGAAGAGGGAATTCCAGTTGCTGGAATTGCATGGCCAGCAATGCATCTCCTGGCCAGAGAGAGCCAGAGGGGGATGGAGTTTGAGAAGGCTCTGCAGACAAACCCAGCAGCAGCAGCAGCTCTGTGGTGTGAAGTGAGCCCAAAGGTAGTTCATGACTTTGTCAGAGAAGTGCAGAGGGAGGAAAAGAGCCTCCAGAACAGCACTTTCAATCTCTCTGGGCAGGTTTGTTTTTTTTTCTCCTTTCAAATTGTTTTATTTTACTATGTCTGACACCAGTCAAGGAGAGAGAAAGCTCTTTAGCCTTAATGCAAATAAAACAGTAGTGTTTTTGAAAAAAAATCTGCTTGCTTTCTACCTCTAGTCTGATGGTTGTGACAGACCAGAGAATTTAACTATAAAATAACTCATTAGTTGGGTTTTTTTTCCTTAATCTGTTTAGCTGTAACAATCCATTTGAAGCCTAATTTTTGCTTAGGAGGAATAAAAAAACTACCTGTAGCAATAAATTCATCTGTCTGTCATGCTGTTTATCTGTCTATCTGTCCCCTAAAGACTAGAAAACGTTGGTTTTATTTCTATACCCTTGCTGAAAATCAATTGTGACATTTTCTGTTTAGGCTGCTAAAGATTTTGGCAGATAGAACATGGATTTTGTCTTTTGATGGTGAATTCAATTCAACATTTGTTGCAGAGACCTCAAGTGTTTAAACGTGCGGTGATAGACAACTAAACCTCCCACTGTGCTAAACTCCACCAGGTCTCATCAGTAGTTTTGCTATTCAAAAAGAATTGGGACTTGTTTCATCTGTTTTTAATAAATATGAGGCTTGCACGCTGTTCATGTCAGAACTAAAGCCAGCTTTGAGTTGCAGTTTGACATGTAGAGTCTTCATTTTTTAGCTCTTGCTGCTAAAGATACCTACTCAGGGTGTTGTTATCCTTAAAAAAATGTAAGGGGCTTTCACATCTTCTCATCTGAACTGTGATGTTGAAATGTGAGAGGGAAAGGAAAGCAGAAGCCAGGCTGTAAAAATGCTGGTTGTGTAAGAGGGCACACACCTGGGCTTGCTTGCTGGCCAAGGTGGATACCAGCATTTGAGAGCAGTCAGGTTTGGTCGGGTCTGAGATTCTGTTGCTGATGCTGGGGTGAATCTGATGGAGACCTCTCCTGAAAACTGGGACATGGGAGGAGGGCAGAGCTGGGTTTGGTCAGGTCTGAGATTCTGTTGCTGATGCTGGGGTGAATCTGATGGAGACCTCTCCTGAAAACTGGGACATGGGAGGAGGGCAGAGCTGGGTTTGGTCAGGTCTGAGATTCTGTTGCTGATGCTGGGGTGAATCTGATGGAGACCTCTCCTGAGAACTGGGACATGGGAGGAGGGCAGAGCTGGGTTTGGTGGGTCAGGCATCAGCATCAGCCTGGCCTCTCCTGCATCATCCCGGAGGATTTGTTCAGGTGATGTCTACAGGAGAGTGATTGGCAATCCCAGAGCCTGTGCCCTGAGCTTCCTGGGAGCTGGAACACCCCGTGGATTTTGTGAACTAAAGTGCATTAAACACCCACAGCTGTTACTGGTGGCTGCAGGGATCGCAGGGAGCAGCGCATGGCAGGCGAGGGGAGCTGCTCCAGGGTGGATTTGCCAAACACAAACACACTCCTTGTGCTGCCAGCAGGGCTGATGGGCCAGGAGCCCAGGGCATGGCTGCAGTGACAGCACCTCCCCAGACTGCTTTTGTTGGGAGATGAGAGAAATCTGCTCCCGGGCTCTCTGCGTGGTGCTGCCATTTGGTGTGAACACCACATCACTCGTATGCCGTGTCTGAAGTGTATTTTTTCATATTTATCATTTATCCTGTGAGATGGATGGGGACTTTGAAGGTTAGGACTGCTTGCATGGGCATCAGAATTCAGTGGGAAGACGCAGAGGCAGTAAATGAATTCAGTATTGGATTGATCAGCTTTTGCCAGTGTTGGCAATTGGTTTTAGCACTTTTGTGTGAAGTGTGTTTATGGTAGAAACATGTATTTTGTTTAAGAGGTTAGGCTGCTTTCTTGTGCTCTTGTATTAGTATTTTCAAATAAATTATTAATACTCAGACGCCCAGAGGTAACAAGAACCTTAGAACTGTAATTTCCCCATTGAGGCTAGGCAAAACATAGCACTTCTGAATTTATACATTCTTGCTCTAAGAATGACTGTGGAAATTCACACCAAAGGATCATAAATTGCTACCAAATTAATTTCTAATGTAAGTCTATTGTGCATGTGTTAAATCTGATTCAGTTTCTTTAGAGCAGTTTACTCTGTAAAACTTTTTCTATAAAAACATTCACAGTAAAAAGTGTTTATGTTGCAATATAGCACTTAAATTGCATTTTAAAAAAAACCCACACAACAAAAAACCAAAAACCTTCCTTTATACAGCTATTTATTTGCTGTAACATTTTACTAACCGAGGGAGCAAAGTAACCCAGAGATCTGTGATGTCATGCTAAAAGCCCAAGTGTTAGCTTGCCAAGTACTGATGTTCTCACGATACTTTGCAGACACAAAAAACTAAGGCAGAGTGGAGCGATGCTGTGGCGCTGATAAAGGAAATCCAGTGTATGGAGATTAAACAGCTGAAGGGCGGGCGTGTTACCAGTGAGTCTGTGCAGACTGTTGTCTCCCTGGGGCCAAGCACTTCTTAGGCATTTGCTGCATATTTTGACCAAGTACAGAATGTAGGAGATCTAAACTTTATGCATTGAGGTTTCTTAAAAAAGCAGGGGAGGGTGTCACTGTTTGTTTCTTTTTTTTAATCAATTTTTTTCTGAAACTGATGCCTCAGAAATGCCTTTAGAGGAAAATGAGTGTGGTGATAAAAAAAAAAAAAAGGAAAAAAACCAAGAACATAAACAGCTTGCTTATTAGGCTCAGTTAAAGCTAAGTTGATCATTGATACAAATTTGCATGATTTTCCCAGCGTGGCGTTCGGTAACAACTTTTCCTTGGTGTGCTTTTGTTTCAGTTGACATTTGCTTGAATGGCCAAGCGAGTTGGCAAATTCTGTGCTGCTGGTCTTTGAAGTTGTGACTTCAGCCCAAACAGCCTGGTCTTTGTGTGCAGCAGGGAGCCCCTTGCCTTTGGAGAGGGTGCGTGCAGCACAAAGCCTGGGAAGGGGCTGTGCATACCCAGCCTCCCAATGCTGCTGAGCACTTCACTTCAACTAGCTCAGGTCTTGCAGGAGTATTGGTTTCTTTGCTCGGGTTTTTTATTGCAAGGAGTTGAAGTTCAAAGTATTAAAAAAAAAAAAAAAAGAGAGAGACAGAAGATTAACCTGAAAGTACATTTTTTTTATTGATCTTCAAACGTAGGTTAGTATTTAGAGGGATTTGAACTACAGTGGGAATTTGATGTCTTCTCTGTTCAATACAATTATTTCACGACGGGGTTAGAGAGCAAGCTCTGCTAAGTACAGAGGAAAAAGCAGGGATTTACTTGAGATGCATAGAATTTGTTTAAGATTTTACACATTGTCACTAGAGTTGTACTAAAATCTGTTGTATGTCCAAAATTGTCTGAAAAACTAGACACAATACGGTGACAAAATATGAATGCTTGGATGAGAAGGAGGAAATCTGTATGAATAAGACAGTGTATAAATATCTATTTATTGTATTATTTGCACATTTCATGGTCAGTTGAACTTCTTTTACTGTTCACAGCCCATATCTCAGTAATTGTGGTAGGAGTGTAGCTTACACAGCATTTATGTGACTCCCTCTCAGATGGAGCAGCACAATGCCAAAGGACAACTCCAGCCCCTCAGTATTTCTGTGTACACAGAGCTGAGGATGTGCATGAGCAGTTTTTGAATGGAGCCTTGTAGCTGCAGTAATTTTCTTTTTAATGCATCTTCCATAGCTACAGTGAAGTGGAGGAGAGGATGTACAGCAAGAGGAATTGCTTGCCTGGCTTTTACATTGGCCCTTCTCAGAAGCTGGATTTTTGTTGGCTGAAGAACTACACACAAGGGGCCACAATTTCTTGGAAGGGCTGAGTAAAAAATTGAGGTGAAGTAAGGTTTTTAAATGGATCTTGTCACGTGGGTTTTACCGTGTTTTTCTTTGGGAGTGGCTGATTCCCACTTACAGAAATTTTGGCCATCTGAGTGTTGGAGACTGGGGTCAGCCTTCCATCTCTCCAGGTGAGGGCTCAGTGCAGAGGAGTTGTTGGGAGCCTTGGCTGTAAGCCAAGGTCAGGAAAACATCTTCCCAGCTGAACTCAGCTTCTCCGTGCTCAGATCTGCTGCCTGACCTGCTTGTGCAAGTGCTCTTCAGCTGATTGATTGTGAAAACTCCAGCAATTTGAAAGGTAATAGTTAGCAGAGCTCTCCTCAGGCTGACCTGGCTTGTTTTGACTGAGCCAGATTAGGGACTGGTGGCCCAGAGCTGCCCCCTGTTCCCAGCCACGTGCAGCTGACTGCGGGCAGCACTCTTCACCTGGACGGGTTTTCCAATTGATCCAGTTAAACCAGTGTGAGCAGCTGTGAGAGGCATCTCCCCTGCAGTTAGAGTGAGCTTTCTGTTGGATAATTCTATCTGTTAACGCTAGTATTAAGCTGTATTAAAGCAAAACACTATCAAGTAAGTCTGCTTTACCCATAGGCTCCCCTACAAAGCTCACCTAACTTCACCACAGGCGTGCAGCACATCAGAGAAGATGGTGCTGTCTGCTCCCCACACCAGCAGCAGTGTTCTCACCTCTCAAAAGCAGTTGCACGTATTGTACACAGATTTTAAAACAGCAATTAGTATTTTTTTCCTTCATAACGGTTCCATTTGGAATTTTCTTTCTGTAAAAAAATGTGGCTGCATTTTTATACTCATCTATTTATCTGTACCAAATGCATTGTGAAGGAGACAGGACTTCTAGATCATGAAGGGCTCCTGTGACCCAGTTCAGCAATTCACTGGTTCATAACAGAGTGTATGAGCAAGCACCCACAGTGTGTAGCAATGCATATTTTAAGCTTGTGTCATATTCGATGGTAAACAGCCATTTTCCCAGTGATTTGTATTGGTTTTGCACTTCATTATCCATGCATAGCTATACCCAAGTGGAGATTGCCAGGCAAGCAGTTTCTGAGGTTGGAATAAAGAACACTTTACTTTCTGGTCCTTTCTTATGCCAGTAAAGGTTGGATCCAAAATTGTGAGAGAACTGTATGAACTTGCAGGAATTTTGTACTGGAGGTATATTCTTCCTGTTGACTATCCTGTTGTGTTTTTGGGATGGGATGTGGGATCAACCTCATATTAACCTAGAAAAAAGCTGTACAGGTTAATGTGCATGTATTCACAGTGTGTGCTGATATCTGACCGATTCATGCACTGGGCGCAGGCTGTTCTTGCCTGATGCTGAAATGGTGCAGTTTCATCTCTCTCTGTCAGGTTCCTTTTGCACACCATCTCCAGGTGAGCTGAGAACAAGTATCCCACAGCATTCTTGTGAGGAGCAGGGAGGCCAGATGCAGGCACTCAGGACAGCTCAGCACTGCTGCCAGCAAAGCCTGGCTTAGCCTGTGTGGCAGAGCAGGGAGGAAGACCTGACAGACCGGTCCTGCTCACTTTACACAGGACAGAAAGTACTCAGGTGCTTCCATGGCAATCACATGCTGGCCTGACCTCAGCCATCAGCAGAGCATGGCTGTGGTTATTAGCTAAGTATTTCCATCATGTGTGCCTCTCCAAGCTGTAATTAAAGCCAAGCCTGCCCCTAGCTAATTACAAGCTTGCTTAGAAGTGTAGTTTATATAAAGCTTTTCAAACTTTGTATGGGGAAGATACACATCCACAGGCACAATAAGAATGACGCCTTATTTTCAAAATGAAATTTATAGGCTTTGGTGTCTGTTTCTCCCTCCCTTTAGATTTCTACAGGCTGTTTTTTGCATCTTTGTTCAAAGTTTTTGCCAGAAATACTACCCAAGTTTCACCAACATCAAGCCAGTGATTTTTTAGTTTTCTTTAGAGTGTTTTTATTCTCACTGCTGAGAGAGTAAACCAGATGCCAAAATGCCTTTGAGCTTTGTGTTTGGAGAAGACTAATAAATAATACTTAGATCTCTCATAAAAAGAAGATAAGGAATCTTGAAAGTGGTGAAACCTTTTGTTGAACACATCACTACAAGGTCTCTGTAAATAATGATCCATCTGTGGAGAGTTGCTGTGTGTTGCTTAGGTGGTGCTGCACCTGTACATCTTCAGCTCAGGGTCTAGCAATAAAGCAGTGCTGGCAGTGTAACCCCCTGGAGCAGCAATACAGGCAGGGCTTGGTGACAAGGCAGGTTGTGACTTTGACCTGTGGTTGTAGGGTGGGCTGGTGTGGCCATGGCTCTAACAAAACATTTCCCAGTGGTTGTTGCAGCACCAGGTCAGCCAAGGCCACCCTCTGGGGTGACTCTGTGGCACAGGCATAGCCAGATGGTACTGACATGGTCACCATTGCCCTTCCAAAGCATTCTCTTTGGATTTTATTATTCACTTGCTCTCTTCCATTCCCCCTTTCCAGGTGCTTTGCTTAGATCATAGTGCAGCCTGGCAGGGAGAAATGCACCACCACGTTCTCTCATGAGTGAATGGTGTCTGAGAAGGAAAGGGACCACAGTGGAGCCTGCAGCACTTGTGCATTTGTCTTTGACACCTTTGGAACAAGGGGATGTTCCCATAGCCTCCACACCATGACTGTTTGGGAAAAGAAAAGAGGGGTGCCTAACCCAATGTATGGCCGAGGAGAGCAGGAGATAACTCCTGCAGCTGAAGAATTCCTGCTCCTCTCTCCTGTCTAGCCTTTTTTGAATTTGGTATTTAGTTTGATTATTCAGGTCAGATCAGATTTAGGTCAGTTGTGATGGATTTTTTCCAAATCCAGTTCCCTGGATTCCTACTGTAAACGCTTACCAGATGACACAATGTGAAGCTGGAACAGACTCGAGCTGTGTAATGACCGAATAAAATCTCAGTGGGAGCCACTTCCACGTTCCTGAGATCAGTTTCTCATGTAATAAATTCTGTATCCAGAATTGTATCAAATACTTTTCTGACAAGAGTGAGGTTTTTTTCCTAACGGACAAATCCCAGCAGAGCTATTTATAAGAAGCCTCTCTCTTGTGTTTGCACTCACATGCCTGTTACTCAGACCTACACTGAAGAACAAATATAACTAAAATTTTTTCTGTGTCCTTGCCTGTGCTTTTGGACTGACCCTGTTTGGTCTTATCTGAGATCCTCCACTACATTTCTTTGCTGGTGTTCTGTTGGTAAAGGTTGCCATAGCAAACCGCCATTAAAGGCTTCTCCCCGAAAGAAGAATCTGGATTTATTTGGTGACACTTTTTCTCTGCCGACTGTTTCATTGCTTTGTTCTTTCTGCCTGATTCTCTCCTGTCTGGGAGGGATGGGGAGCAGTGATCTGAGCGAGTGCCTTGCTCATACTCCATGTTAACACCTACAAAACCTATGTAACAGGGAGTAGGTGTGATGTTGAGCTCCTGCACAGTGCATGGGGAGTCCTTTGGCTTGGGCAGAGGAGGCCAGCCCATTTCAAACACAAATACAGACATGGGAAAAGCTACTTGAGTTGTTTTTTTTTAAATACTAAATTTAGACCTGTGTTCTTTCACTGTTAGTTCCTAAAATGAAACTAGACATTGCCCAGAGGTTCTTAACTTAACCAACCTACAGCTTCTTCTTCCACAGCCTCTTTATTCATTTCCTGACACAGTAAAGGGAATTCTTGACACCAGCCTTCCCTGAGTTGTGTCCTGGCTCTCTTACTGCTGCATGTAATTCTCCTCTACATCAAGTCAGGCAGGTGAGACCTGTGCTTTCAGTTTTGAAAAGTTCTGGTGTGTACAGGTCACAGGGGAGGGTGGATTCTTCCTCTTGTGTCTTCTTGGTGGTTGCAAAACCCACATTAAATCTCTGTTCTACCATTCGGCTGCCTGATTAGATGTTCTGTGCATACCTCACAATATGTAATGTTTTACAGTGAGATTTGCTATTTAAATAAGAGGTTTGCCATAATTGGCTGTTATAAATTACAAGCAAGAAGGAATGATTTATTGCTTATAATTAGAAATGAGTTACGAAGGGGAATGTTGATAATCATAAAATAAAGCTTGGAATACATTGATTTCCAGATGGCTGCCAGTGAAATTGTTCTTTAATGTATAATAGACCAGACACAAAAAAAAAAAAAAAAAAAAAAAAAAAAAAAAAAAAAATCAGTCATCCATCTTTATTCCTTGATGGACTACTTGTATGAATCTATAGTTGCCTGAATTCTGAAGTATTAGTTTTGCCTCCATAGTTGGATGAGAGAAGCTGAATTTGCCCAGTGGTATAGGCTGCTAGAGGTGTGGAAGAAATGAGTTCCTCTTTTGTCTGGCATGATTTTTGTCCTTGTAATGTCAACAGGGAAGATCCAGTGATCGATCTGGCATCACCTCTGGGTATAACAACCTCAGTGAATTGTTCCCAGAGACTGCAGGTTACTAAGGTGTTTTCTTTTTATCTTTTGCCTCATTTGAAGCTTTCATGAGGTTAAGATTGATCAAAACACTTGTCCAAAAGCAAATATCTGTAATCCTCCTTGCTTGAGTCTAGAAAAATACATTTGCACCAGAAACAGACGGCAGTGCTACTGCTGAGAATTTTTCAATAGCATAATCCTTCTGTTGAGATGATAATGTGTTCATTTAACTTTTAAAATTTCACTTCTTGTTACTATAGTTTCAAGCACCGTTTGAAATTTATTTTTATTTGCCTTATCTGCTAATAATGGCTCTTTCTGCCATAGCAGTTGCATTCTGCACTGTTACCATTTGAAAGACTGCACTACACCATAGTTAAGGCATATGGATTGTCACCACATGAGTTGTCTCACACCCATGTTTTAAAAGTGACACTGCCATTAGACTTGCTTAACTGAGACCATTATGATTACTCATTTACCTTCATTAAAATGCTTCATAGCTTCCTTATTTTAAGTAGCTTTTCTCAGCAAGGTGCAGATTTGCCTTGCTGCCATCATTTCATCTGGAAAAATTTCCATGGTGAAAGGAATAACATATTTTCAACTAATACTTTCCTGACCTGTGGAGAGATGAGCTCATCAGTGTCTTTATTGACAAACTCAGGAAGAAGGTGTGTCAACCAGAAATATTAGATCAGTCAGCCTGTCTTGTCCTGAAGCAATTGTAATTTCCCATGGTCTGCAGCAATTTCCTTTAGAAGCAGATATGTGGACATATTGTTTGGGATCTGCTGCAGGAGCATAATTTCATTTGGTCCCAGTGAGGTGGCCTTAGATGTCATTCTTTTAATTTTTGCTGTTGAAAATCTGTTGGTTTTGTCAGTGGGAAGAACAGCAAGTTGCTGTTTTCCAGCATCTAACTGAGGAAAAAGTGTTGCAGCTATGCAGAAAAATATTGCCCACTCTGAGCTGGTTTATTGCAGACAGATGTTACAGCCCCTGCCCCTCTCTGAAAAGCCTGAATAGGTGTTTAACTCACAACACACTAGCAAAGTTCCTGCTTTTCAAAAGCCTGTTGGTGAGTGATGTTGGTGCTTAGTTCCTCAGTGGTAAATCTATTCCTTAGTGAATGATAGAGGTTCTTACCTTTTTTTCAGTTTCCTCCTGCTAGTTTTGGTCCCTCAGTGCTCAGTTCCAGGCATTTGCTGGGAGAGGCTGCTCTCATTAGCACTTAAGATGTTCTCAGTGCTATGTTGTCTGGTGCTGCTCTGATGAAAGCCAAGCTCCTCTGATCCAGCATGAACGAGGACTGAGTGGGAATCAGAAGTGGGAACAATTCCTCATTTCACTTTAGTTTTTGGTGTCAACTTCAGTTTGCTTTTTTCCTGCTTGAAATGGCTCTTTCTGTAGTGTTGCTTGCTCAGAAACAGGACGAAAGCACTGACTCTTGGTGGAGTTGGAGTTCACACAGGGATGTTGGAGCAGAGTTAGCAGGAACTGACTCAGCTGTCTGTTGGTATCCAGGAGGGTTCACACCCTGCCTGCTGCTCCATCAGTCACATCTGTACAGCTGGCAGCGCTGAGCCATCTCCAAAGGGACCTTGCTGTGTGGGAGCTGAGCTCGTTGCAGTTTGGACATGCTCTTAGTTGGCGTCTTTCTGCCATTAGCTGGGGTCTCTGGCACTTGAGGGAACAATTCAGGGACACTCCCTGGGGCTTTCACAGTGACGGCTCTTCACCTGGTCTTGAGAAAGCCAAAACCACCTGCCTACCTCTTGTTCAGGTACACATGCTTTCAAGGTGTGAGCATCACAAGTGCTTTGTCATTCTGCAGAGCATGATGGTGTCTGTGGTTGTAGCTGGACTTCTGAGGTGGTGCAGTGCACCCTGACCCCCAGCCCATGTCTTCAGGCATCATGCTGCTGTCCATGGGTGTCATGGCCAGCCCTGGCCTTGGCTGTGTGCCTCCACTTCCTCTCGAGTGTAGGGAATGGCTCCTGGGAGCCTCTGGCTCTCAGGCAGAAGCAGATGTAGAAGATGGTGGGATCCACAGCTGGATTTGCAAACCCCGCAGTGCTCCAGGGTTATGGTTGTCATTGCAGCCTTTGTTTTGCCCTCTGGAAAACAGCAGTCATCCAAGTATGGGAGGGTCACCCCTTTGTCCTGACCCAATGGCAGGACAGTGGGCAGTATCTCCTGATGCTGTTGTGTTTCCAAGAAGAGATTTAAATCCTTGCAGAGAGGTAATTCCCAGCTTTCCGGTAAGGATAACATTGATGGTACCTAATTAAAGGGTACTCTTAGCCTGTATAAACATTTATATTAATTTCCTTCTCACACAGATGTCTAGTAAACTGACCTCCTGAGGCAAAACCATCTGGCCTCAGGTGGGGGGAGGATCTCGGCCAGCATGAAGAACCTGACCTGTCTCTTGTTGAGTCATTTCTCAATAGTTTTTTCTGTCCCTGCACATGAAAGGCCTGTGCATGGATATATAGGTTTCATGGGCAGTTGTCTTGGATGACCATAATTACACTGCAGGCTTGTGGCTGTGGGCTCTGCTCGATCTCTGCTTCCCATTGTGTATTCTGGGACCATCCGTGTATAAAATTAGTACGGGCGGTAAGCAGCAATAAGATGTTCCCTACATGGGTGGATTAAATTAAAATTCAGTAAGAAAAGAGCTTTGGGTGAATTTCCAAACTACTTGTAGGATTGCAGTGAGGAGATTGTTAAGGTATTGTCAAACTTTTTGGTGGATGAACAGTCTGGTGCAAGTGAGGTGGGTTTATTACTTCTCGCTGCTCTTTCTCTTTTATGTGCTATGCTGTGTACTCT
This sequence comes from Haemorhous mexicanus, assembly GCF_027477595.1. Taxonomy (NCBI): domain Eukaryota; kingdom Metazoa; phylum Chordata; class Aves; order Passeriformes; family Fringillidae; genus Haemorhous; species Haemorhous mexicanus. The sequence continues at coordinate 58,808,261 of NC_082346.1, read as the reverse complement.
TTTGTTATTAAATAATAAGCAAAATAAAAACTGTTGTTTGTCACAGCCAGCTTGTTTTGCAGAGAAAAACACTTTGAAAGTTCAGTCTGTGTGATCTCCAGCCCTGTCAGGAGCTATTATATTGAATCTTCTTTTAAATTGTTAAGCTGGAGGACAAACCCAGACGTTATCGAGCACATCTCGGCTGAGAGCGGAGCGGATTCGGCAGGGAGCAGCCTCTGATGCCTTGTACCATGCCATTAGTTTTTGTCACAAACATGTCAAGATAATCTGCTCCCAGTGTTATGTGTGTTGGCTGACATGAGCATTAGTAGATCTGCATAATTTTTGTAGTAGTTTGAAGTGTGGATGTAACACACTTGGGGCTGTGTGAAATCTTTTTTATCCCCTTTTATGGATCACGTTGCTGTTCAGAAAGTTGCTTGTTCTGTTTTTCCCTCCCACAAGGTACTGTGTTAATTTGCAAAGTTCAAAAGGAAAATGCCCCAAACTAAAAGTCATCATAAATAGTGAACAACAACTGACACACTTTGGAAGACCAGGAGTCCCATTATTTCCCAGTCACAACATTACATTTAAATAGATGCTGTTGTCACATCAGTATATGTGGAATTGTACGTTAATGTAGGTTGTTATTATTTATTGAGCTGTTATCATTTATTGAGCTATTTATTGAATTAGGGAACCTCTAATTCAGTCTGGACTTTGATGGACAGGATCTTTCTTCTGATGTGTGTCCCTTGGAGACTTCTGCAGATGAGGTTGAGTCATGCCCAGTGAAAGTTCGATAAGATACTTCAATTACTTTTTGATCATTAATACTCAGATCTGTCCCATCCTCAAAAGGGGTTGTGCTTTTCCATGAAGACAGTTTTTTCCACCCTCTGAGGTGCAGCCAGACAGCAGAAGGAGCCTGTATCTGTAGCCATGGCAGCCAGTAATTTATTGCTCCATATGGCTGGTGTGGCAGCAGCTGCTCTGGTTTAAGGAGGTCAGGACATTGGGGCATTTAAGAAACAAAATAACACCCCAACAATAAACCCTCTTAAATGGTTTTGTACAGTAATATAGGGCTCTCCCTAGGCATAAGGAGAGCCAAGGGGGTTATATAGTTATAACTTTTGTAGCTGTAGTTTCAATCAAAGCCATTATTTTGGCGGGGAGATAAGTTTTTGTGATGATTTTACCTTTTTCCAGTGTCGTGGGTAGTGTTTTAGGAAGCAGATAGTATGGAGGGGCAGGGGGCTGGGCGATTCCACCAGGTGATGGGATCCACCCTTGCATCTGGCCTGCAGCAGGTGCTGACCATCCATGGCAGGAGCAGGATCCACCCTGCTGCTTTTGGATGCATTTTTTACTATGCTGAGAGAGAAAGTGCATTGCCAAATCAGATGGCAGTGCTGTGTTTGTAGTAAGGAAGTGAAGATGTGCATGTTATGAGTGGCTCTCGTGGAACAGAAATACAGCTTTAATTTCAGTTTGGTGTGAGAATCCCTTGCTGCTGAGAAATGGTATAGAAGGGCTCTTGGATGTAGCACTAAAGTTTTTGCAAATAGGCTTTTCATAAACGTGAATCTTTTTATTTTCATTAGGGGACCATTTTAATTAAAATGAAACTGGAATGTTTACTCTGCTTCCTGTAGCTGTGATTGTTTTCTTCACTGTGTGAGCACATGTATAATTTGCTCTAAAAGAAATGTCAGCAGTTTCTGATTACCTTGTGAGTCTTACTCAACAGCTTGATTTTAATTGGGGGGAGGAAATATTTTCAGGGTGCTCCAGGGAGGTCTGATGTCTTTGGGTAGCAGGAGGGAAAAGGTGCTATCTTTGGTACAATGTTAATTGCAATAATCATGACTATGAATTTAAAATAAAAGTCTTTCATTTCTTATCAATGTAGTTGTGTAGTTTTCAGTCATGTCAATGAAACACAACCTGTTTGGTAATTAGAATCCTTCAGCTATGCAACCTTTTGGCTTTGCTGGATCCATATGTTTATAAGCATCCAAACAGGGTGGTTTTTTGGAAAACAGTGATTGAAAGTAGGTGGATACTCTCAAATCTTGAGAATTAGGGAAGAAATTTTTTTGTTATGAGGGTGATGAGGCAATGGCACAGGCCCAGAGAGGTGGTGGATTCCCTGTCCCTGGAAAAATTCAGGGTCAGGTTGGACAGGCTCTGAGCAACCTGGTCAGATTGAAGGTATCCCTGCTCCTTGCAGCAGGTTGGACTTGACAGCACTTCAAGGTGAGAACTCTACAATTGGGGTTAGACAATGGAAAGAGAAGGCTGAGCACACAGGGAGGAGTGTGTCCATGTCTTCAAATACAATCTCTGAGCCCAGAAGTCGACCAGGATTTGTAAGTAATAGATATTTATGTAGGTCAAGTGAATCTCTTTCTTGAAATTTTTTTGCAATTATATAATATGACAAGAAGTATCTGTAGCAGAATAATGTGTTCTGGATTCTTCAGTGGCACAGCTCCTGAAACATTCCCTTAGCTTCTTTTTGTTTTGATCTGCTAGGAGGAGGCACTTCAATTACTTGAGTTGCTGAAATGCCTTTTGTGTCCTGCAAAGCATTTCAGAGTTGACCAGTTTTTCAGCCTTTCTGCAGCTTAGCTAATATCTTGTATTTTAATATTGTCTCCACCATCAGAGATAATGATCTCAGTCTCCCCTGCTCATTCTCTGGGGTTTTGTTTCCTCCTGCTGACTATTTGAAATAAATAAATAAGTAGGAAAACAACAAGTTTCTGTGTGTTAACAAGGAGGAATGACTAAGAGAAAAATGAGAGTAAAATACTGCTTATCATAAAAGACTGTATCTCTGGAGGCATAAATTGGTATTCATTAAGTTGTTTGCCTAGACTTCGTTAAATGACGTGCTTGAGGAGCTGTCTGAGCAGTGTTTCTGTGGAAAGCAAGTCATCCTCTTCATGACTAGATACATCTAGATGAGCAGGAGAGACCAGAAAGTAACACTAAATGATGGATTGAGAACAGCCTTCTTGGCAGTGAGGAAACAACAGACTATGAAATGCTTTTCAGAAGTAATAATATTTAACACTTAGCTGTAAAGTTATACTGATTCAGCTCTTCTCCCCCAAATATTCAGGTCTCTTTCACATCTGATGCAGAGTTTTTAAAAATGTTTATGTTCAATTTCTGTCATTTCTCATTCAAGTTATTCAGGTCCCTCCCTGGGTTGTTTTTTTATCATTTCTGTAGCAGGATATTAAATTCTTGTCTGTGATGATTATGGTATCCTGCATGCATAATTTTACTGGTATCCTCTATGAATCATCAGATGCAGAGGAGCACTTGCAGACCAGTGCTAGGTAATCAGAGAGTGTGGCCCAGTCTTGCCATGTCTGCATTCTTCCAAAAATCAGTTTTCTTTTGATTTTTGTAAAATGTGACAAACACAGCTATTTCAAAGACCTTGGGGAGAAGCTGGGGCTGCAGTTTGAGATGAGGTTTTGCTACTGTGCTGGCATCTTTTATTATTACCTTGATCTGGGACAGACTCTTCCAAAGGAATGTGTGTTAATTATCATGGCAATTGTGGCTCTCTGCTCTTTATCTTAAATCCTTAAAAAAGTAATTGCACAACATAACACTAGCAAAGTGCTTTCACTGTTTGGAGACTGAATACTGTGTCAAACTCTTGTGCAACTTTTCTGATGTTCAGCATTTTTTCTTTCTTTCTTTGCAGATTAAGACCTTTGATTTCAACCCAGTTTGCTAAGAAGGCTGCCACTGAAGAGGTAAGAAAAGTCCAGCACTTCTCCTGGTGCCACAGATTGAGTTTGGAAATTCCCACAAGCTATTTTCAGCCTGCCTCTGGTCATGTGGTAGATAAGGGTGAAAGAAATAAGTCTTGTTTGTCTGATCAGGCCAGGAATTGGTTACTGTGAGCACATCAAAGCTGATATTGGCTGCTTTCTAACCCAGACTTGCCTTACTTATCCATCAGGAACATTAGCACAGCCTCATGATGCTTCATTGGACAGCAAAAAAGAGAAAACTCCCTGCAAGCATTAAATGGTCCATGTCAAATAAATGGTCAGGAGGAGTAGGAGGGGGCAGAGCTCATACCTGCTTCTCTGCACTTGACTGTCCTCACAGAGAAGGACTTTGCAAACCCCACTTTTGTGCAGCCAGAGCTGACCCCAGGCATGGGCTGGGCTTCTGTCAGAGACCAGTGTGGAAAGAGCTTACCCTATACAGCCTGGCTTACTCTTGCTTTGTTTGTCTGGTTTGGAAATGTAATAGTGCCACAGAAAAGTTAGTGCTGGTAACTGGCCACTGCGAGAAGCCCTCCTTAGGTGGCTTTCTGCACCTCCCAAAGGCATCATGATTATTTTCAGATCATTTTTATTTTCAGTGAAACCAGGTGACAATGATAGCTGCTTTCTTTCACTATTATTTTCATGCTGTACAGAGTATTCACAGGCATTTTGTATATAACAAAATGTCTACTGCACATCTAAAAATTCAGTATACCAAAGGTATTTGTGTCTCTTGCCCATGAATGTGTGACACTGACACCCTTCTGAAAGTGAACCAGTTCCCTTGGGTAGTTAACACCTTTGACAATTGCCCATCCATACATAAAGCTAAGTGCCAAACTCCAGTCCAGGATGTCTGGAAGTGAATTCAGGAAGTTCTATTTAAAGGTGTTGTTTGACTGCCTTTTTTTTTTAACATGACTAAAAGTCATTGATTTTCAGAAACAGTTTGATATCCTGCCTAGGGAAATACATTTTCACTTCTTATTCTATGCTCATTAGAAAACTCTGCACATTTTTAGAAGTACAGCAGTCTGGAAGTGGACATGATAATTAGAAGAAGGTCACATTTTAATTAGCATGGAGCAATTTTAAAAAATAATGACTCAATTGTAGCTCCTTTATATTCACCCACTTTTTCAGAGCAGATGGATACTTTTAAACATATAAATTGATGTATATTATGATGCTGATTTGTTTCAAACTCTTGTGTCTATTTCTGCTTATACCAAGATGGACTCAATTTGATCACTCTAGAAGCAAAAGCAGTGGTAGGAAATATAAACTGGAGGGAAGTTCCTCTAAATAATATGATTAATTTGAGCATTAAAAAATAATGAAAACCTGTCTTTGACTGATCCGAATATCTAAATACTTGATTTTCTGTTAAAATTAATGGGTGTCTTTTGCCCTATTAATGAGCTGTTGGAGCAAACCCTGAGGTGACTTTGAAAAACTCAGGCAGATTCTTTAGGTTGACTGTCATGGTATATGACAAGTTCAGGAACAGCTTTGATGTTTGAATAATTAGACTATCAACTTTCTGGTACAGGGATTTTCTCTTACAGTGTATCTCTGAAGTTGCCTGCAGTTACAGGGATTCTGGGAGCTACTGCATCCCAAATAAATACATTTACAAATAAATAAATAAATAAATAAATAAAAATAAACTGCAGCATTTTATCAGAGCTTGCTGCCTATGGAATTGGAGAACATGTAGCAGTACATAGTTGTGTACTGTAATGTAAAACCAAGAGCACTGTGGCACTTTTCTCATGGTGTGGACCAGAGGAGTTGGGTTTTTTTGGTCTTCTTTGGATCATTCATTTTTAGAAGCACTTCAGCACTGGTCCTTCCAAGGAAGAGGTCCCAGTCTTTTCCATCTTTCTCACTAGGGAAGATGAGTTGTGCTGGTAACAGCTGTCTGCTGACAGGTACTGTCAATATTCCCTTCTCAGAATTCTTTACATGACAACACAGCGTTCATGGTTCATCTTTAAGGTTCTTCCAATTGCTACTAATTGGCTGGTTTTGTGTGCCATGGGCTCTAATGTATGAGCCCCCAGCAGTCCAAGTACAGAATGGGTGTGGAAAGTACCCTCTTACTGATGGAGGTAAAGCTCTTGTGATGTTTCTTCCCTGGACGAGAGAAGGAGGTGGAGCTCCAGACTGAGCGCACCATGAAAATGAGAAGAAAGAGCAGAGCCTGGGCTGTGCTGGCACAGGCTTTGTTGCTGCTTCCTGCCCTGTTCCCAGATCTCTCCTTAGTGAACCAAAGACAGCATTACCTACTCCAAATTCACCTCTGTTCCCTTGTGGTGCTGCCCTTTCTCTCCCTCCATGCTGTCCTGCCTAACCTTGGAGCAGCTGGGGAGGACCATGTGCAGAACAGGTCAGTCAATGATTGGTTCCCAAGTTAGTGTTTGGAGATCATTATCCTGCTGAATTCCACAGGTAATGGTACAGGTGCCAGTGTGTATTATCAACTGAGTGCTCTGCCATCACATTAAGTGCTGTCTACAGAGTGCTATTTGTTCCACAGCTCATTGCGCCGCCAAATAAATCCAAGCAGAGCTGTCAAAACTAATACATGTTGGGCTTTTTCTGATTTGAAGGGTACATTTCTGCTATCATTAAATTGTCAATGATGTTGTTATTTTGTAATAGGCCTGATGTGAGTTGAGCACACCGTGGGAGAGGTTTGTAAGTTTTCCCACAGAGCTCTACTGAGGAGCTTTCGCTCCCAAATTTCTCCTCCCCTTGTGCTTGCCAGAGAATCCTTGTTCTGCTGTTACCATTACAGGATATTTCAGTTGCCTGGTTCTGGACTAAGTGAAAACTGGGTGGTTTTGCCTGACTTTCATTCAGACTTCCCCTAGAACAGCTGAACCTGTAGCACTGGACATGAGCTTCTGTCTCTCGTGTCTCTATTGTTTGGAAGCTGCTTAAGTTCTTTACAAATACTGGACCAAAGGAAGGGCTGCTCTACTGTTCTCTCTTCTTTTGTGCAGGTTACCTTTCCAAATGCACAGGCTGAAGCCTCTGATGTAGAAAAACCAGCAGCTGTGCTTGTGGAGAGTGGCCCAGTAGCTTACAACCCTGATGAAGAGGTGGAAGAGGAAGAGGTAGAAGAAGATGAAGATCACTGCATGAGCGCCTTGCAGTTAATGGGAGGAAATGGTGAGCTGGGGTTACCATCTCTGGTGCTGTGGGCTTTGTTCTTGCAGGGGTGGGGACACACAGGGTTCCCCTGCTTGTCCCTGTCCCAGAGCTCCTGCTGCCTTTTCAGCATTGCCTGTCCCTGTGGGAAGCCTGGAATCACCCTTGTCTGAAACCTGACCTTAGAGCCTCCTCCTGAGAAAACTCAGCATCTTGAGCTTTAGGCTAAGAGGGCTTCCCAAGAACAAACTGAAGTGTGAGGTGTTTTCCAGAATTAGGTTTATTAAGGTGGATCTGAGGAGTTAGGGGCTCAGTAACCCCTGCATTAGCAGTGCCTGGGGCCCCCTGAGCCTCCCCTCCCTTCTCCTTGTGCCTCCTCAGTGGAGGCTGCAGTGATGTCCAGGTTGTCCATAAAGCCCTGGGGATGTGTCTGTCCAGCTCAAAACAGAACAAATCATCACACTCTGTTTCTGGGGAAGGTGTTAGGAGGAAGCAGTTGTTCCCCAAGTGCAGGAATGGCATTGGTGGTGCATGTATGGTACACAGATGTGTGCTAATTTCTTTGGGTTACCCAGCAAAGCCACTGGTTTAATTAGATTTCTTTGTTGGCAGGAAAAGGCAGTCTCCTCTCCACTGTGGTTTTTCCTAGCTGGACACATCCACATTTATCCTTTATTAAAAACTTCCCTTTAGAAGTTAAGCTTTGAAAATACACAAAATTATTTTTAAAATGGGAGCTGCTAATTATGGGTTGTGAAGATGCAAGATGGGAATAAGTTTCCCACTGAAAATGTTATTTACTGAAAAAGTCTTTCCATCACTGCTCATTTAGCTTTCATGGACAATATGTATACATTTCACAAAAGTGTCTGTTGCTTTTAAATTGATTTCTCTGCTGGAAAATAATTGCTGAACTGTAGGAAAAACAGTTTGTTGCCTGCATTTATTATTAGAATAACGTTCCCAAGAAAAGGCATCCATGTGGGGGAGGGTGGGTCTATGTTTATTAATAAACCCCCCACAAAAATAGAATAAAGGTCACTGAGTTTTTTTTTTTCTTTGTAAATGTTACTAATTTTGAACCATTCTGAGAACATTCCACTACTCCCTGTCTGGTCTGGACAACAGCTGAAAAATTAGAGTTAAAAAATAAAAAGGAAAGGAGTATTGCCAGAATTCGAATGCAGGTGTACAGAGCTGCTCAGCACAGCAAATAACTCTTTCCTAGCTGCTTTCTCTGTGGATTTTAGACCTGTCTGCCTGGAATAACTACATGAATTACAGATGGTGAACTTCACCCATTCTGCACAAATCATTATAGATTACACTTAATTCTGCTTTTGAGCATTTGCTTGTCTCTTTGGGTGAGATGTTGCCTTGTGTTGGATTTGGAATATAAAGTTTAACTTTCCTCAGTGCTCATATGCAATAATTATCCATAGGTTCATCTACACAACAGAAAGTATCTGTGTCAGTGCATTCAGAAGCACACAGAAGAGAAATTGATGCATTAGAAACATACAGACTTGCCTTCTGACACACAGCACACAGTCTTTGCACTCAGCATTGTTTAAGAAAATAAAACTGGATTAAAAAATCTGAGAAAAAATTTTAAGTCCAGAAGTAAGAAGATAAGGGAGATCTGAGTCAGATGCATTGGTCAGGATTCATTCCAAGACTCTTTTGATGTTGATGGGAACTCTGAGCTATCTCTGAACCCTTGCAATTTCAGCTCATAAATCCATGAACAATATAAACAAACCAGCTTTTTCCTTGGTGCCTATATCTAGTGAAAAATGTGCCTACTTGTAAATGTAATGCTGGTGCTTATCAGCCACTGTGTGCCAAGAAACTTGTGACAATCAGGCTTGATCACCTTAGCCTCTAAATTAAGCCAAGTATTTCACATATACCTGTGCCAAGTATTCCTAAATGAGGGTCTAGGGACAAGCAAGAAGAGATATTTACACAGACATGCTTAAAAATAATTTTATTTCATTGAGGGAAGTACATGCAAGAACTTAGGCCTAAGAAAATAGATGATTTTTAAAATGCTTGCCTAAGGCAAAACTTATCCTGTAGTTACACAGCAAGAAGACAACCTTAAAGAAGCAATACTTCTATTGTCTCTTCCATCTACCCAGAATATTTGCATTTTTATATGCCCTTGTCTTTGTGTGTTTCAGATTATGGCTGTGATATGGATGAAGATGATGGCTATTAGCTCCATTTACTTCCAGGGGACATGGACTGTGTCTTGTTCTCAGCAAATCTTCGGTCTTCAAGCTGTATGAATAGTGAAAGAAGCTGTCTATGGTCAGCAAATGTAATCGAACAATCGTTACTTTTGTAAAGTGAATTCGAGGTTGGCATTGGGTCTGGTCAGTTTACATTGACCCATAACCCAGCAATAAGCAGTTTGGATTCCTACTTGAATTTATTTTTATTTTGGTGGATCATAGTTGGAGAATTAAATTAATGAGAGTAATGTTTCCACAGAACAAAAGAAAAGAGCCAAAACAGACTGTGCATGAAGCCTTGTGTGGCTGAAAGCAGCACATCTCTTATTTATGTGACTGCTTTTAGGCATACTGCTGAAAGGGAGCAGGTTGAAGGACAGGGCCTGTTGATTATTTGAGTACAGGAGCATTAGTCAGTCTCATCATGCTACAACTGACAGAAGGAAATGTTTCCAACCTGGATTGTCAATGTGACCATGTTACTGTATACGAGTTCCCTTACCCAACCCTGTCAAAAGTTATTGACAAGTTATATATTTGCAGAGCAGTACTGGTTTTCTGAAACAGAGTAAACACTTCTTTATATTAGTAAAATAATCAAATTCTTAAAATATCTGGCAGTAGAAGGCAATGAACAATTGTCTTCCACTGTGAGTCTGGTGTGGTTTTTGTGGAGGGAGGCAGAACGCCTGGGTTGGGTAGGAAGTGCAGGGAGCAAGCAGGCAAAGATGCTGTGCTCATGAGCTGTTGCTGGGCATCCTTAGGAAAAGCCAGGTCTTCTTTAGCCTGGTGTTGCTGCAGGAGAGTCACTCTGGCCATCTCTGTGGAGCTGCTCTTGCCTGACTTAGTTAGAGTGAAGGTCTGCTCCCAAGAGCTGCTGGTCTCTTAAAACCAGTTGAAAGAGAAAGCTGAGCTTTTTAATAAATAAGCTAGCATCTGCTTTGACTGAATTTAATTTAATGTAATTTGCTTAGCATTCACTGGGTAAATTAAAGGTCATCATGCAGCAGCCTGACTTTCATGGCTCAAATCCCATCCTTGAACAGTCGTTGCTATGTGAATAAAGCTGGAGCTCCAGCCCTGTGTGCCCTGAAATGTCAGCAGGCATGTCCTCTGTCACAGATAGATCTGTTCTGGCAGTGCCATTAGAGCAGGGGTCAGGAGTGGAGCCCCAGTGGGCAGATCCCACCCTGGTGCCTCTGACCTGCTTTCCCCTGGCACTGCTGGACCCGAGGCTCTCGGCTCCGTGGGAAATGCCCTGCACTCTGGATCACACTCTTGATGTCTGCAGCTGATGTTTCCTTCTCTCTCCCTTATCTGGTGATAATCATGAAAACTGTAGTGCTGCAGGCTTCTCTTAACACCAGGGAAAGATGGATATTTATCTTACCAGCCCAGTTTCTGTTCAGCTGTCTCCTGGTCGGGTCTTCCTTCCTGCCTTTTTTGAGGAGCGCTCGTTACTAAAGCACCATCCATCCTCCTGCTACAGAGAATGGCTCGTGGCAGGAAGAGGAGCTGCTTCAGGATGCTCTGCCAGACAGGGTGATGATGGTGCTCACATCTGAGATTATCACCAAAGAGGGGAAGGGCCACACAGCCTTCTATACTTCCAGTCTGTCCTCCTTGGTAGCTCGCATAAGATGGATCATGCAAGTCGAGCAAGAGTGAGTGATTTTTTTAGGAGCAGACTTGATACTATTTGGCTGGTAAATATGGCTTGGTGCATTGTATCTGTGAGGAATTTTTGAGCCCTGTATAGGAGTATTTCTGTAATGACTTCATAGAAGCAGAACTTGGTAACAAAATTGGTGTGGTAAGATTACTAGAAAGAATAGCTCTTCTGAATCAGATTCCAGTTACTTAGTTTACAGCACTTAAGTGGAAAGAAGAGATTCCTTATAATTCTTAGGAGAAAAGCTGGCATTTTCACTGAAAAGTTATAGATTTTTTTCTGACATTTTATAAATACTGCACAGAAACTGATACTGAGGAGATAAACCTTTCTACCTCTCTTTTATCTACACCATAAAATAGAAGTATGCTATAAGCAGACAGTTTTCTAAAAAGTGGTTTGTTTTATCAAAGTTTGTGCTCTGCAAGTCTTTGAGACCGTTGAGTTTGATTGTTTGGGTTTGAATTAATCTTCCATAGCACTGCTACAAATATACTCTCAGTATATTCTCAAGACTTGGGTTTTATTCCAAGGTACACAGTATTCTCTATGCAGGAAATAAACATGCATAAATAAACATGTGTATGACTCATGTAGGTCGAATGCTTTTCTCAAATGCAAGATGTTGGCTCTTAAAGAAACCTCTAAGATGGATATTGCTGAGGGTCTTTCCTCCAGTCTCCTGCTTTGTTCTCCTAAAGGATACCAAACCTGCTCCCAGGGTGGGGGTGTTGTGTGTGAGAGCTGAGAGCCCACCCAAATAACTGCAGCTAGGAAATGTGAATTTCAGTAGTACATTGTGTTGCTGAGAACATTGTTTTGTGCACTGCAAGTAGGGGGTTGCAGTTTTTGAATGCTCTCATATGATTTGATTAGGAAAGGCCATCAGACAATCTGCTGGAAGAGCAAGGGGAAAAAAAAGAAAAATACCTACAATTCCATAGCATCTCAGTATTGCTAGTGAAATTAATGGCATGGTTTCTGTACAGAATTCCTAAAGAAAGGATATTGGATAGGCAGACTTCATTCTGAGCTTCTTAAGCAATAGTGGTTATGTACATTTTTAATTTATTGGTGACTTACCGGGATTTTTGTAACGTTCATTCCTTCTTCATTTAACTAAGCTCAGGAAATGTAAACAGATTTGAACATGCTAGTTTCTGTTTTTATAGCTAGTCATTAAGATGTAAAAGGATTAACACTGCATTAACTCTGTTTACTACTGTTGGTATATCTGGACAATTTTCTTGTGTATAAGTAAGCCTGAATTCACTTGGAGTAATTTGGATCCTGCTTTTCTCAGGATTCTGATTATGATGTAAAGAGCTTATAAGGCTTCAACATTTGCTGTTCTTAGATCATCTTCCTTGAAGCCACACAAGCTGTGTATCATTGGGTTTGTTGCAGAAAGCACATCTCTTGCTGCAAGTCACTTTGCTTGACAGGCAAAATTCTCCAGCTGTTGCATCCAGCTTGTCTGCCATGCAGCCTTTTAACACTCTGGTACTGTGGGAGTAGAAGAAGAAAGAAGGAAAATAATGGGCTTCTTCAGTGTGCTGAGTGCATTTTCAGTGTCTTAATCATCTGTGACATTTCTTTAAAATCAGTGTGTTCAGTACAGCAACTTTTAAATGGTGCCAGACAGCCTTGTCTTGAGGGTTCAACATGTTCATCAAAAAAGTCCTTGCCATCCTGATGACTTGTTTGTGTTCTTTGGATTGCATTGAAACCCCAGTTGCAGATGTGTACAGTTAGAGTTTGCCTAATAAATGTTCTGTTTCTTATTTTTGTGTTGAATCCTCATATTCAGTTCAGTTAGTGCCAAGGAAATGAAACCTTTTTGATGTATGCATATGTACCATCCTTCCACAACCACGAGTCGTGTTAACCTTTTTTACTGTAATATATTTGCTGTAAATAAAAAATAAAACCTTTACATAGCCCATCTGTTACTATGATGCTCTCTTGATGATTTCTGATTTTTTTTAGTTCTTAAAAATGTTCAGTTTTGATTGCTGCATGATTGGTTGGTCATGGCCAAAATTTGTCATTTAGAGCTTTCTTTTGTCTCTAAAAGGGAAGACACAGCAATCAGACAAGTGTTTTTTACAAGATACTGTTCCACTGATAGATGTAGATACTTTCTGTAAAGTGCATAACATTAACGAGGCTTTTCCACTAAGCTGTATAATTAACTGACTGTGGGAACAATATATGGTGTGTGTATTTAGTGGAACTGTTCCAGTGCTTGTTTCTCAAAGTTGTTTCTTGATAAATAAGGTGTGTGCTGAGTTAAAAATCATGTTATTTTATCAACATCTGGCTGCCACAGTTTGTAGACAAAAATCCACATCTGCCCTTTGTACAGATGGGTGTTTGCTCCTTTTAGTTTTTGCTGGAAAAAGAGGTACTACTGGATCCTCAGGAGGGTCTCCTGCAAAGTTTTAGCCTATAAAAGGATGATTAACAGTGGATTTGATAAGGCAGTGTGTGTCATTCCAGCATTTTACTGTGTTCCCATGGTGTGATCAAGGCACACTTCTGCTCTCTTTGACATTGGGATGTTTTTATCTGAATTATCTTCAACTGTTCAGCCATTTCCACTTGGAGTTGGGAACTTCTCCAGCCGTGCCCATCACAGCTGCCCTCTCCCTGCTAACATCTGAACTGTTAAAAAGTACTGACCACCTTGGCCTCATCTTTTCTGCTCTTCCCAAGCTGTACAGCTCTTGGCTTTGTCCTCTAATTTTTCTCTTCTCTGTCACACCAGCCTTTCATAACAAAAACCATTCAGTCCCCACAGCTGCATTCATCAAATATGCCTCCTTTAATGGTCTCAGAAGTTAAATAATGCTAATAAAGCTGAAATCTTACAAGGCTTTATATTACCTTCATTTGTCACCAGTAGGTCATAGCACATTTGTTCTTATGTTCGTGTTTTGTAATACAGAAGAGGCTGTTGCAGTTTTCTTCTCCTGTCTCATCTATAAGCAGAGTTACAGCACATTATTCAGGTGGTTTTTTGCCCACCCTGATACCTGGCAGTGATCTTGGTGAGTGGTGGCTGTTTAACAAAAGGAGTTAAGTACAGGAGGAAGGAGGCTCGGTGAGAATTCAGGACTTAAGGCATAACAAATTTACTTGGTGAGTTGCTTCATTGTAATTACTTTTTTCTTACAGGACCTGTTGTGCATTCTCATGGAAATTAGGGAGGCACAAACAGTTCATAAAAATGCAAAATAAAATTCCCTTCTTGCCATGGGACTCCAGGAGCACAGGATTTAACAACTTTTAGCCTGAACTGTATATTTTTTATTGTGTGGGAGGCCAGTAAGTCACACAGTACTGGGCACAGGGATGGCAATCACTGTGTTATCCATTTCTGTTGCCAAATTGCAGCAAGAATGCTTTCTCAGTGCTCTCAGTGCTCCTAGTAAAGTTTCTCAATTCTTTAAAAGCAGAAAAATACAGCAAATTAAAGGAATTTGAACAGAGCAATGAAAAGAAACAGCACCAGCACTCTGATTTTCGGGTAGTTTTCCTTCAGTGCTCTTTTATGGGAAAAGCAGAAGGGATTTGTACACAGAGACCAAGAGGGGCAAAAGCTGCATCTTGGCAGCAGCAGAGGTGAGGCAGTGTTGTCTCTTTTCCACACAAGAGTTCCAGACTCTTCTGTTTCATGGTATATCCTGCATGATATTCATCATTTATAGCCTGAGCAGTCCACTGGAGGGTATTGAAAGAGGTAGGACACCAAGCCAGATGAGAAAGAAGAGATGGTGAGCTACCATTGTTTCTCAAGTGGAAAAAAAAAAAAAAAAGATATTATTTAGGATGAGTTTAAGGGTTGTAATTTGATGTTTAGGAGAAAAGCTGCATTAAAACCAGAAAGATGAGGGAATATTCTTAATGATGTGCACTGGACTGTGCAATGAGCAGTGAGCATGAGGCAAGAAGAGCTTTGCTGGTTTGCATCACTCCAGGATCTGTGCTGTTACCAACAGTCTCTAGAGGTGGTAGCAGTAGTGAGGGAGGGGATGGAAGTGCTCTGGGGTAAAACAGAGTACTGTGGGTAAAACCAGTCCTGGAGTAAAACCAGATACTGTGCTAAGTCTCCTTACTCTGTCAAGCCATGCCTAATTAAACAGCAAAGAGGAGTTATCTGTTCTGCTGCTTTTAATATAAATGGGTGTCAGAGCTTTCTAGGTGGTCACAGCCTTACCCTGAGGAGGATGTGTTGTAATTGAATAACAGTTCTTCAGCACAGCATCGTGTCTGGGAAACAGATTCATCCTTGTTTTGGCTGTGATCCCTGCCCATGCTCTGGGAGCTCAGCAGAGGAGAGTCCAACACACACCAGCACATTCAGGTAAGATTCATGGCTTGGCATGGCATAAAATACAGCTAAAGCAAATGTTTTCAAAACTCTGCTCACTGCTTTCAAGCAAACTCTTGGGCAAGGCCACTGAGAAATTGTTAGTTACTGCTGCATGGTGCATTAAATCAGGAGGACCTACCATAAGCTCTGAGGTCTCCAACAGCAAATCAGCACAATGTGAATCATTGTGTTTTCTTTCTGGGCCATCAGGCACCACGAGGAAGAGTCTGAGTGTATTTTCTGCCTGTGGTAAGATGAATGATCTTTCATCTTGTTCATCTTCCCAGTATAATTTATGTTGGTTCAGAGCTGCTGGCTGCACTGCATGAATAAGATGCCATCTGAAACACTTTTGGTCAGTGCTCTTGGCACATGTGTGAGTGTGGGCTTTGTGATCTCCCCTGGCCTCTTGGTGGGTAAAAGGTCTCTGTCAGCAGGGGTAGTGCCAGCCATGTAAAGGTGCCCAGCACAGCCCCCAGGTATTGTCACTGCCTGTGGATGTGGCACAGAGTGAGGGGGGCTACACCAAAGATGGGACATGACACTACCTCAGTTAGAAGATTACAAATTTTGTGTGAGTGGGGAGAACCATTGCACTAATCACTGTGCAGGGAGGTAGTTTAGGGGTCCCAAGGGCTGCATTCAGCCCATTGATCAGTCCAATCTGTTAAAATACCACAGTAGGTATGAAGCTCAGCAGGAGATAAGCAATTAAGGCCATCTGTGACACCTCAAGTGAAGATCAGCAGTAGGCAGGTTGAAGACTCAGCCATTACAGGACTTAGCAGAGCTTTGGAAGGTAGGCTGTAGCTCTGCTAGTGAATTTCAAGCCTACTTTCCCAGTCAGGCTTAGCTGTCATTAAATTCTTGGATATATCTTAGGTTGATAGGGCCATAGGGTGACTTGCTGTCCAAGAAAGTGCTTGAGGGGGGTTTGGGTGGGATGTATGTGTTTTTTTAAGTTACTCCCTCTATTGCCATATTTTGCAAGGACCGTGCTTGGGATTGCAGCTTTCCTTCTGAGCAGAGTCCTTGGTGCTCAGCAGGAGTAAGCAATCACTACTGAGGAGCAGAGATGTTAAATGGAATAAAAAGCAGGGGAAGGCAGCACAAACAGAGAATGATGGTGAGACATGAAGTGGGAAAGTATCAGTTGGTCCAGGTATTAGAGCCAGGGATGTCCCACATCAGAGGTGAAGAAGCGAGAAGCAGCTGGAGGAGACCTGGTCTGGTAAGCTGTGACCTGAAATTCCTCCTCATTTCAGCTCTGAGATGGGCTCTCTGTTCCCTAATACTGCTGAGGGGGGTGGTGGAACCATCCCAGATGGCTCCCCCTGACTTCCCTTGCTCCTTGCCATTAATTGCTCACAGGGGCATGAACCTGGTTCTCCTCCTGCTGGTGATTACAGCCAAATCACAGCCAGATCCTGGAAAGAGCAGTGCTGTCCCTTGGGGTTTGGCCCAGCCTCTGCTCTGAGTCTGGCTGATCACTGTCCTTGATGATCTCACCATGATTTCTCATCCCTTGTTCAATTTCTGAGTAACTCAAGGAAGTGAATGTGAGGGCTGAGGGAATCTAGAACCACCAAGGGATTTTGGCAAGGGCACGTAGACACTTAGCAGAAATGTCTGCACTTCTCTGTAATGTACCAGTCACTGTTTTTTTAGAAGAGAAGGATGCTGAGAAATAGTTCCTGGAAGTGTTGCTTTCATTTGCTGTGAGTTAGGCAAATATCCTGAGAATAGGAATTGTATTATTTGTACAAGGAATATTCAAGGGGCTGAAGTGTTCAGTCACTTTAATTAGCCATGGGAGTGAACATCATCAGCTTTCTGTGGAAGAACAGCAGATTGTTGCCACTGTCTTTCTAAATACCTGTCCTGTTTTCCCCTTTGTATATTTCATTATAAAATAAAATATTAAAGCTTTAAAAACTCTTCATTAGCTAGCAGATGGTTTTGCAAGTTGCTTTAATGAGATGAAGAAAACTTTAATGGCAGACATTTAGAGTTGTGTTTAGACAGACTATTGCCATTGGAAAAATCTAGTGAATGTTTTCTCCATGTTTTTGACAGAACTTGGCACCAGATTATGTTTTAGGAAATAGAAGGGGATGATTTACACCAACCAGTTCCCTCCCAAGTGTGGTTCTACATCAGTGTAACATTGCTGAGTCCCACAGTCACGTGCTGATTTACAGAGGTGCAAGGAGGGGAGGAAAATATCATTAACTTGATGCAGCTCAGGAGAAATAGTACATTTCTTGTATATTCACCTCCTTCCCTTGCTGCAGTCAAGACATTTTTTGGGAAGCTTGGAGGCAGCCCCTTGACAGGCAGTGCAGCAGTGTGCCAACTCCCTCTGGACTTCCCTGGATGTCAGCACCAGCAGCATGTGGGGATGAGATAAATGAGGCTGGAGAGCACTGAGACCCTGTCCATGAAAACCTTGCCTTCTTATCCCACTCTTGCTAAATTTCCTGAGGCATAAGATGCTTGTGCTGAAAGCAGGTAGGAACATGGTTGACAAAAAACCCTTTCAAGGCCTTGATGGTTCTTCCAGTTCTGTATTTCTCTCTTGAGCAACCAGGGCCACCTTCTTAGGAGGTGTGAGCTGCCTTACAGGAATATGTTCACATCCACAACACCCAATCCATGACAAGAGGGGTTTTTATCCCTTCAAACATGTGAATTCTTGTTTGTGGTGGTGTGAGCAGCTGCTGGCTCTCAGACCTGCTTCCTCCCAGGGATGGTTTGGGCTGTGCAGGGTCTCAGCCTCAAGGGAGCAGGGAGAGAGGAGCGTGTGCTGATTCATTTGCAGAGCCAGAGGATCGACTGTCCATGCACATACTGAGAGATGAATCATGCTTCACAAAAGCAATAAAAATGCCTCCTAAATGAGTAATTGCCTGGCTACCTCCTTAGGCTGTCCAACCCTTTGTTCTCCCCTGGACTGCTGACCGTGTTACACCTGGCCAAGCTTCAGTGTCAGCTTTTTGCACTGCTGGGGACCTTTGTCCTTCAGGTTTTTCTAGATCTGGCTGATCCAATCTCAAATGCTTTTTTTTTTCAGATTTGGAAGAGCCTTACAGCTAAGCACAGGTCCTCAAGGAAAACCTTCCCCTTTCTCTCCAAATAGTGTGTGTAGGATCAACTAGACACCAGCAAGAAATAACATCTCTAATGTGTGTAGGAGCTCTAGTGATAGACTTGTTAGAAATGCCCTGACCAATGCATAGAAGGGAAAACAGGACTGTTTACTGGGTTATTAACACTCAGCAGAGGAGAATTTCTCTACTTATAAGCCCTGAGGAAAATAACAGTTGGTCTGAAAAGCCCTTTGAGCTTCAAAGACTTGTCATGAAGTTTCCTTCCTCAAAAAGCAGTTTCCCTGCCAGCTGCTCAGGAAGAGCTTGGGAAGTGGAGGGCAGGGTGAACAGCCTTTCAGGATCCCAGTAGTGAAGGGATGTATCAAGGGAAGCACCAGCTCATCTTCTCCCCTGCTTTGTGATAGTAATACCAAATAGGAAGCATTCCCTCTCATTTTGTCACCATCCCTACAGTCATTCCCATTAGCTCCTGAGCAGCTCTTTGGTAACACAGACCCTTGTCATGTTCTGCTGCTTTCTCTGCCCAACAGAGGGTATATCTGTGGAGCCCTGTCCTGAAACAAGGGTCACTTGTCAAGAGAAACACAATCCCTCCCTTTGCCAGGGACAGACAAGAAGCATCTCTGCCCCCTGCAGCAGATGCCCTACATGATGAGCCCTGGCATGCCGCCTTCAAGTGGCCACGGGGCTGATGAGCAGCAAATTGCCACCCACAGCTCTGTGATTCCTGCAGAATTCCAGTCAACCCACTCCTGACAGCTCTGCCAGGCTTGGCACTGCAGAGGTTGCAGTTTCCAACTCTCAGATTGCAGTGCTGGCTTGTGTGGTGGCCAAGGGGACAAAGGGGCAAGAAGGAGCCCTGCGTTCAGGTGGGTGAAGAAACACTTTTGCAGTTGGGAAGGTTTCCATGCCAGGGTGTTCTTGGGAAGAAGCAGATTTGTGTCTCCATGGTCACACAAGAACATACAGGGACTCACGTTCTTGCTCTGTTTTGCCTGTACACCATTGATGTGGCCCATTTATCTCACTGGCTTCCAAATTCACCATTCTGTGCTCTCAGGTGTGGCAGTGCCAGCCACACCCACGGATATACATATGGCAGTCTACTCTCTAGGAACATTTTCCTTCACTTAAAGCCATCCATCTTAGCTTGGGGATTCCTGGGCTGCCTCTTGCTCTCCACTGAATGTAAAGGAACTGCTGGTGAGTTGTTGGGACAGAGTGTCAATCTTGTAGGCACCAGGAATGAGGTGAGGAAATCCCATTCCCACCTGCCTCACCTTTCCATTATAGTCCTAATTGTTCTGAGGAAAGGAGAGGCTGGAGTGCCTCCCTTCTGCTATTAACCAGCCATCCTGTGCCACAAAACAAAACAAAAGAGCTTTTAATGTATAGCCAGGCTGACTAGTCATAGTAAAATGTTGCACCATAAATATCTCAGATTAATAATTTGTTTATTTTCCCTTCCACAATAGGCAGGGGGAGCATTCATGAGGCTGCTAAGAAATGCTCATTGCAGCTAAATTTGGCATTTAGAACATGCTCATGAGACAGGCATCACAAAAACTTTGTGAGGAATGAAGACAATGTGAAATGTCTGAAGCACATGCAGAATAAATTGCAGCTGGCCCGTTTGCCATGCACATTTATTGATGCTGCTTGCTGGCTTCTTCCTCTGGCAGTTCCCACACTGAAACTTTACTACTCGAGTTGTGTCACATCCTGGTGCCTGTGCTTGTTTAATGTGGGCTCCATCAGTGAAATCTGAAGTTCATGTGTGCCAAGTTAAGCCACATCCTGAATGCTGTGGGTCCCCTCCTGTCCCTTGGCTCACTGCTGTGGTGCTGGGTCCATGTGCTGCACCTTGGACTCATCAGAAGCCCTCCAGAGAGATCCCCAGGATGCTCTAATCCCTCCAGAAGCCACTGCTCCATCTGCCTCTGGAACTTTTTTTAAAATTATGCTTCACCTGAAAGATGTCATTGTTTTCAGGCACACCAGAGTGATGGAGAAGGGAAAGGGGAGTCAGTGCCCTTCCCTGGGGCAGGGGGTCACTGAAGGGCAGGACAGGTACCTGAGGCTCCAGGAGACACTTGCATCCCACAGAGAACAAGCTGTCCTCGTTTCAGTGGAGTAAAACAACAGGATGTCTCCTGACAGCAGGAAGGGACTGAGTTTCTGGGTAAAAGATAAAGTTTTCAGGTCCCCTGGGAGGCTTCAAAGCTGTGCTATGGGCACATGTGGGGAGGGTTCTCCTTTCCACAGTGAGGTGTGTCATGGGGTCAGCTGGCATGGGTGGCCTAAGGCACAGGGTAACTCCCAGGAATGAGGGAGATGGTTCCCATGGCAAGCTAGGGATGCCAGATGCCAATATTTTTTTATTTAATTACTCCCTGGATTTTACAAACAGATTTGTGATGGTGCTGCTTGACTAAACAAATGCTGTTATTGGCACTTTGCTTCACCTGGCTTGTGTGAGCCAAGCATGGTTGAAGGCACCTGTGTAACACTATAGCTGATCTCTCCCTGGAGCTGAGCAAACCTGTGAGCAGGGCTCCAGGGAGGGAACCCCAGTGCAACACCTTCCCAGGGTAATGGGGAGTTCCTGCGGGCTGTGACAGAGCTCTGACTGCAGGTTTGTGACAGGCCATCAGCAAAGTCAAGGAAAACAAAATAAGTTAATTTCCTCCTAAAACAGCTCTCTGGAAGAGCTGTGCCTGTGATGGTGAGGATGAGTTCCCTGCCACGTTTGTGACTGTGGAGAACAGAGGAAGGTGTGAACTGCCCTGGAATGTGGCAGACAGGTGCAGGAGCCCTGGCTCTGGCTGGATGGGCAGCATCCAAGTTAACCAAAGGTGTGAAAATCTGTGGGACACTCATCCCAGACCTTTGTTATCACATGGAAGCTCTCATCATCTTGTGCTTTCTTTTTACATGGCTGTTGGGATTTGAGACTTTTCCCTGCTGTTTAGGACTGCTCAGTTATATGGGGAAAACAGGACTCAGTTCTCTCAGGAAGGACAATTGGTCCCATCCAAGTTCTACAGTATGTTAATATTTCTTTTATGATTCATGTGTGCATTTGTTTATGAAGTGAACACATTAGAGCCTTGTCAAGACTGTCATCTGGGTCTCCCTTGACACATAACCCCAAACTTTGCCCCTGCAGCCAATGACCCTCATTCCAATATCCCCTCTCCTCCTTCCTCTCCTCCCCAGACATCCACATGGAGAACATTTTCTCCTTTGCTTCCCTCTGGGCATTTCAATTGCAGCATGCAGCATGCCTGGATTGACCCTGGGGCTCCTCAATGGTGCTGCAGAGCTGGGGCCTGGATGTGCTGCTGTGGGAGAGGAGTCCCAGTTTTCCAGCTCCTGTCCCAGGAGAGTCAGGCTAGGGAGGCTGCCAGGGAGAGATGCAGAAGTCCCAGGATGTTTCCTGCTGCTGGAGCATTCTCTTTTGTGCAGAAAGACAGCTGCTGTGTTTGCTGCCCCCAGCTAGAGCTGTTTGGATAGATACAGACTGCATTTCTAAATGGGCAGTTTTTATCCACTTTTTAACACTAAACTCAGGCCCAGGGCGAAGCTGCTGTAGAAATTCCCATGGGAATTAGTGCAGAGTCAGAGTGAGAGAGTCTTAAAGCTCCTTACAGTGTTTTCTAGAGCAGCAGTGGAAGGGCATGGTATGTCAGCCCTAAACTGAGATTTCCTGTAATTTGTCGGCTTTCACAATTATACAATTATTAAAATGAGAATTTTCTCCATGTTTTTCCTTTGCGTTTGCTGGATGCCATGAATCAGAAAGTGGCTGGAACAGTTATCTTGCTCCAATGTAATTTGATTCTCTTCCCCCAACCCCCTTAGTATTTGATGAGAAACCTTTGTATTTTCATGCTTTAATACAATCTGGCACATAATTACAAATGACTCATAGATAATCTTGGTCATGGAGCTCTCTGAAATTAGATGATAATTTAGACTGGAATTTCTGTAGAAAGAATGAAGGAAAAGACAATTATAATTATTCTAATCAAGATATCTTTTTCTTTGCCTGGGGTATTGCTCTGTGAACTGCCAGAAGCCTGAAAGTATTTAGACCATTTCTGCTGCTTGCTGTTTCCCAGGCAAACACTGCTGAGCACCTTGGAGCTGCCTTGCTGTGAAATTCCCAAAAATGCTCCTGACAGAGAGGAGAAGATGAGATGTGCAGGGACAGGACCACAGAGCTGAGAGCTGCTGGGGTTTGAGTGGGGCAGCCACTAAAAGGTTCTGGGTCAGGAGCTTTGTGCAAACCCTGGAGCATCCTGCTGGGAGGGACTGGATCCTGAGTGGCAGCAAGAAGGCATTTGGTGACATCCACCACTGATTCTCAGAGCAGCTGGCAGAAAGGAGGGCTGGGTGTTCCTGGTTGCATTCCTGGATCTTGTGCTTCTTCCCTTCCTCAGCTTTGGTGTTGGGTCAGGAGCTCCCAGCCACCTGCTGGGCTTTGGGCACAGTTCAACAAGGCCAAGTGCAAGGTCCTGCACGTGGGTCAGGACAATCCCAGGGACAAATTCAGTCTGGGCAGAGAGTGGACAGAGAGCAGCCCTGAGGAGAAGGACTTGGGGTCATGGTTGGCAAGAAGCTCACTGTGACCCAGCAGTGTGTGCTCCCAGCCCAGAAGGGCAAACATGAACTGGGCTGGATCGAGAGCAGTGTGGGCAGCAGGGTGAGGGGGGTTCTGCCTGTTCTGACCCTCTGCTCTGCTCTGCTCTGCTGAGACCCCCCCCTGCAGCACTGTGCCCAGCTCTGGAGTGCCCTGGCCTGGGTTGACTATCTGATGCTTTTATCCCCAATTGTCTTGTTCTGTTCATGCTGAATAATAAGTTTTGCACCTTTAAGACTTGTTCCAGAGAGTGAAGGGGGAGAGAAGACTCACACAGTTTGTTTTCAGACTCTGCACTCGCTCCTCCACTTTGCTGCTCCTGGACTGTGATGTCTGCGGATGGACAGATAGCAGGACAGAGCTCTCCTTTGTTTTAGTTAGTTTTAGCTGGCTGAGGCAAAGAAGTTCCCTGGGCTGTGGTTTTTTTCCCTTTTCTCTGGACCTGTTCAAACCTGCTCTGGCCTGGACACCCAGCAGAGCACCGGCAGCTCCACCTGAGGCCCACCGGGCCGGGCCTGGGCCGCGGCATTGCCAGCCCTGAGGGACTGATAAGGGACTGAGTGAGCTGAGCTGCAGCCCAAGGAGGGGACTTTCTGGGTTTGTTATCTCTTTTGGAGCAGCAAGGGGTTTTATTGTTTAATATTGTTTAGGTTTTATTGTTTAATAAACAGGTTTTTTCCCACTTTTCTCCAAGGAGGTATTTTCTCCCAGACCGGTTGAGGGGAGGGGCCGATTGAATCTGCTTTCCTAGAGGAGTCCCTTGGGGATTCTCTCCAAAATTTGCCCTGTACCAGGACATGCCCCAGCACAAGAAGGACATGGAGCTGCTGGAGCAAGTCCAGAGGAGAGCACAAAGATGCTCAGAGGGCTGAGGCACCTCTGCTGATGGAGACAGGCTGGGAGAGCTGGGACTGTCCAGCCTGCAGAAGAGAAGGCACTGAGCTGAGCTTACAGCACCCTAAAGGGGCTACAAGAGAACTGGAGAGGGACCTTTTACAAGGGCATCTTGATAGGACAAGGGGGAATGGATTTAAACTGAAAGATGACAGATTTAAAGCAGATATTGGGAAGAAATTCCTTACTGTGAGGGTGGTGAGGCCCTAGCACAGGGTGCCTACAGAAGCTGTGGATGCCCCATCCCTGCAAGTGTTCTCAGCCAGGCTGGATGGGGCTTGGAGCAACCTGGACAAGAGGAAGGTGTCCTGTCCATGGCAGGGGGTTTGGAACTATAAATGATCTTTATTTCCAGTCCAAACCATGCTGTGACTCTGTGATAGGACCACCTTGCACAACAGAAATTATGTCCGTATCCTCACTGCAGTGGCTTTTGCAGAAGGGATGTCTGGCCCATGGGATGCTGAGCAAGGGACAGTCACCATGAAGTGCAGCCCCAAAGGGGAAGAAGTTGGTTGTGTGAGAATGACCCTGGACTACCGGATCTCATGTCCTGGTCACTTCTGAGATGTGGCTGTTAATGAGAGCAGATTGATAGAAAAATAGAGCATTTATTGTAGGAGAGACTCAGAAGAGTGTGTCTTGTCTTACCCAGCAAAGGCAAAGAGGGGATCTGAGTTCAATCTAAAAATACTTCAAAGGGGCAGGCACCAGGGAAAATAGAAAGCAAAAAAACCCCAAGGTTGCATAAGAATAAATAAGAATAAATTAACCATGAAGTAATCTAGGCTGAAAACTGGAAGGTTTGTTGGTATTCTGGGGAGTTTCTCCTGGTTTTATGTTCTGTTTATTCAGGAGAGGGAGATAAAGGCTGCTCTCTCTGAATCCCAGAGGATGAGTCTGGAATGTAATGACCAACATGTTCATGCCAACATCTCTGACTGTCCTGCTGCTGATTGCTTCTGGCAGCAACATAAAATGAATGTGGTTATGAACGATCCTGGTTCCTGCCCTGCACCCCTGGTGGGTATCACCATCCCTCCATCCCACCTCCAGGGCTGCCTGGGGCTGGCTCCTGGAAGTGTCTTCAATGGGGTCAAGCACTGGTGATGCAAAACCTCTCCTGCTTAGAAACCAAGAGATGTTGGGCCAACAGAAAAGCCAATTAAAGTAAATGCATCAATGTCACAGGAAGAGGGATGTGATTACACTGATTTTCATGATCACTCTTGGCATTAATTAGATCAAATACTGGTTTTGCTCTGTGGTGGGTACAGGTTTCTCAGCCAGCTGTCCTCCAATGGAGCAGCAACCAGTCCCCACAGGGCCCATCCACCAGAGGAATGGGACCCCAGGTGGCTCCAGCCCCTGGGAGATGGAGGTCTCTGGCCTGCAGATCCCCTGCAGCACCCAGTCCATGGGCTGTACATGAGCTTTGCCTTGATTGTGGCCCCAGAGCAGGGGCAGGGCTGGAGGGGTGACCTGTGATAGCAATGAGCATGACTCCCACCCCTCACACTGTGGGTGCCAAGTGCTGCTTGCACACATGAAGCTGTGTGTTAACAGCTGAAATCTCACCTCCTTTTTTTCCCCCTGCACCTTTATAGCTCTTGGCTTTTCCCCTGCCATCTCTTTTCCCACCTACCACTTGCTAGCACACATCATATTGCAGCCTCACACCAATCACTCAGTGAAGAAAACCACTGATGGGGCCTGGGCAAAAGCCTCCCTAAAATGAACTTGACCTGTTTTGCATTTATTTCTTTTTCAAGCAAAAACTTTGCCTTGCTTCCTCAGTTTATGATGGCATTTCCAGGTATGTGCCAGGGTGCCATGGCAGCAGAACTGGCAAACAAAGGCAAGGTGAGATGCTGTGGATGGGCAAGGATAAAACTCAGGAATGCTAATGTGCTTTGGAAGCCACTCTGAGGCCAGGGAGGTGATAACACTCAGTTAATTCTGTTTGCCAAGCCACCATCTGATTTTGCAGCTGTGTCCCCAGCTTTGGTTCAAACCCTGCCAGCAGTGATATCCCAGCCAGAACTCTCCCTCCCTGTGCTGCCACAGGCTCTGAAAGGGATGAGGGCAAAGAGGCTTTGTTGGAATGAATGAAACAGGAGTTTCCCAACTTGTATTAAGATCCTCCACCCTAAATGAGGTTATCTTCCTTTTGTAGGAGCTCAGGTTCTTGGGGATAAGCCCTGACACCTGCAGTCTTGATGCACTGGGACAGCATCCTCCTGCTGTGCCAGCTCAGTTTGTGCCTGCAAAACAGTTAAGCCTGAATGTTTACTCCTGCTGTAGGATTATGCAGGCAGCAGTGTTATTCTGATGGAGCTCATCCCTCTACCCCCAGGAAAGCAGCCAGAGGAGGCTCAGATGGCTGGGGGAAGCATTTTATCCTTATTTTGCTATGATGCTGTGCTGCCAGCGAGTGGGACAGGACTGGCCTGGGGCTGGGCCAGCACAGAGGCTTGAGGAAACAAAACAGTGGTAGATTTCATGTTTTCCTCTGTATTTATGAACTGCACGCTCAGGGAAGGCTGTGAAGATGGAGGGGCTATCAGCTGTGCCATGAGGATGAGGTGTGGATGAGCTGGGATCCCTCGGGACACTGCTCTGCTGCAGCACCATTCCTCTGAGGAAAGGCTGAGAGAGTTGGGATTGTTCAGCCTCGAGGAGAGAAGGCTTTGGAGAGACCTTACAGTACCTTCCAGCACCTAAATAAGGGGAGCTGCAGAGGGACTTTTTACAAGGGCAGGGAGTGACAGAGCAAGGGAGAATGGCTTCAATCTGAGAGAAGATAAGTTTAGATTGGATAGCAGGAAGCAATTCTTTACTGTGAGGGTGGTGAGCCTGTGGAACAGGTTGCCCAGAAGAGCTGTGGATGCTGCATCTCTGGCAGTGTTCAAGGCCAGGCTGGATGTGACCCTGAGCAACCTGGTCTGGTGGAAGATGTCCCTGCACACAGCAGGGAGGTTGGCACTAGAAGAATCCTTAAGTTCCCTTCCAACACAAACCAATCTGTGATTCTCTGGTTCTATGGTTTTTATGTGCCTGCACACCCTCCTTAACTCAGCAACAGCACAAACAAACTGGAAAGCAGCTTGCAAGAGGAGGGCCTGCTCTGCCAGGGGTTTCTCAGGGCTGTCCTGCTTCCTGAAGCCTGTCAGAGCCAGGTTTAAGATCCTGTAGAAGTAGCAGGAGACTAAAGTCTCTGATAGATGCAAAAATAGCAAGATCAGAGAAAAATGCAATTGGATTTGGAGCAGCTGCTGGGAAACAGATTCTTTGCAATAAACTGAAATGCTCTTAGCACTTGATGTTTGTGCACTACAGAGAAAACATCCCTGCTACAGAAGGTTTATTTTAACTACAGAGGACACAACCTGTCAAACGAATGCACAGCTCCTGATTTGATCTAGTTCATTTTCATGTGTGTGTTTTTTCTGCTCCTTGGCAGCTCTTGTGGGGCTTGTTGAGGCTGATTTACTCGTGCTTTTGGAAGGTGGGCTTTATGGGAAGCCACAGCTTCTGATTCCCATGTGGAGATGCATTATCAGACAGGACGGAAGAATAAGCAGGGTGATGATGGATGCTCAGGTTTGCCAGCTGAGCTAAAACATTGAAGGGGAAAAAAAAACCCAAAGCTGTTCTAAACATTTTGTTTGATCTCAGTCCAGATATCTGATTTCACTTCAGAGAAACTGTGTATTTTTTCATATTTACCACACACACACACACCTGAAATGTAAGTTACATTTAATGCACACTTGCTCTAGTATTTATAGTAAGGCATCATGTGTAAACTTTTAAAACACTGCTTCACAAAGAAAAGTTAATTTAAAAAAAATTGCTAATACTGTAGTCAAACTCCCCTTTGTCAGCTCCCTTCTGCTTTAGCCAGCCTGACATGCATCTGTGAACTCTTTGGGTCTGTCTGAATCTGCATTTTCAATTGCATAAGCTCTGAACAAAGCATTTCCTTCCTGCACTGAGAAAGCTGCTCTGCATCCTCTGCCCCCAACACCACCAGATGCCCCTGCTCCTCTCATCCCTTTTGTTCTTGTCTGGGAAGTTTTTGCATCCCTCCTTTGGAGCAGCAGTATCAGAGTGTAAAATAAAAAAATCGCTGTTCTCTGTTGAAGCACTTGTGTTTTTGGGGTGCAGCTGGGGCCTTACAGTGCTCCCTGCTCCTGGCTGAGCTCACATCTCTGCAGGGATAACTTCTGCCTGTCCTCCTGATTCAGAAATCTCCTGATTTCTGAAGGAGAAAATTAATAGGCAGGGAGCCAACAGCTTTATGGAGGTGGGACTTTGTGACAGAAAGGGACTTTGGCAGTGCTGTGAAAGGAGAATTATTTCTATACAATTTAACATGAATCAATGTCTTTTGAAGATGAAAAAAAATCCACCACAACAAAACACCACCACCTGAGGACCAAAAAAAGGAAAATGTGTTTGCTTTTAGCATGGTGGTGGTACTGCTGTTCAGCAGTGGATACTGGAGACTGATGTTTTTGCTGCCCAGGCTGGAAGTGACCCACGTCTTCTCTGGTGGAGGGATCTGAGCACAAGCAGGGCTAGAGGGGTTGTGCAGGCATGGCTGAGCTGGGTGTAAGGCCCACTTGGCCCCAGACTGGCTCCCCTGTACTTTCACAGTTTGGTTTGAGAAGCTTTCTAGAGGAGTGGGAAAGGGGGGTGGACAGGTGGTCATCTCTTTCCTCTTTGTCTGAAGGCAGCTCCACTTCTTCTTCAGGAAACCTCCTCCATGTGTAGCTCTTCCCTCTGTGGGAAATGTAGGGGGATGTGCATGTGCTCAGCCCACCACACACAGATTTGGGGGTGAACTTGAGCAGCCTGGCAGCAGGGAATACATTTTGCCACTCTGTGGAACCAGCTCCATATTGTGCAGAAGAGAAATTCACCTGGTGGGCATCTTGCTCAGCCCTTCTGTTACCCTCAAATTAATCAGCTTTTCCTATGAAAATCCTACCCAGAACATGGCAAGCCAGGAATGAGGAAGTGATTGCTCATAGATATGTATCTAAATTGCTGAACTGATACCAACCCAATAACAAAAGTGATTTTGACTAATGCTCCTACTGCAGGCAGAAGCTCCAGCGCTTTGAGGAGCAGAGTAGCTCAGCCAGCAGGTACCTGACTGCAAAATTAATGGTTGATTCTCAGATCTGTATTTATTTTAAGGTGTCACCTTCATTTTGCTTTCCCCTGTACCTACCAGCTCGGGGATAACTGGGTGCAGAGGAGGTGACTCTCACTCAGGGAGCAAAGCCGTAACAGCCTCTTGCAGCATCATCCATGGACCTTGGAAAGAACCACGGAGGCACCTGGTCCTCAGGCCCCAGGAGCAGATGCTGAGGGATGAATTTCAGAGGGAAGGGATCATGGCTGGGCAGATACAGTATGTTCACAGGCAGAGAAAGATTTTCTTTTAAATTTGATTTATGATAAGTGGAGAAAGGGCGGGACTTCCCAAAGCAGCTAAGGGAATTAGGTGCCTGATTCCCATTGATTTCCCTCTGACAGAGATTAATGCACTGTTTTCCACTTTGCCATGTACCCAGATGTGTTGGCAGGGCAGGATAATATATCAATCAGTGAGTCATCTGTCTGCTTGCTAACTCCCATGAACGGCAGGAGGATATTTCACACTAGGCTCTGGGTCTGGCTTTTGTCTGCTAATCATATTTTGGGTCCTGTTGTGTTGGTTGTTTTTCCTTTTGGTGACTGCAAGGTGTGTTTGCAGGGGTTCCTGGGGCACTGCACCAACAGTGGGCAAGGCTGATCCGTGGAGTTGCTTTTTTCATGGGGTGAGGCAGCAGCAGGTTTCAGAGAAAGGAACATCTCGGGTTCATTTTCATTTCCTCAAATTCACGAGAATTGCAGGAAGAATAATTGGACTAAACGATATTTTCCAGCCACCTTAGGCACTTTGCTGAGGCTGCATTTGCATGACAGAGCTTTTCATTTTCCACCTTCTGATACTCAGCAGGAGAGGGACATTATTGTCACTAGAATATTCCCAATTCAGTGAAATTTGAGTGGGCTAATTAAATAATGTAAAAACCTTGCCAAAGCCCAACACTTTCGTGTGAAAGGAAACGGCATGGCGTCCCCTCTCTTTATTTAAATGGGAGGAGAGGAAATATGTGAGTCTAATGAACTCTATAAGTTCCTGTGGCTTTTTCTGAGCAAAGCAACCTTTAGCACTATTTGCATTATTAATATCCCAGATGGGCAAACTGGCTGATACTTGACACCAAATAAAAATCACATGGAAAAACTTTATTAACTTCTTCCTGTTGTCTTTGTGAGATTTCTCCTCAATCTCAGGGAGTGAACACCGCTCCTTGGAAATATGCTGGAAATGGTGAGCACTTTCTGTCTGTATTTCATATTCTGTTTGTTTAAGGACTGGAACTTTTGGCCTTGGAAGTTAATACCCAGCTCCCATTCATGACAGTTGACTTTGGATGAGGCACACGTTGCTCCAGGTCTTTCTAGAGAGAGATGTGAACGTCCATCTTGGCAGAAGGAAGCAACAAAACCTCTGTTCTCACCAGAGCAGTTTTTTGCTTTTTAGGGAAATCCAAAGTACTTGGACACTCCTCAGTGTCTCTGCCAGCTCTGCAAACCCTTTCTGCTCACCAGGTGCCTTTGTGAGACCAATGGTTTCTCCAGGGGGGAGCTCAGCTGGCCAGGTCTAGATGTGACAGAAACGGGGACATGTCAGGGTCAGATCACAAGGCCCTGCTCTGCCCTGACAATGACTGAGCACTGAATCTCTGACCTGGTCCAGGTTAAAGATATCCTTTTTGGATACATGGTCTTTTAATCCCAGGTTAAAACCAGATCAAACCTGGGGTAATTTCAGTGACTCTATTTGCAGCTGGAGCTGTGGGGTCTAATGGGAAGGAGGAACTTTGGAAACTAGATTTCAAAACTGGGGGCTTAATCTTCAGTTCACTCAATCCTCACTTCTGCAATTTTCCTCACCCCTCCTTCATTGTCTGGGTTGGAGAGTGTAAACCTCCTGTAAATCCAGGGGACTGGATGAGGTATCACAGGAGGGGCCTGTGGACTTGTGTGGAGCATTTAGAAACACTGCTATGTCCAGGTAGGAACTGTAAGAGAAACCTCAAGCAAGAATTTACAAATAGCTAATGGGGATCTCAAGATTTCCCAGAGGATAAATGCAGGATCATCCCACCCCCTGGTGTATTAGGTAACCCTATGGAGAAATTACGTCCCTGGCTATCCAGAGCTCTGGATTAGGAGCCTGGCAAGTTAGATTTGCACTAAGAAGATGCCTCATGGTTTGGTGGTTTGTTTTTTTTTCCTGTACAACATGTGAGATGTGGTGAGAAGAAATGCTTGAATTGTTCAGTGCCCAGATTGCTGTTACAAGTGAGTGCCTGAGGCTGAATGTTTCTGAGTGATTTCACTGTCCAGTCAGGACTGTTGATTCTGTTCCATCAGGTGCTGGCAGCTTGCTGGATGTGCTAAGAATTGCTGGGCTTTTAAAAGGCCTTTAATGTATAGTCTGTCCTTGCCAGTGCTCTGAGAAACTTTGTGAGGTTCCCAGAAGGTCAGACAAAGCTTGGAAATGTCGTGAAATATTTGTCCCAAAATCTTTGCTGGAATTAGAGCTGCTCTTCTGGTTTCAGGCCCTCTCCAAGAAGGCTCTGTAGCTGCCTGCCAGCCCCTCTGAAGTCCTTGGCTGGAAAGTGAGTGTGTGTGCTTGCTTTTAAATGAATGAATAACATTGTTAAAGCCAATAAGGACATCCATGTGCCTGGCACTTGGTTTGTTTAATGCTCTGCTTTCAGTTAGGGTTTGATGTTTTATCAGCCTCCCTTTGTGCTTCTGCAGACTCATCCCTGCTCCTGTGTCTGCACCAAGCCTCTGATGTCCGTGTGGGCATCCCTGGAGGGCTGTGCATCCCTCCCTGCCTCCCTCCCTCTCTCCACCAGCAGCAGGTCCCCCTCTGCCTTCCTTGCTGCAGGACATTTTGTGCAGTGCAAGGGAAGAGGGAGCATCACCCCTGCTGCCCCCCAGCTCCACTCAGTGACCACATTGTTGAGTTTGCTGAGATCTCCAGGACAAAGGAGGTATTGAGAATCTGACTCCTTGTTCTCAGAAGGCTGATTTATTATTTTATATTGTATTATATTTAAAAATGCCGTACTAAAATTATACTAAAGAAAGAGAAGGGATATGTCAGAAGGTTTGGCAAGAATGATAATGAAAGCTCGTGACTGACTCCTCAGAGTCTGACACAGCTGGCTGTGATTGGCCATTGAGTTAAAACAATTCACATGAAACCAATCAAACATGAACCTGTTGGTAAACAATCTCCAGACCACATTCCAAAGCAGCCAAGCACAGGAGAAGTGAATCAGATAATTCTTATTTACATTTTGCTCTGAGGCTTCTCAGCTTCCCAGGAGAAGAAATCCTGGAGAAGGGATTTTTCAGAAAATATGACAGTGACAACCACATCACTCAGAGAGCAGAGAAGGGATGATGGTGCAAACATGATCAGACAGGAGGTGATGAACTGAGGAGAAGCATTTTGAAAACTGCAGCAGCTGCAGGTTGAGCTGTGCATAAAATTTTGCAGGGATCCTGCTTCTGCCCTCTTCCTGAACCAGACAGTCATTTTGAAGAACCATATTATACCCTGCCATAGGTTACAGAAATTTCTTGACACCCTGTATGACCCAGGACTTTTTTTTTTTAAGAGTAAATGCATCACAAAAGGTGCAGAGGAGGTTGAGCAAATCAGCAATGCTGAAGTCCCTGCAACAGCAATTTCTTGTGTAATTCACCCCAGGAAGCTGCCTGTGCTGCAGAGGGGGCAAGAAAGCCCTTGCAGCCCCTGCCAGTCTGATCACTGGGCTCTGCAGACAAGTTTAACTCCAAGAGACTTGGAGGCTGAAGAAAAACTTTGTGTCCTAGAGCTGCCTTCTCTGCTGGGCCAGTTCTCATCCTCCCCTTTTATGTGCTGTCTGCTATTTTTATCTGGCACACAGGTTTGCTGAGTAAGAGTGCCCTCAGTCACTACTAATCAGCAGCCTCCCCAATCATGTCTGGATAAATAGAAGTGTAACATATGCCCCAAATGGCAGGAGAACTGGAAAACTTGGGTGACTAATCACTGTGAGAGGGTGCATCACAGCCACCAGAACCATTTCTGCTAAGCTCAGGCTAAAATCCCAGGGCAGATGCTATTTATGTTGTACAGCACTTCAGAGGCAGCCCTGCAAGAAAGCAGATAGAGATGAAGGTCAGAGCAGGCCTTTTAAACACGACATTAGTTAAATGGCTTTTCCTGCCTCAGCTGTCCTGCTCTGAGATTAGCCCAACTCCAAATGAGAAGGGTTTTTTTCCCTGTCACAGTAAATCCCATGCATATTTCTGTGCTGGCTCTGAGGCTGGGAGAGGCAGAGTTATCCTGTATATTTCCAAACAATTCCTCAAGCTGAGCACTTGGCTGTGAGATCCCTTCTGAAATAGTTAATGATTACAACATCTCCCCAAATTGCATCAGTCCTTTGATCTGCTTGGTGTTTGAAAAAACCCAGCAACTCATTTTCTAAATTGCTGTCAAGTCTTTAATTTTTTAGATACCTAAAGCTGACATGTGAACACACCCATGTCTATAGCATAACCTTGGCTTCTCTGAATTTATGAGAAGCTTGGCAAAATTTGAATGATTGAGTTGCTAAAATAACTTCCAGTGTAATTACCATGCATTGCCTTTCCAGGTACCAGGGAAATTGGATAATTGAAGTTCAGGTGATGGAGGTTGCATGGCTCTTTGTAAAACCATGGAGTGTCCACTGCAGCTCTTTGAAGAAACCTCATTAAAATCAACTGAGCAGCATATGAAAACACTGAGTGATTCATGGTTTGGGAATACTTCTGCTCTTCTGTGGCCATTTTTCTCTGATAGGCTGGCTGGAAAACTGGCTGGGTGCTCATGAATGAGGATTGGGTTGCAGAGGATGCTGCATTCAGTGCAGTCCGGGGATGCTGCAGTGACTGTCTGAGTGTTTGCACCTCCTGAGACTCTGCAGTGGCAGACACCAGACTCTGCATTTTCAAAGCAAGTGTAAACCCAGATTTAGCACCCTATGGGTTACAGATTTAATCCAGTATAACAGAGAGTAGCATGTGGCCCATACTTCAGAGCTATCACTAGTTCTCATGTAATAAAGCAGTGGCACAGACCTGAATGCCTCAGAAACCATCTTTTCCTGACTCTGACTCCACCCTGACAACTGTGTGCCACAAGAATGCCTGCACCCTGGGTTAAAATTGCACTTAGCAGCAGATAGGTTAACTCAGCACTTTCACAGCATTCAGAATTTGAGTGCCTTGTAAAGGCCTCCTTGTACCAAAACGAGCATGTCCTTGACCTACTGCTATTTACAGGGATTGCCAGATTATACATTTAGTTATTTTTTCCTATGCTGCCTTGAAGAGCTGGAGAAAGAACCATCTCTCCATCAGCTGAGAGAGGCACCCCACAGATCTTTGTTCCAGGCTCTCAGCACACTCAAGGAAATATTTCTGCGTCACCTGTGTTTGTTCCACACTTTTAACTTTTCTTTGGAAACAGAATTTCTAGAGGCTTTTTAAGGCATTTGAGACACTTGCCTGTGCCCAGCTTCCATATCCTGAGCAGAGCAAGGTGGGAGGCACAGGTGCTCCCTTTCACCATGTATCAGAGGACTGAAAGATCTTTTTTGGGTCAGAACAAAATAGGACGCCCACATGAACACAAGGGAACTGTGCAAATGCTGGATTTCTATTTTTTGTTCTTTGGCCAAAATGTGAAAGAATCTCAGGTTAGATCAATTCAAAGTAGATTTTTAAAAGTATTTTTGCAAGGTGAAATATTAAGCAAAATATTTTGTTTTACTGAGAACATAAAGTCTGACTGCTCTGGTACTTGACTCTGTTATTTTTTCATTATAAAGCTTGAAACAAAGCCATGTATTTCATGCCTGAATTTCCAAGAATTCCACTCCCCTCATTTTAATTTTTTTTTAATTTGGAACATACCCAAGAAGTTCAGTCCAAGCCAATAAAATCTGGCCATCTTAAGAAATTCATTTAAAAAAAAAAAAATATTTTTACACCTTAATATTTCTGGCTAGTTTTCCTGTGTGGAGCTCCCAATCTTACGCCCCCAAGTCTTGCCCTGGCACCATGCCCCATGTGAAAGCTGTGGGTGAGCTGACATTTGTGCTGTCAAGCGTGACTTTGGCTTGAAGAGCATCAGGTCCTTCAGGATGGTCTCCAGTGACAACTCAGGGCAGCTTCCCAGAGACCAGGAATTTTCTGAACAACAGAAGGACTAAAAAATGTTGGGAGGGACAAACTTTTAGGCTCTGATCTACATAACCATCAGAGTGACAAGCCTGTGTGTTGCTGTAGTACTGCATCTTATTTTGCCAGCCAAGTGCGATATCAGATCCAACTGGAAAAAATAAAAATAAAAATAGAAGAGCTCAAGTCCCAGCTCAGATAACAGTTGTGAAGTTGAATCAACTCAGCCCAAGCTAGGACAGCACTTAAATGTGTTCCCAGCCTTAGGAATGCACTTAAACTGGATCTAAGCATGGCCCTAAAAATGCTCATGTGTTTTCCAGAGCTCAGTTTGTTGCTGTCCCAAAGGTTCCCATAAAAGCTGTTGCCTCCCTGGGTAAAGAGAATGGGCCTAGTGCACAGTTCCCAGAAATGTAAAAACTACAGTTAAATAAAATGGCAATAATTGGATTTATGTCATCTAAATACTCTTTGGTGTGAAATCTCCCGTCTGTATGTGGGTGAAACAATTTCTTTCATCTTTGCATAAAACCAAGAAGTTATAAAAATGAGAAGGTATAAACATATCCTTCAGCAGCAAGTGTTGTACTGAATTGGCAATTCTTCTGCAGCTGAAGGGAAAAAGATGTTGAATATTACTATATTGTAGTGTACACATTAGTAGAATATTGTCCAAAAACAGCATTCACTGTTCTGCATTGAACAGAGGTATATATGCATTTAAATAGGCACATCATGGCTCGGGTTTATTGCACCAATATTTTATTTATCTATCACAAGCTTATTTTTACTGCTGACAAATATTTTCTGTGTAGTTGGAAATTCAAAAGAAATAATCACACACAGTCATTAATGTTTAAAGTCAGAGGATATTATTTAGTGTAGTGCTAGTTGTATTATATTATACATTATGCATTAAATACTTTTTGGTGGTACACTTATTAAATACAAATTGAGGCAAACCAATCCCTCAGTGGAAACAGACCTGCCAAATAACTATTTTCTTTTTACTTTCATTCTCACATACAAATGAAGATCTTTTGGATTTCAAAGCTGGTGCTGTTTTTACCCCCCTCTCTCAGCTTTCAGTGTGGATTTCTAGGGCTATAGGGACTTGTTAAGGAAAGATCAAACATAATATAGATATGTATTAATGCATGAAACAGATATATTTACCTCACTGGGGCATTGAGAATTAATTAGTCACTGATTAAAAAGTGGTGGAAAGTGAAAACCACTATCCAAGCACTCGATGCTGTTTTTCCTCTGAGCGTGCAGCTGGAGATGGAGCCAGTCAGAGGTGGTGCCATGGGACATGTCTGGGTGTGGGGGCAGCCCCAGCCCAGCCTGGCAGCCCTGGCTGTGCCCTGCACAGTCCATCTGATGGATCTGTGCCTTTCCTGCTTGGTGTGGACACTCCTGAAGAACCAGCCCGTGCCTGCAGCCTCTGGTGCTGCAGTGTTCCCAGAGCCTGGCCTGGAGGGGCTGCTCCAGCTCAGCCCGTGGAATGGCTGGGTTTGAAACAGGAGCAGCCCCAGGATCCCCCAGGCTGCTGGGATGCCTGGATCCTGGTCACACCAGGAGAAGAGTAGGAGCAGAGCAAACATGAGAAAGGGGCTCCCCCCAACACCCCCAGCTCGTACCAGGCACTTCCCAAGCCTCATTAACCACCCCCAGATTTATTTGCTGTAGGTATTGTTCATTCTTTCATTCTCCCCTTGAAGCCATCAGCATCCCCAAGGCAGTGCTGCAAGGAGCTCCCTGAGCTGTTTTA
This sequence comes from Haemorhous mexicanus, assembly GCF_027477595.1. Taxonomy (NCBI): domain Eukaryota; kingdom Metazoa; phylum Chordata; class Aves; order Passeriformes; family Fringillidae; genus Haemorhous; species Haemorhous mexicanus. The sequence continues at coordinate 58,771,231 of NC_082346.1, read as the reverse complement.
ATTCCTTTTTTTTCTTGTTTGTTTCTTTGTGTTTTTTGTTTGGTTGGTCAGATTTTTTGGGCTTATTCTTCATTTGTGGGGTTTTTTTTTGGTTTTTTTTTTAGAAAGCCCTATTTTTGTTTGTTTTTAACCTGCCATCCACTGGTTTGATGCCATCTTGTTCCTGTGCTGTGGAAGGCAATGAGACATCAGTCCCTGCTCACCCTCTCCAGACTCCTGAGCTTTCAGAGCCTTATCACATCTCCCCTGTCATTCAACTCCCAACAAGAGTTGTGAGAGGCAAGACAAATCCTGCTTAGCTGTTTCCTGTGTGAGTTAATTTCCCTGAACTTTCCTCTAAGGACAAGGCCCATTGAGCCAGCGCTGAGGGATGCAGAGCTTGGTAAAAATGAATTTACAAACCGTGAGTTTTTCTGCAAAGCCTCTGGGAAGGTGAGAGCTCTCATCCCACTGGGAGGGAAGGGGAGGCACCAGGAGATGAGTTTGGAAAGGAGATTTTTGTAGCTTGCTCAGTGTGTTGAATTACTGCTCCTGTGTGATTTTTTGTCTCTGAGTGCAGTGGCAGGTTTTAGTATATTGGGATTGTAATTAGGAGGCAGGACAACCAGGGGTTTTATGTATGTGTCTTTTTTTATTTAAATCTTCTATATACAGTCATAGCAAGCTCTGGAGCTGCCTGTGCTGGCTTTGCAGCTCTTGTCTGATCAGTGAAACCCATTTAAATCATGGAGACTCTTTGGTCTCCCAGCTGTCACAGCCCCCTGCTACCCCAGGAGAACCAGAAAAGCTTCTTCTCTACCACCTCTGGCTCAGTTCAGCAAATGTGATTTGGGTTTTCATGTGGGCTGGAGGATGGGGCTGTGTTGGGTGGGGTCACAGATATCCAGTGCATCCCCAGGCATACCAGCAGCAAGTCTCAGACCATCTCTAGAGAGAAAAGAATGTTGCAAAATCTAGGGGAAAAAATCAAAGAAATTAAGTAAAACATTAACTAAAGAAAAATAATAGCTTGTGATGGCTTTGTGGGATTAGAAATACACTTAGGCGGCCTTTAACCCCTTAATTCACTGCCAGTGAATTAATTCACTGAGCAGAAAGGAGGACATGGAGAAAGATGGCACAAGGGGGTGGAATGCTGGGGTGTTGTCATCACCCCTCAGAGCAGCTGCAGCTGAGCAGGGGTTTCAGCCCTTGCAGAGGCAGCTGAGCCCTGGGGTGATGGCCAGCCCTGGCCACAACCTGGCTTCTTCTTGCCTGTGTTACAGATGGATAATGAGATGATTGGCTCTCTCAATTAAAAGATAACTATTGTGTGAATATTAATAAAAGTTTTAGTGATGTATAGTTATGTTATTATAGTTTAGATATCTTCTGTTCTCCCCATAGTTCCCTTTCCCGGCCCTGTATTGCTGCCATCAGACAGCTGGGTTGTCTAGGCCAGGTAAAAGAAGGCTGCACATGTGTCCCTTACCTGGGGCAGTTGGGAAAGGAAAAGCTTGGTGCTTAGGGGGTACAGCATGGCAACTCCTGACCTCCAGTCAAGCTACAGGAAAGAAGTTTCCACTGATAAATGGCAAAGAAGAGCTGACTGACAGACTTTGGGAGGGGCCAGGACTGGCTGATGTAACCCCAGGGGTATAAAAGATGAGCATCCAGCTTGAAGAGGAACTGGCTGCATGGTATGCATGAGGGGCAGTTCCCAGCACTGCAGCTTTTTCCTTATGTAGTCCTTTGTTGTATTTTTGTTAAAGTTTAATAAACCTTTTAAATTTTCAAAGCGAGCAGTTGTTTCTCACACCTGTGTGCTGAAAACAGCAGGGTAAAAAGCCACTCCACAGAGCCATGCTGAGGCCTGCCCTGGATTCCGCTGGTGTTCCTTGACAGGAAATGTCCCCTTCCCTTGGGGACATATAGAACCATTTATCCACCCAATCCCCCCTCCAGGCAGGGCTGTCAGGGACTCACAGCTGTCACTGGCACGGGGGTCCACACATTTCAGTGCATTTCAGCTAGGACCCCTTGGACACACATCTTGAGCACACAAACAGCATTTTCTCAATATTGGTCTTTCTGCTTCGGCCGCAGACAGATTGAGCAGTGACTAATTCCTCTTTTCTTGAAAGCAGACCAAGCCTCAGCACCCGAATCTCTCATTAAACAAGCAGATTTACTGCCTTCTAATTTCCTATAGATTTTGCATTAGCCTCTTATCTGCTGTGCCTCCCACAGCAGGCTGGATGAGTCTGGTCCCCATCCGGGGGCAAACAGTGTCAGGACTTTAAGCACATTTGCAGGGCGTGGTGGCTGCTGGCTGGCACTGACTGTAGGTGAGGGGACAAGCTGTAGCTGCCATAAAGGAAAACCTCCAGGCTTAGGGTCATTTTATCCAAATCTATCAGAGAATTAACATCTTTGTCTGCATGTAATTAAAAAGGGGACATGAGAGGACAGGGAAGTAAGTGGATGGGCTGCAGCACAGAGCATTAGGGTGACTGCTGAGACAACCAAGAGGAATATGAGAAAACCAGGAAAAAACATTCAAAATAACTGCAGCCTTTAGGGCCACATAGAGCAAGCTCTATAGAAATGGAAGGGAGGATCATAAATCCATTAAAGCTATTCACACCACTGTAAGAACAGGGGCAATATAATATTTTCTCCTTCCACTTCAGCCCCCTGTCACGAGGAAAGGGGATGATGGTGGGTGGGGTCTGCCAGGCAGTGGGATGTGGGGCTGGGAGGGGGCTCAGGAGAGGGGGGTTCGCTGTGCTGGTTTGCTGTGCTCTTGTATTTACAGAGTTCCCAGATGAAGGAAGGAATGATGCATCTGACTCCATGTTCTAAGAGGGCTAATTTATTATTTTATGATACTATATTATATTAAAGGATACTATACTAAACTTTACTAAACTATACTAAAGAATACAGAAAGGAAACTTACAGAAGGTTAAAAGATAATAATGAAAAACTCGTGACTCCTTCCAGAGTCCTGACACAGCTTGGCACTAATTGGACAATGAGTAAAAACACCTCACAGCACAATGCAATGAAACAATCACCTGTGGGTAAACAATCTCCAAACTCATTCCACATGAGCAAAACAGAGGAGAAGCAGTGAAATAATATTGTTTTCCTTTTTCTCTGAGGCTTCTCAGCTTCCCAGGAGAGAAGTCCTGGGCAAGGGGATTTTTGCAGAAAATATGATGGTGACACTGTGCTGACTCCAGCACTGCTGGGAGCAGAGCTCACACAGACCCTGCCATGGGCTGCGTGCTGGAGCAGTGCAGGCAGTGGGGGCTGGCTCCACTTCTCTCCCAGGAATGGGGATGGGGATTCACAGGGCAGTGGCTCCTCCCTGCTGGCCTGGCAGCTGCCTGCTCTGCCTTTAGCCCCATCTGACCCCACCAGAGAGAGCTGAAATTCAGTGTCCTGCTGTCCATTGGGAAGAAACCATGAGAAAACAGCAGTGCTGCGAGTCAGAAAGGAGTCTGTTTACATCTTGGTAGAGTGGATGAAAGCACCCAACCAGGCCTGTTTATTTTAGCAAATGTTTTATGGATCGTCCGGAATTTTCATTAAAGTGTTATTTTAAAATTTGCTTCTCTTCTTTCTGAATCAGGAGATAGTGGAAAGCCAAGGAAGCCCTCCTGAGACCTGGTGTGGAGTGTCTAACAGGGTAATTAACCCACTACTACTTCAAGTCTCTCAACTTCAAAGAAAAACCCCACCGTATCCTTGGCTGCAGGGTGTCCATGTTTTGCTGTCTGACATTTGATGCAAAGGGGATTCATTCTCCCACATCCAAGCTGTAATTCCCCAGATACTAATCAGTGATCTCACATTTTCAGCTTGAAATGATTTGTGTGAAAGCCATTAGACAGTAGGAAGTGGGGTGTATGAGAGAGTTCTCACTCAGCCTTTCCAAAGAGGAAGTAGTTTTTTATTTGCATTCCTTGCCTGGTGACATATAGGATTTTTGCCCCCAAATTTTTAGCCATAGAGGGAACTGCACCAGCCTGTGCTTCAGCAGTGTTAGAAACAAAATCTGGCTGTTGAGTGTTTGTGTGTTGTCTTAGACCTGAGGTTCCATGCCAAGATATCTTCTTTAGTGGAAATTAAATAACATACAGTTGCCCCTGTCTACAAGGCTCATTACTGTCTGTCAGTTCTGACCATTATATCCACTTAAAGTACCACAGGGAGAGCATATTGGGATTCTTCTGATATACTATTCCTCCAAAAGTCAATCAAAAACCAATCTAGTGCACTTAAGCCTTTTACTGCTTTGCTGAAGACAATCTCCCAGTATCGGCTAATCTGCACAGCCTGCTCCGATAGCACAAAGATTTTTGAGGCCATGTGAGAAGAGATTACCGACCTGTTTGTAAATGAGAATAATGGCTCACTTTCCCTGGGCTCTGGGTGTGCCCTCAGAGGTGACAAATGCAATTACTCCTCCTTCTCCAATGCAAGAGGGGAAAAACCCAAATGCAACACGTTTGGAGTGTGCCATAAATTCAGCAGGAAGAGAACCATCAGTGGGATCAGCTGGTCAGGGAGGTGAGCAGCAGGCACTGGAGCTGAGTTATTTCCCCGAGGTGCTGGTATGTGAGGCAGACTCCAGCGTGGGAGGGGAAGGGTTTGTTTCCACAGCAGCTCATAGTCCCAAAGGGCATCCTTTGCTCTGCACTCAGGGCAGGGAAACAGGGAATTGGAATTAGCAGAGGCACAGTAGGGTGCACGGAGACAGCCTGCCAGAGCAAGGGGACAGACTTGAGTGATGCTTCCTGCAGATGCAGGGATGGATGGACAGACAGACAGACAGGCACAGCACTGTCTGCTTAGAGTGCCAGAAGAGTTCAGGAAACTATGGAGGGTCTGTGAACTTCTAGGACACTTCTCAGGGGTAGAGGGGAAACCAAGGCACAAAACAATTCAGCAAGTAGCACAGATGGTTTAGAGGAAACCAAAGAAAAGAGCAGAGGAATCCTTGCTCCCTGTCCTGCTTTAGTGCAAACAGTGTCCCTTCACTCCCTCACTTTTAAAGTAAGTTTCACATCTATATTTTTCAAGACATACAGTGTCCCTGAGGGTTGTGAACTGGAAGTTAGCATTGGTCTGGCTTCCAGATGACACAGAATGCCTCCATGGATCCTCTCACTACCAGGTATTCCAGCACTACTGGTGTTCTTACTCACCCTGAGAGGCTCAATGCCTTTGAGGAGAGACAGCCCATGCTCTGTTCCCTTCTTGGTTTAGCCCTCTCATAAAGCCAGGACTCTCCTTCTGTGCCAAAACTCCCAACTGAAGCATCAATTTATGCATATTTCATGCATAACTGAGGTATCCTCTGCACAGCTGTTCAGAGCTGTACACAGTTGTACAGTTGTACATCTGAACAAAGGCAGATTTCTCCAAGGGTAGCTCCTGCTGAGACAGAGGAGTGCAGCGGTGGGGCTCAGGACAGCCTGAACACCAGTATTCTATGGGGGTGTTGTCTTTTGGTTGTTAGGAATGACTGATGTCCTTCACAAACTCCTTGGAGTTCAGGTATGCTCCTCCCTGCCAGAGAAAGACATTTCTTCCTTCCCTGAGCTCTGTTCTGACCATTTTCATGCCAGGGTGTGCATGTATTCTCTTAGCACATTTGGTGGTGTTTGAATGTGTTAGGGAGCTGAACACTTATTGGGATGTTCCAGGGCCCCATTTTTAATATCCCTGTTTCTTTTTCTCTTTCTCTTAGGTGAACCTGGAATCACCCTCTATTAACTCAAGGTGGAGTTTCCTTGCCATAGGGATTTTTCCAGGGGACAGAAAGGCACAGAACAAATGCAGTGTCACCTGAGGTTAAACTGTTCTAGACCTGCCTTCAGAGTCCTTCCCTCATTGCTGGCAGGGATGGGCTGCATGAGATCATGGAATACTTTGGGACCAGAGAGGGATGGACTCATTTTACCTGCTCCTTGCTTTCCTAAGAGATTTGTTGAGTAATAGTTCCTAGTTTTCATGATTTAACTATCAGTCAGAACATTAGGCCACTTATTTCTCTAATTCCATTCTGACCATACTCTTGTAAAACCTCACACTCTGCATTACAAATATTAAACAAACAGACTTTTGTGACACTTCCATGTGATGCCATTGTGGAAGCACAATAAAGAGATCAATGTATTCCAGGTGGTTCAATGATAAATGTGTCTCCTAATTTGAGTAACACCTCTCAGCCCCTGCAGAGGTTTTCCCTTCCAGCTGTGTGCCCTGGAAGCACAGCAGCAGCAGCAGCAGCCCTGGCAGAGAGAGGAGGTGAACAGATGCAGCCCTGCACTCACAGTTCATCGCTGGGGCTCTGCTGCCTTCAGCAGAGGAAACAGAGCAACCGAGGTTCCTCCCTTCCTCCCCAGCCTGGAGGGAAGTGTCTGCGTCTGAAGCTAGCAGAGAGGGAGACTAATCACTCCTGTCCTGCTGATTACTCAAAAGCAGAGGCTGACTTTCTAAGCCTGTGATTTTGGATGTCCCCGCACAGACACCAGGCCTGACAGCACAGCAGAGTTTGATGTGTTTATCCACAGCTCCCTGGGATGTACAGGAGTGTGCTCCTCTCTTCTCCTTCTGTTTAATGGATGAGGAGTGGAGCAGAGATGCTAAAGCTCAGCCTGACTGTCTTGACAGCAGCCATCAAAGAATTCCACAGTGGAGGAAGGAGCCTGTCACTGAGTATTTCTGCTCCACGCAGAGAAGCCCTGCAGCACTGGCTAAAGGGCCACAGTGGGCACCAGGAAAGGCTCCATCTGGCTCTGGGCAAGCATCTCCCTGCTCAGATGTCACCCACCTGGATGGAGTTCATGTCCCAAATGCTCCCATCCTGGTCCCTGCACCTGGGGTAGACAATGACCTCCTTACCTCCTTTCTACCATCTTCAGCACATTCTGCAGGGGAGAGTGATGCCCCTGGTCTGTGCAGGATGCAGGTTCAGCTGTTGTAAATGCTTAACGAGGCTTAGCTGGGTGGCCACATGTTGGGTTTGAACTGCTAAAGCCTGCATTTGCAGTTGAAAACTCAAATAGTGTAAAAATTGTAAAGTGACTCATAGAATGACTAACATGACATCTGTGTAGACTTCAGGAGACATTTTCTACCCTTTTCATACCCAATCACAGATTAATTCATCAGTTTGATAAAATAAAAAGTAATTAATATATTTCTGTCATGTAATCCTTGCAGTCAGAATGATAAAATATTCACAAGAGAGGTGGCTTGGAAACATGAATTTGATGAAGATGATTTAAAAAGAAAGAAACTTTAATTAAAGTCTAGAGAGGTCATTGAGTCCTACCATCAGATAATGGTGAAATTATAAAACAGATGGCAAATGTTCCCAAGAAGAAGAGAAGCAGTGGTCTGGAAAAAAAAAAAAAAACAACCAGCTACTGCTAACAAAGTAAAGCTCAACTCAGCACAGGCATTGCTTTAACAATGGAGCCTGGAGAACAGGAAGAGGTGGCCAGACAATCTGGACTTGTACTAGACTTTTTGACTGCTATTAAAAATATTTAACTTATGGAGAAGGATGCTGTATTTAGATTTGTCTCAGCCATTTCACTGATCTCTTTTTTTCCTGATGCAGTGTGGCAGAGGAGGGTCCTCTGGTGTCTCCAGAGAGAGCAAACCTGAGATGATTTGAAACCTCATTCCGGAGGAAAGGTAAAGGTGAGGACCCACAGACCCAGATAGTCTTAGATAACTGTTCAGAGCTGAAGCTTGGAGTTGAAAGAGCCTATTGGCAACAGATACCTCTGGGTCTTAATCCCACTGCTGGATGAGCTGTGTGTGCTTGGGAAGGCTGTGGACTGGACCATGGAAGGGTTATCCCAGGGGGCACTGAGACCAGGGCATGACTCCTCAAACTGACCTTCACCTCTAACCAGAAACCTTTACTTTTTTGGAAGACTGTGGGCTGAGACAAAAATGGGAAAGTCAAGCTGATGAAGAAGCCCTAAGACCACAGTGAATGCATATTTTTGGGTTGAAAAAGCAGAGATATCCAGCTTGCCCCGTGGCTGAGATGTTATCTGGCATGTTGTAGGACTATGTGACCTGGTGTAATGCAATATTTGTCGGGAGGAATTGTGTAATGTATGTGGCAACATGGTGCTATGAAGGTCTTATACCCCCTCTGTCTTTGAGGAAAATAAGGTTTCAAAAAACCAGAAAACTGGAGTATTTTATTCACTGTGTGATTACTCTTATATTAAGTGTGGGCTGCTGCTTCCCCAGAAATCCCACCGCTGCTCCCAGAGCCTTGCTCAGGTCTCAGCATTAGGGAAGGCCATGTTCAGGGTTGCTCATGCAACCCTAATTCCCCATGATATCATCTTCACTTACTCTGTCACAACCTATTTCTTCCACTGAAGCCTGTCTCAGCTGAGGAGAGGTGGTGCTCACTTACTGAGCAGCTATTGCAGACACTTGGCTCCTTATTGCTCCACACACAGCCCCAGGCATGAGCTCCTGTTGGCTTTAAGCTCTCTTGGATTTTTCTTGTGCCTGTTGCTGCCAGGTGAGTAATGGAAGGATGGAGAGATGTTGAGAGGTTTGCAAGGAGGCCAAGTACCTCCCTGCAGTGCACCTGAACTGTCTGTCAGAGGACTTCACCTGCCACAGCTCCCACTGTCCTGTGGTACCCAAGAGGGTTCAGCCCTCATCCCCAGCACACCTCTGGGAACTGAACTGTGCTGAGCACATCCCCAGTGGTGAGCACACCATGATCCCAGCTAGAACAAATGGATTTCTCTTCTCCTCCCAGCTTTCTAACCTTGCAGACAGAGGAGACAATAAATGCTCTTCTTGGCTGGCTGGCATTGACTCAGTGCTCAAACACGTTTGTTCTGGTGAGCAATGCTGTTCTGGAGGAAATGTCAAGTGGCTACGTAATGAAACATGCCAACAAAATATATATACCCCAAACAGTATTCCCAGGGTCTCAAGCTTCACAAACAGAACAGTAGGGCACTTTGCAAAGGCATCTCATTGATTTCAGCAGAGGACAGGTTTCTCTCATCATCCAAGTCAGCCTTGATGTTGCTGACTATCAAACAGCATCCTTGGCACCTGTCTCAGGCTCTCAGCAGGGGTAAGTGTGACTTGAAGCGATGGTCTCAGACATTTAAATCACAAATCCTTCTCCCACATTGTAGATAAAAGCAGGTGAAGACAGGCAAAACTAAGCTGTGATACATGCAACCTGTCAGGGTGGGCTGAGGGAGGCAAACCAGGTTCTACCCACGGTTATCCACACAGCTCCTCTGCCCCGTGTGACCCCCCTGAATCAGGGCTGGCTGAACAGGTTGTTAGCCCCTGAGCTACCATATTTCTCAGAGATTTCTTCAATAGTGAAAACATTAACAAAGAGGAACATCAATTTTCAAGCATATCATGGGCTGTAACCTGTCAGACACAGAAACCTACACCCCACACAGGAGTCCTGCTAATTGTGGCTCAGTGGGCAGCACTGCAGTAAAATTGGTGTATGTACTTCAGCTGTAGCCTGGTTCATAAAATGGTCTTTAAATGTCTCCAGGTGAGCTCTGCATCCTCTGATCCAGCACCCTCTCTCCTTTCAGTCATGTCTGTGCTTCAGCATTGCCTCTCCATCAGAGAAAATGGAAAGACCAAACCAGTTTTAATGTGCAGTGTTTGATTTGTGTAAGTCACATATGAAAGATCAAAGGTGGGCCAACAGGGCTGCTCTTTCCCTGGCATCCTCAGCATCCCTTTGGCTAGTCGAGATGCTAAAGATGGATGACAGCACAGACCAAACTCTCTTGCTTATCTTTTGGGCACACACTGGATGAACTGAGGCAGAGAGAAACCAGATCTACATGCCTCTTTCTTTTCTCTTTTTGAAGGAAAATCGTGGTCTCAGGGAACAAGGATATAACACAGCAGAGTTTGAATGTACTTTTTTGTTTTCTATAGTAATTAGTTGAGTTTCTTTTGGTTTGTCTTTTATCTGTTCTCTCATGTCTACTACATTTTCCAGAAAGTTTCTTTGATTTACAGTGCATTATAGTTTCTAAAGGAAATAACTTCTCTTCCTTTTGCCTATTTAAATTGGTTAATGTGTTTAAACATTTTCTCCCCCTGACAAAGGCAGTATCAAAGAAGGGCTTTTTCAGTGGTGTCCTTGGGGCAACTCACTGCTTTCATGTACATACCCAAGTGTGCAGTTTCCCTCCATCATTTATAATATTCCACTATCTGAAATGGGTTAGTTAGTTATACTTCTTTGCAAAAAAAAAAAAAAAAAAAAAGGAAATTTGAAAGCCGTTGCTTAAGGGATCTTTTTGTCATTTTAACCCCTGGCTAATGCTCTTAAAAAAACCAAAACTTACTATTATTGTATTCTAAAACAGAACTCTTATTTCAGAATTACACCTAAGGAGAACGTGCAGGAGTTTTGAGATTTTGAGGAAAGAAAGCTGAAAATGAGCACATTTTTTGCAAATTCCCCTTCATCCCCTTTGCAGATCCCCCTCTTGTGCCAGGAGGAATAAAACCACGATTTGCAGGAAATTTCGAGCGGACTTCAATAAAAAAAAAAGGAAATCGTTTTTTCACTGTAAATGAATGACAAATGCTGTTTGAGATAGACTTCAAAGGAAAATACAGGCGGGCACCCTTCTGCAGGTGTTCACACCTGCAACACGATTCCCAGCACAAGCGATTCATCTCCAACAGAGCAGGAGAATTTGTCCCAGATAAGGATGGGGGTATCAGACCCCTCCAAGGGCCATTTACATCCAAAAGGGACAGATTCCTGTTGGGTCCAGCTCGGAGGAGAAACATTTGGGAGCATTAGCATATGTGCATGCCCGGGGACAGAGCTGAGCCCGTGTTTGCTGTTCCCGGGACAAAGGATGGGGAAGGCAGGGGACAGAGCTGAGCCCGTGTTTGCTGTTCCCGGGACAAAGGATGGGGAAGGCAGGGGACAGAGCTGAGCCCGTGTTTGCCGTTCCCGGGACAAAGGATGGGGAAGGCAGGGGACAGAGCTGAGCCCGTGTTTGCTGTTCCCGGGACAAAGGATGGGGAAGGCTTCCCGCCGAGCACCTGCCGGGTGGGAATGAGCAGCTCCTCCTCCAGGACTTAAATCACCTGCTAAAGGCTTCCCAGCACAGGAGATGGCTGCACCTGGCCACCCAAGCTCGTATTTGCATTTCCAAAGAGAGCAGAGCTCTCCCCAGCCCCGCGGGGAAGCTGGCGGAATTGCCTCCTCTTGGTGGGATATCAGTGGTGCTGGGACCAAAGGGAGCTTGACTTTAAGGAGGGGGAGCAACAGGCTGCACGAATTCTTGATTATTCCCCTCACCCTTATTGTGTAAATGCACTTCTGCATTCTCAGTTTGCATCCTGTGGCTATAAAAAGTGACTTTATTTATTCATTTATTTATTTATTTTTAGGGGTGGTGGATGTTTCTATGGACTTCTGAAACATTATGGTTCATTTTGGAACATGTTGTTTGTTTGTTTGCTTGCTTAATTTAAGCTGGGTTGTGTTAAATGTGATTGCGAAGTGGTGACTTTAAATCAGGGTTTTCGCTTCTCTGGTGTGGCGAGCCCAGTCTGGCAGTGCTCTGAGCCCAGCGTTTTTGGTGAGATGGGCAGGTGAAATTTCAAGCAGCGGGAGCAGGGCATGTTTGAATCCTAAAAGGTTTGAATAAGTCTGGAATAAGGTTACAAATACATGCATGCAAACAGAGAGAAGTGGATGAAATTTAATCGTTGTCACACACACGGGGTGAATGCCAAATAAATACCAAGTAAATGATAAATAAATAGTAAATAGAAAGTAAATTTATGTCCAGAAAGAGTACGGTGTGTTGCTAAAAGAAGCTGTACCTTTTAATCTGGTTATATGGGATGTAGAGTTTTGCCATTACAATGTACTTATCACCACCTGGACGTGAGAGATAGCCATATAAGCACATCTTGTTTATTAACTCATCCTTGTGGTGTAAGGCCATATAAACACAACGCATTCATAGCCATGTGAAATCTCTCCTACTTATCAGCTCATCATCTCGCTTCCTATCTCAGCAGAAAATGTCCTCTCTTACTTGAAACTTCTTGGCTCGCACTTCTTATTTCGGTGAGTGATTGGGCCCTTTAGCTTATCAGATGTGATGTGGGGATGCAGCCTGTGTGAAAATGCCTGGCCCGAAACAGACCAGAGGAAACGAGTCTGGGAGGGTCTTTATGAAGTTTTGGTGTTGATTCCCAGGCTGTGAGCCAAGACTGGAAACGCCTGTGCCATGCCTGTGGAAATTTCATTACTATCCTGATAACTCTTCGGTAAGAGAATAGGGGCAGACCAAAGCCAAGCTTTGGATCCATCCCAACACCCCCAGGGAGGGATTGAGGCAGGCTGGGAATGAGGGAAGCAAGCCCAGGGCATCAGGCACCTCCAGGGCTCCAACTGCAAAACAGCAGAGTTAGAGGGGTAGCAGCCCATTTTTGATCTTTATTTTGATCTCTTCTTGCTTCTAAAAGGACAGCTTGTCAACACCTGTGTGTGGGGATGGACTGAATTGCTATTTTTTTTCATTGCAATAGCAAATTGTGGAACACTGATGGCTATGTGACAGCAGGAGATTTGTCATGGTCACCTTTTAATATCAGTGTCTGTTTTCAAGCCCTTTCTGAAACTGTGTTGATGCCAATATCCCTGTTTTATGGTGGGGAAACTGAGGCACAGGAGCTTGCTGAGGTCTTGGGCCAGGTCCAATAACAGGATAGGAATTAAGCTTTCTGAGTCACAGTGGTACCAAATAAACAGCACACAGAGTAGCTGATTCAGATGAAAGATGCTTGTCTTCTTTATTGATTTACACAATCATCTGTGACCCTGATGCTGCAGGACAGATGATGCTATTACTACCTCATAGTAAGGAGAAATTACAAAGGCTTTGTCAGGCTCATTTTGGTCTGATCCCTTACTCAGGAGCATCTGAGCCAGAAGTAATTCATAATTTGTTCCTCTGAGGCAAATTACCATTAAAATCTTTTCATCTTGCTCTTTTCTGTAAGGAGTTGTGGATATGCAGTATATTTCTTAGAAAAGCATGTTCTGAAGCATTCTCAGAGAATTTAATCCCTTCCACTCCATCTTTAACCTGCTTTCCTAAGGGAACAAGGCACACACAATTGCAGGAGTTATCCACCTACAGTCTATCTTCTTGACCTTTAATAAGGGGGAGCCTCTCAGTTGATTCCAACTGCAGCTGACAGAGGCATGGAAGTCTCAAAGACACTCAGATCTTGGGAGTTTTGTGGAGCTGGCAGCACGAGGAAGCCCCTGGGGGCTCACCACCAGAGACTCCAGTGTGACCTTCCTAGGTGTGGCAAAGTTGGGTGCTAGAGAGGGGGGAGCACCTGCAATATCATGGGTATCTTGCAAAGGAATGTATCAAAATCACAGGAAAAATCAAGAAGAATAACCAGCAGTGGTTCTGCTCTCCTGGACTATTTTGTTCCCTCTCTACATTCTCCTTTTCAGAGGGCTCTCTCTGGGAGTCATGGACTCCAGCTGCCTGAGGCAGGTGTTGGGGAGCTCCAAGCCAACCAAAAACATGCTCTCTGTTTCTGGCCATCTTATTGAGACTTTGCTGGGCCACCTTGGAGGGAAGTGAATGAGGACCAAAGCCTGCATGCCCTGGGCACTTGGGATTTTGCTTCCCCATGAGGTCATGTCCCTTCTGTGTTGCAAACTGCTGGAACTCAGCTGGCTTCAACAGAGCCACAGCAGCTTCCTCTGGGTGAGGAAACCTTCCCTCTCCAGCCCAGAGGGCTCATGTGATACTGGCTGTTAATTCCTGGGCTGCTCCGGGACTGATGGCAGCTCCTGGGAAGGGGCCAGCTGAAGTAAGATAAAGTGACACATCAGCATGGTCCCAAATGAAATGCTCTGGTATGCAGAAATCTGTCTTATCCCACCTTGTGTTCAGCACTGCGTTCTCCTGGGAGGCACTGAGGTGTTACCAACCTTTGGAACACACAAGTTATCAATTCCTGGATGGGGATGGACATCTGTGGGTCAACACACTGGCTTGATTTTATTTAAGAAATAGGAGGGGCAGAGGGAAAAACTCAGTTTGAGGCTTTTCCTTGAGAAGCATAAGAAGGGAGCTGCCTTTCCCTAAGGAAAGCCCCAGTGATGTCTGGAAGAGCAGGGTGCAGCTGAGATGATCTTTCAGCTCATCCTGTGGTGCTCCAGCAGATGCATGGTGCATTGCTGGGTGTTGAGAAGTGAACGGCCCCAGAGAGAAGCTGATATGCCTGCTGAGCAAAGATGCAGAGCCCTTAAGTGACTGGCAAGGCAGTGAGATGATGCTTGAATTACACCTACTTGGCCCCCCCTTTTTTTAATATTTTTTTTTTTACCCAGCTCACTTCCATGACATGAAAGCCCAAAAAGTGACACTCAGCAGCTATCAACAATTTTAATATGGACTTTTCTGAGGGAGCCAGAAAAATAAAGCTTTTTCCAAGGTCATTAGCTGACAATTGCAGCCTGTTTGAAAATTGCTTGCACTCTCTGCTAATTGGTCTACCAGACCTGTTCATTTGTTAATTTGATGCCATTAGGTAACTGGCACATCTCTCTGCAGACAGAGTAAGACAAGGACTGAGGGTGCTATTTTGGTCTTTTTCTTTGGATGTTTTGACACGACTTGATGCAGAGCAAAGGTGCTCCCTCCGTGCCTGCTGTGGGGACCATCCCCAGGGGTGGCAGGACCCTGCAGAGGCACTCTGGGCTGGGTGTCACCCCTGCTGGGTGCTATAAAACCTGGAGTCTAGGTGAAGGGCAATAGGCTGAATGAATAAACGACTTCAGGTTGAGTGAATAGCTCAACATTAAACCAATTATTGTAATTACTTAGATTGGCCCCAAATTGACTGGTTTGGGATTTGCAGAGTGAAAGAAAAAAAGGTGTTTCAGGGTTAAATGGATGCTTTACTTGACCAAAATTGAGTCCTATACATAAGACTGAAAGGTTGGACATTCAGAACAGATGCTAATACCTGCCATGACCCTCTCCTTTCTGACCATACCCTGGGAGGAGGGCTTGGGTCTCAGTCGTTGCCCTCCATGAGGAACTGGGCTGATTTCCATCTCTTCTACCATTTGCATGAAACGTGAATGGGCAAAAGGGTGAAGAGGCAGATCATGTCTGTCTGCTGAGCCAAGCTCGGGAAAGAAACTCTGATTACCCTGTGTGGGAATACCCTGCTGTGCCCACCCCTGGACATGCCCTGTAGCTGCATGATCAGGCTATTTTTGGAGGAGAAAGACTTTGAATTCAACAGGGATACGATTTGAACTGAGATTAATGCCTGAGATGCTGCAGCAGAAGAGACATCAGCTGTGTCTCTCAATCTGTGAAAGGTGCCAAATGCCCTGAAACTATTTATACATTTAAGAGTACTCAGTAAGTGCAACCCAAACTGTTTCAGGTTGGCTGAAGCAGGATATTTTAGCAGCTTCCCTGTATACTTGAAAAAAAAAATTGCTTTCTCACATATCAGGTCTCCCTCCTCCAGCCTGTTGCACTGCTGTGCCAAGCAGAAATCCTCAAACTCATTTTACTGGTTGATGGTATCTCTGTGTTAAGGACCTGCTTGTTTCAGAAAATGGCAGCCAGAATTTCTCTGGTGTAAAGAAAAGCTAATTAGCCCAGACAGGGCACAGAGCTGCTGGGTTCTAGTAGGAAAGGGCTCAGCTAAGCTCTCTGAGCTGACCCCAGGGTTTGGGGAACTTGTGTCATGGTCAGGCTGGACTTTGTCCCCCTCTCTCCAGCAGCTCTGCCTGGCTCTGGTACCAGTCTCTTACTTTTGTGCCCTGTGAACAGCATCAGTATCAAGTACTGTGTTGATCATCCCATGGGACTGCTCACAACCCCCCTTGCATCCCTCACTTTTATCCATCATCCTCAGCCTTCCCTTGTATCCTTCATCCTGAAGAGATCAGAAACATCTCAGTCTCAGCAAGACAAAAGATAAGTCACAAATCCAAATTTTGAACAGTTTTTTTTTTTTTTTTGCTTTTGAATTAGGTAGGAACATGACTGCTCTTGCTACAAGGTCACTCTTGGGTCCTGGCTCCCACTGCCTGGACTTTGCAACTGAACACTTTTAGGGAAAAGGTTCTTCTTTAACCCCACAGACCTAAGAAAACACTGGGTTTGTATGTGATCTAGGTGCTGGGCACACCTATTGGAGCAGATCCCAGGAGCCAGGCTGCAAAGTGAAGAGGACTTTCAATCCTACCTTGGATCTGCCCCTGTTTGGAAAGCTGGGAGTGGGGAACTGGTCAAGCACCCTTGGAGAGGGACTTGGCTTTGAACCTGTGTTTTGGTGGGGCTGGATGAAGGAAAACAAGCAAAAGCCTGTGTAATTCTCCCTGGATTGGGGCTTTCACCAGCCCAGCTACACTGGTCACAAATCACACCTCATTGAGCCTGACAGTCACAGCTAGGCTGGAAAAACCTTGTCATCCTGACCCGGCCTCAGGAGCCAGAGGATTTAGTGAGCTCCTCTTTGCTGTGTTTTGAGAATTTCTTAAGAAAACACTTTCGTTCTGTGGGTGATTTCACAAGTTGGGAGAAAAGCAGCTGTTGGTGCTTCACAGCTCAGATTTCCCTGAGAAGTGTAAAGTCTCAGCTGGACACCACGATGATAGATTTTATAGATTTCCCCCCTTCCTCCACATCCAGCAGGCAGCTAAACCCAACAGTGAGCTACAGTGCATTTCTCTGTGTTTAACTTCTCCTTGAGATAATCCATTTGCCTCTGTTCTTTGAAAACTTACTGAATAAGCCACTTGTTTCACACTGGTGGGGAAATAACACTTTGGGGGCCCCTTTTGTGCCTGTCTTATGTACAACAGAAGCGTGGAGTTTTATAAAGTCTAATAAATACCCAGCTCTGCCAGATGTTAGCTTTTCCTTTTTTTTTTAATTCCTTTTTTTTTTTTTCCTTTCCTTCTATTTTTTTCCTACTAGAAAGGAGGTCGGAATCTGAGTTCCAGACTTTGGCTGACTGCAAGTAAAATGGGACTGTTTCTAAGAGACATGTTGTGACAGTGTAAATTATCACATTTTAGATGGTGTTAAATATAGAAATGCCACTTAAGAGGGGATGCATTTTGTTCAGCGTCTGATATTTGTCTCGTCAAGGCACCCCTGTGAGATGGTGTCTGTTTATTACCTCCCCACCTTTTTACTGCATTATTCTGTTCCCTGTGCTGACAATGGTTAATGAAGAATTTAGAGCCTTTTTCTCTGTGTTTCATGGTGCTTGAGAGATGGGGGCAGGTCACAGCCTGGCTCGAGGGGGCTGGCTCCAAATGAGCCTGTGGTGGAGAAATTCCCACTTGCACTTATCCTCCCTGGGATAAACCTCTGGATTAAATGCAGGGAGCAGAGGGGGGTGAAAAGGCCACGCTCATACACAGCCCTGAGTCTCCATCCAGGGCTTAGGGGCTGCATGGTCCACAGGAGGCAGGAGGAGAGACAGCCCAAGTCAGGAAGACCAGGGTGAGGAAGAAAAACATTTCCCTTAGACTGGAACAAGCAGAATTCACTGGAGTGAATGGTTCTGAAGTTTATTCAGTTATTTTGGTTAAACCTGGCTCATTGATGGCTCTATTTCCTTCTCCCAATGGAACAGCATGTTTGGTCTCATTTATTAAATCAAAAAGTGACATTTTCTTTATGCTGTGTGCTCTCTGTGCTCCTCAAGAGTGCTAATTGTGTGGAAACTTTCATAGTTTAGACCTAGAGGAATCTTAATTTTAGTACATACAAAATTATACTTATCTAAGCCTCATTTAGTTAGAAGCAGTGCAGTTTTCCATCAAACACCTCTCCAAACAGAAGCTGGCTTTGCACTTAAAGTGGATTCTCAGTTGTAACTTTATCTTCCCCACCTTGGACTCAGCTCCATTGAGCTTAATCACCATCATATACTACCATCCATTCAGTTAATGAAAAATAGTTTTCTCCAAAGGTAAAGTTATTATTATTAAGGACTCTGTACATCAACAATAGCTTTTTTGCCTTCCACCTTTTTCCAGTTTTAAAACAGGTTCATTCTGTGCAGAGTGAAATGCCAGAAATGCTTATGAGACAAAATAATTCTGCTCAGACAATGAGAAAAAATAATCACACAGGATTACATGGCCACAGATAAAATTTTGCAAGAGGTTCTTGTCCCTGCCATGAATCTTTAGACAGATCTGATAAAACTCTTAAGTAGGCCAGTGTTGCCCAATAAGTTAATAGCCATGTTGCTTTTATTCAGAAATGATACCTGGCTGATTTCAAAGCAATAATGAAACTTGTGCATGACTGGGCATGTGGTTTGGCCAGAAATCTCAGCCCGTGGCAGAGAATAGGTCCATCCCTCCATCCACAGCACCTGAGGCTATGCCAGCAGTTCTGAGAGGCAATGGTGCAATGGTTCAGGCCAACTGATATCAAGTGAAACAATTTCTTTGGTCATTCACAATATCAATTCGCTTTGTCAAAATTGTTATTTTTTCCCCTATGCACAGATTTAGTTTTGTCCTCTCTTCTTTACCCTCTAAATTAAAAAAGTTCTGCTTGGAAAATTTCTGATTTGTGCTAATAAAAAATATGTTCTTGTGTATGTTCTTAGGATGCACATCCAGCTATATAAATACAGATGATTTGCAGCTATTCAAAAATAAAGCGGGATTTTCAAAAGCAATCTAACTACTCCCAGCCTAAACTAGTTGGAGCAAAAGCAGGGAGAGTTTATAATTAAATTCACTGGGAGCTGTGCTAGTCCCCTGCTGAGTGCTTTAAACATTCCTCTCCTTAGAATCTACTGGGAGAAAAATATACTGTATTTATAGCCATCTTGTTTCAATATAAACATGTCAAACTGTAAATCTCAGACACAGAGATGGGCTCAAGCTGAAAACCTCAAATCCAGATTTCCGACATTCTCTGTTTCAGATCATCTCCATTGTGGGCTTTGGGTTTGAGGATTTGGGACTGGTTTTTCATTTAGGTCCAGCTTCCCTCCTTGCGTTTGGAGAGGGTTGGCTCTCACACCCCATCTCCCACTGCACTCCAGTTAAACTTCATGGACTGGGTTGGCTCCTGGTTTCTCTCAACTCTAACATGCTTTCCTGGAGTGAAACACCCTTTGTGTTTCAGCACCTCTGTCCCTGATAACCTTGGTCCCCTTCAGAAGATGATTGTGCATTTCCTCTATCATGGGAGCAGCGTGTACCTGTCTTTGGTTTCACACTTTTGTTCTGTGCGTCCCTGTGTTTTTCTTTCCGTGCCCTGTGCTGGAGAGAGCCTAATAATACAACAGCAACAACAAAAATAGCATCGTGGCTATTATTATCCTTGCACAGGTTTCTCACTGGGAGCAGATCCATCTGTGAAATGTCCGTGTGCTGCAGGACAGGCACCGCTCCTCTCTCCTTGGGCTCCTCTGGCGGCAGCCAGAGCTTGCAGAAACACAACGAACTTTGGCTAATTTGGGATAAGACAACAGCTATTGCTGTGTTGACAATCCCAAGCTTGTTTAAGCAGTAGATCCAAGGGAGAAAGGGAGGGGAGAGGAAAAGGTTTCCATAACGACTGGCAGAGAACGCTGTGATGTTCCCGTGAGGTGCCGGTGTGTGTTCGCGGCTCTGAAAAAGGTGTGTGTGCTCTGCAGATGTTCTCTGGGAGCAGGAGATGTCCTAATAAGCAGGTACATTGTTCCACATGTTTAATCATGAACAGCAGTGAATGGCTGCTTCAATTCTCCTGACCCTTTTTTTCTTCCCTCTTGACCTTTTCCTTTCCTAGCCTGTCACAAATGAGGAATGGTTATTAACTGAAATAAAAATTAAAAAAAAAAGAAAAAAAAAAAGAAAAAGAAAGTAAGGAGATTAGGCTTGGGGGGGGGGGGGGGTCTTGGGAACATAAAGGAGGGTGGAAGTGGGTTATGTAGTATTTGTTTTCTCTGCTGCCATTTTATTGCTTTTCTGGGAGCGCTGCCAGAAAAATGGCGAGTAGCACTTTAATTAAAGAAGGCTCTGTGTGCACTCCAGCTGTTCCTCATGTGACCAGCCTGTCTATGGGTAAAGCAAAGGATGCTCCTGCCAGCCTGCCCCAATCAGTGCTAACCCAGTTCCTGAGCCCAGAGCTGGGGCAAACCTGCGGCGTTGGCGGCTGTGCCTGCCAGCCAGACGCTCGCTGTCCTGCTCCTGGTGTCCTCACGGGTCTGAAGGCACAGGCTGGCAGCTGTGCCAGGCTCGGGGTGCAGGAGTGTGTGGAGGGAGGGGGGAGCTACACTAAAAACATCTTCTCTGCCTGTAGGAGTATGCCTTACCCATAAGCAGACTGTGCTGCCTTGGGCTGGTGGTGGGAGACTGGGCTTTTATTGAAGTATCTGGGAAAGCAGGAATTGGCTGTGAATGAATATGACTGATTTTTCAGAAGTAACCTGAAATGCCCTAAGCTCAGGGAAGACTACTGCATTTATTTATATGTGTGTATATATGTTTTATTTTTCTGAATTTGGAAAAAAACAAGTTCAGCTGGAAGAGTCCAGCTATACTGATGCCCCTAAACAGAAATACCAAGCTGCACATCTGGAAGGTGCTCTATGGACTCATCAGCAGTGTTAAAAACATGCTAACAAAGCAAAGGTGCACAATGGGATGGAAATTTTTGTGATGACCCAATGAAAAACTGGCACAGCATCTCACAGCTTATACATACTAAAGTTTTGTCTCTTGTGAAACCATCCTCCAAACTAGGTTTTTATGGAAGAAAATATGTACTCAGGCGATTTAGGCTATATAATTCCTTAAGACAATAGGTTGGACTGAGCTCTTGTTTTTGCTACAGGGCCCCTTTGCAGCCCTCTGCCAGTGTGGAGGGCACAGAGATGAATGTGATGTTGTTTGCACCCACTGTAAGGCCATTCTCCAGTGCCAGACAGGCGTAAAGGGGCCTCTCTGTAAGAGAGAGCTTCATAAAACCCTGGGTAATAAAACCCTGGGCTTTTGTTGCAGCAGCTCAGTGGCATTAGTGCCATTGAAAATGTCACTTCTGACGTGTGCTAATTTAGGTGTGACATGAAACATCCAAGTGTAACCTGAAGTGTCCCACAACTGAAGCATTTTATTGTTCTTTCACACACCTCACCAATCAGTAACATGAAGCTGCTTCCTCCCTCAATGGTGCAGAGCTGAGCCTCCTGTACTGACCTGCACGAGACCTTTTTTTGGGAGCCTTCCAACCCTTTTCCTTTCATAGCCTGAGAATTGCTCCTTCTGTGTCTGTCTGTCTCCCACACACCGAGGCCCATTCACAGGGTTTATGGCCATGGAGGTGAATTGATACAGCACATTGAGGAGATTTGAGACAAAACTATTGTATTTCTGAAAGTCAACTTCAGAGCAGTGGGGACAGGCTAGACTTCCTCCCCTTTCCAGCAAAAAGAGGGAAATATTGGCAAAACCTGATTAAGGAGAGATGTTATCTGTATGTGGCTAAAAGCATTAGATGGAGCATTGGTGTGCAAGTGGGATGTTGGAAATCTACCTTGCCTACTTTGTCCAGCCTTAATGTGTTTGTGGAAGGCCTTGGGGACCTGAACAACTGTTGGTGCATGTTGACAATATTTTATAAATTATTTTATCTTTGACTGTCCTGGTGGAGAAGCTGTGGTGTCAGCTGTGGGTAGTTTCCAAGCAGTAGCTGGATGAAGGCTCTTGTGCAATGTTTTCTTTGTGTGTTTACTGTGAAACCCAAAGGATACCCTGGGGCCCCTCTTTGCACACCCACCAGGTTGTCACTGTCAGATTTTGGGTGCCATTGATTAAAGCAGTGAGTTTTCCTCAGGTATGAAAATAGATCAGTGTGTATGTGTGTGGAAATACATCTGTGTGTGTGTACACGGATGTGGGCCCTGCTCTGAGTGTCCCTGGGTCTGGGCATGGTCATCTCCTCTGCTTGTGAGCTGGCTGCACACTCTGGTCTTGTCTGAAAGTCTGAGGAGTGCAGGGCCTTTCTCTTTCACACTCAAATGCTGATCTCCTTTCAGTGACACTGTCTGTTTGTTTGCACCCCAGCTCGTTTCTCTGAGCTGATTTATCAGTCTTCTGCAGTCATTTCTCTTTGGGTGATGTCTTTATGGGACTCTCTCACTTATCTGGTGCTGTCTTTCAGCTAAATACCAGATTGTTTCCTCCACCCATGCAAGTTTCTTTTTACAAGAAAACTCATAAAATATTTCCTTTCTCTGGACTTTATTTTTTGGCTCCCTAGGCAGTTTACCTTCTCTTCACGTACATTTGTGTGAACCTTGTTTGTCCTGGCTGCTTTGAAGTACAGGCTCAGAAGCAGCAACAACTTCATGATCTAAAAATGGTCTGGGCAGAGTTGTTGCTTGTACAAGGGGCCCTTTGTTGTTCTGTGCATCAGGTGCTGGGGAATAATATGATAGAGACTCTCTTCTTGTACAATAACATGGGTTCCTTATTAGCAGAAGTTTTTCCAAAATGTGTCTGGAGAAGACATTTGTTCTGCCCTGCTTTGCTCCTAATGCTTCTCACAAGTTCTTTCTATTCTGCAACTCTCCCAATTAGAAGGAGGTTGGTGTGTCTTTTGGCAGTATTTATTTGTTTACTTCTGGTACCAGTCTGTGTTGATTTGCTGGCTGCAGTGTTTGCTGGCCACTCTAAGGGCACAGCTTTTACTGTCATTCTGTTGTGGGTTAGCAGGCATCCCTGTTAAAGCTAAGGCAAACTACCCCTGCACAGGAAACAAACTTGGGCTTTGGGCTTGTAAATCAATTTTCCATGTCTGGATGTCTTTTTCTGGTGGAAACATGGGTGTTGCAGGAAGTTGGATAAACAAGTTTCATTCCAGTACAAGGTCAGGATGCAGCCAAGGTACATACCCAGCTTGGCAGCTCCAGCACTCCCTGTCCTGCTAAAAAAACAAGGAGGGAGAGTCCTTGGGACTGAGAGATGGAGAGAAGAAGGGGATGAGGAAAAGTACTACAGGCAGAGGTGACCCAAATTCATATTTGCTTGTCTGACTGATGGCATTGAAAGCCCTTCCAGGCAGGATCATGGCTGTAGCTGGCTGAGAGCACGTCTGCATCAGACAAACTGATCTGAGTCAGAGCTCACCAGGTGCCTTTGGGCAGGATGACACGGCTGTCTGGCACAGGGCTGCACAGCAACGTTAGCCTGGTCCTGGAAGGGGGATGGATGGGTCATGCTGAGGGCCAGGACCGGCTCAATAGCAAAAATGTTCTGCCTGGTGCAGCTCTGCACTGCAGTGCCTGCTGGTTTGTTCCAACGAGGAGCAGTGATCTTGGCACAGTGTAGCCATTACAGCCATCCCCAGTGATCCTCCAGACCAATTCCTGCCCCTGTGGGTCCCACAGAAACCAAACTGACAGTGTCTGATGGTGAGTGGATGGAGCAGGAAGCAGCTGGGTTGGCCATGCAAAAACAGAATGAACAGCTACCTCTGGCCTTCCTGGGCACAAAATGAGAGACAGGTACTGGCCAATCCTGAGCTTGGACAGCTTGGCAAGACCCAAATTGGATCAAGTGCCAACCCTAAAAAAATCAGTTTAAGAGCTTGGTCTCTGCTCAGCTCAGTGTGCATTGAAAAATGCCTGATGTTGTGCATCATAAATATGAGCAACAGTGTTTTGGACACAGCCTTAAGCAGTGTCCAAATTATTTCCTACCCAGGAATGACATTGCTGCAAGTGTGGTGACTCATGAAACTCCATGCCCAGCACACCATAAAATGTTACTTTAGCTGTAGGACAATAACACCTTTCTCAAGCAGGACTAGGCAGCTGGCTGGATTCCCATGTAGGAACTTTCTTGGATACTTGGGAAGTGTTAACAGGACACAGGATCTTTGCCTCTCCATGATTTGAGTGCAGTGCAGGTGGGCATGGCCACAGCTTCTGCTGTGATTCCACTGCTGATGGGCTCCAGGAAGATGCACTGAGACCAGAGTGGTGTGTTCAGGATAAAGTGCTCTAGGGAGGGAATGGAGATGATAAAATACAAGGTGCCTTAAAGCTTTTTCAAGAACTGAACTAAGTCCAGTAGTCAGGATAGGTGTATGATGTTATTATTATTGGTTGATTTTCCTAACTCAGTCAGGACTTGGTGGTGTCAGGTTCAGAGTTTGCAGCCTAAATACAGGATTAGCAACAGTGGGTGGGGACAGACAGATGAGGCAGCAGAAAGGATCAGTGCCATGATGCCAGCCAGCAGAAACCTTTGAAGGATCCAGCTTCCTGGGGGTGTTGTAGCAAAGAGGAACTTAAAGGATCAGCTCAAATGTGTAAAGCATCAGGGTACCTGTCTGAAAGAGTGGCTCTGGAAAACTGTATCTCAGGTTGAACTCTTAGGAGGTGGTGTCTTGGCCCAGGGATAATAGGCAGTGGGGAGAGTGGTTGGAAAAGAAATGAAAGTTGGAGTTGGTGCTCTGGGCTGAGTTTTTGAGGGCACAGAGATGCAAACTGTGTGTCTCTGCAGCAGCCTTCAGAGTGGCTCTGGAGGGGAGAGGATTGCATTTGTGAGGGATGGAAGAGATGATGCTGCAGTAACTGAGAAGCTGAGAATTTGGCCAGGTTTTTGGCTGTTCAGAATGGCAGAAAAGGCCATGCCTGTGTAGTGGTATTAGGACTGAACCTGGAAGGTTCAGCTTGGCAGTGCTGATCCGGGGGAAACTATATCTGGAAATGCCCCTGGAATTGTGACCTAGCTGGCTCTGATGTGGAAAGAGGAGGCAGGCTCGAGCCTGTCTCAGTGATGTGGTCTAAGCTTGCAGCTGAAGAAGAGTGCATGGCTTTGTTTGAGCAGTCTGGGGTCAGGGTTGAACCAGGAGCCACCTGCATGGATGGGATTGCTGAACTTGTGTCTGGGATGGGAGTGGTCTTGGAAGCGATGGGAAAAGGCAGTGTTGAGAGGAGGGTCCTCTCATCAGGAGACAAGGAAGGGAGGTGAGGAGGATCTTCCGAGACATTGTGAGAGAGGTATGAGTAGAAACAGGACAGAAGAGTAGCATGGAAGCCAAAGGAAAATTAATCCTCAGGAAGGTGAGATGTCTGAGTGAGGATGCAGGGAATGCAAAGAGCCTGGAGGCAGAGAGTTGGATCTGAGATTGTGAAGACAGTTGTCTGGAAACTAGGCTGTCTCTTTGGCCAGAAATGCTGGTTTCTGTATGTCTGCTTTTGATCTCCCTATGAACATTAGTAAAATATTTCCATTTTTCTGGCAAGTGGATGTCCCTAGACCATGCAGCTGCTCAGTAAAGCAGCTTGGTTATCAGGATGGTGGCCAACATTGCAATGACATTATACAGCTGGCTGGGGCCCTGCACTTTTGCCTGCATCCATCACCTGCTTTTGAACTGGTCCCAGTTCTCACTGCTGACCTACTGGAAACCTCTGCCTTGCACCAAGCTGATGTTTATAAGGCTGAAGAGGCTTTGAATAAAACAATTCCTGTTCCAGGGAACTCGAATGTTTTGACAAAACTTTAGTCTCATCCCAAAATCTCCAAGCAGCTCCAGCCATCAATGACTTTGACATCTGTGCTCTGAGCTGAGCACAAGGAGAAGACACTGTTATTTCTTTAGCTGGTGCCAGGCTATTGTGATGGCTGATGCAATGTTTTGGCAGCTAAGCTGTAGCAATGAAGGTTTGCGCTGAAGGATCCAGTTCTAGTAGGAGTTTTAAGGCTGTAATATTAAAATTGAAAAAAAAAAAAGCCTCACGGAATTGGCAAATGGCCAAAGCATAGTACATAACCTCTGAGCACTCCAGGAGTATTTTCCTAGCAGCTGGATGAGGAATGAGTTGATAGAGACAGAGCAGGGGGAGTTTGAAGCACAGTCCCTCAGATCATTTTTCACTGTGCTGGATGGTCCCTGCACTCCCTTGGCAGGAAACCCAGACCCTGCTGCACTGTCTCCTTGGCCACCTCCTCGGTGGAGCTGCTGGTCTCCATGTGCTGGGCACGGGCTGTGAGGGAGAGGTGTTTACACTTCTCATCCAGTGGGAAAGCTGGGAGTGAGCACAGGCACTCCAGACTGTAATGTGATAACAGCTTTGCCCCCATCACTCACTCCTACTGCTACTAATAGAGCAGGAGAGGGAAATTCCTCAGGCATGTGGGACCTCTCAGCTGTGGAAAAAACACCACCCTGGTCTTCCCCACTTCTTCCAAGTCAGAGGCTGAACTACTACTCCTAATACAGACTAATGCCAGGCACCTAACACAGAAAACAGAGAGGATACACTGAATAAATCAGATGGAGGTTTCCCAGAGAGGACTGCAAAGTCTCACCCCTCCATTATCACTGCCTGGTGTGGCTGTGTGGCCTGGGACAGGAGGGTGACAGGGAGAAAATCCCCATCCCTAGCACAAGCACATCTCCCCAGGAGCAAGAAAATAACCTCCCAAACTCAAAGTGCACTGGCCATAGTGCATGACTTTATTAGCCTCTTATTTTTGTGGTAGTCAATAAAATTTTTCTGTCTTTTTAGATTTGGTAGGACACGTGGTGCTGCAGTGGCCTGACAAAGGAGTTTGGATGACCTGAGTGTGTGGTAGCTTCTTCCTCAGTAAACCTATTGATGGATGAGTTTCCTGAACCAGTAAATTCATGTGAGCACCCACCCCAGCTGAGGTCACTCCCAGCTTCCAGCAGAACACATCCCTGCTGGAGCAGGCTGGGATGGAGGAGCCTGGGAACAGAAGTGCCTGTGAGGTACAGCAGTGCTGGAGCCATGGCAGAAAGCATTTGTTCCCAAGTGCTTCCATGTCCTCTGCTCACCCACAGTGCCTCCTGTGCTCAGCTTAGATGTAGATGTTCCAGTTATGTTCCAGTTTGTCATCCAAAAGCTCTGGGATTTTCTCTCTCCTCTGAGGCTGGCAGACGTGGGTAATGGTGAAGGCTGTTCTTTGACTGACCATCTTGGTGATGTAAAGTTACTTGGGAGGGTCTTTCCTCGCTGTAAAAACAACCCAATGTGTTCCCCTTGTCCTTTTCTAGGTTTTTGGTCTCATTGATGCAGTCAAAGGCTACTTGTGTGGGCTGGGAGGTGTTTCTGTGCCGGGGAGTGGAAACTAGAGATACAGTCTGACAGAGAGAGAGAGAGAGATACTGCTCATTTTGGTGAGCCCTACTTTCCCGAGTGCTTGGGGACCCAAACCAGCCCATCTGGGTGTGGGGACCATGCTGGGAGGGAGAGACACCCCTCTGTGGGATTTGAGGCTGCAGTGCCCCAAGGAGCAGTGCTGAATAAATGGGCATGTCTATATGTGCATCCACTTTAATCACTCTTTAACTGTGCAGCTGTTCTCCATGGCAAAGTATTGTACAAGAGCAACGGGGTGACCCCAATTCCCCTTTTGCTCCTGCAAAAACCTGTTCATATTCTCTCTTGTGCCTGAGAAACTACTGCAGAAGGGATTTTCCCATCTCTCACTCTCTTTTTCACTTTGCAAGGAGAAGAACAGACTTTCATTGTTAGATTTCAAAATAATCCTCTTCTGTCAGAGTCTGACTCCTACATCCAGCAGCAAGGCTGGACCCTGCACCAGAAAACTGTGAAGGAGGTGATGCATGTCTGGCCACCCATTGCTTTTCCTCTCAGTTTCCCAGGAATTGCTGTAGAGCCATTCCCTACTGCTGTGGCCAGTCGAGTAATGCAGAGGAGGGTCTGGCTCCAAGGCCATTGAATGGTGTGCAGTCCCCAAACTGCAGAGGATTTTGGACAAAGTCTTAAAGGAAAAGGCTTGGTGGGGATTTTCAGGGGAGAGTCTGCTGCCAAGGAGAGCGGCACCAGCCTGAAGCCGGGGCTGTCCCCAGCCTTTGTTCCTCGGGGTGGTCGGCTTCCTCCGCCCGGCAGGGCACAAAGAGCCTTTGGGAACTGGCCCAAAACTGAGCAGTGGCAAAATGCAGTTAGTTCCCCTGCTTTTGTAAAAGGCAAGTCTGGATGCCAAGGGAAGTTTCCATATCCTGCTGCCTTGTGTTCTCTGGGGCTCGTCTGGGACCTGCTGTGCCTCCGAGTCCTCCGGCTGTGACCGGAGTCTGGGAGCTCTGCTCCTTCCTTCAGACAGGGTGGAGAAGACAACAGTCAAGTGTTTTCAGCTTTTCTGACTGATTTGTGCTCATTACAAAGCTGGCTGCCTGGGCCACTTTTCTGACGTGGGTTGGGTGTCCTGGGGACATTTGCTTTGCTTCTGCTGGGGCTGAGCTTGTTCTGGAGACAGAAGGCCTGGTCAGAAACCTGGGGAAGACTCTGAAAAGATGGCTCTGAGCTTGAGGATGCCCTCCAAGAAAGACCCAGTCTTGGGTGAGGGGGTGAGTGAGCTGCCTTGCTTAGAAAGCAAATGTAGTGTGGGGAACACTGAATCCTAAAGACACTAGAGACAATTGTCTCCCTCAGTGCGTTTTGGCTTGAATAAATTGTGAATATTGTCAGTAAATAATCTTTTTATCAGGCAAGATGGGGTTCTTTGGTCCAGATCCTTTCCTTGTGGGTAATCTTGTGGTGAAGGGGTTTTGCCAACACTCAGGGCACGGTATTGGGACAAACCATAGCACAGGCTTTGTAAAAGGGAACTAAAGAAAACGACCCAGATACAGGTGATAAATGACTGTTTATTGGGAATTACTGTCATGTGGAGAAACGTTTCACAGACTGCTACAATTACCTGATATCAAGATGGTGTTTAAGCTGTAAAAAACCATCCATAAAGGTACGATGGGCAGCAGATTGTGAGGATGAAAGCAGACTGTCATTAAAATAAAGATGCAGTTACAGGAGGTGTTTTAATTTGAGTTTATGCAGCATGACAATTTGTATATAAAAAGATTCCTACTTTGGGAAAATTTGGGGGTATGGCTTTTGTTAATTTTCTGTTAAGACTGCACCTTTGGTGTGAGTTCAGGTACTCGGCCACTTAGGCTGTCTTCTACAAGCACACCTTTCAGGCCACCCAGACAGGGCTTGGGTCCACAGACTGGAGCAGCTGCAGGCAGCTATCATACTGGATCAGCCAAAAAGCATACTTAATCTTAATCTAATATGAAAATAGCAGTAAGTGAAAATCTGCCATTTGTTTGACAAGAGCATCTCCCAGTCTGGGGAGCGCTCCCCTTGATGGCCACATTTCGTGCAGAAGAGAAGCCAGAGCAGGCAGAGACACTCTGAAATGTGCTATGTGTTTGATATGAAAAGCATGTGAGGCTTTTCTTCTGTCTTCTGGAAGGAATTAATATAATAGAGCTGCCACCTTTCATCAGTCAGATTTGGTGGCAGCTGAGCCCAGGGACGATAGCGGAGAGGAGGGCTGTGAAAGGTGTGGAGAGAACTGGAATTTGCATTGCAGAGGAAGGGATTTTTCTGTGCATCTCCAGGAGAAGTGAAGGGCTGTTCTTTGGTGTTTGCTTCTGTCAGAGACTCTGACAGATTTTGGGCTGGGCTGAGCCTGCTGGGGTGGGCACAGAAAGCATCTGGGTGTGCAGCAGACGTTGCTGCCAAAGAAAACCAAATCCTTTTTATTTCTGAGAGACTGTCAGGGTTATTTAGAGGTGGGTTTAAAATGCACTGCTGTTTTCCCTGCAGTGAGGAATACCTCTCTCTGAACTCTTCCCTGAGGATAGGCTACACTGCCGAGTAGGAGGGAAACATCCCAGCCTGAGCTCACATCTGAGTGTGTCTGAAACACAGTGGAGCTGACACACTTCAGCAATCTAAGGGGAACTCTAGTGCAGAATATGGTATTCTATGTACTTAATGTGCTATATACAGTTTTACAACCTATATATTCAGAATTTTTTTTATTGGAGATGTTTATGTACAGGGTCTAGCACACTAACATTTGTTCTTACTTGCTACAGCCATAATTGTGCTGGATACTGAGTGCCCCTGCTGCTGCTTGCCCAAGTCTTGACCTCACCAGTACACAAGAACCTCCTGGGCAGGGATGAGCATCTGGAGGTCTCACAAGGGCTCACACAGGCAGAAGACTCTTGGCAACTCACCAGAGATTACACATCCTCAGGTCCTGTCCCAGCAGGACATTTGGATAGGTCCTGCAGGAGATTTTGGATTTGGTGGCTGCCCTGCTTGCCCCTGTGGAGCTCAGAGCACTGGAGCTGCTGCTCTGACACATTTCTATTGAGCAGATTTTTATATTGGCTCAGTCTTGGCAAGTCTAAGGCTCCTGGGATGGAGCTGCCACAGCTTGCTGTAGGCATAAACCTCCTGTTCCCCTCTGGCTGCCCCCAGGATTTTTGGCTATGTGGTAACTCCAGTTCTCATGACACATCAAGCCTCCTTCTGTCCCTTTACAGGTTTCTCTTACCCACAGAGCAGCAGAGCTGAGCCACCTCAAGAAAACACATGAGTGATTTGAATTGAGAAGAAAGTGGAGAAAGCAAGTACTTTGCTTTCTTCCTAAAGTTTTTTGGAAGATGTCTGAAACATTGGGACATTCCACCAGTGAGTGATAAAATTAATCAGAGTCAAACTCAGCTCTCATTGTCAGTGTACACCTTGAGAAGGAGCTTGAACAATTCTGTTAGAACTGCACCACTGCAGATGGAGCTAAAGACAGGGAACTGGATCTGCCCACTTGTATGTGCCACAAGTTTCTGTCATCCCTAGGACACATCCTGAGGTCCTTGGCTTTTTTTAGGAAGCATTTGCCTAAGCCAAATCCCAAGGTTGTTTTCCAGAGGGGGTTGTACAGGGTGAATCAGAATGAAAATCGGGTGCAGACCTGGGGGTGTGTTTTCTCTCTCCCAAGGCCTTTGAGTGATCTGATATAATGGGGAAAGGGCCTCTTTGTCAGCCTCAAAGAGGATAACTGGTTTCACTTGGCACATGGGGCTAAAGAAAGGAGAGAGGTGGGAGATAAAGGTTTTGGTGTGAGGGTGACTGGGTGAGGCTGTCTCACTCCAGACAGCAAACCCAAGGTACTGACCTGTGTTTGCCTTTCCCCCTTTTGCTACTTAATGACAGCATCTTAAAAACACTCTACAAGTGTTTTGGGGTATGGGCTGGTTTTATGTATCCTATTGTAATCTGCACAGGGCTTGGCACAGAGGGGCTCCGATCCTGATAAGTCCTGGGGTCCCCAAGGTGGATGTCCAAGATTTCCTCCTTTGGCATGGGGACTGTCAGATGGAAGGTGTTACCTGTTTTTTCACTGTTGAATCTCTTGCTCCTGCATTTTTGATTGTTCCTTTGCCGGGACAGTATAAAAATGAGGACAGGCTCTGTTCCCTCCTCCCAGTGTAAATCATTATTCACAAGCTCCCATTCCCTCTTCCCAGTGCAAGGCATCATCCACAAAGAGGAGCATTGCAATCATCCAGTTTCCCACCTCTAAAACAACCATCTTTGGCTGAGTATTTGCTTGGCATTCACACACTGAACAAGAAAATATCATGGTCTGTAAGCCTCTTGTTTGAGTGAATCACTTTGTGAGTGAGGGCCACTGGGTCTCAGACTACAGCTGGCAATTCTCCTGACAGAAAATCTTATTTTAGTGAAAAACCTCAAACATGGGAATCTTTTTATTTGAAGCCTATCAGCATCCCATCCTTCCACCCCCTGCAATTTTCAGCTGAGATAAGCCAGGTCTCTGGGGTATATTGTGTTCAGAGTGACCTTCAGTGAGCTGGCGCCACGACCTCGGTGCCGTGCCCCAAGCAGATCTCTCTGCACCTGCCAATATCTCCAGGAGTCTGCTCTGCACAGCAGAAGGTGCTGCTTCTTGGTGGACCTGGCAATTGGTTTGAAACCTCCTGTTCAGTCTGATACTCAATCTGGCATTGAATGTGGTGTTTTTTGCCTAGTTTCTAAATGGATGAAATCCTTCATTTTCTTATTTTGTCTGGTAGGCATTTTTGTACCGTGTACATTTGTGAAGACTGGCTCTCTTATAGATTGCCCTTCTCTTGCTATCTCATCACTGCAGTTACTGCAGGCCTAGTCAGTATTTTTGATTCATGGTTGCATAAAAAAAAAATATGTTATTCAGGACAGGACACTGGCAGAACTTGTGACATGATTTAGGAGCATTTGATGATTTCTTAGTTATTTAACCTGAAGAAAGTGTTAAGCCTGTCCTCCCACCTCTGTACATGACATAAATAAAAAATTGGGGGGGGGAAAAGCAGCCAGAGAGCCACTCTTTTGCAGATGGCTAACATACATGAAGAGGATTTTCTGTTATGTCTTTGCTTAATTTAAGTAAAGATAGCATTACTAGCAGGTAGTACCTGGCTGGCATTTACATCTGTCAAGCCCAAATGAGAGTAGGGTGTTTGTGAAGTTGAATGATTTAACATACCAGTCTTTTCTCAGCTGTCATCTATTTCAGGAGTATAAAATCTTTCTAAATTCAACTTTTCTTCTTCTTGTTTGGCTTCAGAGTGGGGGAAATTTTTACTGGAATAAACAAGTAAGTAATTTTAGTAAAATCATACTGGTGGCAGGGGGGAAAAGGTGAAGGAGAATAGAGTAACTACTTTAACTCAATGAAATATTGACATGGATAAGCGAAAGAAGGAATAAAAGGGAGACAGAATATATGATTATCCAGCATCCCAAATGTGCAGTGTTAACAAAACCTTTCATGTTGAGAGAGATGGTTAGCAATTGGCTTGGTATGCCAGGATTAAGAGCAATTGCTCAGCCTGCTGGGAAGCCTCACTGCTCAGGTGATGGAGCAAGAATTCCTTATTTATTCTGCAGCCTCCCTGCCAGCCAGGGAATCAGGTCCTGGTGTCAGGCTTGGGCAGGGAGAGTGGCAAGTTCTCTCTCCAAAGTCTGAAAGAGAATTTCTTCTAAAAGCTGATTCTGCATGGTGGAAGCCAGGGTGAGTGTGCTGCCTTGCACAAAGTTCCTTTTTCATGGGTCCCTTAGGAGGGAATGACAACTCACAGCCATTTGGAAGAACGTTCTCATGACTATTCCAGATGTTTCCCTCTCACATCGGGCTCTTACCAGTTTCCACTACTCTCTGCTTGATTTCCTCTTCTCCTCTTCCCTTTTCTGCCTTGTCCTGGACATTAAGTAGCAATTAGTGTGATCTGAGCTCTTTGCAGTGGCACAACACCAGGAAACTGGAGAGTGTGCAATTCCCGCTGGTGGGTTTACTGCAGTCACTTGGTGTGGGCGAGACGAGGATAGGAGTGAGCTGTTGGTGACTAATCACATTTCCTCAAGGGCCTGGACTTTTCTTGAAGGTCTTTCTCAAGGCTAGACTCATCTAAGGAACTCCTGATAGCTTCTTGACAGATCACCTGTCTGGCTTATCTGCTGCTGAGCTGGGAATCCCAGGTGGGATTAAGCACCCTACAAGGCAGAGTCACCAAAATTCAAAGACTTTGATTCACACTTGTGGATTGTGATGTGCTTTTCAGAGGTACAGGCCTTAGAAGAAGCAGCCACAATGGATTTTGAACTGTTTTCAAGGAATAGGTGAGAGAGGAACCATGCCAGTTTTAATCCACAGCAGCTACAGTTTTGCTGTTGGTGCCAGACTAGCAGCTGGAGAATGCTGGGGAGCATGTTATGCTTTGATGTTTCCAAATTGTGGTCCTGGGGGATTTCACTGTAACCAAAAATGTTTGAAGTGCTGGCCTCTTGCCACAGTTTAGGATGAGGAATGTTTCTGAAAACCTTCACAGATCTGTATGGAACTGGAGTGCATTTTTCCCATGCAATCCCAGACAGGACTGCAACGGATGTGCCATGGAATTGTGTTACTGTCTTAGGACATCTCTAATTCACAACCTCAGGGCAACAGCAAAATACTAAGGACCAGATTTTCAGGATGTAACTAACTGAATACCTCATTCTTATTGTCTTGGGAAAAAGGAACATGAAATAGTTCATATTTCTAAAGTACAATATGATTTCCAATCCCTGGATTTTTATAGTGTAAGAGTGACATGAGTTTGGTGTGTGTATATACATCTCTGCATCTTTACATACAAAAAGTACTGCAGAAATCAATGTGGGGTTTGGGGTTTTTTAAATTGTTTGTTTTGGTTTGGTTTTGTTTTGTTTTGGTTTGGTTTTGTTTTTAATAAGGCAGTGATGTGTCTCCTGTTAAGGTGGCTGTAAAGGTAAAACACAGAATGCAAGCCATTAGATTAGTTGTAATTAACGTGATTCTAATTTTGGCCTGAAAGAAATTAGTGTAACAGCTGAGGGAAAAATAGGGGTCCTGTTTTGTTGTTCTTCAGTGATGATTAGAAAGAAATTGCTCATTGACATCCATCAGGAAACTGTGAGTTCTGGAACTCATGAAATACTATCAGAGAAGGAACTCTGTCACCTATTGACGTTGGAATGTCTTTAATCAGCAGGTTCAGTGGGACATTGCCCATATACTTTATAAAGAAGCCCTATGAATGGAGACATTTTCCCTCTCTCCCTTCACAGCCCTTCACCATGCTTTTCCTTTCCTAGCTTCATTTCAGGTCTGTGCCTGCATTTGTCTTGCAGAGCTCCCACACCGGTCACTGGGAAGCTTTTCAGCCAAGAAACGGGTTAAAGAGCCAGTTTTGCAGTAGACAATTAGTCTCTTCTGGCAATATCCTAATTAATCCTGTTATTAGGCTTTGCCACTAATTGCTGTAGGAGAGGTCTGGCCCAGATAAAAGCCACCCCCTTTGGCAGGGTGCCCCAGTGCAGCCTGACCCGGCTGCTGGAGCGGCAGGCGCTCCCATGGAATTCTGCGCAGGAATTCGCCTTCGCTGCCGGCCGCCAGGGCGGGTGGCAAGGGGAAATGTGGTGTAACCCTTCCTGGGTTACAAGGGGAAATGTGGGGTGCAGCCCCTTCCTGGGTTACAAGGGGAAACGTGGTGTGCAGCCCCTTGCTGGCTGTCTGGGCAGTCCAATTCGGGGGCCAGCACCACTGAGCCGTGTGCGCTCTGGAATGCAGGAATGCGTCCCAGCCTTCAGGTGCACGAGGTGCCACCGCAGCCTGCTGTGGATAAAAGGCTTTAGATTAAAAGCCTTGATCACCTCCCGTTAATGCTTCACGCCAACGGGGCTTTTAAAAGATTGTCTCGATGATAAAATGAGTGACCTTCAGATGCGAGGGTTTCAGAAGTGCCAGCTATGCCCTCCCATTAGATTGTTATTACCGGTTATAATGTCCTGCTATAAATTGGTTGAGGCTGGGTGTAAAGCTGAGGCTGGGTTCATTCCTTCTCCCCAGTCCCCATCTCACCGGGACCGTG
This sequence comes from Haemorhous mexicanus, assembly GCF_027477595.1. Classification (NCBI taxonomy): domain Eukaryota; kingdom Metazoa; phylum Chordata; class Aves; order Passeriformes; family Fringillidae; genus Haemorhous; species Haemorhous mexicanus. Next base: position 58,735,874 of record NC_082346.1, on the reverse strand, counting down.
TTTCTCTTTGTGCTCACTGAACAGCAGCTCACACCTTCACAGTTTCCTGCACTTCTCCCTGAATTTTGCTCCTCGGCGTTTTTAATGCTGTGTAGAGTGCTCCATCACCCAAGGAGCGTGCTCGAGTGTTCAGGCTAAAAGCAGCACTCCAGCCTCGTGTGAGTGGTGCCGGGTGCCCCTGGCCCATCAGCCAGATCCAGTGTTTTCCCTGATGCGGCAAAAAACGGGAGAGCATTCTCTAGACAAGGGCAGGAGGCAGGGAAGAGGACAAACAAGTGTAACAGTGCTCTTGTGTTGCAAACTGCATGCCAAACAGGAACCTCTTGTTTTTCAGGAGCTACGTGTCCTTGAATTGACTGTGCTCACCCTCCCTTGCTGGGCTCTTCCTGCTGAATCACACAACCTCACCTGGATGTGCTCTGTGCATGATGTAGCAGGGAGGAACAGTGCTGGGTTCAAGGGGGTCTCTGAAACTGCAATGAAACTTTTCTGAACTAAGCAGAGTGCCAGACAAGTCTGAAAACCCTGTTTGTGGCTTCTGATATGGGAACATTTGGATGACGAGCTGTTATCAATAATTTTAATAAGGTGTCTGTGAACAGTAACAGAATTGATACACAGAGGGTGAAAATCCTCCCAGAAATGGCTTTGCAGTCCAAGGGAGTGACTCTTCCCACTCCTACTCACTGATTAACACTGGGTTGGTGAGTGTGCTACAGACCAGGGGGAGAAACTCCTCAAGAGAGGAGGCTGGCAGGGTCTGGTCCAGCTTGTGTCTCCCATCTCTCTGCTGGCCTTTGCAGCTCACCTTTCTGCATTTACTGCTGAGCTTTATGGGCTTGCAGAATGATTTCTGGAGCTCTTTCAGATCAATACACAGTAGAGGTCCCTCTCTGGAGGGCATGTTCTGACATGATATTACCCTGTCATCGGTTCTTTTCTCAGTTTATGGCTTTCCTTAATATTTAAATGGGTTTCTTGCTGCAGTGCTTGTGCCCCGTTTACCCAAATAATCTATAACTCAATGACTTCTAAATCCACTTCACAAGTTGTTATATTCATTATAAATGAGTTGTAGTGCAACCTGCATCTCAAGTAGATATTCTCATCTGGAGGTCTGTGCTGAGATCCAGCAGGAGCAGCGAATATATTAAACCCATAAAACCCCCAAGACATCCCATCCCATACAAAATGAGCTCTAACTACAGACTTTATTCTTCCTTATCACTTCTATTCGCCAGCCATTCAATGAAAATGTATCAAACACACACACACACTCACCCCAGGCAACTGTTCCTGCAGCCACAGCACCTCATGCAGCTCCCACCAAGGTTTTGCAAGTGGCTGCACTTCCAGCAAGGCTGTGTGGAGGTGGCTGAGACTGCAGATCCCTGCAGTTACCTGTGTGAGCCTTCAGTGCTTGTGCAGCAAGGACCCAGCCCAGCAGCACTGGAGGGACCAGAATCTCCTGTTGGGCTCCAAACCCATGCCTGGCCTCACTGATTTCAGGGACACCAGGCTCCCTGGCTGCTTTTTCCCAGTTGGAGAGGCAGCTAGGTGTTGACTGGCCAAGGATTCAGACATGCCTCTGTGTCTTTGGGGGCTTTATTATTGTCACAGTCAGCTTTATCTGTGCAAAGGCTTTGTCTGGGAGGGTCTTAGCTACTTTTTAATCTCAAATCCTGGCTGATTGCTGTGCTAAAGCCAGCTTCACTTCCAAAACATTGTTTATCTGAGAATCCTGCATAGATGTTGCTTTCAAGATTTAACTTCCCTTTAAACTCTGTTTTTGTGTTGCTGTGTGGGGTGTTTTTTTGTTTTATTTTTCTTTTTTTTTGATTGGTTGGTTTTTTGTTGTTGTTTTTGGTTTTTTTTAAACACCATGGAGTAGTAGATTTAAAAGGGATTTTTAAAAGAGGAAATCTGGAGTTTGGAAGAGACTCCATACCCCATTCTGACATCGAACACAGGAGAAATATTAGAACTTGGCAATATTCCTTTGCTTGTAAAATCTGATAGATTTGGATTTGACTGGTTTGCCTTGGATTGAGTTAGAATGTTAATAGTGTATGAAATTCAATGAGCTCTAATGCTATTTAAAAAGTCCTAATGAGAAGGGTGCTTTTGTGTCAAATTCTATTGTTTTTTTATTTCCTTTTCTGCCTTCCGTATTTGAAGAGCACTAAAAATATTTTTAAAAACTAAGGAGGGAAATAAACTTTTGTCTGAAGGACCTGTGGGAGTAGAGGAGTCTGGGGGAAGGCAATGGAATTTATTTGGTTGGTAGCTTTTACTGTATAGATGTATTCCTCTGTGAGCCATTAAACTGGGGAGTTTGCTTGGCTCAAAGCTGGGGCTAATTGGGATCTGAGTTTACTGACTGGCTTCCTTCTCTTTCCAATCAGGATTCATTGTCTTTCCTGCCTGTTGAGACTTTTGTGTGATTTCCTGGAAAATATCAGCTTAAAGGACAAAGAATTGAGATTATAATTTTGTACAGTGGTGGGTTTTTAAGTGATCCTTAGATTAAATGCAATATTCCTGTCCATTACAAATGGTAAAATCTTGTGCATTTTGGTTTTGGTTGGACACAGAGTTTCTAAAAAAAAATCCATGAAAGAAAAAAGACCCCTAAAATGGTATTTTTTTTTAAATCCAAATAAAAAATATTTAGTTTGTTGAACTGAACTGAAGCTTCTTGTTTTGATCATTATTAGATCGGGTCTGTCTGTGCCCTAAAATCACTGCCCACAGCACAGACTTGGCTCCTTTACTGATCTTTCTGCTTTGACTGGGTTTTGTTCCTATAGAGGCATCATAGGAGATATATGCTTGGTATGGAGCCCAACCCACAAAAAGGATAAGAGCAATGAACTCACAGACATCCACTTGTAGTAGGCACCAAGGACCATAAGCTGATGCAGTTGTGCCAAGCAGCCTTGAAGCAAGCTGTTTCTAATGATGTCAAAATAAGATCTTTCATAGTTTAAATAATCTTTGAACATAAGTTCTGAAAAGAACTTTGATATTTTAGCTTTTTCTCCAGCCTGGAGAGGAAAACAAACATCCAGTGATCAGAATTCGCTGTGGAATATTAAATCTGATTTTATTGTTTTGTTTTAATACTACACATACAAGCAAAATTGATCAAGACCTGATGCTTCTGAGTTATATCTTATACAATTTTATGACTTTTCAAAAAATATTTTGAAACATTTCTGCTCCAAAAGCTTGACAGGTCCCTGCACAGAAAGCCTTAGGACATGGAACTCCAAATATACTGTTTCATTCATTCTCACTAGGCTCTTAAAACCTAGTACTCATTTTATGCCAACAGACAGAAGAGCCTTTTTCTAACTGCAGTAAATCTGATGACAATTTACTTTTTATTAAGTCTAATGTAATGCACTGTTTATCTCCTGGATAGAATTTCTTTTTGACTTCTGACTTAGTTGGAAGCAGAAACAGTTACTCCTGCAGCAGGGAAAGCTGCTCTTTCTGCAAGTGCTCCCAGCCCTGTGCTTGCCTCTGCTGCTCTGTGTGGATGGGAGATAAGCACTGGTCTCAAGAGCTTCTACACCAGCCAAAAGCTGGGTTTAAGGTGTGCTGGGTCTGGTGTGCAGATTTAGCCAAACCACCCAGAAATTCCAGTTTGCACCTTCCCAAAGGCTGCCTGGGCTGGTCCCAGGGCAAGGAGATGCTCTGCTGAAAACTTCACCTTGTGGCCCTGAAGATGTTTGCTCAGCTAAATCTTTCCTAGAATAAAGCAAAAATGGATCCGGGTCACAAGGCCTGACTGGTGCAGAACCCAGCCAGGGTGACTGGTGAGACTGGTGAGACTGGTGTGGCTTCACCTGCTATCTCCAGAAGTGGAGGAAGCTCAGCATCTTGCACAAGGGAACCATCAGAAAACCTCCTGTGACACTGCTCACAGCATCATGCAAAGTACCAGCCCTCAGCAAATAATCTTTGCTAATTGTGCCCAATAATGGTTGCAAATCCATTGTTTATTTCCTCTTTTCAGATGTTCTGCTCTGGTTTCCCAAAGCAGAAGTTGTAAAAAACCTTGCAAAAGGCAGATCTCGCAGTATAGTGTCTCTTCCTCTTTGAAAAGGATAAAGACCCATAAATCCTGCACAAGAGCTTGGTCTTTGCAATCATCTAGTCCAGGCTACAGACCTAAGAAACAAAAAATAATCAGCTCAGGCTGTGGATGCCTCATGCCCAGAATTAATTGTTCAGGTTTTTGTCATTATCTCTTGGCTCTTTTGCAGATATTTTTTTCCAAGTTCATTTAAGAGAAATCTAAAAAAAGAAGCTTTCATTGCAGTATCAAGCATATTTCTGTATACATTACAAAAATACCTCTCTGTATAGCTCAAGGATCTATCATTGTTCTATTAACTGTGTGACATCTGCATATTGGCACAGGTTTCATGCCCTGGCTGCTCTCAAGGGACTGTACCCCTGTTCTATTGCTGGCACAGCCATTATTCCAGGGTAACTGGTGCACAAGGGCAGTGTTATATTAAGTGCAACATATGCTAGAAATCAGAAATGGAAATGCCTCATCATTGCAGTAAGAGCACTAAGCCAAGGCTTAGTTAGCAGCTGGGACTCAATATAAAAATAGTAAACCTGGGTGAGAAGGGCTCATAGGAGAAAAAAAAAAGGCAATAAAAGAAGAAGGAACTTCTAATTTTAATTTTTAAAACCCACTGGGGAAAGCATTCTTGCACAGATTTTTCATCAACATAGAAACAATGATAACAAGAGTCCTGAAATCTTCAATGAAAAATCTCAAGGGTTTTGGCTGAACGCTCTTATTCTCTTCTGAAGTGGTTGTTAATTTCTGTCTTTCATCAAACCTCAAGTTTGAGCAAAAAAGGGAAAACTTCTGAGATGAAACTTCTACACCTTTTCAAGTTTTGTTTGTATTTTGTTTGTTGTTGTTTTGGTTTTTTTTTAATTTTTGCCATAGTTGTTTGTAGAGCATATCACTATTACTGTTGGCTTTTTTTCCCCCTCCTGGGTGAAAAAGGTAAATATATTCCAGAAGAATATCTTATAAATCTGTGTTACATCACAAAGGAAAACATCTTCACCCAAAAAAGCAAATATATTCCAGAAGAATATCTTATAAATCAGTATCATATCACAAAGGAAAATATCTTCATTGGTCTTGAAATAACTCAGGAAACCTAGAGGCAGGGACCCAACTGCACTGCCACCAGACTGGCTGTGGAGCTGGGGACTGGGGGCTCATGCCCCAGGAGGGCTCTGGCATGGTGAGCACAGCAATAATCTCCTCTGCTCTCTAGGGAGGCACCCAGCTTCACAACTTGGTGATTTTAAAGGTATTTTCCAACATTAATGATTCCATGATTCCCAAATGGCTCTAGGAGCAGAGTGCTGTGTGCTGTGCTGCTCCACCTGTGGCCCCTTTCTGTGCCTGGCATGGATGCTCTGATGCTTATGGTCCATGCCAGGAAGAAGCAGCTCCAAAACCACTTTTAGGCTACCCCTGGCCAGGCATGGCTCTTTGTTTTGAACTTCTGACCTTAAATCCTTGAAAGATCAATGTCCTTTTGGGACTGTGTGGAGAAGGCTGCAAGCCTGCAAGGCTGAAGGTGTCTAGGAGGGAGAAGCCTGTGGGATGTGGTTTTTAGTAGACACTTTTGTAGAAAATTGTGGGTTTAATAAAACTTTTAATAAAAGTTCAGTCAAGGGACCAAGGTAGGGCAGTGGTTCTTTGCTTTAGTTTTAGGTGTTTCTTGAATCTCTGTCCTTCTGTGCTTCTGAGATGTGCCCCCTCCTTTTCAACACCTGACTCTTCTCACATATCCTCTCCCAGAGCTTTGTTGCTCTATGGAAAATACAACACATTTGAAGATCTGTCACTGTAGACAAATAAACAGAAAAAAAAAAGGAACTAGAGTTCCTATCAGGATCTAAAGTTTCTATTATTTCTTGCCAAAATACTTTTTTTTAAAAGTTTTTTGGGGAAAAATTGTCATTCACTGTAAAATTCTAATGAGTGGTAGTGCCATTAACAGTTTCCACTTGAAATTCTGTTTATCTGTTTCTGCCAGTCTGCTGGCTCTCTGTACACTGATATAAAAGGATATGCCATGGCTGGTGAGCAGACTCAGAAACCTGACTCTAGTGCTGGCCCTTTCCACTGCTCTCAGGAGTCCCTGGTGTTTCCATGTCGGGATATTTGTCTGTCTGTTCATTCTAAAACCTTCAAGTCTGATTAACAGTGCAACTTTTCTGATAGATTTGGAAGTGATGCTTCACTGCAGCACCAGTTTGTGGGCCCAGACTTTATTGCTATGGCTGTTCAGTGCAAACTGAATGGGCTGATGATATTGTTTGGTTTCCTTTCTTTCCTTGTGTCTTCAGCATTCACACTCTTTTCACAGCACTACTGCTTCTTCCAATACATACCAATTAAAAAAAAAGTCCATAAACTTGATGGATCTGACCAGAGCTGTGTGGACAGTGTTGGTCTGGCTCCTGCCAGCCTGATCATTGTCACTGTAAGAAACCAGGTGTTCACTGAGGGTAGGAAGGAAAATCTTTCCTACGCAAGCTGGAAAAGCTGCCTTGACAAATTTCAGTCAGAAATGGCTGAAAACACTGATTTACTGTTCTAGATGGTACCTGCAGCCCACACACCTCACCTGAAACCTCCTCAGGTCTGTCCCCAGTGTCACACAGGGCCTGTAGCCTGAGGAAGGCTGAGAGCACAAGCAGCCCTGCATGCCTTGTAAACCTCCTTGCAGCCTCTGAGAGAGGCACTGGTCAGCACTGGCTTCTGCTGCTGGTGGGGCTGTCACAGATGTGCACTGCTCTTGATCCTTCTACTACAGTGCTTCCACAGAATCACAGAACAATGAGGTTGGAAGAGACCTCTAAGATCATCAAGTCCAACCCATGCCCTAACATCTCAACTAGACCATAGCACCAAGTGCCATGTCCAGACTTTCTTTAAACCCACCCAGAGATGGTGATTCTACCACCTCCCTGGGAAGAGCATTCCTGTACTTTATTCTTCTTTTGGTGAAAAATTTCTTCCTAATATCCAACCTGTGCCTTCCCTGACATAGCTTGAGACTGTGCCCTCTGGTTCTTTGCTGTGGGGATCCTATGAAAGCACTCCTTGAAGGAGCTCCTGTAGCAGCAGAGGGCAGTAACTTTGGGAATTACTTCAAGGGTGCCCTAAAAAACTTCCACCATCCTGCTGTGTGGTATCAGCACAAAGAGCAGCCAGTGATTTGTCTTTGCTCCATCCTGAATTTGCAGAAAACTCAGTTTGGTCAGCCCAACTCTGCTTCATCAGCCTGGTGCTGCCAGGCCTTTGAAAAGCTGATGGGTGAGGGAGGAAATGAGGCACACCAAGACTGTGCTATTGTGGTGAAGTCATGACCTTGCTGACCTCTGGCCCCCAGCTCACACAAACAATACTGTGACCAAATAAGACTACAGCCTTCAACAGATGGAGAGTCAATACAACATCACTGAAGGATAATATATTGATTTAGTTTAAACAGCCAAGAAAACCCAGAATACACCAGTTACAAAGAACATGTTCTGCCCTCTAAGTTGACCTCTTAGAAGATTTGAACAGAGCTATGTAAAAAGTGAGAGAGAGACAGAGGAGATGCTCATCAAATTAGGAGAAGAAATTGCCTGAAAATGGTATTTGGGAGACCGAGCTAGACAATTTTTAAATAATAGAGTTGGAAATACAATGAAAATAGCCCTATCAAAATAGAATATATGTGACAGAATTTTTATAAAGCTTCACAAGGCTTCTGCAAATATAATATGCAAGCTGGGAATATTGGATTCCAAATAATAAAAAGCTCCCAGTCAAGCTCCATCTCATTGCAATGAGCTGTAGTGGCTTTAGGCAGATGCTAAGAGGTTGCAAGAAAGTGCTTAAGCAGTCTTACATAAGAGATAAATGTGATGGATCCACGTGTAATAGAAACACTTTTGGGATGAAAAGAATCTCCCATAAAATCACAGCAGAGGCAAAGGTGGAAGCTGTGATGGATTCATCTGTGTCCGCTGTATGAGCTACAGCATAAGAAAACATCTCAGTCTGGATAGTGAGTAGATTAGAGGATCAAGGATGTTTTGCATTTGAAAACCAAATGTAAGGTTAGAACTGAAAAAGGAAGATTCTTGCAGAAAATATCCTGTGGGCAGAGGATCCAGCTGCTCTCCACAGCTGTGCTGTGACCTTTCCACGTGCTGAAGGAGCATTTGCAGCTGCAGTCCTACCAAAAGGTGAGATGGTGCTGCACACACCAGGCCTGATTCTCATCCTAGGTGTGCAGGCATGGCTGCTGTGCACCCAAAGTGAGGTCTGGATTTCCACATCACACACAGTTTGCTGCAAGGAGAATTTTAGGCAGAGAGCAGCACCAGAGCAGCTCTGTAATGGTGCTCCTGGTGTGTGCACACACACAAGCACACCTACACACTCCTGTGATGAACAGAGACCTACACAGGCTGCCCCTCCCTCTGACTGCACAGTTACCCATTCCTAGCCCAACACAACATGTGGTGAATTCTACTTTTTCATAGAATATTTCCCAAAAATAAAATGGAAAGTTTAATCCTCCCCTCCAACATGATTTTTTAAAACCTTCGCAAACGATGTTTCTTTCTGCTGTAATTTAGGATCTGTATAAATATATTCTGCTGCAAAGGGTGATAATTACCACACCCACACCATTTTATAATACACACATCTAATTGTAGTACAGTTATTTGTGGCAGCCAGGCACTGAAAATATACTTTTAGTGTATGCTTCTAAGCCATGACAAAAAATCTTTTTGCTGCTACCTGAATCTATACTTTCAGGGCATTTCTATTTCACCTCACTAATCTGCTTTTAGATTTTGCTCTTTGTGTGGCTTTCAAAACTTCCCTTCTGCAATTACAAATGTAGGTAATTAGTAGGGACATAAAAAGACTCTTTAGGAATGTCTTGTCAGTGTGTCACAGTGCCTTGTGCAGATGCCCAAGCTGCATCCAAAAAAGGTGAAGGACTTTCCCATTGGTACAGCAGAAGGAAATACAGATATTGCTATTTCTTGTGGGTCAGCCTGGTCAGGGCACTACTTTGACCAAGGCAGTGGGGATGGTCATGGTCTATTTTCATCCTTTTATAGATGTCTTGCCAAAGGAGAAGCCAGGTCCTCCACTCCCTTTCTTTCCTAAGAAGCAACAGCATTTTCCACAACTCACCCTAATCCCAGAGGTTTTATCTTCACTGTCCAACAAACCAGTGCCATGGTTTGCTCTCACATCCTGATCTCTTGATTGCCAGCACCCCATGAATGTCAAAAAGGCCCTCAGAGGCAATCAGCTATTTCTCTTCGAATGTAAATCCCAGTATTGTTCCGGGAACCCTTGCTCCAGGGGCTGTTCCCTACAGGCAGTCCCTATAGCTACCTTCTCTCTGAATTCATGTCCTGATCTACCCAGCCTCTCCCTGCATGTGCCCTTGAGGGGCAGCTCATTCCTAAATCGCTTCCTAAGCCTGGATTTATCAGAACTTGAACCAGGATTTGCTGCAGAGAGAGGCCTGAGCCTGAAGCCTTGCTTCCTCATGTAGTTTTAGCTCCCCAGATTTAGGATGCCTGGAAGGATTATGTGTTGCTGCCAGAGGCCTTCATCATCCAAAAAGTGTGATATCCTTGCTGCTCACCTTTTGCAAGGGAAGAGGACATCCAGTGCAGTCAGAGAGAGCTTTGGGTCAGATCACCAGGGGTCCTACCTCTGGCAGTTTTTAAGTTCTAACAGAAAACCAATCCCAAACATAATTAAACAAAGTCCTTAATGAGTCACAGAGTCAGAACTTGCTTCTGCTTGATGGGGGAGACAGAAGGAAATGTTGGTGACACCTAGGGTGAGACATCTGAGGGATGTGTGCTGGTGTGCAGTGTCAGGGATGCTGTGGGGTGAGTCAGGCTGGGTTTTAGCAGGCACTGTGCAGAGCTCTGCCTCTCTGCTTCTTTGGGACGTTCACCCTCTTGAGGTTAAGCTGCAGCAATTTTGACTGCAGAGGGAAAGCACACAGTGCAAAGGCAGAGTTTCAAAGTTGAGCTCATATGTGGCATTGTGGCAGAAGGAGTAGGGCTGGGGCAGAAGCTAGAAGGGGGCAGGGACAAAGCTGTCAGGGAAATGGTTTGTGGCAGCAGGCAGCAGCACAGGCTCCACATGGTGCCAGGATGTCAGAGCACGCCCTGAGCCTTATCTGTGGATCCCTGCATCTCAGCTTTGTGGGTTAGAGCAGGCCTTTGCCAGCCTGCAGCTCCTGCTGTGCTTGGGGTGCTCCCTTTCTCCCTGTGGAAAGAACTCTCCTTGAAAACAATGCAGAAGCCCTTAGTTCTCAAAGGTAGTGAAATGGTTTGAATGTACTCTGCTCCCTCTGAGTGAGGGAGCTCCTGTGATTACACCCTCTGGCAGTGCAGAAACCTTCTGCCCTCTGCCCTGCAGCCCCTGTGGGACCTGCAGGAGCCCTGGAACTTTCCAGTGTGGTGGCACTGTCAGGAGCCCACTGCCCTTGTGTCACCACGCTGTTCCCTGAAGGGCACCCTGCAGCTCTCCAAGGCTAAAGCAGGGGCAGGACCAGGCTGCCAAGGTTCTAGGGGCACAGCTGCAGCCTCCTGTAACAGCTTGTTAGGAGGCAATCAGTCTAATTGTCTAATTTGAGGGACCAGGTGGAGATGCCCCTTGGGACCTGCCTCGTTCTGGCCCCTCTGACCCTCTCTAGACTGGATTTCATCCTGAATTGTCCATGTCCTCCTGTCCTCATTTCTTCTCTTCCTCATTTCTCCTCTCTCTGGATTTCTAGAACAGATCCCAGCATCAGCCCCTGCAGGCCCTTCACCCCTTCATTCCTCCAGCACCTCCTAAAACCAGTTTTCAAATCAGCTCCAAATGTGAATCTTTCTCCTGGATCTCCACTGCCTATCTTATCTACTCCATGACTGGGAGCATTAGGAATTTATGGAGGTATCACTAAAGCCCAGCCCCAAGGACTTTTGTTGCACAGTCACAAAAACTCCCAAAAACACCAGCCTGGCCCAGCATCCCCCACTGTCTCTCCAGTACAATGACAGCAATAACTTTGTAGTCTTGCTGTCTTCATTGATTTATTTGGATCACTTTTGAATAATCTTGCTCAGCACCTTTTTCAAGTCCAGGCTAATATTGATTAGAAAATTTGGAAAACATTACTTCATTGGAGGTAAACAAATATGATAGAAGTCTTGAAGAGAAATATGTCAGAGACATATAAAGATAGGTCAGGTATTGATTTTTGTCTGTCTCCATGCCAAGGTGAGCCAGGCCACACAGAATGAACAGCTGGAGACGTGAGGAGACTGCAGAAAGCCCCTGCTTTAGGGGCTGTCACCCTGGAAGCAGTGTCACAGCAAGATCAGCAGCAGGGTGTGGAGCCTGGGATGCCCTGGTTGTTGCCCAGTGAGAAAGGTGGCACAGCCCTTGGGGAATACAAGCAGATATCTTCAAGGCAACTTTCCTACAAAGCTCAGATGGATTTTTTTTTCTCTTTGAAAAGATGCTGTTCCTCCTTCTTTGGGTCTGGTCTGACAGATGAACTTGGGGAATGCCAGTTACCTAAATGTGGTGCCAAGCACCACTGACCCTTGTGCAGTGCAAGTGCAGAGCTGCCCAGTGCTGGGAGGGTTTAATCTCAGCATGGATAAGTCTGAAGCAGGCTGGAAAATCTTCCTGGGCAGATATGCAGCACATTCACTTGGAGTTCCATTGCTGTGCTTGTGCTCCAAGACACAGGACCCCAGGTGTCCTGGCTTCCGTGTCTGCTCTGCATTCCTTATAAGTTATTGAGTGATTGGGAATTAAAAATATCCCTGTGAATATTCTGATTTGACAAGTACAAGTACGTGCACAGATAATAACAGGAAGCTTTTATTATGGAAATAGAGATAAAGTTAAAAATCCAGAGCCCTGTTTATTAAAGCTTTGGTTGCACTGTGATGTGTTACCCTTGGTGACTCACCCTGGGAGTCACTGGGACCTGCATACTAATGCTGCAGGGCAGGAGGCTGGGCCATGAGCAGGCAAAGAGCATTCCAGTTAGGAGGATGACCAAAACCAGCTCTGCTCATCCACTACCTGCAGCTCTGCCATGAATAATGTGCAGAGCACCTTATCTGCATCCCTAATCTGTTTAAAGGCATGACTCACACATCAGGCCTGTGCCAAAGATGATGAAGGCAGATCTGAATGCTGGGGCTGAGAAGCCCCTCTGAGCAATGGTGGTCCCTGGTCCTGGGGCTGAGCCTCTGAGCCAGCAATGATGCTGCAGCTCAGTGCTCAGGGCATCTCTGCTGCAGTGGCAGGGCAGCACTGTGCTGAGGTCACTGTCACTGCCACTGTCACTGTCTCCTGCTGGTGCTCTGCTCCTGCCTCGTGGTGGGTGACTGGGGGGCCTGGAGCCTGGAGGGAGCATTTCAGCTGCCAGCTGCAGTGTGCTTTGGAAATGCAGCTGCATTAAGAGCGTGTAATGTGCTGAGAGATCCCCTTCCTTCCCAAGGCTGAGCTTTGTTAATTTGAAGGAGCAGGTCCAAGCAGCTGAGAGGCACCCAGTGAATGCAGTCTGTACCAGGGCCACTTCTGTGTGCACAGCCCTGACTATTGCAAGGTGGGAGGATTTGCTCCTCATCATCTTCAGGAGTGGGGAACTGCTGGAACCCTCTTGAGGCTCCTTTCAAAATAGTTCAAACCTGCCAAATCACTAGGGAGGCCTAGGGCTACTGAGCTCCTGTAAGAAATCAAATGAACACCCTCTCTGGAAATGACAAAGTGCCAAAGTTGGTCACTGACAGGGGGGTTGCAGGGATCCTTCACTCAGACAGTTGCATGGGGAAGATGGAGTGGGAGAGGTGACAGGAACAAGGGAGACAAGTGGATTCACAGACTGGGACCTGTTATTGAACTGCTGTATAACCACAGGAGTGTATTCAGACATCTTCAGGTGGTGCAGGCTCACTGTGGAATATCTTGGCTCCCTCCCTTGTGACTGCTGCTGCTTTTAACGCTGAAGCTTGCCTCTCTGAGGAGTGTCTGTGTGGATCAGGGCTGGGTGATGCTGATGGAGTGTTGCAATATCTTTCCCACTGAGTGACAGGCAGCATATGAATCATCAACTGGTACTGAAGTGAGGTGGGGAGGGGTGTGTGGGGTGGGCAACCATCTCTTTCAGTCTCATTTCTCTTTTGACAGGTCTCCCAGGGCTTGTCACACAAGGCTTGTATAGCCAGGGCCTCACTCTTGGTTTTATCCTGGGAGCAGTAACAGAATAATTGCCTATATAGGAGGAGGAAATAAACACCTTGTTGGCTCTTGGGAAAAGATTCAAAGAAGACCCCTTAAAAATATATAAAAAAAGAGCTTCTAAAAGGCATTGCAGCTTCTAAATAAGAAGAGCCTGGCCTCTGATGCAATTCAGCATTTGGTGAGAGCAGGCTGTGGGGCCTGAGGCAGGTCAGCCCCTGGGGCTTAGCCAGGAGATGTCTCCCACCTGCTGTCAGAGCCTGCAAGGGAAATACTGAGGGCTTTGGGGCCTAAGTGGTTTTCTGGATCTGCCTCTTTGCAAAACTTCTGCTTATTTTAGAGCACTTGGGAATTCATCTGCACTTTTCATTAGTTTCCAATTTGGGCTCCTGCCTCACCCTGCAATGGGCAGAGGCAGCCAGGTGAAATGGCTGAACTGAATCCATCTGCACCAGGATTTTCTAGGGGTCTCTCATGAAACAAATTGGTTCTCCCATGCTGTTCAGACCTTCCAGCAGTGCTGCATTGGACACATCATCTGACACAGGAGTTCTTGCTGGGCTGCTGTGCTGCTGGTCTAGGAACTGCCCAGGAGCTGCTGTACCCTCAGCAGCTTCAGCTACCAGGGGTGAGAGCAAAGATTGTGACTGCCATTGCCTGTGCAGAAATGGTAAATACACAGCCCTCTTCCACTCCTCCTGAGGGACTGATCCTCTCCCCCCACTGTCAACAGGGGTTGGCCAGGGCAAGGTTGGAAGTGCTGCTGCTGCAAGGCTTGGCCCTTGCTTATTCCTCAAATAAACCCTTTCCTTTATCAGCTGGCATTTTGGCCCAGCTGTTTTTCCTTGGGGCTTGGCAGGAACTGAGATAGAAACTTCAGCTTGAAAGAAGGGCTCTACAGGAAGAGAAGTTTGGTGCTGCTGAGGGATGCTGGGGATTCCCTTTGCAGGCAAAGAAACCCTCACAACACATCAGCCTGCTCCTAATGTTGGAAAACACACCTGCTTAAAAACTTTTGTATAACTTTAGTCAAGGGGTTTGTTTGCCTTTGCTCCAGGGAAAAGGAATTTTAAGTTTCCTTCCAGGGCCTTGTTCCACCAGGTGGGGTCTGATGAACTCAACATATCAACAGGCTGGGAGTAGCCCAGAAGATAAAGGGACATCAGTGGCCATTTATGAACATCTGCCCCAGACTCTGCTGCTGGCAGAGTTGGAGACATCTCCTCTGAAAATGACTGATAAGAAAATCAAGGAATGAAGATCTAAATAGATCTTCATTCTTTGCTTTTCTTAGAAGCAAAGAAATCCAGATCTAACAGGAGACAAATACTAAGAACTATGCAACTTGGGACCAATGAACACTGACCCAATTGTTTTGACTGTATAAAAGATCTGAAAAATTGAGTAAAATCATGTGTCATGGAATGATTCTCTCTGCATACCCAGGCTGTATACGGATGAGATGATTTCTATGGTACATCCTGGCTAGAACAACATCCTGGCCAGATAATAAAGTAATGCCTTGGCTCTCTAACTTTAAAAAATGTTGTTGGAGTGTTTTTGTTTTTCCCGCAGTTTCAGCGACACTAACAGTTACCTCCTGATGTTCATCTGCTTAGACTTCAGCCTCTTCAGTGGTCAAATGGGAGTAATTTAGTCATTATTTCCAGCAGCAAATTGACTCCATTAGAGTTCAGCTGACTGATGCTCCAGCTGCTAAAGGGGTGGGAGTGGTGCTGTCTGGCTGCTATAAATGCGCCATCATCTGGGGTCCTGGTTTGCCTTTACATCTCTGCTTTTCCTCTCTTCATCCTTTCCAACTCATCCCTTGGTCTGATGGATTTTTAACCTTTCCTCTACCCGTGGTGTCCCTTTCATTGCCATGAGCACTGCCAGGCTGGCAGGTCTGTCAGCTTTGCTGTGTGCCCCTGAGCCCTCTGTCTTTGGGATGCTCTCCTTTCAGGCAGTGTGACATGGGCACTGCAGACACATCATTCACTAAACCCCCTTTGACTTGTACCCTGCAGCTCCCCTTTCCCACCCCCCCTTGGGTTCACGGACATTGGTGAGCCTGGGGGAGAAGGCAAAGCCCCCCTACCTTCATGGCAAATTCATGCATGGGCACAGCTACCACCAGGGCTTTGTGTCCAGGAGCAGAAACTCCAGTGACCCTACTGTGTTATATTGACCACTTCTTAAATCTTTAAACTCCATCTGTTTAGGCTGAAATCCTTTTGATGACTGGGCATGAACAATTTAGTGTTGATGTTCTGGGATAAAATTGGCTCATTTTGAACTTTGGTGCCCTCTGTTCCAGCTGGTAAAGCTTGGACATTGGTTTAGTGACACGTACACAGCTTTGCTAGGGATCGTTAAGGGCTGGTGGCCAGCACCATCAGGAGAGTCCAACAGATGTGATTTTCTTATCTCTGGCACCCCAAGGCTCTCCCTCTCCATTTGCCTCTCCTTGTGCTGGGAGAGAAGCCATTTGTTCTGCTGATTGTTTCATTAGGAAATTACAATTCTGTTGTTAAACACTTGTATTTTTCCATTCCCCCTCTACATTTATCCGTATTTACTGTTCAAGTTTTTTTTTCCATCCATTTTTTGTCTAAACTGCTGCCCTCTATGGCATATGTTGATGCACAGAAGGGTCAGAGCCACAGGGATCTGATCTTTGAGATGGAGCAGTTCAAACAGAATGGCCCTCAAACACCTCTGCTCTGAGTGGTTCTGAACAACCTGTGGGTTCAAGAGTGGAAAAGAAACCACCCAGAGAACAAGAAATCACACAAGTAAAAAACCAAAACAACCAAAAGTCCTGATAGAGCTAAACATTTTTATAGAGGTTATTTGGGAGATAAAAGCCCTCTCCATTTCATTCTTTATCTGAAAGGTACAAGTGCCAGCAAACAGGAATGTGGCAGAAGGTGACCTGATTTTGATAACAGCTTTTTCTCAAGCAATTGATGTTTGTGTTGGGTTTTTTGGTTTGGTTGGTTGATTTTGGGTTTTTGTTTGGTTTTTATCTTTTCCCTGTAACTCAGGAGGGCAAAAATGAAGCACAGAAATTGGAGATCTGGAGTTTGTGGCAGATCTGGTACTGATCTGGGACTTGACTGTTTTAGCAGAAGGATTAGGTCTTTGAGATCCTCACTGTATCCTCACTGAGGCACAGGGCCAAAATAACCTGGAAAGCATTAAATAGTGAAAATTGGCATTTCACAAGCAAAGGGAGTTATCAAGCCTAAAGTGAAATACATAAAGCACACAGAAATCCAGAGCTCTATGGGAAAGGAGACTGGGAAAGAAAAGGGATGTTCAAAGTGGTACACCACAGAGAGTGACACACTAAGCTGAATGTGCTGCAGATCATCACACTGTCCTACTAGAAGATCAGCAAAGTCTGAGATGAGTCCTGTCACATCTACTTCCAATAGTCATATTAGCTCTGACAGTGATCCAGAATTTCGTGGCATAAATTTAAGCAGTTTGCAGTGAGTGCATATTGCCACTAATTTCAATTATCTGTAATTCAGTGGAGTGGAGAGGACCAATGCCAGGCCTGTAAATGATCTGCTAAGGAGGGTTACAGGATGAGTTTCTGGCCTGGTTGTAATCTGGTGAAGCACCACTAGTGCAGCACAAGCTGTCACCTGCTGAAAGCAGGCATGTTAGGCACTGAAAGTCAGTGGCATCTGTGTGAAGTGCCAGGTATAGCAAGGGAGGTAAAGCTCTGCATTGCACTCAGTGCAGCGTGGAGCCATGCACATGGAGTCCTTTATGAGACCTTTATGAGGCTTTGAGTGCCTCAAGTTGGAAACAACAACTGCAAACAACAGCAGTGTTATGAAACTGTCCCTGTATCTGGGTGTTATTGCCATTTAGAAAGGCACACAGAGTAATGGGAAACATCTCCAAATCCCAGAAAGAGTGGTGGAAAAGAGCATTGAGAAAGTGTCAAACCCAACAGCCGTAGCCAGCTGGAGTGGCTGGAGCTCGGCCATGGCATGGGCAGAACTGATGGATCTACTGCTGCTGGGAAGCCCTTGTGCTGACAGGACAGGGTGAACTGTGGGCACCTGATAGAGGTGCCAGAGAGACTAATTTAATGTTGTCTGAGGAAGGCAGAGTTGGAGGTGTTCTTCTGAGTGCCTCCCTGCCCTCCAGAGCTATTTGCCAGCCTGTGTTGTGCTCTGCCTTTGGTGACATAGAGCTGATGAGTCTGTGATACTGAAGATGCCATGGTCAGCAGCTGGCACAGCTTTCAGTGACTCTCTCCCTCTTCTGTGCTGCATCACTTCCCACCAATGGTACAGACACCAGCACTTGAGAAACGCCTCAGAAATAGCACTTCAGGAAAGAATTTGGACTTCAAGTGATGGCAGATCTCCCGTGTTGCTGGTAGGTGTTATTTCTGTAAAACAGCAGCAGCAAAGCTTGTTTTCTGGCAGAGCTTATGCATCACTAGCTCTCCTCATGTTGGAGTCTTCTCAGATGGATGAAAAGAAATCTGTATATCACATGAAGATGTTCGGGTCTTTGAAGGCAGCCTTCAGTTGTGTTGGGTGTTGCATTTCTCTGTCAAGCATTCTTACTGCAGTGGCATCCTGGTAATTTGAGATGGGGTGGGCTTTTTCCTGAATTTGTTTTAAAGGAAAAACTGAGGGAAGATATCTCAGTAGTTCAGGTGTAGACCTCTGGAAAGATGCATTCAGTCACCCTCTGCTTTGGATGCAGCCTCTGGAGGGAAATGGCAGTTTCTTTATTTCTTCTTTATACTTGACTTTGGCTGTTTAGGGCTTCTGATATGTCAGAAGAGGAGAGCTAATACCTGTGGATTTGGAGGCTGTTATACTTTTCAGCAGGCCCTCCTATTTGAGAAAGATGTGCACAAACCAGGGTGCTTTGGGATTTTCCCTGGGGAAATCAGGGCTGGGTGACCCTGAAATCAAAACTCCTCCACGAGACCTTTCCCTGTGTCAGGCATTGTTTAAATGCTGACCAGCAGTTTCTGATTTTCTCATCATGGGTTTCATGCCACAAAATAAAGGCCCTCACAGACTGTTCTGAACTGACCACCCCCTACACATTTCTTCTGCACTTCCTCAGCTTTCATTAAACTTCCTTAAGGAAATCAAACTTTCAGTCTCTCTATAAATAGGCACCTTTTCATTACTGATTAAGAGGGTGAAATGCAGACATTTGCTGCAGTTCACACTTCTAGGAATGTGACATACACAACTTCTCCTGAGCAACCTGTTCCACTGTCTCACCACACACATAGTCAAGAAAATTCTTTAGGTATAGGAAGATGCTTGATGAAAAAAGAAGGACTGGGAAAGAATATCTTTCCTTCCTTCTCACTGTATCCCATACATTCTCATGCTGCTTTTGATCCTCTCTGTATCCTCTGTTCTGTCACATCCATCTCCCTCAACCTGGGGTCTCCTCTTCCCTGCTGCAAGCACCACTCTCACCTTGTACTTGCTACTCCAGAAGGAATGAGTTTATCCCTGAGTTCTCTTTGCTCCTGGCCTTTGGCAGCTCTTCCTCACTTTCAGGATTTGCTCTCACGTTTCAAGTGAGAGACCTCTGCTTTTTTAAGTGTGAAGGCACTGGCAAAGTTAGACACATCAATCCTTTGTTTATTTACAGGTCAGGTACAGGACAGGCTACAGCAATCTCAGGTTTCCTGCGCTGCTTTACACATCCCTGACCTCTGCAATGACCCAAGCTTCTAGGAAGGGGAGGAGTTAGTTCAAACTCTGCATCAGATCAGCTCTTAGCCCACAGAATATCATGTGGGATGGCTCAAATATGCCAAATTCTGTGTTGTGATTAAGTGGAATTGTCCATGATCTATTAAGATCTGAGCAAATTACAGCCACATTAATTAAACATAGGCACTCTGGTTGAGCCTAAGCCACAGATGGCATCCCACAGATGGAATGCCACTCTTGATATTCACAGAGCCACTCAGCCCTTTAACTTCAGCTTGTGCTGATTAGTAGAGCAATTTATTTTAGGTGCAGCTATTGGCCTTTGCTGAGGAGAGTGCTGTTAAATGGATATCACTGACAAGGGCCCAGTACACACAAAAAAGGGGCAATGGAGAGCAGGGATAATGGAAACTTTAAGAGCTATCAGCTGTTCTTCCACCCCAGCTTTTCAGAGCAGCAGGAAGGGAATTGGACACTGAGTTCCAACTGATATTCAGCAGCATTTGGCTATTTTACTACTTTAGGTGCTGTTTTTTAACTGATTGTAGCAGTGATCTGTTGGAGGATCTTATGATTAGGTCTTCTAGTTCTCAGTGTGGAGCTCCTTTATAAGAGAAACACCCTTTGAAACTGAGTCCTAAAATCATCCTTGTCTCTCCCTCCAGAAGACCCAAGTTATGGCTCCCTTGGTTTTGTGTTGGCTTTTTGGCAGTGCTTGTGGGAAAGGTGCACAGCAGGGTTTATTTAGCAGAAATGGCTGTTGGTGCTAACCTGGAGTGGGCCCCATTCTCTTAAGCACTGTGCATCTTCTGTGCCAAAGAGGAAAGGATTATACAAAATAAAACTTCTTACATCCCTCCATGTGGAAGCTGATGCTTGGATATGAAATGACTTTTCCAAGGTCATACAAAAAAAATCTGTGACAAAGCTAAGACATAGCACAAGACAGCCTGAGTTCTAGGCCAGCACAATGATGTCAATTATAGTCATTAATGTCAAAGGAGAAGGAGGGAAGAATACAGGGAAGATATTTCTGCTAGGAAGAGGGTGGTGGGGAAGTGTTTAACACTTTAGGGCATCCCAACACTGTGTGTAAAAATGTGTGGGATTCTAAAATCAAAAGAGATTTCTCTTCAAGTGCACCATTTGTTTCAAGCAATAATTTTTAGTTAGAGAGGTGGGAGGGAATTTGCTATTACTGTCTTTAAAAGAAGCCAGCCCGTTAAATTAGTAATTAATTGTGCTGGAAAGGTTTGTGAACTTTTACTTCATCTGCTAAAGGGCCTCTGCTTTTACTCTAAGTAGCCAGGTTTTCCTGAAAATACAGTGTTTGTCCTTATAAACATTCATCTTCAGAAATAAGCTGAAGGTAGTTTGGAGGTTCTGATGTGGGTTCTGTCAAGCTGGATCAGAGCTGGCTCGTGTCTTTCAGGCCCTCCTTGCTAAAGGCAGCACCGGCCAACAACTACCCCCATGTAATGGCACAGCTCCTGGAAGAGTGGGGAGCATGTTGACAGGCCCTGGAAAAGCTGGAAGCTTTTGGGAGAACAAGAAGAGCAACCCAGTGCTTTGGCAGCTGATGATGCATGTATCTCCCTTCAGGCAGCAGTGAGGCAAGAAATACCTGGGGACAAGTTGCCCTCATCTCATGAGAGAGGCGTGGACTGAGTGTTTGGGGCAAGGCAAGGACTACAGAATTTGGAGGGCAGAACACTGGAAAGACAATGTTTCCCACCTTCTCACCAGTCCCTTCTCTCCACTGACATCTCCAGAGGACCATCTGCACCCGGTCAGAAAAGTCAAGACCCCCCAGTTTGGAGCTGTGACCAAACGAGGGCGATTAGCTTTGGACTCTTGTCCTCTGCAGCTGAAGCATATTTAGGTTCTTTCATGTGGGCTGTGGCTGTCCTGGGAGTTCATTCTCTGCAAACAGCTGTGGGGAGCACGAGCTTTCTTTAGTGCAGCATCTGCAGTTGCTCCTTGCTTGGCCAGCAATAGAAGGCTGTGGCTGTGTGTCTGTCCGTCGTCGTGCGTGCTGGCTCCAAGCCCAGACCTTTGGCCAGGACTGCTCCCACTTTGCTCCTCAGCACTAAAATTTGTGATAAACCTCCTGCCCTTTCCATGTTTCAGTGGACTTGACTTACACAGAGGTGAAGTTTTCTTGGGCAGGGGCTTCTTGTGCACCTAGAGGGACGTTTCTGCAGAGCACTCAATATCAACAGCACCAGTGTGCAGAGCTGCACTGGGGCCAGAGGCTGCAGACCTGAAGGCTGGGCTGAAAGAAAGACTCTCTAGTTTCATGGTGGGATGTAGGCACACAGTTTGTGATAATTGGGAGTGGGGCTGTGGCCCAGCCTCATCCCCAGTGGGCACAGCTGTGAGCAGCAGGTGAGCAGCACTGACAGCAATGAGCCATGGAGTGCCCAGGGGCACTGAGCAGCCACAAAGGAAACAGAGGGCACACAGGTGCCATGCATGAACAGGAGGGGTATAAAAGGTTGGGCTAAAGAACAAGAGGGGGGAAATGCTTGAAGCCTTCTGAAATGGTGTGGTGTTACTCTGTCTGGGTTGAAGCTTTCATAAATTGTATGATGATACTCTCTGTATTGTGGCCATCCCAGCTGTGATAGTGGGAGATGTCTTGATAGCAGTGGACAATTTAGTTCTCTCTCAATTTTCTGGCTGTTTGGAGGATTTTTGGGAGTTGGGGATACAAACTTTTCATCTGGTTTGGAGGAAAAAAAGGTGAAAAATATGTTTCAGAAAAAAAGAACTAAAATATTTTTCTTCCTACAGGAAATTAAGGTTTTAAGTTTTCATTTATACTCTGAATAAAAATTGTGACATGTTGGACTTTCCAGTAGGAGGGAAATTTTAAGTTATGAACAGTTCTGATTTGAATTATGCTTTTCTTTTCCATGTTGGCCTTGTCTTCCTTGTTAATTCTCATTTTCATCCTGAATATTTTAGATCAGAATTAGCTGAACTTGACCAGGTAGTTTTGCCTGCTTTACTAGATACCTACAGCCTTTTGGGGAGCCATTAATCTCATGACTTTTGAAAGATCTATTTTCCTGTCAGTTTGTTTCTTTGATAAGAGGTTGGGGTGCTCTGCTGGGCTTAATGTTCTCAGTGAGTCCTTGATGTTGGTCAGCCTGAAGCTCTGCCACTGTTAGTTAGCTACCAGAGTTTTGCCCAGAGACATATTGAAGCCTTTGGAAGGCTTCTCCTGGTTTTATTGTTTATGTAATTAGAACTGAATTACTTGATTTCAGACTAAGGAACATCTCTAATTTTTTTGTTGCTGCTCTCCATCACATCTGAATGTACAGTTTTCAATACAAACATCAGCAAAAATTTACTCCAGGCTGTAATTAGTTTTACCATCAGGAATATTTTATATAAATTCTCATTATGTAAATTCCCATATAAGGCTTAGCCATCTTTTCTTTTGGTAAACATTTTTCTGTGCTTTCTTCCCCTGCTTGATAATATTGGGTGATCTATACCTTCCCAAAAGCATGCTGTTGGTGATATGGCTGTAACTGGTATTTACAGAATTCTTTGGGTTGTGCTCTACAAAAATCACTGGATAGAGAGTGGTGAAATGGAGAGTGCTGAAAATTATCCTTTAAAAATAGTCTTGAAAGTTTTTACTATCTCCTTGCCTTGGTATGATGAGGGGCAATATCAGGATAATAAGGAAAAACCAGTTTATTCAGAAGGAGATAAAGGTATGAAATGGGGAGTTCCAGTATTTCGTCAGAAATCTCCTGAACACTGAGAAAACCAAAGTCCTTTTCATTTTGGAGTAACCATTTCATAAAATATTCACTAGTCTGTCCCATCTGTCTTGGAAGCAAAGCTTATTGATTATCACCCTGTATCCATGTTGCCCTTCCTGACCCTATTTAATTTAGCTCCTGTGTGGGCACTTATCTTTGTGGTCACTGTGGTTTAATGTTGGTGACTGGAAATTGATACACAGAGCTGGAGTCTTCAGCACTGGCTCTCAGCCTCAGAAGCCATTAGGCCCTGTCACCTTTGGTCACCAGCTCTCCTGTCCTATCTCAGGATTGATAAGCTTCCTGTTGATATGATGATATCCAACAGAATATCATTATGCTGTTGGGAAGAAGCTTTCTGTCATTTCTTATCTGGCTGTTTAAATTGTTATGCCCATGGGCACAGAATGATAGGCAAAGTGGGAATGGCTTTAAACTAGAAGAGGTTTGGGATAGATATTAGGAAGAAAGTGTTCAAGGCCAAGTTGGATGGGGCCCTGAGCAACTTGATCTAGTGGGTGGCAACTTCATCTCGTGGAGGGGTCGGAAACAGATGCTTTTTAAGGTAATTTCCAGCCCAAACCAGTCTAGGATTCTGTGTTCCTATGATGTGATGAAGCACAGGGGGCCTTTATCACTGGAGCCTTGCAGCCGATGTCCGTGGGTGTTTTCCTCTCTTCCAGCGTGTGCGGCACAGCCACGTTTACTTTAGGGACTGGAGCAAGTAAACTCAGCTCCACACACACAAAAGTCCCATGCATCCAGCTCTGGGCTGGGGAGGATAAAGCCCTGGATTGTGCTCTCTGTGCCCAGAAGCACTGAGGCACAGCCTGGTGTCCAGGGGAGCTCCGGATTCCTTTAAGGCAGGGGTTTGGCCAGCGGTGGCAGGAAGCAATCCTGAGGTGCAGGGCAGTGCCAGGAGAACAAGGAGCCTGTTATAAAACAGGCCCCAGCACAGAAAAGGTAGAGCTGGGAGACTCCAGAGGGGAGGTTGTTTCATGGAGAAGCCAGCCTGTGGCAATGAGCCCCGGGAGGTGAATGCACCATCAGAGAAGTGGGGATGAAGGGAGCTGTGAATGAAGCGAGGCTACGTGATCACTGGTTTGGAAGTGTCCCCTACAATGTGGGTCTCCTGAGGAGTGTGTGCCTATGGGGGCTGCACAGCCCTTAGCAATACCTTGGCTGGATGCTGTTAAATAAGGTTTTAAGAATCAGAAGACAAAGCATTATAGACTGGAGGGGCTGGGGCTGCAAGGCTGCAGCCAAGGACTCTTTCTTCCCCTGCCTGCAGGCTGCTGAGTGCAGCGGGGCCCTGGTCTGTCATTAGAGCTTACTCAGAGCCACTTCAGCCCAAATCACCAATATGATGGTTGACTGGCAGGGGCTTTGGAGGGGGAAAACGGCAATTACAAACTAAATGGAAAGGAGGAAATAATGGAAAAATGGAAGTTACAGAACAGAACTGACCACAGAGTGGAAAGGGACTTTGTGGAAACTAAAAAAGCATCATTACCTTTGCTAGAAGTACTTGGAGCACTGCAGCTGTAGAATGTGAATCATAAAAAGTCATGCCAGCCCCATGCTGGCCGTAGACCTTGGACCTGATCATGCTGGCCTTTTCTGTCAGCCTTTTCTCTGTTCTTCCACAAAAAAGAGAGAGGAACTTGTTGCTGTGCCCATATTCTGCCCGTTCCTCTCCTTCCACTCAATAGCATCATCATGCAAATACATCTAATTCAATTTTTCTACCAGTTGCTGGAGAAAGGTAGTCTCTATAAACTCTGAATCCCCATGGCTGTCAGAGAGTTGAGGACAAGGGACACAGTTAATACATTTTCACTTTTCTCTAGATAGTTTTTTTTATTTCATTTTTCCTTAACAGTATGTTTTCAGTGACCCTTCTTGCTTTTCCACCAGGGATCTGATTACCTTGTAGCAGTCCAACATAGTTTTCTATGGGTATTAACCATGCCATAAGAACTAGAGATAGAAATAAATCTACTTTAAAGTACTAAAGCTGTAAGAATGTACAGAAGCTCTTATTTACTGTGAAATTAAACAAGGACAGATACCTGTTTACAATCCTTGGTGTGAAGCCAGCAAATGTGTTTCATTACTATGGCTAGAAAGAAAAACATCCTCTACAGACTTTTTTTTACCTAAGTAAAAGAATTAAAAGAAATGGAATGACCTGACTTCTTGTGTTAGACTAAAAACTTGAAACAGGGAAAATAGGATGACTTGGTTAAAAAAAAGATCTTGAATCATGTTCAGAAACAAATTTCTCAAGCAACACTAAGTTGTTCTATGTACCTGCATTTCTACTGAATATTTGGGAAGAAAAGCTTGAAATGCCAGCAATCATCCCTTTAAAAGAGGGAGAAGAAAGAAGAAATAAAAAAGCCATTAGCTAACTGCTGTGTGTCAGCTGGTGAGCTTGATCAGTGGTGCATTTTACAGGGTTGTGCACTGTCATTATAGTAGTTGATTGTCCCTCAGAAATAAAATATTAGCATGCATCTGACTGCAGAAGTTCAATAATAATAATAATAGCAGATAGTGGTAATACATTGCAACCAGGGACAGTCAGCAGCAGCAAAGTACTGACTAATTGTCTGTTTGAGGCCCATCTTGTTCCTCTTAATTTAGCCAGCTGCCAAAAAATGCTTTTATGTTCTGTTCCAGATATCTGGGTTGGGATGGATGCTCTGACTTCCTCCACTCTGTCCATGTCTTCCTTGGCACAGATAATTGTGACTCTCAATTCCAACCCAAGGAAGTCTTGCCCACTATGCAAACTACTTATTCAGAAGCAGATGGTAAGCCAAGGATATGGCTTTAGGGTGGTGCTAGTGGGGTGACCCAAAGCCCTAAATGTCTGATGCACATCTACACTGTAAACTCAGAGCAGAGATGGTTTTGAGGTTGTGCGCTCATTTTTGTGAGATAGGGATTTCTAGATGGAAAAACCCCAGATGAGCAGTGATAGTGCAGGGTGTGCCAGCAAACAATCAGTGTCCTGAAATCACAGAATCATGGAATGGTTGGAAGGGACCTTAAAGATTTCATTCCAACCTCACTGCTTTGGGAAGGGAAACCTTGCACAAGTCCAGGTTTCTCAGAACGTTGAATCCTGCAGTTCTGATTGACATCCTGCTTACCTTTCCTTCTACTTGCCTGTACATTCGTGGTCTCTCTAGCCCCTGTAATTTTCTGCTTTGGTCTCTCGGGGGTTGGCAGTGCAGCTGGGCTCAGGGATGCAGGTTAGCTCTGCCCCTCTCTCAGCCACACAGCCATCAGCTGCCTCCTGCTTCAACCCCTGTGACTGGGGGAGCCCTGCTGCAACTCAGGGCTCATTATCACCGGAGCAGTGTGTGCTAATGAGTCTAAATAGCTTCTGGAGGGAGCTCGTGGCTTTCCAGCACACAGGGTGGGTGGAGTGCTGTATCTCACGGTATCAGTGTCCTCTTTGCTGGGCTGGGCTTGCTGAAGTGCACGTTTCAGTGGGAAAGGGAAGACAAATGGATAGATTTCTAATTTCTTGCCTGTTCCTTCCACAAACAACCCTTCCCTCGAGCCTGCAGATTTATCACAGCTGAGAGGGAATTCTGTGGCAGCTTCTTATTAAAATATTGGCAGCCTATTACTGCTCCTTACAAATGATGCAGATGGATCACTGACTGAAGCAGTGCTGAAAGGCAGCTCTGTCTGGGGTGAAGTGCTCTTTGTCCATCACGGCTACCTGTGCTTTTCCTTGCTGGAAAGCAGATTTTAATTTTTTTTTTTTTCAATATACTTTTCCTACCTCAGCAAATCAAGATCTTAAAAGTTATTCCAGAGGTTTCCTTATCTTTTAACAAATATCTATGGTCTGTGGCTCTCCTGACCTTGAATTGGTTACCCGTGCATTTCTCACATCAAGATTAGATTATTGCCACTGCCTCCTGACAGCCTGGCCTGATAAGACCCTGCACAATTTCCAGCTGGTGCTGAATGCTGCTGCCAGGCTCCTGTAATAGAGAGATGAGCTCCACATTTCACCTCTCTCCAAAGTGCTGTGTTGTTTGCCAGTTAAGCAATATATTGACTCGAAGAGTTCCCCATTAAAGATGAACTGCCTTTTTTTACCCACATTTACACACGTGGCTGCTTTGAGAAGTGAGGTGGAAGCCTGGGCAGGTGCTGGGAAGGGCACTTGGTACCTGGCCTCACATCACCTGCATTAGTGACAGATTATTTGTGCCTCACCTCTAAACTGGATGGCATGAGTCCAGCCTATTTTCTCCTATATCTTTTTAATTTCCTCACCTAAAAGTGGTACCAGTGATGTCTGTGGTGTCCTGGCTGCCCTGCCCTGCCCAGTGGTGTCTCCTGTGTTCTCCAGAAGGGGATGCAGGAGGTGCTCTGTGGCCAGGGGCATCAGCTCTGAGCCCTGCACTCCAGAGCTCAGCTCCCTCCCAGCCTGCTGGAGGTGGATCAGGGGGCATCACATGCCCTACATCAAGGAGTGTTACTGCAGAGCCTGCAGGAAACTGCATGGTGCCAGCTGAAAAATGAGTGGCAGGGGGCTTAACAGGAGAAAGGGGTGCAGGGAATGGTTGAAATGTGTTATTATACATAAACTGATGAAAATCGAGGTGGGTGAATGACTTTTTGACTTCTTAGCTGGAGATGTTCCTTTTTTATTCTGTATTTAAAAATATTTTCAGTTTCTGTGATTGGTTATAAAAAGGAAACTAGGTTTGGCATTAAAGCTGTTGATGTACTTTCTTGTGATTGGTTGTAAAAAGGAAACTAAGTTTGGCATTAAAGCTGTTGATGTTCTTTCTTGTGATTGGTTGTAAAAAGGAAACTAGGTTTGGCATTAAAGCTGTTGATGTTCTTTCTTGTTTCTTTTTTTTTTTTTTTTTCTTAGAACTATAAAGTTTTACATCCTTGATATCTGGGACATACTGAGAGAGAGGAGGAACTGCAGGTTTTACCAAATAATTATCTTCTCTACTTCCCCTGGGCTGACCTCTTTCCTTCCTGCTCCAAATAGGCTAAATGAGCCTCTCTTCCCCAAAAAGGGATTAACCCCTCTTCCAGTCTCCAAGGGGCTGGTGGATTTTCTATCACCAGAAACTTTCAAATCTTTTCTTAAAAGACAAGTTGTGGATTAAATAAATGTTTTGTTTGTTTTCTGTGTGTGTGTTTTCCCCCCAGGGGTCAGACTTGGAGGAAAAAGTGGATGCTCCAGGCCTTTTAATCTTCGATAACAATAAAATATGAGTGATTGAGACAAGGAGGATGCTTCTCTTCTCTCCCTTGCTGGATCCTGAGGACACTCAGCCTTCACAACACTGGGCCTGAGGCTATGTAAGATTCCGTACTGCTACTCCGGGGTTGTACAGATACAGGTAGAATGGGTCTTCACTGAAAGAATGAATTTTGCTGTCGCATCCCAGTGGGGTTTTAAGTTGTTAACTAATTTTATATTAACTGGAAACTTTTTACATGCTATTAGCTGCACAGGCAAAAGTGAAATACCACAGAGTTGGTAGAGTTACTTCTGGCTCTTTAAGGTTGTAATTCTGCAAGGGGGGAAGGATTTTCTGTTACTTTTGTTATTTGAACCTGAAGAGTGGAGAGGTGAAATACAAATGTGTGTCACTTGTGAGAATCCTTTGGGATTATCTTAGTGAGCAACAGGGTAGGGAGAAGTTAGTAAAAATTATGTGGAGGTGCTTTGCTTTAACTTCCTCTGCACACCTTTTGCCAGTTTTTGTAGCTTTCCAAATCTCAATCCAAAGACTTCTCTTAAGTATTACAAAGCAAAAAAAGAAAGAAAAAAAAAAAAAAAAAAAAAAAAAAAAGAGAGAGAGAAATGCTTCTAAGCAGAGGAGCTCAATCTGTTTCAAGAAATATCATGTTCACCAAGCATATGCACAGTACTCAAATTAGCTAATTTCTTCTTAGCAATGATAGCTCTAGAATGCCCTTGACCTTCCAAGGAGGAGAAATTTGTACTACTGCAGTATATAGGATCTTAATATTAAAAGAGGTTAAATAGAAAAAAAGTCAAAAGCTCTTTGCTTCCTCTTTGGTAAGAAGTGAGCTAATGCCAGCAATTTCCATGGCAACTGCAAACAGACTGTCCTGTTCACTTCCATGTTATAAATAAAACAAAAATATTCTCTAAATTACATGCTGTGCCTACATGTATTTGCTATCACCATGTTCAGCAGACACTGGGAAATATTTCTGTACACATTTGTAAGAAGAAATGACAGGATTTATGCATACTGTGTAGCCTTGGTGGGCTGTGTTCCTTTGACGAAAGAATAAAAATAACCTCAAAACAATGCCACCCTTTTCATTGCTGATACTCTCTGAGTTTCACAAATAATTACAAGTCCAAAACCTATACCTTTCCAGCAGCTAGTACACACAGTAATAGACTTGCACAGTTTTAAACAGGAGCAAAAAATAATTTTAAAAAGGGCAGGTGATGATTGGAACTTTTGCCTTTTTATTTCTGCTGGGGTGCACACAACGGAAGGACAGTTGGTTTGTGTTCTAATTTTGTACATATTCCAGTAGACCAGGCCTACATTGTGTGCTTTCATTGTACCTTGTGCTCTGTTCTGTTTCCCATAAAATAGATCTATTGGAGTTCACAGTGACTCTTTAGGTGTGGGCAGGCCTTCATCCTGCCCTTCTTTATGTCTGGATGTCTTTCCCATGTGGACAGCTACAGGGCTCTGACAGGGCTTTAGAGTGAGGGATAAAGCACATGAGCTTCTCAAGAACTTTTCTGGAGATTCCTCAGCCCCAGAGGGTGTTCAGGCAGAGGGCAGAGCCTGCAGAACATCCCCGTACTGCTCACTGCCTGCTCTGGGAAGGGAGGTGTATTTTTGGGGGTGACCATCCCAAATGCCACTTCCCAGCCATAGGAGAAGGACTGGGGGATGTGAGACAAGTTCTGAGGCAGCTGCTGCTGTTAACCCAAGGCTGAGGTGACCTTGGAGGAATAACCAGTGCTGCTGGAAGCAGAAAGGTGCATTAGGCTGAACCTGTCACTCTCCATAAGGTCTTTGCTGGGACTGCCCTGCCCATTTGCTGCTTGTTGGGAATTCAGCAGTGCAATTGCTCGCTGGCCAGAGATGCTGACACCTTGCTGTGCTTCCAGTCTGCTGCCTGAGCCTGGCTGAGCAGATCACTTGACATTATGGGTTTTTAAAGCTCTTTTGAACACTGACCTTGTCTCTTTTCACATGCAAGTTCTTGGGCTTTACTGCATCATCAAATGTGTGTGCTCACATGTTGAGTTACTGTGAGATGTAAGTGCAGCAAAGGAGACCTGTTTCCAGTAGTACCATTGAATTATATTTATCTTCTAACTTAAACCAGAAAATTCTGGCCTGTCCTGTTGCTTTCAGGGAGAAATGTCCAAAATTTTATTATTCTTCCCATGCAAGCTAATGCTTCTTGGTTTTTAACCCTCTTTATTACAAGAAAATATTAAGTCAGTTTTGTTGCTGGGGTTAGTTGCATTTTACTGTGCTTGTGTGTGTGTAAAGAAGGACACAAGTAGATATGGATTTATTTTTGTCTCATGTATTTTCACTCTTGTTAAAGCTTCCACAGGTTGAAAAGAGATGGCAAATACAGCATAACAAACACTTTGGCACAGCAGTGAGGATATAATAGATTCTGTTTATTAGATATGAATATTTTTTTTCAATTAAAATTGCAGGCAAGGTTTCTAATTAGAGTACAAATTATCTCAAGTGTATTTTGCACCATTAAAAATCTGTGTAGAGGACAGTGCTACACTTGAGTCAGAGCTGGGAATCCAGCCAGGAATGTGACCCCCTTGATCCCTTTACTCTGGGATATTTTAAAGCACAATTGAGGGTGAGGCAGAGGAGGAAATGTCTCCATTTTCTGTAATTCAGTGTTGAATCCTGCCTCATGCCAGGCTTGACTCAGCTGCCTCAGGTTCCACCTTCCCCTTGCTTGCATTGGAGATCCCTGCTATTTACACTAAAGATCCCTGCAAAGCTCTTGAAATTATGCTGACAAATTTAACTGTTTTTGTGGTGTCAGACACACCATATGCTAGTCTGTGAGTTTACACTGATTTTTAGCTTTAAGGGAATAGGGAGATGGGGAGGACCTCTGCTAGAACTTGTACCTGCAGCAGGGATGGAGCTTCCCATGTTGTTGCCTGGGCCATGTGAAGTGAAGGCTGGTGAGGATGCTCATGCTTTGGCCAAACTGGGGTTATTTTGGGGGTCAAATAGGGATTCCAGTCCCATGACTCAGTGCAGAAGATGCTCTGTGGCACAAATCTCAGTGATTTTTGTGAGGTGGGTACTCTCCTGATGCCACAAGCTGCCTGTGAAGAAGAGGGAACAATATGACCTGGATGGTGCTGCAGGGTGTTATTCAGCAGAGAGGGGTTCATGGAGGAAGAAATTTCAAATATTGTCCATAGCTTATTTCTGCTGTCCATTCCCAATGCTTCCAGACACTTTGTCAGGGCTCTGAGGGCATAAATGAGTCTTAATGGCTCTGTTCAGCCTCACCTGGAACTCAGCCCCTGCCAGAGATTCTGTTTAAGCTCAAGCTTACGCCTTCATTCTCTGCATGAACTTTGCTGTCTGTGAACCCACCTCCTTGGTGCTGGGCTGTAGGGGTCTGCTCTCAGGGTTGGACATCCTGAATGTTCCTCCTAGGCTGTTTCTAGGCTTGTATTTCACCTCTGTTTCTGGATGGGCTTTGGACCCATGTTGCAGCCCTGTTTCCAGCCCTCCCTATGGCTTTGTGTCCATTTATTCCTGGTTAGACTCCCTGGTTTTCCCCTGGATTGCTGCACCAGCTGCCTGGACTTGGACTGTGGAGAGACAGCAGGATCCCTCTCTGCTCACCTTGTCCAGGCTCTTTGGGGCTGTGCCTGCTGGTGAGAGCACTGCCAGGGCTAGATTCCCCTTGCTGCTGGGTGTTCCTGCCTGGGGGAGCAGCCATCCCTGGCTCTGCAGAGCTCTCTGCTCCTGTGACCTTCCCAGCTGCCTCCCCGTGTGCCATAACCACCGCAGGGATGTGACAGCTGCATCCAGCTTACTCTGGAGCTCAGGGGGGATGGAGGGCAATGTGATAACCAAGGACTGGCTGGAATGGTGAGCCACACTTCTTGCTGTTCACCAATATCTCTATAATTTAACCTTCTTACTCCCTAAATAGCTGAGAGCCCAGGGCCTCTTGAGCTCTCCTGCCCAGCAGTAGGCTGCACACCGGATCTCTTCTTGAGGGGACACCTCTCAAGGTTACTCCTTGAGGATGAGAGGTTTCTTGCCACAGCAGATTCTTGGTAAGTGATTATTAGCATGATAAACTTTGAAATCTTAGCTAAATTATATAAAGGATTGATTGTGCACATATAATCTCTTAGTATTAAACTATTGACCAAGTCTAGGACTAAGTCTGGGTCCAGCTACACCTGAACTGTCCTTTGAAAAGCTGCTTAGGACACAAGGGGGTCTTTTCTGAACCTCATGAATTTTCTGATCTCCTAACAGGAGGGTCTCCCTGACAGTTTTGTTTCCCCAATGAAGTAAATATTTTCCATCAAATCTCGTTAAACAACTGCCTCATTTGCTATCACACTTCGTTAAGCTGGTGGTTTATATCAATGAATATATTGCTGCTCCTCCCGAGTGGGTAGTGTGGCACTCCATCTGGACCCTTCCCAGGG
The DNA here is from genome assembly GCF_027477595.1 of Haemorhous mexicanus. Classification (NCBI taxonomy): domain Eukaryota; kingdom Metazoa; phylum Chordata; class Aves; order Passeriformes; family Fringillidae; genus Haemorhous; species Haemorhous mexicanus. The sequence continues at coordinate 58,703,279 of NC_082346.1, read as the reverse complement.
CCCATGCCCTCACCAAAGTGCTGTTCCTCCCAGCCTTGAGAGGTCTCCTGAGGGACATCTACCACAGAGCAGGAGCTCTGTGCTTAAGTGCCCAGACCATGGCCATCAGATTGCAGGAGTGTGAGTCTCAGATCTCAGCTCATGGCTTGTCCCTTCTCTCCTGCCATTGCCACTTCTCCAAAAGACCAAGCACCTGTGGGTATCACTTGCTCTGGACTCTGCCACCCAACAGTGGGATACTGGCTTGTTCCTTCTTTTCTAGGTAATGGTGTTTTGTTAACCCCTTCATGGAGTTCTCTTCTTTCCATTGTATGGTTGGGATGGGGAGTGTGATGAGGACATCTGGTCCTTTATCTTTATTTGGGGAGATTTAAATAATTGACATATCTCAGTGGGGATCAAGGGATAGGAAAAAAAAAAAAAAAGATCCTTCAAGGCTCTCCAGTTGCTAAGAGACAAATGCTTCAACTTTGAAAGCCTCCATCCATGCAGGGGATATTATCCTGGCAAATTGGACTTTCAAATCTGGCAGCAAAGGAAGAAAGGTGATGCCCAAAAAATACAGGTCGCTTAGGTGATCTCATTTCAGGGACATCTGTTCTCCTGCTCTGGGAGGGCACAAGGCTGCTCTGGCTAGTGACATATGTGACCACATTATGTGTAATAAGTTTACTTGGGAGCATTTTGCTCCCATGCTCACAGCTTGGCCAGGTGACCTCCTTTCTTTCCTTCTTTCCGGCGCAGTTAATTTTTAACTCCTCTTTTGTGTACAAAGCCTGATTGTGTAGTCAGGCCATGTGTAGCCCTTGCTTTGAAGCCTGGAGCAGGTTTGTATGCAGATGGAGTAGCAGTTTAAAGTTTAAATCCTGCAAGCCTCCCTTGCAAGGTCCCTCCCCTGACTGGCACAGGAGGGTGAAGCACTGAGCCTGCTCATCTGTGACGTTTGTGTCTGGAATAGAATAGCAGCTGCCTCGCTTCATAACTTCTCTGGCCCTGCAACTCTCTCCAAAAGCACTGCTGTTGATTGCCCATCAAGTGAAGCTTTAGGGAGGATGATTTAAAGGCTGTGACCTCTTCTCTTTTTGGTGTTCAGACTCTCTGCCTCACATGATGGCAGGGGAGTAAATACTAACTCTATTGCACTGTTCCTCTCTCCAGCCCTGGGATGCTCACAGCATGTTTTGCAGAGAGTTGCAAGCAAACCTCTGAGCCCCCTGTGCTCTCCCCAGTCTGTGAAATGGGCTGGGAGGTTGGTGTGTGTCCAGACTGATGCTGGTCATGGTGCTCTCATTGCCATTTCTGTGCTGCAGGATGTCCTACTTATAACCCTGCCCTGCTGGGCCACAGTCAACCAGCCACAAAGCTTGTGTTTGCAGGGCAGAGTGGGACAGGGCTGGGATCTGTCCTGCACTGCCCTGGGGGCAAGGCTTTTGCTGCCCTGGGGCTTTTGTGGTCTCTGACAAATGATACCCTTGCAGAGACAATCACCTAGAGCTGTAGCTGTTCCTGCTTGGACACAAAGGGTTGGCAGTAGCAGCTTTATTTTACAAACATGGCTTTCAGTCTCAGCCACAGTTCACTAAAAGGTGCACTTGCACATGCTTGATTTTAAAGTATGGAAAGGACTCTGAGTCTCAGAATGTAAATTCTGCCACTTGTGCCATATTAAACACCTACATCAGGTATGGGTTTGGGTGCAAGGCTTCACCTTGCTGAGTTCTGACTCAAAAAGTCGCCTTCAGACTTTTTCCTAAAGGCAGAGAAAATGACAAAACCAAATATATATATATATATATTTGCATTATAAAATACACAGAATGCAAAATTCACAGAATCTTAAAATTATTAAGGCTAGAAAAGACCTTTAAGATGACCAAGTTCAAGTATCAACCCAGCACCACAACCATGTCCATGATTAAATCATGTCTTCAAGTGCTATGTCCAGATGTTGCCTGCATCTCCCAAACTCACAGTAGCTTTGGAGGATGACCAGTAGTGGCCATCTAAACTAGATGCTTTTTATTTTATTTGCTAAACAGAACATAAAAGAAAAGCTAGAAAATACATTAAAAGTGAAAAGGAGAAATGCATGGAAAAAGAGAATAAAAAGGAGGGTTTTGATCTTTAGCTCTGTGTCAATTTTATTCACAAACAGCTGCTAATGTCAGAGGCTCTTCCCAAGACAGTTTCTTTTCAAGAGCAGGACAAAGGGTCAGCCTTGTCATGGTGGCCTAAAGGAGAAGACAAACATCAAAGGCTGTGTGTTAGAGTTCATGCTGTCCAGGTCACCTGTCCTCCTGGGACTTGTGCTGGACAAGGTATCCTGTGAAGTGGTGACAGACCCATCCTGTTGCTATTTTGCTCTCTGGTTTCCAGCATACCCAGTTTGGGCTTGTCACACTGGTCCCTGCCCTTCCTGTTTACCAGGTGTGATCCAAACTCATCCTTGAGCAGAGTCCCTGACCTTCCTGTTTGGCTGAAGTAAATCAGTCAATAAGTTTCATTGACTTTTCTTTGCAAAGTCACACAAGAGGCTGATTTTTATTTCTCTTGGACAATAGTGCTTGGCCACGTGGCCAGCCTCATTCTTGATGCTTTTCCTACTGTGCAGAGAGCTCTGCATTTTCACCTGGAGAAGAACCAGCCCAAAGCATTGTAGTTTTCCAGGAAATTAAGACTCAAAGCCAAACTTTTGCAGCCTTTTTTCCAGCTTTTCCCCCCCTTTCCTCTGCTGCTTAATTGGAATCTCCTGACAGTGTGCATTCTTAATAGACTTTTGTGAGCACAGGTCCTGAACTCTACATGGTAATGTAAAACCATTGCTCTGTGCTTTCTATAACAGATGGGAAATGTAATCTTCTGGGTCCTGTGACAGCGTCTGCTCATTATTATATGAACAATGAGAGGAGAAACATAAAAGGTGCAATGTACATTTATTTCCTGACACCTTGTTTAAAAAAGGCAATGGGCCCAATTCTTACTCCCTGTAAGAGCTGCTGAGAATACTTTGCTGTAAGAGACCTCCAGCTCAAAAGGAGGATTGCTTAATATGATTGAGATGTATTTTTTTTTTTTTAGTACTCTAAATTTCTCTCACCTTCCATCTTTTAATACACCTTGTTATTCAAGCAGCTTTGAGTACTGTTGTGCATTTATCAAAAAGTGGGTGGCAAGGCAATTTGTACAATTAAGCGAATCTTGAGACATTTGTCTCAGAATCTTCTTAGCTTGAAGTCTTTTGCTTCTGTCTCAGACCTGAAGATGAACTGCAGGGCCTTTTCCAGCTGCATCTCTGTCTGTGACATTTATTAATTTAATTTTATTTTTTAAAAGACATCTCTTCCTGAAAATCTGTCTCATTCTCACACCTCTGAGGCTGTAACAGGAGAAGACCTCTACAGGATACTTTTACTGGGAGAACATCTTCAGACTCCATCTTTTGACTGAGAATCTGGAATCTGCTGGGATGCAAACAATCTTCTAATGAAAGTGGATGGTGTATGGTTTCTTTGATACAGTTTGTGTGCAGCTATCACAGAATCACAGAATTGTCAAGGCTGGAAGAGACCTTCAAGATCATCCAATCCAACCATATCAGGTCTGTGATGTTAAAAGCACTGGGGATTCAGACCAGACTTATTAAATACCAGGCAAAGGAACCTTAACTGTAGCTAGACTAACCAAACAAAACACTGGTGGCACTTTTTCTTTTGCATTCTGCAAGTATTGAAGTAGCTTGAATGACAGTGTCCAGAGAACAGAAAGAACCCAAGTAATGCATTTTCCTGTTGGACAATGCCTTCCCTTTTCTCATTTACTGTGTCCTTTTCTGCCCCTGACCTGCCTGCTGGCAGCAGGCCAGCTAAAAAGTCCTTGGTATCTGATCTTCTGCTATCCTCTTACCTTTCCTGCTCCAGCCTGCAGATCCCTGTGCTATCTGACCCTGTTTGAAGTCTCAGTGTGATGGACTCCATTTCCCCTATCAGGCCTGCCAGTCTAGCTGCTTTCAGCATTTCAGCAATCTTCTATGTGGGTTGGTGCATTACCTGTAAGGAGTGCAGTTTCATGCTGGAATTATTATGCCCTACTTATTTTTAATCCCTCTCCACCATCAGCACCTTTCCCAAAAAGTGGAGTCGGGTTTTGCAGGCATGGCTTTGATCTGGCTTGTACCTCAGGTAACATCTGTATCAGGGTTTGCATATTGATTCCTGGTGGAGGGGATCACAAGTCAGATTGCCTTTAAAAAGCAAGAGCTGTTTTCCAATAATAATTCCTTGGTCTGCTAATAAACACACAGACACACAAACAAGAACACCTGGGTTTTGGATGTGCTTACAGCAGTTCCTTCCAATCCTTCTTATTCTCTTTGTTTTAAGGGAAAATGAATGGCACTGGATTCTGATCAGGAGGAGGTAATTCATCCCAGTTTTATTTGAAGATCTTTCTAAAACAAACATGGCTCATTTGAAAGTCTAAGTGCTTCAGCTATCAGAAGTGTTTAGCTCATCATATTTCATAAGTCCTAGCTAAATCCCACATAATAAAGGTGCTGTGTAGGTATTACCCTTTCCCTTTACTATTTCACCCAGGATGAAGCCAAAATCCATTGTTCCTTTGAATCCTATTTCCAGAGGGAGGTAACATCTATTGTGAAAACTGCTCTTTTAGGGTGGTGCTGGCTGGAGACAGATGTATATTACAGTGCCACCACAGCTGTGCTGTGACATGTCACATCCTGTACTGGTAATTAAGGAGTAGCATGTTGGGTCACCTTGGTGCAGTAAATCCACTTAGCAAGTTTTCCCTGAGAGGGTTTGGTACTACCCTAACCAACCCCTCCGTGCAGAAATCAGTAGATCATTTTTAAAGCCTTCCCTTCCCCCATTTTCCTCATGTTGCTGTGTGTTTATTTCTAGTTACTAGTGTAGGAGTGTTGGGGAGGAAGGGAGGAAGAACACTATAAAACCCTGGCTGTTTGTATTTCATAGATCTAATTACTACATCTTGACATGGGAATGTATACAGGCACGTGAATGTATATTAGAATTGGGCAAATACAGCACAAATATATCCATGTGTGTCCTTCCAAATGAGCTAAACCAACTGAAATGTCAGTGATTGATTTTCTAGTGGCTGCAATTGCAGCCTTGCTTATTGGTTTGTTTGTGAACAGATGAGAAAGTGAGATTTTTATCCCTCTGTAATTTCTGCAGAAAGCAGAAATATATGGTAAATAATTATCCATGAGAGTGTTTGTACAAGAAATGATTCTATGTCCTTTCTGAAATTTATATGTAATGTGGGGAACTCATAAGGAAAATGTAAGAGCATGGATCTACCCATGGGCAGTGACAGAGTTGGGATCATGCAGTGTCCCTCACCTTTGACAGTGTATTATGTCTACTGCTCTGGCAAAGAAACAATAACCTTTTCTATTCAAGAGTCTGAAATATTTCCTAAGATTTTTTTTTAAGGCCTTGTCTGTTCATAACCTGTGGGGGTGGTAGGTGTAGCAAAAGTCTTCTGTGTCATGGTGTGAAGCTGAGGAACTCCTTGATGCAGGATATTCTGGTTATTGGGAGTCCATATGGGATTATGGGGAGTTAATGGAGAAGAATGCATGCAGATTTAGCAAACACCAGCAAAGCACCTCAAGCCCCTCTGCTGCTGGAAGTCTGAGCCTCAGGCTGCTGGTGATCAGGGGAGTGTTCTTGAAGTGTTTCAATGCCCTGTTTTAGAGCCCTCCCCTATATATCTGCAGTAGCCCAATGATGGAGAGAAGTTACCACTCTTCCCTGTACAACCTTCCCATTCTTGGATCCTGTGAGGGAGCTGTGAGGTCTGTTAGTGGAGCTGCAGTGCCTGAATTGTTGTGTCCAGCCAGCACACACAGGTCACTATGCAAGGAAATATTTTAAATCTTATGTAAGCCCTTCTGGGGACAGGTTTAAGTTCTCTCTTGGATCAAGGCAGACATGAGCAGGCTATTTGTGAGCTAGTTACAAAATGCAGCTTGCATTCCTAAACTGATCCATTGCACGTTTAGGAAAAATAGAATAAAAGTGATGAAAACCACTGCCTTGGCTGGTAATTTGTGATCAGACAAAAAGTTGGGATCCTGGAATGATGACTTCTTCATCCAGCTGCAGTGCACATGCAGACACACATAAAAAATGTCACTGAATATTTTATTCCTATTAAGTTATCAACAAACTCCATGTGTTGCACAGATAACAGGAGAGACCAATGTGCTGAGCAGAGGTGCCTTGTCGTCACCCTCTAGGTTTGATTCTACCCCATTCAAATCAGTAAGAATTTTGCTACTGACTTTGGCAAAACCAGGATTTTCATCCTGAATTATCAAACTGCAGGAATTTAAGCACATGAATTATTTTCACATGGTCCAGATTGGAACCAGAATGTTTCTTTCAGTCATATACAGAGGTGATACATTCCTACTGGCTCATCAGCTTAAATTTCCTCTCACGTATTCTACAGCTAGGAAAGGGGAAAAAAAAAAAAGAACAATGAAGCAAAAGTAGTATGTTGAATTAATAATACAATTTATACACTTAAAGGAATTTAAAAAATATATTTCCATAGAAATTGCTTCAGAAATACATCAGAGGCACAAATTAGGCCCTCTGAGGTATGAGTAAATGTGAGGATGTAACACATGGTAATCGAATCATGTCATTTCATAGACACAGAGGTGATCAAAGCATTAATAAAAACTGCAGGTCACCTTGAATCAAGGATACAGTTTTGAGTGTCAAACATTTCTTTCAAACATTTATTTTTGGCTTGTGGGACTTGCAATGACTTGGGAAAATTTTGTCCCTGTGCATGAGTCAGCACCAGTTCAGAGGAGCCCAAGGCTGAAGATGTGACTGCACATCCCACTTGGTGGAGCTGACCTGGCCTACACGAGCAGCCCCAGACAGAAGGATAACAAGGCACAGCAAAGGGATGGGTCAGGCTGATCCTGCAGGATTCTCAGCCCAATTTTTTTCCTTCATCAGACATAAACTGTGCCAAATATAGACAGCTAAACCCCCAGGGTTTCCAGGTGGCAGAAAACTGTGGCGGGTTTTTTTCCCTCTCAGTCTAAAACAAGCCTTCCTCTTTACTTCACATGAACCAGAAAACCCAAGGAAAGACTGTTTTTGTCACATCAACACACAGCGTTTCCGAAATGAAATCTGCTCCCCAGATGCTGCAGCTTCTCAGAGAAATCGATGATCTTGTCAGTTTTGCTGCTGGTAGCAGCTGCTCTGTGTCTCAGGAATTGTGGCTGGACTGGTGCCAGTGCCAGCCAGGCTTTCACAGCCCCAGCTCCCTGTCAGAGACCAATCCCCTGGGGCTGCTGCTCTGCTGTGCCAGGACCACTGACCTGGGGCAGCCTGCAGAAGGGATCTAGCCCAGGGCTGGACCAGCAGCCTGTGAGGCTCTTTGGAACCTCTAAAGGTCCCAAGTCCCATCCCATGGCCAAGAGTTGGAGACCAAGGCTCTTCTGCCCTGGAGTGATGTGCTGGGTGCCATGCCCCAGATCCAGAGCCTCAGGAAGTCCCATCCTCAGCCCTGACATCACCCATCTCATGGGTCCTTCCCAAACCTGGAGCTCCACAGTGGCTGCAGTTCCCCAAACTCAGGTGTGTTTCCTCAGTTCTTGGGCCATGGGGTTTCCATTGCATCAGATTCCTTGGTTTCTGCAGAGGATATTTTTGGCAAAGTGTGAAGGGTTTCCTCAGATGTAGTTACAGCCTCTTGGCTGTGGTGTGGCTCCTGATTTATGGGGGGAAGAGTGAGACAAACCAGGCCCTGAAAGTGCTTCAGTAGAACTAGTTTGGAGATGCCTTGTTTTCATGTTGCAAGAGTTGAGGAAAGTAGTAAATGTAATTTTTATAGACACAATTTGGTGAAGAACTGTTCCTGGGAAGTTGCAAGGACTTTTTTTGTTTTGAAGCTTTGGCTTTTTTGATGAGAACCCCTTGAAAATATTGAATCAAAATCTGCTCTGGGAAAACTGATTTAGAATCAGAAGACCTTCTGAAGCAATCTGGTTTCCTTGAAGAGATTTTAAGCTTAGTAGAAAATCCAATTTTCTGTTGAGAAGAAAATATTGTCAATTGTTCTGCATTTTGGTGCAGCTCTTCAGTTCCCCTGGGGTGGAGTAGTATAAAGTAATCTTAATGGCTATCTGAAAAATGAATTGAGTCTTTTCCAAGGACCAGGAGGTCATCTGGCCAAGAAATGAAGGAGAGAAGGCTGGAGTAGGAGACTGCTGAATCCTGGCTGGAAAGATGGTGTTTCCATGACTGTAGCTTGTGTTACACTCTGTGTGGTAAAACTCCAGGCTGATGAATTGCAACTTAAATGTGCCCCCAGTGAACCATTACTAAGTGTGGAAACATTATTTATATTTTCCAAATAATTTCGAACAAAACAACTCCTACCTAATGAAAAAGAAAAATTCGTCACCAAATCCCCTCAGTGCTCTTAAGTGTTCCTGCTCGAGGAATAGCATGAGCTGCACAAGAACATGGTCCTTGTAAGAAACAGGATAAAGTGCCTTCATGCTGCTAGTGACCTCAGCTGGAATTCCTGGTTGCTGGAGAAATATTGGTCTGTGCCTACGGGGGAGGCTGTTGTGTGCCCAGCCTGCTCTCCTGACACAGGACTAATGGTTGTTTGTAAACACCTCCAGCCTTAGTGGCACAGAGGATGCAGAACCATGTCAGATATTAATTACCCTGGGAATAAATAGAGAGGTAGAAACTCTGGTTTTATCACTAGCTAGGCAGTGGATATTTACTCTGCTTTCCTCAGTACTGCTTCTCATCCTGGCATCATTGCATCAATAAGTGCATTCAATAAGTGCTTCTGCAGCCTCCTCACAGGCTGAGCTCCCTTCTATGATTCAATCACTGGTGTAGCTTATAAACAAAGCAATTAAAGTAGATATTACCAATAAAAGAACATTTGGGGCATTCCTTCATTTCCAAAGTCTTTCCAGAATTCATCTTTGCCCTCACATGGATTATGTGTGTGGATGAAATGAAATGTGCTGCTGTGCTGCTGTGCATATAGAATGCTTATTCACTCCTACTTTATGCCATAGATTTTTATAGTTGTTAAATTTCCTTTTCATTATATTTGATTTGCTAAAATGAAGGCTTGTTTTATCAAAACTAATTACATGGTATGTATTTAATGTTCTGTCCCTAAGGTTTTTGTAGTAATAAAATTGATTGTTACTGATTAAAATGGTTCTATTACATCAGCTTAATGTCACTTGAGGTGAATGTGGTATTAGAAAAAAGGCCATTAAAAATGTTGAATAGGGAACACAGAGGTAAGGATTAAAGAAAGAAAAAAGATTTTTTGAATGGGCACATTAAAAAAAAAAATCAAGAATTTAAAAACATTTGACATGGCAAGGACAGATATTTGAGATATTTATAAAATCTTAGTGTTGTTTTTGGTTGCATGCAGTTCATTGGATTACCACTCTCCAGCTCCTAGGTAATTGTTCAATATATAATCTTAAAAACAGAGTTTATATTAATTTCTTGTGTATTTACAGGCCTGCCAAATACAGATAAAGCAGTCAATAGGACAAAGCCAATATTTGGAAAATATCAATAATGGTGGGGATCCCTTATTTCTCTGTCAAAGTACACTCAAAAGGTCATTAAATTGTATTACATGGAGAGGGAGGTTATGGGCACAGCCACAAGCTGTACCAGAGTTGTTGGGAATGTCTGGTGATGGCAGCAGGAGCTGTCCTTGGCTCCCTGGGATGGGCCCTGGGGCAGCAGGAGTGCAGGGAAAGCATCATGTTTGAACTTGGAGTGACAGCACTGAGAAAGAGGAGGAAACAAGGAAATTAAGAAAGGAGTCAAAAGAGGGGAGATACAAGATTGAGAAAGAGACAACACCTTAAAGAGCAAGTCAGTTTTAAGGGGAGAAGTTCTGGGGCTTCCTCCACTCCTTTTCAGGTGAGAAAACATGAAGAGTAGAACAATTTTCTTTGCTTAATTGCACTTAGAGTGTGGCTCTTTCAGAGCTCTGCATGGCTGCACTTTGAGTCATGGAATCACAGAATCATAGAATGGTTGGGACATCAGTCATGTGGATCCAGGCTCTCCCCACCATGGTCAGGAACATCTCCACCACCCACTAGATCAGGTTGCTCAGGGCAGCATTTAACCTGTACTTGAGTCAATACCCACATGATTTGCCAAAAGATCTAATATTTTTTATTGAATCCCAGCTTCCTGGGGTCATGTGACCAGCCAAGAGTCTGATTTCTTTCTCTGTCTCAAAACCTGGAAATAGAATCTGTATTTAGCTACTCAAAAGGCAAGTAAGAGGAACTAGAATTATAAGGACAAGTAAGAGGAACTAGAATTACAAAATCTGCACGATTTTTAAGCTGCTCCTGTAGGACAGTATCTCAGTTCAGAGCAGCTGCCCAGAACATTTCCTATCCTCTCCTGTGATTTTTAACAAATTGGGAACTATCATCCATGTCTTCTCTTCTTCTCTCTCTCCCTGGTCTCTGACAATTTCATTCATAATTCCATATTCTGTTTTTTGTTTATTTTTTTTTTCCCAGATGCAGCTGCTGAATGGCAGTTCCTGATGTCATTTGCAGCTGACTGTCTTGCAAGGTCAAAATGTCCCACTTCCATTGGACTCAAACTAAAGATCTTCAGAAGAGCTAAATTCAGCTGTATGGTTCAAATTAAAATTACTTTAGTTTGAGGCTTAGAAACATAGCAGAGTAGGGATGTGTTATGCAAACCAGGACTGGAAAGTGGCATGATGCAAAACCAGAGAAAAAAATCTGTGAGCTCTGTGGGAGGAGGAGGAGGGAAGGAGGAAAATCCTGAAAATTGGAAGCTTCCAGGGGAAATAAAAACCTAGTAACAATGAGATAATAACAGCCAAGGTGAGCAGTGTGTGTCTGATATTTCAGTGACATTTTCCTAGAGAAGTAAATTTATCCTCCCATCAACTACCCAGGAAACAAACCAGACAAAAGTTATTATTGACACAAAAAGGCATTTTCTTGGGCTTAGTTTCTCTGTAGAAGATGATGACCAATAACTGGGGAGAAAGTCTTAAACCCCAATATTGTGAGATGACAACTGCTGTACAAATACACAAGGAAGGAATAAACTTCATCTGAGGGAAAATGAACCTTTTCATATAGAACCCTGCTTTTCAAAAGTTCTGAGTAGTGTGTGCACTTTTATTTCCTTCTGCAGTCAGTTCTAATCCATCCTTCACATTCCATTAAATTGAAAATATGTTTAATTACCAGAAAGGAGAGCTTTGTATCCATGGACAGCATGATTCTTGTTATTTTCCAGGCCCTTGAGGGTAGGAAGATGGAAGAGGAAACAAGGAAACAGGAGAATCTGAGGCATCACAGCTCTCAAAGTGTGTGTGCAAGGAGAAATTATTGCACCTTCCCTGTAGCCAAGTCACAGCCTGTCCCAGTAAAGGAAGTATTTTTATACTAGAACCTACATGTGACTTTGTTCCATACTTAGACAGTCAAGAATATAAAAAAGCTATGAGAAGGTGACAGATTATGAATTTTGCCATTCTCTGTTAAATCAACTCTTCTTCTGAGGGGCATTTGCCTGGGTCATAGAGAAACTTTGTTCTTCAAAGTAGTCCTTAGAGGATGAGTAGTTGGTAGGAAATACATGTTTGTGCAAAATTAAGGATAAGATTTTGGGACCTTTATGTGTGTATTTTTCACTGATACACAAATCAGAGTGGCATGTTTTTCTTTTAACATCCTGTTTATTTACTGAAAATGAATTTTTGAGGAAACTAGAGCTGGGTTTAGTCTCATACTTTCAGATGAAAAATGAGTCATAAGAGAACTCTTTTTAAGTTAAAATGCTACATTTTTCAGTTAAACCTCAGAACATTGTGACAAATTGTAGCAAAATGTAAATTCGAAACAGCACCAGAGAGAAATTCTATGTTTCAGGCTGAAAAAAGTATTTAAAATGGCCAATTTCACTGAAACATTCAAACTTCCATTTTAGATCAGTCTGAAACCACTGCAATTTGACTGGGAAATATGAAGTCCATGATTAATGTAATTCCACCCAAAATACAGTTTTGGTGCTGGGCAGCAGGACCTGATGCTGAACAGCTGTGCAAATCTCAAGGAGTTCATATTTTAAGAGAATCCTGGACTGAGCAAAGCTCCTCACTTTGTCTGATTCGTGTTGTCAGCAGATAAAAGGAGTTCAGGGGGAAATGGATCTTGCAGGTATTTTGAGAATATTCATGCCATCTTAGGGCTTTCTAATAAAGGTACCTAATTTATGAGCTTAGTCATATTATATGTTCCATGGGGAGAGGTAAACTCCTGGTTTAGCTCTTAAATTGTCTCTGAAGTCTCCACTGGCTGTAAAGCAGCCTAAGCACACCACTGAGACTGGGTACCTCGGAGTCATGGATGCCTTCCCTGGATTCCTCAAAAGGCCATATTGGTGTGTTTCAGATAATGTTTTCAATGTTCAACAAGCAGTGGCTCATCTAGGATCTGGGAGGAACCAGCACTTTGTTTTCCAGCAACATCTGGCAGTGTAGCCTGTGGGAGGACCACGGTGTCTTGTTGTAAGTTTCACAGTTTATTGGGTTTAAGTATCTTGTAGAATTCAAACCGGGGATACACGTGTGATATCCAGCAAAATTATAGTTATTCCTGTGTTTACAGGTTTAGGGAAAACAGGCAGGAAGATGGAGCTGGGAAGTGAGAAGGCTGGCTGCTAGCAATAATTGCCAGCTGTGCATGCACAGGAAAGGGCAAGAACCTTGTGCCTTTATAAAAACCTGCTTTTAGAGCTGTAAAATAAAGGGGAGAGGCAGGAAGGGGAAGGAGTGGCTCCAGCAATTCTTAGCTGGATCTTTATAGCAAAGAAAGGGTAATTGTAACCACAGACTGAACTGCAACAAAACAGAGCTAATTATAGTTGGCTGCCAGTCTATGTCTTGCATTTGTGATATACCCATTACGGGAGGTAGTTGGAGGTATGAGAACAGAGAATGACTCCTTTCCTTCTCTTTACATGGAATTTCCTCTAATGAAGATGCTACAGAGGAGTCTGCCTCAAAGTGAAATGCTAGCTCCTCAGCTGATGTAAATCACTGTAATCCCACTGAAGTCAACACTGGAGATTTAACATCACACTAATTGAAGTCAATGGAGCCAGGCTGATATTCACCAGCTGAGGTAAATTCCCCAGGGCATTCTTTCTAGCTCTGAGGAGTGTTTGGAGCCTGCTCTCTGGTTTGAGTCACAGAGAGAGCCCAGCTGTGCAGTTCAAACCAGGCTCCTTATTTAGAGCTGACCTTTCCTAAATTTCAGTTATAGTGTTGAGACTGGTGATTTCAATCCAGGTTCATCCCTTCACTTAATTTGCAGGGTTTCTTTCATCTTCCTGGCCCCTGTGGTTGCGTTCCCTCGTGTTTGAAGATTTTTGCTTTTTGGCCTGTGTTATCTAATTAGGCCTGATATATTTAGCTGTCACAGAGCACAACAGTCTGTAGCTAGGCTTCTGTTATTATTGATAGTAATATTGTATGGAAGGATCCCCAGATGGTGTTAAACATAGTCCTATGAGCTCCTTTTCTGGTGTGTAAGCAAATGCTCAGTTTATGGAAGACCTGCTGTCTGATTTGGTCTCTCTCTTCATTATGCAGTGAACTTTGAGCAAAAGATGTAACAACTTGTGGATGGTCTTTTCTCACTCTCTATAGCAGATTATAACTCATAGGGCAAGTATTTTTGGAGGAAGCAGAACTGGTGGGTTGACTTTCTGAAGGAGAAACTTTTCTTCAGGATGCTCATGCTTCCTTCCAAGAGGAATGTCTGATATGTCCAGAAAACTCAAGCTATTTAACCTTCTGACTTTTCTACCAATGAGAGGCCAATGCCAGAGACCCTTCCTCTCCCGTGTATTGGGGAAAATGCTGAAGCAAAAGCCAGATTACACACATTTTCTTCAATGGATCCTTTAGAGTGTGTGCACTTGTACAGATGAATTGGTTTAAAATGACAGCAAAGACAGCTTCTAGTGCTGAAGTGTAATCTGAGCATCAAGGGGTCTCTTTGCTACTGGTATGAATGAATTCAGGGGTGCCAGGGATTCTTTGTCACAGTTCTTTGTGTTTCCTGGCTTGTAGGTTGGCCCTGTTTGTTGTTCTTGTGGGTCCTGGCAAGATAGGTAAGATGTATAGCCAGGAAGAAACACCAGCTTAATGGAGAAGAGGCTCAGAGTGAAGAGAGAAACGGAGCTTGTAGTCTCAGGCTGTAGAGAACCTCAGACTGAGAAGTCCTGTTCTGAAGTGAATATTTTAATTAGTAGTTTTATGTTTGGAAAACATATGATTTGTAATGTATCCGCCTTTGTTTCTCTTCCAAGGAGATCATATGAAGACAGAGGCTCCAATGAACCTTTGGCTAAGATAAGGAGGTGACAAAAGGCTTCTGGCTGGGTGGGAAGGACACCCAAATCAGTTTTGGACACATGCAGAAATTAGCCACCTGATGTAGGCATTTGAAGTCTCTGTTAAATTTGGCTTTTCCTAGAATCATGGAATGGTTTAGGTGGAAAGGGACATCAAAGATAATCTAGTTTCAACCCCCTTCATCCCCTTTCACTAGAAAAAATATTTTTGATCTTTTGCTGTGGAAACAGTCGAACTTTGCACCTCCTGTGCAGAGGTGGGTGCACTAAGAACAGTTCTGAGGGTTGCATTAAATGTGCTCACAAAAACATGAACTCAAACACAGACATGAACTCAAACACAGGATAGATTTGGGTTTCTTCCTTTTTGTGCATGGAGACTCTTGCTGTAAATTTCAGAGTCACATGCAGGAAGTGTTCTGTGTCACCACTGCCTGTATTTTTGCACTTTCTTTCAGGACACAAATGGGAAGGACATCACTGCAACTGATGCACAGAGCCCCTGCTGTGAAGTGCCTTGTGCTGCTAATGAGACCCTGTGTGATCTCTCATTGCTGGAGGGGCTGCCAGATGCCACTAGGAAGAGTCCCAGAGAACTGGTGATGAGCATAAGGCTTGTGAGAAGAAGTTTGCTAAGAGCAGTAGCTCCACCAGAAACTTTGGGTTTAGCAGTCACTGCCTTCCAGACGGACAATACCTCTGTGAGCAGCTGCAGATGAAATCTTCAGGCTGGAGATGAGGGGAAGGGAGGAGAAAATTCTGCAAGCTGCTGAGACAATGAGAAGCCAGTCATTAAAGTCATAAAATGGTTGAAAGAATTGTGGGACTGCTCCTGCCTGAAATCATGACAAATGTTTTCTTCCTTGCTCCTTGGGAGAATTCCTGCTCTGCTGCATCCTGATATTTTTTTCTCTCCTCAGGGAATGGTAGTCATCCTGCAATTACATTCTGGTCTTTGTGCTACCAGAGGGACTGATTTTATCTGCTGAAAGCCTTGGGAAAGGTCTTACAGCCTCTCATCAGCACAGGATCAACTCCTGAAAATGGTATTCTGAAGTAGAAGTCTGGCTGCTGTCTCCTAACTAGTTAGGAATGGAGTTTTGCTAGGCTGAGCACAAGTTATCTGAAAGCCAAAGGATTTACCTGGGCTGCCATTCCTGATATTGGGAATGGGAATGTAGATGGATTTTAGATATTTCATTTTATGTGGGAGAATTTTACCAGCAGCAAAGGCTGCCTCTGTTGTCCCAAGAGAGAGCCAGCCATGGGTGACTAGAAGTGGATTGCATTGCACAAAACCCTGTGTGAGTGAGGGGAAACTATTTTCCCAGGGAGACTTGTAGTTAGTTTTGCCTCTGGCAGGGTAAAATGAGGAGCAATAAGCTGCTCTGGGCACTCCAGGCCCTTTGGAGCCATGAGGGTCCCCCTTTGTCACAGCACTGTGCAGAGAGCAGCCCTGCCTGTGAACGAGGGCCACAGCCCAGTGCAGCTCAGGGATGCCATGTGTCATTGTGTCAGGCTGTGTCAACCAGCCTGACCAGCAGCTCATTGATGCAAATAGGTGTTGATAAAAAGTGTGCAGCTCATCACCAGGTTTGTCTGATCATTGCTTTAGTGTACTGAACTCTGGAGCTGTCGAGGTCTCTAGGTGGTCAGACTGACCCTGAGATAAGTCTGAAAGTCTCTTTTCCCAGCCCAGCGCTTGAAGAAGGAGTCACAGCTCTTCATTTCTCGGTCTCAAGGTTGTTTATTGTATCTTATCTATAAAATTCTTTCTCCTGTCCTACCAGGTCCATTCAGCAAGACAGTCAGAGGCACTTTGCCTGCCCCCAGGGCGGTGTTACGTCTTTATACTAAAAACCATGTATACAGTGTTTACAATTACTTTCCCATACCTATCACCTATGTTAGACAGTGGGCTTCTACTCTAAACCAATCTAAAAGTGCCAACATCACCCAGAAGATGGAGACCAAGAAGAAGAAGGAGAAAGGCTGGATACACCCAGATTCCTCCATTTTGCCCCTTGAATCCCCATTCTAAAAACCCCAAAATCTATTTTTCACCCCATGATACATTCACCATCATTCTACTTAAACTGTCGTGGCTTGTAATCCTTCGTATAAAGGTTGGTAATTATTTTTTCCAAGGGCTAAATCAAAGGCACAGGGGTCTTGGGCTCTGTGCCAAGGCCTCTGAGCCCCCTGGGCAGGGACTCGAGCCATCCAGGACAGCCAGAGGAATTTCCTGGGTTCCCACATGGAGCCGTCTCTGTTTCATGTTAGATTATGACTTTCTGAAGCCCACTGCATGATGCTGCAGGGCAGCAGTGTGTGTCTAGATGGGCAAATTTCCAGATATCCCAGAACATTTGAAGTGAACTGATACCAGATGAAGGAGATCTGGGTCTCTGCCCCTGGGCTGGCAGATAACACCTCCCAAAAAGGCAGTCTGACAATGTTTGTTTGTACATTGCTTTCTTGACTGTATAAAACCCTCACAGGCGCTGTACAGCCCTTAAAGGTGCAAGGAAGGAGAAAGACAATCAGTTCTGAGGTCTGCCAGCAAGACTGGGAGATAGAGCTGGAAAGAGAAGTTGCCTCACTGGCACATCTGGTGCCTGACAAAACCCTGACTAGCTGATTTAGCACTTTGCAATATGAAAGTTTCCACTCTGTTGGCCTATTTGGAGAAGCTCTGGGAAGAGGGACAGGACTGGGTCTCTTCCTTTGTAACTATGTATATTGTGGGCAAAGAGAAGTGCCTGCAAAGTCTGCTCTGTTCACTATGGGTTTGTCCTCCTACTGTGCTGAGAGAGCCTGGCTTGGAGATTTTGGCTTTATTACATGGAGTCTAAAATTTTCTTGAACAGGCTGGAATATAGTTCTGCACTTAAGCAATTCATAGCTTCCAGCTGGAAGAAATATGTCCAAGGCTGTGCTTTGCTGCAGACCTTTCTGCTTCTGTCCCTGCCTTTACAGTCACAAATGCACATGGGTTTGCAAGTTATGTCTATGGTCTAACTCAGAGAGCTGTCTGAAATGGTTGGCCTTGTTCCCTTCAGCAGAAACTAAACAAAATATATGAATGTCTGCTGTCCTATTGTAAAATTTTCACATCAACTGTGATTTTACTCTGATTCACTCTGTGCTAAAAACCTTGGCTGGTTACAGAACACCTGGGGCAGTGGATGTCAAGTGCCCATTACCCACCAAACCTGAACACTTCTCTCCATTTCTTCTTTAGCTGATTTGAAAATAAAAGAAAGTCTGTCTGATTGCTGGAGCAGCAGTTAACAAAAAATGAATGTTGAAAACATCAATCTCCAGTACAGAGCAAGCCTTCATGCTCTTATCCATCCTGGTGTGGCAAGACATGCATTTCCTGGAATTGCTGAGTCCCTCAGATGAGCAGACAGGCAGTATTTAACCCAACATGGGTCTTGCTCTCAGAAGAGATTTATTTTGTGGATGGTGCTCTGCTCACTCACCTCACTGGAGAAACCTTTAGCATTTTGACTGTTCAGGTCTGCTACATCTTGCTGAGGCTCTGGAGGTGCTTGGGCAGCACAAGGGGCATCTGTGGCCCAGCAGCACTGGACTGTGGATAAAGTGTCCTTTTCGGCAGAGACAAAAGGTCTCGAGGTTCATACGGGCTCTGTCAGAGGGGCTCCCCTCACGCAGGTGAGCACTGTCACCCCCTGAAAACATTCCTAAGGAGAGGTGATGAAAACATCTCCTTGTCCATCTTGGCTGGTCCAGAGAGCTGCCACGTGTCCCTAGGGATGGAGGCACCCAAAGTCCCTCCCTCTGTTTCCAAAGCGCGCTGGTAGGACGGATCAGAGACGAGTGAAAATCGCTCCCGGTTCCCTCTTGTGCATTCAGCCCCATGCTCAGGCACAGCTCAAATGCGTGCCAAGAGGCAGTTCAGGTTAGGAAAGGGATATGCCATTTTTCTCTACCTCTGCTTCTTGTCACATTTTGTTAAACGCGGTCATGTAGCATGTAATGAAGACATCTGTTCGTTTTGTAGGAAACTGCGAAAAAGTGCGCGCGTTTGCCTTGTGCCATCTGTTGCCATTCTGATAAACAGTCGAAAACTCTGGCAAACATAAACAAAAAACAGTGTGCTCTGGTGCTATAATGCACCATTTTCTTTCTTGATGTTCTGTGTTTGAACCTTCCCTTGTGATGCTTTAAATATTTGGGCCTCTGGCCTGCTGCAAGGAGATGTGATGCTCAGCAAACTCTGCAGTTCTGCTTCTGTCCGTGTCCCTCCCCTGAACCTGAGACAGTGAGGAGAAGCAGGAGTGCCTGAGCTGCTGGAATGATGTGAAATGCTGTCTGTGCCACCTGGACGGCTCAGCTTTCTCCCCTCCAGATTTTGTGCCTCTGAGTGGAAACTTGGCTGAATCAAGGAAATTATTTGAGAATATGCTACTGATCAGGAGGGATTTAGATGTATTATACAGGATTATTATTTTTCCAGAAGTCTGTCTTGTGAGCAAAGTTTCTGTGTTACAGAATGTGTTGAAAATAAGTAGCTTATATTGGATTTCTGTGATGATGAGCTATTACTGTATGGAAAGACAAAATAAAAAGGCACTTTTTGTGAGGCTCATGCTGTCAGAGAAACATGAATACACAATGCTGGAGAGGAGAGTATGGTGGCCAGCTAAAAGCAGATAGTGGAGAAAGAACACATGCAAACTTTTCATTGTGGTTTCAATGCAAGACCATATAGAAGATCTCAAATATTACTATATAAACAAATTTTTCAAAAAAATGACCAGAAGTACTTGCATAGGAGTCTTTAGCATGTGTTACTTTGCATTTGCCAGATCCAGTCTACAGAAATAGTTTCCATGAAGGGGGAAAAAAGACCTCTTTTTAACTCCTTCTGCTACACAGTTCCTAAATACAGTGTTTTCTAGTGACAGTGCATTTTTGCTGGCATATATGGACTGTGCCAGTTAACAGCTAAATTACCTTTTGTAGATTTCTGCCTGAGTTGCATATAAAGTGAGTTGCATTGCAGGTTAAAAATAAAATGTACTGTTCTAACAATTATTAAAATTCATGTCTTATAAAGTACTTTAAGCAAAGAAGTTGAATGCAGAATGTCTAAGCCTATATTGCAGTCTTGGGACTGCTCTGACACAGAAAACAATATGAATACAGAGTGGTAAAAAGATAAAGAAGCTAGGAAAAGATCACAGGAGAAATACCAGGTTTTCTTTTGAGACAAGCCTCGGAAATGTGAAATTAAGAAGTGCTGTAATGCATACTGACAGGGAGCAGAGGCACAGCTCACATTGCAGCTACAGCTGTTTTTTTTTTAGGCTGGTTTCCTTTAGGAAGGCAGGCTTGTGAGCACGGGGGGATGTTTGTGTGTGTACATGCATGCACCTGCCTGTCATGACTTCTAAACCTGCTGGTATCTTGTAGCTGGGTTTGACAGAAAAGGTAATTTGCATCCTGGTGGTTTCCTGAGAGTGGATGGGGAGGGAAGGTCGACTCCATCTCTTGTTAGGTGGGAAGGAATTCACATGGGTAAAGACTGGAATAACACCCCAGATGCAGGAAAACCTTGAGAGGGAAGGTCTAGCCCCTTGTTAGGCCCAGGAGAATCTGGCTGCAGGGCACCAAATCATAGGAAAACAGGTTTCAAGAGTTCCACTGCTTATGGAACAACTTTTGAGGAGGTGGGACTTCTGGCAAATGCTTCTTTTTGGCAACTTCAGCAGACTCTCCTCTTCTGTGGACCAGACAGGGAATGGAGCATGAAGCACAGACACAGCAGGGGGTTACAGCAACTCTTGGGAGTAGAGCTGCCAGGGGCTGCAATTTCTATTTCTGAGAAGATGCTGTAACCTTTTAAATTTAACTTTACAGAGTAAGTGTAGTGTAAGTATATTAAAAAATGCTGAACTTTCATTCTGACTAACATTTTGACAGTCAAAATGTTATTGAAATAATTTTCTTCAGAAAATTTTTCAGTAGAAATGTATGCTCCTCCGAAAGATTAACTTTGTGAAATAACATACTTTTTTTTTAAAAAAAAAGAACCTTGTCAGAAAGAGTTTATTGCTTGGAGTCTAACCAATTTCAGTATCAAATGATAAATCAATCTGTACAATTACAGCTCTAATGGGGATTAGGTCACAGTAAAGCTTAGGAGTACTCAAGACTTAATTAGCTGACTGAAATTAGTGTGACTCTACATTGACTTGGTAAGTCCTGAATCAGACTCAGAAAGCTTGATGAGCAGAAGGACTCAGTGCTGTGGTGCCTAAATTTCAATGATGTCTCCCCAGCAGGGGCTCACTGTCATCACTCTGTCCTGGGGACTGAGGAGGGTCAGCTGCTGTTCTCTCTAAGTAGTGACCAGATGTATTATTCACTTCTGTTTTCCCCTTCTCCATCCCCCATTTTGTAAAAATCTTGGGACCTTGGTCTGAGGTATTATTTACATCTTCTCTCTACCTGGGGGATGAAGAATGTGGATGCAACAGCCTGGTCAGAGAGTTAAAAAATGGGCTTTGTTTTCTCACTGTGGTCTTGTGAGACTTTTTAGGGAGTTGTAGAAACCATGATAATTTGTTAGTATAAACAACCTGCAAGTGGTGTTTTCCTACTCTGTTTTTCTGTTCTTCTCAAGGACTGTTTGTGAGTAAGATGTTTTTGTTAATCAGCCCATCAAGCAGAAAGTGTTGAATCTGTCTGTAAAAGAGAGGATTTTCTTATTAAAGTTCCCTTCTCCTGCAAACCAACCTTTGAGTGAATTTGTGCCATTTCTGGCTCATCAGTGACAGGAGAACCCTCATTTCCCACTTGAACCCCACTAGATTTGAAGATTCTTCTAAGACAGGAAGTAGTGGGCTCCTTTTCTTAGAGCTCTTTGTTTTGCATGGGGGATAATTACATTGCTACAGACAGTAACTCTTGAGACTTGTGGTCAGGGTGCTTGTAGGACTCTAAAAGAGTCCTTGACAAACTGGTTTGCAATACCTTTACGTGAGGCAGGAGCTCCTGGCTTTGGATGAATTCCAGGCTCATCCCCTTTCTTCTGTCATGATCCTACTTGAGGGACCAAGCAAGGGTATGTGAGGTTTCTGTGCTTCCAGCTGGGTCCAAGGGATGTTATTCTCTCTTGTTGTTTGACCTTGTCCATGGACAGATGGCCCTGCTGCATGTCTGCACATTCAGATGAAGGAGATATGAGTTGCAAGCTGTGTTGCTGTGTTTTTGTAACTGAGCTCTGATAAGAGATGCTTTGATATGAGACAGAAGAAGTTCAGCCTCTGGGATAGAAGAGGACTTCAAATCCTGTCCTCCTGCATTCCAGCCAAACACATTTATCCCTAGGCTAGAAGTTAAAACTTGAGAGCTTGGACCTTCATGTTTTGGTCAGGGCCTGGTGCAGGTCTGTTCTTTGCTTTATTTCTCAAATGCTTTCTTAATTGAAAAATTCTTTCATACTATTAAAACCCCTATAGATAAATTCACAAGTTGTTTTTTTACACCGTTGTCTAACTGGGTTTTTCCTTGCCCCTTTTTTGTTATGTCCCTGTCCTCATGTGTGGGACTCCCTGGTTTTGTTCAGTGACTTTTCAAGTCCTCTTCTGATGTGCTGTGTGCTGCTATCAATCTCTGTCTGTCTGTCTGAGAAACACAGCTGGAGGGGCACTGGGCTCTGCAGGTGTGAGTTAGGCTGGGAAACATCTGGTTTGGGAATCACAGTAGGGCAAATCAGACAGTGTCCCTCTGCTCCACAACATAAAGACTTGGGCAGCTCCTGCAGTGCCCAAAACTGCTAACTTCATATCTCTAAGTTTTACCTAACTTTATCATCACCATGTACAGGAACTTTGTGTCTTGAGGTGCCCAAGGGTTAAAAGTTGCAGCGCTCTGGGAGTGTTTCACCTAAACTATTTTTATAAAAATAAAAATGACAGCTAGAGGCTTTAGACAAGAACAAGCTCCTAATCATGTTGGCAGTGAGAGAGAATCACTACCTTGAAGTGATGACTGTCTTGCTGGCAGCAAATGAAAAAAGAATGAGTACAGAGAGTGAGGTGAAGTAATTGCTGTATCACATTTATCACCAGAGATGGGATTCTTGAAGCCACTGCCTTGTGCTCTTGCCTGTACTCCTTAAGAGCCATTTGACTTTTGGATCAATGTCTAGATGTGCTGGTAACTGCTGTTTGTCTCTGGGATCAAATGAGGTTCCCAGATGAGTTTATCCCATTTATAACTTGCTGTTTATCATAAAGCAGCTCTACAGGAGTGGTCAGTAAGTGAGGGGCCTGTAAACAGGATAATTTTTCTCCTCATCTCTTTATTATGTCTTATGTTCTTGGTGAGGAGATATTTGTCTTCTAGCCTCTGCCTTATATATAAGAGGACAAGTCTATAGAAATAACTATCTGTCCCCTGAATGAAGACCTTGAGGCACAGATTGCTTGCAAAAAGAGGAACTGAAAGTAAGACAAGGTCATCATCTGAGATAGTGGGATCACTTATGATCTCCCAATCCAGTCACTATTCAGATAAAGAGTTTACAGCTGATTACAGCTAACTTTGAACTCAGAACTTTTGGACTTATAAATTATCTTCATTTTTTCTTTCTTTCACTTATATTTCTTTTTCCTTATTTTTGCCCAGAATTTGTGGAGCCTCACTGTGTTTTGATCCTTGAGTGTGTTTTGATCCTTGATGAAGTATGTTTACTTATTGTAGAAAGATACTTGTACGTTCTGTGGAAATATAGCTTACTTCACATAAGAAAAAAAAAGTAGGCTGCTTGCTTATCTCCTGATTCTGGCTAAGTTGCTCACACCTCTGGTCAGGAAAACACTGGCTGTATTAATGGCTTTGTTGGAATGGATGGGGGCACGTGGGACATAATATCTGCTATTTGTGGAAGTGAAACCTTTTGAGATGGTGGTAGCAGAGAGCAGGAGCGCACAACACTTTGAGACCAGCAGCTCGGGCAGTTTTCTGTCCACCTCACAGCACGTTTATTGAGTCTGTACTTCATCAATTTGTCCAGGAAGATGTTATGGCAGACAAGTTAAGGCAAAAGCCTTAGTGAAGTCAAAATAAACAACATCCGCTGCTCTTCCCTCATCCATCAAGCCTATCATTTCATTGCAAAAGGCTGTCAGCTTGGTCAGGCATGATTTATCCTTCTAAAATCCATTCTGACCACTCCAAATCACCCTCTTGTCCTTCATATAGTTGGAAATGGTTTCCAGGAGGATTTGCTCCAGGGATCAGGGAAGACTGATGGGCCTGTTTTTCCCTGGAACCTCTTCCTTGCCCTCCTTGAAGGTGGGAGCAACATTTGCTTCCACCCAGTCTACAGGAACCTCCCACCCTCCCATCTTCC
Source organism: Haemorhous mexicanus (assembly GCF_027477595.1). Classification (NCBI taxonomy): domain Eukaryota; kingdom Metazoa; phylum Chordata; class Aves; order Passeriformes; family Fringillidae; genus Haemorhous; species Haemorhous mexicanus. The sequence continues at coordinate 58,679,375 of NC_082346.1, read as the reverse complement.
CATGGTTATTGAGAGTGTCCTCAAAGTGACATTGGCCCCCAGCATTCAAGAATGCATCCATTGAGTCCCAAGGTCTTTGTTGTCCAGTTTGTGTGAATCTTCCCATAACTGATCATCCTCTACAGTGGGTAAGTCCTGCTCCAGACTTTCCCACTGGCCTCAGGAGATTCCTCAATCTTTGCTGTAAGACCTGAGTGCCTGAGTGAAGAAGGCATCAATAATCCCAGGCTAGGATTCCATGTTCCCGCTGCTGGGATCTTCTGCTCCCACCTAGGTGAGCTGTGTCTTTGTTGCTGACAGGAAACAGAGTGGAGCTCAGTTCTGTACCTTAAAAGAAGGTGTTTAACTGCAGGAAAATAGGCCATGCTCTTTTGATTTTTTTTTTTTTTTTTTTTGTAAATGTGAAATCTTTTATGTTGTGTTGAGCACAAGTGACAGAAGACTAAAATGTCTGTGAGCCTAGTTATGTCCTACATCAAGAAGAGCAGCTATTCACACAAAAGAAAAAACAGGACCCCCCCCATGGCCTGTCTTTTGCATTCAGTTCTTCATCCTCACAAACAGTATGGGAAAGTTGCACCAGGTAACTTTGTTTCTGAGGTAACAAATCACATCAAGCAGATTGATTCTGAGTTAGCATCTAGGGAGAGGAGGGGAGAAAAACAACACCCTTCAGCTATAATGTTTTCCAAAGTTAACACATCGCACAGGAGGTGTAAATGATATGAGGACTGAGGGCTGCTGAATTTTCAAATGCCTTCCTGCAATATCTTGGTCTGGCAATTAATCAATTTTCTGTGCCTTTCAGAATTTTCCTCTGAACAATGTTCTTCCTATGAAGCTCATTAGCCATCAAAACCTGTCATGTCTACACATGTTTTTCTTGCACCTCATTAAGAGATTATTGATTGTTGGCTTCTGCCTCTTTCAGAATTTGCTTCAGAAAATTAATTTCAACCACGAGTGCAATTTAACTGAATGCTTTTGCCAATTCTTGATAATGACTTCCTTTGTTTAAAACTGTTTAAAAATTTTCATCATGTTTATTTTGTCCCCAGCAAAATGCGAATCATCTTCAGCTGAAGCAAAAAACGGAGAAAATGTGCCTTGATAAAAATGTATGATATTGTCTTAAGATAGATTGAAGCCTGAAGCAGTTTCAGAAATGCAAGAAAACTTCATAATTGCTATTGATCCATTTGTAACAAGTGTATCTTGTGGCCACCAGATTTTTCTTCCTGTATGAGGTTTGTCAATATAGTCATTCCATTGAGGGAGGAACACAGGCCAAGCAATTAACATTTTTTGGGGGGGATTGCTTTGGTAATTAGTCCAATTTTTCACTGGTAGGTTATTAATTATTCAGGTCTCATGGGTTTTTTTTTTAATAGGAAACATTGGCAAGTTCTTTCTGCACTCAGGAACAAACTTCTGAGTCATCAGCCAGCAGAGTCAGTCAGACACTTTTTCTCAGGAAGAAGGAATGAGAAAAAGGCTTTTTAAGTGTAACATTTCCTGGATGTTACATCCATTCTGGCTAGTGCAAAGGATAGGCTCTTCTTTTAAAGCTGCTGGGGCAGTCAAAGCAATAGCACACATTTTACAGGGAACAGCTGAATAGAGAGAGGTGAAGGACCAGATTTGTCCAAGGTTTCTAGCTGCTCTTGAGGCTGATGAGAGTCTCAGAAGGACCCTCATAATGGAGGCATCAAGTTGCTGTTGTTCCCATGCTGAAATCAAGCAGAAGTATCAAACCTTTCTGTGCTCTTTTGACATTGCAGTGAGATGATTACAGCAGCTCATCCTGGAAGATGTAGCACTAAGGGTCTTCCTTCCTAGGGATTCTCTCTTGACTGGCAAAGCTGTGTTCAGAGGTGTTCCTTGTTTACCCAGCCTCAGTGTCTGTGTGTTCCTGCCTCCTGCTTTTATCACACAGGTTTCACAGACTCCTTCATGTCAAAATGGTCTATTTTGACAACAGTGGAAAATGGACAGATGAACCACTATGGCTCAAAATCAGCCCAAAAGAACTGTGCTGTACAGCTGGGCAGAAGTAGTTTGTGGAAGAGACTCTTAGGATCACAGAGGTTGGAAGGCAGCTCTGGAAATTGTCTCATCCAAGCCCCTTGCCCACAGCAGTTTTGGCTAGAGGAGTTTTCTCAGTGCCATACCCAGTTGGGTTTGAATACCATAAAGAATGAAGACTCCATAGCTATGCCGTGCAACCAGTTCTCACATTCAACTCCCTTTGCAATTAATTCTTGGGTTTGGGGCGTTTCTTGTATTTCATTTTGTGCCTGTTGCCTCTTTACTAGGTACAAGTGAGGTGTATCAGTCATCTCTATTTTTCCCAGACAAGTATTTATACACATTGACAAGATTCTCCTTTCCCCTGAGTATTTTTTTTTTTTCCATCTAGGCTAAGCAGTCTTGGCTTTCTCAGCCTCACCTCAAATGTAGGTAAGCAGCAGTGACACTTGGATCTGGCTTCACTGTCAGGAGTAAGCTTGTGAAAAGTCACTCTAAGGATATCTGTTAACAGGAGCATTGGCTTCTGGTTTCCCAGAGCATTCTGTTCAAGCCTTGCTGGTAGTTTTTGACCTTTTTACCTCTAGGTAAAAAGATTAAGAGTGGACTTGTTGTGCCTTCTGGTCTTCAGATCCTCCAATGGAGAAGTTCTCCTCTCCGTGATGTTGGTTGAGGTGCACTCCATGCTTTATGTGGTTTCCTTCCTCCTCCCATCCTCCCACAGTTAATGATACCTCTCCACTCTCTTGGCAAGAATGACTGGGTTGACCCATCTGTCTCACTTAAATAATTAGGGATTGGTTGGGTGTGATTCAGACTTTCAGTTTATTTCAAACCAGGCAGGTTAACCTGCAATCTGTGGTCTCCCATAGTATACTGAAAAACAACATTTTAAATTTCAAGTAAACAATACAAATTCAAATTCAACCACCAGAAATAAGAAAACAAAACCTACAGATGAGTGTGCTCTGGTAATTGTTCTGCATATTATAGGAGAGGCATTTAAATGGCCTTCCATTAGGGAGTATGTTATCTGTATAGTTTTAAAGAGATTTAAAATGAAAATAAACTTAAAAAAAATAACATGGGAAAATGTTTTGTTCCATGGGACAGATGGGCCAGTTAGTCACCTGATGTTGCATTCTAGCCCCCTGCATGGTAAGCTTCTCCCACTAATTCCTGCACACAAGTCTCTTGTCATGTGGCTGGATACTCAGGGAGCCACAGCCCATTGCCAAATCCTGTGTCCATTTGCCTGAGGATAACAAATCATTTGTCGTGGTCCCATGGTGGTCTTTGACTTGACAGAGTGCTCTCCAAGCAGGATCAGTAGCCATCAGCTGCTCCCTCCTGTTGGCTCTGTTCTAGCTGTCCTGGCTCCTGCTCAGCTCATACCAGTGCTGTTAATCAAATTGCCACCTGTCAATTCTCTGTTTCTGGGCTGCACAAGCCAGCAGGAGACAGCCAAGGTCAATCCCAGTCCTGCTGCAGCTGATGGCAAAGCTGCCATCAGCCTTGGGGAGATGAGATATTCCCTCGGTGTTCCATGAAATCCTACATGATTATGGAGATCCCTGTCTGTGAGGGATCTGTGCCCCAAGGAAAGTCAGTTTGGACTCTCTCAGAGGCCTTGAAGGATGACAGTGACTGGACTTTTAATGCTATTGAATTAAGTGAGATATGTAGATAAGGACTTTGGGTGAAATCCCCCTTCTCTGTACAAGTGCCAGGCTTGGAGAACACTCAGGGTACACAATTCTTGCTGCAGCTGAGGGAATTCTGGTACCATAAACACCTGGATGGACCAAGGCCACTGCTAACAGTCTTGTGCAGAATAAAACAGACTTTGTGTCTGTGGGCAGGTTGGACATAAAGTACCTGCTGCTATGACCATGAACAGCCATGGACCAATGTGCTCTGCCTTGAGAGCTCTGCTCCCAAATCCAGGCATCACTCTCTAAGCCCTTCAGAAGGTGTTCAGTTTTGTCTTAAAAGCAGCTGAACTCATTATGCTCTGCTGTTCCCACTGGCAGGCTGTTTCAGACCCTAATTGCTGTAGTGATTAGGAAACCTCTTTTAATTTCCAACCTAAATGTACCCATGGCCAATTTCTATTCATTTGTTCTGGTGCCAGTATTGGCCATTAAGTCAAATAGCTCTTTTGTCTTCTGGTGTTTATCCCCAAGATAGATTTGTAGAGAGAAATCTTCCCCCTTTCACCAGCTATTTTGGTAGTCTAAACAAGCTAAGCTCCTTCAGTCTCCTCTTGTAAAACTAATTCTTCATCCTGAGTGATCTCTCTTCTTCAATTTGAAGTCAGCAGTAGGCACACAGGCAGAAAACCAGAAATCTTTTCCACCTTTAGTGATTATATCTTAAGTAAGTGCATTTAGTCTATGGATTAATTGGCCAAGCATTACCATTCTCCTCATATATCCAGTTCTTCATATTTCTCTGTGCAGAAGATAGCTGAATAGTCTGGTTCCATCATTAGAAAGATTTGTGAAGGACACCAGCAGTATGTCCTGCTGTAGTAAAACTGCTGTATTTCATCTGTGTAGGACAATGGATAATGCTGAGACTTTACTCTAGGCTGTCTTTTTCTCATGTGGTGTTCTTGATCTCTCCCTCCTGTCTCCTCTCCTGTTTTTTTGGCAAGGGGAAACCCTTAAGAGGGTAGTCCATGGGGTGGTGTGTAAGAGCAAGCCCTGCTTTCTTCCTGAGTTTTCTTCCTGACAGCCAGCACAGTTGTGTTCAGCTGGAGGATCATACTGAGTATTTCCAGCTGCTCAGACATCTCTTTGCTTTTCAGAAGTCTGAATTTCCTCTTCTCTGGCACAGATCTAAATGCCTTTCATTAGGCCTTGGTCTTCATCACACAAAATATCAGCGGTACATTCAGTTTTCATGGCGAAGAGTGATCCTGCTGGGAGAACATCAGTGAACTTCTGAGCTAAAACTGGTAAGCTTTGAGGGTTTTGTTCACTGGGGTTGGCAAGACTCTGGAACAGTTCCCTGCAGGTCTAATTATTTTTAGTAGACAATCTCCCATTGCAATGAATGGGAAGTTTGGACTGTACCATGATTTTAATGGACTTTATGTTGCCAGGCTGTCATGTTGGATAGCACAACGTGCCATGAGAAGGGACTGCACTGGGAGAGGAACATGCTTGCTGCTGTGCCTGGTGTAAGCAGGGCTATGATCTACCAATAGTTCAAGGTCACATTTTGACTGTGTATATTGTTTTAATTTGCAGCATCTTGGCAGTGCAAGCAGTCACATTTGTTAGTGTTTGAAAAGAACAAGGGAAATTAAATATGCAAGAACATTAGAGTACGTTTCAGCATTTGACATAAACCCACAATAAGCAATCCAGACATATGCCTGCTTCTCTGCTGCTTTGCATCAACATGCCCTCAGCTTCAGCTCTGTGACACCTATCACTTTGAAGGGACAGTTCTGTGAGTTTGTGATGACTAAGAGTAATTTAAAAGTGAAACAAGAATGAGCTGTGGTGACAGTCTTATGCTTTGACCCTGCTTCTTCTATTTTCTTTTATTTTTTTCTTTTGAAATCCCTCATAGCATCAGAGCCATGTGCAGGACTGGCTTTATTCACAGAGCCTGACTTACAGGAGATCCATGTGTCTCTTGGGTTCAGGGTTAGCATATAGACTAAGTATAGACTAGGAGGGAACTTATTCTTGGTTCTGACAGTGGTTTTTCTTGATTAGCCTTGATTTCCTTCACACTTTCTTTTTTTCCTGTGCTTTTTGACCTTGTAGGGGTGTGTGGGAGGGAGGTGCTCCCAAAATATTGCCTGCCATTTGTTAGCCCATGCAACAGTTGGGATGTTTGTGTCACAAGTACTGCTGCTTCCTTACGTATTCCTGGAGCTTATATATTCCTGGGCCTCATCTTCAGAAAGGTGTTTTTATTTTTTTTCTTATCCTGCCAAAATGTAGGATAAGATGAGTTAAGGTTGTTTGTTGTTTTCTGAGAGCTGATACAGAAGGGAATTTCAATATCTATGCTGCTGCTAACTTTTCATTGAAACCCCCTAAATTTCTGTATTCACAGAGAAGTTCTTTGTGAATTTGTTCAACTCAAAATGTTTTTCACCTCAAAAACTTAGTGAAGAAATGTTTAACCAGCTCTCCAATATGTTCTTCTTGGAGCCAGTACAAGAAAACCTCTTCATATCCATGATTTGTATTCCTGGAGCTGGAGCACTCCCTCCTTGGAGATGAGTCCTGGGGTTGTTGAAGGAGCAGTGTTCTCCTGTTATATCTGCTACACCTGAGCTGTGGGTCAAGGAGGACAGTTGATCTTCAGAGCTCAGATCTGCTCTGTCTCATCTGCTGTCAATGAAGGCTGGAGTGTCTTGCAGCTGAGTCTTGAGAAAGAGGCATAAGTGAAACTCTGCGAGTCAGGGCTGGCCACAACACCTTTTCCTGCTTTAAACTCCCAATTTACAGAAACAGGCAGCATAGCACTCCCCTTTTTCTGCCTGAGTCTGTCCTATCAGTTTGGATTGCTGCATCTTTGGGACCCCAGTAATTCTTGTACACAGACTGGCATCATGGGAACACAAAACTTGCTGGGTGGCCCAGACATGATGACAATAAAATATGGAACAGTGGTAGTAGGGAGATTGTTTGTTGAAGTCAGAGCCCTTAGACTACAATGTGATCCAGGCTGTAGAGATGCAGTTGGACATTACCATTCAGATACAATGTTGGTAGTCCCAGCACTACATTGCCTCAATTCTGATGACTGGTGAAAGATCTACAAACAGAATAACAAAAAGCAAGGCCTTGGAGGTTGTATCAGGGGAGTGCTCTGGAGAAGGAAAAAGTTGCTCTATGCTTTTGTTTCTGTGGACACCCTCCAGTTATTGTTATGAAGCTGAACTTATTGGCTCAATAATTAATTCATTGATTAACAAATAAAGGGTGAAAAGCATCAGGGGGCACTTCTTTTGTGTGAGAAAATGCTACATTATAGCTTTCAGATTATTTTGTGTTAAGTGTACAAAGTCAAGGTGTTTTCACTTTGGTCTGTCATTCAATAACTTCAATGAGCAGAGGCTGTGGAGAGGAGAAAGGGAACGAAAAGAAAACTTCCTACTGACTGATCCTCTGCTTAGGAGTTGCACTTGAAAAAGCCAGAGGAGAACAGTGTGCTTACAGAGAGAGCATCTAACAGGGCTGTTGACAACCAGGATCGTGAGAAAATAGCAACGGGTTGTTTTAATCAATTCAGGAGGAGAGGTAATCGATTTTAGGGATAGCAAGGGGTTACTCAGCCAATAATTAACCACCTTATCAAAGTTTTCTGGTAAAACCATGGATTATGTTCAACTCAGAGTCCTGGCTCTTTGAGGAGAGTTCGTATCTGGATTTTCCTCTTCCCCAGTGCTCTTTGCTGCTGACATGCTGCCACAGTCAGTGCCCTTTGTTCTTTTTCACAGGCAAAGGGATTCTCTTCTGATACAGCATCTGCACAGAGGATCTGGGGAGAGCTGCCACGTCAGTGTGGGGTGGGAAACAGAGTCAAAGCTGCCCAGGAAATGCTTCTGTTGAGTCTCTTTTATACTGAGTTTCTCTACATGAAAAGGGAGCAGGGGAATTGCAGTATCCTCCAGTCTCCAGTCCTTCAGAAATATTTAAAGGGCCCTTGTTGTTAATGGTACCCCTTCTCAAGGCACAAATATTCAGTGGTGCAATTGTGACTGATGCAGTTGGTGAGATGAAGCAGGTGGAAATCCTATTGCCAGAGTTTGAGGGTTCTGGAGTGCTGTCTTTATTCCTGTGATTAACCTTCTCTGCAGACACTTGACCATTCAGCTCAGAGTGCAAAATAATTTGTGGGATGTCCTTTCTTTATAATTTCTGCCACTGCCATTTCTGACTCATTACTGTGCCAAACAAAGGACTGTGTTTAGAAAGAATATTTTGTTTCTTAAGGTAATGAGTTCATTCCATTCCACTGATGTTCTGAATGAGATTAATATGTACTATACTAGGATCACAGTTTGTTTCTGCTACAGTACTGTGCAGAGCCTCAGAAAAGACCAAGACCCTTTCAGACTTTGATAAACCCAGATAATGAGAAAGTTTCTTCCCCATTTATGGCTGGCTGAACATTTTTGATCAGTCTTTTTCAGCAAAAAGAGTTTTTTCCAAATGAAATATGTATGGGGGAAACCCTGAAGAGGCAGAGAGATGCTCTGCATTTGTGAGAAAGAAAATGTATTTAATCTTGTTTTACAATAAGTGGACACAGTTATGACAGGGCTAAATGAAACATTCAGTATCTCTTAGTAAGTCTGTGACAGAACTAGGACCTCAATTTTGCTGTTCTAAGCCCTAATTCCAGAGTTTCAAACACAGAATCATCTTGTTCCTTCTCTATGCCTTTAAACACAGCTTGGTACTTCTGTTTCCATGGGCTCTGTGTTATGGGTGAGCAGCCACAAAAACGTTAATTGTATGCCTGGCTTTCCTGTTGCTGATGAATATCACTCAAGCCTTGTGCCTTGGTTTCTTTAATTATAAGATAAAGTTAATGATGCCACCTCAGTTTGGCATAATTCCGGAAGTATTACATGTTGTTATTTTTCTTGCTGAGCACTCGGGACCAAGACCTGTGGTTGTTACTTGACCCTGTTAAAACCAAAGGATTGTTTGCAAGTTAATGCATTACCTTTGTGGGGACAAGCCAGTGCCATCTGTGAGGGTCTGTAAGAGCTGTGGTTAGGTCCTGCCCTGGCACAGTTTTCACATGCTGCTTCTCCTGCCTTCAGAGTTCTTCTTTTTCACAGTGTTTGGTGTGCACTGAAATTTCTACATGAATTGGAAGGCAAGAACAGAGGATGTGACACCAACCTTTTGTTGTGTGCCTTGCAATACTCTCTTTGAGGGTTGCACAAGAAATTGTGGGCATTAACATTCAGATACAAGGAAGATGTGTTTGGAATTCTAATGCTGTTGTTTATGCTCAGACATAAAAAACTGTTCTCTGGGTATTTCAGTATAAAGCATAAAAGTTTCTAATTAAACTTATAAATCAAGAACACATGCACTGAAAATATTTCCCACTGCTGGATGCAAAGGGTATTTATGGGATTTGCCAAAGAGCAAAAGGTGCTGTATAAGATGCCAGTAGTTGTTGCAGATTGCATATTGAAATACTGAAGGCATACTAGTAAGTTGATAAAATAATCTTGTCCATATTGATAAGCCTGGTCACAGATATGTGTTTATTTTTACTTTAGAGTGCATGTGTGTCTTTGCCTAATGTAAGGAAGAGAACTCTTTATATCTGGTATCTCTCCTCAATTATTAGGTGTCCCTCTGTTGGGAAAAACATTGCCATTGAGCTGGAATTCAAAGTCACCATTCTCAGTCAAAAAACAGGGAAGGAGTAGTCAGACTAACTTGTCTCAATGTATGAGTATTCCCCAGTTGCCTTCTTTGATTCAGATAAAAATATAGGCTGTCAAGCTTTGTTATGCTGTATTAAAACATATTATTGGACATCAGACTAGAATCAGTACCGTGAGGATGGGACATAAACTTGTAATTTTCTGTTGCTGAACTTAAGAAAGAGACAGTACTGCAAACAGATCTGTCTGAATATCTCTGTGTTTCCTTAGAAGACCAATCCATGCACCCAGAAGGATCAGACTGATAATAAGCATTTGGGTTTCATTTGTTTGCTTTTGTTATTTGGGTTGTTTTTGTTTATTTTTTTGTGTGTGTGTGTGTGTGTGTATGTGGTGGAATTGTTGCTGATTGTGGTTTTTTTTGATTTTTGTTTGGGGTTTTTTTGTGGGGTTTTTTTTTGGTGTTTTGTTTTTTTTTTTCCCCTAAGTCAGGAGGGTGTCATTGGACCTGCTGGTTGGTGGATCCTGTTGCTGGGAGTAAACCTGACCCTCAATAATTAGTGCTAGAGAGCTTCTTTTGGCCTCCAGCTCTGTGAGGAAAGGTTAAAGTGCTGTGATGCTGCTCAAAATCCATTAACCAAACAGAGTCTTAAGGAGCCTTTGGACTTCCTGACCTTGTGCAATCTCTAACAAACAAATTCTCTAAGCTAATCAATGAAACAGAATAACTTTGTGGGCTTTACATCCACCTACTCTTTAGTGGCTCTAATCCAAAGCCCTAACAGGAGGGATTTCCTTATATTATTAACACAGAGGCTGATAAACCTCTGAGCTGTGGTTTGACCACCTTGCCAGGACCCCCTGCCCCCAGATATTATTTTTAAGACCCTAGGGATATGAAGTTCTGCTAGCAGCACTGCTAGACCTGACAAACACATCCAGCCTTTTGGAGCCTAAAAGTGCTTGACTGGCCTGGCAGTAGGTGAGCTTTTCACAAGCTCAGCTGCAACAACACAAAGCCTCCCTGTGAACAGCACATGCCATCTTCCTGCAAATGCATGAGCAAAAGGCACATGAATTATGTGTAAAGACTGACAGGCTTGGAGCCCAAGAGGAGGGGTGAGTGCATCCTGCCTCTGCCATAGATGCACATAATGAAAAATCTCAGGTTTCCTGGGGACACACAGAAGATCCCAGTGGTCTTGGCATTACGAGGAGAACCATCAAACAGCATTAGCAGACTAATTAAATGTGCAGCTTAAACTTAATTTTCCTGGTAGCATTAAGACGGATTAAACATTATTCATTTGGTGATGTCCTTGGTTCTCAGTATTTTTCACTCCCCTTCCCACCTTGTCACTTTGTTTCAACCAGTGATATTACTGGGTTTAGTTTGGGAAATGCGCCTGAGCAGGATTTGAAAATAGGATTTTCTAAGCAAATCTTCATAACTTACAGCACCTGGGTTCCTATTTTGCATAAGAAAAATACTCCTTCTTTTAATGAAAAAGGTTAATTATGCAAAGTGTGAACACTGTGGCTAAGTGGAGAAAATTTGCTAATCTGTAAATGAGGAGGAGGATCTACTCTATAAATTGCACTTTCTGTATTTCTCTGTTTCTTTTCCTGCCATTTGAACTTGGTGAGACTCTGTATCAGCACCAGTATGAAAATGTAGGGTGCCAAGTGTTTAGATTAGATATAAGGAACAAAATCATCATTAGGTGGGTAGTGAGACACTGACTTAAGTTTCCCAGAGAAACTGTGGATGCCCCATCCCTGGGAGCATTCAAAGCAAGATAGGAAAGGGCTTGGAGCAGCCTGGTCTGTTGGAATGTGTCCCTGTCCATGAGAGGGGAGGAGTGGAACAAGAGAATCTTTAAGGTCCCCTTCCAACTAAAACTGGTTCTATGCTAAATGTTCTGATTTGTGTTTCTGCTTTGTTTTCTGACACATCTTGCTCCACAGACAAACCCAGCTCCTACAAATCAATGCCCAGCTGCTGACTGCACATGTGGTGAGAGCTTGACAGACATGGTTGTTAATTGATTATATGGGATCTGTTCTTTTGGATTTGAATTCCAGCATTCTGTCCCAAGGATTTGGTGGTGTCTTCAGCCTATCGGGAGGTGAAACTCTAGACATCATATTAAAACCTGTATGTTCAGTGACAGAAAGAGTTCAGACTTTGACTCCTGGGCATCTGCATGCTGACATGATCTTTAATCACATAATTATGTACTGCCTTTCCACCTGAGTCTCTAGGTAGATTAGCAACTATAAAATCTCTGAAAGAGAACAAATTCTAGAGTGACCTGAAAAAGATGGCTGTGATTATTTCCATTTTGTGAAAATGAAGGCTCTGATACAGGGTAGGGTACTGGGGCACCTCCAAGCTAAGTAATAGGCTACCTTTTAATTCCTTTTACATGTCCTTGAAATGTGCCATTAGTCTTTACTGCATGCATCAGGAATCCCCAAACATGTCATTCTCTGACCTACTGAATATAGCCAGCAAAATCTTCTGGAATGTGATGGATCCCAGGATACATGGGGGGACTTTTTCTGTACATTTTTTTTAATGTCTATTGTTGACTTATTTTTCTGAGTGGACACTTGTATATTTTATTTTCCATACCCAGCTCAGCCTGCTGGATCTGAAAGGCTGCTCTCCTGCTCCTACAGCTTCTTCACTGCTGTAATCACACTGTAATAATACAGAGGGACTTGGTCAAGAGAGGCAATTTCTGTGATTGCTGCTTTTGCCTTATTTGCATTGAACTTTTATTTCTTGGTTGAAGCTCTTCGAAGTGTTTTGTGCTTCACAGTTGTAGAAGAAGGGACCTTCCATAAACACATAGACTGCTAGGTGAAGTAGGATAAAAAGAGAAAATAGAAACGTTTTTATGTCCAAATCAACAAAATTCATAAAGATCATCAGAACAAGAGGGCATTTTTAACCATGCTTCAGCACGGGATAGGTGCAGGCTCACAGCTGTGGTCACACAAGGGGCATGGAGTGAATTGGGGGGTTGGAAGTTCTTCTCCATGGGTTTGGTTGGAGCAGCCTCTCTCCAGTCACCTCTCCAGGGCACTCATTCAACACTTCCCTTTGTAACTCGAGGGACTGTGAACAGGAGAAGATGAATGCTTGCAAAGAGGTGGTGATTGATGCAGGTGTGTGGCTGGACTTGCAGGAGTCTTGTGAAGCTCTTGGATTGTTTCTGCCTTTGAAACCTTGCTCCTGTAATGACAGTGTGAAAAATGAAAACTTTCCTGGTACCCATGCCTTTCAGTGCTCACAAGTGCTATTCACAAGCCTGAGAGTAGTAAGGTAATATGTCTGATTTCAAAGAGATGGACAACTTAATTGGTATATAAATTTAGCTCTAATAATGCATATTTTTCTTTGTAATATATTCTGTATACTTTGTGTGTTAGCTGGGTAATTTGTTTCTGCCTTCTACCTTAGGAAGCAGTGGGATGGTGCTATTTATCTTATTTCTTGTGGGAGACTTTTGTAAAATGTTTGTTGGGCTCTTAACTGAGTGCATAAGAAAACAGTCATTGCAATTTTTACTAATCTAAAGCCATTTTCTTTAAGAAGCACAGAATGCAGAACATCCCTTGAACAAAGTACATTTAGTTTGGGACTGGTGTATGAATTTTCCAAAGAGAAGAGTTAATCAAAGAGTGATGTTTATGGAATAATAATGTGATTAGAACTGTCTGATTTATTTACTGATAGAAGTAATGTTGAAAATGAGATTTGGAAAAGCAAATTGTCTGTGTGTGAAATTCTGCTTCCACATCTCCAAAGTATAACTTGTATACCAGGTATTGAAAGGACTCTGAAGGGGCTTAACAGGTGAAAAAGAAGAGCCCATTAGATGAAGAAAGGAGGAAGGAACAGAGAAGATGTGGGAGCTGATCTGAAGTTGTGGTTTGAATCCCTCTCCTTCCCACCAAAACAAAGGCACTGCTATGAAACTCATCTTTCCCTACCCAAGTGTCAAACATCTTCCTTTGGTTTTGCCTCCTCATGCATGCACGTGTACTTGCACATGTTTATATGTACATAAAACCAAATTGCTTATCACTAGGAGACACTGCTGTGCCTGCTGAGAGCACAGTTTATCTGAGTGACAAGTACAAGTCATGCCATTTGAAGTGCTGCTGGAACATGCTCATTTTTCTTCAGCAGGGAGCAAGGTACAAAAGATTTTAAACTTGGAATGAAGTGTCAGCTTCATGCTTTGCCACAGGGACAACTTTTAAATTTTTTTTAAGTTAGGAACTAATCAAAAAACCTTGCCTCCCCAGCATCCTTTGTTCAGCACGTGCCCATGAGCCACAGGTGGAGGACAGGTCTGTGTCTGACAGAGCTCTGCCTTCCTGCAGTGTTTTCTATCTTGTTGAACAAACAAAAGGTTTTGTTGTGTTACCATCACCAGTACTATTGTCATTACCATTGCTTTTTGCTTCATTTAATAGATTCCCAGTGTCCTCCTCTCTGCAACACAGCCTGTGTCAGCACTGTTAACTATTAAGTTGTTTATTATTTATTATGTGTTAAATGCTGACAATGTGACGTGCAAAGGATGTAGGCTGGAAGAGAGGCATTTATGCAGATGTGATTTATGCTTTCTGCAAGCTGTCTTTGTAAGGATTCTGAGTTTTCGTATTTGCAAATCTCAGGTTGGTGGGTTTTACAGGCTATTCAGCTAATTCAGTCCCATCTTTCAAACATCTGTCGCCTCTGAAAAGTTCTCAGTGTAAAGAGGAAACTGTTATTTATAAGAAGAAGCTGTCAAAGATCAGCTATGTTCAACAATCTAAAGCATCACTTACGTACATCAGCACTAAACTATGCTCATTTGGATAGCATGAATGACTAATTTTAGCTTAAAATTGGAAGCAATTATGGGTTCAGGAAGAAAAGTAGGGCTGTATGTCATTAGTAATTGATTTCTTTTGTGGAAGAGCTTGAAACGAACATTAAAAAAGAAAAACATTTTTAAGTGATGTAACCTGTGGCATACAATACACTGATGTTTCACAGATTTGTGTGTGTGTGTGTGTCTCAGGTGGATGGATATTTCTGTTGCCATTCTCCCTTATCCCTACAGCTCCCTAAAAATTCTGCTTTCCCTCCCTGCGCCTTTCAGCTTTTGTGAAACTCAGGCTGATGATAGCTCACCCTGGGAACCTTGTGCAACTGATGTACAAAGAGGAGAGTGGGGCAGGGAGCTCTGATATGCTTGGTAAGATGCTGGGGGTAGTTTTCAATATTTGAAGGTCTTATAAGTAAATAATTGTTCCACCTGTGCATCTTGTGGTGAACTGCAGCAGGGGAGTCCAACAGAGCAGTGGTGCTCTGAACACTGATGAAGGACAGGGAGAAGCTTGAGCACAGTGTCTGTAGGACAAGAACTGACTGTGGCAATGCACTCCTTCTGCTTCTCCCCTTCCCTGCTTCCTGGAAGCATTTGGTCTTTCAAGGGAGTGGTCCTTGGCAATCTAGGGAGCAGCTACTGGGTCAGGAATCCTGACCTCTCTCAGATGAGTCAGGTCAAAGAAATTGCCCAGCACTTATTTCTCACTGAAGCTTGCCTTCTATGGCATGGAGTCATCAGAATGGTCAGGCCAGATGCTGGGGCCAAGCTGTCATTCTTCCTGCTGCCAGTGCTGCAGTCCCTCTTAGGGAATTTAAGGGCCAGGAAAAGCAAGAACATTGCTCACAGGACTGATGTTATGAAGGATGCCTTAGTTGGTGACCAGCACTAGGAATGCTTTGGGCTAGTAAAATAAATCATATTTGCCTGAGTGGAGCCAGCAAGCAGGGAGAGTAATGATGAAGTGATTTTTGTGTCTGGAAACCAGAATCTCAAGGATTTTGTTGGATCTCTTCTCTGAGAGAAGTTAAATTTACATGATCTTTTGCAAACAGATGTGATCTGTGAGTCTGAGTTGATGACTTCAAACTCAGTGTTGTGCTAGCAGGATGATGTGGCTTTTGGATTAGTCTAGATCATGTCCAGTTATTTTGGGGTGTGGATGAGGTGAGTATCTGTCTGCACAAAATCACATCAGCCTGCTGGGTGGGATCCAGCTCCTCAAGCATGATAAAATTTGAGGCTTTTTGAAACATGTGAGGGTATCCAAGACAGGCAGTAAGGGTCTGGCAGTATTAACACAGGACCTACATCTGACCCACGCTGCAGCAGCCAAGCAGGGCTCCTGGGGGCATCTCTGAACTCCCATGTGAGCCACGTGCTGCTTGGCTGTCCAGAGGATGGAGGAGCAGACTGCAATAAATGCCCAGCTTTTCATATATCTGCCTGGGAGACATGGCCTGCCCTCGGAGAGGCCAGGCTGAAGTAGAATTTGCTGTTCTTTTCTCTAAGAGAAATCTGTATAGAAAACAACAGGCCTGCATGTGGCCAGGAAACTTAAAGTCAGAGGTGTTCTGTGCAGTTCTAGTTTAAAAGACAAATACACGCAGAGAAGTTGGCTAAAAAAAGAAGGATTTCTAGTTTTCTGAATACTTTTTATTTGGTTTGGCTTCAAAGCTGGCAGGATTGCTAATTTCATGAGCAGCCGAGGGATGAAAAGACCCTTACTTCAAATCTTGGAGGATATCTGCCAAGTACATCTGCCTTGGGACTAGCACACCTTGGAGCCAAGGCAGCACAACTGTGAGGAATCCAGGGTTCACTCAAGAGTCTTTTGTGGATTAGATCAACATTTGTCAAGACATTTTTTAATAAATTTTTTTTTAGTCAGCAAACCATTTTTGATGACCTTGTTTCAGCCAAAAATTTCCAAGAATCTCTGCTTGCAGAATCTGACCCACACACAGGAGACATTTGCCATGACTGTTTCTTTGCTTAGGACTCTTTATAGCAAGAAAAATTACTCAAATATTCCATTTATCTCATTTTTGAAATTCATAGGTAAGATTTATGAATGTCTCTGACAGGTTGTAGGCTGGTCTCCAATCACTCTACCTCACTTTCCCAAAGACAGAAAAGATCTGTGCAAATTTCTTATGGAAGAACAAAATACATATTTGTATTCAGGCACTCAAATAACTTTCTCTGGCTATGTTAAAATTTAGGCTAAAGACTCGGTTGTCTCAAAATTAACTAGTTTGGTGTCTCAGTCTCTTATGACTTTCTGGCTACCTCATGGTGTTTGGTTTCTATTTCTACAACTATTTATGTAGTGTACAGCTTCTGACCATACCTAATCAGGCCAAAATTTAGATCTAGTTTATAAAAATAATACCTCTGCATTTTAAAAAGTATTGTAAAATATTTAATGTAAAAAATTCGAAAAGATACCTCACTTACTACTGTCTCTCCCCCAGGACCCCACACCTGAATTGTAGGCACTTCTTACTTTCAACCTTGCTGGATTAAAGAAAAAAAACTCAAATTCCTTCTATTTTTGTTTCCCAAGGGAATGAGACTTATGATCCTATTTTGCCTGCCTGTCAGTCATTCTCTTAATAACTTTTGAGTCCATTGGCTGGTCTCAGTCACCTTTGACACAGGGCAGCCACCTCTCAGATATTACATTCCTACACATTTGGTGCAAATCAAGACCTGTGTCAAGGAGAAAAACTTTATTAGAAATTTATCCCTCCCACAGGTCAGCAGCCACCCAAGCAGTCAGCAAGCTGGTGTGGGCCTAGGCTGGCTGTCACACCTGGCTGTGACATGGGGGACTTGGAGATGTGAACCCAGGGTGGATGTGGCAAAGTCTGGAATTGTGGGAAGGGGAGAGGGTTAGAATCACAGTGAGTAGAAAACACAGAACCATGGAATGGTTGGTGTTGGAAGGGACCTAAAAGCTCACCTTGTTCCACCCCCCTGCTATGGGCAGGGACATCTCCCACTAGTCCAGGTTGTTCACCATCCCAGGGGAGACTGGATGAAGGGACACCAAGGAAGGTGACTTTATTGCAGGAGTGTGCCTGAAATGAGGATGTTAAAACCAAATCAATATATATATATATATATATTGCTCAATATTAATAAGGATTCAGGCTTCTTCCAGCTCACAGAGGGGAAGGTGAGATGCATTTACAATTCTGTTTGTGTGTTTTGTATCCCAGCTACCTTGGGGGTGACAATGAATAGTCAGACAACTGATTATTGAGTGTTTGATGATGATCTGCTTAATCTCAGTCCAGAGTGAATATATTTAATGTCTTGATTTTTCTATTGAATGTGTTGTGGCATTGGTTGCATACAATGCTTTCTAACATCTTATTAACTAAACAAAATCACAGAGTACTTTTAACAATGAGTGGTTTGTTTGGCTGCATTAATATAAATTCAAATTCTCTTTACTGTCACTGCATGCATATGAACTATCTCTTTCAGAAAAAGAGATTGATTCTCTTCATGAAAAAAATTTAACAGACACTCCCATTACCCAACATACTCCTTTACGTGAGAAAATTTCTAACTTTCAGTAGCTTTTGCAGTAAATAAGTGCAGCTCTTGGAATATTTAATAGTGTGTTATGGACCTGACTTGCCAGGATTTCAAACCCTCTGCAGCAATTCAAATAAATGATTTGATATTTTGCCTATGTTCTTAGTGTTTTGGGAGAGGAATATTTGCAAGGATTCACTGAAAGAGAGCACCAAGCAGGGTGTCATTTTGGTTTGGAAAATGTTATAATTATGCTCTGTTTGTTAATCTGTTTTATGATGTGGTGTGTTTTCATCAGGAGGATTCTGCAGGCAGAATAAAATTGAGGGTATGAGACAGATCAACCAGCAACTGCTATTTGACACGCTCTGTCCACTGGCCTAGTTTATCATACCTGGAGTGAAATAACTAAAGCACTAGGGATGAATATGTCTCAGTTTTCTGTAAAATGAACTCCAGGGTTTTGCTGGTAGTGGCTGTTGGTTTTCATATGAGATTAGTAGTGTCTCATTAAATGAAAGGCAATTATATGTATTAGCAATAATGATAGAATCATGCAAAAAAAAAAAAAAGTCAACCAAAAAAATATCCCCTATGGAGGTAATTTTAGAAATGCATTATGCAAGGGTTAATTTGTGAGCTGGGTTTTTTTTCTTCCCCCACGTTTTGAAAGCTTTGCTGTAATTTTGTATGAAATTTGAGATCAGTGAGTCTATAATATCTAATGAATAATTTACTACGCCAACAGTCTTTCTGTGGAAGAATACTAAATTAATTAAGGCCTGGAGGAATTTCCATGTGTTTAAGCCACATTATATCTTCAAGGTTTTACTGCTTCAAAGTCACTGAGATGAACTCCTGGCTTTTCAGGTGTTAACAGTCCCAGGAAAACAAGATTGATGCCCTTGCTTTAGCCTAGGAAAACTAAAGGTCTTCAGCGTGTGTTTTGAGTGAATCTGTTAAAAGGATAGTTCCTTGCACTCACTTTATTCCCTTTTATTTGGGATGCTGTATTTATAAGAAGTGCCCTACCATCTCCCACACCCAGAGGTGTTTTGCTGGGTTGGATGGCACACTCTGAGCCAGCTTGTTAGGATGGGTCATTTCTCTGGGTTAAAGGAGGAGGGGACCCTCTCCCAACAAGACAAGCTGCAGCTGAACTTATCCCTTCACTGAAAAGCACAAAACTTACTTCTATCCACACCAGCCTGTGCAGAAAGGGATTGTTTTTGGACCTGTTGGTCAGCCTTGAGAGAATCAGTCAGAAGAAGTTTAATTTTTTGAGTCTCAAGCCATATGCATCTCTCACAGCTGATGGTACAGGGAAGGCTGGATATGGTGAGAATGCCAACCTGCCACACACACATTGATTATTTAACCAGGACAAAATAGCTGCTTTCCAGCTGCTCTCGATGCCCTTGAGTTGAAATGCAAATACAGGAAGAACATGTGCCACTATGACCAGATGACAGCCGTTCCCCTTCCCTGGAAACCAGTCAAGCACAGAAAAGAGGAAGTCAGTCCCTCTCTCCCATGGCTAACCACACTCATCATTCTCTCCTTGCTTCCAGCTGCTGACCAACTACCCCAGGCAGGATAATTTGACTCTCTGTGAGAAGCCCTTCAGAGGTCCCTCATTTAGGCTTTCATCTGGTACACAATTTATTGAACCAGCCTAGTGCTTACATGTGTCCTGGTCTGGGCTCACAGGTACTGTGTTCTTCTCACACCACTCCTGTGCTATCCCCATTTAAGGTTAATGAAGTGGAGTGCAGAGGGGACTTGGACAAAGGTTCATTAGGACATCTGTGACACATTGTCTTGGGTTATTCTTGCTGAGGTGCTGTAACACACCATGTGTCTTTACCAAGAGCATGATGGCACTTGAAGTGAAGGGGAAACAGCCCTAGCAAGGACAGCAGATGCTCAGCTGCATTCTCAAAGATAAGCTTAGATCTGAGCTCCCTTCAAGACCAGGTTTTAAACTTGGCTTCTTCCAAACACTGGGTGGATTGTTTGGACCTGGAGTGCTGCTGCTGCTGTAGAGCCATGGGCCATGAAGAGTGTTGGGCCTAAACCCTCTCCTAGCTTTGCAGTGGGGTTTGGGGAGTCTGGTCCCTCCTCAGCACAGAGCTCTATCCCTTTCTTAAAGCCACGTGCCAAAACACTTTGCTGCATCAGGACCTCTTTGGCACCGTGACCAATTTGTACATCCAGTAAATCAGAAAGGAACTGGGGCAAAGACTCGGGATACAGAAAGCTGCAGTGTCTGATTAAACGTGGTCAAATTACTGACTGTGTATGTTCAGGCTACTTCAACAAATTAAAAGTGGGGGCTGGAGGAAGGATAGTCAATGAGGCCTGTATGATTGTAGAAGGTGGGGGGAAGTCAGGCTAGGGGTGCTCAGCAATACTCAAATTGTCCTGTTTGCCAATACCCAGGGATAATTTACACATCAAAAGGAGAGGGCGGAAATGGACATGAAAAGTGACAGCGATTGCCAAGTTAAATAAAAGCCCCTCAGTGAACATGAAGAGCAATAAGAGCCGTTTGGAAAGTTGGCTGGAGAAGAAGAGGTTATGTGAGAGCTCATACCCGACCGCCTTCTTGGCCCCTTGGGAACCAATACAGACATGGAATTCACTTGACCTGCAGGGCTGAGCAAAATATGGCCACACATCAGTAAAGCCTGATGCTTAAGTCATAGGAAACAAAAGCAGGACTGTGCCAGATGCCAGACGAGTGGGATCAGGTAGCAGGAGCCACAGCCTGACTTCAAAACGCCTGAGTAAATCTGGGCTGCTAAATTTCCACTGGACTGAATCTGAAGAAAATAAAAGAGAAGGAGAATGCTGTTTTTTTCTCTAGCTGGATGCTAAAGGAAGAATATAGGTTGAATTTGAATAAGCAAGAAGCAATATTTCTAAGACAGGGTGTTTCTTGAAATATGAGGCTTTATAGGTTTAGTGTTAAAGCAATTTCTCTTCTTGTCATGAATCACCGAAGGACAGACACCGTGTTTAGGTGGGATATGAACACCCAAATGCTTCCTTGCCTCTCTGTCCCTGATTATATAATTTTTTAATCTCCTTTGCTTTGAGCAAATTCAGAAACAGTCTTGATTTTGCCCATCACATCCCAGACTCGCTTTTTACTGCTGAATAGCTACTTAAGATACCTTGTCAAACAGTGTCCTCCTGGCTCACTTTGCTAAGAGATGGTGTGAATGATCTGGGCTTTCCAGAGCAAGCACAAGGAGAGCAAATCTAATTGCTGCCCCAAGCAAGAATCTTCCGATGAAAAGCTGATCTATTTTACACAAGTCCAAACCTGAAATAACTCCACAGACGTCAGTGCAATCACTCTGGATGTGCAGGAGAGACGAATCTGCCCTCGAGCCCTCTGCCTTCTTTCCCGGGGGAGGGCAGCCTGGCTCAGGAGCCGGGGAAGGGGGAGAGCGTCTGCAAGGATTGCTGCCTTTTTACGCAATCTGCATCAGTTTTGTGATCAAAGGCCAGAAGTGACCAGAATAGGCAGAGTCCCGGGCATTCTCATTCACACGGCTCAGGCAGGCTTAACCCTGCCCGCTTAACGCCGGGCTTTGATGCGGGGAGTCATGTGCGGCTGCACCGCTGGGACTCTTTGTTCCAGGCAGCGCCGTGCCTTTGGGGGGAGAAGCACAGTGGGTTTAAAACCTTGGCTGTTTTGGATACATTAAGGCTCGAATCAGTCCCGGGTGCAGGGGTCTATGCCTGTACACCCCCGAGCTGAGGCGGGATGGAGCCTCCAGCTGCCGAGGTCCCCCGCTCTCCAGGGAAGCGCCAAATACCTCTCAGGGGTGGCTCTATCTTTGGCTGCCGTACGGCAGGGATTGGATTACAAGCAGCTTCATGCTGACAAGGCTTTGGAGGAATAATAATATCTTGAATATTATGGAATTTGAGGAATAATAATATTGGGGAGATAATAACATCCTCTAGGGAACGAGGCTGTCTTTCTCCCTTACAGCCCTGGCACAGAGAGGCTACAGATTCTTACATGTACGGGGAATTAGCCATTTCTTTAAGACATATGTGCCAGTTCCAGTTAAAATGTTCCCAGCATGTGTGCTGGCACAGCTGGGATGGGAATCTCCCTGCAAAATAAAACAACTGGGGCTTCCAGAGCTGCTTGAAATCACTCTGCTTCCTCTGCCTTCAAGGCAATAGCGTTTCCCTTGGCACCTGCTCTTCCTTTCTTCTTCCAATGAATTAAGGGCCAGGTAGAGTTTTGCTCCATTGTATTAAGACCCAGACTCCCATTTGCTGTGCTTGTGCATTGCTCCATCAGTTCAAAGGAGCTATGCCAGTGCAATCCAGCTGAGCAAGCAGTGCACCATACAGATGGTTTGGGATACTGAACTCTGAATTCAGGACAATGATGCTGAAAAGAAATAACCTGTTTTTTTCTTGATAGAGTACAGTGCATTTCTGATGTAACTGATTTGCACTGTCTTCACAAACCCTCTTTACTAGGACCAGATTTATTACCTGAGGCAAAAGGAGAAAGGTTATTTTTAATAGCAAAACATTGCAGGAACACGTTTGTAGGACGCAGGGTTCTGAGGTTTTCTCACAGGGCAAGGAAAGACCCTGGGATGAAAACCCTCCAGCATACCGGTGGGGTGAGTGTGTGTTTCAGCATTTGTCGTGGCTGGGGAGCCCTCCGTGACTGGGAGAGCACCGTGCACTGTGGGGCCAAAGACCTGCCACCCCTGGGAGGGCCGGGACGGCGTGGCTGCTGTCACACGCTGTCACTGCTGCTCACCTCCCCCGCCAGCTCCAGACGGGGAGATGCCACCAACTCAAGAGGCAGAAAAACTCAGCGAAGCATCACACAGCTCTGTCCCTGCAGAGCAGCAGAGGGATTTGCCGCATAATCCAGAGGGATCAGCGGGCTGAGAGCGCGGCTGAGCCTGGGACTGAGCCTGGGACTAGCTGGAGGGAAGCGCAGGGCAGGCTGGCGGGGGCACGTCCGAGCTCTCCGCGGCAGCGCACAGCGCGCACTGTGGCTCCGAACTGCCCGCGGTCAGTGAGCCCGCCTGCCCCGGGCCCAGCCAGGCGCGGCGGCGGCTCCGAGCCGGGGCGGCCGCACCGCAGGGACCCGCTCCGAGTCGGGGCAGCCGCATCGCAGGGACCCGCTCGGGCAGGGCCGGGACAGCCGCACCGCCGTGACCCGCTCCGAGTCGGGGCAGCCCCACTGCAGGGACCCGCTCCGAGTAGGGGCAGCCCCACTGCAGGGACCCGCTCGGGCAGGGCCGGGGCAGCCGCACCGCAGGGACCCGCTCCGGGCAGGGCCAGCCGCACCGGAGGGACCCGCTCCGAGCAGGGCCAGCCGCACCGGAGGGACCCGCTCCGAGCAGGGCCAGCCGCACCGGAGGGACCCGCTCCGAGCCGGGGCAGCCGCACCGGAGGGACCCGCTCGGGCAGGGCCGGCCCCCGTGCGCGCACACGCCGGTCCGCACGGGCCAAGCACCATGCCTGAAAGGGGAGCAGAGAAGGAAGCAGAGCAGGAAGCGAGGACAAGAGTGGCTCCGCAGAGATCAGACGTTGCTGGCTGGGAGCTGTGTACAAATCACCAACGGGATGGGACTGCTAGGAGCGCGTCTCGAGTTGTTTTGTTTTCTAGCATCGACTTCATTACGTGGTTATGGCAAGGGGAAAATACCATCCGCTCACATCTTAGGTAGTAGGTTAAAAACTTAATGTTACAACTTACTTTAAAAGTTTTTTGACTGATTACACAAAGCAAAAGCATATTAACAGTAGTTCTGTTCAATCACTGTAAGCACTCGTACCTTCAGTTAAAACAGTGCTTGCTTATTTCGAATACAATACCTACTTGTAAGCCTTAAACACAATACACAAAACTCCATTATTAAGTTTAGAACTTCCTAATATCTTACTAAATATACTTTTTTACAACTTAAGGACTTATCCTAGACAAATGTTAATACACAGACCATTGTTCTATTTGTCCTTACTTTTCTACTTCTTACATAATTTTTCTGCTAACTAATCTTATAGCTACTGCTTAACTCTAATCACAATTCTGCTGTCTCTAAAATCTGTCTTTTACAACTTTCCCAAAACCCTCTAATTTTAAAAATTCCCACAAGACAGACTGGCAGTTATTTATTTTTCCTAGTTCAGTTGGATTGTTAAGGAAAAAAATAAGTAGCCTGTTCAAAATCACATTGTTAGCTACAGATGTGCACATCTAATGTACAAAGTTAATGGGGAACGGTGACCAAACTAATTTGAAAATCTTCTGAGCTGTTCCTGAAAAAGAAACAACCCCATTAGGGAGCAACCAAGCCATGCTGCCCAGATCTCTTTGTCACAGGTCTCAGGAGAGGGTAGAGAAATTAAATCAAGCTCAGTGGGCTTTTAGCTGCCTTTGGAAGAAGTTTCTGCCTGGCATGAAAGCCACAGCCATGGCAGGAGCTCGGAGGTGCCTTTCAGATGATTGCATTAGCTGTTGCTCCAGGTGTCCAAGGCAGACAGCTGACAATTACACCTTTTGTTTTCTTTTTCATGTTTGACAGCCAGCTGCCTTTTTGATCTGCAGTGTGCATGTGTGTGTACGTGTATATTTATATATAACCTCGGATCTACCACTCTGACAGAGTCACAAATTACTTATCTGAGCATTTTAACAAATACAGGGCTGATTTACACACTGGACCATCAAATGAAAGGGTCCCTTTTGGCACTTGCCTTCCCCTACAGTTTTACAAAACATGCTCTTTCCAATGACACTAAAATTATAAGGCTGTTCTGTGGATTTCACTGAATAAAAGCTGATCCTGGTTTCCCAAATAATTGAAGAGTTATATGGCAAAATTTTATAGCTGGACTCTGGGTTTTAGAATCCCACAAGAAGGCCTGCTGTGACTACATGCAAGTTGTGCAGGATGCCTATCTAGAAGGGAGAGATGGCTCAGGAGCTGAAGGATCTCATTGATGGAAAAGAAAAGCCTGAGCAAAGTCATAGAGCAGGAGCTTTTTCTTCAGCTCTGGAAGTCAGAAAAACCAAGTAATTCCTACTGACTGCACGTTGTACAGCCCTTGCCAGAAACACGAGGAAAATATTTGTATTGGTTCGGGTATTGAAATCACTTCTCCTGCCATAGAAGAGTTAAAAATCAAAACCCCCAAGCCCCTCTCTTCCCTGAGTGTTTACTACTGGTCACTGCAGGAGACAGAGTATTGCCTTGGAAGGCCTCTTATTGACCTTATTACAGCCTTATAAAAAGCAACTTGTTTTCTGGTTTAGAGTAGAGATTTTCCGCTCAGAGAAAAAAAATCTTTGCTGGTTATTTCTGGCTCTGGAGCCAAGGGCACTGCAGGAGCTCTGTCCTCACAGGTAACGGTGCAGCCTGTGGGAGACCATTAAGTGGTGTTCTGAGGGCACTTCCAGGCTGGAGTTACAACAGAGGAGTTTCAAACCACCATGCTCACCACAGCGCTCACAGCCTGCCATCAGAATTGCTTCAGAATAAAGCAGCAAAAACATTTGAGCAAACAGTTGTTGTGAACAAGAAAAAGTCTGGCTGAAGAAGGGGATTGGGCTAATTAATGAGTGACCTTATGGTTCAAGCCAAAACCAAGACTTGCTTGGACTGCAAAATTATGGACTGCCATTATGTCAAAGAAGGCTTGTTCCAGCAATTCCTTCTCTTGTCAGGGACTATTGGCTGGGGAATGAGAAGCCTGGGGTGAAAAATTTATTTGCCTTTTGGGTTGATATGGGCAGTGAGGGAGGGTGTTGCAAAACAAAATTTTTCAATCTTTTTTTCTTTTCAATTGATGAATTGGAAGGTAAAAGAGTACAATTAGCAATAAAATGCTGTCCCTGCAATGGAAGGTAAATCCTAGATGCTTTAGTGTTAACAGCTGGTAAGGAGTTCTTCTGGTAACAAAACCTCTGAGAATACCTGGTCCCACAGAAGAGCCAAAGTGAAAGCCAGGAGCTTATATTTCGTAATATATATTATATTACTTGCATTTATTATATTAATTATATTTATTATATAATATGAATTATATTTCAGCTCTGAGAGCTGAGCTAGCCTTGGAGGGAAGTTAACACTGGCAGTGCTCAGGGTGCCATATATACCTGCTCACCTTCCTGAGTCTGCCTCTGCCCTCTCTCTGGCAGGATGTGAGCAGAGTGATGTGGAGAGCCACATGAAGTCTCTGAGGAAGACCAAAGTAATGCTCCTGCCTAAGTCTATTGTGCTTGCAGTAAGTTCCTCATTTAATATTTATCACATACAGAATTCACAGGAAATCACTGTAAGTTGTAGTTTTAATAGAAGTTGACCCTGTAAACCAACTGATCAAATCTTGGGTCAAGATGACATGACATATGCAAATCATATGCAAAGCTCACGTACAGCTGCATGTACAA
The DNA here is from genome assembly GCF_027477595.1 of Haemorhous mexicanus. Classification (NCBI taxonomy): domain Eukaryota; kingdom Metazoa; phylum Chordata; class Aves; order Passeriformes; family Fringillidae; genus Haemorhous; species Haemorhous mexicanus. The sequence goes on along the minus strand of NC_082346.1, from coordinate 58,653,055 downwards.
AGATCACACTCCACCACGAGCAAACCTCCACTGACTTCAATTAAAGTTTTGACCAAGTCAGCTTGAGCTTTGTACATAGAGCTCTATGTGGGCTTTGCATATGATTTGCATATGTCATGTAATGTACAATGTGGTATTGTGTACTGGCTGTCTCCTCCTAATTAATACATGGTAGAAAAACTCTTAGAGAATAATGATTAAGAAAAAAAAAATTGTGCATAAGGAAATTGCTTGCAAATGACCACACTGGTAAAATTATAACCCAGTAATACTGCAGTCCCATTTATTTTCTGTTAGGTTTAATCACCACTAATAATTCAGTCGAGGGTAATTAATCTTTGCTGATCAAAGTACAGGAAAGGGCTGAAGTACTGTAGCTGCATCATAATGACATGTAGTGCTGATGGCACACAATTGCCTGTTTGCAGAGAGATGTGAAGATGTCCTCACCGGCATCAGTCAATGAATGGGAGTTCATTATCACTCAGCACAGGAGAGAGGCTCAAATAATAAAGGAGAAAGCCCAAAAGTACATACCCAGGCAGATGATTGCAACTGGAGCTCAGGCTGTTCCCTAGGTTGGAGGGGTGTGGGCAGGGAGGCTGTGGTAGAGACCAGCGAGGGAAAGGACATGCAGTATTGATTTTTTAAAATCACTTTATCAGGATAAGATTCAGCTAATGCTGCACTGAAGGAAAAGGGGAGTTTCAATTCCCAAACACTCCAGTTTCCCAGCAGAGAGTGACTTTCTCCAAGTTCTTTGTATCAGTCATTATCAACATGGAACTTGTGACCTTCATGGGACTAGCTGGTACTTTCTTGGAAGGGACACCTTGTCTGGGTGACTTGCTGAGGCCAACATGACTTGTGCTTCTTCCCTTGAGGGAGGTGGTTGATGAACAAAGGGAGATGGACTGTGGGCAAAAGATCCTGCAACGGAAATAACACATAGCTGAGAACTCAAGGGAGTGGATAATTAAAGTTAATCTTTGTTTTAACTCTACCACATTTTGAAGAACATTTTCAGATCATGATTGTGCTGCTAGTCTGGGCTAGGCAAAAGTCCAGCAGGATGATTTCCATCTATATGGCCAGAGAAAATTCAGGGGCAGGTTGCCTCCTGAATTGCTTCATGAATATATAACATGCTTGAACTTAGAAGGCTTGAAGTCAATGCTGTGCTATGTTGAGTTTTGCAGGTGACATTTAAAAATCCCAACACCTAATTTATTTAGTCAGGGTTCATTTATTTTAATCTTCCAGCCAAACCCTTGTTTAGGAACTTTGATCTGAAAGCAGTGTTTCTTTTCAAAGTCACAAAACCCCCCTTCCATGCTTGAATATTCTATTTAAAATTCTTTTGATATTCCCTTCTATTGAAACTGCCACCAAACATCAGTGATGTTAAAAAAACCAACACCTATTACCAAAAAGACAGACAGTATTTACAGCTACAATAGTCCTGAAGTACAGTGAAACAAAACTGGAAATCCATCAGTTCTTTGGCTGCTAAATGATTTCCATGCTGGGCTGGCATTTATCTTCTAGAATAGAGAAGCCTTTCAGAGAACAGCAAATATCTGGCAGGGGGCCAGAGGCCTTGGATATAAGACAATTAGCCCAACAGGGGAAAAGAAGGGCTTCCGGAATTAGAGATGAATAAGAAATATTTGTAAAGTGCACTTTAAGTTATTGGTTTGATCACAGCAAATGTTTGTCACTTATTTCTCATGGCTACAAATGTGCTGTATTAGTTGTCTGGTTCTGCTTTCTTCTGTAATTAGTTTCACCACTGAGTGAAACCACACTTGTTTTCCCCTACTTCATCTTTAAAAGACTACTTTGTTTGTTTCAAAAATAGGGAAAACAGCAAGTTGCTAGTTGTTGCAAAGATGGACTGCTCCCTCCTTGTCTGCTGGCTTCCTCTCCATGCACAGCTTTAATTAGACGTGGGGATTTAAGCCTTTACATTCTGAGGCATGTAATAGTCAGACTAATAATTAGGAGGATATATTTAGATGGTTTAAAAAACCCACTCTACTTCTAAGAGTAAATCTCGACGATTAAAAGTGCCGAAGGGTTTCCAGGCTCCTCTCAGTATTGTGAGCTGTAAATTTGCTCATCTTATTGACAAAGAAAAATATTCCAATCAAAGAACATAAACAGACTGTCAAGTCTTGAATATTAAGAGGTTTTAGCCATCTTGTGCTACTCTGTTAGAAAGACAAAGTGCATTTTCATTGATTAAGGTCACACCATCTGAGCTTCTGGAATTTCTTGAGGATTTATCTTATAAAGATGAAGAATTAATGATAATATCATAATCTTGGCTAGTGTTCAGGGCTGAAACAAGAACTTACTTGAAAAGTAACAGAGATGAGACATTCTTCATAAGAAAGCCCAGTTTAAGTCTCAGGTGGGATATCATATCTGGTTTTGGACACTACACTCCATGAAGAATGTAGATCAACAGAAGCAAGGTAGGTCAAAAAACTGAAAATATGACTCTGAAAAAAAATTGGGCATGCTTAATCCAGAGAAGAATGGATTGGTGCGTGATTCAGTGATCTTCAAGCAGCTGCAGAGCAGAACACGCAGTCTGTTCTCCATAGCAGAGAGAAAAGAAAGTGATGGGCTTAAAGTTTAGCAAGGGAAATTTCATTAAGGCATTAGGAAAAACTTCCTGATGTAAAGGTACTTAAGGACTGGGTTAGGTTGCTTGGGTTAATTGTGGAGGCTGATTGAAGGTTTTTCATTGCAAGCTAAAGCAGTATCTGTTCAAAATTGTTGAAGTTGCTGTCTTTGCTGACATGAATGGCCTTTGATGTGGCTTTAAGTATTGAAAGATTGAATTAAGGTCTCCCTGAGCCTTTTCTTCTCCAGACAACCCCGCCCCTCTCAGCCTTTCCTTATAGAAGAGGTGATCCATCCCTTGACCAATTTTTGGGCCTCCTCTGGACCAGCTCCAACAGGTCCAAACCCTCACTGTGCTGAGGAGGCAGTGCCCCGTGTGGGGTCTCATGAGTGCAGACCAGAAGGGCAGAATCACCTCCCTACACCTGCCCATGCTGCTCTGGATGATGCCCAGGATATGCTTGGCTTTCTGGGCTGTGAGCACATGCTCTTGACCATGCCCAGCTTTCATCAGCAGCCCAAAGTCACTCTCTGCAGGGCTCTTTTCAACCCCTCCATCCCCAGCTCCTGTGCTGATACAGGAGCTTCCCTGCCCCAGTGCAGCACCTTGCACTTGGTCTTGTTCAACCTGATGCGATTCCCATGGAATTCTCAAGCTTGTCCAGGTCCCTCTGGATGGCATCCCATCCTTCAGGTGTGCCAACAGCACCACTCAGCTCAGAGTCACCTGTAAACTTGCTGAGGGTGCCCTTGATCCCACTGTCTATGTCTTTGAGGATGTTAGCGGGTACTGGTCCCAGTATGGACCCCTGAGGGACACCACTTGTCACTGGTCTGAATGGGGACATTGAGCTGTTGACCATGACTCTCTGAATGTGACCTTCTGACAATTCCTTGCCCACCAAACAGTCCATCCATCACATCCATGTCTCTTCAATATTGAGATGTGGTTATGTGTGGGACAAAGGCTTTACAGAAGTCCAGATAAATGACACCTGTAACTCTGCCCTTGTGCACTGATCTGTCCTAGAAGGCCCCTGGGTTGGTGGGACTTGCCCTTGGTGAAGCTGTGCTGGCAGTCCCAGGTCACCCCCAGTTCTCCATGTCCTTGGCACAGCTTTGGGGAGGATCTGTTCCATGATCTTCCCAGGCACAGAGGTGAGGCTGACAGGTCACAGTTCCCAGAGTCTTCCTTTCTACCCTTTTTTCAGATGAGTACAATGTTTCCCCCTTCCCAGTCACCAGGAACTTCACCTGAGTGCTGTGACTTTTCAAATACCACGGAGAGTGTCTTGGTAACTACATCAGCCAATTCCTCCAGGACTTTGGGATTCATCCCATCAGATCCCACGGGCTGATGTGTGTTCCTATTCCTCAGGTGGCCTTGAACCTGATTTTCTCTTGCAGTGGGAGGGACTTTGCTCCCTGAGGCCCTGCCCTGAGGTCCATTCCCTTGAAAGGTGTGGGAAGACAGGCTGCCAGTGTATCTGTTTATTTATCATGATGAAAATGTAAATGAGAATGAAAATATTTTTCTCTTTAAAGGTTGCCATGGGATACTATTGACTATTGAAAACCTTAAAAGTTTTTTTTTTTTTTTTTTTCCTGAAAATCAAAGTTCCCTAAGAACCAAACCCAAAATATTTCATTTGGAGTTGAGCCAAGCCAAGCCAAAAGCTGTGCTTTGGTAACTCAGTGGAGAGTGCCTGCTCACATGGGGGCTTATAAGAGTTACAGCCTTGTCTCAGGCCATGCCATGCTCTCTGTTCTTTGGCCTTTTCCTGATGTCTCATTGCCTTTCCTCGATGGGAAGCTGCAAGGCCTCCAGGAGGGTACAGTGCAGCCTGCTTTATGGACACCTCTCTGGATCTGAGGAGCTGACAGTACAATTCCCATGGGCACAGCAGTGCCTTGGGGTGGGCTATTCTTGTTTCCAAATTCTGAGATATTTCACTTTGAAATGCCCGAATATGCTGAATATTGCTCTTTCCAGCCAAAATACCACTTCTTTTTATTGTTTTTCAGGAGATTTTTTTTGAGAGTTTCTATTTCTGACAAAAAGCAACATTTTGCATTGAGAAGAATAATTTTTCGTATTAGAAAACACAGGAAAACAGAACATTCCACAGAAAATTAGGCTTTCTATGAAAATAAGCAAATAACCACCCCTCTTTTGCCCCTTTGCTGACTTTTAATCTGACCACACACAGGGAATTCCTAAAATTAAACTCTTTTTATGGTGCCCACCATAGAATGAAGTTCTAGGAGGTAGCTAGGAGCTGCAACAGCATTCACCCCTCCATGGAAGCACCCTGGGGAGACAAGTTCCTAACTGGAGTGTGCACAGTGGCAATGGGAATGACCTGTGGGTCGTGATCCCAATTACTGTGGGGGAGGACAGGGCAAAGCTCTTTCCTGAGTGACTGCTCCCTTGCAAACCTCTGTGAGAGGGAGGTGTCTGTGCTGGTCCCCTGTCAGGGTACTATCAGGTCCTGCTGCACTGCTCTGTCAGGTGAGCTGGGTCCATCTCCTCCAGGGGACACCTTCCTTCTGGTAATTCTGCACCTCTGCTCTGTTAGGAGCTCAAGGCCAGGCTTCCCAAACGAGATTTGCTCCTTGGGCTTCATTCATGACTGCTTTTTTTTTTTTGCACCAGTTAATTTTAGTCCCTTAATTTTTGCACTAGTTAATTTTAGTCTATTTGCCCTCTCTGAGACTTTGACCTACCCTTCTCCCCTTGTTCAAATGACCCCAAAGTGCTTTGAAGCTCTGGCTTAAAGGGCTTCCTTCCCTGCACTGGTACTAGTCCAGAATAACTGCACCACAGGAGACCCCCCTCATTTTCTTCCATGTCAAGAAAAACAAAATAACTCAGAGCTGTGCAAGAAAAGTCTTCCCCTGTTGATGTGTTAAGCCCAGCTGGAGATGAAACACCACACAGCTTTTTGCTCAACTCCCCCCTCTCCTCTCCCCCACCCCGCTGAAATGGAGGGGAGAATCGAAGTAAAACATGTATGTTGAGATAAGAACATTGAAAATAAAGTAAAATAAAATAACAGTGGTAAATGATAATAATAAGGGAAAAAACAAGCGACATACAATGCAGTTATTCACCACCCACTGGCCTCTGTCAGATCCCCCTTCCTGAACCCAGAGTGGCCCTGTCAGGGTAATTCCCCCCAGTTTATGTACTGGACATGATGTTCTGGGGTGTGGAATATCCCTCTGGTCAGTTCAGGTCACCTGTCTCACCCAGGTTCCCTCTCAGTTTCTTTTGGGAACCTCCTCACTGGCAGAGCATGGGAAAGGAAAAAAGAAAAGAGTCCTTGACTTGAGATAAACTTGGCTTAGCAAACAAACAAGAGATTGGTGTGTTATCAGCACCATTCTCATTCTGACTCCAAAACATAGCACTGTAACCACTCCTGACAAGAAATTAACTCTGACCTAGCTGCAATCAGGACTGTTCCCTTTTCCCATCCTGGTATTTCTTTTGGCTGTTTCCTGGCCCTTTACAGGTGTCACGTAGGAGCTCTGTGCAGGGCTGGAGCACCAGCCCCTGGATTTTCATTGCAATAAAGCCTTGTGACATTAATGCAGCTGCTGAAGCATAACTGAAGCCTTTAAACTGCACTTTCCTTTGAACAGGGACAGGTAATTAACAGGGTCTGCTCTTTGATTACTTGTAGATTTAAAGCTGTATGGAAACAAGCTGTCTGTGCCCAGAGTAGTTCCACCAGGAAGAAAAGTGGGGTTAGAATAAAATCCCTGCTGAACTGACACTCTGTTCCAGAGCTCTGGAGTGACCTGTGTCCCAGCCCTGCTCCTTCCAGAGACCTGGTGTGGGGCAATCTGGGGATCTGTCCAAACTTTCTTCTCTCCTGGCTGCAACAGCATTTTTGTGTCACTCCTCTGAAAGCTGCTTGAGGCAACAGGCAAATCCATGGTTAACTGTGCTGAGCCAAGCCTTCACCCATCCAAACAAGCTGCAGGTGAGTGACAAATGCCAGCTCCAGGCTGGGCCTCCTGTCCTGAGTTTGGCTTGAACCAGCCCTGTGTTTTATGGCACACACAGACTGTGCTTGGCCCCATGAGGGCAGCTTGAAAAATCAGCACACACCAGGGTGCTCTTTACAATGCCATGGGCTGGGAGGTGATGCCAGGCAGCCCAGCCTGCTGGGAATTTCAGTGGGGAGCCCTCCTGGGCATGACTCAGTCTGTTGTTCTGGGTTGTAGTTCTGGGGAAGATCTGTCATGTCAGAACATGCAGGGTGGTGACATCCTTGTCATTCCTTGGGAAAATAAGGAGGAGCTCAAGTCAAAGGCTTTAGCTGAGCTTCATACTACTGTGCTGTATATTGGCACATCTTAAGCAATGCAGTAAAGAATGAATTAAGCCAAATACACAAAAAATTAAAGACATTAAAGACAATACACAAAATTAAAGTTGCATGCTAGGCACAAGGAGGAACATTTTCCCAGCTGTGTGCCTTGATCACCAGCTGTGCATGAATGTCCTCCTCCTGTCTCTCCAGTCCCTTGTCCTCTCTCTACTCCTAGATCTGGCATCAGCATTGTACTCTGACACCAGAACTCTGAAAGAAAAGGGATAAATAATACAGGAAATTTGTCTCCTTCCTTCTTGTACATTGAAAAGCACTGTATTCATGTTCTGGCTGTCAGCATTTCTAGGAATGGCTCCTTTTCAGAAAAGGGAATCAGGACCCTGCAGTGCCCCTTCCCCTGGATGTGACCCTGTGCCTGCTGCTCCTGTACAGCACAGGCAGATCTCCAGCCCAGAAGTGGGGAGCTGCTTGGGCAAGGAGTTTCTGACTGGTCAATGACACACATTCCTGCCATTCCTGTGATTCTTGTCACTCAAACCAGGAGCCCTTTTCACCAGAAGTGGAATCCTTTGCCTGCTACAGCTGATCTTAGCTGCTGCTGAGCTCAGACTTCCATGGCTGGAAATCAGCTGCTCTCCATCCTTCTCACAGCATTTTAACTGCATGTGGGTTATTAATTACAGGTTGTCATTTTCAGACCTACACTTCTGCCTTACTTGTTGCTTTAGGAGCTGAGAAAATGCCACAAGAGACAATGGCTCTAGAGTGGCTTTTAGCCTCTCAGGACAAATCCCAGAGCTGACATCATCTGCAATTATGGTGCACAGATTCAAGCACTCTGACATAAGGTGGTAAATTATTCATGATTTGGCAGCCACCATAACTGGAGAGTGTGCTTTAAGTAACCTCACAGCTGCAAGTCTGGTTTGTCACCACAGTCATATTGGGCCAGTGGGCTACCTCTAAAAACAGTGTTTGGGTGACAGTGGTAGAACCTTGGTGTAGATGTATGTGGGATAAATAATTTCCTCTTGATTTCATGTGAGTTTCTTGGCTAATATAGGCAGAAGGATTGAAATCCTTCCTGGATGGGGCCACGTGGCTTCTGCCCCAAAGGCTTTGCAGTTTAAAGAATGCTAAGTGTGGGTTGAACACACAGTTGCAGCAGATTTGGTGGGCTAGTGCAGGGCAAAAAGGGAGTGAATTAACAACCTAGGACAGGCAAATTTCCCATCTTGTTTGAACAACCTTGTGATCACTTCTGTCCTGGCCAAAGATGAGGGACACAGACCTGGGCCCCTTGGACTGAGAGGAAAAACAATCACCATGATAGAAACAGGTGAGCACTGCAATTAAGACTTGCAAGGTTTTAAGATTTAAAGATCTCAGGTGAGCAATGAAAATATACATAATTCCAGCTATGGCTATATTAAGGACAATCCTCTCCCTACACATTGATATCAGAGTCCCAGCATGGGATGGAAAGTTAAAGCTGCTGTAAGCAACCAGTGTGACTCTTGTAGGTGATTCTGCATCATTACACAGAGAATTCAGGTAAGACTGAGGCCACCACGGGGGACAGAAGAGCAGGAAATACTCTTTGTCATCAGTGTTTTGCCCCTGTGGACACTGGGGACAAGCAGAAGGTGACATCCTGGCTGGTTGTCAGGACAGGAGAATGGCTGGAGAGGAAGCCCAGCACTGCAGCCTGCTGTGGCTCCTGGAGGATTTATTTTCTTCCAGGAGAGAGATACCAGCAATTTGTGTCTCACTTCAGCACATCACTGCTGAGGGCCAGAAACCACTGTTCAAGCCTAAGAGGCAATTCCTGATGTCTGATAAAATGCATTTTCTTCTTGCTGTTAGTCCTGATACTTATACAATTTTGCCACACAGCACTGTCATCATCCCTGCAATAAGAACACATTAATTAATGCTGGAACCCTGGGGAACAGCAGCCATGCTCTTGTTTCCTTTGTGAGAAATGTATCTTGTTACTCCCAGGAACCCCTTTGCATCAACTTCTCTATTGATTACTCTGTTCATTGAAGACTTTTTTCACTCATAATCAGTCATGGTACCTAGATGTAAAATAGAGGCTAAAATAAATTTTTCAGAGAGTGATGAAATCTGCAAATGACCATATACTCACAGATTTTCACAGCCACTGGGGACTATTATGTTCTTTGCCTTGACCTCTTGTAAAGCTGAGGCCAGAGAATATGACCAAATAACTTATTTATATGGCTTTAGAGGAAACATGTTCTTTTAAAACTGCATTTTAACTAGTTATTTCTCAAGGAATGTGTGTATGTTAGATTGCTTTTATGTTGTATTGAAAATATAGTTTCTTCCCATTCTCATTTAAAATTTCAGTGTCTGCATTTCCTGCAGATCCATGGAGCTGGCTGTGCAGGTACCTGACAATGCCAGAGACCCCAGCAGCTTTCTGCAGTGCTGATGCTGTGGCCTGGGCTCAGGTATCTGTTTGGAGTGTACCCAACTTCTCCTCATGAAGTGGACAGAAAGAGAAATTGCGTGGACAAGAATGAAATGTCCTTCCTGAGCTGAATACTGAAAAAAGTGTGTGTTGCCCATTTTGAAATGATTTCTTCCTGCTAGTGGATGAAATGTGTGGCAGTTGCCCAAGAAAAAAAACAAAAATTGATTTTTTGGAGGCAATGTAGAATCCTATTCCTAATCCAAGAGGAGATAATGGAGGAGGACCTGTTAGAGCTTCTGCAGGATATCACCCTGCACTGCTGAACTGCAACAACAGCTGGAGTCTGGTGGACACTGCTGTGTTCCTGACCAAAAACTCCTCTTTGAACTGGAATTCCTTTTTACACCTGTGATGTGCCTGGTTAATTGCAATGATAGTGCTTGACTGGGGGCAATGGGGGAACCCTTGGAGAAAAAGGTGAGTGCTTGGGAAAGGGGACTTGACAGATTTTCCTTAATCAGTCCTGTCTCTTTTGGGGATAATCTCTCCCACAGAAAATAAATTGAAGGAAGGTAAAAGTGACTGATTTTAGAGGCTAGAGGAGTAAAATCTGACAAGGCAAGGTTTAAAGTGCTGTTTGGCACATTAAAATGATTGTTGCAGCTATACTTGGAATGTGGTGCACAGGCTGACTTCAAAGGAAAATGGTGCTCTAGTTAATATCTTCTGAGATGCTGAGAAGAGGAGGGTCCATCAAAGGACAGATACTGGCTTCAGAGAATGAGAATTACATATATTAAAATACATCTGGGTAATAACTTGAATGCACAGTGTCTTAATGAAGGATAAATAAAGGCCAACCACTAATGCCCCCTCCTATTAAACAGGATGCACCAGTAACAGCTGCAAATACAGCCCTTTGCAGGCAGGCCCTTTGAATTTCTGCACCTTTGAAGAAAAGGCTACACAGAGATTGGTAAATGCATTGCCCCTTTTCAGCTGTCCAGGAGAACAAAAACATAGCAGCACTACTGGCTGCAGCCTGCCAAATCCAAATCCCCCTGCAAAACAAAATCCCAATAAAACACTAAATTGCAGGAAGTCAATAATTGTATCCAATTAAGCAGGATAAGTGAGCTGGTGCCAGTCTGATCTCTCACACTTGAGCAGGGTAGACACAAGTGCAGTGGGATGCTGGTGACAATTTTTCCTCCAGCAATATGTGATGAACATAATTCTTCTTATAAGTCTGACATTTCCATGGAAGTTGGTAGTCCCTTACCCTGCAATTCAAAAGAAGTGCTTTTGAATATTTTTTTTTTTGGCATCTACTCACACCTGAGTTGGTGTGATTGCTCAAAGGTGGGAGACTTGGATATGAAGCAAGCAGAATCCTCTCCTCCTGCTGGAGCCATAAATCAGCATTAGCATGTTCCTGGCCTGAAGCCTGTGTCCTGCCCCCACCTTCTGCACCAGAGGAGCTGGGAATGTCACATCCACAGATCCTGTACCAGAGCAATTCTCCAGAATCTTGTCACCCCTTTGACTTTCTCATCCAAGCATGCTGCCAGGAGATGGCCACTGAAAGAGACCTGTTCTCTGCAGTTCACAGCCTGTCCTGGAGAGCAGAAACATGTTCAGTGCTGAGCACTGCAGAAGGGCAACACATTTTCTGAGCTTGCTGGTGAGTTCATGCAAGCAGAGCCAGTAGTGTTTGCCCATATATGGGTTATTTTGCCTTAAAAAAAATGGTCCTTCAACCAAAAAGCCACCCAGAATTCTAAAAAAGCAGAAGACCAAATTTGATGTTTGAGCCTGTTTAAGTTCCTGCTAGATTTAGAGCTAATCAGTGCCAGGGAGTGGCACCCTTGGAGGAAGAGCCAGTGCCTGCAGCAAAAATCTGTTTGGAGGATGTTGCAGTGATGCCTGTCACTGTTAAAGAATCTGATTTATGGAAGAGAGTCACAAGCTTTATGGAAGGGAATTTGTGAGACAGGGCAAACAGCATGGAGAAGATGTGGGGATCTAAGAATACTCAGCAGTGCTTCTTAAGAGACAGAAATAATAACACATATCAGCAGCAGGTAATCAGCAAATTGCCCAATTTGTAAGGCCCCCATCACCTTTTTCCATTTGCCCCTTTATCCTTTGGAGGCCTGGAGTGTCTGAAAGCCAGCACACAGCCAGCCCAGCTTCCCTTCTGGCCAACACTGGAGTGAGTTTTAATGAGAACTGGAGTGGTGCTGGTGGCAGAAATGTGTGCTGCCAGAGTGACATTGACTCCAGAGCCTTGCTTGTGGTAAGAGGGGTGCCTGCTTCAGCTTACATTCCTGAATATTTTAAACCTGACATTCATACCCTGTGTTTTACTACCTGCAGGTTTGCCATATTTAATGTACCTTGAAAAAAGCACACTGCTGCTCAGAAAACTCTGCAACAAGTGTTGTGTATTAACCATGTATATTTGACAGAAAAATGTGTATCCAACTAAAGCCTCTGCTTCATACACACACGTGCCAGCAACACCTTTAAAGTTCTCAGCATTTGGTTTCGGTGCTTAAAATTCAACGATGCTCATGCTTCAAAAACTGGAAGGATAACAAGAAGACATGAGGTGCCTCAGGGCAATGAAAGTTACTTCTTAGAGGTAGTTGTGACACATGATTTAAAATAGGATGCTTAGCTTTTATTGCTCCACATCATTTCTGTTGGCCATAGATATACAGGAATAGAGTAAATCCATTCCTAGTCAGGTTACTTCTTCTCCCTCACTTCCAAGAAATCAAATTTTTGTTTTAAAAAATGTACATGTAATTAAAGGACATGTAATTCAGCAGAAAGTCTTTAAAATGCATAACTGATTATCTACTTCCTGTAATTGCTGGTTTGTATATTGAAACTTAGATTGAGTTGGCAGACAATAAAAGATTATTTTTTAATTAGATATACTCATCCCTATCATTTGGGAATAGGGGATATTTTCCACCACTGCTATTCTTCCTATCTGGGAACACACACTAATCTCTTGCTTGCTATCAATGTCATATTTTTCCTAAATGAGAAATAAACAGAAGCTGCCTCTCTTGCAGAAACAGCACAGCTAGGCTGTGTTTTCAGTCTGATAGGATGGTGGTAGCAGGATAGTTTATATGTATAATATGACAAACAGCAAGACTATGTACCCTGCTCAGTTCAAAGACCTGAGATTCACTTACAATCCCCAAGAAATATTTATATTCATTCTTCATTAGAAATTCTGCTTTTGCATCAGAGGATTGTCAGCACAAAATTATCACCCCCAAACTATTCTATTATAGGCTCCCAATAACTAATTTTTTTTTCTTTTCCTCATGACAAATGAAGCAATTGTTAGCTGTGTTAAAAGAGACCTCATGTAACCTCTTGCCCTGCAAGCTCCATCTAAAATGACAACAACATCTCTAGAGATCTTTCTTTCCTTGATAGCGAGATCTCAATTTGTAAATCTTTTCTCACGTGGGGACAACATTCCAAAGCCACCAGTAGGGTCCCCACAGCTCTCCCACTCAGCCTGCCCTGCTCCATCTGCATTGCTGCCATGTGGTGACCAGAACAGTGATTTCATGGCAGTGATGGGTGGGTTTGGGTTTATTTTTAGTTGTCCTTTTCATGGAATTCAGACTCTGGAAAAGGAGGTGGTGGAAGCACTGACCACCCTTCCCAGGCCCTTTGAAGAAGCTGCCATGAGCCCATGTGTGAGGCACAGCCAGCCCTGGGATCACATTTCTAGATAGAAAAGGATGTTTTGTGGTTTGGGGTATGTGGCAAAGCTGTCCCTCTAACTGAAGCTACACCAAATTTTGCTTGCCCCTAATTTTTGAGTAACCTTCTTTGCACATCTGCTTCCTCTTCCAGACTGTGCCTTGTCACAGCACTGCCTGTGCAACTCCTGCTCATGCCATCCCTCGTAGCTTTCCCTCTTGGCTACTGTAAATCTCCTTCTATTGCATTTTTTTTCCCTGCAGGCCTCTCTCTCTAAACAAAAAGGATGTGATTCTTCTCTCACTCCCACTGGCTTTAACCTGTTGTAGTTTTCCATGTCATTATTCATGGTTTAAACGAGGCTAAGTGAGAGAAGAATGGTGACAGAGATTTTCATTATGCCAAAGCCATGCTATTCTCTGCACGCAGCCTATGGTATTATATGCCCCTGTCCCTTTACCACTTTCAAAGGCTTCCTTTTCTCCTGATCGAGCTCCATAGAACGCTAAAGACTTCCAGAGCTTGTTTTTTGAGCTTGCCTGACCCTGCTCCTCTGATCTCATATCCACTCCCACACACACTTACTTAGATTTTCTAATCTGGCTATCTCCTGTGGCTGCCCAGCTCTGAGCATCTGGGTGTTTGTGGTTATTTATGCTTGCCATTTGTCTGATGTGTCAAACCTGTGAGTCATTTTCCCTCTCAGACTCACCTTTGCAGCTTCTCTCACCCTCCCAGCTGCTGAGCAGGCGCCGCTGCCGCCCTCCCTCTCCTCCTCCTCAGAGCTGCCTCACTGCACAGCTCTGGTTGGGTTGACCTAACTCTTCTTTCTCTTTATGATTTCACAAGACCTGGTGGTTTTTCTTTCTTGCACCAAGCATCCAGAGACCCCTCATCTGGCTGGCGTGTGTACCCACAGCCCCTGAGACATGATGCTCTTCCTTTGATGTCTTCCTCCAACAGAGCTGCCACGCTGCCCTGTCAGACACTTCACAACAGACTCCTTGCTCCAGCACCCTCCATCCAGCTGATTTCCACCTCTTCTCTGCCCCAAAGGTGTCTGAGGAGGGTGATGGGCTGTCCCCTGGAGGCTCATGTCCCCTGGACACAGCAGTATCCTGGGGTGTCTCTAACTGTGGGTCCAGGGTGTGATTTAGCTACTGGTGTCACCACACAGGTTTTCCCAGTCAGGTGTGCACCCAGGCACCTTCCTGGATTAAATAGTACTAATAAAGCAAGCTTTGTCAAAGTTGGTGTTTTTCAAGCTGCATTTTAATGACATTGACTCAGGATTTATGTTCCTGTAATAGGATCCTCACATGTGCAGGCATAGGCTGCTCCTTCCTTTCCTTCAGTAATTGCTCTGCTGCCCTTTATGTGGAGAAGAGAAAGTGAGAGGTGGAGAGCAGCAGAGTAACCTCTAGCTGCTACTGCATCTTCAGGAGGCCTTTCAGGCTGGCAGGTGTAACCTTTGGAGAAGACATATGCTATCATCACTCTTCCTCTCCACCCAGCGAGCTGCACATGAGGTGATTTGTGATCAGATGATTCAGAAAGGAACCCCAGGGCAGGACTGCCTGAAATATCCAGGTGTCAAGTATACTATCATCTCTAAATAGCTTCCTTTCTATCAGGGAACATATAGTATCATGTGGGAGCCCTGCTGCCCAGAGCAGCAATTTTCATGTGCATTCATAACCCTGGAGAGGTTTGTGCATCTTCCCAAGGCTGGAGCAGGTTCTGTGCAACTTTTTTTTCCCTTGCAATAGGTCCAGCAATGTCTTTTGTTTCAGTATGACAAAAGCACTTGAGATTACCTAGAAAAAAAGGAAGAAAATACATTTCTGTATAAGTGACAGTATCACTGCTAGAAATTATCTTAGGGATCTTTCAGTATCCCAGAAGGTTTGATCACAGTGACTTGGAGTGACAGCAGAGCTGAGCCTTCTTCCAAGTTTCACCAGCTTTTTAAGGCTGACTGGTCAGCAGATGCCATCCTCTGATCTTACATCCCTCACCCAGCATCTGTTTTGCAAAAAGTTTGTGAGAGAGCTGTGGAAAGTGGAATTTTTGTGGAGTTTGACCATAGGGAAACTGTGTCAGATCTTCTACACCTCCTTATGCAGAGATCAATCCAGGGAAATGTGAGGCAGTCACCCCAATTGTCTTTGATGGGAGCAAGTATGGCTGGGAAGAAACAAGATTTTATTCCTGAAATCTCAAGGCACTGCTCTGGAGCTGCCAGGTTCTCTCACAAAGTCAGTTTATCACAACTCCCTTCCAGCATTTCTGGCTCTTAAGACTGAGATTCATTTTCTGACTGTTTGATTAGAGGGTTCAGACCATTCTGGGGGATGGAGAGGTCCTGGCTCCCTTCCAGTGGGATCCTTTAACCAGTGTTCTGCACACTACAGAGCAGACAGCACTGTAAGATCCCTCCTATCCAGTGAAAATGAGTATTTTGAGCTGTTGTACACTGAGAACACACACTTTTTTCCCCTAGAGTATTTTAAGCTATTCATTACTTCTGTCCAGGATTTCAGAGGCTGCTCAAGAAGAGCAAAAAATTCAGATGCATTTTCTGCACATGCCCAGATTTGCTCTGGAGCACATATGATGTGTCCAGCATTTCCAGGGGCCTCTGCTCTGTACACTGGACAGATGGTCTGTACATGCACAATAAATGCCATGTGTTTCTAAGCACAGACCATCTGCAAAACGTGGGCAGAGCATGACTGATGCTTCCTGAAAACCTGGGACAGAAATGTGGCAGCCCTGTGGCTGATGCTCTGCAGTGTGACTGAGACCAGGATTTTCAAAGGGCTTTGGCCTTTCTGCTGCTGCTGATTTCAGCAAATCTTTCAGGGCAGATGCTGAGCAGGGCTTGGACTCCACGAGTGGGTCATTTGGTGGCACAGATGTTGAACATGCTGGATGTGTGAGTGCAGCAAGGAAGGGCAAGGAAATGCTTCACTGGGAGGCTGTTTGAAAGCTGTGGTGCAGTGTGGAAGGCTGCAGAGTGCAGCTGAGGTCAGGAAGATATTTTAACATTAATTCAGGATGATGAAAGGGCTGTGTGGCTCTTTTAATGGAGTTCTACAGATAAAAAAAAATGCACCTTCATGTATTGAGCGTTGTTTTATTTATTCACTTATTAATCACCCTTGAAATTACACTTTATTGTAAAAGTATCTCTATTTTCTTCTCCAGTGGATACCTGATTAATGTCTTGTAAGCCATATATGCCCTGGCAAATGACAGTGATGTGTTTCCCAGCTGATAGCTAAATAATTCTCTAAATGAGTTACTGTCTCAGTACCTCTGGTAGACTACACTGCCCACTTGATGAGCCCTCCCTAAGCAGAACCAAATTTACTTTATTTTGCACTAATTTAGGATGGTGTAAACCTAAACATTCAGCAGTGAGAAATTTCCCAAAAGCTTTTCTGTTGAGTTTTCCCACATGGTACAACTCGTATTTTAAACTCTCCCAAATGAAAAGGTCATCCCATTTATTCCAAGCCTTACTTGAGACTTTCCCATAGCCAATATTTATATAGGAGAACACTCTCTTTAGCCCAGTACTGCTGCCTCTCAAGAGTACTTTGTAGATTTTTCAAATTTGCAGCTCTCCCGTGTTAAGAAAGGAAGAGGGGATAGATAGCTTTTGGGGCAGACAGCCTGTTCTCAGAGGAGCAAAACACAAGTTTTGGGAATGAAAATTCCCACCATCCCACGGTGGCCTTCACTGTCTCTGGAGTTTCTGGCTCCTGGGGATAATTCAACAGCACATCACAAGAAGTTAATTTTAACATCTTGTCTTAGCTTACCTCATTACTCTCATTACTCCCATTTCCCATTCCCTTTCCCTTTCTCCCTCCTTTCTCCAAACCCTCCCATCCACCAACTCTGTTTGGACGTGCTGGGTCACTGTGGTCTCCAACACCAAGAAAATGGAGATTCTTCTGAAGGCATTACACTTTTTGAACTTAGCTTTTCTCTCAGCTGTGGTTCTTGCCATACTTTTGAGATTGTCAGCCATCCTGCTATTCTTTAGCACTATTATCTTTGCTGAAAAATCCGTGTGTATAAAGGAACCATCTAAGTTTGCAGCTGGAACCATCAAGTCTTTCAGCTGTTGCCTGTCTGCTCCACTCCTTTTCACTCTGTTTATTTTATTCATAGGGCTGAACAGCCCTTTTCTATTTACTTCTGTATCCTTTGCAATGTCTCGCTCAGTTTGAGTTTTGGCATTTCAGGCTCAAGCTTTTTGGCCTCTGAAGTACTGTTCTCTTTGCTGATTGTCTTTTTTCCATTCTTTGCTGGCCCTTCATTGATTGCCATTACACTTTGTTGGGGTAGCTTACCCATTCACTTACATTAACAGCAATTTTTACAGGCTTTGTTTTTCCCTGGCTTGGGACGTGTACTGGAGGTAGTTTCTGTACTTTTCACTGAAAGGAATCACAGGCCCTTCCCACATTCATGCTTTTCAGCTTTTTAGTCCAGCTGAGTTCACTAATTAGTCCCCTTAATTTCTCAAATTTCGCCCATTCGAAATGTAGAACCTTAATTACAGACCTATTTTTGTTTACCCTTCATTTAATTTAAGCTGAATCAACTTGTGATCTCTCAGTCAAAGGTTATTTTCTTTGATCACTTCTTCTGTAATGCACTTTCTATTTACCAAAATGAAGCCTAAAATAGCATCAGTGGTTCAGCTCTCTTTGGTGAATTAATTTGTTGGCAATTACATCTAAGACTGTCTGGGCCATGCTGCCAGCAGTAGCTTCTGTGTCAGTGAAAATATATTTATTTTCCTCAAATCTCATTCCTTAATGACATGGTGCATCATCTGTGATATTGATAGAGAAGTAAATAAAATGCTAAAAAAATCTAGAGAGGAACAGAGAAAACAACAGGGAGCATTTTTAGGTCACTCTGTAATTCTTTAATGCTGTATGCATTTCTGGTACATCCCATCTCATAAAGGATATAGAATACATGGAAAGGGTTCAGAGATGGGCAACAAGAATGTAATGTGGAAGAGCTTCTGTCTGAGGAACAACTGACTGAGATAACAGCCTTCAAGCTGGAGATAATTGGAGATATCAATACTGACAGCTGGGATGCCATAAAAATAGCAAATAAGCAGGGATTGGTCACTGTACTCCCCTAGATAAGGGAAAATAAGAGGTATGAGGAAAACCTAGCAGATGGTTAGTTCAAAGGAGGCAGAAAAAATTTTTCTTCTTATGGTGTGCAGTTCAGTGGAACTTCTTATTGCCACAAGTTGCTGTGCCTGTTTCATAGGGCTCAAAACAAACAAAAAATCAAACCAGCCCTAGGCAGATTAATGGAAGAAAAAAAATATTCCAGTGAAGACTTTTGCCAGTACCTCTGACTCAGAGAGCCTGTGTAGGCAAGGTGTTTATCCTGAGGAAGTATCACCACAGACTTTCTGTCTAATATTCTACCCTGGACATCTGTCTTTGACCATTTCTTGGAATCAGATGGATTTCTAATGTGTAGGAATGCTTCTATAGCCCCACATACAGCAATGGGCAAAGGAATTTAGCACACTGAGATTTTAACAACTCCAAAATGATTCCCACTTTGTGACTAGGGATGACACAGGAAGATTATAGGGTGGTGAGGCACTTGAACAGACATGGATGCCACATCCTTGGAAGTGCTCAAGAATAGTTTGGATTGGGCTCTGAGCAATCTGGTCTAGCAGGGAGGTGGGACTAGATGGTCTTTGAAGTCCCTTTCAACCAAAATAATTTTATGATTATTAGCAATTTATTTTTGATTTTCCTCTCTCTGGATATTGGTAAAGGCCTGGATTGTGCTCAGTTGTGTGTGGTATGTTCTTGCCATTTCTGCTTAATTTCCAATCACCTTTTCAGCTGGAAATGATCTCTGCTTTCTCCATGCCCTGGTAGGCAGCATGTCACCAAGTGAAATGCCAGGGAAGCACAGAATTCTGCTCCAGGTAGTCTAAGGAATAAAGGCAGGTGAGGCCAAACAATTAAGAAAATGTGATTGACTAATAATTATGACCAGGTTAATGGCCTCATGTATTGCATACCTGTGCCACAGTGTTCTTAGGGGTCATAAATTCTGAGAGTCCACTGAGACCACTCTGCTACCAACACTTATCCTGCTCCATCTCACCTCTCTGTTTGCAGAAAATGCTGCCAAAGCTGAGTTCATATCATGCAAACCTTTAACAGCTGCCTGATGTTCCTTTAATCTTTTACATATGCTGCATTCAGCCTCCTTCCAGTCAAAAGCACATGTTTTTTAAATGCTGCAGCCTCCTATAGGAGGTGTAAGTTTTGACTTATGACCTGCAAAGCAAAGGTAACCAGGAGGGTGCTGTTGTACGAACTGTGGAGTTGCTCAGACAGTGGGATTGTGCTCAAAGGACTGGGATCCTCCACCCTGCTCTTGGTAACTGGCTCTTGTTTACACAAAGACATAGATCTGTCTTGGCACATGTGGGGAGAATGGTCTGTCTTTCCTGGATTGTTTCCTTCTCCAACTTTTGTCTTGTCTGTTAAGGTCATTAGTTCCTCAGGCAAACTCTGCGCTGTTTGCTCAGAGCTTAGAACAAAGAGATCATAGCCAGGCCCCCAGACACCACCGTAAGGCTGCTGTGAATGATCCTTTTTCAAACTGCACAGATCATACCAGGGAACTCCCACTCGGATGTTTCCAGACTGGTCATATGCACATCATTCTGACGATTGATTTTTTGTGGTTGCTTTGAAAATCAACAGTTTACTATGGGTTCAATACGAACAGAAAAATAAAGAAGCAGTGTTCTTACCATGTCTCTCATGAGATAATCCTCTTTGGATATTTTCCAAGCTTTCTTCTTCCTGAGGATTTTTTTTTTTTAGAGTTTTTGTCCCTAAAAATCTTTGATCATTGTGCCTACATTATTCTACTTTTGGAGCATTTTAAATTAAAGCTCATCAAAAGTTGCTAATTTTTTAAAATTCACAGATGCATTTAAAAATTCTTTTGAATACCTTCCTACTCCTTCACCTCCCAGAGTTCCTATTTTTCATTAACACATTATTTTAAAAAACCTTTTAATCTTCTTCACCTTCACTGTATGTCAGTCTATGGCTGATTGATTCAGCGTGTCCTCAAAGCTAGGACTGGAACCCTTCCTGTTTGCTTCAGCACTTCCAGCTACCTTCCTGGTGCTGTCCTACCCCTGTTCTGACTCTTTGTCATAGGTATTTTGTCCTTTCATTTCAGGAAGCTCTCCCTCAATTTTTTGTTCTGTGAGAGGGCCACCAGGAGCTTGCTGTCTTCATGTAGCCTCCCAGTTCCTGTCTCATTTAGTGGCTTCTGAGCCTGGTTAATAGAGTGACTCACCAAAATATTTTGCATCTCGCTGTATCGGTTGAAGGAGCCCTTTTGCATCAGCATGAATTTCTATATAAATATGGATGTGCCATCCTGCTAACTTAGGGTTCTATTTACCTGCTCATGTGTCTGTCTATCAAGCACTGCTCTCGATGGAAATTACATCAACGTCTCTTCGTTACTTTGAAGTGATTTCTAGACAGCCACTTATCAAAGAATATTAACATTGATGGCATATCTATTTCCCTATTCCTGCAATTAAAAATTCTATCCATTGAAACAGTTTTTATGGGCCCATGACTGAAGCAAAAAAATGAGGAAATTCTGCCTGGGAATGCAGTAATACTTTGTGTAGCAGAGGGCAGTAGGACCAAATACAATGAACATGGTATTCCAAGAAGCACACAGGGAGAGAGGAATTGAGCTCCACTGAATTCAGCTAGTTATTAACTTCAGTGTGGCAAAGAGTCCTCCCCCCCACTTCTCCCTTGCACAACTCTCACACAACCAGAGACCCTGAGAGCTGGTCCTGACAAAGGTACTGTGTAAGATGTGGTGGCCTTAAATACAAGGGGTTTTTTCCTTCTGTTTCCCTTTTCTTTGATGTGTTACTGCTTTATACTCTGAAGTTTAGGAACTATCAGGATTTCTGGACCTGATGCTTTTACTTTGTCAATCAGGAGTATTATGGGGCACTGTAAGACAGGCTGATTTCAGCACACCTGTTATTTGACAAGGGCTATTTACTCTCTCTGGTTTGGGGCATCTAATATAAATAGCTGAATAAGGCATCAAGGCCCACTGTTCAGTCACAGGACTTAATCTGGCCTGTTTCACATGAAAGCTCATACAAATATCATTCTTGAACTATTTTGGAAAATTATGGGATGCATCTCCTGGAAAATTACACAGAGACCTAGTTTGGATGGGGCAGATAGTACAGTATTTTTCCTTTCTCATGATTCCCAGAATAGGCAGGCACTAAATCAAGCTCTGCACAGCAGGGCTCACTGCTGCAGCTGGTATCAGTGTGACTGTCACTGTGCTCTCACCACAGCAATCCTTTCATATGATACATGAGATGTTCCTGGCCAGCATTCAAAGGGCAAAGGGGAGAAGGATAACAGTATAGGCCCTGGCTTGTGTGCATTTTGTTTATTGGAACATCCTTTTAACCATTCAACAGTGTACACTGCTGGGTTAGGCAAAAGTCATTAAGGTTGTCCTTGGTAAGAGGATCAAGTAATAGAGCCATATGCTCCCATGCAGTGACATGCAATCACTGTCTAGAGGAACTTCAAAACTGAAAAGCAGATTAGACTCATTTGTGCTTATTTTGCTTTACTCAAAGAGTACACACCATCACTTCACCAGTGTCACTGAAGTATCTTCTGTGCAAAGCAGAGATGTAGAAGAACAAGCAAATCAGTTTTTTTCCTTAAATAAGTATCTTTCTGTAGCCTGAATTTGTTTTAAAGGAAAGTCTACTTGTCCCCTTATTCATGGAGTCAGGGCTCTGTGCCACCACTCCTTGCTCTGGAGAGCTGCTTATCATGACTTCATCTGTGTGAGCTGAGATGTTCCCTAAAGACCCCTGCCAGGCTGGGTCCTCACAGACATCTGAAGAGGTGCAGAGCTCCCTGGATAGGTGTGAAGCCTTTTCAGCTCTGTGAAGTCATTAAAAAAAAAAAAAGGGGAAAAAATTAAACAATGGGCAAATTGGTAACATCGAATGGTGCGTTCTGTGTAAGACACTCAGACCTGTGTTGGCTCCCACCTTAATCCACCCCTGCTGACATGCATCAAGACTAAATCAGCACAGAGCCTGGCCCCTGTACTGTGTAAACATTAACTAATTAATCCTCCTTACAGCCTTCAGAGGCTGCAAAGGAGTTATTATTTTACTTCTCTTCATAGACTGTGTAACTGCAGCAGTGTGGATAAAAGATTAAAGGACACAGACATAATGGTTGCTGAACTTGGGTCCAGAAGAATTGTTGGACCTCTCTTGAGCACTTTTCACATAATTTTTTAGCAGTCCCAATTGAATAATAAATAGGTGGAGCTGCATAATCTATTTCTAAACAAGCTTCAGGGCCTTATCCTTATCTGCGTTACGCCTACAAATCCACAGAAATTCTGTTTGCTCCTTGGAGGGGTTTACAGCAATGCTGAAAATCAGAATCTTTCCTATCATATTAATATAAAATGTGAGGAAAAAATACCCAACAACAAACAAAGGGCAATGCTGAATATAGGTTTGTTACAAGCAAAGTGGTTATGTTTGTTTTTTTCTACATTAATGGTGTCCAGCAGTCCCCTGTGTATTCTCAAGGAAATGACTTCGTTATATCAGTGAAGTATATTGGAAATGAAATCAGTAGCAACACCAAATGTGCCCAGACATGACAAGACTTTTAAATAACAGCAGAAGAATTCTATCTCCTTTCCTGTTTGTTCCATGTTAACTTAAGGAGATTGGTGCTGACTTTCTGGAATGGGTGCAGCAAGCTGTAAATGATGTATGAAAATTAAATGAAAAGTCTCTGCCCAGGACACTGTGCACAGCAATCACTGCTGGGGCAAGTTAATAGCTCTTTGCTCCTGTGCACTCTGACATGAGACAGAGCCAGAGAAGCCAGCAAAGCACAAATTGGAACAACTACCCAAAAATATCCTGAACAGGACGTCTGCTGCTTCTTCACTCAACCTCATTTTGGGTGGTAGTGTCCTTCAACAGGATTGAAAGGAAAGAGACCCAAATGTTTATAGCCCTTCCTGTACAAGCCAGGTGGTTTGCTCACAGGTAAGGAACAAGTCAGACCACGATGCCAACTTCTCAGGTCCTGTTTTTTCCTGCCTCTCTTTCACAACTTTGTTTACTGTCCTCCTGTGTTGCAACATCAGGCCCCTGGGGCTGTGCAGTTGAAAAAGACTGGCATCAAGGGGGCAGAATGAAACTGCTCCATGAGTGTGGTGAGTTGGCACCTGGTGGTTGTGTCAGCAGGGCTGGGTACGGTGACAGAGGGCAGCTCTGTGACCCAGTTACTGCAGGGCTCCCTGGTGGTCCCACTGCAGGGCAACACCACAAGCAGTGATTATTAATACCATTAAAAATTCAGGCAAGCCCAGGTTCTGCAAAGGCTCTGCCATGTGAACAGTCTCTGTGGAGGTAAAGAGGGCACTGCAGCAGGAGTAAAAAGCTGATATCTGGGTACTGATGCACTGGTTGGAATTTGCCCTTCAGAGCTTTGGGCTTGACTCTGTGTGCTCAGGTGATGGACTGACCAGATGTTTCAGCAAACATCCCTCATCTGGAATCCACTTTTGGATATTTGCTAGGTAGCTCTCTGCACCCCACTTGCTCTTTTTGCATAAGAAACTGGTGCAAGTGCAAACAAAATCCAACAGAAATTAAAAAATAATGCAAATTAAGCAAGATGCCATTTGTGTGGTACTCCTTCACAACTCAGAAGCAGAGGGAGATGGGATTTAATTTAGGCCAGTCCTCTGCTGCATTTCAGATAAAGGATTTTTAATCTAGTTGTAGGTTGATAAAAATACCCCTCTCTGATCCTGCAGGCAACTTTTTCTGCCAATTTTCTTTGCACAGAGGAAGAGAGGGGAAGAAATAATTGAAAGAACACTGCTGCATAGAAAATGACACTGACGGAGTAATGCACTTTGGAACTGCGTGCTCTGCCAAATCCTTGTTTTCTGCTCTTTTTTCCTTCCTTTTTTCTTCAGAAATTTCAGGCTATTGGTATTCAGCAGCATGATTAGGTGGTGTTTTTTTCTTTTTCCCTGAGCACTAGCCAGGTAGCAGTCTTTTAAATACAAAATTATTTGATTCCTCTATTCCTCTATTCTGGAGTGTTATTTCAGCTTTCAGAGTACAAGTTGTTCCCTTCCACCTCAAGCAGAAAATTTTCAGGGTTAATTTATTCATCTAATTGCTGGATGCACATGTGGTATTGCAGTCCACAGTGATTTTATGGACTTAGGGCTATGGTAATGACTTAATAAACATGCATGTGTACATGATTTGAAGGCAATGTATTCTCTTGAATGTAACATTTCTGAAAACACGGCATGAAAAATAAAAGGGTAGCCAGAGGCATATCTCAATGGAGGCGTGAAATGCTGAGCTTTTAGTATTTTTTCCAAATTAAAGGCTCTGTTTAGAAAAGGTACTACCTGTCCAGCTTTCTGACAATTCATGGGCATTTGAATGATCAAAAGACCCTCACAATTCAACACTTTTTTTTTTTTTTTTTTTTTTGGCCTCATTTGCCTCAATGCTTTTTTAAGCCCTGGTCTAGGGTCTTGAAATTAATGTGCAAGAATCCACAGAAAAGCAAAGCTCAACTGAGTGGGGAAAAGGAACAGGACAAGTTTGATGGACAGCTTTCAGGAAGGGCATGTTAGAAAATCTCTGTTGTGGTCTGTGAAAGGGTGAGGGAGGCCAGGAGGGAGGGACAAATTTCAGGAGTTGTTGATTGAGGGACTGGTTAATTCCGCCACGCCAGCTTAAACAAAACCCAACACAAATGCACCTCTGTTAAAGTGCATGAATTTACTCTGGTGGACTGTTGAAAGGAGGAAAGGTTGGGCTCTGTAAACGTCGGCCAATTTATCATGCTTGAAATTTAAAACTATTTTTGATTGTCCCATTGTCAATTATTAAACCTGATGGTCTGGATGCAAATTCCCACTTGGGAATAAACCCAGCACGTGCCTGGGGTGCTCACCCTCTGCATGGCTCCTTCTTTTCTCCTCCCCTACTCACTGCCCAAGCCAGGGCACCAGCCAGGATGGGGTTTTGACTGACCCCATATGGCAGCTCCTTTGCTCTTCTCCAGTCTAACAGAGCCATGATATGTGCTGGCACTGCTGCATGAAGTGCTAAGAGGTTTTTTTTTTTTCTGATGAGGCCAATTTCCAGAAGCAAGCATCTTCTTGAGTGGTCCCTTAATAAAAGTCGGGTGAAAAGGGTGTTTCTCTGATAACTGGGGGAAAGGAGCTGCTTGCAATGAGAGTTGTTTGTGTACTCAGTTATATTGGGTGGGAGGACTCTAGTTCTTTTAACTTTGCTTTCCCAAATATATACTCTTTTGCTTCATATATCTAGTGGAGTGGTTTATAATGACATCCAGATCATTAAAACTTGGGACCAGGTTGTCGAATAGCAGATGTAAAAATCTTTGAGTCTTGGAAAGGTCTGGATAAGTATTTCAGCCATTGCCTAGGCCTGATACCTGCAATACTTCAGGATATTTTTTTCCTGGAACTGGACAGGTCACAAAGTTTCCAAATGTTTTGGCTTGGTTTTGAACAGCATTTGGCTCACTTTTTAGTATGGCTCTGGTCTGGATGGCAGAGGCTCACCTGCACTTAGCATCTCTGCTTCCTTTAAGCTGTGACCAGAAAATGTCTCATGGGCAACACTTAGCTGTCACTTGAGATGGAAAAGCCCTCCTTGAACAGTCACAGTGAATAAAGCTCCTGCCACAATGGCTATTTTTGACCTTGACCAGATGACTCCCCTGGGGATACCTGTAAGCATTTCAGGATGTTGTGGATTTGGATGCCATCTCAGCCTGCTCTGGCTCAGGAGGCTGTTCTGGGACATCACTAGTTTGGGGTCTGAAGGCAGATGTAAGGAAGGCCCAGAACCTTGAGAGAAACCTGTGGCTGATGGGAAGGAGCACCCTGCATCCCACTGTCCTTCACTTTGTAATATGTACTTGCCCATCCAACCCTGCCCCTGAAAATTGTCTTTCTGCTGATTTTCAGGTTTTGTGGAGGTAAATGCTGATGAATTGTTCTGCTGAAGCCATGGCATTTTTCCTCCAAAAAGTCACACTTTTTGGAGAAAGATCTGGTGAAGGACATGACTTTGTGTCTTGCCCTGCTGTGACTCTGAGGCACAGTTGAGGTTTTCTCTTGCTGCTTCCCTGCTCCCAGGAAGCCAAGTTTAACTCATCTTTCTATTCAAGGAAGGAACTAATGTTGAAAAACGAGCCACAGAAGTGCAAGTCTTTTGAAGCCTGTGGTGGTTACAGCTGTTGGCTGCCTTAGTGAGAGCCACATCTCCCTCCTCTGTGCTTGATGCAAAAGCAATAAGAGAGTTACTATGGATTTCAGCTGGGTTTATTCAGTGTGGAAGAAGATGTGATGAAATGGTTTCCCACTTTCACGTTGGCTGTCCTGGATATTTAAATGCAGGAGAACTTTCTGTGCATTGGTCCATCCCTACAACTGCTGTAGGTCCTTGCTCATGGTGTTTAGTGCCTACTCAACCATAACAGCAAACAACTCCCAAAAGGGCCACGAGTTCCCTCTGCCCTTGGTGTCCAGCACTGTGCCTCCATTCTGACTGCAGCTCTTGTGCTCCCTGCTGCTTCCTACACCCATTATTTTTCATTTTGCCACTGCTAGTTTTCTAGTGAGGTGCCATTTGTCACAACTGCTTTATTGGAGCAGGGGAGAGATTGGGCTGGGGGTTGAGCATGCACAGCTTCACAAGTTACTGCCACAGCACCAGATCCCATCAGCAAAGAGCTGAAGGTGACTGCAAGCACATCCTGGAGACTGTCATTCATTACTCCCACGTACAAGCAAGACAAAGCTATTCCTCTTTGCCCTCTTGGGAGGTGCTATTTAAAGGAGAAAAAGGCAGGTCTCTCTTCAAAGAGCATACAAGCTAACCAAACTAGGCAAGGGTGGGAGAAAATAAATATTATCCTGACTACTGAGATCAAAAGCAAGGCTTGGAGGTGCTAAATGATTTGCCTGAATGGATATAAGCAGTCTGTAAAAGAGCAGAGGTGGAAAGTGAACCCAGAGCTCTTGCCCAGCAAACAGTGTCCCCTGAAATACAATGTGGTCAAGAAAACGACAGTTCCATCAAAATCCAGCAGTTGCTTGTGAACTCTGACACCTCAAAACAAGTGACATAATTAAAACAAAAAATTAATCTGTTTATTTTTCTGATAGCATTTTTCTCGGAAAAAAACTGGTTGGTTTTTTCCCCACTGTTTTCATTGTTATTTGTTGTTATTATTGTATTTAATGACTAATCATTAATTATTTTTGATAGCTACAAACATCAAAATTCCTGAGTCTAAATGTTCCAGAATTCCTGCTCTCAGAAACATTTGCAAGTTAATTCCTTCCTTGGCTTTGAACTAAAAGGTATTGGAATACATTGGTGTTTGTCACAAGACAAGTCTCATTCTGATGAAGGATGAGGAGCAATGTGTTTTGTGCTATTTTTTAAAGATTGCCCCTTGATCATCATATTTTACCAGGTTAAAAACAGCAGTGATGTTCATTGCATTGGGAAATATGCTTGCAAGACACTTGTGTTGTTTTCAGAAAGACTGTGCTCTTAATTACCTACAAAAAAATGTTTGCCTCATACACTCAGACACTATGAATATAACCCCTTAATTAACCATTTGATTCCTCTAAATTAAAGAAATATCATTTAAAATATTAGAATATATTTGAGTAATTAATACCAGCTTTATCATCTGCATCAAAACCAAGAAAAATATTTTATTTTTTCCTTGAGCTGGGGTGTCAGGTTTTATTTTCCTGGATGAGCAAAGGAGTGCTTGGTTCCTAAGTCTTAATTCTGTATTTCTGATCAAAAAAGATCTCACCCTGGATTCATTTTCCCCCGTGTTGTCACAGGCTGCCTGGCTGCTCAGAACAGGAGAAGGAAGTTGAGTTATTGCCCCCTTGACAGACCTCTCTGTCAACTCTTCAGGATGTCAGTGCTGGTTTGTTTGGTGGGAAAACACCAAAAGTCAACACCAGGAGGGACTGGAAATAGCACTCAGAGGGTCAGGGGACACACAGTGGGTCGGGTGGAAGCACATGAGAGAGCTGAGCACAGTAAGGAACCATTTAATGACTGTGTAACCCCTGCTTCTCTTGGGCTACCAGGATCCCCCTGGAGCCCTTGCCCACTAGCCAGTAGTGAACACATCTGTTGTTGGTAGAGATTTTCCTGCTGACTTCTCCCAGCTCATGTGTGAAACCCCTGCTTTGAGGATGTGGGTAATTACTGCTGCATAGCACAGACATGTGGGGATGATTAGTTCCAGGCTAGGTAGGGAGAGGGTGCTGATGGCTCCCAGGTAGAAATGGAAACAGGACAGATGCTTTGCTCCTGGCAAGAGTGTGTTTAGGTTGAGGCTCATTCCAGAGGAAGATTTGGGTACCCAAAGAAGAGCAGAGGTAAAGCTAGGTCTTGCAGACAAAACTGTAATGTGAATCTGCTGCTGCCTAACCCCCAGAGTGTCTGGGTTCAAAATCTGTTTAAGCATCTGCAGCAGCATTCTGTGTGCCCAGGGCTGCCCTGCCTGATTGTGATCTGGGGACTTCACTTGAAAGTGCAGTGAGCACCACTCAGATGCTCCTGAGGTGTGCAGGTGACTCTTTCAGCTACCTGAAGAGAGGCAAAGGCCACGTTGGTCATACCCAAGGAGAAGTCACATCCACAAAGGGTTTTTGAGGACTGTGGCTCTGAGCAGCCACGTTCTGCCTCTCTCCTGCTTTTGTGTCTGAGGCTGATCTGGGTCTCATCTTCAGCCCAGGAGTGAGGAGCAGCTGTCTGTGATGGTGGCAGGTGATTGAAGAGGGACCAAGGACCACAGTTACCAAAGATATTCCTGTCACAAAGAATTGGGAAATTTTTAGTGATAAGAGGGATGCACACCAGGTTCCTTGGTGATGCTAAGTGCTAGGCTGCAGCTCTACCTGTGCATTAATGAAACACTAGTGAAGTTAAAACTCTACTGAGTCTGCAGAAGAGCTGGTTAACTTTTATTTTTTGTTTGTTTTGGTTTGGTTTTTTGGTTTTTTTTTTTGCTTTTTTTTGTTATTACTCCTTTTTCCTTCTTTTTGGTTCACAGAGCTGTGCTTTTATGCTTTTCCATTACACAATTTTATGCCACTACTGTGGATGAATTAATCTTCTGAGAATGGCTGTGGCTGTCCTTTACTGATGGGGGAGGAGGGCAGCAGGAATGACTTCAGTGCTTCTTTAATTACTGATCTCATTAATTACCCTCCAAACCAAGTGGGTTTTTGCTCAGGGCTGTTTCCACAAGCCAGAATGTCCTTCTGGAACTGGTTTACACCTGAAAGGGTAATTGCTTCCTGACTCTATGCTTAAATATTTCCAAAACCCAACAGCATCTCATACAGCTTCATCACACCCCTCCTCCCTCTACAGCACTGGGCTTAGCCCAGTCAGGAAAGTTCCTTATTTAGGCCCATCTCAAGACACCTGCCTGACAATAATCCAGACACAGCCTGTAGCAGTTTGAATTGTTTTTCCTCTGCATGCCTGATATGGCCAGGACCAGAATTTCCACCCTGTGGTTTATATTTTGAGATAAATAGGATTAGCCAAAACCACGTGGGCAGACTCAAAATGGACAGTGCTGTGCCTGAGCAGCCTCTCAGCAAACTCTCCCCCTGCAGCTCCTTCTGCTGAAATTGCTGAGCACTGTGCCTTGGCCCACAGGACACGCTGGGACAGTGCCAGAGAGGCAGTCAAAAAAAGAAAATAAACCCCAACCCAACCTACCAGAAATCCGCTTTCCTCTGGAGGTCCCTGAGCAAATGTGGTTCTGGCAAGGAAGGAGGATAAAAATGATCCTCTTTGTGGGTGCACTGCACCAGCTCGGTGCTGCTGTGTTGCTGCTCCACAGGCACTTTATGAGTGATGTGACAGCTTCCCTGACTGAAGTAATTCCAAGTACTGTAACATGAAGTGTCAAGGCAGACAGTAGAAAACATTTCAATCCTTTTCATTAGAACAAAGCACTATTCTCTTGACGGCTTTCAAATGCATATTGTTTAGCTATTATGTGCTAACCTTGACTGTTATATTCCAAGCACAATAGCAGTGGGAGCTTTCTGCTTTTTTTATTCATTTCTGATCATGGTAAGAGGATTTCTCTTTTTTGCAGGGTCAGTAAAATATTCAGTTATAGAGGGGAAAAAAAAAGTAAAAAGAAATATTTATGTTGCAGAAGGAACTTTGAGGTCTCTTCTTGTGTTTCAGTTTTCAGGTGGGTCAGATGGGTCCCAGTATGGATTTTTACCCCAGAGTGGCTTGTACTTCTCTTGACAGAAATCAAAGACTGCAAGTGCATCCTCCCTAGACTGCTCATGTGACAAGTGACAGGCTGATGCTAAAGTGACTGCAATGTCAGCTGCTGAAAGCCTCAGGCAATATGCAGCAGGTAAACGGTTAATTAAAATGATTCTTCAAGGATACCTTTAAGGGAACATGGAGCTTTTCCAAATCTCTGCAGGGAGTTATTGATGGAAATTGCTGCTCCACTTTTTCTCTCAGGATACACACAGGGTGAGTTACCTTAACAGTTTCTGACATTTCATCCGCCTGACCATGAGGCTGCTGAGATTGGAAGATTAAATTGCTCCTGAAAGAATGAGATGTGACACAGGTGAAAGCCAAAGATAAAGATACCAAAATGTGTAAAGCAACACATGAAAACCCCTGATAAAGTCTGAGCTCCTTTTAAAGACCAGGTGGGCCATGAATGCTGGAGGACAGAAGTTCTCCTTGTTCTCTCAAAGGGCTTTGTAGCCTCTGCTTGCCCAAGGGTCTGATTGATTTTTTTTGTCCCATTCTCTGGAGTCAACCTTTTCCAGTTTCCACAATCTCAGCTATTCCTCATACTTTTTTCTCTCATCTCATTCTTTATTTCTGAACAACCTCTTACAAAACTTCTTCTCAAAGCAAAGCATTTCCCATCCACATCCAAATCCTTCTTCCTGACCTCTTTATCTCTTCCCATCTATTCCTACCTTCTCCCCTGCACCACCTCTCATTCTCATTTTTTCCTATCCCAAACTGCAACTCTAAAATTACTCTCTCCTGCTTCCATCCCTTCCCCTCCAGAGGATTCAGCTCTTCCCTTTCCTTTTGATTTTTCCTCCTTCCTCAGTGCCAATGCCTGACAGAGGAGTCCCTGATTATATGTCTTCATTGTAATTAAACTGGGCCAGAGCCCATTTGCTGGCACTAGGAGCAAGTGGCACAGCCTGGCTCACATCCATACAGCTAAACTCTCTTCCTCCCATTACAGGATGGCTTTATCCTTTCTGCCTATTGGGAACAGCCCTTGGCAAGTGCTGCTCTCTGAACCCTGCCCAGACACAGTATCTCAGAGTACTCCCTAGGACAAGCCAAAACTGTGCCAGGGAGCATGCTAATAATTAAACATTATAGACTGTGCTACAGGGCTTGGTGCTGCTTAATTTACTTGTAAAAAAGCAGCTGAGAGAGTGGGAGAGGCAGTGTCCTTGCCTTCAGCCCAGGTATCCATCCTCTCACAGTACAGCCAGCATGGTTGCCTTGGCCCTGTGAGGACAGTGGTCCCTGAAGATTGAGCAAGAACCTCTGGAAGTAGAAAATTCTTCCAAGCATAAACTTGGCTAAACATGGGCAGGGTTTTTTAATCTAATGGGCGTGTGGGAAGCATGTCCTTGGTTAAACTTCTGTCCTCCAGCCACCACTGCCAGGTTCCTGCCCCCAGATAAAATCATCCAACCAAGGATTTCCTTGTGGGTTTCTTAATATGAGTTAAAAACCCAGATTCTTCTGCTCTGCCCCTGAGGTGAGGATAGTAAAATTCAGCTAAAGGGGACACCCACATGGGAAATTCTAACTCCTTTAGTTAACATTTAGCAAAATTTGTATCAGCAGAAAGCAGGGTCTTATTGTGTGTGGGTAGTGTAAAGCATTTTTGTAGTGAGTGATAACAGCTTTGTCTGCCACAGGTGAGTGTGGGTATGCACACAGGTTGGGAGGCTGCTGCTGGCACAATCCCTTTAACAAATCACATTTACCTGAGACCAAACACATGCCAAATCAAAAAGAAGGTCCTAAGCTCTTGGCATGGGTTTGGGAATAATGTTCTGAACAGGGTTAGGGTGAAATTGTGCCAAGGCAGAGATAGTGCAGGTCCACTAGCTGCAAACCTGGGATTTTGCTCTGACCCAGGGGTAAATGCAATGTGGAAATCCTCTGTCACCAAATAGTCACCCCTCATGTTTTTATACCCTGAAAGGGTTTGACATCATTAGCACATTCACATCCAGGTGTGTTACACACCTGGTGCCTGCTTATATGTGTGTATTTGTAGCCAGCCAAAATCTAACAGCACTACATATTGAAATGGTCAAAGTAGAGAGGTAGGTTATTGCTGTTTCCATGGCTTTGAAAGTCTCATAAGCAGCCAGGAATAAAAACAATAAATAATTACTGTGTTACTGAATACTAATGTTATTTCTGAAATAACCATGTATATTTTCTGAAGGTTTTGCTTGTCTTTTAAGCCTGAAATAACAGGCAAGCAATGTTTGTAAGCCACTTTATATATATATATATATATATATATATATATATATATATATATATATATATATATATATATATTTGTAGATTGGATCACTGGTGGATTCTCTGCATTAACAATGAATAAAAGGCTTGAAAGCAGCTTTTCAGTCAGTGAGTGCTGCCTGGAATTTGTCTTGGACTGTGATTTCAGGTTTGGCCCTGCAGACAGTAATATGTTCATCATCTCATTGTTCATGGAACCACCTCCCTGTGTACAGCATGAGCGAGGATGGCTGAAACTCAGGGGTTGCCAAAGTGCTCTGTATGCCATTCTATCCTGGGTTCTCCTTGTTTCTTTTTCCCAGGCTGCCACCCTGGCAGTCTGTCCTTTCCCAGTGCAACGAGGGCTCTGTGGGAGGTTGGAGCTGGGTTCTCAGCCCTGTGTCTGGTTGTGTGGTCTGAGGCAGAACATTTTTCTTCTGCAATGCAGCCCATGTGCCAGGCTGCACACCTTGCTCATCATATCTAGCTCAATGATGTTTCTTCCTACAATTCCTTTTATTTTTTTTACTCCCCATAATCCTACTGTCTTTGTTTGAAACCGAAACAGATGTTCACATTACATGCATATTAGCACACAGTAAGTCAATCCAAAGCAATGGAAAAAATGTTGGTGGGACTGTCTTGTGTTAGAGAATAAGTAATAGTGACTTCTCTGTTGGAACTGACAGGACTCTCTTGCTGAGCAGAATGGCAGCAGAAGACCATTAGTGCACAGATAAAGGAGTTGTGTTATCTCCTGGTGTTGTTCAAGTCGTTGGGAGTTTCCCTTTGGCTCAGCAGAGATGGGAGCTGAGCTGAGACACTTGCCTTTTTGTGGACACATTTCTCTTTTCAACTCAGAGATAAAGATTTTTGGAGGAGAAAGGCAGTGACTATAAAGACAGAAGATGGCTGTGAAAGCAGCAATTGTCTTGGCAGATCTGAGTGCTGTGGAACCCAAACATAAATGCTTGAACAGGAGGGAAGAGAGCTCGAAGCTGGGACCCTCCTAGGAGAGAAATAGTGCAGAGCAAGTGAAGGGAAACACAGGGCAGCAGAGCAGAGGGGAGGGATGGGAAAGCCAGGCAGGCCATGGGGCTCAGCACAGCACAGAGAGCACCCAAATCTCAGATCTTTGGTCTGGCCTTGCTGTGGCACTTGGGTGGCTCAGCAGGCTCATGGAAGAATGGTTATCAAAAGCCTCCCTGAAAGAGGGATAAAACAGAAGCTAAAACACAGAGTCTATAATTAAAAACATTCAATCTGGAATCTTGTTCAAATAGCTCTAATGTCTCCTGCTGATTTGTCACCCTTCACACTTTCTAAGCTGCCCATGTGAGCTCTGCAAGGCTGCAGTTTGCTTCTGAGAGAAGCTGGGTTTTCTGCAAATTCAGAGCTGCTCTGGGCTTTGTGACTTTGCAGTTTTTGGCAGAATCCATCCCATTTTCCTTCTCCTCCTGCCCTGTGTGGGTGGAAGCCCTGTGGGGAGGGGAG
The DNA here is from genome assembly GCF_027477595.1 of Haemorhous mexicanus. Taxonomy (NCBI): domain Eukaryota; kingdom Metazoa; phylum Chordata; class Aves; order Passeriformes; family Fringillidae; genus Haemorhous; species Haemorhous mexicanus. Next base: position 58,618,575 of record NC_082346.1, on the reverse strand, counting down.
CAGGGTAAACAGAGCTGAGCAGAAGAGGTTCAGGGAGGTTTTCCACTGGGGAAATGGCAATCTTGTGCTGGGAGCCAAGTGTCCTCAGCTGGACCCTTTCCAGCTCCTTCTCCCCTCTTCTGCACTCAGGGAGGATTTAAACCTTTCCAAGAGAAGCCAGTGGTAATAGCTGGGAGAGATCTTGGGTTTCTGTGGATTTTGGCTCAGACCAGACTTCTTTCCACTTCCCAAGGAAAGTGCACTGATAGCCTGATTTATGCACCCACCTTTTGCTGGGACTTAATGAACAATTTATGACACACAGCTTTTCCCAGCAGTATGTGCTGGCCTCACTGCACAGCAATAATTGCACAGCAGATGTGTATGGCCATGGGACATCCAGCTGATGACAAAAGGTGTGGTGACAGGAGTGACTCTGCATTTCTCTCCTTTCTCTTCTTCCCAGGTTCTCCCAGGCAGGAAACACTGCCAGTGACAGGGGGGAAGTTCATGTAGCTCTTCTGTGAATTGAACCTTCTCTCTGACTGTGTTCTTACATTTCAGTGAGGTAAATCAGCCCATGAGGGACATTGCTGGCACAAGGATGTGTCTCTGGGGGATCTGTATCCTCGGGAAGCCCACTCATTTTTCTTGCTCTTGAGTCAGCCCACCATGTCTCAAGGGTCTGTGTTGACTGCAAAACCTCTGTCCAACACTCCAACAGGGCAAGTAAAAAGAAGCTGCAGCATTTTCTGGCTTTATTTCAGCAGTTTAACATGGTACTTAACCTCTCTAGCAACCTTCTGTGAGCTTTGCTTGTATGGGTGTTGGGGAACCTGCTTTCTGCAGCGCCCTGCCTTTTGCCTGTGTTTTTTACCTCAATTTAAGAAAGTTGCTATTTCCACAGGAGGATCTGGAAATCCTGGCACACTGAGCACTCAGTGCCTGTCTTTGCTGGTCACCCTGGGGCTTCAGCCCCCCTCTCAGTGCTAAGGTTTGTTGAGCCAGGGCCTGTGAGGTCTCAGAAGTAATTTGTGAATGGCTCTACTTAAGGGATAGGGATGTTGTGTAGGAAATGCCTCAGTTCTGCTGGAGAACACTTTACCTGGGATATCCTCAGCCAGCCAGCCCCATCCAATCAAGAGGAATTCCCCTCTGGTTTTTTAATTAATCATCTTCCATATCTGGTGTTTCCTTTTTTAGAGGATGTGAAGAAGACACAAACCTAAATTTTCTGAAGCTATTTCTCTGTGCAGACTGGGCAGCAGAATGCTACACTTGGATTTGGAATAGATACCTGGATTCTCTGCAGGGAGATCACTGATTTTTCCCTCCTTTACTAAGATCCTTGTTCTTGTCAGGAACATGAGATGCAAGTCCCAGCACACCAAAAGGATTTTCAAGCATGTCCCTGTCATGGAAGCTACTGCAGGCTGAAAAAATGGGAGTGCTGGAAAGGAGAGGGACAATTCTGGCAACATATTCCTAAGGATGCTGGAAGGAGGGAACTGACCCCACTGAGGTGACAGAAGAGCTCATTGTCCTGGGCAGTAAGGGACAGCCTCTCCCTGAGGGAGGACAGCTGGGGGTGACCCCAGCCTGGGCAGTGAGGGGTGCAGTCCTGCAGGGTCTGAACGTGGTGGGCAGAGCTCATGGCTCCCTCAGCACTGCCAGAGAAGGCAGGAGCTACACCAGACCCACACAAAGGGTACAGCCAGGAGGAGATGGATCCATGAGTCAGAGCTGGACACAAGGCTCCAACACGGATCCAAAGTCCACCCAGGATAGGAGACATGCAGGGGAGTGGTGCAATGCCTATATAAGCCAATAATTTGCACTCATTTTCTAACTAGAATGTCCTATGATTTTAATCTCTCCAGGGTACTCCTGAGTCTCACTTTGTTTTGGATGCTGTATGACAGGAAAATAATGTGAACTGAGGACAACAGCATGGGGTCTTCCCTAATATTCACTTCTGATTAAAAAAGAGATTGAAATTTCAAAATGGAATTTCATAAAGCTTTTTGAATTTGTATGTCCTAATTTAAAATAACTGATAACCATGCCAGAATTAGTAGGTTATGGATTTTATTCAGTGCACTACACAGGTCTTTGGGACAAACAGTTATACAATCTTTTCTGGATGAATGGTATTATTAGAACAAATTTTTTATCCAGGCAGAGAGGATCTGTTTCAAGTATTTTCCAATACTTTTAAGATAAAAGTTGATATTCTTGTTATGATATGTATTTTCCTAAAAACTCAGATTTATCCAGCAATAACAGACCAGCCTATGCTGAGCTGTCTTAAGGACTGAAGCACATGCATTTGTTTTATTACAGTGTCCTTTTTATGATCAATTTTCATATTTTTTTTGGTCTGGAGCTCAGGGGAACAACATACACCATGAGCAATTTAGAGATACTACTGAATATAGCAGGATGAGAAATAAAAATCAACTATTCAGGAAGCTCAGCACATTTCCATAGTCACAGGTAGCATTCCTCCTCTTGCAAAACACTAAAAAGGCCAGCTTTGCAAGAGGAAGGCATAGTTATTACTCCTTATTCTCATGTTATCTCTGTTCCACACCACTAATCATGTTTGATTTTTCAGTCAAATTTTCCATTATTAATGGAGAATAAAATCCAAGGCTTAATTTCAGGAGAACAAACCCTCTGCTCTTATCACAGCCCTTAGATTGTCCCACTAATTGTCTTGTTCACCTTTCCCCTTTGCATGGTAAATCATTTCTTCTAGCATTTTCTTCATAAATATTTGAATTTTTGGTTTTTAAATGGACAAAATTACCTAAAAAAGGACTCAGTGCCAGCTCTCTAGCTTGTGTAAGAGCAAGGAGAATGCCTGCCTCCTGAAGCTGGCACCTGGGAGGGAGGGAGTCCCCTTGGTGAAAAGCAAGTAATGAAGCTGCTCTGCAAAGCAAAAACCATCTGAGAGCAGAAAGTAGGGCAATCTTTTGAATATGAAGCTGTGAGCCTCCAAGGAAAACCTGGGAGTTAATTATTGTTAGGTTTTCAGTCTCTGGGGCCTCTTGACCGTGTCTTCCTTGCCTTCCTCCTTGACCTGCCAGGGACTGCCCACATGGAATTCTTTGTCCTGCAGGTCCCTCAGTTCTCACTGCAACTTTCCACCTGCAGATTTTCACCTGCCTGCCCTCAGCTTGGCAGGGATGAGCAGGCTTGTGATATGGCTCACACTAAATTAACTTGCTTGCTCCCTGCTCCCTTGGCTCTTCCATTAGAAGGTAGTGCAGACACCCCCTGGAGATGAGAGAGAGAGCTCTGGAAGACATCCTTGGAAATATGAGCCTAAAAAACAGACTGGAGTTTTAGAAGAAGAGTTTAAGGTGTGTAAGTGATCAGCCTCTCTCCAGTGCCATGCAGATTCCCTGGCTGGTTAAGAGTTTCAGGAGTGTGGAATCAGGGCATCTAACCAGTGACTGGTGACTTCAGGTGTCTTAATGCTGCAGTGCAGAAAAATGCTACAGAGGGAATAAGAGATTAGATGTAATATATGAAAATTAGCCAGGTTTGGCATGTCTTTAGGCACCTGACATGGGAGCAGCCAACCCTCTAATGACCCAAAATTTTGGCTCCTCAAGTACATAGGAAAGCTGAGAGTTGGGCTCTCCTTTTAGAAGAAAAATGATATATATACTGTGACTCAACTGTATTTATATATTTAAAATTAAGAGAAATTTTCCATCTGCTTTTAGTTTTGCATACAGAGAAACTTCAAAGGCTTCCTCACTGTTTATTTTTGTGAATGAACATGTAAAAACATATATACAACTGCACAAATACACAATCTTGAACAGGGGAGGGGTGTATGCACATGCACAGTTTGCTGGTGGTGTTTTAGTGCAGCAAACAAGCCCCATGTTTCAGCCTTGACAAAGGGCACAGTCCCTCAGAAGGCACCACTGTGTTAAGAAATTAGATTTTTGAATAATGTGGGAAACTTCCCATGTTGGAAGGATGGGACAGGTCCCCTCCTGATGAGTCACAGAGGTGAAAATCAGCTCTGGCCCCACAGGGGCAGCAGCCATCACCCTGCAAACCTCCCTGGGAGCCCTGCACCACCTGCACGCTGCCTGTTTGGGTCTGCCAGCAGCAGCTTTCTGATTCCAAGCACCATATCACTGCCTGGCACACATATTTCCCTTGGATGAACCAGTCAGTGCCTTGGTGACTGTTTGAAAAAGCTGTGCAAAGCCTGGCTGAACACAGAAACTCCTGCACCTTGTCTGTCTCGTGTGCAGGATGAACCACAGCAAATCCTAAGTCATCTCGTTGCGCTTGGAGGAGTGACAACTCTCTGGCACATGGAAAGGGGCCAGCTACCAGACCAGCTCAGTTTTCCTTGTTTAATCTCTTAAGCACATTTTCAGGCTTAACTGCTTGAGTGGCAGAACCCCCATCAGCAATTTAAAAAAGCAATTATTTTGAATCTCTTCAGAAAATATTTTTATCTGCGTGATTCTGCTCAGTAGCTGCATATTAGAAATGGTATGAATCACTCCAAAATATTAATTGATAAGATTCAAGACCTTAAAAACATTATTAAGAGCGGGGTGTAAGGCATGCACAGTTCCATTCTGGCCAGGGGGGACACAGCATTTTAATGAAAGAGTGTTAATTATCACAAAGATGAGAGAAAAATCTTCAGTTGAGAAGTTCCCTATGTGATTGGTTTTGCTTTATGCCCTCCACTTTACACAAAGGGACATGTGAGGCGAGTTACAACTCTGCAAATCCCTATCAAAAAAGTCACTTTTCCAGAAAAGTATTTTTTTCCTACCACTGTGCTCTTCTGAGCCACCATAGCAAAGGCATGAGTGGCAGCTCTGTTCCCTCTGATCTTCCTGCTCCTAACAGCTCAGTTTCTCTAACAGCCATCTATTGTCTGTAGTTATTGAATGACATTTAGGAAAATTTCCATTTGTGTTTTCCTGTGCATGCAGCGAGTCTTCCAACATCCTCCACTGGTTATCATGGAGTCAGAGATAAAAGGGACCCACTGACTTGCTTAATTTGCTGTGCCTGCCTTTCTCCTGCTCAAGCTTGTCCTCTTTTTCAGATGTGTTTACCTGATCAGCACATACAATCACTGAGGTGTGCACAAGGCTCGGTCCAGGTTTCGAATGTTCCCTGAACCTTTCCCTCCAGATCAAAGCTCCCACGTCCTCCCTCGCCAGATCAGCCTCCTGCTGAAGCCAGTGTGACTTTGGCTGTTAACTTTGGCCCACGAGCACATTCCTGGAGTGCAGAATTAGGTGAGGGCTCCAGCATTTCACTGCACCAGGACCTTTGTTGGAAGCAGAATCCGAGCCTCCGTGTTTTCACATTATCAGTCATTTGTGAATTCCTTATAATTTTTTTAATGACTTTTGCAGTGAGCAGTCAGATGCTATTAAAGTTTTACTGAATTAAATTGGAGAAACTAATTTTGCTCTTAGTATTTTATTTCAGTGTGTAACTTGATTTTTAAGGAGCGCTTTGTATCCGTGGCCGTTTGCGTTTGCTTTATAAGCATAACATAAAGGTTTCCCTGGAGTCATGGAAAAATTGCCTTCTACGTCCCCTATCTAATTAACACCATGTATGTTGCCTAACTCCTTATAATTCACTCCTGAGCACAGTATATAGAATATGATTGGAAAAATAATTTGGAGCAATGAGAAAAAAAATGCCTTTTGTAATATATGTGATATGGCCAAATGCACTTCCAATCAAATTATATTAAGAAAAAGAAAGGACAGCACACTGAGATATCTGATGTTGAAAAGAAACACCAAAGGCTTAATTAAAAAGTGTGCCTATGTTTTTAAAGGGCACTGTGTTTAAAGCATAGTAATGAAACCCTGCTTGCTGAATAGCTCGGTGACCTGTGTGTCTCTGGGCTGAGGCTGCTCAGCTCCCTGGTGAGAGCTCTGATCCTCCACCCCGTGGGTCACAGAGGAGCTGCTGAGCCCCCGGTGTGTTCTGGTGGGTCACAGGTTTCCAGGAGGGAGAGCAGTCAGCCAGTGCACAGTTAATTGCAGGGCTGGGGTCTGCGCTGAGGACACAGCAGATGAGCCTCTGCAGTCGAGTAAATCCAAGTATTGCCTTGCAGCTGAGGGGGGGGTAAGACTTTAAACCATCCTAACCAGATTGTCAGCACTGTCTGACCAGGCTCTGGGGATTTTTCATTCTTTTTTTTATTTTTTTTTTTCTCCCTGTGGAGGCTGGAAAGCTAATATGATTTGGAGAGAGAGAGCAAGTGTCAGTGGGCTCAATTCTTGCTGGTGCATCAGCAGTGGAACCAAATTGCAAATGAAGGAGTTAACCCCTTCCCCTCCACAGATTTATGGAGGTTAATCAGACCATGCATGCATAAGCCAGGGCACTGCTGAAGGCAGGAGGGTGGATATGCATCCTGCATCAATTAAATGAGGGGGCAGAGCTGGGACACATGCAAAGGACTGAATCCATCCACAGTCATGCAGTAACAGTGCCTGTCACATCATCCAAAGGCAGCCTGTGCTCTTGCAGCAAATTTGGCACCTTTCCTCACAGCAGGGCTTGGTTCTGACCTGCTCCCTTCGTGTGAGGTGAACACTCTCTCCTCCACCTTTGCTGTGGAGAGGGAGCTCATGTGAGACCCCACAGTCCTCTTGCTCTCAGCTGTTCCCCACTGCTGGGCTCTCTGCTGAGCTTGTCACCACTGGCTGTATCTGGGTGTTTTAAGGTCATGTTGCACTTCCTTACTAGAGGGAGAGTGGAAAAAGAGATAAATATATATTCATATTTTCAATACATTCACTCAAAAAACCCCATTCCCTTCTAAAGCTTTTTAGCAGATATGGTGCCATTTCCTGAAGGAGAAGCAGGGGCAGAAAAGAGCTGAGAATAAAGGCAACTAGGAAAAAAATGCTTTTGATTTTAACAGAATTAATGTAATATAAATACAGATTTATTTAGTCAGAAAAAGGAAAATATCCACCCTGATTTGATCCAGGACAGGGGATGTCCATGAGCACCAAAATGGGTAGAACTATTCTAGACTGTAAAGAAACACCAAGTCTGCTAGGCTTATAATTTCACTTGGAAAAGTGGACTTTGGAGGTGTCTGATGTCTCACACGGGGTAAGGAAAGAAGACACAGCATTTGACAAATTGGGAGGAGCTTTAAAAAGAAAGGTGTCAAGTGCACACTGGTGTCACAGTCATAGTGTTCTAAGGGATACAAATCAGGCATTTTGCATCAGAAATCACTAACCTGGCTTTAGCAAAAACAACTACAACAAATGCACCTACTTAAGCCAAAATTCCTCCTTCCTGTATAAATCCAGACAGCCCCACAATGTCTATTGCAGGTAGGGCCTAAGATGACTTGACATCAAACTTGAAATAGTCCCCTCCCTTTCATAAATTTTGATTTTTTTTTTTCCTTCAGGAAGAAACAGTCCTGCCTCCCCTTTTGCTTACTTATTTTCAGATGTGTAGGATTTGAGAGTTCCCTCTTCCCTTTCCAGCCCTGGCATTTTTGCTGCATGGATTTCAAGGCATCTGCATTGAGTGAGTTGGTCACTGCCACTCACTTGTGAGGTGCTGGAGGACTCTGCTTTCAACTCAGAAATGCTGCAGACACTTGACACACCAAAGAAGTCAAGTGAGCAGTATGAGATGTTTATTAATTGGAAAATGCAGATCTCATATGCTGAAATGGAGTGTAGAGAGTAATTGGTTTAGGAAGCAAATGTTTCACTGAAACAGAGGCACTGCTGCCTTCTGCTAAGGGAAGGGATCACTAGCAAACCAAATTCTTTCCTGCATTAACCAAATTGCCTATTGCACTGGATAGATCTCTTATTAAATCAAATCTCTTGCAGCTCTAAAGTGCAGCTGTCAGTTCCTGAATCAAATATATTAACAATTAAACATGTCACCTGCAAAATGGCATCAATATTCTCTTCCAAATGTATAGCAGTGGTTTACAGATCCCTGAGCTGATGAAGAAGGTAGGAAAAAAGACTACAACTTGGGATAACATGAAGTGCACCAAGCACCTTCTCAGGTGAATTGAGATCTGCTTTCCTGGTCAGTGCAAATGGAGCTCTATGCCTGCGAAGCTCTTCCTGTCAACTTCTCTTTTAGGGCCACTTGTGTGTGCTCATGTAGTGAGGCACTAAAACTGTTTAAATTAGCTTTGCCTATGAGGGTGGTAACAAATGGGCTGATAAGCAGAGCTTATTAGAAATTGAAGCTTTGCAGGAAAAGTCATGTAAAAATGGGGCCAAGTTAGATTTCGAGGTTTCCCATAGAGTAGAAGTAGAAGGTAAAATAAAGGGGGACTGGAATCTTGAAATATGTTCAAGATTTTCTTTTTTTTTGAGGCCCATTTATATTCTGTACTTAAGAACATCCCTTGACCCTGGTTTTCTAATCTTCTAGATCAGGTGTGTATCTTGGCCTCAGTCCTGGATTTTCCTTCCATGGAAAGAGATGTCTGGTCAGGATGTCTGTGTGTGTCCAAGCTGCTTTTTGGGACAAGGTAAGAAGTTGGGTATTTGAATAGAGGAGTGCTCCCATCTCACTCTACAAACAGCCTAAATTCCTTGGGCTGCCCCAGAGCTTCAGAGTTTAGGGACTTTCAGTCTCCCTATGTCCTGTAAGCCCAGTGAATCAAAGAGGCTTAGAAAGTACCCTGAGCTTCTGTGGGTGAGTTCTGTTTTCCAAAAATAACTTTTTTTTTTTTTTAACTTTGAAAGGACCTCTCTTTTTATATGGCAAGGTTAAAACCCAAATGCTTGAACTCAGGTTAGTGTGCTGGAGAACCAATTCCAAATATTTGAACTTGATCTCCTTTCTGGTTAAGATCCACGGACAGCTTCTGAGCTCTGCACTCTCAGCAGGAACCATTGCTGCAGGAACAGTCAGGAGCTGGGCTCAGGCACACAGTCAGGCTGGGGCTCAGCAGAGTGTGGTTTAATTCCTTGAGCTGACATGGCTTTCCTGTGTGATTCTTGGCAGATCACCAAATCTCCGTGGGCCTCACTCCCTGTCTGCAAAATCACACCTCTCGGACCTGCTGCCTCGGGAGAGAGCTGGGGAGAGGCCATTTATTGTTGTGTGTTTATAAATTGGGGGCTTTCCTTTTGGACAAGGCCCCCAGACAATCTCCTAACACCAATCCTGAGATAAAGCAGGCAGATTATCTTAAATAGTCTGGCAGATGCTGGAGAGGCTCCAGCTATGGAGTGGTCGGGAGGCACAACACAAGCTGCTAGCACGGCGTTGAAAAGACTCACTGTCCTTTTGTAGCTCACCCCCTGTGAGCAGCCCATGATTTATTTATTGAGGAGCAGTTTCTGAGTCACCTTCTTCTCCACATTATGAAAACACTGTGAAAGTGAGTCATTTTGAGGAACACAGCCTGCAGCACTCAGTTCTCACCCGGCAGCCTGGAACAGGAGGAGGAGAGTCCAGTGGGTTGGTTGGAAGGGAGAGAGAGTGGGAGATGCAGCTTCCTTCTCTGCAAGCCTTGTCATCTGACCTTGGGAAAGTCATGCAGGATTCAGGATTTAGACCATAAACAGAAGGGTGGCCTGGCTTTGGCTTTCTCAGAAGGGTGTTTTTTATAGAGTGACGCCGTTAGAGATGTGAGACTGTCAGCTTCTGTGGTAACAGGGTCCTTTCACAAGCCTTGGATAGGGAGAGTGATAAAAGTGGAGATGCAATAACTGACTCTGTAAGTGTAATAGGTGACTGCAGAGACAGCCAGGGTCAGCTGTTCCCTGTTTGCAGGGGATTGGAGAAGAGTCTTGAAATTATGGCAAAGAAAAACAGAGTTTAAATGTTAGTAAAAGCCTCCTGGAAGTGATGTGTGGAATGCTGAAATGGATTGTCTGGGGAGAGGGTGGACTCTCCAGCCCTGGGATTTTAACCCCGGTTAGATGCACATCTGTTTGGGATGGTTCAGGTGGAGCTGCTTCAGGCTGCTTTTTTCTGGCTCTATGCAGAAAGGAGTTGACTGCTTTCCCTGAGCAGGCTGACCTTTAGTGAGATCCTCTATTGCTAACTGCCTCAGCATATTGTAATGCAAAGAAGACAAATATTTAATTTGCCTAATTATTTGCTTTGTTCCTTTCTGTCCTGCTGTTCTTTGATATCTTCCCTTCCGCTACTGGCATAGCTAAGAAAGCTCCTTTCTCCCCCATCTGTGTAAAATGTGCCTCTCCACCCATCAAACCCTCTTGTGATTGTGATGTTGTTCCTTGCTGTCCCCCAGTCCATCTCCAGCTGTGGAACTGTCTCTACCCTACAGGCATCAGGCAGCTGTTTTCAGCTGCACACCTTTTCTAATTAAGGTATTTGATAAAGAATGGCCTGTAGAGTTTTCAGGCTTTCTGGATACTGCTGCCTGCTGTTTGGAAGAGGCATTAGCAGGGCTGGGACCCTGAAATCTTCCTGAAGATTTAATTTCACAAATGGGAGCTTCCTGCTAACAAAGAGAAAGAACACAGCACCGAGATGAAATCCCTCTTCTGTAGCTGGCATTCTTTCACTATTCTCGTGATGTGAGCTGGAGCTAGTGTCCTTTCTGTGTCCCCTCTGGCAGAGCTGTCCCTGCTCATTTCCAGCCCATTTATGCAGCACAGTATCCGTGCAGGCAGTTCCCTTCTCCCTTCTCTCACCTCTCCTCTGTGTGGCTGCAGTCTGGGTTTTGCTCTGCTCAGGCATTCTGCTCCCATGCAGCAAACTTCCCTCCTGCCACACCTGAGGCTCCCTGTCCTGCTTTGTCCATGGCAGACCCATCCCTTCCCTCTCCTTCAGCCCATGGGTTGGGGCTGCACATCTCATAGGACCTGAGAAACACCACTGTAAGTAACTCTGGTCTGATGAGTCCCCTCTGAGGGTTTTGGCTTTTCCACTCTTGCCCCCAGCAGTGAGATGGTATCTCCAGTCAGCCTTGTCCCTTGTGATGGTCTGTCCTTGCAGGGAGCACGAGGGCTGTCCATCCCTCTCCTTTCTGCTGGCTGGCTTAGCAGGAGGAACACTGGAGCATTAGAAATCAGTGAGTTGGAGCTGCTTGGGAACCACCAGCCTTTCATGAGCAAAGGAAAACACTTATCCATGGTGCCCTCCGGGGAACAAACTGCTCCCCAGGCAGGTGCTGGCAGCATCAGGCTGCTTGAAACCCCAGGAGGTGAAGGTACCATCTGTGCTGTGTCCATGCCCCTGACACAAGTTGAGACATCAATCCCGATGTGGATTGGGTCTGTTTGTGAAGGCAGTTGATAAATTTGGGTTCAGAACATTTGCTCACTCTGCTCTATCCACAGTCAGCTGTCACTGCCTGGGAAGACACTTGTGAAAGTCTGTGTGGTATTTCCTGCACACTGGGCAAGGCTGGTTAGGAGAGCAAATAAAACTCAAGGATGTATAAACACTGGGACAAAAGGTCCTTGGGATACCACCTCGTGTTTCAGCATTTCACAGATATCTTTCAGCAAGAGAGGAGAAAAGCATCCCTTTCTTAGATTTTTCAGAGTGTCTGAAGGATGCTGAGTGCCCTCTGCATCAGCCACATGCAGAGCTTGGGGCTGGAAAACCTCTTGGATGATGACAAGGACACAAAGGCATGAGCTGGCCCACGGTGAACGGTCACCACACTGCAGCTGGGGCTTTCCACCCATCAGAGGTGTGAGTGTCTGCAGCTGTGAGAGAGTGAGAGCTGCAGACTAGTTTTAAGACACAGGTTGATGGATTTTTGAATAGTCTCCTGAGTCCTTCCAATCCTACATTTCTAAAAAACATACCAGAGAAAAAGAAGAACCTCAGAGGGGATAAGAGAAATGCAAGCCGTCTTTGAAAAGAGACTGAGAAAAATTAGAAGTGTGGGATGGAGAAATGAAAGATAACTGCTAAGAGTAAAAAAAGAAAAAAAAGAATCCTCTGAAAAGCACCCACACCCTCTATCAAATGGTGCACAGAAGGTAAATCAGGCTTTGCTGCTCCCCCTGCTTGTCATTCCAGTAACTCTGAAAGGTGGTACATGGCACATTTACCCACTGAGCCCCACAGAGATGCAGAGCACAAGGAACCTGTGGGGAATGGCTGCCATTAGGCATCCCTGAGCCAGAGAGCCCAGCAGGAAGGAGTAGAAGTGGATAGAGCTGGCGAGACTGTCTGTGGTTACATGTGAAAGGATAAAACTAAGCATTATAAACTTGCATGCTTCCAGGCACAGGCAACCTCAAACTCCTCTGGGCGAAGAAACTTCCCTTATGAATAAGTTATTCCATAACTGTTCGTGGCATTAGCTACTGTCAGAGACAGGATACTGGACTAGATGGGCCCCTGGCAATTCCTCTGGAGAAGCTCTTTCCAAAATAAAGACCCTAAAAAAATTCCCTGTAACAAAGAAGAAATTATTGAGTTGTTTATTAAATAAATTAATTTGAATAGGGAGAACAGCAGTTCCTTTGTTCCCCCCTCAGTTTGAACTGTGGGTCTCAGAAGGGAAAATGAAACCACTGCTCCGAGAAGCAGAATAGCATCCTCAGCTCCTGCTTCTTCCAGAATAAAAGGCCTATATTTAGAGGTTGCCAAGTATTAGAGATATACTGAGCTGGCAACTGGTTTTGGCAAATTTCCAAACCCATCTGATTTTCCACTTAAGTTAGACATTTCAGTAACACAAGAAGTTGCAAAGAGAGCTGAAAATAGTGCTTTGCTATCTTTGCAGCCCAACCTGCTGCAGTTAACACAGTTTGGGGAGGAAACGGGTAATAGTTTTTGTGTCAATCAATATTAAGCAGCATCTGATTTTAGCATGGGTGTGTTTTCATGATATACTCACACACAGTTAAGGGCATCCCACATTTAGAGTGCATATATAGGGTGTATACAGGGTACACAGGCTTCTCCAGTAGGTTCACTGCTTGCTTAATTAAACATTCATTCATTGGCTTTTGACATCTATCTATCTATCTATCTATCTATCTATCTATCTATCTATCTATCTATCTCTCTGTTAATCTATCTATCTACCTATCTATCATGGGGCTTACCTAGCATAAGCCTATTAGAACAAAAGTCAGGCTCTAAGTTTGTGCAGGCTTCAGCCTTTTTGATTTAAAAGGTCAAACAGCTGTTTCAAAGGACAAAGACAGATGCCTGTGACCATGATAAAGCATGGAAAATGCTATGTCTGAAACTCTGTAACAGTTGCAGAGTTCTCTGGTCAATATTTTGCAGATACCTCACCCTGACATGACAACCATGCAAGGTACAAATTGCATCTTTCTTGAAGAGAAGTAAGTGGGGTTTATAGCCACCTTCCCAAGTATCACAGAGGAAATAACAACAATTTCTGTAGTGAGCCTTCCATCACTCCCTGTTCCTTCTCTCTGTTTTAAATTGATCATACATTTTGCATAGACTGTTTGGGTTGGTGATTCCTATTCTTGTTTTCTATCTGAGAATCAATCATTTCACAGAGGAAGGTTACAGCTTAAGCTTTTATTTCTGCATTGGTCTGATGTGGTTCAGATGTATTTATCCTACCTCTTTAGCTCTCTTTAGGGGTGCTTTTATTATGATGTGGTCTTCCAGGTGCAAACTGCATCCAGGTTCTTATCCTTCAGTATTTGTCCCTATGCCTTGTGTTTCATAATGGCTGTTTCCAATGTGTTTCAAAGGCTTAAAATCAGCAATGGAAAATTTTAAGCACAGAAACTGGAGTAGAGTTTAGAATAAATCAGGGCTGCAGTAGTTTCAATCTGCAATGAGAGGAACTCAGTGTACCTCAGATGCTGCCTCATATCAATAAACTTTAGGCTGGAAAAAGAGAATCCAAGCAGACACAAACTCAGAAACATCTAAGCGCAGTTCAAAATGCATCACAGTGATTCATGTAAAAATCATGGCCTTCCTGGGTGGATTGCAGGTGGTATGACTTAGTTTGGTCACGTTGGAGTTTTCCTGATTGCACACTTCCATCCTGGGCTGGTATCAGCCACCTCACCTGCATGTCAGGGCATGTGTGGGTGGCCTTCACTGCAAACCTGTTGCTAGGTGTGGGTGGAGAGACCTGAGCATAAGTCAGATAGTCTGTCATCAGATATGATGCCAGGAGTGCTTCAAAGTCACTCATTCCTGAGTGGCAGGGCCTCCTGACAGAGTCCTTGTCTAATCTGACAGCTCTGACAGCTCCAGGAGCGGCTCGGGGAGGAGCCGACCTGTCAGACCTGGGGAAACACAAAATCCAGCAATGCTCACTAGTCCTGGCTGCCACAAAGTCAAAAAGGAGAGGGTGATGATGTGTTTGAGAGATGTGGGTTTTCCTGTGTGATCTGTGAACACCAGGGCATCTAAGATCTCCTTCCAGTGGGTTTTTAAAAAGAAACATCCAGAAAAGCAGGTCTATTACCAGTGGCTCGTGTAAGGCAGCTATTGTTGTTAATGTGCATGTGACAAAGATTTTACCCTCTCATTAGTAGGGAACAATTATGAGGTCATTGTTAGCTAAATATTATCCTCATTTTATCATCCTCTTGGATATACAGGTTGACATTTCTAAACCATTTATCAATTTTAGTGCAGTGCATGAGCATAGCACAGGAAATATAGAAATGCTCCTTTTCTCCAAGCATTAATAAAAAGATTTGTTTCAGTCTATTTTTAAACATTTTGGTGGTGGTTTTTTAATATCATATATTAAAAAACCCTGGCAAATTGCTAGAAATGTCAGCTTAGATCAAAGCTGTATGGCCAAGTGATTTGAGCAAATATATAAATGAAAGCTTCTCTTTCAGGCACATCAGAGATTAAGATGTGACCTTCAAAATTGTTCAGTGGCAACTAGTTCAGCAGACTGAGGCTGTTAAAGCTAAGCAATTGCCTGTATATTGACTCCTGTTTGAAGGGGATAGATAGAAGCCAGGATAACTCCATCTCCCATTTAATCCCTCCTTTGGAAATTCCTTGCCCTATTCATCTTTGCTAGGGTTTGTTTTGTTGAATGTGCTCTTCTGGAATAAGGCCTTTTTGGCTCAGGAGAGGGTCCCCCAGTACAGCCATTTGCAGCATTGCTTTTAGAGTCTTTTGTGCTGTTTTATTTTCCTGTTTTCTGCTTCATTATCTTCCAGTTTTACTCCTATTATTTTTCTTAGGAAGGCACACATTCTCATTCCAAGACTTCACATCCCTTGATATAAAATGACCATTCATTTAAAGACCTAGTTCTGTCATCTTTAGCCATTCCATGAAAATTGTGTTCTTGTATGTCCTGTTTGCTGTTGAGTGATGTTGGAAACAAATTATACTGGCCACCAAATGAAGCACTTGGGGTTGGCTTTTTTTTTTTAAATTAATACCTGAAATTTCAGCCTCACAAAATCAATCAGTGCTTGGAAAACTGGACTGTGACCTCTCTTTATTTTGCCACCAATTAAGAAATCTGCTGTCATGACAATGACAATGAAGAGGCACAAGATGAGCAGAAAGGCTCTTGCTATCTCACTGCAGAGCTGGGAGGAGTAAACATGAACTGGAGGCTGTAAATTGAACAGATGCTGTGCAGAGTGTGCACATGGGTCACAATTCTGGCTTTATAGAATCACAGAATGGTTGGGGTTGGAAGGGACCTTTAAAAGCCATCTAGCCCACCCTCCCTGCCATTGACAGAGACACCTTCAATGAGACCAGGTTGCTCAGAGCCCTGTCCAACCTGACCTTGAATTTTTCTGGGGATGAGGCATCTACAACCTTTTGTGTTGCAATTAAACTCGGGGGAGGATCCCATCATGCGTCCCACACAGTGTTACTGTCAGGGAATTCAGCATCCAGAACACAAAAATTAAACTTGGGAAACAGGTGTCTCGAGTCAGAAAGTGTTGTTTTTCACAGGTGAAGGGTTTTTTGGTTAGTTTCTTTATTTAACATTACACTTTGGCAACCCAAAGCACAGTGTTCCTTTTGAAATTCTGACTTGCTCTTACTGCCTTGTGACAAGGCAGGATTTTGGGATAGGCAGGAGCCCCAGGATGTAAACAATATGCTAGAAAACACACTGCTCAGGGCTTGCTACTGAAAGGACTTTCTGTCTTCTTGCAGGGCTGAAAAAATGAATAACTTCCAAAGGAACCACAGCACAGCATGGAAAAACATGTCAGTAATTGCACAGGATGCAGTCTGGGTCGATGCCGTATCTTTATGTGCTTGTCTGCCTGTTGAGGACGGACACATTTCTGCATGCTGCACCAATTCCTGTGCACATGCCCCTCCTGAAGGGGACTGCCAGCAGGAATTCTCCTCCTTCAGTCCTTTTGCCTGCCTGTGCTCAGATCCTCTCACACACATTGCTGCCAAGCCCTATCTCTGACCTCAGCCCAGCCAGCGCGTGCGTGGGCACAGCTTTGCACTTCTGGTGCTTCAGTGGCGTGTGAAGCTCACTGCCTTATGCTCCAATGGCTGTGATTTGATCTCTGATATCCCCAGCCAGACTTGAAAAGAAGACAGTTTCCAGAAAGTGCTGCAGAGCAGCAGGCCAGGGAGCTGCGTCACAGCCGTTTCCCACAGGAAGGGAGGTGTCTGCCCTGACCTTGTGCTGATGAAATCCTTGCCTGATCCCGACAAGGTTCAGCTCCTGGAATATTAGTGACAAAGCTGACATCCTCCGGACTCTGTGGAGCATGACTGGGAACAGCATGAACTGCAGAGCCCAGGACTGGGAAGCACAATTAAATAAATACCCCCTTTTCCTGTGCACAAAGGG
Organism: Haemorhous mexicanus; assembly: GCF_027477595.1. Classification (NCBI taxonomy): domain Eukaryota; kingdom Metazoa; phylum Chordata; class Aves; order Passeriformes; family Fringillidae; genus Haemorhous; species Haemorhous mexicanus. Next base: position 58,601,810 of record NC_082346.1, on the reverse strand, counting down.
AGAATTGATACCCTGGTCAAAAAGCCAAGTGCTGTTACAGCAGTTCTTCCTTACAGGCATGTGCTTATTGGCTTTAATAAAGTGTCAGAGAGGATGTCTATGCAGATTTGTGGAACAGATATTAAAACATCCTTTAAAATGATTTATGGTGTAGGGTTGAGGTAGCACAAGGAGTCCAGTGGCTCAAATAACAAATAGGAGCAAAGATGTGAAATGCATCTTTGGTGTTTTATATCACAGCAGATGACTTTACTCCCTGTAAAAGGAGGATGTAATCACTTGGCAGATCTGGAAGATCTCTACAAGGCACTGTAGACTGCATCCTTAAGGGAGGAGAGCTGTTTTACAGGGATACACTTAACCCTTTGACTGATGAGTGCTCAAACCATCACCACTATTGATTTCAGATCTCCAAAGGAATTTTTGGGATCTAGTTGGTGAACATGCCATTGCAGACACCTGGCCTGAACCCGACCAGAGATTGTGAGCTTGTGATCTCTCTCTGAGAGCAGCAACATCAGGCTTTCTGCAAGCTGATTACAGGAATAGACTTCCCTGACAAGATGAGAAACACAGGCCCTTGTGACTGCAATGTGAGACTGTGTGCTTGAGTTCACTCAGAATGAGAAGGGAAAGGGGTGATGGAAAACATCTCCTCTGCTTCTGTGCTGACCTGGCTGCTTTTCTGGGCTGTATTTGATGGAGCAATCAGAATGGTGATGCTGCAAACATCAGTGGAAACAGCAAGTGTGGAAAATATTTTCTAATGACAGAAGAGCTAAGCTAATTTTACAGCTGAAATCTTTGTGGCTGCTGGGATGTAGGCACCAATCCTTTTCATTTTATTGTTTCATGTACCTTGTATCTCATCGTGCATTTGATGAGCAAGGCTGAATTGGGATCTTTGAGCAGGAAACCTCCCCAGCCTGAATGGTGGAGCAATCAGTGCTTGCAGAGCACAACTTTTTGTCTTGTGAAATTTGGTGCACTAACCCAGGCTCCCAGGGTCCTGTGCATCCTCCCTGCAGAATCTGCAATAAGCTCAGAGATCAGTCATGGGTCAGACTCCTCCTGGCTGGTCAGATTTGATCTCAGTCTTCACAGCTACTGAAAGGGGAATCAAAGAATTACCATAGAATTAGAGAATGGTTTGGGTTGGAAGGGAACATAATCTAGCTCAACCCCCCATCCCATGGGAAGGGGTGCTACCCACTAGATTCAGTTGCTCAGGACCTCATCTATCTTGGCCTTGAACACATCCAGGGATGGAAACAGGATCCCACTCCATCCCTTCAGACTCATCCCCCTGCAGCCACGCACTGACACCACCTAACTGGCCCCACTGACACAATGACATGGTTGCTCCTTGGATGTCTCAGGCCTGTGAGCCAGATCACCATCTGCTGAGTGCAGAGGAGGAGGCAGGAATGTGCAGTTGGAGGTGAAAAGGAAGGCAGAACCAGCCTTGGTGGCAGCTGTGCAGATTAAATAATTTCAAAGTAAACTGTGACCATCCTGAATGAGCAGTGTGAGCTGGGGTCTCATTGCAGTGACTGGTACCTCTCACCTCAGGCTCAGTGCTCTGCAGTGAGAGGTGAGGGCTGCTGCTTGTTCTTCAGCCAGCAGATGCTGACTGGCTGTGCCTGCTTTGAGAGCAGCACTCTGCTGCTCCAGCCATCCTGTCAGCCTCAGAGCCACGCTGATTTCTCCACGGCACGCAAAGGAGCCAGCCCTCAGTGAGGGATGTGGTCATGTCATGCTTCAAACATAAGCCAATTTTGCTCTGGAAGAGAGATACTGCATTCTCTGGCACCCACACACTGAATGTCCTCTCCTCTGGGCTCACACACTGCTGGCTTTCTGCTTTGAATCCTCTGTGCAGAGAATAGTGACAGTCTAGTATTTTTTTCCCAAGATTTGTACTCTGTAGGGGATCAGCCATTTCCAGTTTTTTCAGAGACAAAACCTTTCCTTCCTTTAACCCTTTAGGGCTTATCACTTGCATTTGTGGAAGTGACAAATCAGTGGAAGATGGGAGCAAAAACCTGGGCTAGCTTTGGTGCAATAATTAAACTCTTGTTCCAGAAACCTTCCCCCAAAATGTACAGAGAAGGCACCAACAGCATTTGACTAGAGAGCATCTGTTCCACCTGGATCAGGAGAGGGCTCCTGATGCACAGGCCAAAAAGGCTTGACTTTGAGCCAGGCTGGAGTTTCAGAGCTGGCACCTGAAATCTCATTTCTCTGCAGGAGGGAGAAGGTTGCATGGGAAAAGGAGACCTGGTGCAGGCTGAGCACGAGTATTCCCTGCACTCTCACATGGAACTGCAGCTGCCCTGTGAAATTATGGAGAGAATGTTTGTCTGCATGGCCTGAGCAGAACATTTTCAGAGTAGAGGCAACTTTTACAGTAATGGACAGTAAGGCTAAAATGGTGACTGCTCCAGGACATGGCTGCTGTGAGAAGCAAAGCAGTGGTAATGAAAATTGTTTTGCTACTAATTAGAGCAGTCACTACTGGCAACCACTCCAGTCTTATCTAAGGAATTTTCAAGCAGTAACTGCATCTTGGTGAAAAGCAGCTCCTCACTTTCTGTCGCTCTCATTCTTGGCTATTTTGAGTGTAATTGTTTTTCTCCCAACAGAGGGATGGGAGGGTACCAATCCAAAACCATTCCCAAGCTACACTGGCTTGGAAGGCATTTTGGTAAATAGTTTTCCACCATTATTTCTACTGCATCAGGCTGAGCTGTTTTCCACTGATGGACTGATTTTGGCTGGTACATTTTATAGAGAAGGCAGGAGAATGGTGAAAAGTGTGGCCATAGCTTTGGTTCCTATGGCACTGATTGGGATGAAGGAACTCTTGGTCCCTGACCCATCACTGTGGAGGTAAAATAGAGTTGTCCATGGTAATTTAACTCTCTAGAAGCAGCTCTGTTCAGGCTAATTTACCAACTCTGTACTACCTGGTAGCTTCTGGGACTCACATGAGCCATGTTATGTGGCATATATTCCGTAGGAGAAAAAATTACATTTTTTTCTTTGTCTCAGGCATAACTAGTGACTTGACCTTGGATTTTCCACATTATAGTGACATACAGTATGTGAACTCCATTCTAAAAAAAACCCCCACCAAACAATGATACTGTTCTCTGCTAGAAGCTAAATGTTTAAAGGCATCCCCTGGTCAGCAATCATCCTAAATCAATATTGAAAGAGAGAAGTAATTCATTGAAAACACCATTTATTAATTAGAGTGTGGCCTGGACCACAACAGTGTGTTCTCTGAAGAGACAGATTTATTTATGTTTAGTTACTGAAGGATATGTGAAAAGACTAGTGACAATTGTTGATGATGGTTCATAAGGGAGGCTGCTTGCTGGTGCAAATGCATAAATTATTGAGACAAATTTAGCTGGCTGGAACACTGCATAAACCAGCAAATGATCTGAAACTTATGTGGAATTAATTGCATTTGCCTGTGCAGATGTCTGGTTTCTGAGCAGTAGAGCTTTGGAGCTAGCAAACATGTAGGCAGCCCTGAGAAGACCTGACTGCCCTCGGGTTCCTGCTCTGCCAGATTAGGGGAGGTAATTTCTCCTGCAACAAGTAAAATTCAGCAGGATGCCACTGTTAGAATTACCTGTTTCCCATAAATCATTATTTTGTGAAAGCTGTATTGCAGATACTTATAGAACCAGGACAGTCAAGTTTACCCTAACCCAAGCTGCATGACCAGCCTGACAAGAACTGAAAATCACTGTGTGATATCTACTGATGCTTTATTACCATTGCAAAGTGGCTGCATCTCTCATGATCTCTCATTCCTCAGCTCTGTCAGGATCAAAGTAGAGCACTCCTGCTCTGGAAAGTTCTCTGAGGCAGCTTCATGGCTTTATAGACAAAGTAGACACAGCTTACCATGATTTTTTTAACCTGAGTCTGAATACTGTGTTTAGTGATGAACCCTCTTGTAAAATAACTTGGGGTAGAAAAGGGAGGGCTAACATATGGTCTGATGTGAAATCAAAGAGGTAAACGTGTTCAGTGCTAAGTCCCTGAATTTTTTTGGGGCTGGTGTGAAGATGAAATAGGACTCTCTTGTGGCAAAACTGTATTTGCACTTCCCTACATTTTGGAAATCAAGCACAGGAATTAACTCTACTGTTACTGATTGACTGGTGATTTAATGTTTCCTGTGCTGTCCAAATCCTTTAACTAATGTGGCTTCAGCTAGTTAAGGAAGGCAAACATGGGTGTTTGAGCTCAGTTCAACAAAGTACTTTAGCATTCATCAAACATCCAGAGCACAGGCAAGCAGAATTTCAAGGGTCACATCTAAACACCCTCCAGAAAAGGAGATGGATATCTCTGTATTGATCTTAACAGCTCCCTCCTTTATAGACAGTTTTTAATTCAGGTCATTTTCTGTCAGATTATTAATGAGATTTCAGCTGAAGAGACACCCACATAACCCACAGGGGAACATGCCCATCTGGCAGAGGACCTGTGTGAGGCCGCCTCAGCTGCTCCTTAGCACAAACAGGCAGCTAAAGCTTTGGTTGAGGAAGTTCTCAATTAAATTGAGATTGCCTGGGGAGGTCAGGGGACTCTGCCATGTGGGGTCCTTAGGAATGACCTCCAGGAATGGTTCAGGTCAAGCTGATCCTGTGTCAGAGCAGCAGGATGGACTAGATGACTGCCAGAGGTCCTTTCCCAGGGATTTCATGTTCCCAGCAGAGCTGTAATTGCACAATGAAAGGTCAAACATTTTATACCTCATTGTGTGTGCCCCGTAGTGTATGAGTAATAGGTAACTGTTAAATCGGTTTCTATTGATAAAACACCAACTATCACTTAATATTTTAATGGGCTTCTCCTCATAAGACTTACACTCCAGACCCTTCACCAGCTCTGTTCCCTTCTCTGGACTCACTCCAACCCCTCAAGGTCTTGTTGTGAAGGGCACAAAACTGAGCACAGGGTTTGAGGTGTGGCTGCACCGGTGCCCAGCACAAGGGACAATCCCTGCCCTGGTCCTGCTGACCACACTATTGCTGATACAGGCCAGGTGCCATTGGCCTACTTGGCCACCTGGACACAGGCTGGCTCATGCTCTGCCACTGCCAACCAGCACCTCCAGGTCCTTTTCCACCAGGCAGTTTTCCAGCTCCTCTGCCTCAAGCCGGGAGTGCTGCCAGGGGTTGTTGTGACCCAAGAGCAGAACTCAGCATGTGGCCTTACTGAACCTCATACAATTGGCCTCAGGCCATCTGCTGAGACTTCCTGCCTTCCAGCAGATCAATGTTCCCACCCATCTTGGTGTTTGCAAACTGGCTGAGGGGACACTTGATGCCCTCATCCGAATCATTGATGAAGATGTTAACCTAAGCCCTGCAGAACATCACTTGTGACCAGCCACCAAATGGACTTAACCCCATTCACCACCATCCCAGTTAATGATCTGGCTCTTCCCTCATCATTCCCTGCATCTGCTTGTGCTCCTGATTCCTTTACCAGTCATCCCAAGGCTCTGAAATCTCTCTTGATTGCCTTTGGATGTTTTGTTGCAACTTTGTTGCTGCCTACCTGAAAAATATCAATAATAGATAATAATTTGAGGGCTATGACAGGTTAGGGAACTTTCTCTTGACACCTTTAACCCAGGCTCTAGGGAGGCAGCAACCTTCCCTAGGAGGTGGTTCAGTCTGCAGCTTCTTCCTCATTCTGTCTCAGATACTCAACCTCCTCAGAGAGTTTTATCACTAAATGAAGAAGTGCATGTAAAATAGTGGAGCTGAGCTCTCACAAGGGTGAAAGCTGCAGGTGAGCTCTGCAGCACAGCTGGGAATAAAGCAGAGCTTGCCTGGTCCATGAGGGCATAGCTGGGAATGGCTCCCAGCTGCCATGGTGTTGTGGGATCATGAAGAGCAGGAGGTCTGTCCATGAGCACAAAGAGGATGCTTCAGCTCAGCCTGCTGGCAGAGCTGTTGTGAATGTGGTGTTGGAAACATCACACCAAGGGACACGCAGGGACAGCCCCAGAGCATGAAGTTTGTCTCAGCCACATCCTTGACAACCTCCTAGTGAGTGAGGGACATCTCCTGAGGAAAGCCAAGGTGAGGTCATTAGGTGAATCAGGGAAAGGCAGTGACCAAGTGTGTGAGCACAAAGCATCATTGTCTGTGACTGGGGAGCTTCCTTCTTTCCTGGAATAGGATCTGAGAAACTAATGAAGTGATTTCCACCCCCTCTCACTTCTGGTGGTCTGACCTCAGAAGGGAGTGGTAGAGAAACCAGCTGGGAGTAACTAGCTATTTAAAATGGATCAAGATTGTGGCTGGGAAACTTCCAGAAAGGACTACTGGGGAGGGAACATGGAAACACCCAGGACATTCAGAACCAGCTAGCCAGTGAACTTGGAAAAGAAACAGTGAAGCAAAACGGTCTCTCCTCCACTAATCAAGAGAAATAAAGAATTGAAATACCCCCTGGAACTGATGGAAAATCAGGTCAGGAACAGAAATATTCATGCATTCACTCTACTGGAGGGTAAAGAATTTCCAATCCCAATTTCTTTTGTGAAAACCTGGCTCCCTAAGGCTCTGAACGAGATGCAGAGAATGTCCCACTGCATGTGGTGTGCTGGTTCAGGATCCCTGCCAGGGCAATCACTCCCAATAACAAGCAAAGCAAAACTGAGCTGCCAAGTCTCAAATGTTCATGGGAGAGGGAGGCTCATGACTGTAGAGAGAGCAATGAGGAAGCAAGAGTTCATTTACTTCCAAATCAGCGTGAGTGTCCTCACTTGTTGTGCTGTTGCCTCAGATAACACGGGTTCAAGATAAGTTTCTCATTGTTCTGGGAGCTGTACTGATTCAAAGCCCAAGGAAAGTACAACCAAAATTTAAGATACAAGGAAGCAGACAGATATGCCATGGTGGGTGAACCTCATGGAAACAGGACACCAGCTGGGGCATGGAGGGATGTGGTGTCTCAGTGTTTGTAGACTCCAGAAGCAGACATGAAGCCTTCCATGGAGGAAAGCCTTCAAGTCTATGCAACAGATCCGTATGAATCTGTATTTGGATTAGAAGGCACCTTTAAATGTCACTTAGTCTAAACCCCATGCTTATTGCACATTATCATCTAGGTCAGGTTTCTCAAGTTCTCTTTCCCAAATTCTCTCTCTTTCTGATTCTTCACTTCCCAGGGCTTCCCTCCACCTATTCCATCTCTTTTTTATGATTACCCTTTTCCTGACAGTCTCTTGGCTAAAGCCATCTTATATTGGCAATAGTGTTGGTTCAAATGGAAGGTGATGCTAGAGATCTCCACAGTCCCGTCCAAACAGCACTGCTGGGATTTTGGGGGAGTGCCAAAGTCCACTCAGCCCCAGAGTTTCCCTCTAGAGGTGCAATCTCCTGATGGTTTCAGTGATTTTTTGCAGAGACTGCTGCTGTCTTGCAACTGCTCTCTGCCTCTAACTCATTGCAATGCATCACAACAGGCACCCAAACAGCCTGATGCAACTCCCCAGCAAATTTTTGGGTAATATTGGCACTTCCTTCATATCTTTGCCTCATTACCATGTCAGGTATGCCTGAAGAAAAGAGAAGAAAGCTTTCTTATTTGTCTTGTTTGTCAGCCTGAAAGGTGAGTACAGGATTATTCACAAGGTTGTATAAAATACCCACAAACGTTTCAAGTACACTATCTGCTTTAAAAAAAAAAAAAAATCTAAAAAAAGATACATTGGACAAAAAGCCTGATGTAAACAAGAGAAATACAGCAGACTTTGTATTTTCTGCAGGCTTTTTGCAAAGCAGCCTCTGTGTCAGGGACATCTGAGCTGCTGGGGCACCTGGAGTGGTGTCTCTGGTCTGACAGCATGAGAGAACTTCAGCCCTTGTTAAACCTGAGGGAACATTTTGCTTTACCAGCCAAGGCTCTCTTTGCAGCACCAAGCACTGCTCCAGCTCCCCTTCAGGGTGAGACTCTCCCTGTCTGGGTGTCCTCCTGCTGCTGGGATGAGTCACCCTGTGAAGGTGCCAACCTCCTCTGGTGAGTGCAGGGGCACTGGGCCCTCTGAGCTGTGGAAGGTTGTGAACTGGGAGGGGAGAATTTATGCACACACACACACGTGGGCTTCCATGCCCCGGGACATAAAAAGGGATAGCAGCAAGCAGCAGCCTTGTCACCAGCCTGGCAAACATGACTTGTTTACAGCTCAGGGGCTCACACAGGGCATATTCCAAGGAGGCAGGCTGGGGCAGGAGCTGGGAAAAGTCTCCACAGCCCCACTGCACCCAAGCCAGACCAAGCTGTGACTCAGTGAGCAAACACAGTTGAGCACTGGAGCCTTGACTGGACTTGCTGCAGTAATCCTGGAACTCCTGTTTGCTTTCCAAGGGGATTTAGCAGTGAGGGAACAGCCTACACAGGAAGGAGAATGGCAGATAATGTTTGCTTCCTTTTGATATAAATATCCTTGCAGAACAGGGTACCTCAGTGCAAGCATTCCCACAAGAGGAATAAAACAAACCAAGTTATCACAGGACAGCCAGTAAATGGTAACAGCAATAACAACAGCAGGAGCAACAACCACTCTTTCAACTAATTCTTTATTTTCTTTTGTAAAAAGGGTTAATTTGACCTGACAGAAGAATGCACCAGAAAATTATGTTGCATCATCAAAGGAAATGACCCCTCTTGCATTTCCCCACTTCTCCTTTCTCTGGTGTTCCATCAGGATTTTGTGAGGCTACTGCAGGACACAAGAGGGGCAGGCTCTGAAGAAATCACTCTGATCTCATGGTGCAACTTATTATTCTGGAAATCAATCCAGCCCCTGGGAGCTGAGGGTGCTTTCTCTGAAAAGTAATTTCAACCTACATTGTTGCTCAAGACATGCCATATAAACTTAGTATACTCCTCTGGTACAAACTTTAAAATGCATATCATGTGGGCAAAGACACATAAAAATGACCTCTTGGTCCAGCTTATGCCAGTATTGTCATACAGAGGCAAAACCTCCCTGCCCTTCAGAAAGGCACTGCTTGAAATATGCAGTCCTTGAGGCTGACATTATTTTATCTAAGTTTCTGTTACTGCTCTTTGTGCATTAATTGCTACATGATGTGAAAATGAAACACAAGGACAAAAGGAAAATCTTTTACCATTTCTTACTTTAGACATTCAGCATAATTTCTTATTACTTTGTGCAGAAGTTCAGCATAAAATTGCTTGGCCTCCAGACACTGAGCATACAGGTGTTGTAAATGTTAGAGGGTCCACCTGAGAGCCCTGACTATTTTTGCAGGGATAAGTACAGGTGGAAGAATCATTTGTAATGAATATCATTCAACAAACCATATCTTCCATTTGTGAATTGTCCGTGAAGAGATTGTAATTTTCTTGAGCTGCTTGGTGAATCACTTCTGGAAATCATTCTCCACTAGCAGCTTCTTGGAGGGCAATTTGCTGGGAGCATTTCATATTCAAAGTTTGCAACTTGAGCTATTTTTATGAGGTGTGTCACTTCCCTGGAAGGATCCATTCCCTTAGTTAGATGACTGTAACTCCTGAAGTTTGACTTTGTGTTCTCAGTTACAAATATGAATTTTGAAACTTTATAAAGGTGTCCTGAATTATTTGTTTCATATCTGTTTGAAATAGATTTGGTTTTTGCAAAAATTGGTAAAACATGGAAAACAAAACCAGCAAGGTTGAGGCAAATTCCTTACAGCATTCAAATTAACATCTTGGCTGCTCTAAACTCCTGAGGTCAGGCTCTGTGCTTTTGCTGTGGTGGCTGGTTTGCAATGAGTGGTGTATCATCTTGTGTCCAACAGTTTTTTGGTAAATGGTGTCATTGAAAAGGCAGAGATAAAATAAAACCCATCAGAAGTCAGGCATAAACAAAAAATGTTAACACTGGTGATGAGTGGGTGCCTCATGTGACTTATTCAGAATTACTGCTCCTGATAGTGCTCAAACACAGCCACTCTGCTGACTTGGGAACAGCCTTTCCTGGTGTCCTTTATCTCTGCCACAGCAAAACTAATTTCCAAATTTTCCTCAGCTGAAACAGTTGACAGGCAGGAGATTAGCTGGAAATTAGGTCATCTGGGAAGAACACCCCTCTCCTAAATACTCCCAGAGATATTGTTCAAACCTGGGGCTGCAGTGGAGGCCTTAGTGGTGGATAAAAAGAGAAGAAAGCTCTTTAGACAAGGTTCATGTTTCTGTTGGCAGTGCTGTGCGAAGCTGTTCCAAAACGTGTGATAGTGCCAAGGATTGTGTTCCTTCAGCCCAGGCTTGGCTTTTCCTCTGCATGTCCCCACAATGACAGCTGGTGTTGAAGGTGAGGAAGGGTGGGGTGTGTGGGAACCTGCTGGAGTTGTTTTCTCCTCACAGCTCCTTGGAGCTGCTCCAGGCTGTGCAGTGCCTTGGAGCAGAGGTGTCCCTGAAGAGCTGGGGCATGAACCTGAGGACCAAGACAGTGCCCAGACAATGTGCCCCTCTCCTCTCTCCCTCCCAGCATCAGACACAAGTGGCTGCCTATAAAACTTTGCCTTTTACATCAAGACAGCTGCAGGAAGGCAACTGAAAATGAGGCTTATGGGTTTGTTGAACTGGGGAAGAAAATAAGCCTTTTAATATTTGCCTCTGCACTCTTCCAATCACAGAGAGAGAGAAGGCCTTATCTTTTGGTCACAAAAGAAGTATTGGCAAGGCCTCAAGTAATCCCAGCAAGACCTGCTCAAATAAAAGTTTGCAGAGCACAAAGCTGTGAAAATTAAGGGGTTCAGAGAGTCCATCACTCAGTCAGGAGGATGTACTGCCTGAGAGCCCAGAGCCACTCTAATGAACCTGACAGAGACAAGATGCCTCTGGCATCTCTCATCCACCTGGAGACAGACAGAAATGAGACAGGCACCTTCCCAGAAGGAGCATAGAGTGGTTAACAGAAAATCCTTAATTATAGGTGATCAGGATTCAGGGCTCCTACCAGTGGATGCACTGCTGGCCTTCCCCAACCCGAAGGTTTTAGCTAAAAAGGCAGACAAATGAGCTACTTTAGCCCAGTAATGATTTCATAAATGCACGTGTCTAAGTAATGATTCCCTGTGTTATGCCTTCCTCCCACTCCTATTAAGCCATCATGCCTGGATAATCTAACACTTTGAATTAAGCCCTCCTAGTTTACCCATTCTGTGCTGAGAAATGCAGGAAATTGCTGGCCCCTATCAAGTCCCTACAAGTGCAAAATCATTCTTTTTCTTTATACAAATCATCCTACAGGCCAGATTTATAGGGCAGGAAAAGTAAATGCACCTGTGTTGATGCTGCAGTAATTTCATCCTGTTCTGTTGGGGAGTCTGCTTAAAGATGACACTTTCATGGTGCAGCTTGATGGGGCTTGGCTACAGAACAGCCCAGCTGGCCAGCAAGCAGGGGTGAGCAGAACAGGGCTGGAACTGGAGGTGGCTTTTGTGCCTCTTCTATTCCTAATAATGTGTATTAAAAAAACATAATAGGAAAAAAAGAACTGGAAAAAAAAAAGAATTCATTATGAAGAAGAGGGGAAAATAACTACTCATTGGCTGCAAGAGGATTAACAAGGTAGTTTACCATAATATTAGAAGGGAGGAAGTCTTTTAATGGAAAATAGTGTGGGGAAGATGATTATTTTTACTTGCAGTTGTTTTCCTTGCCTCCCTGTTGTTCTTTTTTTCAGTTCTGTAGAACAGGCTCAGAAAGTGGTACAAATTATATTATTTGCTAATGTGCCAGCCTGGTGAGTGGAGAATTTTTAGTGGTCTGCAAAGAGAACAAGAGCAATTCCTGTTATTTGTTAATCACCTCTGTGTGCTTAACTTTCAAAGGCTGTTTTAAATATTTATCTTCCTTTTCCTCCAAGGATTTGTGTTTTCTTCTAAGAAGAATATTAACTCTATCCCAGCCCAAACCAGGGCAGTAATGTTTCATTCCTTCCTGAGCCCAAACCTGGTGGGTATAGAGAAGATAACACTCACAAGGAATGACTTAAGGTCTTTGACTTTCCATTTGAAATCTGAAAACAAATCTCAAGGAGTTCTCTATCATGGTAAAGAAAAAAACCCAAACCTATCAACCAAAACCCACAGAAAAACAAAACCCCAAAATTTTGTTTCAGTGAGTAGCTTCACACAAACTCACCTTTTAGCATTTCTAAGAAGTGTGGCAAGTTACAACTGCTGGAAATGGATCCCTCACAGGATAAGCCCTGGCTTGTCACAAACTTTTGGTGAACCAATAAATGGCCAGTCTCAACACATTGCTTTGCAGATATTGTGCAAGTCTACCAGTAAATAGACAGCCCCAGCTTGCCTGGTTCTTACTCACCTCATTTGTCTGCCCAGAAAATGGGAAGCAGCTTAATGAAATTAAATACAGTCAGACCAGTCAGACTTCAACTCCTTTTTTATTCTTCTGATATGTGACCTTAACTGCCTGCAATGTTGTCGAGTTCTTTTCAGTTTTTATGTGGTGTAAAGGGCCACTAAGTGACTCATTCTGCAGAGATAAAGGGAGACAGCAAAGCCCTGGTGAGGTTTGGGGTCCTGCTGGACCCTGGGTACAAATCCAGGAGTAGGATTGCATGGGATGTTTCTTTGTGGAATGAATCACAAACAACACCACAGTGATAACTTTTTTTTCTAATTGAAAGTATTTCTTTCAGTTTGATAAATTGGTTACTCTTTCCCATGCAAACAACTCTGATTATTCATCATGGTATTTGTGTGTTCTTAATTTCCCACAAGAGTTATATGTGGGATGGAAGTTTTCTTTTAGTATTTGATAAGACATTGTTTTAAAATGCCCATCATCCAATCAGGGAGGATAAGCCTAGTGATTGAAGTCAGCAATTATAAAATCTGTATACTGAATACCTAAAGGTTACAGCTTACAAACAGTCAGATGACAAGAAAATACTGTGTGATACTAATCACTAATCATAGCTTGCTTAAGAATGACATTTCCAGGAATCAGGATCAATCTGCCAATGATTCACTAACTGTAGAAAGAATTAAATTCCTAGCATGCATTATTTGAAGTGAGTGTTTTGATCAGTTCACTATCAAAAGCTGATTCCCATTGGCTACAGAGGAAGGAGGCAATCAAAGTCACCTCTGTTTTTCACATAACTTGTTTTTTTCAGTTAAATACTGACATCAAAAGTTTGTCATGCAAAGGCAGAGCCTTTTCTCAAGCCCTGTGTCACACACAGTGAAATGCCAGCCCCACTGATTTTGGTGACAAAATTCCCATTCATTTAGCCTCATGTCAGAGGATTGATTTTTATTGACACACTGGGGAGTAATTAATTATTTACCCATCAGCCTGAGAGACCATTTTAAAAGGATTTATTTAAGGTGCTGTACTTTAAGAATCAGTTATCTTGAGGCATGTGAAACCTCATACACTTCTCTTTGCTTAAATACCTTCCACTCAATTAGCTCATGTTTTTATTCAAGAGAGGAGATGGATAGGTCTCTACAGCTGGCAATGCTTTCAGAGTGTGTCAGGCCAAAAGCAAGCTAATTACAGGGAGGAGAGAAAAATGTGGAAAATACTGTTTGCAGAGGGCACTGTAGAGAGGAAACTTTGTTGTGAGCAGCCCTCTCTCACATTACACATGCTGAAGCTGTACTCTTCTGACCATAAGATTAATGATGCCAAGCCAAACATTATACCCACGTCTCAAGGGTCACCAGAAAACTTCTTTTTTTATCATCTGTTTCTCATTTTGCTGGCCACAAAGGTATTTACTAAGGAATTAGTATATATCTAGGTTTAAGTAGATTAAAATAGAAACATGCCACTGTTTACTGGATACATCTGCTCTCATTAGTATAACTTGTTGCTGTTGGCACGAAGCAGTTTAATTAAAATGACAGCATACTTTTCTGTGGAACCAGAGCCTGGTCCCAGTGGGGCTCCCCAGACAGATGTGAACAAGCAGTGCCTGCTGTGGTGGCTGCAGAGGGAACCCAGGGCAGCCCCTCTCCCTCACCCCTTCAGACAGTCCCTCCAGGAAAGGGCAAGGACAGAGAATTCTGCCACTTACATTAGACCTGTCTTTTTTTTCTTTTTCCCCTCTTTCCCTGATATTCTTTATTTACATTAGTCCAACTTTTTCCATTAATGCCTATGAATGTTGTTTATCTATTAGTGACTTAGGAGTAGGATTGGTTGGTGAGGTCCTGAGAGCAGATGCAGTGCCTGGGATGATGCAGGTACCAGTTCTACAAGAAATGAAGCTGCATCTGCCTAATACTGAAGGAAAGTCTGGAGGCACCATCTCCTCTGTTGCCCATGTGGCTGTCACAGAGGAGGACATTTTCTCAGTATTGCTCTCCCCCAGGACCCAGATGGGTTCCAGGAAACCCTGTGATGCCTTGGAAGTCATGAAAAAGTCAATTAAAAGGTGATTTGCCTTCTGTTGCTGTATTTTGAGATGATATTCAGCAAATTATGGGAATAAATTATGGTACTTAGGGATTTTTTTCTGCAATGGTGGAGGTTAGGAACTGTGCTGGATAAGGAAACTACTCTGGCATGTGAAAAAGGTGAGAGTTTTCAAAGTGCACGGTCAAAGAATACCCCACTGAAGTCAAAACTGGTGGCCAGGCCACTTTTCTGGGATTTTGAGCTCAAAAGGGATTTGGGACATGCCCATCCTAACCAGTTTCCCTAGCCAGGAGCTAGGGTTTTCTTGTTCTCCCTGGGGAATCCACCCCAGGACTGAAATATAAACATCTGAATCACAGGTGTGGCTGCCCAAAGCTTCCTGGGGTAGTCACCAGAGAGAGGAAGGTTTCTTCAGGGAGTCATTGACAGACCTTGGAGATCACTTCCCCAGCATCTTTTCTTGCTATAGTTTACTAAATAATATAAATCTTACATTTCAACAAGAGGATGACTCAGTTTTCTAATGGGATGGGAGGAACTGGAATATCCAAGTCCTGCCACGTCTGCATGACAACATAATTTCTGCATCTCTCTCTCAGCTCCACCTTGGACCAGCCACTTGCTGAAATGACACTGTTTTGAAGGGAAAGATGCTGTCATCTCCCAGCCACTTTTGTTAGGAGAGAAAATCAGCCACCTACTCCTCACCCAGCAAGCAGAGCAGTGTGGTTAAAACATTTAATAATATGAAGCTTCTGGTGAAATCTGAGGCCTCTGCTTTCTGTTCTTTCTGAGGCAAGAGCACAATTTTGTAGTTGGGTGTTTTCTGAGGTGGTTTCAGGAAAGTGCCTGTCCTGCCCTCTCTCTGGGCAGGTGCCAGCAAACACAGAGACCTGTGCTGTGCAAACACCTGGGGGCAGCTCCTCCCCCAGAGGACTTTAGTGCACATCTGGAATGGGGAAACTTTCTGCTCCAGGGTGGCCCAACAGCTGTTGAAGCACTTTGGGCTGTGTGGCCATTGAAGTGCAGCAGGGTGGACCTAGAAAGGAGGGAAGGAAGATGTCCTGGTGCTGATCAGCTCTGTGAAGCAGTGGGGCTGAGGGTGCCTCTTCTCCCATCCAAATAGCCAAAAGCAGGAAAACAGATGTTGACAGACATATGGACTCCTGCTTGGAGTCAAAGGGCGGCCACTGGCTGACCTGGACTTAAAACCAGCAGCCCCAGAGGCCATGGCATGGAGCTTCACTTGCCTGTTCTACCCTGCTCTGTCTGCTTTTTGTTCCTCAGTAGCTCCTCCCTGCCTCCCCCTTGGTTAGCAGCATGGAGAAGCAGAAGGGGAGCCAAGAGTCTGCAGTGAGGATGTGTTTGTGTGGCTGAACACACTTTCCACATATAAAAGTCATAAAGGGAAAATACTACATAAGTTCTCTTGCTGACTGTTTTGCTCCAGTGCCATGGCCCAAGAACAATCACCCAAACTCATCCATGTGTGAAAATTGTAATATTGGAAAAGGCTCCTGTGTTTGCTATTAGTCATATTTCTTTATAACAACTTTTCTCTGTAAGTGGATACAGAAATAACTCTTCAGATTATGGATCGGGGCAGGGAGCTGTATTTGCTTAGTGGTGTAGCTGCATTGATTGGCATCCTCCTGCTCAGGAGAAATGTTTTTAACCAGCCAGAACAACAAATACTGTTGAAAAACCTCCATGGGTTTCACTGACAGCATTCAAATGTAAAAGCAACTAGGTGTTTCAGGAGCCAAAACACGATTATTTTTAATTCACCGCGGTTAGGAATGGTTGTTATTTATTGTTTGAACACAGCAGCACCTACTGGCTCCAGCCAGAAATCTGGACTTCACAACAGTAGGTGTAAAAAGGAGTAAAAAAGAGGTTTCCACCCCTCTGAGTTGTCTGAGTCTGTGCAGGAAGCAGCTGGCAGAGTGTTTTGGTAGAACCAGCACGAGGGAGGAGAGGAGGGAATGGGAACTGGTCTGACTGCCCTGGTTGTGCTGGGCTGGCTGAGCAAGGACATTTATGGAGGGTGGGAGCTGCTGGGGATGAGCTGAGCTGGAAGGAAAATGAAATCAGGAGGTGTGGCAGGAGCTGGGGAGGTGTCAGTGCCTCAGTGACACACTGCAGTTTGTAAGAGAGGAAGGTGAGGAGGACACAGGGGTTGCAGGGGAGAAAGGACACACCAGCTGGCACTACAGTGCATGGTACAGTGTAAGGTACAGCATAATGGGATGGGCAGAGGTGGCAGGAGAGGGATGGACTGAATTGGAGGAAAAACCCCCAGATATCTACTACTTTATGTTTTTAGTTTTTTCCTTCTTCTTCTTATATTTTTTCCTTTACTTTTTTTTTTTTTTTTTTTCCTTTAATGGGAAGGTTTATTTCCAGAAAACTCACCTTTGGAAGAGCTAAAGCTAAACTTTTTGGCTTGGCAGTTGCCAAGCTGGGATGGTTGTGCCAATTTCACATCCTGCCTGCAGGATGCAGGATGCCCTGACAGCACCTTTCCCAGCCAACCCTGCTGGCAAAAGACACTCAGTGCAAGTGGGCATTGGTGTCTCTCCTCTTTCTTCCCCATCCTCACATCCCAAAATCCAGATCTCTACTTCTGCTGAACTTGGCTGCAAATCTTTCCATTCTCTGGAAAGCTGTTGTCCATTTTCTCTTCCCTTCAAGAATAACATTGAACCTTCCACAATTGTTTTGATAGTCTGATTTTTTTTTTCCTACAACAGAAAATGGAAATTATCTACAAAAGTGATCTTCTTCCACAAATATTTAGTTTTCTTCCCTAAAAAGATTTTTTGCTTAGAGCATCATTCTCATGGAAAACTGTGTGGCCTTAGTGGTAAAACTGCAGTGAAGAAAATTATTTTTGCAAAATTATTTCAAATAGATATGGTTAGGAAGAGTATTGTCTAGGCCAGGAATCGGAGGGAAAAAAAAAAGTAGTTAAAGTCTGTATTTAATTCTCATTTAAGATCTCTCTTCTAGAGCTGTCTCCATAAAAATGGCTCAGAAATGTCCAGGGAAGTTCTGTCATTTCTGGTTTCCATCTCAGACTGAAAGGAAAACAAGCAAGAAGCCTTATAAAAAACCTTGTTCTTATGAAGGGTTTTCCAATTTCCTATGGTTTTATTCTCAAGAGGTTTAGATAAAACATCCATATTTTTTCCTTTTTTAAACAGAAGCCAGACTCAAAATCTATTGAGGTTTCTCCATCACTAATTATAGCATGTATGTGAAATTATTTGCTGTGAAGGTGAAGGGTAGTGTGAAATTAAAATTAGATGCATCAAGAGCAATGCTTTCCTGTCTTGACAAGTGTATGGGCTTGGTGCTCTGAAAGATAGTTTTTGTTTTGTCACATTATTTTCCTGAATAATCCTGAAGGATGCAACTGAAGGGGGGTTGTGGTTTTTTTTTTTTAGAAAAACAAACAAACAAACAAACAAACAATACTGCTTGGGGAAAATAAAGTAATTTTCTGTTTCATCATTTCATTTAATTCTCCCTGCACATACTGGGAAGCATACATAGTATTTTTCCTCTCTCCTCGAAGGAAAATTCCAGATAAGGACAGGTCTTGTTAGCCCACTGGAGGCAGGATTCAGCTCCACTGTTGTCCAGGGAGTGAAGGATTTGTGTGTGTGAGCTGGGCCCCTTCCCTGCTGCCCTGGCCAGGCCTCCCTGGGCAGCAGAAGGAGTTTCTTGGCAGCAGCAGCAGCCACAACACTTCTCCCAGCTGGACTAAACATGTTTTCCTCACAGGCACCTGGAGCAAAGGTCTGTGCTGCAGGGAGAGGAAGAGAGATGCTCCAGAGATGAAACACCACGGTCCTGGCTTGACAGGCAGCCTTGTTCTATTAAAAACCTCATCCTGCATGTGTGGCTTGCCTGAGGCAAAGCCCAGCATCAAGGCAGAGTGTCCACCCTGAAAGCAGCTCCTTGCAAATCCAGGTGGGCACTTTGTTCCCTGGCAGCTCCCCGAGAGCTCAGGCAATGCTGCTGAGCTCCTCCTGACACTCTGAGTGTCACATTTCTGTGCTGAGGGCCGGCTTGGCTGGTCCCTGCACCACTGTGAGCCACATAAAACTTAGCATTGTGCAACAGCACATCTTTTTCAAA